>NC_141299.1:16645000-17997500 GCF_037954325.1 Fistularia commersonii
GATGACATAACATTTGGTTTACTTTTAAGCAACAAATGAGATGAACTATGTGTCAATGTTAATTTAGGCCTGGCCAAGTTCTTCATTCACAAAAACAGAATGCAAAAGTGTTCTCCCAATTTTACGTTCTTTCTAAACGATTTTGAATTATATAAAAAAATCCTTAAAACTTATGGAAAAATACAAAAAATAAAAAAATATACAGTTTGATGTCCGAGATTTCTTGTGAACCACCAGGTTATATATATGTTACATTCCCCTTGCATTGTTTTTTATTTATTATTTATTTAATTATTTTATTTATCTATCTATTAATTAATAATTTTCTTTTACTTTTCTTTTTTGTCTAACATTGGACATTTCTCACAAACCTTTAACACTGTTAACTTCTGATTACATACAGAACAAATCTCCTTATGTCCTTTGCTCCCTCATCCCCGGTTGTTAGATTGTATATTTAGGATAAATCATGCAGTATACTGGAATATTATAGCTCACTGATATGACACTGCTCCATATTAGAATTGGAAAAATCATTTTTACACATTAGTTTGCTCTAAATGGTCAAGTCATGGTCATTTCATTACTTTTACACCAGAGACTTGCTTGTTGCTTTTTTTTTTTTGCAAGATTGTTTGTCCCTGCCTGCACACATCTTGCCTATATTTGTTATTTATTTTATTCATTGCTATTTATTTTTGTCACTCTATTTCTATTGTGGTTTAGTTCTAGTTGCGTATTTTTCACCCTCACTCCTCTTTGATGTTGCCCATTGACATATTTTATTGCCTGTTTATATATTGTATAGTTATTTTATTGCCTATCTGTATATTTTATATATATTGTCTATTTTTACAGTTTTATATTTGTATTGTACAGGACTACGGATGGAAATTAGCTATGAGCTATAATCTGGTACAAACATCTCTGCCTCTGTGCTTAATGTATTTATACACTGTCCTTATAAACTTCAAAACAAACAAACAAACATTGTCATACCTGATGATATAATTGTTGTTGTCTACTTATCTGCTGTCTATTTCTTTGTGGATTTTTTTTCTTGGTCTTGCTAGCTTCTGCCTTTCTATTTATATTTATTTACATATTATACCCTTTTTTTTGACATTATAACTGTTACATTGTGTGACAAAGGAATTTCCCCAATGAGGATCAATAAAGTTTATCTTTATTTATTTCCTACATAAGACGCGACTGAATCCTTGACGATAAGGAGCTGAGAGAAAGAATACAAATGCGGGACAAATAATCAAAGCACGGGGGAAGACGAAAAGTAGAACACTGTGGAAAAACAATAGTGCAATCTGATACACGCTGGAGGAGGAAGCATTTTTAACTTTACAACGAGATCCATTCTGACGCACCATGTGGTATAGCGGTGGAAAAATGACTGCACATCCAGAAGCACGCTGGATTCAGCCACCTCTGTTTGCAGCGTTGCCTTCCTCCTGAGCACACATCACCGTTGCCAAGCAACCCACATAGACTTAGACACAACTAATAAGGATAGTTATTCCACGGTGAAAAAGCAGCAGCAGCAGCAGCAGCAGCAGCAGCAGCTCAGGCTTGCACAATGATTCTAGTTTTCATGTCATTTACATTCCTGTTGAATTCCTACACTCAGTGTGTTGAAAGCTACACACCTTTGACCGGTTCAGTAATAGCTTTGTTTTTTTTTTAGATTAAAAAAACAATTATACCATTCTTAAGTGACCTACTATGGCGTCTTTTTGATCGCACATCGAATGCAGCGCCTCGCTTGTCGTCGAAGCAGAAACCCGATGACGTTCACTCGCGCAGAGGAGGTTTTGAAACGGCCAACGAGGTCAAAGGTTAAATTCTAATGAGCTTTTTTTAAGCTAAAAAAAAAACAAACTTTCACATGTAAAGGTTAAAGAAGCACAGGCGACGCAGTGTGACCTCGCTATCTTACCTCCAGGGATGCAGGGTTTGCAAAGGGCTGCAGGGGCTGCAGGGGCTGCACGGGCTCAGGAGGGTGGGGCTCTGGCACGTGGGCGATAAACTGCAAGGGAAGAAATGGTCGCAATGGATTAGCGAGCTGACTTAGCGTCGCCGACACGCCGGGCGCTATCACGAGTCAACAGCAGAACCGCGGTTGCACGTTTACCGCCCCATCATTTGAAACCACTGACTGACACTCGCGGTGTTTTGAGGGACGATGCAGCAACCTTTTTAACTGCACGTGGTTTATTACGGGGTGGTCGGACGCGGCCCGGTTAAAAATGATTCTCAGTTGTTGCACAAAGACGAAACGAGGAGCATCTCGTGCAACGTTCTGACGAACTCGTGGAAGATTTACGGCCAGCTTTCCGAGCTGACATGCTGCTGAAACCCAGATATTGAAAGTGACAGGACATATTGTTGCCTGAGTCATATATTGGGGGAGTAAAGGAAAATCACAGTCATTCAGGTGGTTGTAAAAATTCCACCATGAACTTTACCCCACGTACCGTCAAAGAGAGAGTCCGGTAAATCTACGAGCTAATTTTTTTTTTTTTTTTTTGCAGGAAACCACGTCAGGCTGGTTTGAGACAAAATGAAACGATGTCGCTGAGGCAACGGCATCTTTCTGGAACCAAAAAGCGCTTATAGAGCGGCCCACGTTATATTCTTGAAATACGAAAAAAAAATTAATGATACAAATACGAGAGCGAGAAATTAAAAATTCGAAATTCGCTGCTCTCACTTTGCAACTTCGTCCAGGTAGTTGGTGCACTATCTCGTGTCATCTTCCTATCTGTTGTGAGGCTTAATTTTATATCTTTGTGCTTTTTTTTAATAATCATCATGAGCCTTGAGAAAGCTTGTGAACCCAGGAAGAAGATGCTTTCTATGGAAATTAAGTAAGAAAAAATTGCGAAGCACAAACATGGTGTAGGTGTGACTGATATCGCACGTAATGGGGGTGGTGGAACAAATTCATTTGTTTTCTGTTATTTTAAATGGGGAAAATTCATTTAAGATATGAAAAAAATCAACATGCGAACCCTCTTCTGGAGCAAATTGGTATCTTAAGGGACCGCTCGTGAATAGCCAGGTAATTCTCCCCCTTTTAATTGGTAAAATTGCATATAATTACAGCAAGTTCATATCAGCAAGAAATTCAGTGCGACATCATAATAACGTTTTCAGCATCGCCGATTCAGCCAACCCTGAAAGTGCACGTCGACCTCGAGGCGACCCCGCGGCCGGAGCCGTTTTCACATCGATTTCCCAGACGGCACGCGAGGAGCCGCCTCGAGGGTTCCACGGCGCCGCTGTCGTCACGGTACCGCCGAGGTTTCTCAGGGATAAACGCAGCGCCAACTACCAAATCACCGGCTACCGACATGCGTAAACATCCATTCTGCGGCGGGAGGCGGGGTTCGTTATCGCGCCCTGCGGAACGCCGTTCCATCCCTGGAACGCCCAAAAGCGCTCCAGGGATGGAGTAAATAATATTTCATTTACATTTTCCAAGTTATTTCACTTGACAGGCACTCTCCCGTGGAGAATCTACAGCTGAATTTTATGTTGCACGCTCACCATGTCCGTAAGATGCCTCTTTTTACTTACACCACAACAATCATGGAGGTTGTTTTTAATTATAATTATATATGGGCTCTGGTTGGCGCATTGGTTAGCTCTTCATGCCGACAGGGGCCTTTCCATGTGGAGTCTCCATGTTCTCCAGGTGTTAGAATGGGGTTCCTCAGGGTTCTCCGAAGGTTCAATGGACTCAATGACATCTTTATATGATGTTTGGCTCCAGAGCATGGAATCCAACCGGCTGAGTTTCATCATCCGAGCTACGTACGATGTGCTGCCCTCTCCCACAGATCTGCAGCGATGGCTTGGAAAGGACCCATCTCGCCCCCTGCGACACTCGAGCGCATTCTGGTTGGCTGCCGAACCAGCCTCACTCAAGGGAGATACACTTGGAGATACAGCGCGAAAGGGTATCTATCAACGTCCGGCCTGTCAAGAACCAGAATGTGCACCAACAGAGGGGGACAGGCTTAGGGGTGACCCCTCAAACCCTGATCTGTTCCCACTGAATGGTCTAAGTCCTGCCGGCTGGCCTCCATCATAGAGGTAACAGTCCCCTGGGAGGACGCCATCAAAGAAGCATACGAGTGCAAGAAGTTGGAAGCTGAGGCGGAGGACAAAGGTGCGTCCGGTGGAGTTGGAGTGCAGGGGCTTCATCGCTCACTCAACTGCAAAGAAGTTGGAGTCAGGGGACAGCAAACAGGGAAACCATTGAAGAAACACCGCCGAAAAGAAGGAGCCACTGGCCGTGAAACCGCCTGGGCTGAAAGAGCTAACCTCTTTCCTCCTGAGGACACTGGGATTGTTTGGCGTCTGTAGCTCCCCGAGAACTTCCACCAGCCTATGGTCAGGTGAGGTCAACCGGCTCAACAAGTTCAGAAGGAAAGCCCACACGCTTCCCTCCTGCTTGTTTATTTATTTTATTCTTATCGTCGCTATTGTCGCTGTTTGTGCTGTTAGTTTTGGTCGTCTACTTTCCCCCTCACTGTCTTCCTTGATGTTGTTGCTGTTGTTGTTGTTCTCTCTGCTGTCTATCTATCATGGATGTCTTTTAGTTTTTCTAATAAATCACCCAAAGGGGAAATTCCTTTGTCACAGCAGCATAATCGTCCAAAAATGTAATAAATATGAATATAAATATAAACAGAGAGACAGATGAGATAGCGAGACATCCAGGAATAAATAGACAGCAGGGAGAACAACAACATCAGGGATAATAACGGACAACATAAAGGAACAGCGAGGGGGAAATAAACACAACCAGAACTAAATGACAATATGAATGGAGTGACAATGACAAGAATAAAATAAACCGACAAAAATTGGCAATCGGCGGAATGCGGAAGTTAGCGCTTCGGCCTCGTGGCTCAAAGGACCCTGGTTCGATTCTGACAAGAGGGACCGTTCTGTGTGGAGTTTGCATGTTCTCCTCGTGTCTGCGTGGGTTTCCTCCCAGTCCAAAAACGTGTTAATCGGAAAAAAATTGGAAAAATTGTCCCGAATGAGCGAGTGAATCAACGGTTGTCTGTCTGCATACTCCAGACTGCTGCCGCACAGGGATCGTCCAGGATAGCTCCCGCTTCGTCCCGGATTGTCCTTCTCCGTCCCCGCCGCCACCGATTGGAGGTTCAGTTCCACCACCGAGCTGGTTTCCTCACTATCCTGTTGAGCCTGTTGACCTCAGAAGTCGTGGCACCTCCAAACTGTAGGCTTGAGGAGCTACAAACTCCAAACTAGTCTCCTCAGGAAGAACATCCTGCTAAGACTCTTCCTGTGAAGTGCATCAGTGTTGAGTGACCGCTCTAATTTATTGTAAATGACTTAATGCTAATGTAGCGCTTAATCTTCTTCTTCTTTCGGCTTTTCCCTTCAGGTGTCGCCACAGCGAGTCAACTTTCTCCATCTAACCCTATTCTCTGTATCCTCCTCTCTCACACCAACTACCTTCATATCCTCTCTCACTACGTCCATACATCTTCTCTTTGGTCTTCCTCCAGACCTCATGCCTGGCAGCTTCACCTTCAGCAACCCTCTACCCAGATCTTCACCATGCTTTGGACACGAACACTCCTTTGTTCATGTCCAAAACATCTCAATCATCACTTTGTCTCGGTCATACATGTCCTGCACCCCTGTGACAGATTCCTCTTCTTCTTTCGGCTTTTCCCTTCAGGTGTCACCACAGCGAGTCAACCTTCTCCATCTAACCCTATTCTCTGGATCCTCCTCTCTCACACCAACTACCTTCATATCCTCTCTCACGACGTCCATAAATCTTCTCTTTGGTCTTCCTCCAGACCTCTTGCCTGGCAGCTCCAATTCCAGCATCCTTCGACCAATATATTCACTATCCCTCCTCTGTCCATGACCCAACCATCACAGTCTGGCTTCTCTGACCTTCTCTCCAAAACATCTAACATGTGCCGTCCCTCTGATGGACTCATTCCTGATCCTCTCCATCCTGGTCACTCCCAAAGAGAACCTCAACATCTTCATCTCTGCAACCTCTAGTTCTGCCTGCTGTCTTTTGGTCATTGTAACAGTTTCTAGTCCATACATCATCGCTGGTCTCACCACTGTCTTGTACACCTTTCCTTTTATTCTGGCCGACAGTCTTCTATCTCTTCGTACCCCTGACACTTTTCTCCACCCATTCCAACCTGCTTGGACCCGTCTCTTCACCTCTTTTCCACAATGTAGCGCTTAATGCTAATTGTTAATAGGGAACGGCGACCGGTGCAGGGCGAAACCCTTCCTCTCGTCCGACGACAGCCGGTGACCTCCAACCAAGGCCGAGCGGTCGAAACCCGGCGAAGTTTCCGAGCGAAAACCGAAGGACGGAGGCGGCCAGATTAAAACCCTAACAATAGAAAAGCGGTTAGCGCGTGGAGAGATGCACCGGCCCCTCCCCGAAGGATGAGTGTGTGAAGCCTCCGCTGCGCGGGAGCGTCGGCCTGAAATGGAAAAAAAAAAAATGAAATAGGGAGACAGCGCATGCTCGAGCTGAGATCATCCACAGAGGAGGCGGATGGATTCATTCCTATACGCTCCTACGCCTTATGGATCGGCGTCTAGTTGGAGGTACTCCCCCACCCTCCACACACACACACACACACACACACACACACAATACAGGCAACATCCACGGTGGTGGTAGAGTCTTCCACGGGAACCGGGAGCGATTGGGAAAAATAAAAATTAGAAGGCGTTTGTCTTCGCCGATCATGTGATCTGGCCGAAGGGAGAGGAAGACCGGGTTCCAAGTGAGGTCAGAAAAACAATGGTTCCTCACAGCGGAGGGGGAAGAAAAAAGGGTTGTTGGTGCTGGTGGTTGGAATAAAACTGAAACAGAAGAGAAACTTAGGGCGCGAAGAAAGAGAAAGCAACCCCACATGCGGTGAAGTGGTTGAAAGTTCGCAGTCAAAACAAGTGAAACTCCTCCTCCATCCTGCTCTCCACCTTCACCGGAGCTGCGATGACTTCTGCAGCTGCTGAAGACACCACCAAAACATTCCTCCGCCCAACTTTTTCTCTTTTCAAAACAGGTATAACACGTGTCGGAGGAGATGGTGGGTAACACAATTTGCAGAAATCAATGATTAAACAATAAAAATAACTTACTCCAGAGTCAGAGAGGGGATCTTCAGTTTATCTCGCCTGGACTTCATTCTTGCAGACGGGTGGAGGTGGAGGAGGCTCCGGTTACCACCACGCAGCGGCGCTCGGTCTCCCAGCCGACCCTTGGCCACCCATCACCGGCTAAAATTAACCCCCTCCGCCGGGGGTGGGGGTGGGCGGCGGGTGGGTGCCGGAGGGTGGAGGGTGTCGCTCCGAGGCGGGGGTTCCGTGCAGGGAAGCCGGGATCCTCAGCTCCGAGGATCCGTAGCGGCGGAGGGACGAACCGAAAGCCGACCGGGAGACGGGTCACCGCCGGGCTCCATGTGACCGACTGGCGGGGACGGAGCAGGGGAGTCAGGATGAGGGAAAAAGAGAGAGAGAGAGGAAGAGAGAGAGAGGGAGGGAGAGAGAGGAAAAAGGGAGAGGGAGCACCGGCGGAGGGTGGAGGGTGGAGGGGGAGTCAACGTGAGATGAGCCTGGGTGGGGGGTGTGGGGTGGAGGGGGTCAACACGCCCCTAAATAATAATATGAATAATAAAAAATATTATTATAATCATGATAACAACATTAATATTTATTATTAATTATAATGATATTATTTTTTGCCATCAATATTTCACTACTGATATTTTTAATACTCATGATTTGACAACAATCATACAATATAATGATGTATTATTACTATTAATATGATCATCATTATCATTTTTATTGTGATGATAAAAATGTTAATAATGATAACAAAAACATTGTTGTTGTTTTTGTTATTATTTTTAGCAGCATCGCAACAACAATAATAAAAATGATAATGAGGACGGTGATCATATCGATGATTGTACGTATTATTTTATAATTATGATCGTTATCATTATCATAACACCAACACCACCACCAATAATAATAAGGATAATAATCGGAATTATTATCTTAATATTATTATTCTCATCACCACCGCCAACACCAATAACATATATATTATGTGCATATATATGTATTATAATACTCAATTTTTATGATTAATATAGTTGATAATCCATCCATTCTCTGACAGTCTGTATGGATTTGCCCACGGGGAAACGCGGGTCGTGAAGAGGCTGGGGAATACCTCTTCCGTGACAGCCGCCACGCACGGATCCGCCCCGCCCCCCCCCCCCCGCACTCCCCGCACTCCACGCAGTTGACGAAAACCTTTCTTTTTGACAGTGATAGAGGAAGCCGGTAATGTCACAGACAACCCGGCAGCCAACCACCGCACCCGAAGAGACAGGACGTGTGTGTGTGCGTGTGTGTGTGTGTGTGTGTGTGTGTGTGTGTGTGTGTGTGTGCACGTGCATGCAGCTGCAGTGCGCGTGTAAACAAAATCACTTGCAGCACGCTGTGGCACGTTTTTTGTTTTGGTTTTTTTCTTGCGCATGCTCGAAAATAGAATGGACACGTGCGTCCGCGCGTGTCTGCGTCCGCGCTCGTGTGTGTGTGTGTGTGTGCGTGTGTGTGTGTGTGTAAGCGTCTCTGCAATCGCTTGATGGAAGACAATGCTATAAGTGTGTTTTATTGATTCGGGTATTTCCAGTGGCAACCAGTGTCTTCCTGGTTGCTAGGGAGCTGGAGATAGTTTGACTGGTTGCACACACACACACACACGCACACACACACGCGCACGCACACGCACACGCACACGCCATTAGATTGCTATTTACAGCATGAAGCTCGACTGTCGATACATATTTTAATGGCGAGTAAAACAACCCTTCATGTTTTGGGTCACGAGTATCCCGGCTTGAGAATCGGTTGATGGTTTAACCGAGGTAGCGGGCATACGAGACTAGTTATTGCTCCCCCGAGTTGTCGTTTAGCATGAAGTTAACTAACCCATCCTGAAGAAAAAAAACAGACACGTGAAGTCGACATGGAAACCCCTAGCTTAAGACCGCGATGCCTGGAAAACATATCGGGATTTCATCTGGGAAGGTGATACATGTCCTGCTACCAAAGGAACTCCTTGAAACCCTTCCCGCGGACAGCTGGGCGAGATGGAAGACGCGGGCCGGTTGACTGATTTAACGTCCGACCCCGTCATCCGACCGGGTTCGGAGGAGGGCGCCCAGCGTGACCACCCGCTGACAAGATCCACGTTTCTAAAAATCGATTTATCCCGGAGGAAATCATCCAGACCCGTGTTTAACTCCCCCCCCCTCTTCCCTTGCATCTCAGTGAATGCCGTTGAAGGGGTTCCCGGTCCAAACAGGAAGGCAACGCTCTTGTCGGCGCGGCATTTAGAAGGCGAGTGGGTATCACAGTTGCCATGGTAACAAAGGCTTTCCTGCTCTTCTCTCCTCATCAAACAGCGTGCTTCCCCCGGTCTCTGCTGTGAGAAATGTATCTCCGGAGTCTCAGCTACGCCGCGGTGCATTGGAAATAAACGAAAAAGCGGCACCTGGTCGTCCGCCAATATATCGACCGATATGACGTCCGTCGATACGAATTTGGTGAGGATGTGTTGCCGCCGGAGACCGAGATGAGAGAATCGGTGCACTTCTAGATATCCGGAAGATACCGAAAGCCTCAAATCCTGAATTCAGAAATTCAAGGGAGAAAGTTCGAGAAAAATACTTGGAATATTAACGTCAATAACACCAGCAGCGTTCAAAAACATCATTCTTATTCAACGGCCGTCACCGGAGAATCATCTTTTGCAACAGCACAAAGGGAAATTCCAAACCAAAGAGTTATATTTTGTTCCCACAATAAAAACGGTATCGTTTTTGGACAGGATATAGCCGCAGCAAATCCAAGGTCTTCACCCAGGAACCGATAGATGAGATCCTGGATGAGTTGTAAACAGGTGCCTGCGAAAATCAGGCATTGTTGTGTCCGCTCTGCCTCGACTGAGAATCGGGCAGTAAACAATCCGGTCCACAAGATGGCGTAAGAATGCAGTTTTGTGTTTGAGCCGTGTCCGAGGCGAAAGGGTCACGGTACTCGTGGTTGAGGTTTCTCTGAAGTTGTCCCTCTCATCCGAAGGGTGCTTGTGGAGCGTCATGGGTATGAGCTCCGGAAAGGGGGATCCGTGGGGTCACCTGAGCGGGTGCTTGGATTTGGATGTCGCTCCGCGTTGGGGCCGATTGAAGCATCATTTTTTGGAGATGAAGAAGGTGGAGGATTTAAAGTGCTTTGGGTCAACGGTCCAGAACAATGGAGGATGTGGAAAAGAGGTGAAGAAACAGGTTCAAGCAGGTGGGAAGAGGTGGAGAAACCAAGACAAGACTGAGCTGCTCTTTCTCCCCGGGAAAGGTTGGCCGCATAGAGACCTGGCCATCAACATCGACAACACCGTGGTAAGGCCAACCACAACTGCGAGACCCCTGGGTGTGGTCATAGACAACCAACTGTCACTCTCAGCGAACGTTTCCGCAGAGTCCTCCTCTACAACATCAGGAAGATTCGCAGATTCCTCACGGAGGATACGGTGCAGATACTCATCCGGGCTCTAGTCATCTCTCGTCTGGACGACTGCAACTCCCTCCTTGCCGGTGACCATCAGGCCTCTGGAGCTTATTCAGAAAGCAGCAGCCCGCCTGGTGTTCAACCATCCCAAATTCTCCCACACAACTCCCCTTCTTATGTCCCTTCACTGGCTCCCGGTAGCCGCCCACATCAAGTTCAAGACTCTGGTTATCACGAGCATCCCGGCTTGAGAATTGGTTGATGGTTTAACCGAGGTAGCAGGCATACGAGACTAGTTATTGCTCCCCCGAGATGTCTTTTAGCATGAAGTTAACTGAAGAAAAAAACAGACACGTGAAGTCAACATGGAACCCCTGGCGTAAGACCGCGATGCCTGGAAAACATATCGGGATTTCATCTGGGAAGGTCATACATGTCCTGCTACCAAAGGAACTCCTTGAAACCCTTCCCGCGGACAGCTGGGGGAGCCTGGAAGACGCGGGCCGGTTGACTGATTTAACGTCCGACCCCGTCACACCCCATCTCCAGGATATGGTCAAGCCGCATATCCCTACCCGTGCCCTTCGATCTGCCTCTTCTCGGCGACTGTCCACCCCATCGCTCTTGGCTCTTTTCGGTCTCGGCTCCTCAGTGGTGGAACGAACTCCCGAAAAAGGTCAGAACAGCGGGGTCGCTGCCCATCTTTCGCCGTGAGCTGAAAACATACCTCCTCCCCAAGCACTACCCTACTAATCGCACTCAGCCCCCAACACCCCCTGAAAAAAAAAACAAAGACATGAACGTATGTATATGGTTTTGATATGGTTATTTGGTAGAGTGGTCACTTCTAACTTCCGACTACTGGTACTTTGGATCCTCGGTGACTGAATTGCACTTTTTGTGAGTCGCTTTGGATAAAAGCGTCTGCCAAATGACTGAAATGTAATGTAATGAGAAAAGTGTCAGGGGTGATAAAAGAGTATCAGACACAATAAAAGCAAAAGTATACAAGACAGTGGTTGGATCAGAAACGCTGTATGTTTGGGAGATATTTGGCATTGACGAAAAGACAGGAAGAGGAGCCGGATGTAGCACAGATGATGATGCTGAGGTTCTTTTTGGGAGCGACCAGGATGGATAAAATCAAGAATGAGTCCATCAGAGGGACAGTACATGAAGAGAAGGTCAGGAAGGCCAGACTGGGGTGGTTTGGTCATGAAGGATGCTGAAGTTGGAGCTTCAAGACAGGAGCTCTGGAGCAGTGGTCTAGAATCAGAATCAGAATCATTTATTTAGGCCACGCAACAGTGTTGGTGGAATTTGTTTCCGGTACAGCACATAATGCTCACATCTCTCCTGTGTCAGTTCCATCGTCAACAATACACTACAGACAGAAAATCAAGCCAAGCAGACGGGACACATCACACATCAAGACAGTGATTTGTTCAAAGTCCGTATAGCTGTTGGAAAAAAGCTGTTTTTAAATCTGACAGATTTGGTCGTGAGAGACCTGTAGCGCCTCCCAGAGGGCATGAGTGTAAACAGGTGGCGTGCAGGGTGTGTGTGTGTGTGTGGTCTGAAGAGGTTTTGATAGAACGTTGTATGATGCGTCTTTGATACGGAGTGTCCATGGGAGGAAGAGTGTGAGCCATGATTCTGGATGCTTTATTGATAATGCGTTGAAGTTTTGAGCGTGATTGACTGTCCAAGTTACCATACCAGACTATTATTGATGAGGTCAGGATACTTTCAATTATGGCTGTGTAGAACTGGAGGAGAATATTGTGTCTCACGTTGAATTTTTTTAGTTGTCGGAGGAAAAACAGTCTTTTGTTGGCTTTTTTTATAGACTTCTTCTGAGTGCTGTTTGAATTTTAGTGTGTTAGTGATGTGTGACCCAAGAAATGTGAATGAGTCCGTGATGGCTATGGGATCACAGTTGATGGAGATGGGTGTTTTGGGTGTGAGCGAGCGTGAAAAATCAATGATTAGTTCTTTTGTGGGAGGATGTGAGTGAGTTCGCGTACAGAGAAAACAACCGGGGCGATAGGACATACAGAAGGTCAGAGGTCGGGATGAGAGGCCATTCATCCTTGCTCTTTGTGTCCTTCCTGAAAGGAAGCTCCTGATCCAGTGACACAAGGAGATACCAATGTCCATGTCCATGAGTTTGCTGAGGAGATTGTCGGGGTCGATGGTGTTAAAAGCAGAACTGAAGTCAATGAATAGCACCCGGGCGTAGGTGTGGGGGGTTTTAAGATGGTGTAGAATCCTGTGAGAGCCATATTGACCGCATTCCTCCACAGATGCGAACTGGAAGCTGTCCATGAGGGGTGTGGTGAGCTCTTTCAGGTGTGAGAGAATAATCCGTTCAAATGATTTCATGACGACAGAAGTGAGGGCAATTGGTCTATAGTCATTCAGGGATGTTATTTTACTATTTTTTGGAACCGGGATGATGATAGAGTCCTTAAAACATGGTATCGGTCTGTGGATCATTTGGTACCAGTCTGCAAAGAAAATCTTTCTTGGTACAAATTATAGTTATAGTTTTTCATTAGACGTTACGGATTTTATTTTGAAAAACGACTGTTTCAACCTTTGCCTTCCTGCCGCACTTAATATTGTAAGTGCCGAACGTAAAGTGTAATCGTTGTATTCAGATTGAATACTGTGAACTGACACAAGTTTTTATTATTTGAACCCATGTGGAAACATTTTCATGCATAAAACTGGTCCCTGGTACAAAAAAGGTTGGGGTCCACTGGTCTAGAGAAAAACCAGAGAGGAGGTTAATGGCTGGAGTAAGAGAGGACATGAAGGTTGTTGGTCTGAGAGAGACGAAGCTGATTAGCTGTGGTGACCCCTGAAGAGAGTAACCCAAAGGAAACATCTAACATGTGCTGTTCCTGTAATGGACTCACTCCTGATCCTATCCTGGTCACTCCCAAAGAGAACCTCAACATCTTCATCTCTGCGACCTCCAGCTCCGCTTCCTGTCTTTCCTCCAATGCCGCTGTCTCTAAACCATACAGCATCGCTGGTCTCACTACTCCTCAACACCAAGAACCTCTCCCAGAACCTCTCTCACGGTTTAAACTCCTGCACTTCCCGATTCCGCCAAGTCTCCGCCTTCCAAACGGCACACCAAGACCTCTCCTACTTGCCTCCCCGATCATATTCGCTGTAGTTGTCCAGTCATCTGGAGGCTCCTCGCTTTTCAGTTGCCACTACTTCGTCTTCTGCTCCGCCTTCGTCCTCTTGATCTTCCTTGTCACCAGTTTCATCCTGCAAAGCACCATCCTGTGCCGTCTGGCTACACGCTCACCCACCACTACTTTGCAGTCACTGGACTCCTTCAGATTCCATCGTCTGTACAAGATGTAGTCTACCTGAATGCTCCTACCTGCTCCTACCTAACCTGTAAGTTATCCCATGTCCCTGTCTCTTCTGGAAAAGAGTATCCTGGCATCTGCGTTCCTGTCCTGGATACCAAACCTGTCCGTCACTTCTTCATCACCTCCATTCCCTGCACCAACATGTCCATTGAAGTCTGCACCAATTACCACTGTCTCACCTCTGGGGATCTTCTGCATCACTTCATCTAACTCCATCCAGGCTTTCTCCTTCTCGCGCTCACAACCAACCCATGGGGCAGGCTAACAAACAGCATCGGGCATCACAACTTCAATTTCCAGCTTGAGACTCTGACAGACGTTTCACCTCCAGAACATTCCTAACAAATCCTCGTCAAGATAACTTCTACTTTCTCTTCCTATCAGTAGTACCGCTTTTAAACCTGGTCCTAAGCTTCTAGCCCTGCTCCCTTTCCACCCGTATATCCACCTTCCTTCTCTGCATCATGTCAACCAACTCTGTAGCTTTTCTTGTCCCCGCTTAACAACTCCCCCATCAGCACAACAGCTGCCTTCGACCTGGTTTCCACTGATCAACTCTTCTATTTGCATAACGAATAACATGATAACGTAGACCCGCCCACAACCCGGGCAGTTATATTCGGGAACTCCCCACAAGACATTAGAACTGAAGAAGCCTCTCAGATGAGTTGAAACATCTTCAGGTGAAGAAAATTGAAGTCCAGTTGCCGCGACAAGCAGATTTCAACAAGAATTCCTGCTCTTCTTTGACCCACTTTCCACCTGTAGCCTGTGTGTTATTTTCGAATTAAAGTCATCTAAGCTCAAGCGCAAAATTTAATTCGCCAGGACAAGAAAACCTCGATTTCAGTGTATTTTATTTAGCTTATCCACAGAGCACGCATCAGATTGGAGGGCTGTTGTTTTTTGGGGGGGCCCAAAAAGGAATAGCTTTAAAAAAAAATTACAGAACTGAAAGAGTAAAGGGAAGTAATGTTTTCCCCTGCAGTCTCACTTCCTATTTAAAGAACACACAACTACGCAATGAAATCCAAGAGGGTGCGACAGGAGAACCACTTTTATTTTCACCAACAGCTGGAGCTTGTCAACACCTTTGGTCACATTGGCATTAAATGACCTTTTTCAAATATGAGCCCATTTGTGATGCATTCAAGGGAGGTCGTACAAACAAATGGAGGCGGTGGTTTCCTTTTGGGACCTTCGGGAACTTTGCACTCTGTGGTTCTTCGGATGGACCGGACTGATTGATAGTCACAGCACTCCCATCGGATTCAACCATTCACTGACCCAAACATGAAATTCATCCATACAATGACAAAAACAGAGATGTCTGAAGTGCACTCCATCCGATGTCCAAATCATCCAATGTCCCTGCAATTTGCCGAAGTCGTCCATCCAACTATTCTTGTGACAGTAGCCTCTTCCCAGGGCCTCCTGGTAGGACGAAACACCTCACCCAGGAGGCTTCCCGACAAGATACCCGACCTCATCTAGCACCTCTCGATGCGGTGGAGCAGCCGCTTCCCAGATGACCGAGCTTCTCACCCTATCTCCGAAGGGTAGTCTAGACACACGAAGGAGGAAACTCATGTCAGACGCTTGTATCTGTTATCTGGTGCAAACCGCTGTATGAAGGCGACAGAACCGCATCATCTACTAAAAGCAGAACTCCAATCCTGAGGCCAGATTCCCAATCATGCCTTGGCTGCGCCCAGAAATTCTGTCTATAAAAGTTGTGAACTGAATCAGTGACGATGGGCAACGCTTGCAGAGTCCACCCTCACTGGAAATTAATCCAACTTATGCAGACCAGAATCTGATACTTGTCGTACTGGTCTCAGAGCCTGGCTTGTATCACCTGCATTGCCCTCCATGGTAGTCTCCTGGTGGTCCAATGCTTTCTCAAAGCCTACAAAGCACATGTAGACCGGTTGGGCAAACTCCCATGAACCCTGAAGGACTCTGCCGAGGGAGCATACCTGGTCCACTGTTGATACCGCTCCTCTTGAATCTGAAATTTAGCTATTCTACAGACTATTCCCAAAATAGACCTTTCACCTGTATTGCCCCTCATGGTAGTCCCCTGGTGGTCCAATGCTTTCTCAAAGCCTACAAAGCACATGTAGACCAGTTGGGCAAACTCCCATGAACCCTGAAGGACTCTGCCGCGGGAGTATAGCTGGTCCACTGCTCTGTGCCAGGATGAAAAACATACCGCTCCTCCTGAATCTTCAGCTATTTTACAAACTTTTCCCAGAATAGACCTTTCCAGGGAGGCCGAGGAGTGCGATCCCGCATCAAGTCACGGGAGGCTGAAGTGATACGCAGAAGGCTACCATCTCCGGGTTGGATCTCCACTTACCGCCCATCAACATTACACCACGTCTGGAAAGATATATTCTAAGGGATTGTGTGACCATCGGAGGGAAACACCATATTTAAATGATGGATTATCAGAAAGCGAGTGAAAAAATGCAGAATCCGCTCTGGCATCCGTGTCACTTCAGAGCGAAAACACAGGAGTTGTGCATCGTAGCAGTGAGTAATGGTGGGCGCCCACATGTGATTCTGTGGTTTGAGACAGGGGGTCTTCACATCTTGGTGGGAGTTGACATATTTGAAGAGAGTTAAATCAGGAGTTCCTCCGTCAACCGCAGAAACCAACAGAATACCACTGCTAAGGAGTGTCAAACACTTTTTGACCTCCGAGCCCCCAAAGTTGTACGCCTACTTGTAATGTTTACCACACCAAAGCGCGTTCCCAATGAAATCAAATCTGGCGCTTCTGTTTCGAGAGATCCAAAAAACACCCGACAGATGTGAGATTTTTTTACAGTTTTTTCCATAGGCTTGCAAAAGAAAAGGCATCGTTTTAACAAATTAAAGATAGAGTCAAAAAGAAAAAAATCATCGGGGTTCTCTGTACATTTGAATCGATGTGAGCTTTTCCGTTGAAGAAGTTAATAAGTTTTAAACTAAATAAATCGAGGGTCAATTGTGCAATATTTCATTTCATAACAGTACACGACAATTTTTCCTTTTATCATACTATTGTGCACTCCTTACCTCACTTGTTACTAAGACACTTATAGTTTTATCACTTGTTTACTAAGACACTTTATAGTTTCACTGAGACACTTTATAGTTTATAGTTTATTGTATTTCTAATTCTGCCTTTTCTTTTTATTATTTATTACTGTTATATTTTCTGTAACTCTGGCACAACAATTTCCTTCGAGATTAATAAAGTTGTTCTTATCTTATCTTATCTTAATTTTTTTCCCAATTTTGCGGTGGCCCCTGGAAGCCTCGGTGCCCAAATTTGCCCAAACGACGCCTGGCTACTCTCAAATTGGGTTTTTTTGTTTTTTGAATTCACTTGGTTTTCGGGGTTTGTTTTGGATCGGAAATTCGGATTTGCTGGGCTTCGGGAAGAAAACTCTAAATTTCCCGAACAAATGTTACGTTAGCAAACGTTAGCATTTGTGGACCTTCTTGTTGAACGCTCATGCGTTTATCAAACAATATCTTCATGTGAGACCGAGTGGGTGGGTGAAAGTTATTTCTTGCATTCTCAAGCGTTCTCACCGCTCATGTGAAAGGCTTTTTCGGTGGCGTAAGGCGGCGCATCCTTCGCACTACATGCTCACATCAACGCCTTTCATGTACCCGAATGGAGGCGTCTACAACGCTGCCAGTAGATAAACATCTGGTATGGCAAGTTCCTGTCATACATCAAATGAGGCAACGCTCAGGAGAGGCAAGCGGTCGACCGCCTCACCAGTCACAGAAACACCTCTGAACGTCAAGACGCAGAAACGGCGCCGCTCTTCAGCTCTCATGGCCGATTATATCGTCTCTCTGGCTCTCGGATTCATTCTGATCCTCGCGGTTCACGTGGAATCCGACGGTAAGCGCCGATATTTTTGTTTCACTGCTCTCAAGTTAAAAAAAAAAACTTTTTTTTTTTTTTTTTTTTTTTATATTTCCTGATCATCATGCATTTGGTTCATTTATGTCACATGTGGACCAAGAGTTTAATCAATAAATGCCTCCTAGATGGGTTCCCAAGAACATTAAGCCACAATATTCGTATCTTTAGTGATATCGATGTACTTATCGTGCTTTAGGCGTGTTTACGGAAGCCTTCTTGGTAACTTTGACAACAATCAGGGCTTTCGATTCAAAAGAGGCAGCATCTTTCCAGATGTTTGGGAAGATGCAGCCCTGATACGACAGGTGAAACAACGCTAACCTGCATCCATGCAAGGAATTCTGCAATTTGTTATAATTCTTGATCGACGCTAACAAATCTGGACGTGTTGTTTGCACCAAAGAAGGACGTTAGCTTTCGGCGTTGACCCTAAAATGTTTGCGGAAACGGCTGGGACGGGCGTTAGCAAGCCCGTGGCTACGCTTCTTTTGTTGGGCGGTCAAAAAATTAGGAATCTAGTAAAACAAAGCAGTGGGTTAAGTTCAGAGGTTTTGCAGGAAAGGTCATTTCTGGGATTTCAAGGTTTCAAAGGATTCAAAAGATTTAAATGATTCCAGATGATTCAAGGAAGTGTTTTTACTGTCATAGGAAACCTCTTTCTCAATATAATGGAATTCTTTCTTTGCTGCAGTGAACGCCAGATAGTGTAACAATCGTAGTATTATTCTCAGCAATAACAACGCCAAAAAAAAATAATCATCTTCCATTCTGTGGGTTTAATCAGCCTCAGAGGTGGGGGTCGGGTTTTATGCTGCACAATAAATTCAGGATACGTTCGAAATCTGATAGAAAAATAAACCGAAGCTATTTTCGGTTTTGGTCTCCAGTTCCTTTTTCTGGTTTATGTGGGAAATATTTGCATTGTAGGTCAAAAATATATTGATGCTAAAGCTAACGTCACTTCTTGGGTGATCGACTCAGGTGGGCACGGCGGATACACTCTGATTTTCAATGTTTTTAATAATCCCCCCCACTTTTATCTGTTTTATTTTTGTTTCGTTTTGTCCCCGTACAGGTTTTGGCGGGGCGGAGGTTCCGGGAGTCTTCGGCGAAAGCGTCACTCTCCAATTCATGTTCAACATCAGCTTGAGAAACGACAGTCACATTGGCATCTACAGAGACAACCAGAAGATCGCAGAGCGATCGGGGAAAAAACATTTGGAAGGAGTGCGCCTTTCCGACGAAAAACACTTTGTGTTTTATGAGATCATAAATCTCAGATTAGATCATAGTGGCATTTACGGGGCCAGTTTGTTCCTGGACAAAGGACAACTGCAGCACAGTAGCAAGGTTCACCTGGTCGTCCGGCAGGACGGAAACAGCACAGGTACGACTTAACGCTTTTCATGAGTGGCTGATTTTCATATCAAAATGACAAATTTGAACGTCACCGGGATGGATTTTTGTGTAAATATTCCCCGTTTACACAAATTAACGAACTGACCTCATGTCACCGTGAGCATAATAATCATTTTTATCTCAGGGATGGAAACATAGTAAGACGATCCCTTTGGCGTAGCTGTCGTTTTATATTTACATCAAAAAATGAAAAATAAAGGGAACACTTAAAAACCACAATGTAACTTAGGAAGCAACACTGCTTCATTCGGACTTCTTTTAAGGAAACTCCATTTTTCCATTTTCATTTTGAGTGTGACTCCAAATCCAGACCTCTGTGGGTTCATACGTTTTATTTCCATTAATCATTTTTGTCATCAGCACATTAGACAACGTAAAGTATTTCATAAGAATATGTCATTCATTTAGATCTGGGATCTGTTATTTTACTGTCACCTTTATTTTTTTGTGCAGTGTATTTTGTTATAAATTGGCATACATTAATATTGTTTTATTCTTTATTTACTATAAATAATATTCATGGAAATAAAATGATATTAAATGATACGTTCATACGTTTAATTTCCATTGATCATTTTCGTCGTCAGCACATTCAACCACGTAAAGAACAAAGTATTTCATAAGAATATGTCATTCATTCAGATCTAGGATGTGTTATTTTACTTTCCCCTTTATTTTTTTTGTGCAGTGTATTTTGTTATAAATTGGCATACATTGAACCCTCGTGCGATCTTAATATTGTGTTTACTCCCCAAAAATGACCCATAAGACAATCTTTGTACAGCCCACATGGAAACATAAACAAAAAAGAAGTATCACTTTTTCTAATTATGGGGTCTCTTTAGGAAAAGTCATAAAATTTCAAGTTGGAAAAAAATAGGTTAAAGTGTTTTTTCAACAGCTAAACATGGTAGTGGGTCACTTTTGACCCAACACAAGGGTTAAATTGTTTTATTATTTTTTACTATAAATAATATTTATAGAAATAAAATGAAAAAAAAAAAAAAAATCCCAATAAATAATACATTTATTTATTTTGCACTTAACCCGCGATGCGTTGGAGTGCACGTTTCGGACGGAATCGGGACTCCGAATAGGAACTGCGAACGTGTTATGGTCGTTACCACACCGTTAAGTGTTGACGAGAGGCGGGATTACGATCGGCATTACCAGAAAACGCGTTTCACAGAAATGTGTAATGTCTCACATTTTCCTCCCCACTCCCACAGCTCCACCCCTGCAAACAAACAACACCAACAACTACCAGCCCGCGGGAAGTTTCACGCTCCCCTCCGCTCTTGCAGTTTCATCTGTTGTGTTGGTGGCCATCGCCGTTTTGCCTTGGTTAATCTGGTATTTTGTACGAGCCAAAGGTAAAAACAAAAGAAAATCCTCTTTTGCACTTATTTGTGGAGCCCATCAAATGTTTGCTTTTGGACGGCATTTTTTAAAATTTTTTTTATAAGATACAAATGGTATCCTACGATTCGTTCGAACGCGTGATCACTTCCATGTTGAGTCATTGACGAGACGGCGGGCGGCGAGAGAAGAGACGAACCGTGCCTTTGCGGTTTTAATGCTTAAGAATGCAAGCAAGACTGCAATTTATTTCACATCCTTTGTGTGATGATTCGCGGCTTCTGAAAAAAAAAAAAACAGCCATGCAAATGTGAATGAGCGAGGGTTCGAGAAAATGGCCTAATTTTCCCTTTCGCACACTTCGGGTTAGATATTCGGCGCATCTCGAAAGGCCGTCGCCTCAAGAACAAACCGCACCCGAAAAACTTCCATCAGCAAATGCAACTTCCGGGGCGACTTACTAACACAAAGTTTCTGCAACGGAAATATTACAACTCCCAGTTTGATTACAGGCGGAGACAAGATGGAGAACCGCATTGACACTTGAGCAAGACGAGAAAACAGACTAGTTTCAAGCGCCGTTTCGAAATAGGAGAAGTTTATGGATGCAGGGAAAGAGGACGGGAAGGTATAGTTTCATAGCGAGCGCCTACTTATTGGGAGGGAACAAATACCGTGTTTTCTGGACTATAAGCCACTACTTTTTTCCTAGGTTTTGAACAACTAGGCCTGAACAACATAGATATCTGGGGCTTATAGCCTGGTGCGGCTTGTACATTTTTTTTTCCTTTTTTTTTATTAATAGAGTGGATGCGGCTTATTTACAGGTGCGCTCTATATTCCAGAAAATACGGTATTTCTCTGAAGATGAACAACAAAACGATCTTCCCACCATTGGTGTAAATTAGTCATCTATGCTCAAGTGCAAAATTGGTTTGTTTTTTTAACTCCACAGAGCTGCCTTAAAAAAATTGAAGTGAAAGAGTTACAATGGGAAGTAATATTTTCATTGCGGTCTCACTTCCTGGTAGAACAGGCAACAAAATCCCAGTGGGCCCGTCGTGCCCACTGGGAAAATACCCCAAGTGTTTTCGCAAAATTTTCGCTAAGCTTTTGTCATGTTGGTGTCCAATAGCCTTTTGTATCATGAGGTCCATTACAGATGCATTTGGCCATCATTTCCTCTTTAGGGTGGAACCTGTAAGAGCCTTTCAGGGCCTTTGGATGGAACAGACCATATAGGTTGAGTCCATTTACAATGGAGAGTGGTGCACAAAAACATCAGGCTTTGATTTGACTACTCGTTGACCAAAGTATACATGGATGAATTGGCGCCATGCAATGTCCAAATTACCAAGCAATCAGGACTGTGGATGTGTGTGGACCCAAGCAGAACAAGATGGTTCACAAAACAAGGCTACTTAGGGTCCAGCAGTAGATGAAGACTTACATGAAACCAGGGAAGGGAAGCCAGGTAAAGGGCACTTGAAGAGCCGAGGTCGATACCGGGAGTCCAAGCAGGACGGCACTAGCTTCTACCGTCAGGGCAAGGGATTCAGGGACAATGACGGTACCTTGAGGCCAGGCAAGAGAATCCTGGGGTCAGAAGATCCAGTGACTACTCGCTGGTGGGACTTGGAGGGGAACGGGAAGGAGGGGCAACACCAAGGGGTACAGCAAGGGGCGACGTCGTCCCTGAATGATAGATGAGAAGGGAAGAAGTACACTAAGGAAAGCAAACAGGGAGAGGAATAGCCCCCCTAGCATGCACAGGCAACACATGAGAATGTGCCACCGAGGCATGAGGACCCATAAAAACTCACCCCAACAGACGGGATCGCAAGTGGCACAACTCGGCAACAAGCAAGACTTAGGCTACGGCTTTTCGCCCCTCACTAATTGCCAGCAATAGGAGACATCCATGTGTCCTGTCCTTGGCTGTGGACCCACGACACCATCGCGCCATCTTCTGCCGATGATCTTTGTCCATCTCTTCCGGGAGGAATCCTGAGTTGTAGTCCCTCCGGTGTGTCGTGGGTGCTCCCCCTACGGGGCCTCCAACCCCAGGGACTCACCTGGGACTCCCCAAAAATACCCTGTCAAAGCACATCTGCTTTCCGCCGCTCCTTGGCTTCGGTCAAAGGAAGGTTTGATTCACAAATTTTCAGAATTCGGCGACACCCGTTTTACTCATCTCACGACATTTAGGTTATTTTTGGAGATCGGTGATGAGCAGGGCGTTGTGTTTGTGTGCATGTGGGGTTCCCCCTTGCTTCGAACTGCCTTGAAACCATAACAAAGAACTGTAGGTTGACTGGGTTTTTATTTTTTCTTACTTTTTCCACAGAGAAACAACAGCGGGCCTCGAGTTCCACAACGCCGGTGAGAGCGCAAACGGGTCACCCCTCCTCATCCAAAATATGAACTACAGAGAGCGTTCTCGACTGTTTTTTTTTCCCCTCTTTCTCCGCAGGAAACAGCTGAGGCGCCCGGCGACGTGCCCGCCCCGTCGCTCATCTACAGCGTCCTGGACTTTCCAAAGAGAAACGAACTTTTCAAGAAGAAACCGAGCGATCAGGAGTACATGTCCGTTTATTACCTGCCCGGGGGAAACCAGTGTTTAGGTCCATGTTACTTGAAATAACCCTAAACTGTGTTGCATTCAAATGCAAGTCAAAAACAGAATCATTTTGCTCTCTCTTGGAATTGTAAGATACAAAATACTAAGATAAATCTGGTTGCTGTGTATTTTTAATCATCATAATGCGAAAAATATGTATGCGCACTTTTTTCCAGACGGCACTGGTGCTGAACTGTTTCTTGGCGGAGTCACGTGCGAGCTTGACTCACTACCCGGCCAGACACGTGCGACCAACGGCAACCCCGTCTCGCACCCGACGGCGGCGGCGAGAACAGAATAAACGTGTCGTTTTTGGGCCAACGTTTGATAAAAAACAAAAAAATTCCAAATAACTTGTGACTTTCTCTGAAGGAGTCGTTCTTTCTTACCCTTCAGTCGGAAACTCAAGGCCAACATTTCTGACAACTGTCTTCGGAGGTTGTCGTCTTACACGTCCATGAGATGGATAGATATATGGTCTGTACACACACACACACACACACACACTCTATATAGCCAAAAGTATTGCCTCACCTTCCTTGACTTGCATATGAATTTAAGCAACATCCCATTCCTGATCCATAGGGTTCAATATGACGTGGGTCCACCTTTTGCAGCTTGAACCGCTTCAGCTCTTCTGTCAAGGCCGTCCACAAGGTTCAGGAGTGTGTTGATGTCAACTTCTGATCTTCCAGAGGTCACACACTGATGTTGGACCAGAAGGCCTGGCTCTTAGTCTCAGCTCTCATTCGTCCCAAAGATGTTCTATGGGGTTTGAGGTCAGGACTCAGTGCAGGACAGTCAAGTTCATCCACAGCAGATTCTGTCCTCCATGTCTTTATGGAGCTTGTTTTGTGCGCTGGTGGACAGTCATGTTGGAGAAGGAAGAGTCCAGCTCCAAACTGGTCCCACAAAGTTGGAAGTATGGAATTGTCCAAAATGTCTTGGTCTGCTGACGCTTTCAGAGTTCCTTTTACTGGAACTAAGGGGCCAAAAACAAGCCCACACCATAATCCCCTCCACCAAACTTCTCACTTGGCACAATGCAGTCAGACAAGTACTGCTCTCCTGGTAGACCGCCAAACCGGGCGATCGGTCACTCCAGAGAAGGCGTCTCCACCGCTCTGGAGTCCAGTGTCGGCGTGCTTCACACCACCGCATCCCAGGCTTTACATTGCACTCTATGAAGCTCCCTGCGCACTCTTCTGCACCTCCTCTGAAGGCCACATCAGGTTTGGAGGTCTGTAGCCATCGACTCTGCAGAAAGTTGGCTCCGTCAAGTTACGTCTCCTACCACTTCGTGGCCGAGTTGTAGTCGTTCCCAAACGCTTCCATGTTCTTTTAATCCATCTGAAAGTCAACTGGAATATTTCGGAGCGACTGGATTTGTGACAAAGGTGCATCCTATCACCGTTCCACAAGGAATTCACTGAGCTCCTGACAGACACCCATTCTTTCACAAATGTTTGCATGCCGAGCGGCTTGGTTTGCTACACCTGTGGCCATGGAAGTGATTGGAACACCTGGTTCCCATTATTTGGATGGCTGAGTGAATACATTTGCCCATATAGTGTATATGTACATACATATCATGGTAGAAAAAATATATAAATACATAAAAATATAATATATATATACAAAAATTTTTTAAAAATAACTTTTTTTTTTACCAGCAGCATCACAAATTCCAGGTTCTTGAAAATGGCTTTATTAAAAAAAGATTAAATTGTATAATCACTATCCAGAACTGTCTCAGAAAATTAGAATATTGTGATAAAGTTCTTTATCCTCTGTAATGCACTTAAAAAACAAAAATTACTTTTTCATGATATTCTAATATTTTGAGATGTGGATTTTTGAGTTTTCTTAAGATGTAAGCCATAATCAGCAATATTAAAATAATAAAAGACTTGCAATATTTCAGTTGATTTGTAATGAACTCAAAATGTATGACATTTTTGTTTTTGTAATTTGCAATACAGAAGATAAAGAACTTTATCACAGTCCTGTATATACGTATATACTATATATCAAACATTGTTTGATACAGTCGCAGCTCTGCTATCTATCTATCTATCTATCTATCTATCTATCTATCTATCTATCTATAGATAATATAATATATAATAGCATGTGATAAATACAATGATACAATATGATAAGATACAATATGATAATATATCATATCATATGAAAAAAATATTACATAAAATATATCATGATTTGATACAATATACTAAGTTTTAATCAAAAAAATAAAATATGAAAAAATATAATGTATTTTAATAATAATATAATATAATATAATATAATATAATATAATATCTGGCTTCCTCGGGAACCATATTTACAATTGTAAGAGCTTGAAAGAGTGTCTTATTCCAGATGGTCTCATCTCATTTCTTTTTACAAAGCTGAAAACAATGTGTGGTCTTTTCTTTATTTCTTGTTTCTTTATTTCTCTTCACATATTCTTCTCAAGCTTTGTTAATTTGTTGTGAACTCCTGGTTTTCTTTTATTTATCTTAATTGTTTACCTGCCGACTCGCATACGCCCCCTTCAGGTGAGGCACGGTATTTCCTGCCTCACCTCATGACACCTCCTCTAAGGTATTTATTCAATCGGTGATAACAATTGATTCACACACTTACGCTCAAGACATTACACAAGCGATTGTGTATAATAAAAATAAACAATCGCACGCCACGCAGCCCAGTTTATGAGGGACTGCATGAAAATGCGAAAATGCGCAAATTCAGCAATTTGTTCTTGAGAACATTTAAAATGTGATTGGAATCATATCGATTGTTGTTGTTGTTGTCATTCTGTTACCCTAACCCAATTTTTTTATCCTTGTTGTCATTCTATTTGTCCCTATCCTTGTTCTTGTCTTTGTCCTTTTAACTGCCTCTTATATTTGTATTTAGATTCATATTTATTGATATTATTAATGTTGCACTGTGACAAACGAATTTCCCCTATTGGGATCAAAAAATTCTTATCTTATCTTATCTTATCTTATCTTATCTTATCTTATCTCCAAATGAAACACATCTGCTTATTTTCGCTCTGCAGAACAACTGAAATGAACAAGTTCTGTGAGACCATTCATTCATTCTGTAAAACAAGTTGATGTCTTTCGAGTTTTCCGCAAATCTATTTGTTTGCGTATCGGCGAGAAGTTTGGTGGTCATCAGGTTTTTGAAGGACTATCTTGCTTTCCGACTTCCTCAAACTCACATCTTTCTGCCCCGGGTGCATAGATTTGTTTTTTTCCGCTCGTCATGAGCAGACGACAAACTTTCTCTGCTCGGTTTCAAAACCACAAGATATTCGAGCTGCTAAACACAGAACCGATAGAGTAAGTGTTTCCATGGGTGTCTTGAAATATATCGATACAACTCAAATTGACACAGAGAATTACAAAACACTGGTTATATTTGTGGTTTTATTACCACTTTTTCTACCGTTTGACTTAAAGTTGGGTTAGAGAACTTCCAGCTGTGAGAGAGAACAAGAGCCCTTTAAGCCAAACCAGTCTGAAAAACATAACGGTCGATGTTATTGGACGAGAAAAATACATTTCCAAAACAACACCAGGGGAATTAAAAACAGATATGTATCCAAATATATTATTTTCTCCTTGCTAGTAATGCAGGATAATAGCAGATCATCAGAAATGATGGGAGTTTGTTGGACCTCCAGACCTGACGTGTCTTCTGGATGGAGATGGTTGAGCCCGTGGAAGCTCATAGTTCAATCTGACACTGCCCTCGGGTGGTCATACGCTGCAACACGCTTCAATGAGGTGACAAAAAGTCTGGTTCTCCTTCTGTGTGGAGTTCTCACATGGATTCCAATGGAAGGAGAAAGTCCAGCCGAGTTCCTCTCATTCACACACATACTCTGTCTTGCTGCGACTAACGTTCATTCCTATCCTCTCCAGAGCATACCTCCACCTCTCTAGTTTTCCCTGTTCCCTGTTCCCTGTTCTCACTACAGATCACAACGTCATCTGCAAACATCATGGTCCATGGAGATTCCTGTCTAACCTCATCTGTCAGCCTGTCCATCACCACTGCAAACAAGAAGAGGCTCAGAGCTGATCCCTGATGGAGTCCCACCTCTACCTTGGACTTCTCTGTTACACCCACAGCACACCTCACCCCTGTCTCACAGCGAGCATACAAGTCCCGCACCAGTCTATCATACCTCTATGCCACTCCAGATTTCAATGATACAGACAATGAAGTGCAAAAACTCTATTTCTCCTTCTGTGTGGATTTCTCACATGAATTTGAATGAAAGGAGAAAATTCAGAAGAAAATCCTGCAACCTGAGATAAAGTCCCTTTGCGCCGTAAACCCTGTGTTAATACTCGTTCAAATCTGTACTAGTTCTATTATTGTGTCTCGTTGGGCTCATGTGACTTCTCGATTTCCTTGGAGATCGAGTCTCCTGTGCATCACATCCTCCTTTTTACTTCCCTTATCCGCTGGGTTTGATCTTGTGTCTTTTTCCGGCCGTCCTCTGCCCATCTTTTTTCTTCTATTACCACTATTTGGACAATTGTAACGCTGCTGTGACAACTGAATAAGATGGACCCCAGCAATAAAGTCCATCCTATCTCATCTTGCTGGAATTCACATTTTTGCCACGAATGTCCATTTCTGAGGTGCTCGCCGTGACAGGATACCATGTTGAGATGCACGGCGATGATGCACAAGATGCAGATGAAGGAACTCACCAGGCCTTTCAAGGAAGACACGATTCCTCAATTTATTGCCGTTCAGGTGTCCAGGGTTGACATCTCTGGGGGTTCAATTACCATAGCAACGGAGACACGTCACCCGTGTGATACCCAACTGTTTATCCTGGTTATAGACGGGATGATAACCCCACAGCCGTGGCACGATACCATCAGCTTGTATTAAGCGATCTTAGTTCATTCATTCATTTATTCATGATTTATACCTCTTGTCCTGCACTGCCTATCGGCCATTGGGCGAGAGGTTGGGTTCACCCTGGACTGGTATCTCGTAACACCCAAAGAGCCATTTGGACCTGGTTTCCTGGGAAAAGAAAACACTGGGAGCCGCAATTACTTTTTGACGTCCAAAATAAAGGTACCGCTGTATATATTGCTTTTTATTACCTTTACACTTTGTATAAACAAGTATGTAGTGTGTTGCTTCTGAAATTCACAAAGTATTACGGGAAAAAAAAAAAAAATTATTAATGTAATGAACTCATTTTGAGCTTTGGGCTTTCAGAGCATGTAGCGGAGCCTTGACCTGAATTTTAAAAATAAATCGGGAAAAAAATTAGTGTAAGTAAACAAAAAATAAATATTTGCAAAATATCTTCATAAAAATTTATTTACGTGGTTTATGGGACTTCTGCAAATCGGGACTTTACCGGCTGGCGGGTATACCGGCTTCCGCGAGAGTGATGTTATTTTGAGCGGCGAAAAACAATATAATTTTATTTAATAATTCAAAATCACAATAATCTTCCAACTTAGAACTAAAAGTAAAAAAAAAAAAGGAATTAACACAAATGAAATACACGTCAATTAAAAATTTATAATTTATTTTCCCAAGCCACTCGGAGCCGCAGTATAAAGATGAAAGAGCCGCATGGGTTGCCGACCCCTGGACTAGACACTCAACCATTCACCCGTCCTGGAGAGACTTCCAACTAGTCACTCTGTCATTCACACATCACAGCGAGACATGCCAGTATTCACTCATTCATTCACACGTCATACAGACGCATGTGATCATCAATGTCTCTTTTCATGACACAATGAGACAGACATCCATTCACTCATCCCTTAGAGACGCACAGCCGTTCACCCTCTCATTCACATGGCAAATAGCGACACGGCCGTTCACTGTTTTTTTTTGGGCTGTGGGAGTAAAAACCTGCGAGGCCGAAGGCGCCTCGGTCAGGATCTCCTCCCGGCAGCCGAGAGGAGACACGGCCGGGTCCCAGTTGAGAAATAGCGCCGGCTGCAGCAGCGGCTAGCTGCCGCGGCTAGCTGCCGCGGCTAGCTGCCGCTAATCAACATCTCCATAAAGAGCAGGAGAATTGTGACTCTTCACCTGACCCTGTTGGTCGGCCCACCATCTCCCCCTCATCTTGCCATAGAAATATTACATTTGGCAGACGCTTTTGTCCGAAGCGACTTACAATAGAGGACATAAGGATTGCAAATAACACTTTCAAATACAAGATGAACAGGAAATATACAGAACAGTAAGCTGGGGTTTTTTTTTTTGACAAAGACGTACACACTGCATAGCCTAACTTGGTGCCTAACCTGATCTGGGGCATCAGTGCAGTAAATAGTCCTGAAAGAGAAAAGTTTTTACCTGTTTCTTGAATGTTGAGAGAGACGATGCTAGTCTTGTTGCTTCCGGAAGTTTGTTCCACCACTGAGGTAGTAGAACTGAGAACAGTTTTGCCTGAGATCGCTTCGAGCGAGCAGAAGGTGCTGCTAGTAGGTTTGTATTAGAAGAACGCAGCTCTCTGCCGGGAACATAAGGTCTTATAAAGAGAAAGATCTGATCTCTTATAAAGAGATTCCGTGGACTTAACCTCCCTCTTGTGTTAGAGGTCGCCACCGACCCGTTTTAGTTTTTAAATGCATAAAATCATCACTTAATTTTTTTTATGCATCAAGGCTTCTTGACTTTGTCAGGAACCTTGATTTCAACAAAAACATTTTTTTTTCACTGCATTATAAAATGCTCTAGTTGAAATTATGTCCTTTGTAGTGTTTCGACCCGAGTATAAAAATAAGATTACAAAGCAATAATTAGAGCCAAAATTTAAATCTTAAACGCTTTGTCAGCCAACACAATGACAACCAACTCCTCCCCCACTCATGTGAGCTTCTGGGGATGCTCATTTGTCCAGGATTGCTGCAAAAAAACAAAAATGAGCATATCCAGACACTTATTTATATTATTCTCTTGAGGTTAATTTGTTTTTTATTGAAATCGAGAGGTATACTAATAATAAAAAGGCCCAGAGAACCACAACAAAAATTTTTAAACCCAATATTTTCATGGATAGGGAAGCCTAACAAGGTAACCAAGAGATGAGAAAAAGAATTTAAGTTTATTTTTAGTGTATTTTAAAGCTGATTTAAGACACGGGTCGAAACCGACCCGTTAACACCGGGGATGCTACCAGAAAGGAGGAAGGTTAAAGTATTCATCAACCTGAACGTTCAAGTCGTCGAGTCCTATCTGAAGCCATTTCAAGACATGTCCGTCTCCTGATGGAAGACCAGTCCTTTCCTGTCCAGCAGCGAGGCCAGCTCTTTGTCCACCAGCTCCATCTCGGACATCTCCTGTCCTCCGGAGCCCGGCTCCAGAGAAGCCTCCCCGAAGCTTTCCGACGTCTCCGACCGCTCCCTTTCCGCCTCCGTCCCGGCGCCCCGGCGTTCCGGATCCGGATGAAGCAGGATCAGCTCGTGCACCACCTCCTCTTCGTTCTCCAGCATCTCCTACCGGAGGTCACGTCGTCATAAGAACATTTCACTTTTAGGATACCTCTTTTTTTCTCCAGCTCAATAGATGAATAAAACTAATTTACCTGCAGTCCAGTTTTCACCGGGGTGAAGTCTAAAATGACCGGGGTCGGCACAGCGGGAAGTATCATGTTCTTCATTCTGGAAAATGTTGGAGGACAATCTGAATTCTTGTCATGATTAAGTAAAAAAAAAGAAAATTCAAAAGAAATGCCTCATTTGCCATCATCTGGTTTTTTTTTTGACATGATCAGTGCAGAACGTGCAAGAGAAGGCAAAATGTACAGTTTTAGTAATAATATGAAAAACAATTTGAACCCTTTCAGAGGACAGAAACTATAACAGTGGGCCTAAACATAAAAAATACAAATCCAAACTAGATGGATTCTATAATAATGCACAGGTCAGGCTTTTGCTCGTTTATTTTTCATTTATTTATTTCACTTCTCAATTTATTTTATTCCATAAAGTGCAATAACACATTTATTCCCTTATTTTTGACTCAAATGATGCAAAATATATGGATTCTAAAAAGAGGCGTTCGAATAATATAGAAAAATAGATCGATCACACTTAAATTTGTCAAGAGTTTTGATGCCAGCATAAAAAAAAATCAGATGGGCCAAAACACGGGAGGCCGTCGAAGCGTCTCACCCACCTCAAGAAGAAGTATCTGCCCATCAAGCCGATCGAGATGATCAGCAACAGCGAGAGGGGACCTGCGAACACTGATGTCGGGAAGAGGTTAGCGTTCGCACCAGAAACTGCGGCTTCGGACTCGACGGGACTTCAGCGAAGCTTCTGCGTTCTCCAAGTCGTCGGGTACCTTTGAAAGGGTGCTGCGCGGAGAGCGTCTTCTGGGTCAACCGCGCTCTTGGTCCATCTCCCTTCTGCGTGGTCATGGCCAGGCTGACGTTGTACGTCTTTCCCGCCTTCAAGTTCTCCAGGCGATAATTGGTCAACGCGCCTGATGTGTTCCTGCATTCTAAAAAAACAAAAGCGTGTTTTCGGTGTTTTAAACATGCCACCGGATGGGTTTTTTCGGGACTCTCGGTGGATTCTTCACCTCCCTGCTGCTCCGCGGGGTTGACCTCCACCCAGCAAAGACTGAAGTTGGTCAACAGCCCACCCTGGTATTTGGGGTGGATCTTCTTCCACAACAAGGTGAGAGATGTTTGCGTTTGGCTTAAAGCAACAAAGTCTTGAGGCTCTGATTTTGGAACTGGAAAAGGTGACGGATATAAGGGGGTTAGTTATGATGAAGTGTGGTTAGTATCTAGGGTAAGGGTGTCAAACTCATTTGGGTCCAGGGGACACATACGGCCTAATTTGATGTCAAAGGGGCCGGACCGGTAAAATTATTGCATAACTACCTGCATAAGTTAAAATTTTTACTTTGTTTATATGTAAAGGAGAACAGGTAAATGATAAAAATCTTTCTATGTCATGAAAGATGAATATTCCTTTGAAAAATACATGACAAACAACCTGAAATTCTTTAAGAAAAGTGCAATTTCAACAAGACGGTGCCCCGTTTCTGTCTTCTCAGATTTCTGTGCATTTTGTTGTATTTTTCGAGTCTCATCGTGGCACCGAAACTCGCTGCGTCCACACCAAGCGCACAGGTTTCTTATTAACCTCAACCAACAAGTAAGAAGTGATCCATTTTTTCTTGAGAACCCTACACTGCATGTCCAAGTTTCTCTTTTTTGACAACGACATCTTGCTGATGAGTGTGTCGGGTCCAACGGAAAAGTATGTAAATTTCTAACAATAAGACAAAATGCTATTTACAGACCTGGCAGCCACATTGCTGCCATCTGCTGTAAGTTGTGAGTCACATTGTGTTGCTAACACTGACTAAAACAGTGCACCCCGAGCAAACAATACAGGAACTGCATTTTATTTCAAAAAAGTAGTTTATGATTTATGTATTTTTTCAAATTGTAGGTTTATTCCAATGGCCGGATTGGACCCCCTGGTGGGCTGGCGCCGGCCCGCGGACCGTACGTTTGCCACCACTGATCGGGGGTGTAATAACACTAATAAAATCTGGTTTTTACTCTGAGGCAAAGGGATTCTGACGCTGTGGTTTAATAACACTGAAAGACTCAAATTAAAACATATCTATCTGGTTTTCAATGAACTTGAGCAAAATCGAACGCAAAACTCACCCGCAATTTTTCGGTAGAGGCACATGTGTGCCGTCCGCGGCCTCCCGTCGACGCACAAGTGCTCAAAGTACAAGTATCGCACGAAATCCTTCACCTCTGTAACACAAAGTTGAAGAATGCGTTAAATCCCATATCTACATGTCAACAAATTGGAATACAGCGATCCCTCGCTAGAACGCGGTTTACTTTTCACGGTTTTGCTACTTCACGGATTTGCAAGGTGCATTGTGTTCTGCATTCTGATTGGCTAAAAAGTCACCCCGCTTCTTCTCTACCTGTGCGTCAATAACATCGCAGTTTAACATGTACACGTACGTAAAACAGCTGGCCAAATTTACATGACGTACGTGCAAATTCTCTCGCAATTTCGAGTTTCTCTAAAACCCATAATGTTGACAAAACGCTCTGGAGCGACAAAAGGCCCAAAAGGCAGCGGAAGATGCTATCTATGGCAGATAAAGTTAAACTTCTGGACATGCTAAGGGAAGCTAAAAGCTACGCGGCTGTAGGTCGGCATTACGGAATTAATTAATCTTCCGTTCGTTCCATAAAGAAGGAAGAAAAAAAAACATAAGGACGACAGCAGCGATAAGTTTTAATAAGGATGCAAAAAGGGTTGCAACTGTCCGCAATGTGTTGAAGAAACGTTTCTAAAGTACAGTACTTTTATTTGTGATACAAATGATTGAGCCTGTAAAATGGTTTGTCCTTTCTTTTCAATGTATAATAGAGTATTTGATTGTATCATAATTGTAAAAAAGAAAAATTAAGGTTTCTACTTCACGGATTTTGCCTATCATGGGTTCTTTTTGGAACGTAACCCCCGCGAAAAACAAGGGTACACTGTACAAGTATGACAGTTGCACTCTTGAACGTCCTCCTGCAGACTAAAAGACGTGGTGACATACTTTTAAAACCAGAACCAAAAGCAAAGAATTGTACAAACTGAACGTTCTTCCGTCAAAAATTGTCAAAATTTTGTATTTATTCATCCAACACTTACCTGATAGTTTCTGCTTCTTCTCCTCCCGCATGCTTGACACTAGGGTGATCACACTTTTCGGTCCTGAGTCTTCCTCTTCCAACTCGTACAGCTCGAGGCAAGTCCCCTTCCTCAGTTTTTCGTTCAGCCGGGTTTTATCACAACCTGGAGAATGAGTCGGGTTGATTACATATGAATAAGCACGGAGTAGGTCAAAGATGTCAACAAACCTACTTTTCACCGTGGGGAGGAAAGCCGGGACTTGAATGATCGCCGGGAGAGAATACCCGACGATGTTTTTGGCGATGACGGATATGTTGACGGCGGAGAACGTCACGTTGGTTGTGAACGTGGTCGTGTTCGTGTGGTGTCTCTTCTCCTTCTTCTTCTTCTTGCATGGACACCCCAGAGAAGACTGAGTGTCCTCCAGGATGTAGGTTATGCCGCCCGCCGCTGCCGCCTGTTCTATAGGCTGAGGAATGGAGTAGGCCTTCGGTTAGGTGAGCATTGCAAACTGAGGAGAGACACGAAACAGCAAATTGACTTCGATCAATGAACGGGTACGTTGTGGCCGGTTGGGGGGGGAAGGCGGACGGTGCTGGCAGACACCCATGAGGGAGACCGGCCCGGACAGCTAGGAAGAAGGCGCTAGCATACACCGACAATGGAGAGAGAAGCCCGGTTGTGGACGGGCAGCTAGGGATGGCCGGCTAGGCGGTAGGCGCTAACATACACCGACAAGGGAGAGAAGCCGGGTCAGGGACGGGTGGCTTGGCGCAGTGTGCTAGCATACACCTTAGAGGGGGGAAAGAGGTCTGGTCGGGGACTGGCAGCTTGGTGTAACGTGCTAGCATACACCGACAAGGGAGAGAGACCCGGTCAGGGACGGGCGGCTAGGTGGAAGGCGCTAACATACAACAACGTGGGAAAGAGGCCTGGTTGGGGACACACGGCAAGGGGGAAGGCGCTAACTTACACCAATGAAGGAAGAGGTCGGGGACAGGTGGCTCGGCAGAATGTGCTAGCATACACCAACAATGGAGAGAAAAGCCTGGTTGTGGACGGGCAGCTAGGGATGGCCGGCTAGGCGGCAGGTGCTAACATACACCGACAAGGGAGAGAAGCCGGGTCAGGGACGGGTGGCTTAGCGCAGTGCGCTAGCATACACCTTAGAGGGGGGAAAGAGGTCTGGTCGGGGACTGGCAGCTTGGTGTAACGTGCTAGCATACACCGACAAGGGAGAGAGGCCCGGTCAGGGACGGGCGGCTAGGTGGAAGGCGCTAACATACAACAACGTGGGAAAGAGGCCTGGTTGGGGACACACGGCAAGGTGGAAGGCGCTAACTTACACCAATGAAGGAAGAGGTCGGGGACAGGTGGCTCGGCAGAATGTGCTTGCATACACCAACAATGGAGAGAAAAGCCTGGTTGTGGACGGGCAGCTCGGGATGGCCGGCTAGGCGGCAGGTGCTAACATACACCGACAAGGGAGAGAAGCCCGGTCAGGGACGGGTGGCTTGGCACAGTGTGCTAGCATACACCTTCGAGGGGGAAAGAGGTCTGGTCGGGGACTGGCAGCTTGGTGTAACGTGCTAGCATACACCGACAAGAGAGAGAGGCCTGGTTGTGGACGGGCAGCTAGGGATGGCCGGCTAGGCGGCAGGTGCTAACATACACCAACAAGGGAGCGAAGCCAGGTTGGGGACGGGTGGCTCGGCAGAATGTGTTAGCATACACCGACAAGAGAGGCCCTGTTGGGGACTGGCAGCTTGATGTTACGTGCTAGCATACGCCTTCAAGAGAGAAAGAGGCCCGTATCTGTACTGCTTATCCTCATCTAAGGGACGCTGCTAGCTGCGGGCGAGAGGCAGGCTTCAAACATCCCCTCGCTCATTCACACGTCATAAAGAGACATGCAACTATTCAATCTCCACCTCACAGCAATAAGGTCCTCGGTTTGATTCCCCAAGGGTCCTTTCCGAGTGCCAATAACTCGATCGTTCGCATTGGAATGGTGTTGGAACCCCCATGTGGGGACGGCGGCTTACCTCCCATGTGAGCGTCACCTCTCGAACACCCTCTGTGCGCCTTGTTGTCATGGTGACCACGGGTTGCTGTTCAATCTCTGCAATCAAAAGGTTTTGGATATTTAGGGAGGAAATTGGCGAACGTGGAGACACAACACAGAAATAGTCGGAATCAAACCAGGAACCTTTTCGCTGTGAGCGCTAACATTGCGCTAACCATTGCTAAAGTGCATCTTGCTCATCATTCCAAACTAATTCTTCCAAAACTTTTAGAAGTTACGATATGAGATTGAACTCACCTGCAGGGACCGTGACGACCGAAGACCACTTGCTCCATAACGGGTTCATAGCCTTTTTGGACTGATGTCTGATCTGAACCTGGTAGGCCGAATCCTTCGACAGATTCCCGACAATGACTTCGTCTGTGCAGAAAGACAAGCGCGATTAGAAGCTAATTTATGGATTCTTAAAGGGTAATTACTGTAGCTTCTTTCCACCAAAAGTGGACAAACTGTTTTAGCAAACCCGCTCGTACTTTACAATAATTTTTCAGATCAGATTTAACAGGGATTTACGGATATAATGCCACAAATGAAAGTCACGCGAAAGCTAAGACAAGGAACTATAACGAAGTGTATCAACGGTGGAGGACCAAATAAATACGGTGAAGCCAAATAAATTAAGACGTCACTTTAAGACGTTACACCCCTTTTACGCTGCACCGGGAGCCACACAACCTCTTTTGAAATTTAAAATGAATTAACACGGTTGTCACGACTCCTCGAATCCTCAGGCCAGCGACACGACAATCACTGCAATTATCCTCCGCAACTGGAAGCCACGGCTCACCAGAAGACAATTCAACTGATCAAACTGGAGAAAAAGACGTACCCAAAGTTTCAGTTGGTGTCTGGTCTCGTTCGTTAGAAGTTTATGTCGTCTTCAACTTGTCTTTGTAAAGCAACGTTCCAGATTGAGAACACATTAAACCCACCTGCATTTCTACTTGTCTGTGCTCCTGGGGGAAACCATAACAGAAAACCAGACCTGGTATGGAGCCCACAAGTTCTCCAGCACCTCAGCCTCCTCGGGTCATCCATGCTGCCCCGATGGCCGCCCACTTACGGCCTACATCGTCTCCTTCCTGTCGGGCAAAGCACTCCAGTGGGCTGAGGCAACCTGGAATTCCCCAGGCACGGTGACGACCACGGCTCAGAGCTTCGTGGAGCATTTCAAAGAAGCCTTCCAGATGGTGATTTGTCCCATCAGGCCCGGCTTTGCACCCTCCGCCAGGGGAAACAGCCCATCACGGAGTATGCCTTGCAGTTCAGGACGCTGGCCAGCCCTCATGACGGTGTTTCGACAAGGCCTCGACCTCTCCTTGCACCTCCACTTGGTGGCGTATGATGACACCATGGGGCTGGAGAGGTTCGTCCAATTGGCAATTCGAGTCTCGCATCAGGGAAACCTGCTTCACTGGCCCTGGAAGGTCTACCACCACCACAGGGCCATCCCTGAACCAGCCGGATCAAGCAGATCAGGCCATGGAGGTGGATACCCTTCGATTATCACCCACCGAGAGACGCAGACGCCCGGACAGCACAAACTTCTTCTTCTAACTAACGAGACCAGACACCGACTGAAACTTTGGGTCTTCATACTCTGGCTTGATTAGTTGAATTGTTTTCTGGTGAGCCGTGGCCTCCGGGGGCAGAGGATAATTGCAGTGATTGTTGCGTCGCTGGCCTGAGGATTCGAGGAGTCGCGACAACGGCATATAATGTTTTTTTGGGTTATTTTTACCTTTATGTTATGTATAAATAAAATATGTGTTGAATTTTTTTCAATCAATGAACAACTGCAGAGAAAACAAAATGACCTTCCTGCATGCAATAAAACATTTAACACCCCAAAAAAAAGTGAAGGTTACTTTTAAGCAAAATATTTAATGTCTTTTTGAGTCCTTATTGTATTTATGAAGAAAAAAATAGCTGAACTTAAATTATCTCTCTGTGTGTCCTGCCACTTTTACTGCCATGTGCAGAAAAACAACAAAAATATTTTAACCCGTTTCATTTGGATCCCCACACTCTTCAAATTTCTTATTTCTATCCCTATAATCTTCAAATTTATATATATATTTTTTTACCACCATAATCCTCACATTTAAAATTATAGATTAAAAAAAAAAAAAACATGTACTGTGATAAAATACATTTTACCGTAATTTCCGGACTATGAGCCACGACTTTTGTCACAGGCTTTCAACCCTACGGCTTATGCAAAGATGCGGCTAATTTATGCATTTTTTCTAACGGCCGCCAGGGGCCCTCGAGCAGAAAAGGTAAGGAAAAGGTGAGGAAAACACAAGTTTAATGTAACTTTGCGCTTTGTGCATGAATAAAATTAGCCTGAACAGACCCTCATCATGGAAAATGCAAGAAGAAATGCATATAACGCAGCTTTCAAGTTAAAAACAATTGAGCCGGCCGATAAAGAAGATATTTCTTTGTAAATATCTCATGTTTCAATGTGACTTATAGGCAAAATTGTTTTTCCTTTTAAATGTATTAGGCTTATAATCAGGTGCACTCCGTAGTCCAGAAATTAAGGTAACTTAATACTTAGTTCTTTTCTGTGTACCGTCTTTCTTTGTAAATATCTCATGTTTCAATGTGACTTATAGACAAAAATGTTTTTTCCTTTTCAAATGTACTGGGTGAGGCTTATAATCAGGTGCGCTCTATAGTCCAGAAATTAAGGTAAGTAAATACTTCATTTTTTTCTGTGTACCGTCTTTCTTTGTAAATATCTCATGTTTCAATGTGACTTATAGACAAAAATGTGTTTTCCTTTTCAACTGTACTGGGTGAGGCTTATAATCAGGTGCGCTCTATAGTCCAGAAATTAAGGTAAGTAAATACTTCATTCTTTTCTGTGTACCGTCTTTCTTTGTAAATATCTCATGTTTCAATGTGACTTATAGACAAAAATGTTTTTTCCTTTTCAAATGTACTGGGTGAGGCTTATAATCAGGTGCGCTCTATAGTCCAGAAATGACAGTAACTAAATTCTTGTTAATTCTTTTCAAAAGCCACGGAGAGCCGCATCAGTTGGGTCAAAAAGCCGTCTTGCCCGGGGACAGGAGGAGGAGCCGGGGAACGCTTACGCTTAATCGTGGCTCCGGGTCTGACGTCTGTTGTGTTGGACTTCTGTAACAGCGAGATGGGGGAGGAAAGGTGGAACTGGTTTCTTCACGTTAGACATTGTAGATTAAACAAGAAGCGAAGAATAATCTCTCACTGTTTCCCACGGGCCTGTGAGGTTTTCACGCCTTCGGTACCTGACCTCCGCCTCCGCTGAGTGGTTCTCCCCGGCCGGCCAGCTCAAGTGTAGGTTGTTCTTCCTCCACCACATTGAGATGTCTTGCGGCGCGTCATATTTGACTGTTGTGAGAAAAAAACAAAACAATTCTGCTACAGGAACTCGAGCTACGGTTCCCTTTGATTGACGGCTGGGTGCGCATTCAGCGATTCTGATTTTATTGTGGTGCCGACACAAAAGCTGACACACTTTCTCTAATGTGAGCGTAAAGTACCTGTTTCATTCAGCATTAGACGTGTCCTGGGCGACCGGCATCCGGAGGAATCGACCACCCATATATCAACCAAATACAAGGAGATCAGCTCCTCCTCATTAAAAGTTATCGAGTTCCCTGTGACCGGTTTGAGTTTTCTGTTACTGCGGATGAATAAAACAAAGTTCTGATCACATCAGAGGCCAAGATAAACAACTATGAGCGTGATTAATATCGAAATAAAAACACTCACTTCATGTAAAAATCAAACACCTCGTCGCTTTGATTGCCGCTCGTGTCCCATTCGCACCTGTAAGAAGTCTCGAGTTGGTTTGCTCTGTAGCACTGAATATTTGAAGGATTCTCACATTCAGATCCTTCGGGGAGAAAAAACAACAAAAACACGTAATGTTTTCAATCCCAGCGGTTCGCCCTCAAAGGCTCCCCAACGAAAAACATACGTCGTGTTTTCGTAGGATTGTATCTTCTCCCGAGTTGGTCGATCTACAGCGGCGGACTCTCCAGACGTCCGCCATTCTTCTTTGTTTTATCAATATCAAAGCTATTATTGTATATTTTTAAGCATGTCACTGTTAGCGCTAATGATATTAGCAGTGTCTATAACCTCGGCTGGTCGAGGCGGAAGGCCGTCCACATTAAGCTGGGATGCATCCGAGGTTTCCGCACCGGTAAAAGGCAGCGTTTACTATCGCCAAGTGCTCACTTACAGGCAAATATTGGATTTTTGGGAATCATTTAGTCCGGATCATGGAAAGTGTCATCGGACAAGACTGCGGAAGGTTCTCAATCATCCAGGTCATGGTGAATTCTTGTTGAACATCTTCTTATCTTGGCAACTGGACTTGAATTTCCTTACTTGAAGATGTTTCAGCCCTCGTCCGAGAAGCTTCTTCAGTTCTAATGACCGAGTTTCCGAATATGACAGCCAGGTTTTTATGCGGGTCTAGATTATGGTGGCTTGTTGTGTAAGTGGAAGCGTTGCTGTGCAGAAACTAAGTGTAAGGGGGTTGCTATGTTGTTATGTTGTTATACTAATGGGGTGTCTTCTTGTCTTCAAGAAGATTTCGATAAGAATGTCATCAGACAACCTTGTGGTGATCAATGAAGGACAACGGGAACTCGAAACCGAACCCGAGCAGCTCCGAAATGTTTGACCGCCCTGCCGAGAGACGCCTCTTGCACCTCTCTCGTCTCGTGAGTGTGGTCGCAAAGCACTATCAAGGGAACATGTTGTTCAGGCCAACGATTGAGCATTTGAGGGGAACCAAAATGATGGAAAAGACGTGCGTGACCTCACTAGTCAAACTGAAAAAGACATTTTTACACCACCTGCCCAATACTTGCAATGGATTTCCCACCGTGAGCACAACCCTGCTAGCTTGCAATCACGTCGTAGTTAACCATGGTTCAGCACAACTATGACCAGGTATTTGTTCATGTTGGAAACGTCACAAGTCGGTCGCAGTCAACACAAGCACAGGCTGGTAGTCTGGTAGCCTGGTAGCCTGGTAGTCAGGTAGTCAGGTAGTCTGGTAGTCTGGTAGCTTGGTAGTCTGGTAGTGTGGTAGTGTGGTAGTCTGGTAGCCTGGTAGTCAGGTAGTCTGGTAGTCTGGTAGCTTGGTAGTCCGGTAGTCTGGTAGTCTAGTAGTCTGGTAGCCTGGTAGTCAGGTAGTCTGGTAGCCTGGTAGCCTGGTAGCCTGGTAGTCTAGTAATCTGGTAGTCTGGTAGTCTGGTAGTCTGGTAGTCTGGTAGTCTAGTAATCTGGTATTCTGGTAGTCTGGTAGTCTAGTAGTCTGGTAGTCTGGTGGCCTGGTAGTCTGGTAGCCTGGTAGCCTGGTAGTCAGGTAGTCTGGTAGTCTGGTAGCTTGGTAGTCTGGTAGTCTGGTAGTCTGGTAGTCTGGTAGTCTGGTAGCCTGGTAGTCAGGTAGTCTGGTAGCCTGGTAGCCTGGTAGCCTGGTAGTCTAGTAATCTGGTAGTCTGGTAGTCTGGTAGTCTGGTAGTCTGGTAGTCTGGTAGTCTGGTAGTCTAGTAATCTGGTAGTCTGGTAGTCTAGTAGTCTGGTAGTCTGGTGGCCTGGTAGTCTGGTAGCCTGGTAGCCTGGTAGTCCTTCGCTGCAGCTGAATCAGGAGGTCCTGTGTGGATGGGGCCAGATCTTTCATGGTTGCCAACGAGCTTGTGCCCTCCAAAAGACAGATACCAAGGCGTCGTTTGGGGATTCGGGGGGGGATTAATTCCAAATATGAGGTTGCGCGACGTGCAATCCGATGTTGCACGATGTGGCAGGTGTTTCAGAGCCTCTATTGAAACTTTCAAATGAAAAAAAAGGGCTCAGCAAGAGAGTACGTCTGGAGAAGGAAAGTCGTTTATGACTTTAAGCACGTGTCAGGAATGAATCTTTGGATCAGCCGTGCTGTCTTATCCCGAACACAAGTGAGTTTTACCTCGCATAAAAAATCCTTTTTTTTTAAAGAAAAAGGGGTTTGCTTTGTTATCTTATCCACTGGGTGCAGTCGACAAATGAAACTCTCAAAAAGAGGCAGACAGCGAGGCACGGTGGAAATGTCAACTGTTTACAGAAACCGCATGATGTAGATAAGGTAACCAACACTTTGTGGCCAGGACATGTTTTTTCCTTTTTATTATTATTGTTTTTATAATGTGTCTGATTAGCTGCGCTACGTCCCAGTGAGATCATTGTTAATAAAGCAGAAGGTGAAATAACAGCGGAAAAGAAACCCTTTTAAATTACTTACCTTTGCCGAGCTTGGCGAGGAGCATGAGAACAACAAGACGTCCATGTAGTGAATATGATGGCTTGAAGGTTTCCATGAGGAAGGTGAGGATGGTTGGCGACAGGGCACCAGCCTCTGCACCTGCCTTCATGTAACGAACTCGCCTTTCTCAGAAATGTCAGGGAGGTTTCACGTCTCTTTGGTTATGTGCTTAAACGAAAACCACAAGAGTCGGGACCAGGGGGGCGGTTGTGTTTGAACCGCTAGCGCAGAAGCAAGAGACTGAACATGTATGCGCTTGGCATTTTAAACTCTTTTTCAATATAATTATTGATTTTCAAACTTCTGTCGTTGTTCCCAAGACCACCCAGAACACCTACCGTACCATTGTCTGTGGAGGTTCTCAGTCATCCATGGTGAATTCTTGCGGAGATCTTCTTGTCTTGGCAACTAGACTTGAATTTCTTCACTTGAAGACGTTCTGAGAACTGAAGTGCATCGTGTATTTGCAAGTGTATTTGCAGTTCCCTATGTTCTCTATTGTAAGTCGCTTTGGATAAAAGCGTCTGCCAAATGCAATGTAATGTAATGTAATGTAATGAAGGATCCTCTCGGATGAGGGGTGAAACATTGTCGAGTGAACAAATTCAAGTCCAGTTGCCAAGACAAGAAGATTTCCGCAAGAACCATGAAAGTTGAATTTATCCTTAAATGCTCTAATTTAAAATAACGAATATTTGAAATCCCCTTCCCCAAATCTCAATCGACTAACTTTGTTCCCAACCACCGACTCTTTCTCGTTATCATACAATGATGCAACGGTGAAATTCAAAAGTATAATCTGTTTCCCGCCCGCCAGATGAACATTGCTAGTCACCTAAAAACGCAAAATCTGTAGAATCCTAAATACAGCAATTATCTGAGAGTACAGCTACGACCGATGGATCAGATGGTAGAGCGGGCTTCCCCACAGTCGAAAGGTTGGCGGTTCGATCCCTGGCTCTTCCTCGGCCCATCTGATCACATGTCAACTGTAGACATTTGGCCTGATGGTGACTGCGGGACTCTTTTTCGTAAACACCAATTGGGGTATTTTTCAGGATCTTAGTTAGCGGTTCAATCTCCGGCTCTTCCTGCCGAAGTGCCCCCATCGGTGGGCAAGTGGGGGAATGCGATCTGGCGCGGGGCGCTTTGGAAACTGCAAGATGTGAAAGCGTATCGCAAGTCGGGGCTCTTTATATCTGTTTCACACTCCTTTTTTGGCTCATTTCGGATGATGGGGTAGAAGTAACCGAAAGAGTTTGTTTAGTTCAAGGATGAATCACACATCGCGTAAAACAAGTGTGGTGGAACGGAAAAGTCACCGTCTTTGCAGATGGATCAACCTTCTTCTGCTCAAAGTACCATAAGGACCAACCACCATGTCCTGAAAGCAGATCAGAATTAGCATGGCTAATGCTAATTCTGGCTAAGACATGCAGGTCTTCTTCTCTCCAGGCCTATATTATATCCAATCGAAGCTTTTTCCTGGCGTAAAAAAAAGACAACATATTTACACAACACCCGACAACATCTCCCACTCTTTTAAACAGACGATTGGAAACAGGCTGAAAGCTCTCAGTGGTGATTCAGGAAGCGACAGAGGCAAAGTAAACAAAGCAATTGTTGCTCTTACGTATCTGCCTCCTCACATCCTCTTTCATTTATTACTTGTTTCCCATTTATGCGAGCTATGATTTCACACCGACACACCGCACCGCTGTGAAAAGACCCTTTTCAGACTTACATCACTGATTCAGAAAAATCTCTATGATGAAAAAAAAAAGCAAAACAGAAGAAAATCCCAATCCCCTGCGGTATGACTTTCATTTGGTAAAGCCAGTTACACCTAGAATCATTTCTTGATATTAAATAATATGACATCATTCTGCTGCTGTCGTTCGTATTAGTGTTCCGCTGTTGTTTAAATGGAGACAAACATCTCGAGTTCTCGCTGTTTGTCAATAAACATTATTCAAAAGCTGCGAGAAGATGGATATTTTCTGGCGCATCATATGCAGAATGTACTCAGTCCTCATTGGGGAAAAAACATGGCAGGCCAAGATTCGGGCTGCCCTGAAATGATGATGACTGACGTCATAAAAAAAAAACCACATGAGATCCATCCACAACTTTGGTGTCTCTAAATGTGCACTTCTTGCTTTACTGTACGTCACAGTTTCCCTTCCATCACGTCTGCTGAAGTCATCTGGAAAGAACTGCCTGTTTTGAGCTTTCTCGCATCGTCCAACTTCTAGTTTGGCATTAGTTGTCAACTTACTTTACTATCAGGCGCATCGTGAACCGACCGGTTCTGAAAGTGAACTGCGAAGACGATGCATGTGTTGCAAAAGCTGCAAGAAACGTTCGCATGGAAGGTTTTGGACTCGCTGTGAAGCTTCAAAATAACATCAAGCAGCTGATTTTACTTTCATTATTGTATCATGGTATGTGACTGTTAGCGCCATTGGTATTAGCGCTATATGTTACCCGCACCGGTCAAGGCAGACGGACGCTAACGTAAAAAAGGAAAAGGCAGTGTTTACTCGCCGCCGTCACCAAGTACTTGCTCATGGGGGAATGTCGGGTTCCTGTAAATCTGTCTAAAGAGTGTAAAGTGTTGTGATTTGCCCCTTTATGCAGGTAATCCTCACTCAATGACGTACTCGGTTAACGACAACTTGGAGTTGCGACGGGCTTTATGACGAAAATAAAATATGCACGGTGTGCACTGGCTGCGGAGTTATGAGTGAGTACGTGTTGTACGCGCTTACTCACGCTTATGATTGGCCTATATTTATGCAAATATGACCATTAAAGAAAAAGAAAAGGTAAAATGAGACAGTTCAAATGGCCTATATGTATGCAAATACTGTACGGTTGTATGGTAGAAATGCCCTACAGGTATATTTATGCAAATATAACCATTAAAGAAAAAGAAATGCAAAAATAATACAGTACAAATGGTCTGTATGCATGCAAATATTGTAAAGTATATACATATGCAAGTACAGTATGTGCTGTGCTGAATATACATTATATTGACCACAAAAACTGTCCGTCCGTCTACAGGGGGGTTTCACTCAATGATGAAATCGCAGCAAAAAGTAAGAACAAAATTTGAGCTGTCATTTTGCTCAATCAAATAATCTGCATTGAGTTTTGCACCAAAGTGGAGGAAATGCCAAAAGTACAAACATGTTCTATGTTCCTTTATTTATACCAAAAATATCTGTAAGACTGTCCAAAATATGGATGTGTAGTTTTACTCGGCTGCCCCGCTTGCAAAACCCGAAGGAGAAAGTTTAATTTATAAATGCAGAGCGAGCTTACTTACAATTTGCACAATTCTGTACAGTAATTTATTTATACACACACATATATACAGTATGTATATATACATATATATATATGTATACAGTGGACCCTCGCTACTTCGCGTTCTTTTTTATTATTTCGGTTCTCGCAATTTTTCGTTCTTTAGTGTTTTTTAGCAGTATTTTTTTTTTTTTGTGATGAAATGGCCTTGTTCTAGTCTAAGTAGAAAAAAACAATAAAATATATAGTAAAATTGAACTAATATTCATTCTATAAAATAAATAAAATGTGTCTACTTTTTGTAAAAATTCACTTTTCGTGGGGGGTCTTGGAAAGTGATTTCCGCAAAAAGTGAGGGGCCAGTGTATATATATATATATATTATGTATATATTTATACATAATATGTGTGTGTGTGTGTATAATATATATGTGCGCAAATAAATTACTGTACAGAATTGTGCAAATGATAAGTAAGCTTGCTCTGCAATATATCTATATCTATTTCTCAATCCATTTTTTCCTTTTTTTTTTTAATTAGTGAATTGATTTATCTTTAATTTTTATTCTTTGACATTCACAATTTGATGCTGCTACCCCATCCCCCCCCCCCACTGCCCCTTGGGACGAATAAAAAATGTTTTTGAATGTCATACCTTTTTTTAAAATATCTCAGAAGCTACGGGAAAGAATATTGATTTCTTTTTTTAATAACTGGAAATGCATGATTTCAATCAAAGCAACCTTTTGACTGATAATTCCATGAGAGATTTCAGAAACATTTCTATGTGCACAGAGACAGTTTCCATAATTTCAGTTTTCAATATCAATCCCTCCGGTCTCCCCTCATACGCATGAAAAACCACCGGGAGGATGTTTTCCCCCAAACAAAAGTCATATTTGTACTCGAGATACAGCTAAACTTTTAAAAGTCTCATCCCATTGGTAGGCAAAACAGGGCGGCAGGAAACCGCCGAACAGGACGAGGACAGCACGCGCTCCAAACGGCAACCATGTGACAGGAAGTGGTCAAAACCTCTGTGACCTCACTGAAATGTTCTCTTTCTGTATAGAAAAGTAGTTTAACACACTCTACTTTTGCTTTCCTTCTCTAAGCTGCAGCGACATATCCTGATATTTCTGTCGCCAGCGAGGATTTGCAGCTTTTTAAAATCATATTAGGTAGTGGGTCGTGTCAGATAGGAGGTGTGGGTGTTTTGTCTTTCACCTCATCTGGAGAAGTCACTTATTTTCAACCACAGACACGATGGTATCTGATGAACGCGACACGTGGGCTGGAAAATCACGATGACATGCGTGTTGTTGTTTTTTTTCTTTGCACATTTAATACAATAATTATGGTCATGAAAATAATGCTTTGTACATTTACTGGTGTATAAATTGCCAGAGTTAGTCTCTGTCCTTAAGGACGTTTCACCCCCCCCTTACACACCGCGGGGAGTTTCTGCTGTATAACTGCAGAGGTGTTGGGTTGGGCGGTTGCCATGGCAACATGTGACCACGCGTAACCCTGACCTGGATGAGTGAGAACCTTCAGAAACAAAAAAAGATTGTCTATCAAAATGAAAACCGACAGTAACACCTCCCATTTTCACTCATGCTGTGTGATGATGTTGAATCTGTCATCTGACTCATTGGAGTCATAAATGTGGTTCCAATGACCTTCTTCTTCTTCTTATCTTCCCCAAAGCCAATCGCCTGCCTCCATCTAATCCTCCCCTAACTTTCTGTCCTCTTTCGGTCTATCCATAAATCTCCTCAATAATCTTCCTCCAGGCTTCCTGCCTAGCAGTTACAACTTCAGCATCCTTCTCCCGTGGAGGTCCAAACCACCTCAGTCTGGCTTTATCTCAAGAACATCTACCACGTGCTGTCCCCTCCAATGGACTCATTCCTGATTTAGTCATCCACCTCACCTCCATAGAGAACCTCTACATCTTCATCTCCGCTGCCTCCTGTCTTTCCTCCTCGCTGGCTGCCCTCACCTCCATCTTCCACGCCTTTTGTTTCACTTTGGCTGATACTCTTTTACACACTTTTACCAGCCCAAACACATTTCTTCACCTCATCTCCACACCCTCCATTGCTCTGGACCAGGGGTGTCAAATTGATTTGCACCGAGGGGCACATCAGCATACTGGTTGACCACAAAGGGCCACATGTAATGGCCACTTTTCAGTGTTTGCAGTATTTTGGGATGCAGCTTTCATGAACTCATTCTGCTGCCGTCGTAGTTTGGCTTTTAATTCTTGGACAATTTGTTGTTTTTTTCTGGAAGGCTAACTTTAGCATACTTAGCTCTGTGTTTGGTGTCAAAAACGCCAATGTAGGTTGTACTCTTTGACAACCGACGCTGCCTCATAACACAAAAGACATACACGTTTTTCTCCTTGAAGCACAAACATGTATTCGCCTTCCAATCTGCATCAACTTTTCTCATCCTGCACATGAGATGAGATGAGAACAACTTGATTTATCCCGAAGGAAATTGTTGTGCCAGAGTTTCAAGTAAGAAACATAACAGTAATAGATAATAATAGAAAGGAGGAAGGATAAGAAATACAATGAAATATGAAATATTGAAACATGTAGAAATCATTTGCATTTCTCACTTCCACTTGTTGAATATGGCATTGACGTAGATGCACTGCGATCTAACGGCGGGATGCTGTCACGTCGAGGGTAAAATGTTCAGTATGGGAAATGTGGTAAATGTAGTTTATGCTCAATGCACACATTTGACTTTTGTATTATATCATATTATATTATATTATATTATATTATACTTTTATACTTTTATATTAACTTACGAGTTGAGGCACTCGTAAGTCAAGGTTCCACTGTAGTTTTGTCCCTGGTACCCATGGAAACCACGGCGGGTGTAGTGGTTTGCTTAACAGCGCCCCCTTGTGGTTGAACTCCGTCATTACAGCGGAAAGAGGCGGTACAGCCGGCCGGAGGGAGGGGGGGGGGTCATACGTCCAGCAGACGGGTCTTCGATCGTCTGTGTCTCGGTCGCACCTGGACCGCAGAGTCGCCTTCAACCCACCATGGGAAGCAGGCTTGTATCGACGTTTTTAAGAATTCATTAGTGAATATGCCCGATACGTGTACCTCTGCGCTAGACGATGGCAGAATCGGATGGTGGGGATTTTGCTTCGCAACCTCCTCAGAGCAGGTGAGCCGACGGTAGCCCGCGGGGCAGGGTGTGTCATAGGGTTTGCCGGCCGATTCGATGCGACACTCGGCTGCCACGGATCAGGAAAGGCCGAGGATGTGGCGCGGCCTTCGCGGAGCCTCTGTTAACAAGGATGCTAACACCTAGCTAACACCTATGCTAGTCTCAGGATAGTCTTGAAAATCGCGACTTATATTTACTTATTTTACAAAAGTATTTTATTGGGGACGGATTTTGAGTTTTTCTTTCTTTGTAATCAAATATTAAGTTTTGAGTGTGATCAATGTTTCAACACTGGTGTTGTCGAACAGAGAAATATAACTAGAATCTGACTGTCTCAGGACATTGTTGTGATGGATTTGCAAAAACAACATAATATTAATTTACATAACAGCCACATGCTGGTATATGATTTAAAGTCAATTAGTTTGTATATATTTTTACATCCACATCAATATTTGCTGTCAAACTATGTGGCAGTGACATTGTTTATTTTGTTGAATCGTCGATCATTCAATATCATTGAAGAGACCAACCTGTTTGCTGTTTGGAAGGTCCTTTATTTTTAGATAATCTAGAAAATATTCTTACATGTCCGCGCCTGTTGTTGAGGGAGGAAATTTGAAGCAGCTGAGAAATTTGCACTTGGAGCGTCCTTGATTTTTTTTTTCTTAATGTTTAGCGAAGCCTGTGATTAAGTCTTGCAGTCTCAGATTTCACCACAATTTTTGCATACAGATCATATGAGGACAAATCACAACATCTCAAAATAGCTCTGAAACATTTGATTTTGAGAGATAGGCCTCTCCGCTTGCCTCCCTAAACAAGTCCTGACTTTCTTTTCTTGCAGTATGGCAAACAAGAATAGCACCCTACGTTGCACATTCTCGGCCCCGGGTCACAGTTCCTCGCTCCTCCAGGGCTTGGCAGTGTTACGGACACAAGGCCAACTGCTCGATGTTGTGCTCACCATCAACGGGGAGCGCTTCCAAGTCCACAGAGCTGTGCTCGCTGCTTGCAGCGATTACTTCAGGTCAGTATGGGGGTGGGTCACGTGATTTCTCGATGTCCGTCTTCATTTTAAATTCAAAGCACTTATCTGGCTTTTGTTTTCAGAGCAGTTTACACTGAGTGCGCTGTTAAGAGTAAACGGCAGTCAACAAGTTACATTTCGAGCAGTTTATCTGGGGGAGGGAGATGAAACACAGGATGTTTGGGTCACTTTGTTTTTTTTTGCACAGCAAAAAGCAGACAGGCAATGATAAGAGTGAAATTTGATAGGTGTCCCGGCAGACCGGGAGTGTCAAACTGTTAATGACACTGGAAAAGTACATTGCATGCTTCCCGGAAGCTATGTTATTTGTGTTTTGCCAACTTGTGTCTTACCTCATGTCAAAAAGGCCCTGGCTTATCGTATGCCTCTGCAGAGTCTTCCCCAAGCCTTTCATTCAGGCAGAGGTTACATCATATGTCCTTTGTTTTTGCGTTTCAGAGCCATGTTCACCGGGGGAATGAGGGAGTCAAATCAAAATACCATAGAGCTGAGAGGGCTGTCGGCAAGGGGCCTCAAGCATATTATTGATTTTGCCTACAGTGCCGAGGTCACTTTAGACCTGGATTGTATCCAGGATGTCCTCGGAGCAGCGGTCTTTCTCCAAATGGTCCCTGTGGTGGAGCTGTGCGAGGAGTTCCTCAAGTCAGCCATGAGTGTGGAGACCTGCCTGCACATCGGCCAAATGGCCACCACTTTCAGTTTGTCTTCCCTCAAGGAGTCGGTGGATGCCTTTACCTTTCAGAACTTCCTCCAGATTGCCGAGGAGGAGGACTTCCTGCACATTCCGATGGAGCGCCTCGTCTTCTTCCTGCAGAGCAACAAACTGAAAAACTGCAGCGAGATCGACCTGTTCCACGCCGCCATTCGATGGCTCCAGCACGAGGAGTCCCGCCGGTCGCAAGCCAGCCTGGTCCTGTGCCACGTGCGCTTTCCACTCATGCGCTCATCCGAGCTGGTGGACACGGTTCAGAAGGTGGACATCATGGTGGAGGACGTGCTGTGTCGCCAATTCCTCCTGGAGGCCTTCAACTATCAGATCCTTCCCTTCCGACAGCACGAGATGCAGTCGCCTCGGACGCTCATTCGTTCTGACGTCATGTCCCTCATCACCTTTGGGGGGACGCCCTACACGGACAACGACCGCACGGTGAGCTCCAAGGTCTACCAGCTCCCTGACGTAGCTTCTCGTCAGTTTAGAGAGCTGACTGAGATGGAGGCAGGGTGCAGCCATGCTTGCGTTGCCGTACTTGATAACTTCGTGTACGTCATCGGCGGACAGCACTTACAATATCGCAGCGGTGAAGGGGCGATAGACAGCTGTTTACGCTACGATCCGCACTTGAGCAAGTGGCTGCGCATCCCGCCCATGCAGGAGGCTCGTATCCAGTTCCAGCTCAGCGTGTTAAACGGGCAGCTGTTTGCCACCGGGGGGCGCAATCGATCCGGCAGTCTGTCGTCCGTGGAGTGCTACTGCCCAAAGAAGAACAGGTGGACATACGTGGAGCCGTTGAAACGCAGGATTTGGGGCCACGCCGGGACGGCGTGCGGAGAAAAGCTGTATGTCTCCGGAGGTTACGGCGTCTCGCTGGATGACAAGAAAAGTCTTCACTGCTACGACCCCGTGTCCGACAAGTGGGACTTCAGAGCTCCCATGAACGAACCCAGAGTCCTGCATGCCATGATAAGCAGCGGCGATCGGGTTTACGCTTTGGGCGGCCGCATGGACCACGTGGACCGATGTTTCGATGTGATGGCGGTCGAATATTACAGTCCGGAGCACGATCAGTGGACCACCGTCAGCCCCATGAGAGCGGGGCAGTCCGAGGCAGGCTGCTGCCTGCTTGACCGGAAAATCTACGTCATCGGCGGATACAACTGGCACCTGAACAATGTCACCAGCATCATTCAGGTGTACAACACAGAGACAAATGAGTGGGAGAGGGATTTGCACTTCCCAGAGTCCTTTGCCGGCATTGCCTGCACACCAATTTTCCTTCCACAAAACCAAACACAGTGCTAGACCTCTGATGTGGGAAAATCTTATCCGCGTCGTTCTATCGGCACAAGATGGGATTCTTGTGTTTTTATGAGCGTCCCCGCGCAGTCATTTGAGAGAACAAGCGAAAAGAATCTATCTGTTTTTGTCCTGTCACTGGATGTGGAGCATCTTGACTGTTAAACGATCGAATATTGACGTGTTTTCTGAGTTTCCCGCTCGCTAGTTTTCAGTGTCGGAGGGTAAATTCCATTAACTCCCTCGTAGTCTCTGTGAAAATGTGTGGTTGCAAGCACTGGTTGTCGTCGAACTTAGTGTCAGTCTAAAATTTTTAACTCCGGCGGTAGATGCCTTTTTTTCCAAATAAAAAATAAGACTTTGCTTCATTAAAAGCCGTACCCAACTGGAAAGCCCTTTGATAACAACAATGGGCTGAAGTTAGACTCCGTACAGCTTTCAATCGGTCCTTTATTTGTTTGGACGCTGTGTCCGTGTCCATCGACAACATCTGCTCAGTGTCCCATGTCTGCTGAGATGTTTGACATTTTGATTGTATTTTAGCTGTTACGAAACACTTTTTGACCTCGTGAAGTTTTTTAACATTATGACGTGTATTCAGCGACTCGAGAACACAATGCCTATTCATCTATTTTACACGCATATTTAAATAGAACCTCGAAAACTACAGTGGTCGCCAGTGTTTGCACAAATGACCAGGAGTTTTTCCAACTCAAAGTCATTCAATCCTTTTGGATGTGAAGTGCCCTTGTATTTTTCGTGCCGCGCCCTTTCTGAAACGTCAGTTATCCTCTCAGTGCAACACACTGCCGCGGACCGACTGAAATCATTGTGTGTGTGTGTGCGTGTGCCAGTGAGAATGCTCATCTCCGCTGCTCTTTCGTGACACTTTCTTAATGCAAGGTATCTTTTTTTTTTTCTTCTCTATCATGTAACTGCTATCCTTGTTTTGGGATTATGATATCTGAAAAAAAGTACACTTTCATTGTTCGGGGTGTACAAGTGTATAGTACTGACTAGACGATCTTCCCTCATTAATTCTATGTTAGGTTTTAAGTTTTCATTTGTACAACATTGACTGTACTTTTCACTCACCTTGTTGCTGCTGCTGAAAGTTTCAACGTACTCCATGTACTCTGTGAAAAATCCAAATGAGCGTGCTTGTTCCCCCCCTCAACTCTCTGTGATGTCGACAGGAATGGCAGCATGTCATATTCATTCCTGTTCTAAAGTATTTCCTGTTTCCCTCAGCGTTTTTACCTGTAAAGCACATTATATTGTCGAATTGCAATATGAAGGGTACTACGGTCAAAAGGGAATGTAGACATCTGTCTAGCTTTTGGTGCAACCTTAATGGAAGATGTATTATGTTTGTATGTAAGATACCCCTCAGGTGCTGCTTTATCGAGAAATTATGTATTTGCTGCCTCAATGAACTAAAGCACTTCCTACCTTGCATTGTGACAGTACTTCTCCGCTGTCGTGCCGTACCACATCTGATGTACAATGATATGCCTCTTGAAGCGGCCGGGGTCGGCACAACAAATGTCATGTTGATCCGAGATTTTGAATAAACCAAGATGCTGGTTTAAATCAAGGCGAACCCGTCTCACCGTTACTCTTTTTTCCTTGTCAGTTTTAAATACACAAAGCGGTTGGATTTCTGACGGTTCACTAAAGAGAAAACAAAAAAAGCACGTCAATGTGCTTATTTGTGATACGCAAGTGGATGCTGCTAGATAGGATTCAACCCCTGTGCTGGCCTTTTTATTTTTTTGTATTCTCGTTCTTGTAATAGTTTAACATTTTCTGATATACAAATCGGCTGTCGGTGTTTAAATATTAATTTACAACGATGGCTACATGCAAAATATCTTGGGGTATAAAAATGCACTCAGCAGACTTTATGAATGATGAAAATAGTTTGTCACAGGTTCAATGTTATTGCGTATGGATACGGCTTGTCTAACATTATTCATACTCTGCGGAAAACACTGTGAAGTGGAAGCGCAACAGTTAAATAGAAGATTATAAAGCTACTACACCACCTTTCGTTGCACAGATAGATTGTGAGAGGGTCAGTTTTGTAAATCAAAACGTTCACTTTATGAGCCTTGAACTTGGTCAAAATAATAAGCAAGCTGGGGGGCAAGCAAAAAAAATGAGGTGAGTATGGCCAGCAGTTGATTGTGATTGAAATGGGGGGACCAAAATAAACATTTCTGATTTTAGCACACCTGAGTCTCCATCCACACGGCGCATGCGCACGGCTGCCTCTGCGTCATGACGTCACAAGAAGGCCTCGACGTAGGGCGCTTGCGTAGCGTAACATTCCATTCAGAGGAAGAGGGAAAGATGGCGTCCTCTAACAATCCGCGGAAATTTAGCGAGAAAATCGCTTTGCATAACCAAAAACAGGCGGAAGAAACTGCTGCGTTCGAGGAAGTGATGAAGGACTTGAATATCACCAGAGCTGCCCGGGTAAGACCCCCCCCCCCCCCGCCGCCGAGCGACTCACGTTGTGTTGCATCGTTGTTTTTTTTTTTTTTTTTTTTTTTTCTTTTGGCAGCCCGCTAACGCTGCGGAGATAAATCTCGGCGTTTGTATGACATGCAGCCAAAGTTGACAATAACACTCGTTGCTGCACCAGAAAAACACCTTTAGTCGTCCATTTCCGCTTGACCGTTGTTTCATTGTAGTGCCAGGTCAATTAAAATGCATCAAAAAAAGCTTGCATGCGTGTAGCTGTCAGGTTAGTAGCCAAGCTAGCTTAATAGAAATGAATATTAAGCACCTGTGCTCTCTGGTTGGGTTGAACAGTCACCTCTTACGTTTCGCTCACAAACAAACAATATAAAATGGGTAAATAAATTGTCTAACGAGTATATGACTGAATCAAAACACGCGAAGAGCGTTAAGTTGGAGTTTTATGTTGTGATGTGTTAGCCATCTTCCAAACATTCAAATCCCAGTTGTCAACCTCTAGCTTTGGTTTGTTTTGTTCCGAGCTGTTTGTTTCAGCAGCTCAGTCAGACACACACCTTACATGAGTTCAGCAAACAATTTCTGATTTCTGATCAATAATCGCCTGCTGGTAGAAAAGGCTTTAAATGACACATACTTCTGTGTTACTTACTCCATCTCATAGATGTCATGCAACATCAGGCCAGGTGTGCTTCCCCTTTGGTAGAGTAGAGCTTCAACTGGCTGTTGTCATAAATTATGTATTTAATGTTTATGTCGGATGCAGACACGATTGAATAGTCCAAGCGTCTTAAAAATAACCTTTTAAAATAATCAGAATACATTTCATTGTATAACTTTATAGACTGCGTTAAGTTCTGTATGTATTTCCAGTCCTTGAACAACACAAGCGATTGGAAAACGTCACAATGAGCTGCGATGACTAGTGACCTGGATTTTACTAAGATTTAAACAGATAAAATAAGATTGATTTTCAAACTAGCCAAATGACAGTTGAAGCTGCACTCTACTATTTTCATATATATATATATATATATATATATATATATATATATATTTTTTTTTTTTTTTTTTTTTTTAAATAAATATATATATATTTAATGTCACCTTAACATGATTGTTACTAAAATAGTAATTCCAAACAATCATCTCTGACTTAATGACACTCCTCAGTTAACTAGAAAAGACCATTAGTATTCCCGGAAAACGACCGCCCTATTTGTCGGCCGTTTTGCTGGAAATGATGACAAAGCTGAAACGTCTCTTCCGGCAGGGATGCCGGTGTAATGAACTAGCCAGATTTGTGGTCTCTCAGATCTCGTCTGTAACCATCCAAACATCAGTTCATCGCATTTGTTCATGTCATCGTCGATTCTAACCGCAGTCCACGATATATGTACAAACTCCACGCGTTTGTTTCTCATAACACATATGCCTTTTTTTTTCGGCCGGCTCGGCATTAAAGATGCGCGGCCAAGAAAACGAGCCGGGTTCGTTAAGAGCGACGTCCGTAATTACACCAGCTGCCAGGCAGATGCCATTCACATCAGCTTTTTGTGTGTTTTCGTGCGAGAAACGATTTCGCCTCATCTGCCTGTCTCATCGTGTCGCATTTGTAAGTTATTCGGTGACAATTTTTAACCCTTGTGGACTGGCAGGAATCATTCATTTCTGCATCACTTTTTCGTGTATCAGGCCAGTCATTCACTCATGCTTTCATGCAATTTTACTTTGCACAGTTGCAGTTACAGAAGACCCAGTATTTGCAACTAGGGCAGAATCGTGGACAGTACTATGGAGGCTCACTGCCCAATGTCAATCAGATTGGAAATGGCAACATTGACCTGCCTTTTCAGGTGAGCCCTAAGCCTCTCTCGGCTGGTAAATCAATGATTTATTCTAATTCAGTGTACCTTTTCTGAGCTGTTGGTGAAAATAATGGACAGCGTAAGGCTGCAGGTGCATTTCTAGTGTCCTTAAACTGGTTCCAACCAGAATGACCATGAAGGCAATTTTTTCAAAGGCTCCATTCATAGATTGAGCCGAGTTGCATAGTTGGACCAGGTGCTCCGTTGGTTCGGGAGCGAAAGGAAGCCAGATGTTTGCTACAAGCTGGACAGTTCTACCCCTTTAGCTCAATTTGTTCGCTAAATGTAAAGAATACCATTGCTTGTCATGGCTTTCCATCTTTGAATACATTTACCAACTCAGGCATCAGTATGGGGGGCCCATGGCTTGACTCATTTCTGAGGTGAACACATTTGCACCATGAATCCTAAGACATGTCGGGCATAATTTTCTGTGTAAGTGAGATGCTCTGCCGGCCTCTGTGACCCCTGAGTTTGTTCACCCTAGAACTCTGTGATGGATACCAGTCGGACAACCAGGCACCATGGTTTGGTGGAGCGCGTGTACCGTGATCGGAATCGCATCACGTCTCCTCACCGCCGACCGTTGTCAGTTGACAAGCACGGACGCCAAATATCCTTTACTTCTTCCTTTTCTTTTCTTAAAATCCGCGCTGTTTACTGTGCTTGCTGTGCTTGCAGGAGAATCGTATGGGTTCGTTTCTCTTGTAGGTTGACAAACTTGCATGTCGAGAAGCATATTCTTAACAAAATGAACGCATCGTTTTTGGTTAAACGGTTGTTTTTTTTTTACCCGAATGGCCCAAGAACGTAGAGCAAAATGCACCGACTTTCGTGGCAGGAAATGTCGTCCTAAAAAAGGCTGCCTTGTTCGACAGATTTGAAACAGAACAAGGCGGATTCTCTGTCTGGCCACCTGCACGGGGAGACCCGATACAAAGCAGCGTGCGTTGCTACCGTTTCATTCTCCGGAGAAGTATTTCACAAATTGAAAAGCGTTTCATTGAAATCTTTCATTGAAATGAATACTCGCCGAGGAATATGGACGAAATCTCTTCATCCGACCGCCACGGACCGATGGATTAGCGCCGATCTATTTTTCATCCTCCCTTCTTTATTACACTTAACTAGATTCACATTGACAGCTGTCCCTACAGCTCAGTTTACCTCTCCCCACCACCAGACACGAGCTGGAGAAGGTAAGCAATCTCCTCTTATCCAGTTGAAAATAAAGCTCAGTAAACAAATGCAATTAAAAAAATACACATATATCTTATGCTCCATGTTGCTGCATTTCCTAACACGCCATGACACGTTCAGGGGAAACTTAGCTTAAAGGATTTATTGATTCCCGGTGTTCCCGAGCGAAAAAACGGCACGCTGTGCGACCACTTTGAAGCGCAAACAGATGAAAACAATCGAAAACCCTTCTTTACGATGCCGCGATCACAAGCTCAGCGTATATATCGCGGGATGTTTGCCGTCGGGGAAGCGCGGCCCTCCAAAAGAGCTGTGATCGACCTCTCGCCAATCTTCATGGTTTATAATTCAAACAGCAACGGGTATTTTTCAACGGGAGAACAGATGATCTGCTTTAGGTTCTTGCAGGATTCTGCCGCTTTACAGCTGGATGTGCAAACAATGCACATTTCCTGAAATACTTGCAGTAATAGTTTGGCGACAGAAGCCGTGTGTTTCCGCTTTAAGGTAGAGCACAACTTCATGGAATATTTGCATCTCCGACAGGTTCAGTGGGTCAGGAGCTCTCCGGTTACCTCCTTTCATCAAGTCTTCGTATTGATCCTTTTTAGTCGCAAATTGAAAAATTCATTTATGAATATAACGAAACAGAGGAAACTCTCGAACCGAGACGACAGACTGGTTAAATCGAGGCGTCGATGTTTTGTTTTGTTTTTTTTTCTTCCATTAATTTCCTCTAACCGGTCTGTCATCGAGTTCGAGGTTGTTTTTTTTTTTTTTTTTTTCACCATTATTTTTTTTTTTGAGATGGATGTTAAGTTTAACCATTTCCATTTTAAAAACGGTATCAGCAGAGATTTGGACGTGGGCTTTGCCGACATCTCATCTTTCTAACACGTACAGGACAAATTCAGACTCTGCCTTACACCAGAGCGCCATGAATCCCAAACCCCAGGAGGTGTTTGCAGGGGGATCACAGGACCTGCAGCCCAAACGAGGTACCGTCATATCCACTTACACAGACGTGCAGCTACTTTTACATATTAATGCCCGGCGTCCTAATGAAAGCCGCAAACACGCGGAGAAAGGAAAGGGAAACATCGCAATCAAGTTGCGCTCTTCCGTTGCAGTTGTAGCTCGAGACTCGTGCTAAAATATTCATGTCGTCAAATTGATCCCGATCGATGGCAAAGTACCGCCTCAGCGCGCTGGCTCAGTATTTCCCCGGCTGTGGAGGAGCATCAGGGGAGAAGCTGACAGAAGTGCATTTATATCCCGAATCTTCCTCGGATTTAACCCTTTTCTGTGGGGAAAACCCAAAAGTAATGACACCGGTTCGCTCTCTGTTTCCCCCTCCTGAGTATGAAAGCACCCGCCGTTCAACATGTCGGGCGATTTACGAAATAGTTTCGTCATCGCGAGCGACTCTACTTTGCCGTTGTACTAATCGGTCCCGCTGCTAACAGTGCCCGGGACGGAGACCTCCGAATCCAGTGCCGACAAGGACGTGCAGAAACAGCTGTGGGACGACAAGAAGGTACTGACGGCACAGAAGGAAGCGGTGAAGAATTTCCATTTGGTGGCTGATGTGCATTTTTATCCCTTTTCAGGATGATACATCAAACCCCAACACGTGTGACGTCCCGGGAATCAAGTGAGGTTTTTTTGTTCCGATCCTTGTTTTACAATGATCCTTTTTTTGAAACGTCTTCTCCTGAAAGCACACCGAGCGATCTCGAAACGGCCTTCGCCACGGCTGATGAAACCCGCTCGTTCGCAGTATATTCCCGTCACCGGACCAGGAACCGAATCCCTCCGTGCTCCCGGCGGCGCACAACACCGGCGGCTCCCTCCCGGATCTCACAAACATCCAGTTCCCTCCTCCGCTGTCGACGCCCCTGGACCCCGAGGACACCGTTGCCTTCCCCTCCCTCAGCTCGTCCAACAGCACGGGCAGCCTGACCACCAACCTCACCCACCTCGGCATCAGTGCCGCCAGCCACGGTGAGGACCGGCCTTATCCCTTCGTTGTTTTGAGGGAGATTTTCAAGTCTTAAAAAAATAAAAAATAAAAAAACAAGCAAAAACAAAAACAATCAAAGCTGCTCCTTAGAGTAGAGATTGAGTGGAAATAAAAATAAAATAAAAATCCCCTCAAGCCAACCTGGAATTATTGTCCCTACTATCACGCGCTATCCTCTGATTTTAATGTCTGATCTTAACGCTTCTTCTTCGTCTTCTTCTTTCGGCTTTTCCCTTCAGGTGTCGCCACAGTGAATCAACTTTCTCCATCTAACCCTATTCTCTGGATCCTCCTCTCTCACACCAACTACCTTCATATCCTCTCTCACTACGTCCATACATCTTCTCTTTGGTCTTCCTCCAGACCTCTTGCCTGGCAGCTTCACCTTCAGCAACCCTCTACCCAGATCTTCACCATGCTTTGGACATGAACACTCCTTTGTTCATGTCCAAAACATCTCAATCATCACTTTGTCTCGGTCATACATGTCCTGCACCCCTGTGACAGATTCTTCTTTTTTCGGCTTTTCCCTTCAGGTGTCACCACAGCGAGTCAACTTTCTCCATCTAACCCTATTCTCTGGATCCTCCTCTCTCACACCAACTACCTTCATATCTTCTCTCACTACGTCCATACATCTTCTCTTTGGTCTTCCTCCAGACCTCATGCCTGGCAGCTCCAATTCCAGCATCCGTCTACCAATATATTCTCTATCCCTCCTCTGTCCATGACCCAACCATCTCAGTCTGGCTTCTCTGACCTTCTCTCCAAAACATCTAACCCTATCCTCTGATAGACTCATTCCTGATCCTCTCCATCCTGGTCACTCCCAAAGAGAACCTCAACATCTTCATCTCTGCAACCTCTAGTTCTGCCTGCTGTCTTTTGGTCATTGGAACAGTTAACGCCCATGGTCGTTATTTACTTCTCACTGAAACTGATTGTCACCTTTCTTTTTTTTTCCAATCTCGTATTTATCCCGAGCAGTCATTCCGACCTCTCCCCAGCCCACCATGAGCGAAACAGCGCAGCGGCGCCAGCCTCCCGTGGTGCCTCTCACTCTGACGACCGACCTCCATCTGCAAAAGTCGCCGCAGCAGCAGCAGCTCTCCCCCACCCTCTCCTCGCCCGTGAACATCACGCAGGTATTTTATCTCGGTGTTATTTGGGCTGGCGAGCCACATTTCTTATTAGATTTTTATACGCGGGCCAACGAGGTCAGGGGTCGGCGACCCGTAACACCCAAAGAGCCATTTGGACCCGGTTTCCTCGGAAAAGAAAACACTGGGAGCCGCTATCACTTTTTGACGTCTAAAATAAAGGTCTAACTGTATGTATTGCTTTTTATTACCTTTACACTGTGAATTTCAGAAGCAACACACTTGTTTGTACAAAGTATTGCGGAGAAAATTAAATTTTAGTTATGTAATGAACTCCTTTTGAGCTTCGGGCTTTCAGAGCGTGTAGCGGAGACTTGACCAGAATTTTAAAAATAAATCGGGAAAAAATCACTGTGTCAGTAAACAATAACAAATATTTGCAAAATATTTTCATCAATATTTATTTTACCTGGTTTATGGGACTTCTGCTCCTGAACTTCTGCGCACAGCATCTGCAAATCGGGACTTTACCGGCCGGCAGGTATACCGGCTTATTTTGAGCGGTGAAAAATAATAAATATAATTTTATTTAATATTTCAAGATCACAATAATCTTCCAACTTAGAACTAAAAGTAAAAAAAAAGGAATTAACACAAATGAAATACACTTCAATTAAATATTTATAATCTATTTTCCCAAGCCTCTCGGCGCCGCAGTGTAAAGATGAAAGAGCCGCGGGTTGCCGAACAGGTGAACAAAATAAAAATTGCAATTTAAATATTTCAATTTTTTGGCATTTTATATCAATTTTAAAGTCGTTAATGATAAATTAAATGTACCGACCGACACTATTTCGTATGTAATGATCCATACAAAATGAAAACAAAGGGAAAAATAAGTTTCTAAATTCAATATGGATTGAAAATACTTGTTAAAATATTCAAAGAAAATAGTTTGGCAGGCCGGATAAAAAAGCTAAACGGGTCGGACGTGCCCAGGTCTGCCCTACGGGGCTCACTAAACTATCCTACTTGAAAATCCGACGGTTCCTTCAGCGTTTTTCTCTTTTTTTTTTTTTTTCTTCTCCAGCTGGTGCCAACGGAGCCGTTGAGTCTGGAGCAACAGCTGGCCCAGTTCCCCCTGTTCAACCAGCTGACGCCTCAGGCTCAGGCTCAGCTGATCAGCGACCTGCAGAAGCAGCAGCAGGTCCTGCCGCAGGGCATCCAGCTCATCACCCTGCCCACGCAAGTGTCCACCGGGACGGTGACCGCCGCGGCCAGCAGCCCCTCCCCGGACAGCCAGACCACCGTCAGCATGAGCATCAGCTCAGTAAGTCCTCACTAAATGCGATTTATTTCCAATAGAAAGCGAAATCGTTGAATCGTGAAAATGTCTGCCCCCCCCCCCTCCACACACACACACACACACACACACACACCAGTTTTACGTCCTCACGTTTCTCATTTTGGGCAGGAAGAACAGCCATGGGACTATCTGTAAAAGTATTCTAATATTCAGTATCTAATACATGGTTATGATCAGATAAGATAAGATATTACTTAAACTTTATCCATCCCAATTCAGGATTTTTTTTCTGGGTTACAGTAGCGTAGCAGTTATAGTGTCAATAAATATGAATATAAATGGAGAGACAGTTAGAAGATAGCAAGACATCCACGAAAAATAGACAGCAGTGAGAGCAACAACATCAAGGATAAGAATGGACGACAGGGTGAGAATAGACAAACAAAACTAAACGACAACATAAACAGATGGATAAAGGATAAAACAAGGATAAAGAGTTAGGGCATAAAATGTGAATGGGGTGAGGTTGTGAGGTCACTGCTTTTTATTTAAAATAATCGCCCAAAAAGTCATTTTTTTCAAGGTTTTCAGATAAAAAACAAAAAACCGATTCACATGTTGAATAAAGTGTTGATTCGGGCAAAAATAAAATATCGGTGACGACATCCAAAAAAAAGCCACTGTCTTTGGAGAACAGCCGATGTCTTGTTTTATTTATTTTTTCCTCCCTACACGCGTTCGTATTTTTCATCCCAGCTGTAGACATGCATTTGTAGCATACAGACGACTTAGCTTCCCTCTCACCCGCATACATTAACGCCAAAAACGGTTGTGTAACTTCCACTTTCAGAGGCGGAGATAAATTTCCTCAGCTCCGAGACCCGACGGGACATGTTCTGAGTAGCTCTGTTGTGATGCCATCTCCCCCCTTCCTTTGAGATTTGTGTGTGACAGGCATGGAGATTAGCGCTAGCTAACCGTCTTCCCTCCAACAGTACCGCAATCAGACTGGCTCACCAGCCACTCAGTCTCCAACCTCCCCAGTCTCCAATCAAGGCTTCTCCCCCGGCGGCTCGCCTCAAGTAAGAGCCCACCCACCGAGCCAGCTGCTTTTCCAGGGGCGGGGAGCGAATCGCCGATGAGTCGGGGCTGCTTTTCCTTCTTTGGTACCAGCAGCTAACTCGCCGCGGTGTTCCAGCCGTATAACCCGCATCCTCATCACCGCCGCGCACCGTGCATGACAACATGGCGATGGTTCGTCGACGGAGGTTCCAAGTCGGGGCCGGTCCGGACGACCTAGCGCTAAAGATTTCACATCTAGATCCAGATGGGTCCGATTATGAGATCATCCGACCATATTGTCAGAAACGAGGCTTCTTTTTTTTTTTTTACTTTATCGGGGCGAAATCACGAATATTCTTTTTACGGTCATTGATTTCCGGCGAGTGACTGTAGAAAGAAAATGAACCATTAGCTTATGCTATTAGCAGGTAGCATGCGTCCGTTGACTATTTAGCGCTTTTCTTCAATCAGACTACATTACTCTACAGGACGGTCTCAGAAAATTAGAATATTGTGATAAAGTTCTTCTGTAACGCATTAAAAAAAAAACTTTTTCATGATCTTCTAATATTTTAAGATAGGATTTTTGAGTTTTCTTAAGACGCCAGCCATAATCAGCAATATTAAAATAATAAAAGGCTTGTGATATTTCAGTTGATTTGTAATGAATCCAGAATGTGTGACGATATTGTTTTTGTAATTGCATTACAGAAGATAAAGAACTTTATCACAATATTCTAATTTTCTGAGACAGTCCTGTAAATCCGTAAAGTTAGCCGAGGTGACCCTGCCCGAACAAGCAACTAAAAAAAAAAGGAAAACTGAATATTTTTTCCGCGAAACGGCTTGAGTTTTTTTACATACACCAAGTCACACTTCTTTATTATTCATTTTTGGTCGGTTTCATTGTCTCAAACCAACACGCGGTGTTGCTGATTTCCCCGATTCGGCCGTTGCTTCAGTTTAAAACGCGAAAACGAGTCCATCGTGCTGCTGCGCTCCGTCGCCTAAAGGCCATCTTCGACCGCTCCTTCTGAAAGGAGTCGAAAGCTGCAAATCTGACCCACTTTCTTCCCCTTGGCCTGATATCGCCCCTTTTCAAGTGCTTTTCTCCGCTTCTACCTCGATTTGAATCGGAGGTGAAAAGCGGCGTTCTCAGGAAGGGGAGCGGACATTGCTCCGAAACGGCGCCGCAATCACGAAAATTGATTTCTTGCCCTGCTGTTTTCTCAGGCGTAGATTGTATGAAAGGGGTTGGAGGGAGGGGGTGTCATTTGGCCAAAAATAGCACAAATATACCTAGTGTTTCCTTTTTTTTTTTTTTTTTCATTTCAACAAATCAGCACAAGGACGAAGAGTGTCCCGGAGCTTCTAAAGCAAACAGCAAACAGATAACAAAATTTAACATTCGTCCTCCTGTCACATATCCTCCAGTTAAACACGACCTATAACCAGTTGCGCTCCTTTCCAAATTATACGCTAAAATAATCTCACGTATCTCGTCGCCAATTAGTTCACGTTAATATTGTTTTTTTTTAATGTCCCGCCGCTCGGTTATTAATAGCGGGACTTTACAGTGTGGTTTTAGGTCTGGTATTCTTGTCTCCGGCTCCGCGGGGGGAGAAAAGCCGCTGGAGCTTCAGCCCGGCTTCAGATAAACATTTGGCAGCGAGGCGAAGGCGCCGCTTTAATAATAGACGGTGTTTGTCGTGGTGGGGGGGACACGGCAGAGGGACGTGTCTGGACGCGGAGGTTATTTTTACACGCCGGTTTTCCCAAGAAGACGCGGACAAACTGAAAACGGGGCGGTTCGGAGGTTCTAAGGTGACGCTTCCGTTCAAAGACGGGTCAGTCATTGGTGCTTCCCTCATTGCAAAGATACTTGAAAGGGGAAATTCCAGCCTCGATCAGTCAAGATTTCAACCACATTTGTGAAAATGACAGCTAAGGGTTTGGGCTCGTTGTAGCTTTCAAGAAATTCGTACAAGAGTGGAGAAAAAAAAGAACGAGAGTGTTACCGATAACGGTACGTTTATGTTACGCGGAATTGAATTTATCCTTGTTTTTGTTTTTTTTTAATTCGACTCCCGACACACAAACTGCAACATTTTCGAATGCCTTTTTAAATATGAAATTCAGAGTCCTATACCTGTACTCTTGATCCCGATTAAACCGGGGCCGTCGTTTTCCCAAATCTCCACCGCCGGCGTTCACGGCGAAGTTACGAGGTACTGAAGTTTCCCTTTTTACAAGTCCACGTGTGTGTGTGTGTGTGTGTGTGTGTGTGTGTGTGTGTGTGTGTGTGTGTGCCGCGTGTGTGTTTATGTTGTCGTGACCAGGGCTGCCAAGTTCAACGCAACACTGCAACTTAGTGGTTGTGTCTTCTCCAACAGGATGAGACAATCCACCGCATCATGTTCCTGCCATGTTTCATTTTTTTTTTTCCCTCCCCTTGAAAGTCATATTAAGATTATGTGTTTTTATATTTAAAAAAAAAAAACCAAATACCACATGTTTATGTTTGAACCACCTGTGGAGCTCAAGCGCGACGCCTCACTAGGATGCCATTCGCTTAAGTCACCGCTCAGTTGTGTTAGCAGTTACCGCATCGCCGAAAAGAACTCAAGTCTTCACGTCGATCCCGGCTCGTGGGGCGTCCGGATAAATTCGTCTGGAACCGTTTTTCTGGACGCCGGCGTCTGAACTGCTCGGCTCTCCCGTCTTTCTTCCAGCACATTCCCGTGGTTGGCAGCATATTCGGCGACTCTTTCTACGACCAGCAGTTGGCGTCAAGGCAGACCAACGCGCTCTCGCACCAGGTGAAACGCACAGGAGATTCGGAAGGGTTTGGAAACTAAACGCGAAGTGTAATATCGATTTAAAGCTGCATTTTTTACGAACTAGTCGGTTGTCTGCTGTCGATACGTGTGGCGCGTTTTGCATGAATGAAAGATTGTTTTCGTCCTCTGCCGACCCAGCTGGAGCAATTCAACATGATCGAGAACCCCATCAGCTCCAACAGCTTGTACAATCAGTGTTCCACCCTCAACTACACCCAGGCCGCCATGATGGGTCTCACCGGCAGCAGCTTACAAGACGCCCAGCAGCTCGGCTACAGTAACCACGCCAACATCCCAAACATCATCCTAACAGGTAATCGCGACCTCCGCGCGCCCGCGTTTGTTTGTTCGTTTAGAAGTTTATTAGGACGGTGTGGAATTATGTTTGTACCAGATTGTAGCTCATCGCTAATTTCCATCTGTAGTCCTGGACGATACAAATATAAAACTGTGCAAAATAGACAATATGTTTAAAATATGAGAGCGATGAGAACAACTTGATTTATCCCGAAGGAAATTGTTGTGCCAGAGTTTCAAGTAAGAAACATAACAATAATAGATAATAGTAGGAAGGAGGGAGAATAAGAAATACAATAAAATATAAAGTGTCAAGGTTAAGGCTATCAAGTGTTTTAAGGTCTTAAAAAGTACAAAGATCTGAAGATTCCCTGCGGCTGAGGGAAGAGGAATTAAAAAGTCTGATAGCCTCAGGTAGGAAAGACCTCCTGTGGCGTTCAGTGGAGCTCCTTGGTGGTATCGATCTACGACTGTATACAGAGAGGCAATAAAATAACTATACAATATATAAACAGGCAATAAAATATGTATTTTGCAAGTTGAAAGTGCTATTGTTGTTACTTTGGTCATCTGGGGGCAAAATACCTGTTAGCATGAGCATGTTTGGTGCTCCGGAATCCAATTTTTAACGGAAAAGGTGTGAAAATCAGTCATGTTCTTAAGATTGTCTGGAAGCCCATTCCATTCTTTTATGGCTTTACAGGAAAAGGCAGATTGAGAAAAGGCAGGTAAAATTTTGCGGACCAGACGGATATCAGAGTACCAGATCGAGTTGTCGAAGATTAACATTTTATATTTTCCCAAGATATGGCAATGATGATAGTGCCAAGAATTTGAACTTTCATCCCCGGCTCGATCCCTCTCCGGTCCGATTCAGGGATTTTTGTTTACCGGCGCGTTCCGAGGTATAAAATGACGCAAAATATCGCATGTTTCTGTTCAACTGTCTGATTTCACGCTTCAGTCACAGGCGAGTCTCCGCCGAGCCTCTCCAAGGAGCTAACCAATTCTCTGGCGGACGTTGGCGACGTCAGCTTCGACGCGGACTCTCAGTTCCCTCTGGACGAGCTGAAAATCGACCCCCTCACCCTGGACGGACTGCACATGCTCAACGATCCCGACATGGTGCTGGCCGACCCCGCCACAGAGGACACCTTCAGGATGGACAGGCTGTGACGGCAAGAAGATCTCACTCTTAACTCCTGAACGGAAGGAAACAAAAAGGGCAAGGTGAACCCTCTCCCTCGTTGCATGGCCGTCCAGCTGTCCGACCTCACCCTTGACTCCGTAAGAGACCGTCGAAATGATGCGCCACCCATAGACGACTTGAAAAAAAAAAAGGGCATCCAGTGGCTTCCGGGGAATGGCCTCGCTATCGTTTTGAATGAGATTGGTCGCTCAGCGCTTTCGCTAGCCTGCTGTGTTTACGGTGTCTCATTACATGCCACATAAATTCCGAGGGGAAAAAAAAAAAAAAAATGCACATTTAATTGATTTTTTTTTTTTTTTTTTTTTTTTTTTTTTAAATATTCGCTTTAATATATATATTTTTTTTTAATTTATATTTGCTTGTAGCAGGAAGCTGCTAGGACATTGGTCTAAACCGTACACGTTAAAACGGCTCTGTTAAAGAGAAGGAAAAAAAAAAAAAAAAAAAAAAAAAAACACCCCGCAGCCGGTTTCCCGCAACCGAATGAATCAGTTTTCCCATCGTGCCGCGACGGCTTTCCATTTCACTCTCAAAGCTTTATTTTTGACAACCAAATGTTATTTTCATCATGTACTGTATGTTTTGATGCTTAATGTATTTATATGTTTTATTTATTTATTATCGGTTACATATTTTATATTCAATTTAATACTTTTGAATTTGATGCCAAAATGCTCTCCGTAGGCATAGTGTAAAACTGCACTGATGTAATTTGTGTCTATTTATGAATTGACATATTTAATATATGTGTTTGTTAAGCTACTCGGTTTATGAAGGAGTGCAAAACCTCCCCATAGTTGCTCTTTGGTGTTCGATGTGCCATTCTGATTTTAGGACGTGGTCGGTGTTGCGATGCTGTGACCCATTACCGATGGTGAAATCCAAATACCGTAGTTATTAGTGTGGCGCAGAGAGGGGTCGGTTTTAAATGCCACAAATGTGGATTTTTTTTTTTTAAATTATTATTATTTATATATTTATTTAATTTAATTTTTTCGTTTTTTTTTTTCTGAGAAAATTATCAGGTATTTCTACTAGCTAGAAGGTGAGGAGACAGTCAAAATTCACGTTCCGTTAAATGCGTATATATCCAGACCTGGTCAAGTGAGGAAGCAGTTTGTTTTTAACTAGAGAACACTAAACTATTTTTGAGTCTTCACTGTGAAATCACCTGATTTTGCCTTACATCAGTATTCTACTGTTAAGTGTCTAATGTGACGACATATTTTCGTAATTTTATTGTAACATTTCCTGTATTTTTCGGAGCGACATAACTTTCGGTCGGTGATATTTGTGGTTATGTTGCGTGACGTTTTTCGACGAATCAATGTACTGTATTTTGTAGCGGCACAGTTTATAGCCACAATTGTCGATGTTTTATAAAAGTGCGTCAAGATACAAAACGTGTTAAAATGAAAAAAAAAAAAAAAAAAAAAGTAAAAAAAAAAAAAAGAAAAAAAAAAAAAAGACCCTCGAGGTGAAACGTTTGTGAGAAGGAGCGCAAATATGGGGAGGCTTTTTGCTCCTTGGCAGGGAAGCTCTAACAAAACCATTGTTAAACTTCGCCACAGGAGTCATCCTTTAATGAAGGGTTGTTTTCATACGATTCAAAACTTGCTATTTTTTGAAAATATTTTTATGTATTATAGAGAAAAAAAAAAACTTCCAAATGAGATAAACAGAGGTTCTATTTAAAAGACAGAATATGAGTGTGTTTATATGTCAAAAAGTCCTGTAACTGGCCAGATCCACCCTGTTCCACTCCAGTGTTGTAAACAACAGGAATGGTCCACAAACGCAATCAGGGATGTAGTAAGTCTAAAATTGTTTACATCAACTTTTAAACTCGAGTGTTTACAAAAGTTTGACCCGGCGATTCCCGCATCGATACATCTCGCGCTGCATCCGTGACGCCGTCCCCCGTCCGTCCGCCGTCGGCGATTCCGATTCGGCCGAAAAAAGAAAAAGGAAAAAAAAAAAAAAAAAAAACGACCTGCAGTGGCCTTTTGTCAGAGTTTCCCTGAGAGTTGTTTATCGGTCTATGAGGTCATGTTTGCTGTATTGTGAGCGTTTGTGTGCGAACGCGCGGATCGTCCCTTCCGCCAAAGCCCACCGGAAAAAAAAAAAAAAGGAATCACGTTTGTTTGGTTTGTTTTTCGCCGCTCATCATCTCGAATCATCTCTGCTGTTTGTCTCCCTCAACCGTTTTTCTTTTGGCCTTCAACCGATCTGTGATTCCTATGCAAAACCAGACAAAAAAAAAAAAATAGCATCGCCCTTAAAGGACAAAAGGACTTTTCTATCTCGGCTGGATTCGTGCGTCTGCGGCGGCGCGCAGAGCGAGGAGGGTTTCCGAAATGTAAAAATACCCACGAGAGCGATGTGATTGGTCGGCTTTGAGTGCTTCTGGCAAATATTTACCCGACGAAAGAACGAATGTCCGCCTCTTAGCATTCAGCCATCGCGATTGTCGGTTTTTGTCAACTCTGCTGCGATCTTGTATGTTTGTATGTGCGTGCATGCGTGTGTGTGTGTGTGTGTTACATGTTGGTTAATGCCATGACAATCAAGGAGTGGAATTATAACTCGCGTCTGCCAGAGAAGCACAAATCCAGCCGTGCTAGGAAAGTATCGTGTTCTTTACGTTTTTGATTTGAAGCCCCCCGATTTCAACATTTCCCCGAGGGGTTTGACGTGGGAGGAAGTTGGAAGTTACGGTCCATGTCGCTCCTCTGGCGTTCGGTTTTCCTTTCGGGCGTCTGAACCTCAGACACCCGCACCGATCTTGTACATACGCTATAGCTGAAACTAAATGCATGGGGAAAAACAAAAAAAAAACAAACAAAAGAACTGACTGTCGAAACCTCGAAATGAAGGCCTTCTATATCTCAGCAGGTTTGATTTGTGTAACATAACACTATCACCACGTCTAAAAGGATGCATGTTTGGGTTTCTCCTGTGGAGCGGTTAATTCAGTGACTCCCGTTACCTCCACGTCTGTATAACTACTTCATGAATGATGCAAGAATGTATTTCCTGTGGCCAAATGACTTGATGCTCGGAGGTTCTGGCAAAACCCAGTCGCCCCCCCGCCCTTCCTACAGTATGTGGACTTTTGATGCTTCTTACACGGCATTCGACTGCATGACATGATAGATACGTTGAGCAGCTTTTCTTTTTTTTTTAATTTAAAAAAAAAAACAACCCATGTTATTTACCTGTTGTACTCTATCTAGATTTCCCCCGATGATATTAGAAGGCGTCTCACACACACACACACACACACACACACACACACACATGTATATGGTCGTCTGGGTTGTTTTCGCCCATCAAGTCAGGTATGGGACCGGGCAAAGTGTGCATTTATGTTTTTTTTTTGTTTTGTTTTTGTTTCTTGTGTGTGCAATGTTTAGTCCACTAGTTGCTTCGCACTTTATTTGTGACTTCTTAGCTTTTGAACAGGGATTGTTTTGCCTGATTTGAATGCTGACTGTTTCACACCAGATGTATAACACCGGAGATATTTTCATGTTTTAAAGAGAAAAAAAAAAAAAAAAAAAAAAAAAAATAGATGAATTGTCTATTTTGCGTCGCAAACTATATTTTTTCCTTGTCTTTATTTTCTCTCCTCTCGTATCTGTGAAGGATTTTAGGGGATGCAAAATAAGAAAGGGCTTACTTCAGTGCAGCTGGGAAGGAACAGCGCTCCGAATGTATTTCTTTATCGGTCACCCACGCCACGCCACGCCACGCCACCCTCAAATCGCCCGACCCCTGGCGTCGGGTTTGAGCGCGTTGCCGACGCTGCATACGGGGAACAAAACCAGACGGGGCCACGTCAGTAAGATGCAACCCTCGAAGATACTCATCGTGTGGTCGTTGGCGTCGATCCCTCGAAACACCCGTTCCTAGACTTCTGCAGAATCGCTGACTCACCCTTACGAAATTGGCTCGAACCCCAGATGGCGTGACGATGCAATATCGGTGTGAATAGGCTGACCTTGTGTCGGGCAGAATCGGCCGCAGGCCAGTTTGCATTGAGGCCAAAGCCAGATAAATATCTATATATATAGAGAGAGAGAGATAATTACTCTCAACAAATCGTTTGTAATGGTTTCAGTTCATAATAATTATAATAAAAATCATAATAAATCGTAAAAAAAAAAAAGGCAAGAAAAGCACCTGGCTTTATGTAAATAGTAACTTGAGTGAGAAAAAAAAGTTGCTGTGAAAAGAGCAAAAAAAAAATAATCAAGAAAAAGCTTTTATTTTGAAATGAATTGACATTAAGCCTCTCACAGACTATAATCTCACCTCGTTTTGCCGAGTAATAAATCGAAAATTTTCACAATTGGATTAGAATTTTCTTTTTTTTTTTTTTTTTGCCAGTCCATGAAAATTCCGAAAGATAGAAATCTGAATCCCGGACAGCTTTGTAATGACGACCCTTTCCATGCGGCGTACGTTTGGACCACCTGCTTTAAAACGATCTACAGAAACCCAACATTCCCCCTCATGAGGAAACTTTTACCGCTGCAGAAACTTCGTACGGATCCCGGCTTCCTTCGGCCGGCCTTCTGCCTCGACCGGTTAGGTTAGAACGAGCCACAGCTACAGGGGGATGAAAAAGAGGCAGCTAATACAAGTTGGATAAAATTAAGGGAAAGGAATTGGGAAACCTCTCGTCTCCGATTGGATAACGCGAACGACTCCGCGGTCGAAACCTTCGTTTTGTTTTGTTTTCGCGTTTCGGTTCTGAAACGTCGCTCCGTCTTTGCCGCTTGTGTGTTTTTCGATGAGAATAAAACGTCCCTTTAATCACACGGGTTTCTCATAACCACTAAGATTCACTGACGCGTCAAAAAGGTTCTTGAGAACAGTTTTAAGTCAAAAGCTTCTATTGAGAATAGCATTATATTACTGTTGTCCTGTAAGTCGTAGTAAAATACCTGTAGTTATTTATTTGTCGCCATGTGATTCTTCTTATGTGGTCATTTGTTTATATAAAAAAAAAAAAAAAAAATGGAAGAAGTTATCGATTAAATTGAATGTGGAAGACGGGTTTTTATTTTTTATTTATTATTTTCCTCTGCACCTTGTCCCGATTTTTTTTTTTTTTTTTTTTTTTTTTTTGCAGAAATGAGCTGGTTTGAACTGTCCGGTGTCGATTTACATCACAGCATGTTGCTGTGGACATGCATGATGTCTCAACCCCTGTTGTATATTGTCTTTGCTATTGTTTCTATTTTGTAATCTGTATTTCCAAATGCAAATTTAAAAGAAATGAAAGGTTAAAAAAAAAAAAAAAAAAAAAAAAATCAAAATGATTATTTTGGATATGTGCATGCCCGTGAACTGTTCAGAATGTCGATTTCCACTAAAAGCTGTTGAGCTCAAAACGCTGTCTGTGACTTAGCGTCCGATGTGCTTTGTTTTGAAGAGCGTAGAAGGACGAGAAGGACAGACACCTTTCCCGGCAGGAGAGGACGCAACGGAGGAAGGTAAATGAGCAAAGAATAGAAATGAAGTCATTAATTCACGTATTAAAACCAAAGTTTATTCATAAATGAATTCCTTTCGTGTAAATTGGAAAAAAAAAAACAGTTGTTTCAGACCAGAAACTCCCGTTCCTCTTCCAAAGTTCCCTCCTACGGGCCAAAAAATATAATTTGCTGTTTTGTTTTTTTTTTGTTTGTTTTTTTTCATTATATTTTGTTTACCAAGCATGAAACCGGTGCTAATGAATCCCGCCGATCGATCTCATCCAAACACGGTGTGAACCGGCCGGGGGTCGTGGGCGCTGAAGTCCCCGGGAAGAGTGTCTGCGGAGGGGAAGGGCAGGAAAAGTTGGTTTTAACGTGACTTAAATTGTATCAGCTGTTAATATGTAGAGCAAAAATGTTAAAATGAAGAGTATTTAACATGTAGTACAGGCTCTTTTATAGAAAAAAAAAAAAAGGATATATCAAGTAATATACACTGCTCAAAAAAATAAAGGGAACACTTGAAAAACACATCCTAGATCTAAATGAATGAAATATTCTTATGAAATACTTTGCTCTTTACACAGTTGAATGAGCTGACAACAAAATCACACAAAAATGATCAATGGAAATCAATTGTATCAACCCATGGAGGTCTGGATTAGGAATCACACTCCAAATTAAAGCGTAAAAACAAACTCCAGGCTGATCCAACTTTGATGTAATGTCCTTAAAACAAGTCAAAATGAATCCGCGTTGCTTCCTGAGTGGACACTATGATTTCACACAAGTGGGATTGACTTGGAGTTACATTGTGTTGTTCAAGTGTTCCCTTTATTTTTTTGAGCAGTATATATTCATTCATTCATTCATTATCTATAAAGTGGCGCCTTGAGCCAATCCAAGCTGTGATTGGATGAGAGGCGGCGTTGGAACTGGGCTGCTTACATGGCCGCAAAAACACACATATGACCATTCACTCGCTCATTCTAATTATATAGACGCGCAACTATTCACCCTCTCTAGTCATATAGATGCATTCAACCATTCATTCTCTCATGCTAGTCACATAGACCACACATATAGAGACATAAAACAATTCACTCTCATTCTTGATATATAGAGACAACAATTCACTGTCATTCACTCTTTCTGGTCATATCGAGATATACAACCCTCTCATTTGCATATCTGGACAATTTAGGGTCTCCAACTGAACTACTCTATGTGCACCTCTTGTCTTGTAGACTCATACAATTATTCATCCTCTCATTCTAGTCCCATAGAAACATCACAATTCTCTTTTTCTAGTCATTATAGAGACAACCATGCAGCCTCTTATTCGCTCTCTCGCTTGCATATCTGGACAATTTTAGGGCCGGGGTGTCAAACTCATTTTAGCTCAGGGGGCAACATGGAGGAAAATCTATTCTCGAGTGGGACGGACGGGTAAAATCATGACATATTTGCAACTGTTAGTACACCTGTTGTTCAATTCACCCCTGAAACCTGGTCTCTTTTAGCTTTATTAAACCTGTTCATTGGCCTTGTTGAGTTTGACACCCCTGATTTAGGGTCTCCAACTAACCTGCTCTACATGTACCTTTGCTTTTTTGTCATATGAACACATACTACCATTCGCCTTTTAATTGGAAACCTGGGATATTTAGGGCCTCCAATTAACCTACTCTATATTTACCCTTTTTTATACGTCATATAGCATACTACCATTCACCCTTTCATTCTAGTCCGATAGCGACATACAACTATTCTCTCATTTGCAGGACTGGACAAATTATGGTCTCCATGATGTATGATAACGTATGTATTATTTGTTAGCTTCACCTCATTTAGCATCTAGTATTTCATGCTAATATCCAATAATGCCCAACGATGATTTGCTCGCCACTGACCGTTGCAGCGATAGCGCAGGTTGGCCCAGATGATGTTCTCCTGGGAGAAGCAGAAGACCCCGAGGCGGCCCCCTCTCATGGTGGTGTCGATGATGACGCCGGTGTCCGCCACCATCTGCGGACCCTCGTAGAAACGAACCCTGCGCCGGCGGAGAGACGGTCGTCGTAAACCTTCGCTCTTTGCGATCCACTTCCGATGGTAGAAAACCAACGCGCTACCTGATGTAGCCGTCGGCGGGTCGGTGCTGGAGGAACCAGCGGTAAGACGTCTTGTCCTTCCAACCAACATTGCGCGAATCCTTCCAGAGGAGCTTCACCTGGTCAGGTGTGTCGCCGGTGTGCCACAAAGCGTTGCGCAGATTCTCCCCCGGCCCCGTGTTGGACTTGACGGCCTTTCGGAAACCGCAATTCACGCGAGGAAGTTGAAACTTCAACTTTTTAGCCATGACCCTCGAAAGAACCGACCCTGAAGATGTTTAGCCGTCGGTTACCTTCAGCTGGATGCCAGGCTCCGCCACCGCCCTGAACGGGTTTCCTTTCCAGTAGTTCTGCTCCACCTGCTTCCACATCACCACGTAGAAACTGGAGCTGTCCTGGTAGCCGAAGATGAACCCGGCGTAGTCGTCGTCCGTCACCGTGTTCACGTGAAACGTCCCTTCGAAATCCACGCCGCTGAACGCCGTGTAACCTGGCGGGGGAAATGTAGATGTTGCGGTCGAGTAGCCTTTCCTTTGGCCCGGAGTTGGTTCACCCGGCAGGTTACTTGCCTACAGCCAAACCGGGATCGCTGTTCATCGTCTGGACGATTTCCCTTCCCTGCAGACGAGACGGAGTGAGATGGAGCGGCGAGGCGGGTCGGTTCTTGTCGAACAACTTCAAGCAGCCACGTTGGATGCCTTGCTATCAGTACCTCCTGGTGTACCATGGTGTCTGAGGTACATAACTCCTGTTCCTTCGTGCTGCTCTCTTCAGGGGTCACCTCAGCCACTCAACTTCCTCCATCTAACCCGCTCTGAATTCTCTTCTCTAACCCCAGCTGACTTCATGTCCTCTTCCTGTCCATCTACAAACCTCCGTTCTGGTCTTCCTCCAGACCTCCCGCCTGGCAGTTCCAACCTCAGAATACCTCCATCCAGATCTTCACCGTCCCTTCTTCATGAAGGTCCAAACCATCTAAGTCTGACTTCATCTCCAGAACATCTTAACATCCGCTGTCCCTCCGATGGACTCATTCCTGATCCCGTCCGTCCTCCTCACTCCTAAAGTGAACCTCAACATCTTCACCTCCGCTACCTCCAGTTCTGCCTCCGAACTGTCTTTTAGCCGTACGACATCGAGGTCACCTCACTTCCAAATGTCGGCCTGCTCATCAAAACATTTGTTGAACTTTTCCTCGCCACCCGACCTGGTTCAGCACCACCCAGTTGGGGTCGATCTGCGCGTCTCCTTCCGGGTCGAGAACGACGGTCTGGTACTCCCTGAAGTCGGTGAGGGTAACTTCAGCATTCTCTGGGCAGACGTCGATGGTGTCGACGACCGTGTCGTTGTCGAAGTCCTTCTCGCAAACGTTGCCGATGCCGTTTCCTAAAAGGGTTAAAAAATACATTTGAACATGAACCGTTGTCCGACGACACGCTCTCCACGCTACCCACCGTCGGAGTCCTCCTGCAGCGGGTTGGGAATCAGGCGGCAGTTGTCGGGGCCGGGCGGCAGCAGGTCCGGGATGCCGTCGTTGTCGTCGTCGTCGTCGCACTCGTCCCCCTTTCCGTCCTTGTCGGTGTCCAGCTGTGAGCTGTTGATGACCGCCGGGCAGTTGTCCCGAGAGTCCTGGTGACCGTCGCCATCACTTGTACGACACAGAAATTGATTGATCGATCGATCGATTGGCTGTAACAGTGACTCAGCGCTACGTGTTGTGCTTGATCGGATCACCTGTCTTTGTTGGTGTCGCAAGGGTCTCCGATCAAGTCGTCATCTGCATCCATCTAGAGATATCAGACACGTTGGAACGCGGCGCGCAAACACCTCCAGCAACATAGTATATTGTTTACCCCCACCATATTTTCATGAATGTTGTTTTTGTTTTGAAGTATAAGTCCGTCCATCCAGGACAGAGCCAGGTTAAATGTAGACATACATGGAGTTTTCACCTGATCTGGGTTGGGAACATAAGGGCAGCTGTCGCAGGCGTCTCCCACTTTGTCGCCATCCCGATCCTTCTGGTCGGCGTTGGGAACCCGTTTGCAGTTGTCCAGGGGATTGGGGATCCCTGCCGGCGAGTGCCGTGTCGTAAAACGTTTGAAAAATAACGGGGAATCGACCAACCGACCCAGACCGCGTACCGTCCCCGTCGATATCCTCGTCGCACTCGTCTCCGAATTTGTCCACGTCCGTGTCCTTCTGGTCGTTGTTTTTGACGGCTCGACAGTTGTCGCAGGCGTCGCCAAAATCGTCCTCATCGATGTTCCTCTGGTCCACGTTGGGCACGAGCACGCAGTTGTCCTGCACGGGAGCGGGAGTGCGAGCGAGTCGACGCTGGGGTGAAGACACTTTTCTGACTTCTCACTTTTTTTTGATGCCACGACATAAGAACCTGCGAGTTGGGGATCCCGTCCCCGTCTGCATCCTCATCGCAGGCGTCACCGATTCCATCACGGTCGGCGTCCTCTTGACCGGAGTTGGGCACCGTCAGACAATTATCCTGCGGAGAAAAGCACTCGCTCGTGAAGAAATGCAGCCGCGGAAGAAGCTCGCAGAGGCGTACCCCGAAGGTACGTGGAGTTCTGCCAAAGTGGCACAAAGCATACCCTACCTTGGCACAGTTCCTCTCAGGACACCTGAGCTTTTCATCAGGGAGACCGTCGATGTCGAGGTCGGGCCCGCAGAGGTAGCCGTTGCCGGCCCACCCGACGGCACACTGCGAGGACAGAGGAGTTTGAGTTCGCCTGGAAATCCTACGAACGTTATGTGGCCAAAGAGAGGAGGGTAGGGTCTCAACGGGCACTTCAGAGCAGAAGGGTCACGCTCACCCGGCATTCGATAGTGCCTTCGCGGTGGACGATGCATTCGGCGCTGGCGTGGCACGGGTTAGGCTGGCCGTTCCCGCAAGCTCTTTCTGGCCGGCAGCCGTTTCGCTGGTCGCCAATGTATCCTGATTTACAGGGGCCGCACCTGTAGGAGCCCTGGCGGCGACGGCGGCGTCACATCTTTTACATCCATACTTTATGTCGTCACAGAAACTAAAATCAGAGCAGGATTGATGCGGCTATTCCCAATGCCTGTCGAAATCTTTTCATGGCAAATGGACTTAAATTTCTTCCCTTGGAGACCTTTCACCTTCTTCAAGGGAAGGTGTCTGCAACCTCCTTCAAGGTGGTCAAAGAAGTGGGAGCAGCCTTAGAACCCCTGTGGATATCTTCCCGATGATTGACGCACAGTACATCTACGGCACGTGTCAAACTCAAGGCCCGCCCGCGGGCCAAATGTGGCCGCCACTTCATTTTATGTGGCCGAAGAACATCTTAAAAGGTCTAATTGTCTTCAACCGAATAAGTCAAACGCATGCCTTGACCACTTGATCCCACAATTCATGCCGATCATGTTTCCCGCGAAGTGACGGCATCCTGCCATGAGATCGCAGTGTAGCCCCATCAACGCCATTTTCAAGAAGTGGAATTGAAAAATAAAAATGATCCCTAAATGTCCAGAAACAGAAAAGTTGACGCAAATGGAAGGCTGATTCAAGAAAACTGGGAAGGCGAATACATGTTTGTGCTTCAAGGAAAAAAAAAATCGGTATGTCTTTTGTGTTGTGAGGCAGCGTCGGTTGTCAAAGAATACAATCTACGTCAGCATTTTTTTTTAAGCACACGGAGCTAAGTATGCTAAAGTTAGCCTTCCAGAAAAACAACAAATTGTCCAAGAATTAAAAGGCAAACTGCAATGGTAGCAGAATCCAAAAACACTGCAGCAGTGAAAGCTAGCTTAACGGGGCAACTAGTAAAACATTTTTTTTTTTTACATCTATGCAAATGCATAGGCAACATTTTGGATTTGAATAAGTAATATATTCCGGTTACATTCATTTTACACTACATTTTACATTACATTAATTAGTTACCATACTCACAGGGGTGTTCAGACAGATGGAGTTCGCCACGCAGCCTCCGTGGTTGGGACCTGCACACTCGTTGACATCTTTGCACACCTTGATAAGACAAATAATCAGAAAGTACTTCGATGGGGACAAAATCGGGGAAGAAGGGCAAGAAAGCAAGTCATGGATGAAGGATTTTTGTTGTCCTCCATGGGCCTGGAAGATGCTAAGAGTTTTGAATTGAGGGGGCGAGGTTCAATTTAGGCTCTCCGATGAACCTCCTGTGTGTTTTTTGGACTAAAATTGGAGAACCCAGACAGAACACGGAGACTCCGAAAAGAAAGGAATCGAACCAAGGACCTCCCGGCTGTGACGCCCCAGGTTAGGCTTACATTTGCTCCGTCAAATTAGCAAATTTTCTCAAGTCGGATCGGGGACGGTCGGACCGCTAAGGGAAACGGGCAGTTGAGGCGTACCTGTTTGTTGGCCCTTGCGTAGACCAGTCCGACGCCCTGGACCTGGGGGCCGGTGAACCCAGCGGGGCAGGAACCGCAGCGGAAACCAGGGGAAGTGTTGATGCAGCGGACGCCCATGTGACAGGGTACAACGGTGCACTGCGAGGAGCATAAGGGCACGGACGGTTACATCGGGGTCGAACCCTTTTGGAGTCGAGGGCAAGTGTTCCCCGCTTGTTTTCACGTGGAAGTCGATGGTTCGGGAGTACCTCGTCCACGTCGGAGCAGTGTGTACCGTTGCCCGCCGCGCCTTCCGGGCAGGGTCCGCACTGCACGCCCTGGGTCGTCTCGGTACACCGAACCCCCGGGTGGCAGGGGTTTGGCTCGCAAGAAGGTCGGGGTTGTATTCCTCCCATCCCTGAGGACGTGGAGAAATCGGGAATCGTCTCGGGAAATATTCTTTCCTTTGGTTAATATTTGTCGCCTTGAGACGGACATGTTGGTGTCGTCGAACTCACCGCAGGCTTCGCACTCCATCACCGTGTTCTTCAGGAAGATTATCTCGTTCACCTGGAGCGCACCAAGTGGCAGAGGGGGAAATTTTACAGAAAAAATTTGAGTTTAAAGCAAAGAAGAAGACGATGCAAGGCAACACGATATCCTTGTTTTTGTTTTGAGATGAGATGAGATGAGAACAACTTTATTAATCCCGAAGGAAATTGTTGTGCCAGAGTTTCAAGTAAAAACATAACAGTAATAGATAATAGTGGAAAGGAGGAAGAATAAGAAATATAATGAAATGTAAATTGTCTTAGCTGTTAGCAGTAACTACAAAGATTGAAGATTCCCAGCGGCTGAGGGAAGATTTGAAGTTTTGATACGTTGAGTGTTTCCATTATATCTTATTGGCCATTTTATAAAAAGCCTTTCCGGTGCGAACATAGCAAACGATAAGTATTATGTATACAATATGTGTATTTTTACAAATAGGAGTGCACAGGTGGTTTACCTGTTGCTTCAGAAGCTCCTTGATCTCGGCCAGGGCCATGTTGGTCATTTTTATCTGGCTGATGATTTCCCCGTCTGGATTAAAAGAAGAGATTACGCAATGATTGGCCTTGGCCTGCTCCAAAATAATGGGCCACCCTCTCAGACCTCCATCCTGCTTACAGAACACTCAAATATTAAAAACAGCCAAAAAAGATCCTTCCAGTTCAGTCCAACATCTTAAACCCGGACTTGGAGTGGCTCCCCTCTGGTCCCCTTACCAGCCCAAAACCACCCAGTGCAACGCCAGTCATCATAGATTTATTAAATAAATGTGCTTACTTGCAATTTGCAGATTTCTGTACAGTTATTGATATATCTTTATATATACATATATATATATATATATATATATATATATACTTTTTTTTAATTATTTTATTTTATTTTTTAATTTTATTCTTTGATATTCACAATTTGATGATGCTTTTTAAAATTCTTTTTCTGCAAATTTATGTCTATGTATATATATAAGCAGTAATTTTTAAATGTATATATATATATATATAAATTACTGTAAAGAATTGTGAAAATTGTAAGAAGCATCATCAAATTGGGAACATCAAAGATAACATTAAGAAAATAAATATATAAAATAATTAAAAAAATATATATGTATATGTGTGTCTATATATATGTGTATATATATATATATTTAAGATGATTTCATATATTTATGTATATATATATATATATTGTGAACTTCAAAGAATAAAATTAAGAAATATATATAAAATAATGAAAAAAAATATATACAGAAATATAAATAACTGCAGAAATGTGCAAATTGTAACCAAGCACGCGCTTACACACACATATATATATATATATATATATATATATATATATATGATTGACTCCTGGTTTTCAAATCGTGCAAACAATCGATCCGTGCATTAAAAAAAAAAAAACAACGGCCTATTCCCGTGTGTCTTGTGTGTGTGAGTGTGTGTGTGAGTGAACTTTGCCCTCAAAACAACACTTGTGTCCAAAGGAGGACAGGTGGGTGCTGGAGAACGGCACCGGCTATCAATCTGTGACTGCTTTTCCATGAAGACGAGCTTCTTTGAGGTTTGGATTTGAAGCTACTGATAATAATTCATTCATTCATTCACTTATTCATCCTTTCTACCGCTTATCCTGGACATCATGGTCCACTTTTGAAGCTACTTGTAATCATTCATTCCTTCTTTGGAGGTTCTCCGTCATCCAGGTCACGGTGAATCCTTGCAAAATCTTCCTGTCGTTCATTCATTTGTTCATTTATCCGTTCTTTAAACCGCTTATCTTGCCCTTCTGGTCATGAGGGGGGTGGAGCCTATCCCTGCTGTCATTGGCTGGGTCGCCTGTCAATCACAGCAACACATATAAAGACATGCAACCATTCACCCTCTCATTCACGCATCATATTTCGTCACTCGCTCACGTGTCCAATACAACTAAAGGGAACACTTAAAAAACACATCCTAGATCTAAATGAATGAAATATTCTTATGAAATACTTTGCTCTTTACACAGTTGAATGTGCTGACAACAAAATCACACAAAAATGATCAATGGAAATCAATTGTATCAACCCATGGAGGTCTGGATTAGGAATCACACTCCAAATTAAAGTGTAAAAACAAACTCCAGGCTGATCCAACTTTGATGTAATGTCCTTAAAACAAGTCAAAATGAATCTGTGTTGCTTCCTGAGTGGACACTATGATTTCACACAAGTGGGATTGACTTGGAGTTACATTGTGTTGTTCAAGTGTTCCCTTTATTTTTTTGAGCAGTATATTTATTCCCCCATTCACAAGTCTGGACTGTTTAGCATCTCCTGCATGTTTTCGGGGGAAACCAAGAGGAAGATCTGTCGGAATTGACGGGGACCTTCTTGCTGCGGGGCGGAGTCGCTAACCCCTCGTCGTCCCCGAACGACCCGTAAAACCTTGTTGGTCCTCCGCAACCCCCTCTGACCAGCGGCCCTGCTGGAGGAGGAGCAGCATGCTGGAAAAGGGGGCTGGAAATGTGTTCTTCTCATCAGCAGTTTATGAAGTTACTCCAGAGACGCAGCGCTACATCCACACCGTAGCGACGGTAAACATGCAAGAATTACAAATACAGAGCAATAATTAGCGCAGAAAAAGAACCAGCGCCGATGAGATGATCTTCTTTGTTTGTTTTTTGTTCTTCCCGGCTGAAGATCTCCAGGAGATCTCAGACGGACGCGTGAAACGACGACCTGCAGATCCAAAAGGGCGCCGCACGCCGCCGGAGCAACGTGCAGGACCTTTTCATGCTACTGCGACACTTTTATTATTTTTTTTCCTGCATTTTTCATTCTTGTGTCACCCGACTTGCGTTAAGATGACACTAGGATAACTCATCAAATTATCTAAATGTAAGATCTTGGGAATGAACTAGAAAAATAAAAAAATTATAATTAATTTTACATTCGAAAATTTATTCTCGTGTGACGTTTAGGCTCTACCAGAAATAGGTGAAATCCCACTTTTTAAGGGATTGATCACGTGATTGACTATTTGTGCCTCTTGTTAGATACATAATGTCATATTAATATCAAATTTCGTTTGTCCTTTGTAATATATTATAATGTTAAATATCTAACAGGAGGTGCAAAAAAGGGGAATTAATCACATAATTATTCCCTTTAAAAATGGCGCCACAATAACATGTTTTATTTCTGGCAAGCATCTGAGGAGGAGCTTATGTTTGCTTAGACTGTTTTCTGGACTTTATGTAAAATAAATTTGTAACGTAAATACATGAAAATATGAAAATACATCTATATTTTTGGAGCACTTTTGGCGTGCATTTTTTTTTCTGTCTACTTTTTTTGATCCAGCACCCAATCCCTAACTGGGCAGCGGATGCCGTTTTTTTTAAACTTTTTTTCTAATTTTATTTTTTTTTATTTTTCTAGTTCATTCCCAAGATCCTACATTTAGACAATTTGATAAATTATCCAGGTGTCATCTGAACGGAAGTTGAGTGACAGATGAATGAAAAATACAGGAAAAAAAATATAAAAATATATATTAAGTGTCACAGTAGCATGAAACATTAAGCTGAAACCCTTCAATCAAGAATATTTAGTTTCCATATCTGTACAGATAAGATAAGATAAGATAAGGTAAGATAAGATAAGATAAGATAAGATAAGATAAGATAAGATAAGATAAGATAAGATAAGATAAATAAATTTTATTGATCCCTATAGGGGAATTTCTTTTGTCACAGCACCATAGCAGTCAATAAATATGAATATAAATGTAAATAGAGAGACAATTTAAATACATTTATGCTAAAACCATTTAATCTAGAATGTTAATTTTCCATAGCTGTACATTTAAGATAAGATAAGATAAGATAAACTTTATTAATCCTAATAGGGGAATTTCTTTTGTCACAGCAGCGTAACAGTTATAGTTTCAATAAATATGAATATAAATATCAATAACGAATCATGAAAAAGTATTGTTTTTTGGGTCTGGTCTGGAAAAAAGTTAATTTTCTAATGTTAATATGACATGATGTGTTTAACAAGAGGCACAAAAAAAAAAGGAGGGAATCAATCACATGATCAATCCCTTAAAAATGGCGCCAGAATAACATGTTTGCACACACGAGCATTTGTTCGCTCGAATCATCATGCAAGAATAAGCTTTCCGGACTAAAATAAAAAATCTTTATTTTTGGAGCACTTTTTTTGGTATGCAATTTTTTTTTTTTTTTTTTTTCCAAAATCTTGGAACAACCTCATTCCCACCAAAACAGATAAAGCGTTTAGTGTCTCACCTCTCTGTGCCGCCGCCGTGCGTCCTCCCGCCATGCAGATGGCAAAGGTCAGCACCAGGAAGCCCGGCATGCTCGCCGCCGCCCGCAGACCCCCCGCCCCCTTGCTTTCTCCTTGCCGGAGCTCACCGTCAGCGACCCTCCCGCCGAATCCGCTTCCCGCGGTTTTTTAGTAGCCTCCTACTCCGGCGTTGGGTTTTATACCGCCCCGGCCCCGGACGCTCGTCACCACCCTCCCCGGCGTTCTGGAAATTTTCAGGAAGCAGGGTTTCGCTGGATGTTCGATGCAAAGATTTCTCGACGCCTCCTTCGACTGTCGGTTGTCATTTAAAGCCGAGCGACAAAATGCATTTTTAGTATTTAAAGTGCGAAAAGGCAGCAGGTGCGGATATAATGAAATCCATGTTTCTACTATTATCCTGCTTTTATTTATTATTGTTATGTTTTACTTGAAACTCTGGCACAACAATTTCCTTTTGGGATAAATAATGTTGTTCTTATTCTTATTTACTATGTACATAGTTTATTATGTCAATCATTTACAATTGAATTACAGAGAGGTTACTTTGAACATATTAAATGTAAACATTAAAATGTAGTAAACTATAGTAAAAATGTACAGATGATGCAAAAATACAATTGGAATTGACATTTAAATGTACATACATAAATTTGGAGTAGCTGCCTACATAAGTTTCTATACTTTTTTTTATTTTTAACCACTTTTTTCCCTTTTTATTTATTTATTTATTTTTTTTTTGCTGTTTTTTATCTGTTTTTCGGGTATGTGTATATATTCACAATGTCCTTAAGTATTGAATAAGACTTGTTAAATAAAATGTTTTTTATGATATGATGGTGTGTGTGTGTGTGTGTGTGTGTGCAGGATGGGCTATTTTTCACCCCATTGTTTTAGTCGCTGCCATCGCATCATTCGAGAAGAAAAAAAAAAATCAGCAATAAATTAAATTTAGAGGCAGTTTAAGAACGTCCGTCAAAATCCGCGCACGTCTCACACGGCCCGGTTGCCATTTCATGCGACACGTGAAAGTAGGAAACAGCGGAAAAAAAAAAAAAAAAAAAAAAAAAAGGCCGCACGAAAACGTGATTCACGTCCAGCCTGTTTTCTATATCAACCCCTTGTTTACCCCACAGCCGCCGCCTCCACCTTCCTTTTTATTTTCTGTCGAGCAGAAAACGCCAGCAGGCCCGACTCGATTGATTCGTTTAAGATTCAACCATTTGTCGATGTTTGCTTAACACGGATGCAAAGTAGCCGCTAAGACTGGGACGAGTGTGTATCGAGAAAGCGCCCGGTTGTGAACGTTGAACCTGCGTGATGTGAATAAACGCGTTCAAAAGGGAGTCATTTTCAGATTAAGGCTAAAGTCGGGAGGTTGTGTGTACGGATAGAGTTACAGTGTGTGTGTCCGGTAATGGAGTAAGCAGATGCCGCTAACATTCCTGGCGTTGCGGTCCTCGCCGCCGATCTCCTCCAGAACGTCTTCGTCCTCCCTGCTTCCCTCGACCGCTGCCTTGCTCAAAGGAGCCGGGCGCCGTCGGTTCGGGTTTTCGTAAAACCGAACGACGGGCGAATCCGCGCGACCGGGCGTCGAACCGCGGGAGTTAAAAGTGCAGGAAACGCCGCTGTCACCTCTCCGCCGGTGTGAGGAATGTTCGGGTCAAAGGTCACGTGTAGCAACATCCTGCAAAGTTCATTAGTGCGCCTTTGCCGCCCGGGCCGGGAGGGTCCATCGGCACAGCGGGGGGAGCTTCCGACCTTCTCGCGGTGACCTTACGGTGACCTCGGACCGGCCCCTTCGCCCCTTCGTGACATAAGAGTTCCTGCAGCCGAGCGCCGAAGGGGGGGATGTTTGAAGACGTTTAAGTTCGATTTTTACGATGTGGGGGCGGAGCCTATCCCAGCTGTCATTGGACAAAAGGCGGAACAATAGGCTCTAAAACGTATTTTAGAGATGTATGACCGTTCAAGGCAATTTCAGGTCTCTGGTGAACCTCCTGCCTGCTTTGGGACGGTTGGAGGAACCCATCTAGTTCCCCCCGGGGGAGAACATGGAGGCTCCAGCGTAAACCGCTAGCGGAGTCGCGTCAAAGATGAGTTATAACTTCGAACCAATGGCTTTACAAAAATAACGAGAACACACAGAAGGGTGAGGGAGCGGCGAAATGGAAGAACCGACAAAAAACTTCTCCTTTGGTTCATTTGAAGACATTTATTCGTCTTTCTCTTGTTGTAAAAAGCCACTTTCACGTCATGCTGTATTTATTTTGACTGGTTCAGATTTTCTCTTCCTTCCTTTCTTTCTTACTGACGTTCAGACTAAAAGGACTCCACTGTCACTGGCCGAAGCCTCTACTGATTTGGAACCAGCGGCCACTGGATTCTGGGTCGACCACCGGTCGATCGCTATGAGATACAAAGAATAAATAACTTTAAAATGTCCAGGTTGGGTCGAATTCAATCGCGTGCCGTGACATTTACAGAATCCTTGTGATATGTAAATTGATGAGCACCGTGTTGCTCCGATTGACTGGGCCTCGTTTGGAAATACCGCCCCAAACCCCGGAGGAAGGAACGGGAAGTGCCGTCACTTGGGAGGCGTTGCGAGCGAGCCAGGTGAAGTTTCGCCGCCGGGTCGGCTACTCCGCTTTCTTGGCCTTCCTCTTGCGAGCGCCTTCGCTGAGCTCCTCCTTGGATTTGAGCGGCGAGGACGGGGCGGCGGGAGCGGCAGCGTGGTGGTGGTGGTCTTCTTCTGAGCCGCCCAGAGGGGAGCCGAAGACCAGATGGCAAATCCAGGACTCGATGAGGGCGAAGGGGGAGCCGTGAGAGTGTCGGGCGGTCATCACCACCTGGGAGGACGAGAAGAAGGTGAAAGGAACGCGGGGAAGGGACCGAGGGTAAGCTATCGGCCGAAAAGAGAGACTCCGGGCTGAAGGCAGTCGGAATCAAAGCTTTTCAGGGAAGGTACGGCACTCGTATCTCGAGCATACCGAACAGAGGCCCGAGTTCCTTCTGCATTTGCTATGTAAGTGGAGACAGGAAGTAAAAGCTGCTGTCCTGGCTCTGCGGGTAACCGTGGACTCTGAAACACCTTCTCACTGGATGTATCATTCAAGGGCGACTCAGGCTACGCCATGTTAAGTACTCTTGGTGCTTTAGGACATCCCAGAGCTCGGGAGGAGCAAGACAGGGGAGATCAAGAACAAACCCCCGGTCTTCTGAGTTTGACAGCGAAGACGGAAAGTGTCCAGTTTCAGATAAAAACCAGGGCGAGTATTTTGGCTCCAACACATGCGTGGGAACCGCGGATATACCGGCACTGTCCAGCTTCCAGATGTCATCTATACCACCTTGACACCCGGTGCGATCGTGTTTCCTACTGAAGGAAAGACGATTACCAGAGAGGGGCTGGAGGCCTTCTTGAGAGGAAATGAGCAGTTTCGACAGATATTGTCCAGGACTGCACGGGGGTGCCCGGCTGAGGGAGGCTTCGCAGGACTCCCGGCAACAATGGGGCGAAGAAGGACTGGGATCGGGGGAGGCGGCCTCTCGCTGAATATGGAGTGGGGGTGTTGGGTAAAGTGAAGGCTCGTAGGAAACAAGCGGTTCGACGGCAACCACACATGATCTGGATCATCATGTAACAAATGGGTAACCGAGCATACAAGTCCTGGTCCTTGTGTATTTTGGAGAGTTTCAAGTCTCCAATAAGTCGGGGATTTGCTGAGCTCACCTTGCTTGTAGCCATGAAGAGGGTGAAGACGAGGATGAGGATGCTTTTGGAAACCGGCAGCCAGTGAGCTTCCTGCAGGGTGAAGAGAATCGCCCCGTATAGACTTGCTTTGGTTGGGCTGCGGAGACAGGACACAAATAATGTCAAGCAAGTGTGTGAGGGCCATTGTAGTTTGGAATTTTCCAATGAGGGAGCAGGAGTTCTGTGCATTTTCGGGGATTTATGGGAAATTATGTTATTTTTCAACTGATAAACATCACGCATACAATACATTTGTGCACCGATCGTCGATATTGATTGGCTTTTCTACTGAGCCGCCACCGGGTGGCAGCGACGAGCGCGTGAATCGTAACAAGGCGAGAAGGAGACGCAAACTCACAATGACATGTTGAGGATTTCGTTGGTCTCGGGCCTCCACACACCACGGAGCAGCTGCTCAAAATTGGAAATGAGAGCGACTCCGGATCCTGGGGAGATATAAATAAACATCGGGCGGGGAGGAGAAAAAAAAAAGGAAAAAGAATCAGGACAATAAAAACCCGGTGTCCCGTGTCATCTGGCTTTTTCTCTTCACAACAGTCGCCTGAAGGGCCTTTTTAAGAGAGTTCTTGTGTCGGAGTCACAAGAACCGGAAAAAACCTGCTTTCGTGTTGACGAATTCTCAAATATTTGCTTATTAGAGATTCACTTTGGGAGTCGGGACACGTTAGGAAACTTTAAACCATTATTGATCCTCCAGTCTTAACAGCTGTTTTTTGTTGTTCTATAATATATTTGCTATATATATATATATATATATATATATATATTTGGCCCCGCTTTACCTTCCCACCATAAACCGGGCTTTCCATCAGCCGAGGGTCGCGCTCGCTGTCACGCAACTGAATTCAGCTTTCAACACACACACACATGCACACACTCGTTCACAGCCAAGGACCAGATCTGATCTATTATCCCGTTCCAGGAAATATAGCCGTTTTTTTTTTTGTTTGTTTTTTTTAAAGCAGCAGCGTATTTCAAAATGAAATCACAGATGTTTTATGGGTCTAAATTCTCAAATTAAATAACAGATTAAATAATCTTCCATTCATTCATGCAGTTATGAATGAATGACTGCATTATGACTGCATAATGAGGTAGCGCTTGAAACGTAGTTTTCATTGTGAAATGCTTTAATTCACTTTGTGAATGTATGACCATTCTTTTGACATGGAATCCTTTTATCTGCTGTCCAGCCAAAAACAACAACAATGATAATATTAATCATAATAATCATGTAATATTCTTATGATTATGATTATGATTATATTTGCATTATCACTTAGTAACCATAGTACTATTATTTTATTGTTGTTATATTTCTATTTGTTATTATTATTATTATTATTGTTATTATTAATATTATTATTAATATTATTATTATTATTATTATTATTATTATTATTATTATTATTGTTGTTGTTGCTGTTGTTACTGTTATTATTAATAACAATATTATATTATCATTAATAATAAGAATAATGGTAATAATAATAATGATAATAATAATAATCATCATTATTATTATTATTGTTATTATTATTATTATTATTATTATTATTATTATTATTATTATTATTATTATTATTATTATTAATATTATTATTATTATTATTATTATTATTATTATTATTATTATCATTATTATAGTTTCCTGCATCTCCCACCACCCTGAGTGCAGGATAAGCGTCAGACAATGGATGGGTGTCATAATTTTTCTTATTATCATTATTATTAATATTAATAATAATAATAATAATAATAATAATAATAATAATAATAATAATAATAATAATAATAATAATAATAATAATAATAATAATAGGTTCCAGCATCTCCCTCCACCCTGAGTGCAGGAGAAGCGGCAGACGATGGATGGATTATTGTTGTTGTTATTATTCTTATCAGTACTTCTGACATGTCATTTGGAAACATACAACCATGTCATGGTCTCATTCACGCATCTGGACAATTTCGAGTCTCCGGTGAACCTCCTGCATGGTTTTGGACTGCGGGAGAAACCTGAAGAGCTCCAAGAAACCCCACATAAACACACGGAGAGAAAGGCTGCCCCGTCGGACCTTCTTGTTTTGAGGCGAAGCGCGAAGTGCTACAATCACTGACCTTTAATGTAACCGATGATGACCATGATGAAGAAGCCGTGGTGGTAAGCGTGGTGGGCGTGGTGAACGCCGGCGGCGATCTTACGCGTGCGGACGACTTCCTTCAAAGCAACCAGCACCAGTTTGACGGGCAGAAAAGCCACACACTTGTAGAAGAGGTTCAGCGGGCAGTAGAAAACCAGATACCTGTGAGTGAGCGTGAAGAAAAATGAGAAACACGCCGAAAACCCTGACGAGAAGGCCGAAATAGAATGAGCTATTTTTTGATTTAATAAGATATTAAAGGAAACCTCTATCAAAAACATGCTCCAAAAACATCCACCCTGGCTGTCGCTTATTTGATATTTCAACCCGATGCTATTTTGGATTTTTCACCAGTTTGATGTGACCTTAAACGCATCACCCCGCCAGCGAACTTCGCAGCCTTTCTCACCAGACGGCCGAGGCCAGCAGGATGTGACTGTTGTGTTGGAAATAGTCGAGGGGGCTGCTTCCGAGCATGATGTCTGCCAGGATGTAGCTGCCAAAGCAGTAGAGCATGGCGGAGAGCCAGGAGGCCACGGGACTCCGGCGAGAAACCTCCACCGAGCCTGCAGAACAAGAAACAGAAGTGCGAGGGATGAAAACCCCCCCTCTGGAAGTGGAACCGCTTGTGTGTTTGTACTGAGCAGCAGCAGCATCTGCTGGTATGAGACGTAAACAATGTCCATTGGGTTCTATTCACTGCAAACCAGCCCTCATTCATTCATTCGTCTCATTCACGCTTCCTACGGAGACATGCAACCGTTCGTTGTTTCATTCCCACGTCCGGGCAGTTTAGGGTCTCCGACGTGAAGCGTGAAAAAGGTCATTGATGGCGTTTCGTAAACCTTCGAGCTCATAACCAAAAGGATTATCTTAGATTCATTGGCATCGCCTTCTCGTGACTGATGATTGTGATTCCCCGACCTGAACCCGCAGCAGCTGCGTGCTACACGCTAATGCTAATATCACACCAAGAGCCCGAGCAGCATCCTAGCAGCATCCTAGCAGCATCCTAGCAGCATCCTAGCAGCATCCTAATAGCATCCTAGCAGCATCCTAGCAGCATCCTAATAGCATCCTAGCAGCATCCACGTGTTCACTCATTTTCCACCTGCCATGACCTTTGATGCTAACAATTCCTGGCTAGCATAGCCTGAGAGAAGAACCCCAAGCTAGTTTGAGTTAGCCGGCTAATCTGATTGACTAGTAGGAGTGACAAACGCATCAGTCACCTACTATCTGCAATGGAATAATATTTTTGTTCAAGCTAGAAATGCTACATAAAAAAAAAATCATCATAATTTCATAGAACAGGGAATCCTGCTCCTCCATGTTTAGCCGCATCACTATTCACAGTAGACAACAGATTTTTAGATTAGATTAGATGCAACTTTATGTAATCTAATCAGAAGTGCCAAAAGCAGAAGCGCATATCTACAGAATCTGCAGTATTTACCAATAAATGCTGTATTAAAGAATAAATAAAAATGTTCTTTTTTCTAGCTAGTGGAAGTGTGTTGGATGATTATGTGCAGATTGTGTAAAAATAGGTAGTGATTAGTGTTTGATTAACAGATGGCGATATACCGACGTCTTAGACAGTAACTCTAGAGGAGGGATAATATAAAAATGTTGTTGAAACTCAGTTCATTCATGTTGTCATATTTCAGGATATTCCGTCTATATTCACCCCCCGTCTTTGAAAGTAGTCTTTTCACGGCAGACATTTACAGTTATTTAAAGCGCGGGTGCCAAATGTGACGGGTGTCGGGGCGTCAGCGGCTCCGTTTCATTCGACCGGCTTGCGATTCGACTCCAAACGTCCTCGGGCGAAACACCGAACCGCCCCGACGGTCTGGTTAGCGCCTCGCATGGCAGTTGAGTGTGTGTGCAAAGTGCTATTTAACCCACGAGCGAAGTCGTTTCAGCGTGGTTTTAAAAAAGGCCCGGAGACGTCGGTCACTTCCTGCAGAAATGGCGGCGTTAAACAGGCGGCGAACTGGATGAGCTTTTATCAGCTGAAGCCTCGCGCGGGGGGAGGGGGGGGGGGGATACGGTTCGTCCTGGTCCACGCCCGGCCGCCCTGCCAGTGAACGCCCTGATAGCGCGGCTCTTTATCGACAACAAATATTGACCGCGGCGGTTCGAATTATAAAAACAAAATATCGAGAGTACTTTTAAAGAGCAGAAAAGTACTCCGGTGAACGGAGAACGGAGATCCCCTTGCACGATGACATCACTTTCACCGGTTATACTGAACTTACTTAGTTACAACATACTATGTGAGAACCAGAGGAGGGATTTTATGATTTTATTTGTGTTTATTTACCCGAATGAATAAAACCGATCAATCGACTCCTCCCCTTTCCTCTCCTCACCAATGTCCGACAACAGGTGGGAGAGGGCGACTTGGTGCGACACTTTGAAAGCAATCCGACGCTAAGAAATGTCGCCCTATAAATACATCCCCGTTCGTCTCCTTCTGCTGAGCGGCAACTGTCTTAACCTTTGACCCCAACACTTGTCCCTCCTATTCCACTCAGCTTATCCCTGCAGGAGCGTCCTTAAGGAAAAGCGATGGAGTCGGATGGTTTTGTTCCCTTTTTAACGCAGAATATGGAGTACGGGGGGGTTTGAGCAAAGGGTTTCGCTCGGCACCCGCCGGTCCACGAGCCCTAATCCGTGGGACGGCGATTTCACAACCGAACGCACGTGTTCCGCTCCCATGAATGAGCTTGTTGCAACTCAGGTTACATAAAACAGGATCCCTAATTTCTAGCCGCAAAACTGCTGATGGAAAAGCGAGCGCGCAAAACAAGCGTGGAATGGAATCAAATGTTCTGTTCTCCGGTTCAAAACCGATATACTTGTTTTTCTCAGCAGGAGGGAACAAACTTTTTTTAAAAAGTCACCTTTCACGCTTTTGGTGTTTATCATATTTGCCGTGACGTGAACGACAAAGTCAATCCTGGGTCACCGTGAGCATGATTTGTCCCGATTGTCCACGAGAGCGGAGGGGCCGCAGGGGCCCGATGACTCTATTTCCGGAGTTTCTATTTTTCACTCGAGTTGCTGGTATGCGCAGGCCTTCTCTCCAGTTTCACCCCCACCACCACCGGTCGCTTGTACAAATTAAAACTCGGAAAAATACCTCGCGATATCCGAAGTGATTTAATCCGGCGCTGAGAGTAAATGGGGTCAAGCTGCTGCAGGAACAGACCCTCCATCAAAAGGCAAAGCAGCCGCCGTTTATGTAACAGGTCAGCGCTTTATATGGACAGGGTGCTTTTCGGAAAACACCAGGAGAAAGTCCTTTTCAGGGGAAATCGGATCTATCGCTGGTCACACAGAACAAGCCTTAAAAAAATTGCAAATTTCTCGCAGACGTCATATTTGCAAGTGCTTTCCAGGCATGACTTTGTGCTAGTCAACATATTTGCACCCCATGGCACAGATGTTACATGATCCATAATCAAATTTGCTAAACGATAAAAAAAAAAAAGAATAAATAGATAATAATAAAGTAACAACACTTACCTGGCTCATACTTGAGGTAGAGGATGGATACGATGTAATAGGCGAGATCAAACACGGGAAACATTCCCATTTTGGAGAAAACCTGAGCGAACTCGCCCAAATTCAGAACCGCCAGCACGTCCATGTTGACAAACAGTGAATCCTGTAAATATATTTCTCGTTTTTTTTTTTGTTTTTTTTTTTTTTAGATTTTTAATTTATAAGTCCCAGTTGCGCAGCGAGGATCGGAAGCCCCCCTCCGAAGCCCCCCGGTCTCGACAGTGACAGCCTGTGACACTCAAGTCCTCCTATTAATACCACTCATCTCCACAGCCTCAGCATCATCATCATCATCCTCCTCCTTCTCGAGGAAGGGATCGGGTTCTGACGCCTGGAAAAATAAACAAAAAATAACAAAAACAATGAAGGTGAGAGCGGAGGTTGGCTGAGCGGCTCCCGGTTCGGTTACCGAGCGTCCGTATCACCGGCGCTACCGGATGACGACTAACTGAATAACAAAAAAATGCAAAAAAAAAAAAAGAAAAACGAAAAAATACCTCCACTAGGAGCTCACGTTTCTTTCCCGTTTGCTGTTTTGATTATGCATTTATTAATCTAATTTTTTGTTTGTTATGTTTTAACATACAACCGTAGAGACGTTCGCCACTAGAGGGCGCTAGAAACGCCAGTACGCATTATTATTATTATTATTATTATTATTATTATTATTATTATTATTATTATTATTATTATTATTATTATTATTATTATTATTGTTATTATTTTGTTCCGGTCATGTGGGTCTATATCGTGTCCCAAATTGGCGATCGCGAATTCTGTGCGATTCTTACAAATAAATAAATGGGAAAAATGAAAAAATTAAAGCTAACGGCTCAGATGAAACAGATAGCAGGAGCGTATGACAGCTAAGTGCTGCTATAAAGGGTTATCATCGCATTGTTTTTGCTTAATCATTCACCGTTTTAGCCATTTGCGAGATGATAGTAATTTTGATAATTTCTGCAAACGGTCCTACTCTAGTTTTGCACAGAATTATAAGGCTAGATGTTCATTTTACACCGAAAAAAAAAACAGTCCGCGAGAATAACAAACCTGGTTGCCAAAAATCCGGGATTAACCTCCCCTTGTGCTCCTCTGGATCCTGCAATCTGATTGGTCACATTTCTGGTTGCGAGTACGGAAGTGGGGTGTGTAATTTGATGTGATGTGGACACGATGATTGGGGATCTGTTGATATTCGGGTAATTGTTTGGATTTTGACAACTTTGACACGAGAGAACCTGTTTAAACCTTATAGCGACATCTTCTATGTGTATTTAACGTGTGCTGTATCATCTAAATCGCGGGCCGTCCAGTTAAAAAACAAGCGAGCTAGCTTGGTGCTAATAGAGGCGGTTCACTAGCTAACACTAGCCCAGCAGGTTGACAGATCGTAAAATGTGTGTTTTCCTTTCTTCAGGACCTTGCTGGTAAATGCAGGGGCTGTGCTGAATTTTAAGCTGTAAGTAGTAAACAATTACAGTGTTATAATCGACATTGTCATCGCTAAATGTCGCATTAGAGTCACAAACAATACAAGGAAGCCCTGGAGAGTTTATTGACACTGTCAACAACAAGGCCAAAGCTGTCTCCTATAGATCACATTTGTTTCAAGTTTTTCAAATTGTCATAATAATTTGTCAAAACTTGGCATAGATTGTTCCAGACCACACATAGTCTGGCTACTAAAAGTAATCCACAGAACTCCCAATGTGACAAGGAGAGAAATATTTGTTTTGTTGATTTAAATTGTGTTTTTCCCTTTGATCACGAATTTGAATTCCATTACATTCAAGAGAAGCTTGACATGTCATCAGCCAAATCTCTCAACACTGAGTAACTTACACACAAGAAGCATCAGCATGATTTTGCTTGGCTCGCCCCAAAGCCAAGAGTAATTCATATTTGTGTGTTGAAACTGTTTTCCAGCAAAAGGAAAGAGTCCCAGGGATTTGGAGATGAGTCCAGAGCTCCAACAACAGGTATGTACAAAGCAAGGAACAGAACCCATGACTGCAGTCACTGTAAACTCTGTTAAGTTTCTTAGGTTGATCAGTGAGGAAACAATAATGGTCTCATTTAGGTGACAACATCAGGGAGTTCCTGCTCAGTCTACGCTATTTCCGCATTTTCATCGCCCTGTGGAACATCTTCATCATGTTCTGCATGATACTGTAAGTGAAACCGAGCAGTTATTGCGTCTATATAACATTGAAGTCCCAATGCAACACTGAATACGCCGCTCTTTCACTTTCATTTCTTTGTGAATGACATTACATCACAACAAATTGTGTTGAAAAATGTTGATACGTGTGTGTGTATTTGGAGCACAAGAATCAAACTACTAAAATACATTGTGGGATTTCGATTACACTTAAACGGTCGCATTTTTCTAAATGAATTTCTCCCCCGCCAATATCCTACGATATATATCCCAGAAGACAGCTGCTACAGACTGAATGTAATGTTGTCTGCGTGGCTAAATAGCTCTCATTTTTACAGATTATTTGGGTCGTGATCAGCGATGGCTGTGACCGGCGTTTTTTTGAAGATGGGTGTCCTCAGCGACCTGATGGAAATTTGCTGTTTCCGCGGCCCTTTTTAACTGCTCTGTTTCCTGTACATCTCGCTGTACAGAAATTGTATGAATTGTTGTATTTATTTTTTCTGTTCCAAAGACTCAGCCATTTGGAGAGTTTTATCTTTGTGTATCAACTCTTCAGATGTCTCAGTCTTTGCTTACTGGAGAAATTGTAACATTGAAAATAGCGGCAGGGTCTCGCTCAACTTGTCCTTGCTTCGTTATGCATCTGTGTTCTAAAACCTTATAATTATAATTATAGAGAACTACTTTGACGTCATATTATGGCTGCTTGTTTGATCAGCAGCCAAAAATCTATTGATTCTCAATTCTTATTTCTTTGACTGTGGCTGGATTTATGAGAAAAGTCAGTGGGTTAACTCCTGTACCTCTTTGTGTCACTTTGAAATATCTCAGTACGTACTCGTTCTTCTGGGGCCGCGAGTAAATGACTATATGTTATTCAATAAATGTATTATTATTCTTGACTATAAATAAATATGCAAATTTTCTATTAAGCGTGTCTTCAGTCTGACATGAACAAAAGTGATTGTAACTTATTTTTGTGCCGTATTCCTTGGGATTAAGTAAAGACTGGAATACTTCAGCCTGTCCCTCTGATTCAAATACACACTGCAGGCATTTCTCCTTAAAATTAGCTGTTCTCCTGTGTTCAAGAGAAATGCGTTAAAGGGATAATCTACCTTGATAGTACACACAGAGCAACCATGAACATGGTCTTTTTAAATGAATCACAATAATAACCTCTTAAACTAAACTAATGTGACAGACAGAAATATATATACATATGTATATATATATGTGTGTATATCAGCCAAATTTCTAGATTTCAGTATATTTTGCTTTTATTCGAAAAGTCCAACTGATTGAAGTAACGCTTGGATGTATAAGACAAAGATCATGTGTCAATTTATGAGTGTGATTTGCATTTCTACAGATAATACCCCTATGTTTTATCAAGAAGTAAAAGGTTTGGCTGCAAGATTTAAATGCACATAGAAGACAACTCAATGTAAGGAATGGTATTATTAATGTTGTTGCTATCAAAGTTCTCAGTTTCATCTTTGAAGGTTTAAGAAAGTATCTTTAAAGGGTTGAAAATACATGTAAATTAGTGCAAAATATAAATATTTCTGTTGGTTTAATGCTTTTTTGTCGTATTTGAGCCTAAGAATATATATATGATATTTCTTAGGTTGATCAGTGAGGAAACAATAATGGTCTCATTTAGGTGACAACATCAGGGAGTTCCTGCTCAGTCTACGCTATTTCCGCTATTTCTACGCTATTTATATATATATATATATATATATAATAGTATTAACTCTGCAAAAAATGGTAATTTTCATGTTGCTGCTCTCAACATTTTCAATTTTTCACTGAAGGTTTAAAGTATTTTAAATGGTTGAAAAAATGTGTACATTAGCTTCAACTGTAAAATATTATTCCTAGTTTAATGCTATATTATTGCTTTTGATACCGACTGTATAATCAGGAGAATGTATTTTTTTCTTTGATTTAACTTTGCACAGAGAAGAAAACAGCTATTCTCATAAATCGTAAATGTCATGTTGCTGCCATCAAAACTCCCAGTTCTGTTTTTGAAGGTTTAAGAAACCATTTTTAAAGGATTGAAAATATGTCTATTTGTTCCTCTTCGTTCAGGGCTTCCTTGGCGCTTTTTTTAATTAACAAATCTGTTTAGTCAGGGGAAACACAGAAATATACATAGATTGAAAAATCAGACAGCCCTATAAAGAGTATAACTAAAATACTTTCTATTCTAATACATATATGCCAAAATAGAATTTGTTCACACTGCCTTCTTATTCTGAAGAATATTAATAGTTATGCTGTAGTGATCCACCTCCTGAAGAAAGACTGCGAAGCCGGGTCTGCGGTTCATCCATTTCCTTTTGTGAATGTAAAATTTTCCCAGGAGCATCACAAGTTGTACAAAAGAAACCTTGCTGTGGTCTTCATAAGAAAGAAGAATAAGAATAAGAATAAGAATAAGAATGAGAATAAGAACAACTTTATTTATCCCGAAGGAAATTGTTGTGCCAGAGTTTCAAGTAAAAACATAACAATAATGATAATAGTAGGAAGGAGGGAGAATAAGAAATACAAATAAAACCATAAAGTGTCAAAGTCAAGGCTATAAAGTGTTTTAAGGTCTTAAAAAGTACAAAGATTTGAATACTCCCTTCGGCTGAAGGAAGAGGAAAAGAGAAATGTCCTTATCCTGCAGTTGCAGTGAGAATCCACTTCTCATCTCAATAGAGGCTTGTACATCTAACCCAAATAGTCATGAGTACAAGCAATAATAAAATAAATGTAAAATAGATTCTACATGTATACCATAGGAATCACAGGAGGCATCAATATCAATCCTAAATCTTTGCAAGTTTTTTTTTTTTTTTGCTGGATTTATGCTGTGTGCAATTTAATAAGAAACCCCCTTTACTTTATTGTTGAGACAGGATTTATTACCAGTCAGCTATATTTTATTCCAAATTAAATCCTTCCATAAAGAAATTCTTTGTCGCTTTTGTTTCCCTGCCGCGTCTCTGCAACACCCTGCGGCGAGCATGCGCAGTTCGCTCACCGTTTTTCCCAGCATGCATTGCGGCGGCGCTCCACAAAAGCCCGACGTGACCCGGAGGGGGAGGAGAGGAGGAGGCGGGGGGAGGCTGCCAGACGCCGGCCGGGGGGAGTCGGTTCGTCCGGGAAGCTTTTCCGCCCTCGTTGGCAAATACGTGACGGCGGCAAACTAAAAAAAAAATAGGGATAAAAGCATCTTGGACGTGATGTCCGCTCCCGGAGCGGCCCGACCGTCGGGCCTGTGAGCGTCGGCGGGCGTTTCGCCTCCGCCTCTGCCAGCCGTCCCGCTGTCTGTATCCGGCTCGACCCGCCTCACCGCCCGGCGATGACAGCAACGGCGGCGGCCTCTCCGCAGCTGATGAGGGACCGGCTTCTGCAGGCCATCGACGGCCAGAGCAACGTGAGTGAAGCCGCCGGCGGGGGTGGGTGACCGGAGGGGAAGAGGGGCGGACGCCGAAAGGCAGACAACAAAAGCCGCCACGGCTCCGGTGGTGTTTGCTAATTAGCTTGCTAACATCATTAGTGTGGGAAGTAACGGCCGGAGCGGCGGCGGAGGCTCCCCGGAGGCTGCAGCCGGACCCCGGCTCTCCGGATGGGGCAGTCGGACTCCGGCTCCCCGGAGGCTGCAGCTGGACGCCCGCTTCCTGGATGGGGCAATCGGACTCCGGCTACCCGGATGAGACAGTCGGACTAGGCTACCCGGATGGGGCTGTCGGACTAGGCTACCCGGATGGGGCTGTCGGACTCCTGCTCCCGGGAGGCTGCAGCCGGACGTCCGCTCCCCGTCTGGGGCAGTCGGACTCCGGTTCCCCGCAGATTGCAGCCGGACCCCGGCACCTTTTGCATCTACCAGCCCTCCGGGATGGAGATCTGTGGATTGCTGTGCCCCCCTATACACATTCTCCTGGTTGCACCCCTGTTAACTTTTCAGTTTATTGACTGTTAATAGCCATGTCACGACACATTTCAATATTATGTCGCAAATTGTGATTGATTTATTCGGTTCTGCAGCTTTAAACGACAACGCGGTTGTATTGCATTGGTGCTGCAGAGTAGCCCGGCTCGATGGTGGCAAATCCCAATTTAAAAGATGCATTTCTAGACTAGATAGAAGCACAGGTGCATGTCCCCAACTCATCAATAAACGCAATTTTATTTATTTTTCTGAGCATCTCTATTGGGTCCGGTCTTTTAAGGAAACCCCATGCAGAACATCACTGCAGCTCTGAGCAGCTCCCTCACACCTCAATGTGTGAAGGAGAGATTCTGCAGGGCCAAGCTGCCGTTGAGCTGTTTAACACCCAGTTCTGCTCTCATTAGACATCTTTTTATTCATTCTTTCATTCACCCATTCAGTCATTCACTCAACCATTCATCTGTTCACCCAGACACCCATAGGTATAGCTGCTGTAAGCATTGTTCTACGTTGCTTCCTGCAACTTTTGCACATGTTTATACTGATAATAAATTGCAAACAACTTTTGTTTAATTTGTTTATTTGTCAGGTATTAATATATCGCACTACTGCACATTATTAAGTACCAATACTGCACTATCCACTTTCTCCTGTGTGAGATTAAACCTTTTCCCGCTGTTGAATGATTAAAAGAATATTCTATTCTGTTTACCAAATCATATTATCTAGTTATATGCATTAAATCCCAAATTGGCAATTTAGTCGAAATTCCGCCTGCTGAATGCCAGTTCTAATGTTCGCAACTTGGGACCAGGGTTTGTGCGTGGAAATTGGTCCAAATTGGTCCACAGTAATAAACTTTGGCGACCCCTGGTTCAGCTCGGTGGATAAAATAGGAGTGAAGCTCTGCAGATGTTGATGTGCGTCACGAGCGGAGCCGAGGTTCAAGCCAGAGAGGACGCAGGGTGGTCATGGGTGCAAGCGAGTTCCCTCGCTTTTTGTACACCAAAATGCATTACAGTAATTCCAGTGAGAAGAAATGTAAGATCTCTACTAATCCGACCCCTTCGGTCTGTTTCACTTTCAAACTTGCAGCAAAATAAGGGGGAATATAGACGTCGCGTTCTGCGCCAGCGGAATTTCACCTGCAGCCACAAATTCTCTGAGAAGCTCTCGTTGGATTTTTTGTAGAACACGACGGTGGTGCATTTGCATGTAATCTCACTTTGTCAAATTTGCACCTGAAACCAGGACAAGGACGTGGCATCTTGATGTGCAGGTGTGCATCTGAGACTATTCAAATCAAGCTGTGACCTTCATGAGATATATTTAAAAAAAAAAAAAAAAGCGGGGGAGCTTTTTGACAAACACCTGTGGAGGATTTGTGACATAAACGTGACTTGTCTTTTTCAGCAGATATGCAATATGGTGATCGTCCTGGAGGTCATCTCCCTCTTGGAGAAATATCCCATCACCAAAGAGGCGCTGGAGGTGAGTTGCCGTTTGTGCGGACGCGCTAACACACATTTAAATGGAGCTTTCGAAATTCATTGTTTCTCCTCCGTCCCGCGAAGGAAACCCGTCTCGGCAAACTCATCAACGACGTACGGAAGAAAACCAAAAATGAGGATCTTGCGAAAAGGGCGAAGAAGCTCCTCCGCACCTGGCAGAAGCTCATCGAGCCCGCGAAGAGCGACGCTACGTCTAAAGGCAACGGCGGCGCGCCGTGGTCTTCCAACGGCGGTTCCCATCCCTGCGTCCCCGCTCCGGCCGCCGCGCCACTGTCAGGTAAAACGGGTCCGGAGCTGAAGAACAGAAACGACTTCCACAACTGCCGCTCGCCCACGGCGGAGAAGCAAAGCAACGGGAAACGTAAAGCCGCCCTGAACGAAAGCGGTCGGCTCCTCCCGGCCAAGAGATCCAAAGTCACGCTTCACAATAAAATCAATAATTCCAAAGAGTTGCCAAAAAATGGGATTAGCAGCGGCGCGGAGATATTTACGGAATCGCTCCTACATGCGCCTCTGGACAGGGACGAGTCACAGGAGAAGGACAAGACCAATAAAATCCCCGTCTATTCTGTAAAACCTCATCTAAGCGCAGGATACAGCAAACCTCTGAGCACCTCTATGTTGATAAAAGCGTCCGTTCTCCAGCAGCAAGCCCGGCAAGAGCAGGCCGCCTCCGGGGGGCAGTATCGACCCAAAAGCCCCCGAAATCTATCGCACGGCACGCCAACTCCTAACCAAGAAGGTGTCGTCAAACACATTTCGCCGCAGCCAAGGAGTATTTCCAGCCCAGCCGCGAGGCCGGGCGCCGTGGACACGCCCGCGCACGAGCCCCCGCTAAATACGACCAGGTCCGCGGATTCGGACCGTCCGAGCGGAGCCTCCCCGCGCAGCTCCAGCGACTCCTGCTGCAGCGACGGCGCCGCCGTGGAAGACAACGGTGCTTTTAGGAACGCCAAGAAAAGGAAACACAAGTTCCGCTCCAAGAACAGTCCGACGGACACGGACAGACAGACGCGAGGCGACAACGCCAAACCCGTCAGGTTAAAAGACAGGAGGCTGACCTTCAACCCCGTGACGGGGCAGATCACGCCCTCCTTCCAGAAAGCCTCTCCGCTCGAGGAGGAGGAGGCGGCGGCAGCGTTGGCGGCGCACAGGGCCGAGCCTCCGTGGACGCAGCAGTCCAAGCAGCCCGCGCCGGTTCCACCCTGCCCCTTTCAGCAGACTGATTGGAAGGAGCTCTCCAGGAGCGAGATCATCCAATCGTACCTAAGCCAGCAGAGCAGCGTGCTGACGTCCTCGGGCTCGCACGCCCCCGGCGCTCACCATTTCATGACCGAGTACTTGAGGAAGGATGAGCACAGAACTAAAGAGGATAAAAGAACGCACGTGCTGGTGTCTGAGCTCCCGGCGCGGGGTTTACCCGGGGTGAACCGGGAGCTCAGCGAGGAGGACGTGCGCCGGTTGCACACGCGGCGTTGGCCGGGGGTGAACGGTTGCTCCGACACCCTCGGTAACTGGTACGACTGGACCGAGTGCATCTCTCTAGACCCCCACGGAGACCAAAGCAGGCTGAACATCCTGCCGTACGTCTGTCTGGACTGAACCCCAACCCCCACCCGACCCCCGCGAGTGTTTTCTGAAAAGGCTGAGCGTGCGTTGCCTTCACCGTTACAGCAGAGCGACTGCTGTTTTTGCACTATTGGTGAAAAATTAGGATGGATGTGCCGCCTGTTTGAATGTGAGGAGCGCGGAGAGTGTAATCAGTGTTTAATGAGTGCTTGGAAACCTTTGAGGGACAGTGTAACGCATTTGTTGATGTGCAATAACAGAACAATACGGTTTTACAGGCAAATAAAGTCGCCTCGATGTTTGCCAGACGCTGCGCCGCGGCCACGTTTTCGTTCATTATCACGCGACTCCTGGAATGTGCCTCATTTACTGTCGACCGAAACCTCGAAATCGGAAATTCTCCAAGGGATTTTTTGTTCATGAGTAGCGCAGCTTTTATCTCTTTTCCGATCCAATACCCCGAAACATTTCACTCTTGGTTCGCAGCCTGGCGAAGTAGGGTAGTGAGATCCCTGCAACCATGGTAACAGTTCTCTGAGAGCCCAGTGTTCCCAACATGGGGATAATTTGGGGATTTTTCAACGCCAAATAAAATTATTTGCAAAAGTATTGCTACACACTGCAAAAGTAGTCGTCGAGTTCAGTAATTTACTCTTATTTAATAACCAATTTCAAAATGTATGGCTCTGTTCAATGTGGGGCAAACGCTAACGGCGGCGTTCAGAAGGTTTAGCACCTTCAGATAACATCGGCACCGTGATCTTCCAAGTTGGGAACCCCAAAGATGGAGGTCAGTGTTAATTTGTTGTTTTTTTTTTCCATGTGTAATTGTCACTGACATGCCCGTATGTACAATCAGTGACTTCTTCCTGTCCATCCCGGCGTCCGATAAGGCCGTCCGGGAATCAGCGTTTTTACACTTGCCATCAAGTGAACTAATATATTTAACTCTGGGTTCGTGAGGGGCGGAGAAAAAATATTTGCATCGAACTAAAAGCCATGACGATGCCTTATTCCTCCCCCTCCCGAAAGAAGGAACCTCTATTATCACCTCTAAGTTACTGTGGACAGAAAAATTCTAAAAATATGTACATATGGACATGTTTATATTGCTGTAAAAGACTTTTGGAGGAAAATTGTACATTATCTTTTCACTGTGGTGTGATTTCCTTTTTTTTTTTTTTTTTTTTTTTTTTTTACGAGAATCGCTGTTCCCATATCGTCCCGACTGTGCCGTGCAGAAACCTGTAAACGGCCAACAAGTTGTGAAACATTTGCATTGATTTCCGGTCGTCGGACGTTAAATGATGCTCTGAAACTGCCAGACGTGAGCGACGGTTTCAGTTCGAGAGAGAGAAAAGTTCCTACAGGGCTGCAGCGCTCTTTCAAAGACGGGCGGCTGTTTTGTATGATATGGATTTGTGTTTAAAAAGTCTAAAGTTTTACTGAACACGTCAGACAACACTTCATTTTTTTCAGGAAGGACTCATTTATACAGTGACAATATTCTGAACATTCACTGTTGCTACTGTGTCCTTGCCTTCCCCTTTAATTTGTATTTAGGTTGTAAATTATGGACTATTGTGGCAGCGCTGACTGCGCTACCCGCTTGCAGGAAGGCCCTGAATAGGAATTCCTATGCTGGATAAACTACTTAATATCATTCCTTTCGATATTGTTTGCCTTATGGAAATTTAACGTTTTTCCCTGAAGACAGAGCCTTAGTGAATGTACAGAAATTATTCTTTTGTGTTCGATGGAATGCAGAAGAGAAACTATTTGCTACGTAGTCCTTTTAAGTGGACGTTTATGTGTTGATTAAAAATTGGGAGAAAAAAAAAGTGTTTTTCTTCTTAAACTCAATATGAATTTGAAATTGTTTTACTATCGTTCTTATCGATAACTAACAAACACTGGCAATTATTTTATGTCCTTCAGCTCACTACTCATGACATCTCATCCAAGCTGGAACCGAATATTTCTGGTTCGATTCCCGGCGATTTCCCACCAAATGTTGGGTGAGCAAGACACTGAACCCTTCATCCATGATGGCTTATTTGCAGCGAACGAATTGAAACAAATTTTAATTGCAATTAAGAAAGCTTGTGTGTCATCATCAAAATGAAAACTGCGGCTCGTGTCAGGCCTGCATTTGGTTAACATCAGTGCTACGTGTTCAAAATGCTGCCTACTCAATACTCACAAAACATTTTTGACGACTGTACTGAAGATAATTTCTCTTTTTTTAGCTGCATTTAAGTGTTATCCAATCGAAACCAATTGATTCGTATTGTATCATATTTAGGCTTGACTGTGTTTTTTTTTTTTTTTTTTGTTGTTATTCAACTTCATGCGCTTGTAAAACAAAAACCGGAAGTGCTAAAAATAAGTAGTCAATTGCGGGTTTTATTTTGATGGCGTAAACAGGAAGTAGTCGGTTTCATTATCGCTAACTTGGACGGCTTGTCCTCCTCCCCCAATGCCGCAGACACACCGGCGGTGACTCGTCACTCCGCGCTGCAAGATGGCTGCAGTGGAGCGGACCCAAGTCCGGGAAGGGTTACGGATAGTTATACTGTGCGTGTGTTGGTACACGGTGAGCTCGGGTGGCAACGTCGTCAACAAAATCATCCTCAATGAATTCCCGTACCCGGTGACGGTGTCTCTCTTTCACATTGTTTCTATCGTCTTCTTTCTACCGCCGCTGTTGCGGGCATGGGGAGTCCCCAAAACAGAACTACCGAGCAGGTACTACCGGTGGTACATCCTGCCTTTAGCTTTCGGAAAATACTTTGCGTCAGTGTCGGCTCACTTCAGCATATGGAAAGTACCAGTTTCATACGCGCACACAGGTGAGTTGATCCGATCTTTTTGTTTTGCTTTTTATCCGCGATACGTACGCACAGTGTTAGGCCACCTGGAGCGCGTCAGCCGGGGCAACTTGATGATGTGTCCCCTCCGTCAGCTGACGTTAGCTCCGTCGGCTAACACCGGACAGCCCGCCGTTGCCACTATTTAACTTGTTACGGGCCTCAACTCAGTTTCATTTTCGTTGTGTGGTTGTTTTTATAAACCCATCGGCTCCCGGCAGCTCCATTGACTTCAAAATATAGGTATTTCATCTTGCGTGAAAAACTCTTTATTAGCTAGCTAGCTGGCTAGCTAGCTCGCTGGCTAGCTAGCACGACAACTGTGCGTCAGGGGGGAGGGTCCCTTTGTGGCCGTATCATGCGGGGAGCGTTTAACCCAGCACCCATAGCGTTCATGCCGTGTTTTTAATCAGTTAAAAATGTTCCCAAAAACATTCAACATGCCCTCTCTTCAGCTAGGCGTTACTTTGCTCGAAACCCCACTGATCTCGTCCAAAGAGACGACCGGAGAATGCTACTTGAACACGAGGTCTGTGATTAAATGACTACAAGGGGCTGCTATTGTTTGTTTTCCAGGAAAGACAACCCCTACAAAATTTTATTAAAACGTGCATTTCAGACACGTTTAGTAGTAACAATGTCTTTTTATCCATCAGGATATTTACGTGAGAATTTCCAAATGTCACCCGATGGCGCGCTCAGTGGTGCGTTCACTGGCGTTCTCCTCAAAATAAATGTCTTTATTTGAATTAGCAGGGTCACTTCTGGCTCTTTATGGACAAACACAAGAACAGCGTAATATACCAACTCTTTGTTTAACAAAGGTTGTGTCTCTGAAAATCACTTATCTAGGATTGGCAGTTAGATCAAAGATAAACATCCTCTTGTTGTAATTCTTCTCATGTGTAGGATTGTATCCCTTTCAAATAAACTTATTAGAATTTTGAAAAAATCTCCACACCGAAAGATTCTCCAAGAAGAAAAGATGATTTATTTTATATATAACACAAAATACTTATTGTTACATGCATCACATGCAAACTAGGCTCTTCGTCACACGCTTACTGGAGCCTAGTTTTTGCTCGAAATGTGTTATATGTAAAATAAATCATCTTTTCTTTTTGGAGCATTTTTGATGTGCGGATTTTTTCAAAACCCTACGAAGGTGATTCGTTTTCACCCATCCCTAACTGGGTAGCAGGATGTGCGTGTGTTTTTTTAAATTTTTTTATTTTCTAGTTCCTTTTTTATTAAAAACGGTTGGAATTTCCAAACTGACACTTTGCTCATCCTGTTTTGTCTCGCAGTCAAAGCAACAATGCCGATATGGGTCGTGCTGTTGTCAAGAATTATCATGAGGGAAAAGCAAACCACAAAGGTGAGTTGGTTCATCACAGAAAACAAAGCTGCCTCTGTTTCAGCCCCGCGTCCTGCTGTCTCAAACCCCGCAGTGGTGATGTGGCACACTTTGCTCCTGTACTGAACAGGGTTGTCTTTCCCCTCGAGACTCAAACATTTAACTTCTTCACCTTGTAAGTCCCATAATTGTTTTTTCCCCCCCATATGTGCTATTTCGATCTGCAGGTAAGGCGGATCCAACAAATGATACAAAAAAAGTAGTGCAAAGACGCCAAATTGAGGACCCGCTATTCACGTTGAATTGCATATTCCATATATAGCATGGTCGTGGTCTATTTACTTTGCTCAAACAATTTTCTGTGGGCATTTCATTCTCTACCTAATGAGGACGAGAAAAAAAACTTGAACAAGAGTAAACCTTTTGAAAAAGTTGGACGTCTGTCTGCTCCCGACAGTTTTTAACGGGGTGTGAGAGAGGAAAGCGGGGAACTTTGCAGTTCAGTGTGATAAAGAATTTAAACTAAACTAATAATTTCCTAAACAACTATATTGCATTACTACAGAATTTCCACTGTTGCTTGTAATATCACAGACAATGAAGGCGATCATGGTTGCTTAGATGTTACAGAACCAGACTTTGATGCAGAAAGTGAGGCGAGGGAATTCACTGATAGCCGCCAAAAGGAAAGGTCTGCCATTTGTACACGCCAGGCCGGATTCGCATCAGACGCAAGAAGCCTGGCAGCCGGACGGCGGCCATGATAGCCGTCGAGAGCGGCGGTCAGCTTGTGGTTCTCCAAATGAGCCGCCATACTTTTTTACAGTTCTATGTAAACTTTAATGAGCAACCAGGTGAGCCGACCTGTGGGACTTTAACGGAGGCTAGCTCCGAGGAGCGGAGCGTGATCGCTGAAACTTCTGCTGCAATTTGAAGTTGGCGAGACTCTCAAATCCACAAGTAGGCCTGACCAGGTCGGACTGTAAGGTCTTTGTTTGGGATTTGAAATTCTATTCCCTGTAGCTCATTGGCTTGAAACCAATACCGGTGAAATTGGATACTTCATCATTCCAGGGAGAACAGGTTTTTCAGCATTCAGCTAGAAAATCAACAAGCTTGTGGCATAATTTTATATCTACTCTTCTATTTTTCAATTATTTTTTTAAATACCAAGCGGTCGTGCCAGATTTTTCTCGTGCACCATTTCGTCGGGGAAAGGAAGCAATATGCACGATAAAACCGTGACTCACGCTTGAAATTGAACATAGCTAAAGACCGGGAAACACTCACATTGGATAGCCTGGTGTGCGTGAAACAAAACAGGGCTGAAGAGATGGCAGCGCTTGGTTTGTACCTCACACTTAATTTCCCACAAATATTCCCACAGAATATTTGAGTAATGAGAATAAAAGTTAATCTTCGTGGAAGAAAATCTCCCAGCGTGATCGATGTGATTATTGATATTCTAGCGTTAGAGACAAATTACAGATGATAAGAAATGACCATTTTAGCATCACTACCCACAAAACCATGACATGTTTCAAACGGCCCCTATTCATAACTTGTAGCTTGTATTTATTTCAACCACTGCCAGTTGTGACCGTGAGTCTTTGGCACCTCCGCTGTGTTCTATGCCTTGGAAGGAAGGAGGCATTTGGTCTTAAAAATGCAGCAGTACAAGAATACGGATAAATCCTTCTTTTGATCAAGTTTAGATTGGTGAGACCTGGAGTTTTAAGATCTGACCTACATCCTGAGAGAATCCAAAACGCTCTATCGTCCATCTGAATCCTCAGACTGACCCCTCAAGATAAGCCAGAAATCTTCCAACAGAGAAAAGGTGGCCTCTCCTAGCTAACAACCTCTGTATATGAAGCTCTCCTCACCGATCAATCGGCATGTTATGCTTCACGTCAAAGTTGACAAGGAGGTTTGTAGATAATACCGACCTTTGTTTCTGACTGTCTCCTGAGACCCACTTAGATGTTTGTCATGAAATTGGCTCTGCTTTCTTGCACTGCAAGTAGTTCAACTAGTGGTTGAACCAGTTTTAAAAGGTCTTGGCGTGTTCTGTGCAGCGTGTCTGCACACAATGCCGCCGCCAAACAATCTTTAATCCGAACCCGCTGCGCTTCAACTGAGTTTCCTTGTATTTGTTTGCTTCCCTCTCGTAGGTGTACGTATCTCTGATCCCCATCATCGGCGGCGTGCTGCTTGCCACCGTGACCGAGCTGTCCTTCAACATCTCCGGTCTTATCAGCGCCCTCGCCGCTACGCTCTGCTTCTCCCTGCAGAACATCTTCTCCAAGAAGGTAAACATACGCGATGACCCACCCGCTCGCTGCTAGTGGAAGCGGGTTAGTATCACCGCTGGGTGAATATCTGAAAAGTGGCATGAAGAGGCTACAAAACAGAGGAGCTCTTTTCAGCTTCACAAGATCGATGGTTAGCTCAGAAACACAGATGATGCAAATAGGGAGGGCACTTTTTTAGTTTTTTTAGTTATAGTCATAACCGAGAAATCGCCCTGCTCTCCTTTCGCGTGTCTGCGTCACCTCGGTGGCGGTTGGAGTAAAAGCAAATGAACATGGCTATTTTAAGTAGTTTATTTGCACTATTTCTCTCAGCTTCAGCAACCATCGCGACTTCATCATTACAGTCACTCCTCACTTATCGACGTACTCCGCTGACAACTCGGGCATTACGACCTTGACCAACATTTATAAACGAAAATATCTTGAAGAGAGTTGTTCAGAAGTGACACTGAAGAAGAAGATTTCGTTGGATTTAGTGATTAAGAGTGACACTGATTGTTTGGTCGTAGCATGTGCTATATGCTATAGTTATTTGAATGACTCTTACCGTAATATGTTATGTTAACATAGCCTACCAGGCACGTTGTCAGTTCGTTGTTTATGCGTCATATAGGCTATACTTATTCAGCCTGTTGTTCTCTGTTATATTCTTATTTTTCATTGCCTTTCAAGATAAAATGTCTATTCTTGGTGTTTTATTTTATCAAATAAATTTCCCCCCAAAAATGCGACTTATATATGTTTTTTTCGTTCTTTATTATGTATTTTTGGCTGGTGCGACTTATAATCCGGAGTGACGTATAGTCTGAAAAATATGGTACAATACAGGTATAAGAAAGGAAAAGGTATACCGGTTTGAGTTGGAAGATAATGGTATAATAGAAAATCCTTAGCATTAACACAAACTCTATGGTGTTAATGCTAGGCTAGGCTAACTTGTAACTTTTCACCAACAGTAGGTTAACTTACATGCTATGGTAGGCTAGCCATACTTATATATCCTTTGCTTAAACAAGGAGCAACTGTACTTAGTTCGCCCTCCACTCACGTTAAAGCATTTTCACATTTTTTGAGAACGCCATTTCTTTGTAAAGTTGCATGAGTGACTGTGAAATGAGTTTCCCTTGAAGCGGAAGCAAATGTGAAAAGCGCTATCTCGACTCATGGCTGACTCTCCTCTCCCTTCTCCGGTACTCGCCTCGTTCTGTTGAAGGTGCTGCGGGACACGAGGGTCCACCACCTTCGGCTGCTCAACATCCTGGGCTTCAACGCCGTGATCTTCATGCTGCCCACCTGGATCCTGGTGGATCTCTCCGTGTTTCTTGTGAATGATGACTTTGTGAGTGTACGCCGCACGGTAACCTCTGCCCTTTGGCGCCTCCTTTACCGCTATTGAACATTGCTTGTGGTCCTCGCAGTCGGACATGTCTGGATGGAGCAGCACCTTCTTCCTCCTGATCATCAGCGGTTTCTGCAACTTTGCCCAGAATGTCATCGCCTTCAGTGTGCTCAACCTCGTCAGCCCACTCAGCTACGCCGTGGCCAACGCCACCAAGAGGATTATGGTCATCAGCATCTCGCTGTTGATGCTCCGCAACCCGGTCACGCTCACCAACGTGCTGGGTATGATGACGGCCATAGTCGGGGTCTTTCTCTACAACAAGGTGAGTCGCTCGAATCCCTGGATCTTTGCATGCCACATTAAAATAGGAGCCTGACTTTGGGTAAAGTGGAAGCTAAATTTGATAGCATTGTGTCCATTTTAAGCAAATTTATCTTACTTGAACTTCTGAACTCCTCAAAATGATAAACTGCATTGATTATTCTGATCTGTGTAGTTTTGCTCCATAACTCCCAATTTCATCTGAACAAGTGTAACTGAACCAACACACTCTAATTAGGGATTGACGTTTTGCGATAAAGCTTGAATCAGCGGGTAAACGGTTATTCTAGGCCATTATTGTATTGGCTATGCAGCTACAGACATATTTGGGGTGTTTTGTCTGGCGACGGCAGCCTCCGGCATCCGTGTGGAAACTGATAAATGCTTTGTTTTTCATCCAGCCCAACACCATAAGATCGTCAGAAAATACCCAGTTCCTTCCCCCACGTCTTTGTGCGAAGTCCTTAAAAGAAGCTTAAAACTAATCCACAACCCTGTGGTTGACACTAGAAATGATTGGAATCAATGATTTGTGAATCACTGACGAGACGAAGCAACAGAAACTAAACCCGCGTTTGTCTCGCGCAACACGAGTGAACTCCAAAAACCAAAACAACCTGTGTTTTTGTGGTTTAAGATTTAGAGAAATTGCATCTCACAGGCTTATTTTTGTTATTTGGCTTGAAGTCGTGCTTTTTACGTGCAAGTCGTGGCTTTCGCGCTCAAAAACATGCGGTTGTGATTGTTATCTTGAGAGCAACGGAGAGAGTTTGCTGCATACAAAGTTTATGTGTGTGTACATACATATGTATGTGTACAGGCAAAAAGTTTACAAAAAAAAAACACAAAGGAAATAAAGTGAATGCAGCACAATCCAGTACGGCGCACAACCCTGCGAATGCAGCCAAAGCCGTCTCCTCTCATGTTGCGCCGCGTGATGGCAGTCGGCACTGCTTGCCATCCAGTTCCCGAGGGAAATTTGATTGAAGGGAGATGGCGAATAACCACGATACGCAGAAGGTCGTGGATGTCGTAAACTGGGAACTTCCTGTGTGTGTGTGTGTGTGTGTGTGTGTGTGTGTATATGTATGTATGTATATGCATATATATATGTGTGTATATGTATGTATATATACATATATGTATGTGTATATATGAATGAGTGTGTCCATTTAATTTTAATTATTGTGAGCGTGTGTGTGTGTGTGTATATACATATATGTATGTGTATATATGAATGAGTGTGTCCATTTAATTTGTATTATTGTGAGCGTGCGTGTGTGTATACATATATGTATGTGTATATATGAATGAGTGTGTATATTTAATTTGTATTATTGTGAGCATGTGTGTGTGTGCGCGCGTGCACACGCATAAATATTTATTTATTCTGCTTTAGCATCGTTCGCTGTTCTCCCACAACTCTTAAAGGTTGGCAAAAAGGATGTTCCATGCGTCGCCCTCCCTCTCACTCTTATCTAACGGAACACACTCTTTCTGTCGCGTTTTTTTTTTTTCCCCCCCGTTTGAATTCTTTATTCCTTTCACACACGCAACAGTTAGCAATCCGCGCGCGGCGCCTTTTACATGCCACTCATTTCAGCGTCCGTCTCTTCAAACAGGCCAAGTATGACGCCAATCAACAGAAGAAGCTGCTGCCAAGCAATAAACAGGACTTGATGGCCTTTGACAACCCAGCGCTGGAAAAGATCCAGGCCAACGGGTCAGTGCCTTTCTCCCACAGCTCCGAGCAGCAGGACGCCTGGAACAAATTGCTGCCCGAAAGCTACCAGCACAGCCGCCAGGCCTACATGACAAACTACAGCAGCAGCAACCACCACCAGTACGTGGTCTAGCGGAGGAGCCCCCTCTCCGGGTCGCCGTCGTCGGGGTGACGCCGCCCCTCCGCCCCTTCCTCCATCACGCCTCAGACTCAAGGCCGATGCCGTTTATTTCACAATAGAAGAGCGAGGTGAGTTTCGAAAGAGCCGGTCACGCGACCTCGCCCGCCGCCCTCTCCCGTCTCACCCCGGATCTATGACGACTCCACAGCGTGTCGTGGTTTGTTACTAGTTTTATTGACCGGCGGGGACCAGAACCGAAACCGATCGTCTACGATATGTCCTCCGCCCGGAGACGAGGATGACGAACAGTTCGTCGTTCGCCCACCGAGGAGATAGAGATAACTGGTGTTAACTGGAGACCCTGACTTGCACAGAAAGTCCGTCATGTGAAAGGCCTTAACATTCTGTTGGCGGCAGCTCACGCGTGGGATCGTCCTTCCTCACCGACCGGCAGGCGCATCTTCAGGCAAAATGGGAAAAAAAAAAAAAAAAACACCGCTTAACGCTCCAATATCGGAAGGGGACGGTGAAAGCGCCGGTTTTTTTTTACAAAGGAATTTGTCATCATGGCGTCTCTGAGTGAAGCGGTCAGTCCTCTGCTTCTCCTGCCGCCGCTAAAACCAGTCACGGGAAAATAACCCGGCGAAAACTCAGCGGGTTTGGACGCTCTCCTCTCTCTCTCGGAATTCTAAACATGTAAAGTAATAGCGATGTCAATATTTTGATGTCATAGATTAGATTTGAAGAATCAATAGTTTTTATATTGATTACCGGTATTTATTTATCAGCAAATTGTCTCAGGCAGAGTGAGATTCTTTCCCTCTGTCCGGTGAGGTTATATTTTTTTTTTTGTTTTTTTTTTTTGTTTGTTTTGTTTTCGGCCCGAACCAAAGCTGCTCTCTTATGTTGTTATTTGCTTTTCTTTACTTTCTCCAAACACGGGCCGGTTTCTATTTTGCACATCATGATTGTCGCTCACGTCGCCGTCTGTCTCCTTACTCCCCGTCTCCCGGTGTCCTATCGCAAACATCTTGTCTCAGCGGGTGAGACGGCCACTGGGCGGACGCCATTCAGAGCGAGACGTGAAGTTAAATCTGAAATGGATGAGCTACTTTCTTATCATCGCTACAGTCGAGACCCGTGATGGTTTATTGATTTATTCAATTTATTCCAAATGCACGCCAAACATTTCCGTGCATCCCGGGATTCGATGTGATGTTTTTGCTCTTCGTTTTGCAGGAAACTCTTTTGAAACACTCTCATGATACGGCTCTTTTTTTTTTTTTTTTTTTTTTTTTTTTTTGTTGCCCGACTCTTCAAATACAAACGGATCCGGTGTTTTTATACAAACTTTCCTGCGTGGAGGTTTTTTGGATCAGCGAGCTTTTAAAGGCAAGACGCTCTTGAGATCAGTCGTTCAGACCGTCTCCTGTAACGATGACAACCAGCCACCGCTTTTGCAGGAAATGACACATGAAGGTATGCTTGAACATGTGCATCACATTCATTAGCGTCATTAAGCAACATTTATGTGAACAGAAAACATTCGAGACACCATCAAATCTACTGTGGATCCACAAGCACTCCTACTCTTCTGGCATCAATATCAACCCCGAGAGGATGCAGGGTGGTGTTCCACATCTCAGGTCGTACTCCTGGCGGTCCTTAAAAATCGAGATTTCGGGCAGCAACAGTTACTCTCATAAGAGGGGTATCGATATGTCTTCTGTATTCATCTAGAACAGTATTTCCCAACCACCGTGCCGCGGCACATTAGTGTTTCGTGGAAAAATGCCTACTTTCACCTGATTGGTTCTGAAAATTATTTATCCAACGCAAATAATGTGTCTTCCTATGTCTATGTGGGCAGCGTGTCCATTCCATGGAACCGGGTAGTGAATGAACCTGTGCGTCTGTGTATCAGAGGGATTAGTGACGCTTTGCGTGATACATTTTTAAAATAAAAAGTACTTGTATCTGCGTAAACAAACAGGCAGCGTTGTTGAAAACGACCAAGACGAGTGAGAAAGCAGTGAAAGCTGCTAGAAAGTTGCTGAACTCGTCTCTAAATCCAAACGGCCGCAAAACATCAATACTACCTGCCGGCAAAATAATTGGAGAAGAAATGCTCGGCTCTGGCGTTGATAAAGAAATAGCCAGTTCTCTCAAATAATACCATTTCCAGACATATTGATGACATGTCTTCAGACATTGAAAAAAGTGTTCTGGAAAAGTTGCACATCAGTGGGAAATTTGCATTGCATCTTGACAAATCTACAGATATTAGATATATTAGATTTCACACTAAGTAAATTGAGACTACGGTTTCATTCTAATTCGTTAAAACTGTTTTTGACATATTTATTTGTTGGTGTGCCGTGCGATTTTTCCAATGTAAAATATGTGCCGTGGCTCAAAAAAGGTTGGGAAACACTGATCTAGAAAACACAATTACATCAAGAGCTTCAATGAAAACTCTAACACCGATAATCGGATGAGGTGATAGTAAGCTGTTGCAAAAACTACTGAAACCGCAGAAGAATTAGCTCAACTGAGCTTTCTTGGTTACTGAACCGCTCAGTCGAATCCCCGACGTTACCCGCGAAACCCGCGCGGCAGTGAAGACGCCCCGCACAGAGCCAAAGAGAGTGAATTACATGTTTGTAATTGACATATCTTGATCTTTAAACGCGTCATCCGCATATCAGACCGGTGCCGTAAATCACCAATCAGACACAATCTCTCCACCATTTTAAAGGAATGTACTACTAGCATTAATGGGAGGAAGCTTCAGGTTAATCCTTACCTGTAATTATCATTATTAACACGTATATCAGAAAGCATCACATTTTGCTTTCTTCTGTTTCCTTCTGGTATGTTGCCTAAAGAAAATTATGTAGCCTTTCTATGTGTGTGTGTGTGTGTGTGTGTGTGTGTGTGTGATGCATCATGGGAGCCCTCGCCATTGCTGTTTATTTCCCATTCTCTTCCCAAAGTGTCACACCGGCCGATTGTGAAAAGTAGGGAGAGAAAAGCGGGAGAATTCTGATTTATGAGAAATCTGTTGATCTGGGTGAACTTTCGCCGCCGCAATGCTTGTAAATGTGTGTCGACGGGCCGAGGGAGTTTCTCTTTCCTAAATCTTGTACAATTATTATTTTTGTGCGTCTTTCACGGAATCTCAAACACGATTTTTACCTAACCGATGTTTATAGATTTTTATTTATGGTGTCACGGTACAAAAAATGTTGTACAGATGTGCAACTCTGCACAGTTGTTTCTGCTTTTGTTCAGTAAATGCTATTTTTAAATGTCGGGTTGGGGAGGGGGAATAAATGCATTACAGAACACTAAGCCAAAAATGGTCTTTTCTCTCTTAACTTGGTCGTCTTTAAAACTTTTCAACAGCATCCTTCACATATGCTATTACATGGACCTCTGAAAAATATTAATAATAAATATTCAATAATAAGTAAATGAATGTTAGGAGTTTTTTCAAAGGGTTTGGATTTTTTTAAGGTGTAAAAGCTGGATGTTGTTTATCTTGTTTATCTCAAACATACATGTATCAATTCAGTGTGAAGCCACAAAATTCAAGCAGTGACATGAGTTTTTTTTTTTTGTATTCATATTTTTGTTTGAATACATTGCACTTGACCGGAGAACATTGAAATTGTGACGCAAAGTCAAAATTATTGCATTAATTTGATTGTAACCAAATTTATTAAACACCTAAGGAGCTGCAGCAGGAGGCGGAGACCAAATGTCACATGACCAAAACACTGATACATTTCTGAAGAGTCGGATCCACGATCTGAAGACGGTTGAAATACTTCATAACCTGTCTGACAGCCTCATTTTCAAAACACTTATTGATTGAATTGTTTAGATGTGTCATGCTGCTAATATGCTTTGACCGAACCCAACTTTAGTCCTCTTTTGTCTTAGTTAGACATGAGCATCCAAGCAAAAGGTTTTCCTTCAGAGCAGTCCTGCTTCTCAGCCAAGTTTCTGGTTCTCTAATGCAGATTAGCGAGTTCTGTGACACCTGCACAAAAGCAGGAACGTAAAGTAAAGCTCAAACCAAAACGTTGTGGGCGTTATTACACATTTTCGCCCGCTCATTAAGATACTTGACGTCCTTCCACTGTTTGAATCTTGGATCATCATTTGCAGAGGGCTGAATATTTTCTAATATTTCTATCTCGGTACTTCCCAATCTTTGCGCTGACAAACCGGATGCACTTTCTTGTACAAATGTGTGTGCTTTGAGGAATTAAAACTCCAATTGGGAATACCTAAGAGTTGCTTTTGTGCTCAGATGATTGAGATCAGGAGCCAAACAAGTTGATCGGATGGAGATTTGAAGCTTAACAAATGCTAACTAGCTAAACGTTATTGACATAATTAAGACTTAACAACTCTTTATACAAACACAGGAATGTGTACTATCTAGTTGTACTTTTCGCAAGCGTTCCTAGTTTATCAACACAAGTAAAAGCTAACATCTGGATGTTCTTGGCAACAGAGTTTGCTAAAACTGACCATCTCCACAGCCTTGGAATAAAGAGGTGTATCATGAAACGTTCCCCCTTTTGTCATATCGCGATGTTTGAGAGCATCAAGTGATTATCCGATGTCGTAAATTATTTGGACTTGAGGGACGTCATCAAAACTGTTGCTAGACCTGCTTTGTTACCTTGAGAGATAATGTTCTTTACTCGTGTTTAGTTAAGAACATTATCTTGTACCGTGAACATGGATAGGTTCACATCGGACACAAATCTCTGGCATGCAAGTTTATTGAAGTCAAGAATACACCACAAGCAGTTCTCTGTATAGTACAATTTAAGAACTGCATCCAAGAATTTGATAGAAGCCATTTGGGCATCGAACAATATCTACACTTGTCTAACTGGTTTTACCTTGTTTATCACTTATGTTTTGGCACGTCGTGCTGACTGTTGGGTCTACGGCTGGTACCCGAGTCGTCATAGGATTCTGGTACCTTCTTACAGTGGCTGACCCACACCTAGACTCTACGTCCATAGACCTCGAGGGTAGCCTGAGACCTCCTGAGCTCCCGAAGGGTCCTGTCACCATTTGTTGGCCTGACAAGCACAATTTGATAATGTCTCCATCCGGTCTTGCGTCACGTTTCGCTTGTGTATGTATGTTTGACGGATAAAACTAGGGGCGACACTCGGACCCATATTTGACCTGCTTCTTTACAACACTCGCTTGTGATTGACTTCTAAGTGTTCAGGCATTTCTTAAAGCTAGTAGGTCATCATCATCTGCTTCATCTTGTTGGAATGCCCTACTGAACACATCCACCAGCCACAAGCAATACCTTTTGCCTTCACAAAGTGAGAGTTCGGCAAAATCCACTATCCAATGGGCCTTACAGGGAACGATGTAACCATGGGTGTCTCCTGATGTCAGTCCTTTTGCCCACCTGATGATCTCGGGGTGCAGGTTGAGCAAAGAGGGCTTGTGAACAAGATCTTTTAGAGTCTGGAAAGTCCAGATGTGTCCTTTCTCACAAGTATTTTCCTCGTGGACCAACCCATTTCTGGATGACGGGCAGATCAGCGTTTGGCACAGTCAACAATTCCGTGTGAAAGGGGAGCTTGTCTTCCCCTTCTGCACCAGATTGCTTTGCACCTCCATCTGCTGCAGCATTTCCTGTTCATAACAGAAACAGTTACGAGAGCTTCGCTCTTCAAGATAAAAATGTTGGGTTGTAACTTTACGAGCCTCTAACAAGGCGGACAAAAACAAGTTACACTTTTGCCCAGTTCATGAAGTGTCCGTCACCAGAGGGAGCCAAAATCATGCAACATCCCAACTACCCTCTGTAGAATCTTGAGTAAATATGTTTTCCGGGAGGCGGCATTTCAAGTTCACGCTAGTGTCATTAGCTCAGCTCTTTTTGCGGAAGAATAGGAGCACAATTTGCCGAATGCTATTCTTTTTTCGGTATGCCCCGCTTGGCTTTTCCTGACTTGTAACTGAAGGCAAACATTGGGGAACGTGTAGTCGGAAAGATCACCCCTCGGCATGCGTTCACCTACCGTGCACAGTCATGTGCGGCCTCTTTCTGCCTTGAACGGTGACATTTCTAATGTGGTATCTTTAGCATCTTTGTATGGATACACAAGGAGGCTTTCTGTGGTTTGTACCTGAATCGTTGGGTCAACCTATCCAACAAAGTCCCCAGAGACTCTTCTAGCCTCCTGCGACAAAGTTGAGCCACAACTGGATGAAAGTTTGCGAGTTGGTCGATACCGTTTTTATATCGTCGCAAGCTCTCCGCGGTCTTTCGCTGCATTGGACTTTGTCACACGCCGTCGGACGCTTTCCGATATATCGCAGCTGACCGCAGATAACGAAGGATCCGCTGCCTTGCAAAGGTGAAGTTGTTCCAAGAGAAAGTCCAACTTGTTTCTTGTCGGTTTGGCGCAGGGTGTCTGCAACGGTCCGTGAGATAGAGGGAGACTCGCCGAATGAACGGCAGGAGTTTGCCGAACGCAGAATGACGAGCTTTGTATTTCATGGTCGGGATTTCTGGCAAAGATCTTGCAGTATCTCGTCTTCACACCATTCGGGAAAATGTAGCCTGGCTGAGGGGAATTTCAACCAACCGTACTCATCCATGTCGAACGCAATTCAGACGTCTTGGGTCGTCAACGATCTAAGTTCTTCCGATGTTTTTGGTTGCCGATGGAGATATTTGTCAACAAATGATGTCGTTATATAAGGAGGAGGATTTTGGAATGGACGGACGGAGGTTTGAAGTGGAGAAGACGTGAAGAATCGTGTGCAAGCAGGTTGGAGAAAAGTGTCAAGAGGTGTAGAAGGCAAAGAATGTATTTAATGTACTTAACAGACGATTGTCAAACTCCATGGGAGTCTTGGACACATGAAAAAAAAAGTAAAAAAAATGACAGATAAAAAAAAAACAATCTCTTTTGCAGAATTGAAATTGTTAAAAAATTGATTTTTTTTTTTTTTTTTTTTTTTAAATTGAAAATCCCTTTACTTCATTAAAGGCTTTCTCTGGCACAATTTGGCTTTTTTCTCACAATTTATTATCAAACCTCACGAGTGTGATATCAAATATAAATCCATTTTAAATACAAAATAAATGAAAACATCACAGGATGGAATTGGACTGAAAGGCACTTAAAAAAAAAAAAAAAAAATTCAGTATTGCTTTAATAAAAGTCCAGTATCTCTCTCCCTCCCCGTCACCGGCGTCCAAGACTTGAATAAATAATCCCGTCGAGGGTTTTTGAGGTTCCCCCCCCTGCAGGCGTCGGCTCCGAAAAGAGTCCGTTTCCTCGCCTAGCGGAGGCTCTCCGGGCGGAACTGGGCGAAGCCGCCGGTGGCCGGGAGTTGACCCATCACGCCGCCGGGGCACATCAGCTGGTCGAACACGTCGCCGCCCTTCACCATTCCGGTGTAAAACAGAGTCCGTTGCGGCGCCGGAGGCGGCCGGTCGCGAGTCCTGCGACCCCGGAGACGGAGCAGATGTTTGAAAAGTGACCTCCTGAGGAGGATGTAGATCCACGGGTCCAGGATGGGGTTGACGGATGCGAACCTGATGGCCGCCAGGTCGGCGTCGGAGTTGTTTTTCTTAAACAGGTTAGCAAAGATGCGGACCTTGAAGAAAAAACAGAAAAGAGGGAGTTAAGAGTGAAAATGTATTCATATGATCATTATGATATTTTATTTATTTATTAGATTTTTTTTTTTTTCTATGAACTCAAAATGTTGAAACAATGTGGAAGTATTTTTTTTTTTTTTTTGCTCTTAAATTACCCATTTTCATCCTGTATCTAAGATGACAGCAGTGGGTGGGAAAAAGGGGAGTGAAAAAATAATACAGAAATAAGTTCCAGCTGGAACTCAATGTTTGTAAAACAACAAAAATGAAAGGGAAAAAATTATAATTTTAAGAATAAACTGAAGGAAATGCAGAACAAATACATGTATATATGTCTTTCCTACCTGAGGCTATCAGACTTTTTAATTCCTCTTCCTGCAGCTGCAGGGAATCTTCAAATCTTTGCACTGAAGACCTTAAAACACTTGATAGCCTTGACTTTGATACTTTATAGTTTTATTTGTATTTCTTATTCCACCCCCCCCCCTTTTTTTTTTTTTTTTACTGTTTATACAATTTCCTACTATAAATTATTATTGTTGTTTTACTTGAAACTCTGGCACAACAGTTTCCTTCGGGATAAATAAAGGTATTCTTATTCTTATACATAAATGAAGAAAAAAATAAAGTATAACTTCTATGAGTGAAATGTATCGATATGATTATTATGTGACTATTATATTATGTTTTTTTTTTATTATTATAGTGGATCTGGAACCCTCTGGAACCGTGTATGTGAACTCAAAGTGGATTTTTATTTTCTTTTTTAAACCGTTGGCCCATTTCAATCCTAAAATGAGTGGAAATTGGGGGGAAAAAAAGCAGCTTAAATTTCAGCTGGAAATCAACATATTCTAAGTGATTCCCCCAAAATAAAAGAGGGAAAAATAGTAATGGAAAGATCAAATGAGATAATATAATCTAAAATAATTAATAATCATTAATAATCATCATAATAATATATAAATAACAACAAAAAAAATGAAAAAAAAACAGAAAAATCATAAAACAATGTTAAATTGAATAAAAATCAATGTGTCCAATTCTGGACAACATTTTAACACTTTAAACAATTCCATACACTCACATATAAAGGGGGTGGAATTACAAATAAATAGGTGACACAAAAAAAATTACAAAATTAATTCAAACAAGCACATGGAAGCTAATGCCTGCTATTTATTGATTAATATTGATGTCAACCAATCATTTGTATTGGGGAGGATTATGACATGAAGCCAACCTTTAAGTCCTAAATGTTGTTGCTTTTAAATGCCTTCTCTGCATTTTTAAAGCGCATCAAGCGGAGAAAGATTATATAGAACAACTTCAAGCCAAGAGGTAGCAGCTGCATACTCAAGTGTGTGTGCATGTGTGTGTGTGTGTGTGTCTTATCTATTTTATCCCCAGTATAATTCAGTGCTTTTTAATTGTCTTTAAAATCCAAAAAGTTTCACTTTCACTACCTTGTAAACACATCGAGCCAGATCCTAGCAGCTGCTGACTCAGGCGTGTGTGTTTGTGTGTGTGTGTGTGTGTGTGTGTGTGTGTGTGTGTGTGTGTGTGTTTGTTTATTTTGAAAATTCTGTGCTTTTTAATTGCCTTTAAAATCCAAATAATCTGACTTTCACTACGGTAAGAACATCTCAATCACTTTGACTTACGAACTAGCAGCTGCTGACTCAGGTGTGTGAGTGTGTATGTGTATGTTTGTTTGTGTTTGTGTGTGTGTGTACGTGCATGTGTGTGTGTGTGTCTTGTTTATTTGATTCCAAATCCAGTGCAACGTATTTCCCTTTAAAACCAAAAATTCTGACTTTCACTACCGTGCAACACTATCACTTCGAGCCACAAACTAGAGGCTGCACACTCAGATGTGTTTGTGCGTGCATGTGTGTGTGTGTGCGTGTGTGTGTGTGCGCGTGTGTGTGTATCTCATTCAATATTCAGTGCCTTTAATTGCCTATAAACCCAAAAATTCAGACTTTCCCTACCTTGCAACACTACCATGTCGAGCCACAAACTAGACGGTGTGTGTGTGCGTGTGTATGTGCGTGTTGGCGTGCATGTGCGAACCCACCACCAGAGGAACGGAGCACGTCAGCACGACCGCAGAGGTGGTGACCAGCACGGCGATCATCTGCGTCTCCGCCGCGGAGGACAGCGCCCTCCAGCGCTCCCGCACGCTGGCTCGGGTCGCCGGTCTCCCTCCGTGTCCGCGCCCCCGCATGAGCAGCAGCGCCCCGCACACCGCCAGGTTGAGCGCGATGGTTCCCAGGATGAGCAGCACGCTGGCGGCTCCGTAAAGCGCCACATAAACGGCGGCCGCCGCCAGTTCCAACGTCCTCCAGTCGATGAAGCACCAGGTGCTGGACGGCTGCAGCTCGCTGCGCATCACGCCCATGGCGGGCAGGGCGCAGAAGACGGCGTGGGTGCCGTAGATGAGCAGCAGGAGCCCCTGCGCGGAGCGGCGGTCCACCCGCCAGCGGCGGTACGCGTACGGGCAGCAGATGGCCAGGTAGCGCTCGGCGGCCATGGCGCAGATGATGCCCAGCCCGGCCAGGCCGAAGAAGAGCAGCGCGAAGGAGTGGAACTCGCACAGGCGGCGCGTCCGCAGCACCTCCGCGTCCAGGTAGTTGGCGATGGTGGGCGGGCTCGCCAGGCAGGTACCGAGCAGGTCGGTGACGGCCAGGCCGGTGACCAGCGTGTAGAAAGCCGACGTTTTCCGCCGCTGCCTGGACAGCGACAGCACCGCGATGGCGACCAGGTTCCCCGCGGCGCCCCCGACGAACATGGCCGAGGGAAGCGCGACGTCCTCCTGCCGGTGCGTCGAGTTGGAGGTCTTCATCGCCCCGCCGCGGTCCGAGCGCTGCGTCCGCGGCGTGGAAATGCGAGGGGGTCCCGGGGAAAAGTACCGGGTGGTTTTGGGCTCCGGGCTCCTCCCACGGATTCCTTGGAATCCAGATGTTGGGAAAAGGGGGGGACCGTGAACGCACCACCCGCGGGGGCGCAGCGTGGGGACTGCGCGTTTCCGGTCCGTCTAAATCCACGACACACACACACACACTTGAGTCATATTTCCAGCGAGATAGATGTCTTTACTAGACAGTCATACTTCTTTATTCCGCTCAAAAACTGAAACAATACACTTTATTTTCCCATTTTGAGTGATTTGTGTTTCCCATGCAAACAAACACCTGCAGCTTCTGCAACATAACTTGTGGACGATAAACTTTCACAGATCTTGTCTCACACACACACACACACTTGAGTCATATTTCCAGCGAGATAGATGTCTTTACTAGACAGTCAAACTTCTTTATTCCGCTCAAAAACTGAAACAATACACTTTATTTTCCCAGTTTGAGTGATTTGTGTTTCCCATGCAAACAAACATCTGCAGCTTCTGGGACGCGAGACAGCATAAGTTGTGGACGATAAACCTTCACAGATGTGATCTCACACACACACACACACACACACACACACACACACACACACACACACACACACACACACACACACACACACACACACACACACATATATACACTGCTCAAAAAATAAAGGGAACACTTAAAAAACACATCTTAGATCTAAATGAATGAAATATTCTTATGAAATACTTTGCTCTTTACACAGTTGAATGTGCTGACAACAAAATCACACAAAAATGATCCATGGAAATCAATTGTATCAACCCATGGAGGTCTGGATTGGGAATCACACTCCAAATTAAAGTGTAAAAACAAACTCCAGGCTGATCCAACTTTGATGTAATGTCCTTAAAACAAGTCAAAATGAATGTGTGTTGCTTCCTGAGTGGACACTATGATTTCACACAAGTGTGATTGACTTGGAGTTACATTGTGTTGTTCAAGTGTTCCCTTTATTTTTTTGAGCAGTATATATAGGCCCTCAGGGGTCGAGCCATTTGGAGCCGTTTCCCCGCAGTAAAGAAAACACCGGGAGCCACACAACACTTTTGAAATTTAAAATGAGTGAACACGGCATATGATGTTATACAGGACTGTCTTAGAAAATTGGAATATTGTTCTCTCTGCCATCTATTTATTTATCTGGTTTTTTTTTTAGCTTTTTTTAAAATTGTCTCTCTATTTTGTATTTATATTTCTATTCATTGACACGTATAACCGTTACGCTGCTGTGACTTAAGTATTTCCCCAATGGGGATCATTCAAGTTTATCTTATTCTCACTCTTGCTGTCTTTTTTTTCCTCCATTCTGTTTATCCTTATCCTCGTCGTTGTTTCACCGTGCCATCTATTTATTTTTGGATGTTTTTTGCTATCTTTTCATTGTCTAAATTATTTATATTTATACTCCTATTTATTGATACTGTCATTGTTGCACTGCAGTGACAAAAGAATTTCCCCCATGAGGGGGAAAGTATATTTTATCTTAGATGGAAATATAAAAAAATATATACAGGATTGTCTCCTGTATATTATTGTATAATATTGTGATAAAGTTCTTTATCTTCTGTAATGCAATTACAAAAACATAAATGTCATACATTCTGGATTCATTACAAATCAACTGAAATATTGCAAGCATTTATTATTCTAATATTGCTGATTATGGCTTACATCTTAAGAAATCTCAAAAATCCTATCTCAAAATATTAGAATATCATGAAAAAGTTTTTTTTTTTCTACCCCCCCCCCCCCTTTAGTTTTTGGGGAATCACTTTCTAAACATTGCTTTCCAGTTGGAACTTGAGCTGCTTTTTTCCGCTCCCCTTTTTCATGTGAAATGATTAAAATGGGCAAACAGTTTAAAAATGAAAAAAAAAAAAAAAAAAAAAAAACAATTTCCACTTTTTTTAACATTCCAGAGCCATTATAATAAGACAAAAGAAAAAAATCATATCATTATAATGACATTGGTACATTTTTACTCATAAAACTTAATAGTTATATGTTCCATAATTTTTTCCATATATGTATAATATATACGTTGATTTCGTCTTCCTTTTTCCTTGTCTTTAACGTCCTGAAATTGAAATAATTATTTTTTCCCCTTTATTTTAGGGGAGTCACTTTACAAACATTGATTTCCAGCTAGAACTTGAGCAGCTTTATTTATTTGTTGTCTTAGATAAAGGATTAAACGGTTTAAAAAAAAACAAAAAAACAACTACACTTTGATTTGACATTCACAATCCGAAGGGTATCAGAGCCATTATAATGAGACAAAAGAAAAAAATGACATCATAATAATCATATTAATACATTTCTTTCTTCATAAAAGTATAATGTAGACATGTATTTCTTTTTCTTTTCCCCACATGTAATTCTTTATATTATTTTTTTCCCCTTTATTTTTGTTGAATCACTTTACAAACATTGATTTCCAGCTGGAAATTATTGCCGTATTATTTTTTTTCACTCCCTCCCCATCTGTCATCTTACATAAAGAATGGAAACGGTAAAAAGGTTTGAAAAAGAAAAACAAAAAACAGAAACTCCCGCTTTGTTTTAACATTCACGGTCCAACAGGTTGCAGAGCCAGAGAAAGAAAGAAAAATCTGATTTATTCAACTCCTAAAACTTACTATATACACACTATATGGCCAAAAGTATTCACTCAGCCATCCAAATAATGGGAACCAGGTGTTCCAATCACTTCCATGGCCACAGGTGTATCAAACCAAGCCGCTCGGCATGCAGACATTTGTGAAAGAATGGGTGTCTGTCAGGAGCTCAGTGAATTCCTTGTGGAACGGTGATAGGAATATTCAAAATATTCCACAGTCGACTTTCAGATGGATAAGAAGAACATGGAAGCGTTCGGGAACGACCACAACTCGGCCACGAAGTGGTAGGAGACGTAAACGGACGGAGCCAACTTTCTGCAGAGTCGATGGCTACAGACCTCCAAACCTGATGTGGCCTTCAGAGGAGGTGCAGGAGAGTGCGCAGAGAGCTTCATAGAGTGCAATGTAAAGCCTGGGATGCGGTGGTGTGAAGCACGCCGACACTGGACTCCAGAGCGGTGGAGACGCCTTCTCTGGAGTGACCGATGGCCCGGTTTGGCGGTCTACCAGGAGAGCAGTACTTGTCTGACTGCATTGTGCCAAGTGAGAAGCTTGGTGGAGGGGATTATGGTGTGGGCTTGTTTTTGGCCCCTTAGTTCCAGTAAAAGGAACTCTGAAAGCGTCAGCAGACCAAGACATTTTGGACAATTCCATACTTCCAACTTTGTGGGACCAGTTTGGAGCTGGACTCTTCCTTCTCCAACATGACTGTCCACCAGTGCACAAAACAAGCTCCATAAAGACATGGAGGACAGAATCTGCTGTGGATGAACTTGACTGTCCTGCACTGAGTCCTGACCTCAAACCCCATAGAACATCTTTGGGACGAATGAGAGCAGAGACTAAGAGCCAGGCCTTCTGGTCCAACATCAGTGTGTGACCTCTGGAAGATCAGAAGTTGCCATCAACACACTCCTGAACCTTGTGGACGGCCTTGACAGAAGAGGAGAAGGTGTTGTAGCTGCAAAAGGTGGACTCACATCATATTGAAGCCAATGGATCAGGAATGGGATGTTTCTTAACTTCATATGCAAGTCAAGGAAGGTGAGCCAATACTTTTGGCCATGTAGACTGTGTATGAAATATGTGTGTGTGTGTGTATGTGCATTCCCCTTTATATTTGGGGAATCACTTTACAAACGCTGGTTTCCAGTTTTGAACTTGAGCTGCTTTTTTTTTTCCCGCTGTGGTCTTGGATAAAAGATGGAAATGGAGAATGGTTTGGAAAAAAAAAAAAACTTCCACTTTGATTTTTTTCACATTCACAATCCAAAGGGTTCTGGAGTCATTATAATAAGACGAAAGGGGAAAAATGACATAATAATCCTATTGATACATTTTCCTCATAAAAACCTAATAACTTTATACTCTCTGATTTTTTTCTTCATATATGTATCATATATACAACTATCTTCTTTTCTCTCCTTTAATTCTTATTTTTCCCCCTTATATTTTTGAGTCGCTTTACAAATGTCGATTTCAATTGGAACTTGAGCTGTGTTTTTGTTTTTGTTTTTTGTTTTTTACTCCCCTTTTTCCACTCTCCGCTGTCATCTTCGATAAAGGATGAAAATGGGCCAACAGTTTTAAAAAAGGGGTTAAAAAAAAAAAAAGCAAAAAAAACGTCCACTTTGTTTAAATGTTCACGGTCCAGAGGCATCTAGTTTTTATTTTATTTGTTTTTTTATTTTATTTCAATATTTAATATTTTAACCCTCTCCAGGCAGATGTTGCAGATTTGCGACAGCTAAATGCTACTTAGCTAATTACGCCACAACTTAATTTGAGCCTGAGAGGGTTAATAAAACGACAGACCCGCAATCCTAATAAGTTAAAGTTAAATAAGCTTCTTAGTACAACTGTAGTATTATAGAGGAATCCCTTTTTTTTTCTTATGAATATAAAACATCCCAGCTCAATGTTGGCGGCCTTCTGCCTCGACCGGACGGGTTGAAAAAAGCTGAAAAGACGCTCGCTTTAATGGTCATAAAATAAATAAAAATGGGGAGACAACTTTGGAGAAAATACAAGGTTGCTATTTAGCGTTCAAACAGGATTAGGAAGGAAATAGATTCATCATGTGACCCACTCGCGCGACACTGTTTGCATTTTTTTAATTCTTCATTTTATCCGAACTGTTTATGGTTTTTGCGTTGTTTGCACGTTCTTCTTTTGAGAGTCTTTTCGCTCCGTGCCGTCTTGTCGGATTTCATCTTGTATATATTAGTGTAGCTCGCTGTTTGCACCGAACGCAGAAACTCTGCGATCTGGCACATTCGGTATCATCACAATAAAGGGCAATTTATTCTTTTCTATCCCTCGTGTGGTGTCAGGGTTTAAGGGCAGAAGAAAGAAAAACTTAACGTTTTCAAATTGATGACTTTACCCAAAGTGACCCCACCAATAGAAAACACAGGACTGTTGGAATATTGTGATAAATTTCTTTGTCTTCTTTAATGCAATTAAAAAAAAAACCAAAAATGTCATACATTCTGGATTCATTACAAATCAACTGAAATATTGCAAGCCCTTTATTATTTTAATATTGCTGATTATGGCTTATATCTTAAGAAAACTCAAAAATCCTATCTCAAAATATCATGATCAGTATCAAGTATTTTTTGTTTTTTTTTAATTGCATTACAGAAGATAAAGAGCTTGATCACAATATTCTTATTTTCTGAGACAGTCCTGTATATTTCCATCTAAGATAAAATATACTTTTCCCCTCATGGGGGAAATTCTTTTGTCACCGCAGTGCAAAAATGACAGTATCAATAAATAAGAGTATAAATAATTTAGACCATTAAAAGATAGCAAAAGACATCCACAAATAAATAGATGGCAGAGTGAAACAACAACAACGAGGATAAGAATAAACAGAATAGAGGAAAAAAAGACAGCAAGAGTGAGAATAAGATAAACTTTATTGATCCCCATTGGGGAAATACTTTTGTCACAGCAGCGTAACGTTTATATGTGTTAATAAATAGAAATATAAATACAAATAGAGAGACATTTAGAAAAAAAGCAAAAAAAACAAACCCATAGATGGCAGGAAATGGGAGGGAAAAAAAAGACATAAGTGTGAAAATAGACAACCAACATAAACCGAGTGACAATGGAAATAACAAGAATAAAATAAATAAACATAAAAAGGCAGGAAGCGAGCGGGACGAGGATAAAGAGTCACCGCACGACACGTGAAGGGTTGAGGTCGACAACGATAAGATCGCACAAAATCAGTTAAAATCGCTTTCTTCCAACATATGTTTTGCTGCCCTGGATTTCCTGCTAATGGGCTCCATAATCATAAGGAGTTTTATCCAATTTTACATTTAAAACACAATTGAAATCCAAAATTTTTAGTACCTCTGGCTTCTCTTGCCATTACAGTTGCCACTTCTATAAAGAAATTGGGGTCATCGCTTTCTTTTCCTTCAGTTCCTCAGACTTTCTCAAATCAGGAGGAACACGAAAAGACTTTAAAATGAAAAATCAAGACATTAGAGATTTTGGGTTGAAAATCCGCTTTATTTCCCTTGCGCGGGAAGCCAAGACCGCACAAGGATGAAACAGATCGATCTATCCCTCTATTAATAACAATAGTCGTGATGCTAAATATCCACGGTGACAAATCTTTGTTCCGAGCGCAACCTTCAGCTGGGAGCAAACAGAAATGACTGTAAAAGGCTGCGAGAACGTCGGTGTTGACGGACGGCGGGAGCACAAGCGCTCTCCGTCTGCTCCCGCTCACTACATCACCATGTGACTTGTGTTTACAGCTAGCGGCGGCGGCGGCGGCGCTAGCTCTCCGTTTGCAGCCGACCCTTAAAAGACCAACGGCGACACCTCCTTGGGAGGCGAGCTGCGGCTCGTCTCGGCGGGCGGTTGGCAGATTCCGAAAACAAAAAACCCACTTAGGCGATGCCAGGGCCGGGAAAGTCCGATGCTGACTGGAAGGCTCCGTTGAATCACGGGATGTTAAAGTTAAACATACTTAGAAGCCACCGATGGCGTCGGGAGACGGCGTGCGCGGGTTTTATTGCATAAGTGCGCGGTAAAACCAAACATCTGCGTGTATACCGTGAGAATGTCGTCACAGAGGAGTTTGTCTTTCTATAAAGCTGCCGTCACCAGGTGCTCCGTTTCCACGCGCTGTAAAACATTTTACAACGTTAGTTTCCTGTGATATTTGTGAAGTATTCAATCATCCTGCCTCCTTTTTATTTTAGAAATATTTCACAACTCATTTTTAGCTTTTTGACTGTAAATGCATGGCATCTTCTTTTTATTTATCCGATGCCAAGAGGCCGGACCAATAAAATCATAACCTAGAAGTACTCTGGTCGCTATGGTAACGCTTAAACACGCCTTCAAAATAAGATACACCGCAAAAAAAATATAAAGTACATTATATCCTTGTTTTTCGCGGGGGTTACGTTCCAAAAAGAACCCGTGATAGGCAAAATCCGTAAAGTAGACACCTTAATTTTTTTTTTTTTTTACAATCATTATACAATTAAATACTCTATTATACATTGAAAAGAAAGAACAAACCATTTTACAGGCTCAATCATTTGTTTCACAAATAAAAGTACTGTACTTTAGAAACGTTTTTTTCAACAAATAACTTCTGTATTGTACTGTCAAATAGTAATTTTAATCATCAATGTGAACAGAAGGCTTCAAATTGCGGAGATTAGCTCCGCCCACCGCGACCCGAGTCATTGGATTAAACGGGAGAAAATTAAAAATGATTATGCAAAAAATTGCAAACAGTCGCAAACCTTTTTGCATCCTTATTAAAACTTATCGCTGCTGCCGTCCTTATGTTTTTTTCTTCCTTCTTTATGGAACGAACGGAAGATTCATTCATTCCGTAATGCCGACCTACAGCCGCATAGCTTTTAGCTTCCCTTAGCATGTCCAGAAGTTTAACTTTATCTGCGATAGATAGCATATTTTGTTAGCGTAGCAGCCTTTTGTCAACATTATGGGTTTTAGAGAAACTCGAAATTGCGAGAGAATTTGCACGAACGTCATGTAAATCTGGCAAGCTGTTTTACGTACGTGTACATATTAAACTGCAACGTTATTGACGCACAGGTAGAGAAGAAGCGGAGTGACTTTTTAGCCAATCAGAATGCAGAACACAATGCACCATGCAAATCCGTGAAGTAGCGAAACCGTGAAAAGTAAACGGCGTTCTAGCGAGGGATCACTGTAACACTGAGTCCAAATGTTTCCTTTTCTTTAGCGTAAAGGACAACAGGTTAATGATAAAAATCTTTCTATGTAATGAACCGTTCCATGAAAAAAATACATGAGGAACAACCTGAGATTCATAAAGAAAAGTAAGTGTAATTTCAACAACACTACGCCTCAGTTCTGTCTTCTCACTTCTCTGTGCATTTTGTTGTATTTTTCGCCGTGTCCAGCCTCATCGAGGCACCGAAACTTGCCGCAGCCACACCAAGCATGCAGCTTTCTTATTAAACTCAACAAAGTGGTCCATTTTTCTTGGAAAACCCTTCACTCCATCGACACTTTCCTCTTTTTTTGACAACATTTTGCTGATGAGGGTAAATTTCAGCAGGTAAATTTCTAACAATAAGACAAAATGCTATTTCCAAACCCGGAAGCCGCATTGCTGCCATCTGCAGTAAGTTGTGAGTCACGAGTTGCGCCATGTTGCTAACTGACTAAAACAGCGCAACCCTAGCAGACAATAGAGGAACTGCATTTGTATTTCAAAATAGAGTTTTTATTTATTTTTTCAAATTGTAGATTTATTCCACGGGCCGGATCGGACCCCCCCGCGGTGCCGATATCGGCCCGCGGGCCGAACGTTTGACCTCCCTGGGCGATGCCATCTCTGCGATCGGAGGGTTTGCGGTTCAATACCCGGCCTGTCCGAGCGGCGTCCACGAGTGTCGGAGCGACACCCTGAACCTCAAGTTGCTTCAGATGGCCATCGGTGTGTGAGTTTGGGTTTTTGGATTGGCCAACGGATCCTAGCGTAAACGTGAGACCGACAGGAGGACGGATGGACGGTCATTCTGTTTTAATGCTATTTCCGGTCTAGATGATAATCTGTGTAAGTTGGTTTGGTCCAATTACCAAAAAAAAACCTTAAAACTTCCCAGATCTCATTATCCTTTCTCCTTCAGCTTTCTGCCCGTTTTATTTTTAGGCATTCTATCAGTTTCTCACATCATCTATGTTGTTTGGTTAGCTGCGGTTGGGTTTGTTTTCTATTTTTTTTTTTTTGTCTTTTTCCACGTTTCAAGTTACCGCTTTTTCAGTTGGAGACGCTTCATACTGTGATGAGTTTGGTCACTCAGGGAAAACATCTGGAAAGGAAAATGACTACTACTGTGAAAATCATGTCTCACTTGTGAAGGATGGTGGCCCCCAAAAAAAAAAAAAAAACTGTCAAAATACCGGTTTATGTGTCTCCTTGCAAAGGGTTGCTGCCCGGGGAGCTCTGGAGATCGCAACGCAGATCACGCCCAACTGTTTATCGCAAAACGTGAGTCAAGACGCTCCCCTAGGTTCCCCAGAACACGATGGAACTCGGAGTTAAGCGGCAAATGGAAGTGAGTCACAACACGATGGTTTTTTTGCTTTCACGGGAAGGAAGGGAAGTTTACCCCGACTTGACCTCGGTGTTTTCTCGATCACTTGTGAATTTTGTCATCGGCGGCCGCTGGTTTTTACTCTGACACGTTTGTCATCGGGGTTGCATAACATCGTCTGGCGTCGCTGTTTATAAATAGACAGCTCGATAGTCCCGATCTTGCTTCTCGGCAAGAAGGTCCCTGGTTCTACATCTGAGCGGATTCCTCCGGTTTCCTCCCGAAGTCAGAAGAATCGTGCGGACGACTGAACGGTCGCACGTTGCTACGAGCGATTCCCCACCCTTTTTCGCACCACGGACCGCTTTAACGTCGGACGATATTTTCACGGACCGATAAACGCAACGAAATAAAATGATACGACCAAGACAAAAATTTCGTAAACACAATAAACGTGAATCCAACGTGTACGTCTGCGGAGCTTCTCAGTCTTCCTGCTCGTGGTGAATTCTTGTCGAAATCTTCTTGTCTTGTCCTTGAGGACGTTTCATCCGAAAGGCTTCTTCAGTTCCGATGACCTGGCGGGAGTTTCCCGATAGAACTGCCAGTTTTTTGGGTGGTTTTCTAAGTTACGGTGGCTTGTTGTGAAAATGGAAGAGTTGATCTGCAGAAACTAGATGTAAGGAGGGTTGTTATGCTAACAGGGGTGGAAGCGTACTTGTTTGTAACTTTATTAGCAGCTTCCTGCAACGACATAGCAAGAGGAACATCCTCTCTGGTCGCTATGGTACCGCTTAAACACGCCTTCAAAATAAGATACACCGCAAAAAATATATAAAGTACAGTGTACCCTTGTTTTTCGCGGGGGTTACGTTCCAAAAACAACCCGTGATAGGCAAAATCCGTGAAGTAGAAACCTTTATTTTACAATTATTATACAATTAAATACTCTATTATACATTGCTGCTGTCGTCCTTATGTTTTTTTTTTCCTTCTTTATGGAGCGAACGGAAGATTCATTAATTCTGTAATGCCGACCTAAAGCCGCATAGCTTTTAGCTTCCCTTAGCATGTCCAGAAGTTTAACTTTATCTGCGATAGATAGCATCTTTTGTTAGCGTAGCAGCGTTTTGTCAACATTATGGGTTTTAAAGAAACTCGAAATTGCGAGAGAATTTGCACGTACGTCATGTAAATCTGGCAAGCTGTTTTACGTACGTGTACATATTAAACTGCAACGTTATTGACGCACAGGTAGAGAAGAAGCGGAGTGACTTTTTAGCCGATCAGAATGCAGAACACAATGCACCATGCAAATCCGTGAAGTAGCGAAACCGTGAAAAGTAAATGGCGTTCTAGCGAGGGATCACCGTACATGGGAAATACATTTCACCGCAACGTTCAATCAATGAGAGCCCTGAGTTTCTCTGCAGAGCTGGCTTGGTGCAGGGAAATCACCTGTCGTGACAAATCCATGTTTTTAAGTGGCTCTCCTGCAGTGACGTGCGCTGAGGTTCATGAGGTCATCATTTACAAACATATGAACCCTACGGTGTAGCTTATTCTCCATTTTATTGGCAGCAGTTGACGTGTTTTGTTTAAAATATCATATCAGCATTCTTTACATACACAAACTGTAGCATAGAAAAAGCACATGTAAACAAAATGTTATTATCTTTACTTCTAAATGAAGTCCAGGCGCCGCTCCTTCTGAAGAAAAACATCGATAAGTCGCTTGTAAAGGTCTTCCTTATCTTTCTGAAGTTTTAAAAGTCTCACCGTCTCAATGGAAATCACCGCCAGTGAAGACAGTCGTCCTCGATCGTTCCTGTTCCGACTTTATTTTTGACTTTATGTCTTTTCGGTGCCGAGAACGAGCGCCCCAGCGATGCTGTCGTAGCCGGAACGGTGACCACCGGCCGGAGCAACTTTGTCGCCTCGGGAACAGTTTGAATGAGATCCTTCTGGGCCAAAAAGTTGCGAAGCTGCCCAGGAGATTTACATTCATCCCTCACCGTTTGTGAACTATACAGACCCATGTAATCACAAAAAATTAACTGGATGGCTGCACTTGACCTGCTAACTGTTTACTGTAGCTTGCTATGGCTAAGTCCATTATTCTGTAGCCGAGTAGTGAGAAGGATCCCTGGGATCAGCGGCGCCCCCTACCATGAGGCACCGTCACTGCGTGCCTCACTTATCGTCTCTTCGCAGTCGTTTTATGATTACGAGTTACAATTGTTGACGAAAAACATTTGACACATCAGCTAAACTATGGAAATTTATATTAAAAGTGTTTTTTTTAATAGTGACATCCACAGACAGCAATGCGGTCTCAGTGCATAGCATGCTAGCACAGTTAGCAGAATCATGGCGCAATCCATAGTGGGCTCAGCACGTCTCGTCTCCATATTTGAACGGTAAATGTGGATTTTTTTTCAGCGATTTTGAAAAAAAAAAAACACAAATGGTGAAGTTAAGTGAAAAATAACTTTATCGTACAAATCACTGAATAAATATAATCGTTTATTTTTTCATTTTGCATTTTTTTCTTGCCAGGTGAGGCTCAGCCTCCCCTGCCTCCACTGACTGCACATCACTGGTCTTTTGGTATTGTCTGTTAAATCCAGTTTTCTTTTTCTTGGTGGTCTTAGGCTCTTTTCCCCTTTGCAAAGAAAACTTTCCAAAGGTGTTTGTTTTTTACTCATTTTGCTCACAGGACAAGCATCTTGAATTGCGTCAAGAATGAGTGAGATTCGGTCTGTTTACAAAATCAAACATGGTTCAGATTCGGATAATAATTGATAAAACGTAATTAATGCAAGTTATTTATTCTTTCTGTGCGGCCTGGTACCAAACGAGCGGCGTGTCGGGGGTTGGGGATCGTCAGTGAGATGGTGAACAGCTGCAATATTGTGATCGTGTATTGTTTGCTAGCTTGCTTGTTAGCTTCTTTATAATCTGAGCTACCTTGTATTCTGGCACAAGGGACATGTGTATTAACCGGTACCGGTCCACGGGTCATCTGGTACCGGCCCGCAGAGGATAGTTTTTCCATTAGACCTTCCGAATCTTATTTTGAAAGACTGTTTCCGCCTTTGCTTTTCTGCTACACTTAACTCTGTCGCGCCATTTCACACATTGGCTACCACAAGCTAGCCCTTGAAGAAAAATGAGCTAGAAACAGAAGTCTTGAGAGCTTTTTTGGGAGGAAACGAGCAAACGATCAGACCGCAGAAGCGTTGCAGACTGCCAGCAAAAAGAAAGTTGCATTTAAAAGAAAATATCACGATTCCTTCCCAAGTTATGGGTTCATCGCAGCGGGTGCTGCTCAAGCTCCGTGCCTGCTATGCATTATTTGCGGTGAACAGCAAGTGCAATTGTTGTCTTCTTCTTCTCCTTTGGCTTTTCCCTTCAGCGGCTCAACTTTCTCCATCTAACCCTATTCTCTGTATCCTCCTCTTTCACACCAACTACCTTCATATCCTCTCTCACTACATCCATAAATTTTCTCTTTGGTCTTCCTCCAGACCTCTTGCCTGGCAGCTCCAATTCCAGCATCCGTCTACCAATATATTCTCTATCCCTTCTCTGTCCATGACCCAACCATCTCAGTCTGGCTTCTCTGACCTTCTCTCCAAAACATCTAACATGTGCTGTTCCTCTAATTGACTCATTCCTGATCCTCTCCATCCTGGTCGCTCCCAAAGAGAACCTCAGCATCTTCATCTCTGCAACCTCCAGCTCTGCTTCCTCTCTTTTAGTCATTGTTACTGTTTGTAGATCATCTCACCACTGTCTCCTCCAACTTTCCTTTTATTCTGGCTGATGTTCTTCTATCTCTTGGTACCCCTGACACTTTTCTCCACCCATTCCAACCTGCTTGAACCTGTCTCTTCACCCCTTTTACATACACTCTGCTCTGGACTGTTGAGCCCAAGTACTTGAAATCCTCCAGCTTCTTTATCTCCACTCCCTGTAGCCTCAAAGTTCCACCCTTGTTCCTCTCATTCGCACACATATATTCTGTCTTTCTGCGACCAACCTTCATTCCTCTCCTTTCCTGAGCATACCTCCACCTCTCGAGTTTTTCCTCAACTTGTTCCCTGCTCTCACTACAGATCACAATGTCATCTGCAAACATCACGGTCCATGGAGATTCCTGTCTAACCTCATCTGTCAGCCTGTCCATCACCACTGCAAACAAGAAGAGGCTCAGAGCGGATCCTTGATGGAGTCCCACTTCCAGCTTGCACTTCTCTGAGCACACCGAACCACTGTCTCATAGCAAGCATACATGTCCTGCACCAGTCTAACATACTTCTCTGCCACTCCAGATTTCCTCATACAATGCCAGAGCTCCTCTCTTGGCACCCTGTCATATGCTTTTTCTAGGTCAACAAAAACACGATGCAGCTCCCTCTGGCCTTCTCTGTACTTCTTTATTAGCATTTTCAACACAAATACTGCATCTGTAGTACTCTTCCTAGGCATGAAGCCATAGCAAGTGTAAGTGTAATCTCCGCATTCAGATTAAATAGTATGAACTGGCAAAAGTTTTTGTCATTTGTACCCTGGTCCCTGGTACAAAAAGATTGGGGGCCGCTGTATTCATGGGGGGATATATGATATGATCAAATAAACTGTTTATCAATAAATGAGCACACATATGAAGAGGCCATCCATTGTAATATACAATGACATACTAACCATTTGGCCGCCCCCCAACTCCCTTACATATTACTTTTTTAAGGGTCAGCCTTAAAAGTACCAGTACATATAGACATATAGTTTGCGAAATAATAAAACTGGGGCCGTTTGTGTCAGCGTTGCGTTGCGACATGTACCTCCAATCCATAACCCTTGGGATTCCTTTCCAGAAACGTTAATCATCGCTGTAAAATGGCCGGTGACGCTGCTGATAAATAGCTGCCACTTCACCGTCTCAAACATGCCTATCTGTCAGAGGTGCCGGTTGAATATCATCATGGCTGAATCGTAAACAAAGATTCCATATTGTTATAAGAGAAGCTAACCGTCGACTGTCACGTGAGCAACCTTTCTCTAAATGTTTTCTCAGATATGCTCCATTTCCCTGGAGTTCTTCTACGTCAAATTCCCACTCTTACTGGAAGAGCTGTGACGCAGAGCATGGTAAAGAAATATGCCGTCCATCTACATCTCCGCCGTCTTTTCTGTTTTCTCAGTAATTAAACGCTGGAAAAAAAACACAGGGATATGGAGAATAATATGATAACCTGTGTCAAGGCGATGACACGTGTTATCACCTATTGAGAGTTACCACGGGGACGGTTTGGATTTCTTTGTTTTGTCTCCAATACAATAACAACTGAACTCATAACCTGTCGAACATTTGCGGAAGGCGTATTTGGATAAAAGAGGGAAACGCGATTCGAGAGGGACCAGAATGGATGCTAAACGTGGACAATTTTATATTTTTTTTGTCTTCAAAGAGAACAACAATTTCACATACATGTTAGAAATATGGTGTGACGCATTAGTGCGGTGGTTAGCGCGTTCACCCAATAACAATAAATAGATATTCCAAGTTCTTCAGCAGGAGATTCTGCCTGGGTTTCCTCCCACAGTCCAAAAACATGCAGGAGGCTCATCGGAGACCATAAATTGTCCAATTGGGAACAAAAGTGAATGCTTATAAGTCTCTATATGCCGTGTGAATGAAAGAATGAACGGTTGTATCCCACTCTAAGGGGCCCTGTGGTGGCTCCAGGGTGAACCCCACCTTTCAGCCAATGAGAGCAGGGATCGGCTCCAGCACCCCGACCCCCGATATCCTGACTGTGGGATAAGCTAATGTATTATTATAATTTTTATTCCTTCATTTATTCATTAGCTATAGCTTATCCTGCTCCCCTAGCGCTGCTAGCTGGCTAAATGCTCATGGTTCATCCATGATGGTTTAAATGCAGAGAAATGGTTTCCTGCAAGGGATTGATAAAGTATGATTAAAAAATAATCTTAAAAATAAAAATAGGGTCATGGGGATGCCGGATCTTACCCGTCACTGGGCGAGAGGCGAGGTCACCCCGGACCGGTTAGGGTCACACATTGAGACGCGAATCTATTCCCTCTCTCATTCACACATCTGGAGTGTCTTATTTCCAATAAACCTTCTGCATGTTTTTGGACTGCGGGAGGAAACCGAAGAAACCGGAGGAAACCTGTGCAGACGCAAGGAGAACATGGAGATTCCACACAGAAAGATCTGTGACGCAGGAGCGCTAACTGCTGCGACACTGTGTCACCCTATCATTATTGTTATTATTTTAAATTGTTATTGTTGTTGTTATCATTATTATTATTGTTATTATTATTATTACAATTAGTATTATTGGTGTTATTGTTATAATTAGTATTGTTGTAATCCTTATTATTATTATTATTATTATTATTAGTATTAGTATTGTTGTCATCATTATTATTATTGTAATTACTGTCATTATTCTTACTACTGCTATTATTATTATAGTTCTCATTGTTATTATCATCCTTCTTCTTCTTCTTATTCTTATTATTGATATTATTATTATTATATATATTATTGTTATTGTCATTGTAGTCTTACTACTATTATTATTTTTATTGTTGTATTATTATTGTTATTTTTATTGTCATCATTATTATTATTGTTATTATTATTATTGTTGTTATTGTTATTGTAATCATCATTCTTTTTCTTCCTATTATCATTATCATTATTACTACCATTATTATTACAGTTATTATTATTGTTAGTGTTAGTATTGTTGCCATTATTATCATTATTATTATTTTTATTATCATTATAATCATCACTCAGTACTGGATAGTGGTTAAAACTACACCATGTTCAAAGAATGACAATCAATCCTATTAGGTTGTTGAAGCAAAAGCACAATTTTAAGCATTGGAGAATGAAAGAATGGACGTTGGAAATAATTCTTCTCAAAACAAAAACCCCTGGCGTCCTGTTTCTGCACAGATAACAGACGTGCATTTCTCTGACGTAGATGTTGTGAAGATTCATCTGGACGGCAGATATATATATATATATTTCCTCCTCCGGGAAGCACTTGAATGTTTGGTGGCTCTTTTTTTCCCCATATTTTGAATGTGTTTCGACGTGCAAAAGACTTTGAGGAGATAAAGCCATGCTGGAATCTGTGAAACCATAAATCTATACGCCGTCCCGTCACGTCATATAAGGTTTTGTTTACAGACACGGAGGCGTTTGATTTCACTCCCTCTCAGTTTATGTCTCGTACCTGCGAATGTAACCATAGCAAACACCCACCGTGCACATGTTCCTGATAAAACCAGCACGGAAAAACGTCCAGGAGAAAACAAGTTGTGGATAAATGCATGAAAAAAAAAAAATCTCAAAAAGCCTCACTGCTAGTTTGATTGCACAAAACAACAAATAATCCCCTCCTCTTGTCTCCGTATCCATATCATGTGGGAAATCTCCGACCGGGGTCACCGGATGACCTTTGACCTTGGCTCATGTCAGGGCCACTTCATCTGCAAAGTATCCGGGATTCACATCTTTTTCACGTTGAGCGAGAAGATCTTTTTATCAATTTAGATGCTTTTCCAAACTTTCAGGTTGTGAGGCACCCCTTCCTGTTTTTGCACGTAATTGCGCATCAGTACTTTATTTACTTTGATTTAAGTTTATTTCTCTTTTGCGGCCGAGGGCTCATTTATCACTATCTTGGTGGGAGTTGAGCAGCCAGGCATCAATCCCAAGAGCACGATATTATTATTTTTTTGGCAGCGTTACATCCCCCCAAGACATACATTGACTTCTTCCAACCGCCACTCGAGTCGGGTTTTTTTTTCTTTCCGTCCCGTTTGTTTTAACGGCATCGGATTCGGCTCATTTAGGAGGAACGCCGTCGGTTTTAATCTGCGTTTTACCCGTGATCGTCCGTCATCGGCGGGAATAAGTCTTGAGCAGAGATGACTGCGTTTATTTTCACCTGCGGGTAAAGGTTGCTGGTTAGTGGAAAGTACAGGAATTCCAAATCCTCATTTAATCAGATTTTGTGAACAGAGCCGCTGTTGGGAAATGCAAGCCGCCCCGCTTTCATTAAAAAGAACTTCCAGCTGCCTGCACTTTGCTCAAATTGTTGTTTTCCACACAGTGAAATAGGTTGAAAATGCTATTTCGTGTTCTCGGATCGCCGACTGACCTAAATATTCCAAGTTTGCGTATTATTTTAAGGAATCCGTCTCATTTCGGTGAGATCACGGGATAATCTGACATAAAACTCCCCCTGACTCCGGGAGATTATAAGAAATGAGTTCCCCGTCTGAGAAGCAAAGAAGTTTAAAGAAGCTCGCCGGGATAAATTAAACTTTATCAATAAACAAGTCAACAAACGTTTATTGAAGGAAGCGCATTTTATCTCAAACGCGGGTCAGCGCTCCCACGACTGAAGCTAGGCCGCCTTCCAGTTTGCACCCCAAAAAGCGATAACAACATGTTGCAAAGGAAAACATACTGATAGAAAGATTTTAAGCCAGGCTGAGGTTCCTGCGAACTGAGATAGAATCAGTCGAATAAATAGTTTTTTTTGCGGTGCTGCTACAGTGACTGCGGAGGGTTTGCATCAACCCTCAGGTAGGGAATAAAATTATTAAACAAAACACCTTTTAATTTAATACGGTGTTGAGAAGTGAAGCCTTTGCATAATGAGTCGCAGTCAAATACACTTTCTGGTCATCTGGATTTTATAGATCTAAGAAATGATCAGCTTTTGGACGATGTTTGCAGATGACACTGTGATATATACCGTAATTTCGGGACTTTTTTCACGTAAACAACGATGCGGCTTATATATGGACTTTTTTGGGTGGGGGACGCTACCGAGCTTCGCGCCGCTAAAACATTTATCCTCGTCACATCGGACCGATGAAATGACCGTGAAATTCTGAGTCCGTTCAACTCCGACACCGAAGAAGACGACTGTGACGGTTTTAGTGCGCAGGAGGAAGCCCGAGATAGCGATCGGCTAGCCGGTGCGGCTTATATTGAGGTGCGCCCAATAGTCCGGAAATTACGGTATATATAAAAAAATAAAGGGAACACACTTGTGTGAAATCAACTTAGGAAGCATTTGGACTTGTTTTAAGGACATTAAATCAAAGTTGGATCAGCCTGGAAGGTGTTGACTTGGAGTTGCATTGTGTTGTTTAAGTGTTCCCTTTATATTTCTTTTAATATATATATCACAGTGTTGTCTGCAAACATAATCGTCCAAAAGCTGATCATTTCTCACATTATAAAATCCAGATGATATATAACTCCGGCTACTTAAAATATTGACGGTCTACGTCTCGATCCACCTGAATGCTTCTTTTTTTTTTAAAGATGTTGTTGCCTCAAGCTAGCAAGGAAACCATCATGGTATTTGGTGCAATGGCAGCATGATGGATTTCTTAATAGTACAAAAAAAAAAAAAAAAAGCGTTAATGAATCAGAATCAGAATTGTTTTAATCGCCAGGTGATTTTGCAACTATAAGAAATTTGCTTTGACGGCGCTGAACAGACAACATGAAAAATATAAGTGAGATGAGGGCGATCGTGGTTGGTTGTGCAAAGCAAGTGCCAGGTAGTGCATCAGAGGGGTTGGTACACTGTCAGCGGGGGAAGCATCGATGAGACAGGCTGCCGATGGGAAGAGACGGGTAGTTCTGGATCGCAACCTCCTGGTTGGAAAAGTTCATGTCCTGGGTAGGAGGGGTCGCCCAGGATCTCGCCTGCAGGGAGGTGTACAGGTCTTGTCGAGAGGGTAGATCCAAGCAAAGTGCCCTCTCAGCAGGGCGGATGATAGTCTGAGGTTTGCCCTCGTCTCTGGCGGCGAACCAGAGGGTGATGGAGGAGGTGAGGATGGACTCGACGATGGGGTTGTGGAAGTTCACCGTCATCGTCTTTGTGAGGGAGCTGATGTTCAGCTCCTACTTGAGGTCCTGGGAGATGATTGTTCCCGGGAAGCGGCAGCACTCCACGGTGCAAACTGAGGAGTCCCTCAGGATGATGGGGGAAGGTTGGGGATGAGTTCTTCCTGAAGAACACCACCATCTCCACAGTATTTAGGGCATTGAGCTCCATTCTGACTGCACCGGGTCACTTGTTGGTCGATCTCCAATGTGCAGGCGGACTCCAGTGAGGGCGGTGTCGTCCGTGAAGCTTCACACACCAGTAACTGAAGGTCCAGATGTTGGTGTCAATGGAGAAGAGCAGCGGAGAAAGAACCGGCACAGATGGTCCTGGAGTCGTATGTTCTCAGAGTCCAGCAGAAGTTGGAGTGGTCCTGGAGTTGTATGTTCTCAGAGTCCAGTAGAAAGTACCTTCTCGCCGAAGGCAGGGGGCTAAACAGGTGGCGTTGCTCACAATCGAGGACGCTTTACGGGCGAGGCGGGTGGCGTGTACGTCGTTGTGATACTCAGATTACTTCTCCCGCTCAACTTTGCCAAAGGGGAAAGACATCGACAGCTCCGGTTAGCCCATAGCGTCGTTCCCACGAGCCTGGCGTATCCACAACCCCCTGCCTGTTTGTTTGTTTGTTTGTTTAGAAGTTTATTAGGACAGTGTACAAATACATTAAGCACAGAGGCAGAGATGTTTGAACCAGATTATAACTCATAGCTAATTTCCATCTGTAGTCCTGTATCACAAAACATTCGGAAACCGTACCCGCAAAGCAGCGAGTTCCATTGTTTTCTCACTAAAACCTCTAAAAACCATTTCATTTCTAATTCCAGCTCTGCGGGCTGTGTCAAATTATTCTGCCGAGCCGTAATTCAAGAAACTCTTCCATACGCAGCCCTTTTGTTTTGCTTCCCATGTACTCGGGCCTCCCAGAGGATGTTTCTAAATCATTTCGAGACATTATCTGTCGGCCTGACCTTTGGTTCTGACACGCCATGAGTCGGATCAGGGGGAAAACTCTCCCGGTAGGTGAGGTACCGAAGCGCCTTTCTTCGGGCGCTCCAAAAAGCGAGACGCCCGCAGACCGAACACCGAGCTGCTCTGCGTCAAAACAAGGGTGACGGCTTTTACAGCGGCCCGAATCCAAGCTTCCAAACAAACCCTGTCCTGATGGAGACGCGATGTGCTGCGAGTCGTCCTCCTCCTCCGGCCAAGATGCTGTCAGGAAGCTGGCTCTCCTCCCACAACAACAGCAGCTGCCGTTTGGCAGGATCGAATTAGATGTCACGATAAACTGAGTTAGAATCGACCCGAGACCTTTGGTAATTCCTCCCTCCGCATGTGGTCCGGTCACATGAGTCAACCTTCGGAGGGAGTTTTGTTGTCCGATGCAAGATAAGGACTTGGGTGCTACGCAGATGGGAAACGGGGGAAATGCCGCTGGACGATGGAAACCCGATGTGACGCCACGCTTTGCACACAATCACGGGTGTTTTACCGGAAGGTGAAGTCAGCGGGTGCTTGAATGTAATGCGACACGGCGGAAACGGCAGCCATCTTTTTTGAAACGGCGACGTTACGAGAACACGATCGGCCGATGAAGTCCTGCGCCCGTAAGGATTCATTCCTCCGACTTTAAAACACCGCGGCGAGGATCATAAAACCAATAAATGCCGTCGTCTCGCCTGACTTCTTAAATCAACGGGATATTAATAATAACAACGCCAAGGTGTGGGTTTCTGGGAGGCTTGTTTTGAAAGTCAATAGTCAGTCATTCATACAACCATTCACTCTCTCATTCCCATATCTGGGCAATTTTCAGTCTGCAATGTGATTCAAGGGGTCAAGACTTGTATTCTCATGAAGCAGAGTGAATTTAAATTTGAAGATAGCCGCTCTCAGGTTCGGTGGAATCAAAAACAGACCTTGAACAACTTTAAAAAGCAGGACACAACACGACAAGACGTCGATAGCAGCGTCTAAAAAAAGGGTTTATTGCAAAAAACGGCAACAGTTGGGGTAGCGAAGGATTTCTGAGGATGCTTTGGGCTCTCCTGAGTGATAGATGTGAATCTCCAAGGAACCTCCTGCATGTTTTTGGAAGTTGGGACGCGGTCGGAAGTGAACCGAAGATCTTTTCGCTTCGGCGTGTTCCTCTAGATCAGATCCCACATCCATCCTCGGTGCCCTTCGGCAGCGGTCATCATCCTCCTCTTCATCTTTGTTTGGACAAGCGTGTTTCCTGTCCTTGCGGCCTCCTCCTGCCAGCGCTTTAATGAAACTCCAGATGGCAGAAAATACAGGAGCTTAAAACTGGATTTGGCTTCTTTTTTTTTTTTTTTTTTTGAAAAGGAATTCAAGAGACGTCACACTTTTGGAAATTTGAGAGGCAGGGGGCAGGTGGGGCGTGTCTCATATTTCTTTTTCTTCTTTTTTTTTTTTTTATTTTAGTTGTTTTTTCATGCCCACTATAGGAAAAATTTTGAAAGGTAAAAAAAAATTATTTTGCAGGATCTTGCAAATTGGTATGGGGGGGAAAAACAGATGAACTTTTGCAAGATCTCGCAAAATTGTTTACGGTACGAGCAATGTTCTTCCAGGCCATCCATGGTCGGGTCCACGAGAATGGAGAGGGAGACGTTTATCAAGATTTATTCATCTCTTTTGATTAGTTGTGTTCATTGTTTGTTAAAAGGGAGGACAATTCGGAGGATTTTCTGCATTTGGGGAGACATGGCGGTGCTGGATCCCTCTTAATAATCGCCAATGGCACCGAACATTATTATCATAATTATGAAGATGATGATGATTATTATTATTATTATATATCTTAGTTGATGAGAGATGAGATATGCTTTACTCATCCCAGGACTGGAAAATTGTATGGCAGCAGCAGCATAACATACAAAGAAGTCAGTGACAAGGTGAAAATGAAATAAAATAAAATAAAATAAAATAAAATCTGAAATAATAATGAAATAAAGATTTGAAAGTATTATCATTATTATTATTATTATTATTATTATTATTATTGTTGTTGTTGTTGTTGTTGTTGTTATTATTATTATTATTATTATTGTCATCATCATCATTATTGTTATTATTACTATTATGCATGAGATGGTGAGTGATGAGATGTATTTAACTCATCCCAGGATTGGAAAATTATATGGCAGTATAAGCATAACATGCCAAGAAGACAGTGACAAGCAAAGATAAAATAAAGTAAAATAAAATCTGAAAGATTAAAAAAATAAAAGATTTGAATGCATTATTATTATTATATAGGAGTTGAAAATGATATGGCAGCATGAGCATAACATGCAAAGAAGACAGTGGCAGGCGAAAATAAAATAAAATCTGAAGGAATAAAAAATAGTTTGAAAATATCATTATGATGATGATTATTATTATATTATCATATAACTGAGATGATGAGCGACGAGATGTACTTTACTCATCCCAGGACTGGGAAATTATATGGCAGCAGCAGCATAACATACAAAGAAGACAGTGACAAGCTGAAAATAAAATAAAAGTTAATAAAATTAAATCTGAAAGTATAAATAATAAAATGATGACTGAAAATATTATTATTGTTATTATTATTATATCAATAACATTATGAGAAATCAGATTAAATTACATTACATTACATTTGGCAGACGCTTTTATCCAAAGCGACTTACAATAGAGGACATAAGCACTGCAAATAACACTTGCAAATACAAGATGCACAGGAAATATACAGAACAGTGAGCTTGGGTTCGTGAGGTTTTTTTTTTTTTTTATTGACAAAGACGTACACAAACATACACATACACACACACACACACACTGTATAGCCTAACTGACAGATGCACTTTGCTCATCCCAGGATTGAAAAATTCTCTGGCTGTCGCAGCATAACATACAGAAGACAGTGACAAGCTGAAAATAAAATAAAATGAAATACAAAGTAAAAAAGTATAATCATCGTCATTATTATTATTATCATTATTTTATTATCCTGGTGTGTTGCGGTGCACATAACGAGCCGGATTATCTTTTTTTGATAATCTGTCAATGCTCCCATTGATACAGAAGCCATATAGCTTGAGTTTGCGACTCCTTTTGGATCCAGTTCCATCCTCTTTCCTCACCTGCAGTCCACATTTTCCGCATTAGTAGTACATCCGTCTTTATTCCCACCCCACTTTGCAAGATCTCACAAAAAAATCAATCTTTTTTTTTTTTTACCCTCCTAAATTTTAAATATTTTTCTCCCCCTTGTCCCTCAAGGAGCTTCTTACAAATAAATTCATAACCACTTTGTTACCGAGTTCATTCCAGGAAACGAGATGAAACCCAGACTGAGGCTCGGCAAAGTGACAAGGCAATCATGCAACCGCATATTATCCTGTTTGCACAGAAACACACACGGTATCGCAGTCGTATGAAAACACAGATGTGCAGGCGGAGGAAAAGCACAAGATGGTTGAAGTATAAATCTGCTGTGAGACAAAATAAACAGAAAAACAAATATAAGCTTTGATTAAATGATAGCGGTCATTAAAGAGATAATAAATAATCAGGAATGCTCCAAGGCTGTGTTTGATTTATCGTTTTTGTTTTTGTTAAGGAGAAAGCGCCCGCAGACAGGATGTGCCGCCGTCAATCACAAGCCGTCGTGGTCGTGAGAGTTTCTCCTCCCGCCGTCTTCCCTCGTAACCCATGACAACCCCACCTGGGATGTCCCGTCCCAGGACGGATTACAAGCTGCTGTTTGCTGATATGCGATCATTTGAAAAGTGAGTTCATCCAGGACTGTCGCCACGGAAACAGGCCTCAGCGCAGCCTTAAAACATCGATTTGATTTTTTATTCTACGCTTCCCAGTGGCGGCTCCTGACAAAATTATCAGCAAATTTTGCTAAGGTGACCAATTAAATGACAGATGTTTTCATAATTTTTCATTTTTGGCAAAATAACATTGCAATACAACTTGTCACCAATAGATGGCGACAAAAACACAGTAAATGTTCCCTCCAGCTACAGAAGCTAAAAGCAAGTTACATATCGCTGGCTGGAATGCAAAACCTCCTATTTGCAAATTTTTCAATTTTGGGTTTTTGCATTGAATAGTGAGAAATGGGACGGCTCCACATTTCCAGAATATCTACAAGGTAATCCCACCCTTTCTTTTGACATAAATATCACATGACAAAACTCCTATGTGCACAAGGATGCAGAAAAAAATAGGAAAAAAACACTTATCTGCATTGTCATTGGTAAAAATACATGCTATGTATTTTTGAATTATAACATAGAAATATAGTCTGTGAACAATAGAATATTTTTGAACGTCTTTAACAATGACCATACTATAATCAAATGTAGCGTTTCTTTCATTTCCTGAAAAAAGTGTTTTTTTCAGATAGGAGGTTTTGCAGTCCAGCCATCGATATGTAGAATTTATAAAAACTCCTGTGTGCACAATGAGGCAGAAAAAATTAAAGGAAAAAAACAAAATACATGCTATGTATTTTTAAATTATAACATAGAAATATAGTCTCTGAACAATAGAATATTCTTGAATATCTTTGACAATGACCATACAACAGTATAATCAAATGTAAGGTTTTTTTCATTTCCGGAAAAAAGTGTTTATTTTCAGATAGGAGGTTTTGCAGTCCAGCCATCGATATGTAGAATTTATAAAAACTCCTATGTGCACAACGAAACAGAAAAAATAAGGAAAACAATTACTCAACGCACGTCTCTGTCGGGAGTCGTACAATTTCAGATCGGGGGTTTTGTACAAAAAATTCATTCAAGCGCCATTAAAATGCAGATTTTTAAAATGTTACAGTAACCCTTTTACCTGTTTTTTTTTTTTTTTTTTTTTTTAAACCACAGTACTTTTAATCATCTTTTGCCGGGACCCCGGGATCTTGCTTTGGACCCAGGTGACTCTGCTCTCCCCTTGGCGGTGGCCCCCCCTTCAGGAAGATCCGAGTCCCGCGTCTCTTCTTGAGCGTCCACTCTGAGACCGACAACGCCACGGTTTCCCCCCCGATGATGTGAAGCCAAAGCCGATTTCCAGCCCGAATTGCCGGATTAATCCCGGTTTGTTTTTCCGGCTTAAGATTCTCCCAGGAGCGGAAGCCGGGTGTTTACACGACTGAACTGGACGGGAGCGAAAACAAATTCAAAGCCGCGCGGATCCAGAGAAATCATTTCATCTCCAGTAGAAGTTTATGTTTCTAAGTTTATTCCCAGACAACGGAAACGTGATTTTATTTACAGAAACTGGTGCAGGAACATCGGACGGCGTGGGCGGCCTTCTGCCTCGACCGGTAAAAACAGAAGTGGGGTTATGAGAGCGTGGAAGGACGCGCACAAATGTTTTCATGCTAATTATGATATTAGCGTTAGCAGTCACGTGCTAATAGTTGACGGCAAAAAAAAAAACCTTGAACCTCACATGCATTACAGTGTAATAAACCCTTTTACTTTTTTCTTTCTACATATTTATCTACCGTATTTATTCTTCTGGTTGTTATTTATATATTTTTATGTTTTTGGTCGATTTTTTCTGTCTTCTCTAACCCAGAGATGCTGCTTTTGTTGTATCGTCGTGCCGTTTCCTGTTTTTTAAGGCTGTTTTTTTTTTTTTTTTTTGTTTGGATTCCACTGAACCCGAGAGCTGCTACCTCTGAATTTCGTTGCACTCTGTGTAATGACGATAAAAGTCTTAAATCCTCCTCATCTTCTTCTCCTTTGGGCTTTCCCATCAGCGAATCAACTTTCTCCAACTAACTTCATTTCCCCCCTCAAGACGTCCATAAATCTTCTATACAATTCCAGCGATTTTTCACAATTTATAAATAGCATGAGAATTCTTTATATGTACAATATATGTTGCTGTGCCTTGCATAACTGCATGAACCCATATTGCATAATAAACTCTATTTTTTGTCATGACTTTTCTCTGAGGGATGCACAGCAGCTCCTAAAGATCATCAGTGATGGTTGGACTCGATGATCTTCATGTGGGAAAAAGCTGACTCACATAAATAAGTGAAAAACTGTGATTTTAGTTCCTTTAGTTCATCGGCGGCATCGTTTTTTAGGAACGGTCGTGAAAACGACGCCCCGCGTTTCCGTTCTCGGGTAAAGCGGCGATGAACCAAACGCACTTTGAAAATGATGTTAAAAAAAGAAAATCCTCCTCCCGTTCCCCACGGTCTCATCTCAATACGCTTTTTTAAAAATTTAAAAGAAATAAACCGGAGGATAACCAGCTAGTTTCGCAGCATTCTGAGCCGTTGTAATAAGAATAAGAATAAGAACAACTTTATTTATCCCAAAGGAAATTGTTGTGCCAGAGTTTCAAGCAAAAACATAACAATAATAAATAATAGTAGGAAGGAGGGAGAATAAGAAATACAATAAAATATGAAGTGTGAAAGTTAAGGCTATAAAGTGTTTTAAGGTCTTAAAAAGTACAAAGATTTGAAGATTCCCTTCGGCTGAAGGAAGAGGAATTAAAAAGTCTGATAGCCTCAGGTAGGAAAGACCTCCTGCGGCGTTCAGTGGAGCTCCTCGGTGGTTTCAATCTACGACTGAAGGAGCTCTGACAGGACGTCAGCGTCCATGCAGGAGGTGATGGACGTTGTCCATGATGCTGAGGAGCTTCTCTGAAACCTGCACCACAGACTCCAGCTCCACTCCCAGGACAGATCCAGCTCTCCTGATGAGCTTGTTGAGTCTGTTAGCATCAGCTGTCTTGATCCCGCTGCTCAGCACACAACAGCGTAGAAGATGACGCTGGACACCACCGAGTGGTAGAACATCTGCAGCATGGTCCTGCAGACCTTGAAAGATCTGAGCCTCCTGAAGAAGAACAGACGGCTCTGACCCTTCTTGAAGACGGCATCGGTGTTCAAAGTCCAGTCCAGTTTATGGTCCAAGTGGACACCCAGGAACTTGTGGGTGTCCACAATGTCCACTTCTGAACCCCTGATGGTGACCAGGTTCAGGTGGGTCGTATGTCTCCTGAAATCCACCACCAGCTTCTTTGTCTCAAACACATTGATAAGATAAGATAAGATAAGATAAGATAAGATAAGATAAGATAAGATAAGATAAGATAAGATAAGATAACAACTTTATTAATCCCGAAGGAAATTGTTGTGCCAGAGTTACAGAAAAATATAACAGTAATAAATGATAAAAAGAAAAGGCAGAATTAGAAATAAAAATAAACTATAAACTATAAAGTGTCTCAGTGAAACTATAAAGTGTCTTAGTAAACAAGTGATAAAACTATAAAGTGTCTTAGTAACAAGCGAGGTAAGGAGTGCACAATAGTATGATAAAAGGAAAAATTGTAGTGTAGCTGTTATGAAATGAAATATTGCACAGTTCTGAATATTGCACAGTGAAATGAAATATTGTTTTTTTTTAGGTTAAAGATAGGTTTTTATGGTTGCCGGCGGGTGAATTGAGAGGAATTTCTGCAGGTGGTTCAGTCCACATCACTCCACAAACCTGTCCACCACCTGGCCTCCGTTGATGCAGCCCACGATGGCATCTGAGAAGTTCTGCAGGTGGCAGGACTGCGAGGAGTCCTACGCAGTTTCAGAAAAGGTCAGATATCTACCCTTGTATGTGCATAAAGTGACAAATATCACATGAGGACACTTGAAATGTTTATTTTCACCGAGGAGTCGAGGTAGAAGATGCCGCCGGAGGTTACAAAGGGTCGCCGCCGCCTGACCTGGATCTCATTTCTTCTCCCTTCTTTCACGCCGGGATTATCTTGAGATGGTTCTCGGTGAAACGGCGCTGGATATTAATCTGATTTTAAAAAAAGAAAAGGCGGCCGCCGAGGGTCGGAGCGGAGCAGATTCCGCGGCGTTTTCGTCGGGTAACGCGCCACTTCCTCATGTGCAGCGACCTCAGAGTTCAAACAGTCGGCAGAGGCGGCTCCGCGAGGCGACATCGCCGTTCCCTCTGGACACCAAACACCTTCTCCCAGGGTTTCGGCAACCGTTCCGGGCAGATATGGTAAGAACTCGGCGCTCGTCTTCCTCAATTTTTTTAAATCCTGCCTTTTTTTGTTTAAATTCTCCAATCTGGTTCGATCAGGTGAAACAGCACCGCGTCTTACTGTCACTGTGATGGCGACACATGCTGCTTTTGTCTTCCCTGGTGTCTCAAAAATATAATGAGGGTTATAAAAATATTTTAAAAAATATGTTTTATCCGCATGAACACTCCCCTTCATTGGCTGAAATTCAAATATATACATATATTTTTTTTACATCTTTATTTGTGGGATTTAACCTGTCTTAAATAGTTGAGGCTCTTTGTTTGATTTACCTCTTGCAACTGAAAGAGGAGGAAAAAAAAAAAAATATTTTGTTTTCTCAGTTATAACTGTGTAATAATCGCTGTCTAACGCCAGCCGGCACTTTATTTTCATTTATAAAAAGCCTTTCCAGAGTTGTAAAGATTTTTTTTTTTTTTTTTTTTTAACAAGGGTTTTAAAATGTTTGTGTGGGTTTCCTTCAGTCTTTGCATTGAGGTGACTGCAAAGGGGCGCTTGCAGCTCATTGGTTGCAGCTCAAGTTTCCATGGCAACAGGTGCAAGAGCGGCGGCGAACACTTCCTACTTTGGATTGTGTGTGTTTTTTTTTTTTTTTAAATTCTGTCTGCCAGATGAGATCATCAGACGGTTCTGAACTTTTCTCATTGTTCCCTCCTCGTTGATTATATGTGTCAAGTAAGGCGCTTTTAAGAATATATAATATTGATCTGTCGGTTCGTCCGAGGCCGACGAACACTTCCAGAAAAATAAATCCCAAATCGAGCGAGTGTTTGTGCACCTTCACCGCTTCCTCATTCTTGGAGGGTGGAGTGTCAATAAACCCATCCATTAGACCAGAGGTCGGCGACCCCTAATGGTTTGCTGCTTTGCTGCCGCAAGAAATGAAATAAATACAAGAAGGACTCGAATAGACATTGAATATTTTTTCTTAAAAGTAACCTTCGACCAAATGACCAGATTTTCAGAGTTTGAAATCTTTCGTTGCGTGCGGAAATGTCATTTTGTTTTCTCTGCAATCGTTCATTGCAACACATTTTGTTTGTAAAGTGTTTATTGTCACATGCACGGTGTAGAAACGTGTTTCCCTGGACGCTAAAATTCATATTTCGCTCTCCACAGTGCATTTGGATACGCAGCATAAACGCAAAAAAAAATATATATACGCTTCCCAAAACATAAAGGGAGCACGAAATAACACATCATAGATAATGATAATAATAATTTACCCTTTATAAATTCCTCGTGGGGAAATGAATAAATGAAATACTCTATGTTCTTTACATAGTTGAATGTGCTGACAACAAAATCACACAATGGAAATGAAATGTATGAACCCATGGAGGTCTGGACTCCAAATGAAAGTGTAAAAACAAACTCCAGGTTGATCCAACGTTGACGTCACGTCCTTAAAACAAGTCCAAATCAATCCATGTTGCTTTGGTTTCACACAAGTGTGATTGACTTGCAGTTACATTGAGTTGGTTCGGTGTTCCCTTTATTTTTTTGCGCAGTATATTATGTTATTTTAAATTTCCAAAGGCTTCCGGTGTTTTCTTTATTGTTTGCCGTGCAGATTCATGGGAAAAACAAATCATTCAAAAGCGGAAAAAAAAAAAAAATTCTTAAACATCATTTGTTTTGCTTCGGTTTCCACTTTTTCTCGACGCATCCTACATTTAAAGAAAGCGCTGCTTTTTTTTTTTTTTTTTTTATTTGTGTTGACGGTGTGTCGAGGTGCATTCGCGCCTGCAACGCCTTCGCGTGCTGCCAATTTCCTGCCTCTCGCATCGGCGGCGGCAGTTGAGTCTCTGCTCCTGCTTTGTCTTCAGGGGGAGAGCGTCGACGTGAAGTCACTGAGGAACAAATTCAACAACCAGGCTAGAGATTTGGACTCCTTGAGCACCAAAAGCTTCCCTTCGAGGCCTCCGTGGCCTGGGGTGGCGAGACCGACGGCTCCGACGCCACCGAGGCCGCAGTCGCCCGTAGTTCCTCCTCCGTTGCCGAGACAAAACCCGGATCCGATGGCCTTCAACCCCAGCAAGCCCGCTCTCCTCCCCCGACAAGTGTCGGATTCGAGCAAGATCAAGCATACCACGGAAATGCTCCAAAGTATGATGCTGCGACATCCGGGGATGGCAAAACCAAAGCCTCCAGCTCCTCCGCCTGAAGCCGCCTCCACACCCCTCGCGCCCAGACAGCCGTTCAGAGAGAGGGGCGGCGGGGACGTGATCCCGCTGAGGAGGCCCCTATCCGTCGAGGGACCCCAGCCCTTGAAGCCCAAGCGGCCTCCCAACGTCAACCTGGAGCCTTTTCTGAGGCACGTCAGAGGAACTCCGACGCCCCTGAGTCCAAAGAGAAGCGACAGTGAGTCAGCGTCTTCACGGGCGCAGTACTTGTACTCTCCGACATTTAATATGTAATGAAGCACCATCTAAGGTATGTCCGAGAACTCGAAGTCCTCATTACGCTGCCTCCCCCGGGGCGCCAAAAAACCTTGCGCACTTTCGGGACCTTCGAGTTTCTGACTGTTGCTCCATCATGGCGGCACAACGGCACAGTAGTCGGTAGTCCAACTCCAAGTCTCGACTGTAGCACATGACGTCGCTGCACTCTGCAGTGTTATCCGAATGCAGAGAAGTGAAAGTAAAGCTTCAAAATCGCACCTCGCCGTGGAAGTCAACTGCGTACACATAAAGCTTTTACTTCTACTTTTGGAGTGAGGCTCCTTTAGAAACCCCCATGACCACATCGCGAGTGATTCCCAGAATCAGATGCAGCTTTTCTGGTCACATACCAGCAGTCTGGATCTGGTTTACAGCTCCGCCCAACGTAGAGGTTAGCAGATAGTTGGTGCTACATGGAGGTCCGTTGGAGACACTCTAGTGCTCAGATAGTTGTACGTCTATATGTGAGTGAATTGTTGTGTCTATTTGTGTACGAGAGTCAGCTTAATGGACGGTTTCTTAAGACGTTCCTTCATCCTCTCTGCTCAGAAGCCTCTCCGAGTCCCCTGCCCAGACAGCTACCGCTAATGGGAGCGCTCACCCCACCGAAGCACCCTCTTCGGTCCACCAAGCCTACCCTGCAGAGGGTCTCTCCGTGAGTACACAGACCCCGGACGCCGCGAGCCGCCATCTTCGATTTCGTTCGACCGAACTGCATCGCGCGAATACGAGACACCGGTTTCCAAGACGACCGGTTGTGCAAAGACCGGCGGTGATATCCGATCTCTCTCCCCGCAGGAGCGTGGAGGACATGGCAGACACCTACGACGACATCGGAAGCTTCAACAAGAACGGTAAAAGTATTGTTCAAGCGTGACTCTCCATCGTTGCGGTTTTTCAGAGTCGCGCAGGAGTTTGTTGAAATAACTTCACACGCTTTTATTTTTCTTTCAGAGTCCCACAGTGATGCGGGTTCACAGCGTGCGGACCAGGTAAGGACGGAAAGTCGACACTAGACCTTTCGGATCTTCTCACTCGCTCGCAACATGGCTGTTTTTGTGTTTCTCGCAGGACGGCGATGACGTCTACCAGCTTATGGACGAGTAAGTGCAAGTGTTTCTCTCTGTCCTCGTTCCCTTCATCCATAAACCTTCTCTGAGGTCTTCCTCTTAGCCTCCTCCAACTTCTACCCCGTTCCTCGCCATCCCTCCTCTGTCCATGTCCAAACTAGACGGACTCGTTCCTGATCCTCTCCTGCCTCCTCGCTCCCAAGGAGAACCTCCACATCTTCATCTCTGCTGCTCGGCCTCCTCTCTTCTCCACCCCTTCCAACCTCCTCGCACACATTTCTTCACCTCTTCTCCACCCTGGCCGTTGCTCTGGACCTTCTGTATTTCAAAACCTCCACCTTCTTCAAGTCCACTTCCCGAAATCTTCACCTCGAATCCACCCGCGGGAGGATGTTCCTCCTCAGTTTGACCGTTTGCCCGCAGGGAGCCGGAGGTGGCGACCCGAGCCGACGCGGGGAACAAGAACAACAAGGAGGCCCAGATGAAATCGAAACAGGACGCCAAAGCGCGGGCCGGGCTTCGGAAAAGAGACGACGAGCTGAGAAAGAGATTTCAGGTCGGACCGGTCGGAGCAGAGCTTCGGTGGCCGCGGTTCAAATCCGAATGACCCGCTGTGTTTGTACCTCCGCAGCTGCGAGGCCCGCCGGAGGTTCTCCACACCGCCAGGGTCCGGCACAACTGGAACGGCGGGGGGAAGCTGGACCTGAGAGTGGGACAAGGGGAGAGGGTGGACATCTTGAGGGTCACCAACAACCCGGGGGGCAAGTGGCTGGCTCGCTCCCAGAGCGGGAACTGTGAGTGTCTTGTTACTTTCAAGCTCCCGATTTATATCGCGCTTTCACAAAGCATTCGTTCATTCGCCTATCCTGCATTCATAAGTCGTATACAGACATGCAACAATTCACCCTCTTATTCAAATATCATATAGAGGCATAAAAGTATCGTCGAAATCTTCTCGCCGTAGTGACCGGACTTGAATTTCTTTGCTCATCCGAACTGAAGAAGCCTCCCGGACGGGGGGGTGAAACGTCTTAAAGGGAAGAAATTCAAGTCCAGTCGCCACGATGAGAGGGTTTCGGCAAGGATTCGCCACGACCTGGATGACCGAGGACCTCCACGGACATTCACCTCTCATGCATGTGTCATTTAGATCAGTGTTTCCCAACCTTTTTAGAGCCACGGCACATATTTTACATTGGGAAAATCACACGGCGCACCACCGTATAAATATGTCAAAAACATTTTTTAAGGAGTTAGAATGAAACCGTAGTCTCAATTTACTTAGTGTGAAATCTAATATATCTAATATCTGTAGATTTGTCAAGATGCAATGCAAATTTCCCACTGATGTGCAACTTTTCCAGAACACTTTTTTCAATGTCTGAAGACATGTCATCAATATGTCTGAAAATGGTATTATGTGAGAGAACTGGCTATTTCTTTATCAACGCCAGAGCCGAGCTTTTCTTCTACAATGATTTAGCCGGCAGGTAGTATCAATGTTTTGCTGTTTGGATTTAGAGACGAGTTCAGCAACTTTATCGCAGCTTTCACCGCTTTCTCACTCGTCTTGGTCGTTTTCAACAACGCTGCCTGTTTGTTTACGCAGATACAAGTACTTTTTATTTTAAAAATGTATCACGCAAAGCGTCACTAATCCCTCTGATACACAGACGCACAGGTTCATTCACTACCCGTTGCCATGGAATGGACACGCTGCCCACATAGACATAGGAAGACACATTATTTGCGTTGGATAAATCATTTTCAGAACCAATCGGGTGAAAGTGGGCATTTTTCCACGGCACACCTGATGATCTCTCACGGCGCAGTGGTTGGGAAACACCGATATAGACAATACAACCATTCATCATCTCATATCCAAAAATACAAGCATTCACCCTCTCTTTCACCCATCATATAGAGAAATATAACCGTTCACCCTCTAATTCGAAGATATACGAAGACACGGAAGGACAGCTCCGGCAGTATTGTCATTTTCAGCGAAATTCGTTTCTTACGGTTTAACCCGTGTCGATTTAAATGTCATTTTCCACGTCGGTCTTTTGCAGACGGATATATCAGTAACACGTGTGTGGACATCGATTATGAGGAGGTGAAACGGAAATTGGGCCAGTCTGGAAAACAAGACCCCCTGGCGTTGCCTCCTCCGCCCCCGGACCCGCCGGGCCCGTTCAATACGAGAGTCGACGACAGGTACCGCTTTTAGCTTTTATCGCACAAATCACCCAAAATCACCCAAAATCAATGTGCTTCGCTCACATCTGCCACGTCTGTGTCGATCTGTCCCGATGACCGCCGTCTGCCTTTCGTCTCGTCCGCAGCACGCCGGAGGACGACGGTAAGAGACGACGCTTTCATAACTTTGTCATGTCTTGCAAAATCAAACTGTGAAACGGTGAAATAAAGGACTTGCTGCCTTAAGTGCAGTTAGCAGTGAAACCGTAAGAGTTTATTTTTACCGATGATCTCACGGACGTTGTTGTTGTTCCTTCGCTCTCCTCTCCAGATGACTACGACGACATTCAGACAATGCTCGAGGATTTCCCGCCCCCGCCGCCGCCGCCGCTGCCGCCGCCCCTGGAAGTCAAGTGCGTATTACGGTATCGCTATCCGACAAAACCGTAACGACGGATAGAATCCGATAACTATCGTCTCATTTGACCGGAGCCGTTGATCCGGTTTAGAAAGTAAAGCTTTAAATCAACATCGAAGCATTGAATTTTAGTTATTTCTGAGTGATGGACAAATATTTCAAGATCTAAATCGGAATTTCTCTGAGCCGCTATTTGTGCTTCTATTCACAACCGGATGGGTTCTGTACTGTTTTGCTTATTTTGAGGCCTCCTGTTGCAAATCTCTGAGATAAATCATCTGTACTTCCAGCTTAAATCCAAAACTGGAAAAGGAGCTGAGAAAAAAATTCAAGGTAACCATTTTTATCTATGTTCAACCACGCAACCAAGTGATCTAATTATAACTACACTGCTCAAAAAAATAAAGGGAACACTTAAAAAACACATCCTAGATCTAAATGAATGATTTCATTTCATTTCACTGTGCAATATTCAGAACTGTGTAATATTTCATTTCATTTTCATAACAGTACACGACAATTTTTCCTTAATCATACTATTGTGCACTCCTTACCTCACTTGTTTACTACGACACTTTATAGTTTCACTGAGACACTTTAGAGTTTATAGTTTATTTTATTTCTAATTCTGCCTTTTCTTTTTATTATTTATTACTGTTATTTTTTCTGTAACTCTGGCACAACAATTTCCTTCGGCTTTGGGATTAATAAAGTTGTTCTTATCTTATCTTATCTTAAATATTCTTATGAAATACTTTGCTCTTTACACAGTTGAATGTGCTGACAACAAAATCACACAAAAATGATCAATGGAAATCAATTGTATCAACCCATGGAGGTCTGGATTAGGAATCACACTCAAAATTAAAGTGTAAAAACAAACTCCAGGCTGATCCAACTTTGATGTAATGTCCTTAAAACAAGTCAAAATGAGTGTGTGTTGCTTCCTGAGTGGACACTATGATTTCACACAAGTGTGATTGACTTGGAGTTACATTGTGTTGTTCAAGTGTTCCCTTTATTTTTTTGAGCAGTATATTTCCTGCTCTCTTTGGAATATGGCAGCAGTGGTTAGGGGGGGGAAACGAAAACAAACTTCTCTACATAGAGAAACTTGCAGATATTTGTTGCACTGGTCATGTCTTAACAGTGCTACTCAAAGCTAAATAAAAAAGCGTTAAACATCTTCTTGATGACCGTTCCCCCCCATCAGTGCGAGGGCCCCCTCAGGATTCTGCACACCATGATGGTGGATCCCAACAGCATCATCAAGAAGCCGGGAGGGAAAGATCTCCCCGTGACCCAAGGTGACGTCCTGGACATCATCGAATTCACGAGCAGCAAGAAAGCTCTGTGCCGAAACCGCACAAATGGGAAATGTACGTAAACGTCGTCTAAAATAAATCCTGGTTTTGTTTATTTATTTATGGGGTTATTTATGGGGGTTGATTTATGGGGTTGATTTCCAAAAGATATTTGAACTCCTAAGCTGAATATTGGTTATTAGAATTAAATGGAAGAAATACGGCAGTCAATAATATGAGGCTGTGTCTGACATCTGATCAACGTTTAAAAAAGAGTATTTTGTTTTATTTCCTCTTTCCCTGCAGGTGGTTACGTTGCACGGCACCTTCTTCTACCGTTGTAAGTCAATCATACATTTGTGACTTATAGTAACTGAATAATGAACTGATTTTTGGTATCCTTACCCTAGTGCGATTTTTAGCGGTAAATAATAACTAACTTGCATGTCCAGTGGTCCTTTGCCAGTGTTCTCATCTTTATCTTATAAAGCAACCATTTCAAAGGGTATTACTGAATAAATGTGCATTTTTATGAGGATCCAAGGGTCTAAAGGAGCATGTTTACAAAAGCCTGATATTGTTTGGTGAAAATCTATTCACCATTTTGATGCTTATATTAATTACTACTGAGATATTGAATTAGATTTATTTAATTATCAGTTCTTTTTCAGACACAAACAACACTTTGAGAAAAAAAAAAAGGTCCTTAAAAATCAAAATTCACAAATTGCAAATAATAACTTATTTAGTCATTCAAAATATTGTATTTGTTTTGACACTTTTTTTTGTTTACGCTTTCGACCATGGGCGGGGCTTATAAAGATGCCTGCTGATTGGCTACTCAGTTTTGGAGTGACAGCTCAGTAGACCGGAAGTAGTTACGAGCTCAGACTCGCTGTTCTGTTTTCTTTTTTCCCTAAAACACATATTAGCCTATGTGCTATCTCTAGCCACCGAGACTTAAGGCAAATATCTCAAAAATAATCTGAAAAATGTTAGATACTTGCATTCGGACAGCGAGTCCAATCCCGTGACAACTTCCGGTCCGCTGAGCTGTCACTCAAAAACTCAGTAGCCAATCAGCAGGCAGCTTGATAAGACCCGCCCATCATCGGGATTGCAAATAAACTAATTAATAGTTTTGAGATGAGATGAGATGAGATGAGATGAGAACAACTTTATTAATCCCGAAGTAAATTGTTGTGGCAGAGTTTCAAGTAAAAACATGACAGTAATAGATAATAGTGGAAAGGAGGAAGAATAAGAAATATAATGAAATTTAAATTGTCTTAGCTGTTAGCAGTAACTACAAAGATTGAAGATGGTGATAATTTTAATGATAATTGTGATATTTTGCGTCAACATATTTGATTTTATTTTGGTTCCATTTAGAAAGTGTTGCTTCTTAAAAAGCATTGCTTGATTCTTGAAGTGTATTTAGATCATTTTGACACAAATTAATTCCCTATTAGTTAATGCTACCCTTTGTACAATCAATGCATCTGTAAGATTACTATTATTACTATAAACGTCCAACCTGTTTTCGATAATGCATTTTTTTGTGTAACACATCTGCTTTCAGTTTTTAATAAATCTACATTTGCAGGGAAGGGGACATTTACGATGACGTGGACTATTCAGGGGGTGAGTTGTTCTTGTTACCCAATAAAACTTTATTCTGAAATCTGAGACGTCTCAAACTCTCCCGCTTTTCTTTATTCCTCCAGACGGATATGACAACTACTCATGGGGCCCCGGCCAGTAACCCACGTCAAACCACACACACACACACACACACACACACACATACACACCACGTAGACTGTGTAACTGTGCAGAAGCAACAAAAGCAGCTGGTGTGGTCTTTGAAACCACCCAAAAAAAGAAAGAACATAAGTTGAAAATATGGTGAGAGCGTCTTCTGGGTGCACATATTTTCTGAGCTTAGAAGAGCTGAGAAGGGCCCGACGTGTTTGCGTTTTTCGTCGGGCCGCTCTACTGATACACTATTATTGTCACTTAATTTACTAAATAACTTTTGTTTGTTTTTTTTCGCATCAGCTGACGATTTGAACACTGAGAACGTAGAGATTAATTATTTTAGAAGGGAAAAAAAAAAAAACTCCTGTGGTCCAGTTGTAGTTCACCAGATGACCAGATGACTCCTTGTTTGGTCCACCAGCTATTTCACTTATACTTGTTCAAACCCACCTGGCTGGTTACCACGTTTATCACTCTCACATATCCACCTGTGCACAACTTCCATTTGTTCCTCTTGTTTTTAAATCTTTTTTTGTCTTGAGAAACCGGATTGTGCTTGTTTTGTAACAATAAACATAACCGTCCTTGAGTGCCTGTCTCACGAGTGAAAGCTGTGCATTGTGTGCACAACTATTAGGCAAGTATCATCATTTTATCCATCATTTCCAGCTCCAAGCTGTATAAACTTGAATGCTTATTGGTTTTAATGCATATCAGGTGATGTGTATTTGTGTAACAAGGGAGGGTGCGGCCGAAGAAAGATCATCATCCTTCAGCAAGGTGTGCATAATTAGATTTAAATGACTCTGAAAAGCCAGAAATGGTAAAATGTCTTCCAGACGGATGCAGAACTCTTGAAATATCTAAGATATAGCGGCGTGATCACAGAACCGTCAAACGTTTTGTTGCAAAACGGTCAACAGGGTCGAGAAGAACAGATTTGAGAAGAATCGAACCCGAAGCTACCGGGAAGACGTTCTCCTCCGGCGCTGCCGTTTTCCAGAACCGGCCGAGGGAGGAAAAGGCCGAAACCCGACCGCCTCTTGACAAGACACAAGTTGAAACGTGGAGAACCGGCCAAGAAATATGTGAAGACGGATGTTTAAAAGGTTTTGAGGAGATGAGATGATTTGACCGATGAGACGAGAGTGACGGACACGGAGGTGGGATTATCAAAGATGAGCTCGTCGGACCTTTTCGGCTTGGAAATGGACTCCGAATCCATTTTCGGATCTAGAAGTCACTTTCTTCAAGCGGTGGTTCGGGAAAAAGTCTGCATCTTTCAAGAGGATTTTTTGATTTTCCTGCAAGCCAAGGCTCCATCACATGTATGAAAGTGGTCCACTGAGTGGCTTCCACTAGTGACACCTGACTTAAACCCTATTGAGAACTTTTGGTTCTTCTAAAGCAGGACATTTGCAGTGACAGTAAACATCTCACCTCTCTGAACAGTATCTGGGAGGCTGTGGTTGCAGCGCTTGTGACAGTTATCGAAAAGAAGTGTGGCAATATCGGTCACTGAGGGTTTTTTTTTTAATTTCAGAAATGTTTGTAAATGTTCAGGTGAAAATAAAGAAGTAGGGTGGGAAACTCTTTGGTTTTCATTTAGTTGCATGATATTTCTGCACACTATTAGTTGCCTAATAATGGCGTACATATAGATATTCTCTTACGAAAGCCAAAACTTCACTTTTACTACTTAAATGTTCATGTTTGAGGGTTTGTTAACATGTTTGGATTGACCAAGAGCACTGTAATTGTACAATAACAAAATTAATCCACAAAAATACAACTTGCCTAATAATTGTGCACACAGTGTATTTTGGTTCTCCATGGTAACACCATCTTCCCAAAATGGCTGGCAAATGTAACCTGAACTTTCAGCGGCTTAATGGCCTTCACCCAACACCCACTGTATGCGGCTGCGGTTCGTTGTACGCATTCTCGCCTCACACACACTGTGAGAGAAGGCATGACAGGGGATGTCAATCACCCTTACACACACTTGCACAGCTGTTTAGACAAGTATTTTTGGGGGGGGATAAAGTTTTACCGATGACGTTTTCACTTGGATTATGGGTTCAACATCCTCCACCCTCCAGACTGAATGGAGGTTTCGCATGCTCTCTGGAAAAGAAAGGGAAGGAAATTCAGAAAACAGCTCCCCTGCTCTCTGGGCTGGGATCTGCAGAGGTATGAACCTGTTTGGTACATCTCTAGAGGTCTGGAAGGCTCCATCTTGGAGAAAATGTAATTGTCTCTGCAGAAACAGCAGCTGTTTATCCGCTTTCGTGAGGGAGCGTGGAAAAATTACGCTCAGTTACATCATTTGGTTTCATCTCAGGAACCTGAATTTCTGCGTGGATCTCCATTTTGGCTCTAACCCTACCCAGTTTCCATCAGATGGACATCTGAATATGGACATCTGCATATTTCCGGGAAGCTGATGGTCCATTTTTACCATGACAACCACCAACCCGTTCATAGCTCCCCCTCTTCAACACTTGTTGGATAAAATGGATGGAAGTAAATGCATCAAGGTGCAAAGACGGCGTTCTCTCCATCTCCTGTCTGCATCTTCTCACCTAAGATTTTCATAATTTCCCCGGCAGTTCAAAAAGTAACCACCCTGCTCCTACCTTATTTCAGTTCAGCATTTTAGCCCCATGTCAGGTTTATTTTGCTCGTCTTGGAGTTCCATTGTGGAGAAAATGAAAACAGACAAGTCTTTAAATTGGGTGTTTTGTTTTGTTTTTTTAATTTTTTTTATTTTTTATAAAGATTTCGTGAACTATTTTGCAGAGATACCCTCCTAACTCATTTTGCATGTACTGATTTATCTGCAAAAACACAACAGAGCAGCAGCAGCTCGGCGATCGATTGCTTCGGTCTGCGCATGCTCAGTCCCACTGCAGCGCCGTTTCGTTCAAAGTCCTGGAAACACGCATGAAAACAAACTGCGTGGATGATTTACAGGGAGAGAAAAAAAAGGTGGTTCTACATGCATCTCCGTGCGTTCGGTTCGTGCATGTGAGGATTAGACATGCAGCGATCTGTGGAGTCTCTTGTCCGAGTGTTGGAGTCCTACAGGGGAAGAGATAAAGTCGTGAGTAAAATATGATACTATTCCTCTCCATCCAGCCGCCGGCAACCATAAAAACCTATCTTTAACCTAAAAAAAAACAAAAACTGTGCAATATTTCATTTCACTGTGCAATATTCAGAACTGTGCAATACTTCATTTCATAACAGCTACACTACAATTTTTCCTTTTATCATACTATTGTGCACTCCTTACCTCACTTGTTACTAAGACACTTATAGTTTTATCACTTGTTTACGAAGACACTTTATAGTTCCACTGAGACACTTTATAGTTTATAGTTTATTTTTATTTCTAATTCTGCCTTTTTCTTTTTATGATTTATTACTGTTATATTTTCTGTAACTCTGGCACAACAATTTCCTTTGGGATTAATAAAGTTGTTCTTATCTTATCTTCTTATCTTATCTTATATTATGAGGGTTGATTCTCTTCTCTGCAGTTTTGATCTCCTGGTTTCCCTTTTTTTGTTTTGCTTTAAAGCAACAGAAGTCATAGGGCGCCTGTGTCACCCTGGAATAATATTATCGCTATAATAAACTCTCAAGTATGCAAATAGAAATTACAAGATTACTCACTCACATTGGGGGTTTTGTTTTTCTTTTACATACTTTTACGAATATCCTGGTCTGAAAATGCACATAAAGAAATAATTGTGAATTTTATTTTGCAGATATAGGTTATTTTCCTCATCATTTGTGTGTGTGTGTGTGTGTGTGTGTGTTTGTGTGTGTGTGTTTGTGTGTGTGTGTGTGTGTGTGTGTGTGTGTGCGTGTGTGTGTGTGTGTGTGTGTAAATTCAAATGATTTGTGTTAAAAAAAAAAACAGCTGCTCAGATTAGCTGTAATAAATACATCTATCCAATTTTTTTTGGAATAAATACATTTTCGAGTTTGTGTAGTTCAAATAATTTGTGTCAAAAAAAACAACTGCTCAGATTAGTTTTAATAAATACATCTATCCAATTTATTTTTAATAAATACATTTTCGAGTTTGTGTGTCTTTTAATTCAAATAATTTGTGTCAATAAAAAGCTGGTCAAATTAACTTTACCTGTTCACACTTTACAACAACTTATTTGTTGATATTCTATTAGAAAATATATCTAAATACATAAACACAATTTATTTTGTATATACACATTTTTATGTTGCTGTCTTTTAATGTGTGTAATAAAGAAATAAAAGTTGCTAAGATTAGCTTTATCTGGTCACACCAAACTTATTTGTTGATCTTTTATTGGAAAATAAATATCAAAATCCATTTCGATGGCTGGAATGCAAAACCTCCTATTTGCAAAGTTTTTCAATTTTGAGTGTTTGCATTGACTGGAGAGACTCTCTGCAAGATAATCCCGTCTTTTTTCTTTGACGTAAATGTCACATGACAAAACTCCTATGTGCACAATGAAGCAGAAAAAAATGAGGAAAAAAACAGTTATCTGCATTGTCTGTGGTAAAAATACATGCTATGTATTTTTAAATTATAACATAGAAATATAGTCTGTGAACAATAGAATATTCTTGAATATCTTTAACAAAGACCATACGATAATCAAATGAAACAATTTTTTCACTTCCTGAAAAAAGTGTTTTGTTTAGATAGGAGGTTTTGCATTCCAGCCATCGATATATAGAATTTATAAACCATCAGTGATGTTAGTTTACGAGTGAATGAATTGTGTCTGTCAGTTGCTCTGAGAACTTCAGTGATTAACATCACGCTATCGATTCACAACTTCTGCGTCATCAAACCTGTCCCTGATGCTTCCTCACCGGTGTTTTCCGCGGCAGGTCAGGACGCTGTGCTACGCCTCGCAGCTGGTGGGAGGCGCTCTGTCCCGCGGGCGTGGAGAAGACGCCTCGTCCGTCAAGCTGGGGAAGAGTCTGCTGCTGTTCTCTGCTCAGCTGAGCCACTGCAGGACGGTGCTGCGGCTGTTCGACGACCTCTCCATGCTGTCCTACTCCCGCGGTTACGGATTCGGAGCCGAGGTAACCGATGATATCATTCAGGGGTGCCAAACTCATTTCTCATGGCGGGACGCATCCGGCGCGGGTCAGGGGTCGGCAACTCGTAACACCCAAAGAGCATCTATTTTCCATCTCCGTTTTGTCCTTCTCCAGCCGATCGCTATCTTGGTCTTCCTCCTGCGCACTAAAACCGTTAAAGTCGTCTTCTTCGGTGTCGGATTGAACGGCCTCAGAATATCACGGTCATTTCTTATGTGAAGCGGCTAAATTATTTAACGGCGTGAAGCTCATTCGCCCCCAAAAAATCCATAAAGTGGCCGCCTCGTTTTTTTAAACCACGGTGTTCAAAGAGTGTTGAAAGTAGCGGCTTACTGTCCGGAAATGACGGTACTTTCGTGGCTCCATAACGGCTGTTTTGCATGTCAGATTTGATTTATATGGCGCCAAATCACAACACAATTGTCTTATGGCACTTTCCATATACTGCCATTCTGGACCACGCTTTTGAAAATGATCTCCAGAAACCCAACTTTCAGCCACGAGCGGGCACTTGGCGATGGGGGCGCCTTTTTACCAGTGCAGTAACGTGGGCGGCCTAGAACAGTAGTTTTACATGGTTACATGGTTTAAACCAGGGGTCGGCAACCTTTAACACCCAAAGAGCCATTTGGACCCGGTTTCCTCGGAAAAGAAAACACCGGGAGCCGCTATTACTTTTTGACGTCTAAAATTAAGGTACCACTGTATATATTGCTTTTTATTACCTTTACACTTTGTATAAACAAGTGTTGCTTCTGAAATTCACAAAGTATTGCAGAGAAAATTAAATTTTATTTATGCAATGAACTCATTTTGAGCTTTGGGCTTTCAGAGCGTGTAGCAGAGCCTTGACCTGAATTTTAAAAATAAATCGGGAAAAAATCACTGTGTCAGTAAACAATAACAAATGAATATTTGCAAAATATCTTCATAAATATTTCTTTTACCTGGTTTATGGGACTTCTGCTCCTGAACTTCTGCACACAGCATCTGCAAATCGGGACTTTACCGGCTGGCGGGTATACCGGCTTCCGCGAGTGTGACGTTATTTTGAGCGGGGAAAAATAATAAATATAATTTTATTTAATATTTCAATAATCTTCCAACTTAGAACTAAAAGTTAAAAAAAGGAATTAACACAAATGATATACACTTCACTGAAATATTTATAATTTATTTTCCCAAGCCACTCGGAGCCGCTGTGTAAAGATAAAAGAGCCGCATGGGTTGCCGACCCCTGAACTAGGTAGATGTCAAGCAGGCCGGACCATTAAAATGATAGCATACTCAGCAATAAATAACCAAAATATCATGTCTTTCCTCTGTTTTGGTGTAAAGAAGTACAAGGACATACCTGAGGCTATCAGACTTTTTAATTCCTCTTCCTTCAGCTGCAGGGAATCTTCAAATCTTTGTACTTCAGTCCTTAAAACACTTTAAAGCCTTGACTTTGACACTTTAAAGTTTTATTTGTATTTCTTATTCTCACCCCCTTTTTTTTTTACTGTTTATACAATTTCCTACTATTATTTATTATTGTTATGTTTTACTTGACACCCTGGCACAACAATTTCCTTCGGGATAAATAAAGTTATTCTTATTCTTATTCTTATTCTTATTCTTATTCTTATTCTTATTCTTATTCTTATTCTTATTCTTATTCTTATTCTTTTTAGGAAAATCTTGGAATTTAATTAAGAATAAGAACAGCTCTATTTATCCAGAAGGAAATTGTTGTGCCAGAGTTTCAAGTAAAACATAGCAATAATAAATAATAGTAGGAAATTGTAAAAACAGTAAAAAAAAAGGGGGGGGAGAATAAGAAATACAAATAAAACTTTAAAGTGTCAAAGTCAAGGCTATAAAGTGTTTTAAGGTCTTAAGCACAAAGATTTTGAGATTTCCTGCGTCTGAAGGGAGAGGAATATAAAACATTTCATGAAACACCTCATATTTCCTTAGACAATTATGTAATTTACTTTTATCATCCACATGTTTGCATTGCGACCGATCCCACTGATCGTACAAAGGCACAAAACTTTAACAAGAAATTGGAATTGAAAAATCCAGTTATGCACTTAACTTATAAAGAACTTATAAAGAAAGGGATTTTTAAACCCCTTCCACATGTGCATATAAAATCTAAATTGAATCCCTGCCTACACCTTGAAATTAAAGAGAGTGCTATTAAATGTGTAAGGAAGAAAGTATTAAAACTTCATCCATGAAACATGCAAACACACACAATATGTACTGAAAATGTATGGAGTTGCATGAAAATTGAATTCCACCATCCTCTTTTGTAGTGAAGCTGGTGACTAACATTGAATTGCACATTTTCACTAGCAATTAGCTAGCTGGCTTTTACCGCTGCTTCACTGATTTCTCGGCTATGGGTGAAAGTGGACGCTGTTTCCTCAGACCCGCCAGCAAGGGTCGATCTTATCTCTTCTCCGTTATCCTTGCAAGCTGTCATATTTTTAGCTGTGATGAGTCTCGTTGTGGCGCCGAATATTATATTCCTTAAATACCGAAACTTGTTGCAAACACACCGAGCACAAAGGTTTCCCGTGCGTCTCCGTTAATAAATAGAATGTAGTCCATTTATCTTTGAAAATTCTACACTCTATCTGCTTTTCTCTGTTTTGATAACAACAGTTTGGCTAGTGAAGGAGTAGCGGGGAGGTGGAGAACAGGGTAGACACAACATGGTAACAAGAAGCAGATTGTGGATATTCTGACCAAAATAATGCGCCACTCAAATTCTTCAATTGCATTTAATTAAAAAAAATTAATCCTTGTCTTTCATGCATTTTTCACTTTCAAATTATCCCGCGGGCCTGATCGAACCTCCGTGCGGGCCGGTTCCAGCCCGCGGGCCGTATGTTTGACACCCCTGTATTAAATGACGATAAAGCAAATCGCTTCATTTCGATTTGGAAAAGGGTTCAAAAAAAGAAGAGTCGTATTTCTATCCTTTGCAGGGGGAGGACGGGGTCGTGCGCTGGATGTCGGTCCTGACCAACGTGGCCGACCAGCTGTACTACCCGTGTGAACACATCGCCTGGGCCGCGGACGCCGAGCTCATCCAGGCGAAGTCAGATAAGTGGTGGCTGTGCAGCACGCTGCTGTGGGGCGTCTCGCTGCTGCTGGGAATACTCAGGTGAGATGCCTTTCCCTCGCACGCCGTCGTATCGCCGACTCAGGCGGCGCGGTCGCTTCACCCTCCGATGCGGATCCACGTCAGGTCGCTCAGAGTCATCCTGCTGCTGAGGAAGGAGTTGAAGAAGTTCCAGAGAGAAGGAGGAGACGGCAGGTGATGCACGAAACCTTGTTTTGAAATGATTTCCCACCTGTCGAGTATCATTTTCCGATCCTGACCCGTTTTCTCCGGCAGTCCGGCTCAGATCCGCCGGCAGATGCAGGCGGAGCTGCTGTCCGTCATCGCCGGCGCGGCCGACCTCGGTAACGCCGTTCACTGGATGCCGCCAGGGTTCCTGTGGGCGGGAAAGTTCCCCAGCTGGCTGGTGGGACTGATGGGCACCGTGTCGTCTCTGATCGGTCTGATCCAGATGAGCGCCGACTAGTCCGCCAACGACGAGCGAAACATCTCCGGCCCATCTTGAAAAGGAGATCGGGTTCCGGTCAGACCCTTGTCTCAGGAATCCAACGATAACGTCCAAGATGAAGTTTCACTTTTTTTTGTCAAACGTACGGCCCGCGGGCCGATACCGGCCCACCATGGGGTCCAATCCGGCCCGTGGAATAAATCTACAATTTAAAAAAAATTCTACGCCTTAAAAATAAAAATGCAGTTCCTTTATTATCTGCAGGAGGCACACTGTTTTGGTCAGTGTTAGCAACATGGCACAACACTATGTGACTTAGAATTTACAGCAGATGGCAGAATGCGGCTTATGGGTTTTTAAATAGCATTTTTTACTTTGTTAGAAATTTACCTGCTTTTCCGTTTGGCCCCGACTCCCTCATCTGCAAGATGTTTTTGTCAAAAAAGAGAAAAGTGGATATGGAGTGCAGGGTTTTCCAAGAACATGGACCACTTCTTATTTGTTTGTTGAGGTGTACAAGAAACCTGCATGCTTGGTGTGGATGTGCAACGATGAGACTCGCCATCGTGAAAAACACAACTAAATGAACTGAGAAGACAGAACTGAGGCTTAGCTTTGTTGAAATTGCACTTTTCCTAATGAATCTCAAGTTGTTCATCATGCATTTTTTTATGGGACAGTACATTACCTAGAAAGATTTTTATAATTTACCTGTTCTCCTTTACACTAAAACAATTGAAAAAAATTGGACTTAGCTTAAGTACCAAGAATGAACACTATGATTTCACTGGTCCGCCCCCCCTCGACATCAAATTAGTCCATATATGTGTCGACTTAAATAAGTTCAACACCCTTGTTCAAAGAATCTTAGCCACTCAAAAATAACTTGAACAATTTAAGTTAATTCAGACTGTTTTATTTATATGTTAGATATTCAAGGCAAATAGGTTCTTGTTGTCAGAAACACTCCAATAACCAGAATTTTGGGATCTAATTTGATTTATCGAAAATACAATGATACAATAACCATGTCAGATTTTTTTTGTTTTTTTGGGAGCTGTTTGTCTCAATGCTGGAGTTCACTTTTTGTTTCTAAATGCATGTTAAAGACCAACTCTTAAGAGTACCAATATTCTGCAATGATATTCATCTGTTGTACAAAATGTAAGAAAATAAATGAATTTTATTAAATCTTAGTTTTTGATGATGTGAGCCTTATTTTGGGTTCGATTGAGTGAGACTGAAAATCCACCAATGGCGTCGAAGGAAGTGCTGCCTTCAAGGACTGCCGGAAACGTCTGAATGCACACGGCAAACTATTGAAAAAAGATTTGCAAACGTCAAATTACACATCACTTTAGCCCGTAGTGATTTTTCAGACTTTAAGTTTTAATCATGTTCCTGTTGCTGTAAATCATTTGATACCCGTGGTTTTATTTCTGTCCGTCTTCAGAACTGGTTCGAGCTGAGTACTGAAAAATACTACAGTCCTTGAACGCAGCACCGGAACAGAAGCAAGCGAATAAATAAACGACGCCGAGCCGAGTAGGGTCGACAAATGGAAATGCGAAAAACGTCAGGAAAACAAAGGAAAAACCAAGCGATTCGTGAATATAACATCCTAGCGTGCCGCGAAATAGTAGCATGACGACTGAAATAAAGACAAACTTTCAGAAAAGGCTCCTCTCTCAAACCACATCCGTTTCTATGTCGTGGCAGCGACAGCAGTATCTGTCCGAACACAAAGACCGAACACATCAGGTGAGCTACACTTTTCTTACCTTTATTCCTCCAACATAAATATCATAAATGTTATACATTACTAAAAGCTGCCCTTCGGGCTAATAGCGGTATGTTTTTTCTATGTTGTATTTTTTCAACAGCACTATAAGACGCTACTACATGAGCCATACCAAGTTAGCTTCCCAGCTATATTTGATTGACAGTTTTGAAGTCAAATGTGTGTGTGTGTGTGTGTGTGTGTGTGTGTGTGTGTGTGTGTGTGTGTGTGTGTGTGTCGTTTTCCCTTTTACACATGTGTAATCTTAAGCTACTTTTTTACACCGCACGTTAAATAAATAACTGTGAAGTTGCCCAGGCCATTCAAGCCAACCAAGTCACTCCAGTCATCTGCTAGCTTGATCTCCAGGACTGAATATTCCTCTTTTTCCTCCTCTCTGAAATAACTCCAGGGGTCTGAGACTGTTTTAATAGACCAAGATAAAACATAGCACCTAAATGTGTTTGACATATTGAGATTTACACAGTTGTGTCAACTCCCAGGTTTGTAAACACAACTACTTACAACAGTGGTTCCTAACCTTGTTGGAGGTACTGAACCCCACCGGTTTCATCTGCGCATTCACCGAACCCTTATTTATTGGAATAATAAAATTATTTTTTGAATTCAAGACGTAGGTGTATGCTTTACTGTTGCACAAAACGAACCGTTCATCAATATCACTGTGTTCAAAGAGTAAAACCAGTAATAGATGATTTTTACACAAAACAAAGGAAAAAGGAAGTGTTCCTTTAGTTTTGCTGATGCTAGACAAGAATTGCTCAACTTGGCATTGCAAATTGTGCAGTTGGGACGCCGACATAATTCATATGAAGGTATTAAAATATCAGGAAAAAAAATCACACAACGTATCATCACGACACTCACAACATCAACCAAGCGATATGGTGTGATCACCTGCAGCCAGAGATGGCCAAGCGGGGCGCGTCATCACAAATTATATGAGTGGGGTCTGTGTCTTGACCTCCGCCGAACCCCTGGGGTTTGATCGAACCCAGGTTAAGAACCACTGGCCTACAAGAAAAGTGTCTCCCTACTAAAGATCGCAGTGTTCTCCAAGGAGGATGACGTTCCTATTTGTACTTTGAGCCTTAGGTTGCTGATAGTATCTTGATGGCCACGTGTCACGAACTTCACAAACTACCACCTGAAGCAACTGTTTTCAAGCTTAAAATTCAAGCGTGTTAATGTAAGGGGTTACCGATTTATTAAAACGCTATTGGACCGATAGGCTTGCTGAATATGCGAACGCCTCATTTCCGACTCGAAGGTGGAGCCATCACAGTGATGCAAGTTCTTCTTTGACAGGCCTTCTTTCAAAATGGACTTTGACTGCAATTCTGCAGATGACCCCGGTCCTCCTCCGCCCTCGGGGTCCGACTCTGTCGACGACGAGCTGGACGGACGGGTGACGGAGGGCTCGCAGGCGGAGGATCTGGACACCTACAACCCCATCGAGCCGCCTCCGCTGGACTGGAAGTCGGACTCCTCGAGCGAGGCGGCGGAGGTTCTGGAAGACGCCGGCGACCTTCCGTCCGCCAGGGATCTGGAGAAGGACACCTCAGGTGCGCGGGAGGTGCGTGACACTATGACTTCACCGGGCGTGAACCAGGAGGAGCAGGTGGACGCAAACTCAAAGCCGGACATGGAGGACACGGAAGAAAGTGCCGTCGAGGAAACGGACGGGCAGAGGGTTCTGGACTTGGCAGATGATTATGCAGTTGGAGGTGTGGAGAATGTGGGTATGGAAGAGGACATTTCCACCAGGAGATCAGGAGATGAAGACCACTCCCGCATCCAAACCTTGCTCAGCCAGCTCCAGCTGATGGGTGAAGAGGCTCCTCCCCTCCTGCTTCCGGGTGTGGAGGCGTGTCCTTCCTCCGTGTCGACGGACGACGCCACGGAAACCACTGGATTGTTGTTTTCAGAAAGCCACCAAAGGGATGTGCTTGGACTGCTGCAGTGCACCGAGCTCAGCTCGCCGCCCCGTCCGGCCTGCGAGGTGGACGCCGTTGTCTCGGTGTCCTACAGCCAGGAGGACGCTCAGAGAATGTGGGGGCAGTATGGGAATGGCCAACAGCGGCGGCAAAGGGAAGACTCGCTCACGTCCCTGCCTGACGATGAGTATCTTGAGCCGGTGTGGATGAAGATCGGAGAGGAGCCTCCGGCGGAAGACGCTTCTGCCGAGAGTCAGCAGGTCGGTAAACCATCGGCGCCGCCGTGCAGTTTGAAACGAAGCTTCTGCGAGATGTCGTTTTATAGACTGACCCCTAACATGCTTGCTCTTTTCACAGAATCCTGATGAACAACCTTCCTACAAGGATGGTGAGATGTTTCACTCCAAACACAATAAATAATTGCAACCGTGAAACCCGTTAAAGAATATGGTTTCTAACAGCATTTCTTTTTTTTTTTAGTGCCAGGTCCGTGTGACCCCGAAGACCTGTTAGACGGAGTTATATTTGGAGCCAAGTACCTGGGATCCACCCAGATCAAATCGGAGAAAAACCCGTCCACAAACCTCCGCATGGCCCAGGCTCAGGAGGCCGTGGACCGCATAAAGGTGAACCGCCAAATCCTCCCCGCCGGGTTGCGACGTCACCATCGCAGCGCTCGGATTCCGCTCAGAGCCGGCCGTCGGACCGCCGAGTCTGAACGCGTTACTCTCTTTATGTCGTCGCGGTGCAGATAGCGTGTCGTGACGCGCGGTAATGAAGACGTTGACAGGCCTGGTGTTTAAACCAACTCTTCCCTTCAGGCTCCGGAGGGAGAATCCCAACCCATGACAGAGGTGGATCTCTTCATATCCACTCAGCGGATCAAAGTGCTGTCCGCAGACACGCAGGTTTGTTCCTTCAGAGCTGCTCCGCAAAGTGTTTTTCACGCTGCCTGCCGGGCACTCACAACACACACTCTGATGGTGCCGCGTCCCCGGTCTGAGCGCCGCTGCCGACTCAGGACGTGACTCGTAATCGAATCGAAGGAATCCCGGTGCGTGTCAAATCATATCTTCTTCCCCTTTGAGCTTCTCCCTTCAGGGTCTCCACAAGGAAATAAACCTTCTTCATTTATCCCTATTCTCAGGATCCTCCTCTCTCACACCAACTACTGTATTTTTCGGACTATACGTCGCACCGGATTATAAGCCGCACCGGCCAAAAATGCATAATAAAGAACGAAAAAAACATATATAAGTCGCACTGGAGTATAAGTCGCATTTTTGGGGGGGAAATTGATTGAATAAAATCCAACACCAAGAATAGACATTTCATCTGGAAAGGCAATTTAAAATGAAAATAGAATATAGAACAGGCTGAACAAGTATAGCCTATATGACGCATAAACAACCAACTGAGAACGTGCCTGCTAGGCTATGCTAAGGTAACATATTACGGTAAGAGTCATTCAAATAACTATAGCATATAGCACATGCTACGACCAAACAATCGGTGTCACTCTTAATCATCAAATCTGACGAAATCTCCTTCTTCGATGTCACTTCTGAACAACTCCACCAACTCTGAAAGTAGACAATGCGCCGCTTCCTCTTCTACCGGTACGTCGCTACGTCAGAGTCATCGTCACTTGCAGTTCCAATTATTCCAGCTTTTCTGGATCCCGACAGGACGGCGTCCTTGCTCTGATAGAGAGGCGATTGCGTTGCATGAAGCGGTAACACCAGGAAGGTCCTCCCGCAAACTCATTTATATTCATCTCCTTGGCAACTACCTGGGTGTGAAGACGCAACCGTCCTGTTGACAAGCCTCTCCCGGCAGCACGTTGTTCAAACACCCGTGTGTGAACTCGTTGCTCTAGCCGCGGCCAGCTAGCTTGTAGCCCGCGATTAGCTTTTTTGGTTTTCTTCATTTCAGTAAGAATAACCTCCGCTTTTCGCCAATCCCTTACAAGTTTCTCACTAACTTCAAACTTTCTTTCTGCTGCTCGATCGCTGTTTTCTGGCTTGTAACCTGCAGAATATGATTTTCTTTTCGGTGCCATTTTTGTTCAGCTCTTCTCAGTTGTTTTTATAAGTTAGTACGAATGTTGAAATGATCAACTATGAAAAAAACTGCGACTTATAGTCCGAAAAATACGGTACCTTCATATCCTCTCTCACTGCATCCATAAATCTTCTCTTTGGTCTTCCTCTAGACCTCCCAATTCCAGCATTTGTCTACCAATATCTTCACCATCCAGCCTCTGTCCATGACCCAACTGTCTCTGACCTTCTCCCCAAAACATCTAACATGTGTCGTTCCTCTGATGGACTCATTCCCGATCCTATCCGTCCTTCTAAAGAGAACCTCAGCATCTTCATCTCTGACATGTCAAATCATATGAATCTCATTAATCAATAGGTTGAGTATTTGAATGCATGAGTGTTTTATAAAGGCCGGTGATTCATTATGAAACAGTAGATTCTGTTCGAATCTGTGAAGCACTAAAATCTATTGGATTTACTGTATTATCTTATCAGAAACCGTCACTATGTTGTGATATCACAGTGGACCCTCGCTAATTTGCGTTTCGACTTTCGTGCTCTCGCTACTTCATGGATCTCTTTTGTTATTCGGTTTTTGCGATTTATCTTTTTTTTTTAGCATTTTTTTGCATTATTTGATTTTTTTTTCCTGATGAAATAGCCTAAGAAGACAAAAAAAAGTAAAAAATTTTGTAAAATTAATCTAAGATTTATTTTATAAAATAAATAAAATACCAAAATCTCCCTTGCTGGCACGCATTCTTGGAGAAGGCGGCTTCTTCCACACGACATCAGTGGTTTAACAGACCGTCATTCGGATCCGTTGACGGACGAGGACCTCGCCGAGATGACGAAGTCTGCCGGCGAGGAAGAGAAGCGACAACAAGAGGAAGAAATCCAAGAGACTAACGAAATCCAACGCAGCAAAAGCCCTGCAAAATATGTCGCAAAAACAGAACGATGAAATGGTTCGGTCGGTCCGCTTTTGTAACTTAATGGACGGGGCCGTGGAAGTTTATAAAACTTTTCAACCATAAAACAGTTGTTTCTTAACGAAAAAACAAAAAAGCCAGCGAGGCAGAAGGTGCAGGCGTAAACCCCCCACGTGAAGGTCCTGTTGTGGTGAAAAAGGGCCGTTTGGAGGAACTCGTGATGTTACCTTGCAGACCTGAAACCACCGGTTTCTGGGTCAGGAGATAAACAGCTGAGTATTTCCCTTCTGTTCACCACAAACGTTTTACAGAAGTACCGATAGCTGCTCTGGTCGTCTCCCGTCTCCTCGGTCGAGCGAAAGTGGGTCGTCCTCTGGCCGCTCCCTCCTTGACTATTTGGATATTCGTCACTGTAACATGGAAATAAGAACAGCTGCGGCTGCTTTGGTGTGGATTCCAAAAATGTAGCTCTAATTTATCTCATCAGCTTATGTCATGTATTCTTTTCATCCGCGATGTGAAAGCGATTCTGGCAAACGGAAGAAAAGTAATTATACGTATTGTTGTTAAAATATTTGGTTTTTAAGACCGCTATCAATAATATTTCCAATGTAGGAATTGAACCAAATCACGTACCTGTCGCACCCATTGCTGTAACCAGTCATTTGGGAATTAGCTCCTTTTTAGACAAAGTGAAAAGCAGATCTCTGCCTGTTTTTCTGAATGTACCAAACAGGCTCTGTGTTTCGTTTCCACTCAGGAGGCCATGATGGATCACGCTTTACAGATGATCTCTTACATCGCTGACATCGGCGACATCGTGGTCCTGATGGCGCGCAGAAAGCGCAAGGGACAGGACGGCGCCTCCCCGTCGAGCTCGCCCTCTTCATCCTCCGCCGGGCCTCAGAGGAAATGTCTGATGATCTGCCATGTCTTCTCCTCCGAGGATGTGAGTTGGTTTAGGGTCTTGTATTCCTGAGTTGTCGAACCTCTTGACCACTGTGACCGCGACTCCATTGTTCCAGTTCATTAGTAATCTGGAGCTTTTAGCTGCAAAACCCACAACTCTTAAGATGAAGGAGACGATCCGCAGTCTCGCTTCCCACAATGTTTGCCACAGTTAAAAACAAAACCCGTGCTTCCTTCTGGCCTGCTTTCCTGAATGTAAAAATGGTCTGGCTGCCGTCCCAGTTTCCCGAAGTTGGCAGGAGGAACAGGAGGTGGAGAAGTTTCTTTTGGAAACTAATTAGCTGTGGGATACTGAAGGCCGGAGGAGGGGGGGGCGGTTTCTGCTGCCGGCTTTTCCCGGCTGAACTGATTTATTACCTTTTACTTTGTAACCTGACTTAAGTAGGATGAGCGAAACAAGTCGCGCCTCATGCAGGAACGAAGGCAGCCCCTCTGCACGTCGGAGGAAAACCAATTGTCCCCTTCTTCTGCATTCAGGCGCAGGTCATCGCCCAGGCCATCGGACAGGCGTTCGGCGTGGCCTACCAGCAGTTCCTGCAGGTCAATGGCATCAAGGCCAGCGATTTAAGGCCCGGTGAATACAGCAACTACCTGGAAAGTCAGGAGCTCTACAACGGCGACCTGGCGCACTTCTCCGACTCCCAGAACCTGAGAGATGTAAGCAGAGAGATCGTGAACGCATTGTTGAACACAGATCACGGTTTTCATAGTTGAACCGTAGATTTATATTGACATCGCAACCCTGCTCATACCGCAAATGAGCAGGTTTATAAATGAAGATTACAATTATTGAAATGCTTGAAAGTCTTTCAAACAGAGTATTTTGATTCACATAAATGAAAAGAATTGCATTTTTAAGCAACGGGGAGGGAGGCAATGATTCCGCCTCACATTCGTCTCTCGTCCTCCCCTTCATCCGGTCATCAACTTGTAACGCGGGGATTCTGGGAATCGTGAATTGTTTCTTCAAACCAAATCAACACGTAAGCGTGATTCCAGCAGCCCTGCAGTCGCGGGAGTAACCGCGAGAGTTTTCCTTACGTGAAATCCTTAAAACGCGTCACGTGTCGGCATAAATTGCTAGGTGACGGCCCACGCACAAAAGTGTACGAGGTAAATATTGGATGGGAGTCGCTCAAGGTCACAGATAAACGCAAACTCAAACACAGCAATGAAACCGCTCGATAGCAAAAAGGCCCTTTTTTGTATATGTGGTTCTAGGTGGTGATCACCAAGGCCGCTGGGGAGATCCTGGGCCTGGCTGTCGTGGAGTCGGGCTGGGGCTCCATCCTGCCCACGGTGATGGTGGCCAACCTTCTCCACGGAGGTCCGGCCGAACGCTGTGGCGAGCTCAGCATCGGCGATCGCATCATGTCAGTCAACGGCACCAGCCTGGTGGGTCTGCCCATCACCACGTGCCAGAACATCCTCCGGGTAAGAGCAAGGAGTGGGAACAAAAACTAGCAGAATGGAGCGGCTGATGTTTTCGTTCCCCCGACGAGGCTCGGGACAAAGTAAAAAACTGAATGTTGTTGTAATGCATTTAGTTTTCACCAGATGGCAGTGTATATCCACCCAGTGAGACAAGTGGCATTCTCCCTTTTGGGTTTCTGGAACGCCGCTGTCATTATTAAACACAGTAAAGGTTTTAAATGTTGAACTTTACTATATTATGTTGACAAGTGCCTATCTTTAGAATCTTCTGCTACCAAAGTTACATTAGAGGTGTATTGTAGCGGCAGAAGTGAAGGGAAGAAGCGGATCTTAAAAATGGGTTATCGTTTCTGATATTTAGGATGTTCACAATCAGTTCCAACTGCGGCGCAGTCACACGCTACAACTCATTTTAATGGCACTGTGTTTTCCTCAGGACCTGAAAAGCCAAAAGTACGTGAAGCTAAGCATTGTCCACTGCCCGCCCGTCACCATGGCAATCATCAGGAGACCGGATCCCAAATTTCAGCTTGGCTTCAGCGTCGAGGACGGCATTGTGAGTCGATATATGATAACGCATCTGTTTCTCATGAACTCTAAGGCAGTGAAATCCTGTCCACCTTTAACCTGAACCTGTAATTACCTGATACCTTGACCTATAAGCAGAATCTTTTCCTTGAAAGTGAGTTATTGAGTTTACTGCAGTGCTCAAAAATGTGTTTGGCGTCTTTTTGGTCTCGAAATAACACCCGTGTCCGTGGTATGCCAGATCTGCAGCTTAATGCGGGGCGGCATCGCGGAAAGAGGAGGCATCCGAGTCGGACACCGCATCATTGAAATCAACGGACAGAGTGTGGTGGCCACGCCGCATGACAAAATAATTCAGATCCTGACAAATGCGATCGGAGAGGTAAGTGAGAATGAAGTGGAAAGTTTTTTTTTTGTTCGTTTTTGTGCATACATGTATGTAAAAAAATTAGTCGGATAGCATTTCTCAGTTGTAAAAATGATTTATTTTCCTTTCGTAGATTCACTTGAAGACGATGCCAGCCTCCACATATCGGCTCCTAACGGGACAGGAGCAACCGGTGTTTCTTTGAACACGCCATGACGCCGCCCAGGACAAAATAGTGTGCATATCAAGCAAAATGAACTGTTTGTTTTTGTTTTTTTTTTCCAAACATAGAAAATATCATGCAAACGATCACACAACATAGTATAAGCTGACATCACACAACAAAATACAACATGCTAGCTCTAGCTGCATACTTTTAATATGTAAAGTACATTGGAATATTTTATAAGGAGATTGTGACATAGATTATCATAATATCAACTTGTTTTTTTCACATATTTCATGACGCAGAGAGTAGCTGAGAAACAATAATGCTCAAGCACACCCTATACGTCGGTGAAAAGTGTCTGAGATGGGTTTTTGATTCTTCCAGCATGGAGTGTGCTGCCGCAGTGCCTCACCTGAAAGTGCTCACAACTAGGGATGCGCTCCCCTTGTCCTCATGAACACGTGCACATCAAGTGACTGTCACCGCCCGAATTTATTCATGCACTACATTCATGCATGTGCCTGACTGAAAGCAGACGTGCACACTTAGCAGTGACAGCATTACTCAATAGGGATGTTTATATTTTTAAGAATAGGATATTTTAGATGCTCATTAAATTGCTCTGTAAGCTAATGGTTTGATGTTATTTATTGAGACACTGGTCAACATGTTTCACATGCAAAGTTGCTATCTTCATAACTTAATATAGCATTTAATTTTTTCAAAATCAAATTAATTGCATACAATTGAAAAGATGAATCTCTCGTGTGTTTTTACGGAGACGGTCACACATGCCTTCATTTCAATATGTCAATTTATAAACAAAGACTCGCTCTGGTCAGATTTATGAAACTAATGTCATGGTTTAATGTGTAAAATCTGATGTGTTTTCTGTTAATATATCATTCTTATGATAATAAAGTGCCATTTTGTTGTCACACGATTATAAAAACACATGTGACCCTGCTTATCTCATGGTCTACAAGCTGTCAGAAGTTCCTAAACACTGGCGTCGACCAATCGTATTCCCCGCTGCAACTTGACCCCGCCCCCTACAATTCTGGCCAATCACCGCATCGGGTGGGCGTGGCCGCTATCATGTTCGCTGTCGCTGAACGCCAAGAAATGGAGGGACTGTGACGATCTCAGGAACATTTCCGCTTTCAGAACTGAATGACTTTGGCGCCGTTTGTCCAGGAAGGTAATTATTAACAGTTTTGAGAAGCTTAAAGTGTCGTGATATTGTTTAGTCGGGAAAAAGGCCTGGTTACGAGCGAAGAGCATCACTGTATAGCATGCTAGTAATAGAGCTCTACATACGGATGTGGGTCAATAGCTTACTGGCAACTCTTGTCAATATGAACCCAAGTTCAAGCTAACAGTCATATAAACTCACGTTTTTGGCTTGAAATATGTTTCTTTTTAGGTAATCGGCACTGATTCACGATTCTCTAAGAGATGAGCAGGGCATTGACGCTTAAAATACGTGATGTGAGAGTGTTTACTACAGCGCAAACAAGAGAAATAGTCCTGAAGTCACACAGCAAAAGTGATTAAGTCTCAGGGGGTAAGCTGCTGGGATCAGGAGGATTCAGGACTTCAGCAGATCACACTGTGCATTTCAGACAACCTTCACTTCAAACAATGGGGTTTATTTCACTCCAGCAGAAAGGGAAGAAAGGGGAATATTCCTGGTAAGATGCTTCTCACCTGCATACAGGTGGATATCAACAACAACAACAACAACAACAACAACAACAACAACAACAACCATGGGATTAAGATATAATATGTGTGCCATGTTGACATCGAAGGGAAAACACGCACAATGTTTACGTGTGTCGTCCCACATTTTTCAAAGTAGAAAAGGAAATAACACAGTTCTCCTGATTTGCGAAAAAGTCTCACTTTTGGTTGAAAACACGTTGTATCTAATCTGCAGCTCCGGGAGATAAAAGATTAAATCAGGATATTCAGAAGCAATTTTTTTCTGTTTTTTTGCATATTTTAGATTGAAATGAAAAGGAACATGTCACGACAGGGCTTTTAGAAATACTATTTAAATAATAAATTTGTTTTGATGATGTTTATCCCTTGCTTTGCCCTGCGCTGTGGTTATAGGAATAAATAAATGAATGAATAAGACTTTTTTTTAAAGAATCAACAAAATTTTGTTTGTATTAACTTTTTTTTATATCTAATCAGGAATGGATAAATAGCTAGACGGACTTTTTTCATCCCAAAGGTAAAGACATTTCTTTTCTTATTTATTTAATAAATTAATTATTTGCTTAGATTAAGTCTTTTATTTATTTATTTTGTGCATTAATTACTAATTTCATTCGTCGTATTTATTCATTTTTTATATTTGTTTTTGCAAAAAATAGCAGATTTTTTTTCCAGATGGTGTTCAGGGGTCTTGATATAAACACAAAAATTATATTTCACTTTTTTCTTTTTTTTTTTTTTCAATTTAAAAGTCAACATATCACATTTAGATGGCATTCAGGGTGCAGCTTAAAATGCACCCTTTTTAAGATTGTACACGAGGATTGCATGCACGTCTTTCAGGAGACGGTGGAATATGATAAATAATGCCTTTCAGCTTCTCTTCTCAGTAAGTGTTCTGCCTCCTTGCAGTTTGCCGTCATGGCCAGGTAGCTGTCGAGAGTAATGGCCGTTTTCCGGCAGCTCGTCCTCCTGCTGTGGAAGAACGTCACGTATCGCAGGAGAAACAAGGTGACATTTTGTTTGTTTTTTTTTGTTTTTTTTCTGGAAAAAACATGGCTGACACGAACACAACCGTCTGATTCTTCAGAATAGGTTTCATTTCCTCGATGAATGACGTGATAGATGTGAAATTGATTATTTTGAGCGGTTCGCAGAACAAATGAATGATAACAACTCCAGCAGATGTGAATTTTGATGTCGTCCCCAAGGCGACGGATGACTTGATGCGCCTGCACTTTCTCTGCCGTCTCCCTTGTAGATCCAGCTGATCATCGAGCTCCTCTGGCCGCTCTTCCTCTTTGTCATCCTCATCTCTGTGCGTCATTCGCACCGCCCTTACAAACAGAGCCAATGTGAGTGCGGTTATTTCACCGAATCGCTTTTTTTTTTTCCGGACACGAAGGCCTGAGACGGACTAAAAAAAACGTGGCCTTGAGCCAACCTGTTCAGGAGGATTAGCTTTCTGGGAAGGACTCGTGTCACACACCGAGTGTTTCCCTAATGCTCCTTGTTCATTGATCTGGTCTGTTCTGCATTTGCGTCGGATGAAATGACTCTCATAATGCAACACCAGAGAAATTGGACAGTATATCCAACCAATATTTGGGCTAAAAAAGGTGTGAGGGAGAAGGAGGTGGATAAAAGCGAAAATGAAACCCTTTTCATGGCGTTGCATGCAACCTTTTCACAAAAGCTATATTGAGATCAGCAGGAAATGAAAGAACGCGGCTAAAAAAAAAACTCACTAAGAAACGAGGGCGAAGAAAACCACCTGAAATCTTGTTTGAAATAATTATCTCTCCCATTTAGCATGATGACAAGACTCAGGGTCACGAATCATTCAGACATTTCGCACCAAAAGGCCGACCTGCAGCTCGCTTACGCTTTTATTTCACTTCGCATTCGTGGCAATCGGGGATTATATTCCATCGTGTTGTATTTAAGGTCGAACTTGTTGCAGGTCACTTTCCGAACAAAGGCCTGCCGTCAGCGGGCACCCTGCCCTGGATTCAAGGAATCGTCTGCAACATCAACAACCCCTGCTTCCACAGCCCGACGCCGGGGGAGACGCCGGGCCAGTGCGGCAACTTCGACAACTCCATGTAGGTGGAAATCGCAGACCGACGGGCGACGTTTTGTTTCACGGGGTCATAATTAATACGACACAATCCTTGTCTCTTTGTCTCCTCTTCTTTTTTTTTTGTTTTGATAAATCAGACTGTCCCGTCTGTTCGCGGATGCCCACACCTTTCTGGCTTACAGTGGAAACCAAAGATTCTCCGGCTTTCAGGATCTGACGGACAGCGTCCGGAGGCTGGCCGAGAGACCCGGAGCCTGGCCGAGTACGTTTCTTTACGATCGAAAACAGTCTGAAACCGCTGGACTTTTTGTATCCGGTCATCAAAGATGATTCTGTATTTTACCAAGAACTATGTTTATCTGACCGTAGACAGCAGCGGGTGCTCGGCGAGCAGCCGAATGTTGCCCTTCTGTTCTCTGCGGCTCCTTTCCGGAAGCCGATCGGGTTACATGACTCCTCCTCACGTTCACGCTCATGAATGAAAACAGGTTTTCCGGGTTCGTTCCCCGCCGGGTGTCTGCCGACCCGCCGACCCGCCACAAAAGTCCACTCTAACGTCTTATTTTCAGAAATGGGGACACTTAGCGTTTATAGTCACATCTTTCCCATTTTGTAAATCAGGGCCCGCAACATGAGTCAAGTCGGCTTTTCTTGTCGATTCACATGCAGTGGACACGCAAAGGAGTTGAAATGACGTTTGTCAAGATCCAACCCTGGGAACAGAGACAGGACAGACATTGAAATGCAAGACAGAACAACATATAGATAAAACAGTCATGAGACGTGTTGTGTTTTGACCTAAACTAATTGTAGCAATTGTAACAAGAGTGATAAATAACATTTATGTCTAGTTACTACTGTAACCAGAAATACGTTAAGTCTAAAACTAAACAGAAATGCTGGTGTGCAGTGAAGTACAGTCAATATTATTAGTAATATTAGGCTAAACTAAACAGTCTAAAACTAAACAGAGAAATACTGGTGTGCGCGTCAATCCCGATCTACTGGTCGATCGCAATAAAAAACTCAACCAAACAGCATAAAAAAAAAAAACACTCAACAGTTTACAGTGTAATAAGATCACAAGTCATTAAAATAGTTGGCAGCCTATCGTCCGTCACCGCTGCTACAGTGACGCGCTTGATTGACATACTGCGCAGCCAATCAGAGATCTCAATCCCAGTACCGTTGCACTGTGACTAATGGACATTTGAAAGTGTGTGTGTGTGTGTGTGTGTGTGTGTGTGTGTGTGTGTGTGTGTGTGTGTGTGTGTGTAAACATTACATTACATTACAGTCATTTAGCAGACGCCTTTCTCCAAAGCGACTTACAAAAATTGCAATTAAAAAAAAACTTGCAATATATGTATGTGTATATATATATATACACACACACACACACACACATTCATTCATACATACATATATTCACACACACACACGAAGTAACCAAGTATACTTAATATTTAAAATAGATATTGTTTCCCACATATATACACGTGTGTGTATGTATATATAGGTGTGTGTAAACATTACATGACATTACAGTCATTTAGCAGATGCTTTTATCCAAAGCAACTTACAAAAATTGCAATTAAAAAAAAAATTGCAATATATGTATGTACGTATGTGTGTGTGTGTATTTATGAATGTGTTTGTGTATATATCTATATATAGATATATATATATAATTGTTTTTGCTGATTAATCATGAGACCGTTATGACGTGGTCATTTTAAGAGTAGCTTGCAAGCCACAAAAAGTGAGAGCATCCATGTTTCCGCTATTTTCTTTTAGAAATCTCTACTTCTTATTTCATCACTTAAAAATTTTCAAAGCCAAATACTTTGTGGTGGAGCAAAGCAGGAGAAGATGATGTGTACAAATGTATAATATGTGTATTGCTATTACTGCTACTGTGTTTAGTATTAGCACTAAATGAAGATATTCAACTAGTACCATAACTTTTAATTTAATGTGTGTGGGTATAATTGTGTGTCTTATCTTATCATCTTAACGCTCCACTGCAGATCTCCCCGTAGGCGAATACCTGCGAGCCAACGAGACCTTCTCCACCTTCCTCCAGTCCACCGGCCTCCCGCCTTCCACCGTGGATCAGCTGCTAAAGGCCCGTCTCAATCTCCAGGTGAGGCGTCCTCTCCGTCCTCTCCGTCCTCTCCGTCCTCTCCGTCCTCTCCGTCCTCTCCGTCCGCGCCGTCAAGCTTGGAGACGCCAGACGAAGCCGTGATACGAATTGCGTTGGAATCGTCGCCTCCAGGTTTCTCTGGCAGGATCCCAGATGCAGCTCAAGGAGCTGGTGTGCAACGGGAGCGCGCTGGGACGGTTTCTGACGGCGGACGGAGGAGAGGCGGCCATGACTGACCTGCAGGCTCAGCTCTGCCGCCTGTCCGCCGACGTCCTACGGGAGGCCGAGCGCCTTTTCCTCTCCCAGCTGGACTTCGCCAAGTTCCTCACGGTGGGAACCAAGCCCCGATAAGTCCCGCCGCGACATCTAAATGCCGTCGTAAATGCCGCAAGTGATTTTTTTTCCTCTCTCTCGCTCGTGTCAGAGGGATCGTCTGATGGCCAACGCCGGCGACCTCAGGGTCGTCAGCCAAGCGGTCACCTCACTTTCCAGAGAGCTGGCCGTCATCATCGACGACGTAAGAACATCTTCTCCCTCTGCATTTCCGATGCTCGCGTATTACCTTCATTTCCGCACTATTGAGTGCACCTGAATATTAGCCCAACCGGGTAAAGATAACAAAATAAATCTATGTGTTTATATATAGGCTGCACGCGTTCACGTTGTAACTTGAGATATTTACACGGAAGCATTTTTTCAGTTAAATACATACCGGTAACATCCACAAATACATACTGGATTTTTTTTTTTTTTTTCCAAACAGTAAACACGGCTGATGAGAAAGATGAATAATAAATAAGACAAGGAAAAGTCTTGGTCTTCTATCTTGGTCTTCCTCCTGCGCACTAAAACCGTTAAAGTCGTCTTTTTCGGTGTCGGATTGAACGGCCTCAGAATATCACGGTCATATCATCGGCCCGATGTGACGCGGCTAAATTATTTAGCGGCGTGAAGCTCATTAGCCCCGAAAAAATCCATAAATTGGCCGCCTCGTTTTTTTAAACCACAGTGTTTAAGTAGCGGCTTATTGTCCGGAAATGACGGTACTTTCGTGGCTCCATAACGGCTGTTTTGCAAGTCAGATTTGATTTATATGGCGCCAAATCACAACACAATTGTCTTATGGCACTTTCCATATACTGCCATTCTGGACCACACTTTTGAAAATGATCTCCAGAAACCCAACTTTCAGCCACGAGCGGGCACTCTGCAATGGCGGCGCCTTTTTACCGGTGCAGTAACGTGGGCGGCCTAGAACAGTAGTTTTACATGGTTACATGGTTTAAACCAGGGGTCGGCAACCTTTAACACCCAAAGAGCCATTTGGACCCGGTTTCCTCGGAAAAGAAAACACCGGGAGCCGCTATTACTTTTTGACGTCTAAAATTAAGGTACCACTGTATATATTGCTTTTTATTACCTTTACACTTTGTATAAACAAGTGTGAAGTGTGTTGCTTCTGAAATTCACAAAGTATTACAGAGAAACTTAAATTTTATTTATGTAATGAACTGATTTTGAGCTTTGGGCTTTCAGAGCGTGTAGCGGAGCCTTGACCTGAATTTTAAAAATAAATCAGGAAAAAAAATCACTGTGTCAGTAAACAATAAAATATAATTATTTGCAAAATATCTTCATAAATATTTCTTTTACCTGGTTTATGGGACTTCTGCTCCTGAACTTCTGCGCTCAGCATCTGCAAATCGGGACTTTACCGGCTGGCGGGTATACCGGCTTCCGCGAGTGTGACGTTATTTTGAGCGGGGAAAAATGATAAATATAATTTAATTTAATATTTCAATAATCTTCCAACTTAGAACTAAAAGTTAAAATAAGGAATTAACACAAGTGAAATACACTTCAATTAAATATTTATAATTCATTTTCCCAAGCCACTCGGAGCCGCAGTGTAAAGACGGAAGAGCCGCGGGTTGCCGACCCCTGGTTTAAACCAAAGGGCCACGGTGTAAATGTAACTATATGTAACCAAAGGTAATGTCAAATAAATGTAACAGCTCCTTAATGTTAAATAACTCTGAAGTTATCATTAATTCAAAGCCAAAATGTTACATATGCATTCCCATCTTTCTTAGGCAGCCTTCCATCTGCATCAACTTTTCTCTTCCTGGACATTTAGAGATAATTTGGATTTCTCATTTCCACTGGTTGAAACTGTCATTGATGTAGATACACTGCGATCTAATGGCGGGATGCCGTCATTTTGCGGCATGAATTGTTGTAAATGTAGTTTATAGTCAATGCACGCGTTTGACTTCTTAATTTTAAGACATTCAGACCTTTTAAGACGTTCTCGTGGGTCATATCAAATGAATTTGGCTCGTGGGCCTTGGGTTTGGCACGTGTGGTTTAAAGCTTCAACTAGCTAGCTTCAGATACGTTTGCTGTCACTTTTAAATTTCATATAAAATGTTAGCAGTAATGCAACACCTCATTATGTGCAGACCAGCACGAACTCTGTATCCCATCTCGACTTCAGTTATTCAAACTCTACATCACGTGTCAAACTCCAGGCCTGCGGGCCAAATGTGGCCCGCCGCGTTATTTTATGCGGTCCAGGAGAACGTCTTAAAAGGTCTGATTCTCAACGCGTGCATTGACCATAAACTACATTTCCAACAATTCATGCCCATCATGTTTCCCGCAAAGTGACGGCATCCCGCCGTTAGACGGTAGCTTCTCCACATCAATGCCATTTTCAACCAGTGGAATTAAGAAATCCAAATTATCCTTAAATGTCCAGGAAAAGTTGATGCGGACGGAAGGCTGTTTCAAGAAAGATGGGAATCATATGAAATGAAAGATTTTGGATTTGAATAAGTAATAAATTTGGAGATATTTTACACGTTTATTCTACATAACATTTAGTTACATCTGGCCTTTTGAGGGCAACCACACCTTTGCTAACCCCGCTAATGCCTGCTTCTCTCTTTTTAAAATCATTTATTCGTATTCCACAGCTTCTCACCCGACGGAAAGTAATTGCATTTAATCGCTTGTGTACGTTTCCTCTCGGATTTATCGACTTCCTCCGTCGGGCTGATCTTCTCCCCCCGCAGTTTTCATCGCTCTCGAGCTTCACGGACATGAGCGCCGCTCTCCGCCTCCTGTCTCCGGAGAACCGGATAGCGCGACCCCGAGAGAGTTTCAGGGCCTTCTCCAGGATCATGTGTGGCCACCCCGAGGCCGGGGGGGAGAGAATCCCCTCGCTCAACTGGTACGAAGACAATGACATCAAGTCCTTTTTGGGGAAAAACGGCACTGAGGACACGGATCTGGACCGGGACAACAGCACCAGTAAGAGGCTTCACACGAGCCGTTTTGAGTGTCACTGGTTTTCAGTCCTCCTGCATAGCGTGATTTGCTTGCCGTCGCGCCACGTGTACTTTTTTGCAGACGATTATCTAATTTTTTTTTAAATAGATTTCACCGTTATTTCCGGGATTTAAGTTTACGCTCATAGGCAGACACCTCCATCCGCATGTGATCGGCCTCTCTGGAGACGGATGAATCGTTGCAGGGACTCCTGAAGGGATCGGCCGAAAGGAAAAGTTTATTTTTATATGGCCATTTTCAAAAAATTATCCCTCCTCTTTATTTAAAAGGCAGCTTGCAGAATAGTATCATTTTCACACTGCATTAACTCCTAAGGCAGGAGTCGGCAATATTTACCACCCAAAGAGCCATTGGAACCCGTTTCCCCACAGTAAATAAAAAAACAGGAGCCCCAAAAAAAAAACAAAAAAAACTGTGCAATATTTCATTTCACTGTGCAATATTCAGAACTGTGCAATATTTCATTTCATAACAGCTACACTACAATTTTTCCTTTTATCATACTATTGTGCACTCCTTACCTCACTTGTTACTAAGACACTTATAGTTTTATCACTTGTTTACTAAGACACTTTATAGTTTCACTGAGACACTTTATAGTTTATAGTTTATAGTTTATTTCTATTTCTGCCTTTTTCTTTTTATTATTCATTACTGTTATATTTTCTGTAACTCTGGCACAACAATTTCCTTCGGGATTAATAAAGTTGTTCTTATCTTATCTTATCTTTTGAAATGTAAAATGAATTAACACAGCATTTAATTTAATTTTTTTTTTCCTTTATGTTCTTATGCTTTTTTTTTAAATCACTGAACAACTGCGGAGAAAACAAAATTACATTTCTGCATGCAGCAAAACATTTTGAAAAAAAAAAGAAGTTGGATTGAAGGTTTATTTGAAGCAAAATACTCAATTCTTGGATGAAAAACAAAAAAACAGAAATGCCGTCCTCACTGTGTGCTGTCATCCTTTTACTGCAACAAAAATCTTTGTACTTAAGACCTTAAAACACTTTATAGCCTTGACTTTGACATTTTATAGTTTTATTTGTATTTCTTATTCTCCCCCCCCCCTTTTTTTTTTTTTACTGTTTATACAATTTCCTACTATTATTTATTATTGTTATATTTTACTTGAAACTCTGGCACAACAATTTCCTTCGGGATAAATAAAGTTGTTCTTATTCTTATTCTTAAAAAATATTTTAATGTTTTATTTAGACGTTACAAAATCGCCATAATCTTCAAATTTGAAATGGCATTTTAAAAACGATGGCGCTAAAATAAAATACATTTTATTATCGTTAATTATTTGCAAAAGCTACAGGGAGACGCAGCCGTTGGATCAGGATATCAGACTGTTGCGTTCTTTTTACATTGTGTTTCGTTTTTCTTCTTGGATTTACGAAAAACAAAAAACAGAAATGCCGTCCTCTCTCTGAGTGTTGTCACAAAACTTTTTATTTTTTTTGAACATTTATTAGAACAAGTTCCTTAACAGAGTTTTACACATTCTTACAAAACCTCATAACAAGATATACATTATACAATAATCTTTATGGGTCACTTATTTCCTCTATAGCACGTGAAAAATAAAATAAACCTAAAAAAAAAAAAAAAAAACACAAAGAAAAGCATCTAACTCAGTCAAATAGTGATAATATCTTCAACTCTCCAAATATACAAAAATATTTTAATACGTTTTATTTAGACGTGACAAGATCGCCACATTTGAAATGGCATTTTAAAAATGAAGGAACCAAAATAAAATACATTTTATTTTCGTTAGTTCATTGCAAAAGCTACAGGGAGACGCGTCCGAGGGATCAGGATATCAAGACTCTGTCGTGATCTGGTTACATAAGTGTTTCGCTTTTCTTCACCCGACAGCCCCGTTCTGCGAGGGTCTGATCCAGGGTCTGGAGTCCAACCCCTTGTCCCGCATCGTCTGGCAAGGAATCAAGCCGCTGTTCATTGGAAAACTGCTCTACACGCCCGACACTCCTGCGGTCCGGCAAGTCATGAGAGAGGTAAGAGTCAGACGGAAAACGGCGTCGCAGAGAATCCCTCGCCGTCGGTGAAGAAGTGAGCGATCCCTCTCGTCCGTCCAAGGTGAATCGGACCTTCCAGGACCTGCGGATCCTGCAGGAGCTCAACGAAGTCTGGATGGAGGTCGGACCCGTCGTCAGGGATTACATGCAGACCAGCGCCGAGCTTCAGCTGCTGCAGGTCTAATTCGACAGCTGCCGTTCCATTCGGTCTCCAAGCGCGCGTCCGTCGCTAATGCTTGTATTCCATGCGTCTGTGGAACAGGATCTGTTAAGGCGCCCCGAGGTTGCTGTGCTGGTCAACATGCGTTTGGAGAACACGTCCTGGACGGCTTCGCGGATCGCGCGTTTCCTGTCCGCGCCCCCGCCGGATGCAACCCGGAAGCCCGGAGCTCCCCTCACCTGGCTGGACGTCTACAACGACCTCAACCACAGCATCACCACCCTTGCACAAGTCACAGAGGTGTCATTCCCGCCGGAGCAGATCACGCTTGTGACTCTTCTTCTTCTTTCGGCTTTTCCCTTCAGGTGTCGCCACAGCGAGTCAACTTTCTCCATCTAACCCTATTCTCCGGATCCTCCTCTCTCACACCAACTACCTTCATATCCTCTCTCACTACGTCTATAAATCTTCTCTTTGGTCTTCCTCCAGACCTCTTGCCTGGCAGCTCCAATTCCAGCATCCGTCTACCAATATATTCTCTATCCCTCCTCTGTCCATGACCCAACCATCTCAGTCTGGCTTCTCTGAGCTTCTCTCCAAAACATCTAACATGTGCTGTTCCTCTGATAGACTCATTCCTGATCCTCTCCATCCCGGTCGCTCCCAAAGAGAACCTCAACATCTTCATCTCTGCCACCTCTAGTTCTGGCTCCTGTCTTTTGGTCATTGGAACAGTTTCTAGTCCAAACATCATCGCTGGTCTCACCACTGTCTTGTACACCTTTCCTTTTATTCTGGCTGAAAGTCTTCTATCACATAGTACCCCTGACACTTTTCTCCACCCATTCCAACCTGCTTGGACCATCTCTTCACCTCTTTTCCACACTCTCCGTTGCTCTGGACTGTTGACCCTAAGTACCTGAAATCCTCCAGCTTCTTGATCTCCACTCCCTGTAGCCTCACCGTTCCACCCGAGTTCCTCTCATTCACACACATATATTCTGTCTTGCTGCGACTAACTTTCATACCTCTCCTTTCCAGAGCATACCTCCACCTCTCTAGATTTTCCTCTACCTATTTTCTGCTCTCACTACAGATCCCAATGTCATCAGCAAACATCATGGTCCATGGGGATTCCTGTCTAACCTCATCTGTCAGCCTATCCATCACCATTGCGAACAAGAAGGGGCTCAGAGCTGACTCCTGATGGAGTCCCACCTCCACCTTGAACTTCTCTGTTACCCCTACAGCACACTGCACCAGTGTCTCACAGCGAGCATACATGTCTTGCACCAGTCTAACATACTTCTCTGCCACTCCAGACGTCCTCATACAATACCAGAGCTCCTCTCTTGGCACCCTGTCATATGCTTTTTCTGGGTCTATGTGAATGCTGGAATAAATGCACTTCATTAGCGTTTCCCGCTATCTCCTGCAGTGTTTCCCCTCGAACAAGCTGGAGGGGCTGGAGACCGAGGGGCATTTGATCGCCCGGGCTCTGAGGCTCCTGGAGGACAGACAGTTCTGGGCCGGCGTCGTTTTCCTGCTTCCAAACTCCTCGTCCTCCGAGCTGCCGCCCCACGTGTCCTACAAGATCAGGATGGACATCGACGATGTCACGCGCACGAATAAAATAAAGGACAGGTACGAAGGGAAATCTCCGCTTTTTTTATGGAAATCGAGATGACATTTGGATCGTTTACCTTTCAGATTCTGGGATCCTGGTCCGGCCGCCGACCCGTTCAGCGACATGCGCTACATCTGGGGCGGCTTCGTGTACGTCCAGGACCTGGTGGAGAGGGCGCTGATCCGCAGCCTGACGGGCGTCGAACAAACCACCGGCATCTACATCCAGCAGATGCCGTACCCCTGCTACGTGGACGACGTGTGAGTCGGAAGTCCGAATATTTCATCCGCGTGATTCCTTCGCATCTCCGAACATCACCCGTTTTTTTTTTTTTCCTTCCTCCAGCTTCCTCCGAGTGCTCAACCGCTCGCTTCCGCTTTTCATGACCCTGGCGTGGATCTACTCGGTGGCCATGATCATAAAAGGTGTGGTGTACGAGAAGGAGGCCCGGCTCAAGGAGACCATGAGGATCATGGGTCTGAGCACGGGGACGCTGTGGCTCAGCTGGTTCATCAGTAGCATCCTCCCTTTCCTGGTGTCCGCCGCGCTCCTCATCGGTCTGCTCAAGGCAAGATGGGAACACCGAGATACTCCTTTATCTGTTTCTGATACATTTTGCATCCAGTCCACGTCTGTACGTGAACCTTGACTCGTGAGTTTAATTCAATTCGTGACTGAGCTCCGAAATCAATTTGCTCGTACGTCGAAAAAATTGGATTTCCCCGTTAAAATGAATCGAAATGCTATTAATCTGTCGCGGTCCACCAAAAAAGTCCCGCCTTTTTTTTTCGTGATGCGTTTTTAACTGAGAAAAATAGACTTCATAAATACCATATCATTTATAAACAATAATAATTATGCATAATAAAAGAGAATGTGTATTTTATTGTATAAATTTGATTATCAGAATCAGAAAAACTTAATTTGTACCCGAGGGGTGTTTGGGGACACATGGGGTAGAATAAAATTAAAAGAAAAAGGAGAATTATATATATTATATAGGTATATATATGTGTGTGTGTGTGTGTGTGTATGTATGTACGTATGTATAAATATGTATATATATACGATACATATATATATGTGTGTGTGTGTGTGTATGATTCTCTTTTTAATTGTATTGGTTTATATATTTATTGTTTACACATATATATATATATATATATATATGATTCTCTTTTTTTTTTTTTTTTTTTTTTGAAATTTCCTTTTTTTGTATTTTTGATACATACATGTATACGCTGCTCTCACTCATGATATCTTACAGACAATAACACACACACACACACTTTACTCATGTTTTTCCATGATTGTATCTGGGCCACCTAGCCGTTGGCGGCACATCCGATTATTTTGTTGATTTCATGTCGCCGTGAGATCGTGAGAAACTTTTCGATTCCTCTGTATGTCCATCACATGCAGAGAAATTGACACTAAAACTTCCTGCAACGCGCGCGTCGTCGTCGTCGTCGTCAAACGCTCATCCCGCTCGCTCCTAACTCACATTTCGGTCGGTATCGCAAAACCACAAATCCTCTGACGGCAACGCCTCGTATCTTGAAAGAGCTCAAAAGTTGGCGCTCGTAAGTCAAGTTTCCGCTGCACAAAAACACTCAAAAACACTCAATGTAAGATGCTGAGGATGCAAACTCTAACACAGTGGTTCTTAACCTGGGTTCGATCGAACCCCAGGGGTTCGGCGAGTCAGTCTCAGGGGTTCGGCGGAGGTCAAGACACACATTGGTGATGACATCACTAGCCGCAGGTGATCACGCTACATAGCTCGGCCTATCCGTGCTGCGGGGATTTTGGCGCGCTCAGTTGTAGTAACTTGTGACTGTCGTGATGGTACGTCATGTGATTTCTTTCTTAATATCTTAATCCCTTCATACTGATTATGTCGGGCAAAAAAAGAAAGCGGTCGGAAGAATACGTACAATACGGATTCACATGTATGACGGAACGCGATTGGAATCGATGTCCTAACCGCATGATTTGCAAAGACAAGATGAGCAATTCTAGTCCAGCACCGGCAAAACTAAGGGAAGGCTTCCTTCAGCTGCATGGAGATGGGAACTACAAGAACATAGCGCTTGCTGGATTCAAGGTGAAGGGAGCCAGATTCCATGAAAAGGCTACTCTGCCTGTTCTTTGCACCCATTAACGAACCGATCCTCCATCCAATAAAGAAGGGTTCGGTGAATGCGCATGTAAAACAGGTGGGGTTCAGTACCTCCAACAAGGTTAAGAACCACTGGTCTAACAGCTTTTCTTTGTTATTTCCTGAAACACTCCCGTCCTTTCACTCGTCCTCTCACCTTCCTTCCAGTGGGGAGACATCCTGCCGTACAGCGATCCGTCCGTCGTGTTCTTCTTCCTGCTGGCGTTTGCTACCGCCACCATCATGCAGTCGTTCCTCATCAGTACCTTCTTCTCCAAGGCCAACCTGGCCGCCGCCTGCGGCGGCCTCATTTATTTCAGCCTGTACCTGCCCTACGTCCTGTGCGTGGCCTGGAGAGACCACCTCAACATCACTCACAAAGTCCTGGCCGTGAGTACGGCAGCCGCGTGGACTCGCGTTGGTAAAGTCCGACTGAACGGCGTTTCACTTTTTCACCTTCTTCTCTTAGAGTTTCCTCTCTCCCGTGGCCTTCGGGTTCGGCTGCGAGTACTTCTCTCAGTACGAGGAGCAGGGCGTCGGGATCCAGTGGTACAACCTGCATTTGAGCGCCGTGGAGGGCGACTCGTACAGCTTCACCATTTCTATCATCATGCTTTACGTAGACGCCTTCATCTACGCCGTGGCGGCCTGGTACATCGAGGCTGTGTTTCCTGGTAAGCCGGAGGTCACTTTAGTTTAGATCAGGGGGGTCGAACTCACGTACGGCGCTAATTTGATGTTGAACTGAAAAAAATACATGACGAACAACCTGAGATTCATTAAAAAAAAGTGCGATTTCCAACATTTTTTTTGTATTTTTCGCGATGGCGAGTCTCAGCGTAGCACATCCACACCAAGCATACAGGTTTCTTATTTCTTTTTTTTTATTTGCAAAACCCTACACTCCACATCCACTTTTGTCTTTTTTGACAACGACATCTTGCTGATGAGGGTGTCGGGGCCATCGGAACACCAAGTAGATTCTTAAAAATAAGACAAAATGCTATTTACAGACCCGGAAGCCGCATTGCTGCTACCTGCTGTAAGTTCTGAGTCACATAATGTGGTGCCGTGTTGCAGAAACCCACAAAAACAGTGTGTCTCCAGCAGACGATACAGGAACTGCATTTTTATTCCCAAAAAGTGGTTCATGATTTTTTTTATGGATTTTTTTTCAAATTGTAGATTTAAGATAAGATAAGATAAGAACAACTTTATTAATCCCGAAGGAAATTGTTGTGCCGGAGTTACAGAAAATATAACAGTAATAAATAATAAAAAGAAAAAGGCAGAATTAGAAATAAAAATAAACCATAAAGTGTCTCAGTGAAACTATACAGTGTCTTAGTAAACAAGTGATAAAACTATAAGTGTCTTAGTAACAAGTGAGGTAAGGAGTGCACAATAGTATGATAAAAGGAAAAATTGTAGTGTAGCTGTTATGAAATGAAATATTGCACAGTTCTGAATATTGCACAGATTGATTCCATGGGCTGAGTTGGACGTATGTTTGACCCCCTGTTTTAGATTATAAATATATTTGGCTGATAAGCTGAATTCAGAGGAGTGAATCTAAATATACTGAAAATGGTTAGATTTTAACTCTCCAATAGGCTTTTATTATGTCACACACTTAAAGGGAAATGTTTGACTGCTGTAAATGGGAGAAGTTGAGTAAAACTACTCTTTCGATTCTATTTTGTTCTAAAAAAAAAAAAAAAAATAGAATTAGGCTCGGAAAAGTAAAGGTAGCGTCAGCAATTCATTTATTCATTCATTTATTTTTTCAAGATGCATTATTTATCCTGCGTCCAAGTGCACACATGGGCCGTGTTTCTGTTTAACCACCTGGATATTTGCATCTCAGGTGAATACGGGATCCCCAGGCCCTGGTACTTCGTCTTCCAGGTCAACTACTGGGGCGGCGCGCCCCTGGAGGCCGGCCTGCCGATCCCCGCGGCGCCCGCCGAGCAGGATGAAGGTAGGAAGAGGAGGAAAACGCCGCGTGCACCAGTTTAAAGACCGTACTGGTTGTTTTGGAAGCGTAAGCCTATTAACCGGCAAATCAAGTTAATGCATTGAGACAATAATCCCATTGAGTGCGCGGTTCAAGACCTCAAGGAGACCGAATATGAGCATCAGCCCAGGCTTTGCGGCATCCAGCCGGCTGAGGGGTCGGTTCTCCGGCGCTCCTGAGCAGCTTGCTGTAATGTGTTTAGTGGAATCGGGTCATCGGCGTGGAGCAGCATTAATTATTGGTGTCACACACAAAAAATGTTTTTCACGCCTCGCATGTTTTTAATCCGGTGGTTCATCCACCAAATGAACGCGCAGATCCCATCGAGCCGGAGCCGCGGGATCTGGCCCTCGGCGTCAGCATCAGAAACCTGGTGAAGATTTACAAGAAAGGGGCCAAGCTGGCCGTCAACCATCTCAACCTGAAGTTCTACGAGGGACAGATCACCTCGTTTCTGGGTCACAACGGAGCCGGCAAGACCACCACCATGTAGGACTCGCGTGGGATTATTGCCATAGGAGTGTTTTTTTTTTTTGTCAGGAAACAAAGTGTTTTAGCCTGGCGTGTGTGTTTGTGCGGCAGATCTATCCTGACCGGCCTCTTCCCCCCCACCTCCGGGACAGTTTACATCCGGGGGATGGACATTCGCCACGACATGGACGTGATCAGGAGGACGCTGGGAGTGTGTCCGCAACACAACGTCCTGTTTGACATGTAAGGCCGGCTCTTTTATTGCATCCCGAGACAGCAGGGACGGTTTTTCCTGATACGCCTCTTTGCAAAATGTCATTTAAGAAATCCCTGTGTTTCATTCCTTTCCATATTTGATCCCACGATGGGGGAAATTCAACGTTCACAGCAGCGGCACGGGACGGAAAAGTGTCCAAACAGTAATAGAAATAATATGCAAATATTCCAGATTAACTTGAAATGAAGAAAAACTTTATTAACATTGGTTTTTAGTCTGTAACGGAAAAGATTCAAAGTGCATCGATTTGCATGAAATTGTAAAAAATTAAATCCTTTTTTAAACTATAAACATTTTTTGACCGGAAAAATCGAATTAAATAAACATAATAAATAGTAATACATTCAAATTGATCAGCAACATTAACTCAGGAGCACAATATAGAACACGCTTTAACCTACAAAACAAAAATGGAATAAAACAATTTGTGCTGATTTTTTTTTTATTTATTTTATTTTTTGAATTAAGATGATGAAGACAGGATTAATGGCGACAAATAGCACGTTTTGCAGTGCACGGATTTTGGAAGCGGGGTTTGAATTATGATACTGCAGTTCACTGCACTTTATTTCTCCTGCTTTGTGTGTGTGTGTGTGTGTGTGTGTGTGTGTGTGTGTGTATGTGTGTGTGTGCATGCTCGGTGCGAAAAACTGCACTACTATACAGGTACTACTACTACTAAACTACTAAACAGTGGAAAAATACGCACTATTTGAGAAGCGATGATATAGATACAAAATAAACAAAGAAAAAAAAAAAATATATATATATATGTATATAGTTGTAGAATACAAAATATAAAAAGAAATGAGAAATGCCTTGTGCAAGGAATGGTGAATGATATGGGTAGTAAAAATTAATTTTAAAAATTATGCAAATATAAATAATGCATTGATGACAGTGGTAAGTCACACAAATTATTACTATTATTATTTATAACTTTTCTTTCTTTTTAGCTAAAATAGTCAAGTTAGAAATGTGTGGTACTGTAGAGGTTTCCAAATGTGCAGCCTTCTTCCCAAACACTCCCAGAGATTGTTTGATTATACCAATGTTGAGTGCACAAATACCCATTATCCTCTGCAAACGCTATTTTCTGTTATTTTTGGCAAAAATCGACTTTTTCAAGTCATTTAAAAGAAAAGGACAATCGCAACGTATGAAGGAAGCACCCAAACCCAATGTTGGATTCAGGTTTTCAGGGTAAAAAGTGCTTTGTTTACAAGTCCAGGGACAGTCAGGTACAGTTCCAACACGGGCGGCTTTTTTTGGCACACACACACACACACACACACACACACACACACACACACACACACACACACACACACACACACACACACACCGGGCGATAATCCAGCGGCCTCGCTGCAAAGCAAAGCTGTTAAAGCAACGACACAAAGTTTTTATTTACCAGTGAAAGGTGATACAATCAAGCGCATTTATATTTACTAAAATTCATTCATGATTTTACTACTGGAGGTGCAACATGGCGCTAACAGACTTTTTAATTCCTCTTCCCTCAGACGCAGGGAATCTTCAAATCTTTGTAGTTAACAGTTAAGACAATTTATGTTTCATTGTATTTCTTATTCTTCCTCCTTCCTACTATTATCTATTACTGTTGTGTTTTTGCTCTGGCACAACAATTTCCTTCGGGATAAATAAAGTTGTTCTTCATTCTCATTTTGTTTTTTCCCTTTGCGTTCCCAGCCTGACGGTGGAGGAACACGTGTGGTTCTACGGTCGCCTCAAGGGTCTGTCCGAAGCGGAGGTCAGAGCCGAGCTGGACACGCTGCTGGAGGATGTCGGCCTTTTGCACAAAAGACACGAACAAGCCAAAAACCTCTCCGGTGAAACTCCAAAAATCATCCCCCCCCCCGCCCGCCCTCCTCTCCGGGTTCTTTTACTTTTCCGCAGCTGAAATTCATCCCTTTCCTCTCAGGTGGCATGCAAAGGAAGCTCTCCGTGGCGATAGCGTTTGTCGGAGGTTCCAAGGTGGTGGTTTTGGACGAGCCCACCGCCGGCGTCGACCCCTACTCCCGCCGGGGGATCTGGGATCTGTTGCTGAAATACCGCAAAGGTGTGAGACAAATTTGAGCCGACGTCTTCTGACTTCTGTCTTCTGACTTGCATTAGTTTTTGATGCAAGGCGGTAAAATTAGGTCGACGTTTTCTAACAAGTGACCTGCAGAAACCGTCTGTCAGAAGCTGTGAATGACAGAATGAATGTTATATATCTATATGTGTGAATGAAAGGGTGTATTCTTGTGTCTCTTTATAACGTCTGGATGATTGTACGTCTTTATCCAATGTGACTGAGAAAGGTTGCATTTTTTGACGTGGGCGGTCGCATGTCTCTAAATGACATATGAATGAGAGGGTGAATGGATTCATGTTTCGATGATATGTAAATGAAAGGGTGAATTGTGGTATGTCTGTTTTATGATTGAAAGGTTGCATTTTTCAATATGAAAGGGTGAATGGATGTATATCTACATGACTGAATGAGAGGGTGAATGGCTGCATGTCTATATTTTATGTGTGAATGGGAGGATGAATGGTTATAATGTATGTATAGATCAGGGGTCGGCAACCCGTAACACCCAAACAGCCGTTTGGACCCGGTTTCCTCGGAAAAGAAAACACAGGGAGCCGCAATTACTTTTTGACATCTAAAATTAAGGTACCACTGTATATATTGCTTTTTATTACCGTTACACTTTGTATAAATAAGTGTGTAGTGTGTTGCTTCTGAAATTCACAAAGTATTACAGAGAAAATTTAATTTATGTAATGAACTCATTTTGAGCTTTGGGCTTTCAGAGCGTGTAGCGGAGCCTTGACCTGAATTTTAAAAATAAATCGGGAAAAAATCACTGTGTCAGTAAACAATAAAAAATAAATATTTGCAAAATATCTTCATAAATATTTCTTTTACCCGGTTTATGGGACTTGTGCTCCTGAACTTCTGCGCTCAGCATCTGCAAATCGGGACTTTACCGGCTGGCGGGTATACCGGCTTCCGCGAGGGTGACGTTATTTTGAGCGGCGAAAAATAATAAATATAATTTTATTTAATTTTTCAAGATCACAATAATCTTCCAACTTAGAACTAAAAGTAAAAAAAAGGAATTAACACAAATGAAATACACTTCAATTAAATATTTGTAATTTATTTTCCCAAGCCTCTCGGAGCCGCTGTGTAAAGATAAAAGAGCCGCATGGGTTGCCGACCCCTGGACTAGATGATGTGTGAATGAAAGGTGAATTGTTGTGACTTTATGACATGTACATGAGAGGGTGAAAGGTTACATTTTTTGATATGAGAGTGTGAATGGTTGTATATCTACATGCTGAATAAAATAGAGGGTGTATGGTTATAAGAATAAGAACAACTTTATCTATCCCGAAGGAAATTGTTGTGCCAGAGTTTCAAGTAAAGCATAACAATAATAAATAATAGTAGGAAATATATATATAATATATGGTGGGAATGAAAGGGAGAATTGTTGTGACTATGGCGTGCACGAGTGGGTTGTATGAGAAGGTTAAAGGTTGCATTTTTCGGCATGAGAGGGTTCGGATAATGAAGGAATGAATGTCTTCTTTACTTTTTCCAGACCGCACCATCATCCTGTCGACCCACTACATGGACGAGGCGGAGCTGCTGGGCGACCGCATCGCCATCATCTCGCAGGGGAAGCTGTGCTGCTGCGGCTCGCCGCTCTTCCTCAAATCCAGACTGGGGTCCGGATACTACCTGACCGTGGTCAAGAAGGAGGGACTGGACCACAGCACGCCCTGCAGCGCCAGCGCCAGCTGCAACAAGATGCCAGCGCCCACCAAGGTTTGGTGGACCGTCCCACGGCGTCGTAGATCGTGTGTCCGAGAAAAATCCGCCCTCCGCTGAAGATCTACTTGTGTTTCAGGACAGCGATTCCTCCATCAGTGAAGACACCGGGCTCGGAAGTGAGGACAGTGGCTTTTGTGAGTGTTAAACTTAAGTTCGGTGCGATCCAGAGGTCTTAAAGCGATGATTGAATGAGAAAAGACGCCGTCTTTTTTTGTCAGCCCTGGCAGCTCTGCTCCACCTGGCTCAGCAGCACATCCCGGGCGCGAGGCTGGCGGAGGAGTCGGGGCACGAGGCGGTGATAAACGTGCCGCAGTCGGCGGCCAAAAACAGCAGCCTGGGCGTCTTCCTGTCCGAAATGGACCAGAGGCTGGGCGAGCTGGGCATCAGGAGCTACGGCCTGTCGGACAGTACGCTGGAGGAAGTACGACTTGGCGTTTCTGGATAGATCGCTTTAACCAAACACGAGACAAAACACACAACATCCTTCAGTTCCAGTTCCTGCGATACAAATGTTCAACATCGTGTCCAAAATCTGCTCTTTTTGGGTTTGAGGTCCGTCCTCGGACACTATTATGACATCTAGTCACAATTTAAAAAAGAAAAACCTCGACAGTCACAAGGATATTTCAAGTCAGAAACACGTGGCTGCAGAAACAGTGATCTTCGTATTCCCGGCCGCGTGCGCTCAGCCGGGTTTTAGCAGAAACGCCGGATATTTGTAGAGCAGCCAAGGTCGTAATGGGCTTAGCCTTAGCATTGGATTAGCGGTGATAGCGGACTTCTGGAGCAGGATCTGCACCGACCCCTCCTGGTCGGGGCGGTAAAGCAAATGCCAAACTCCTCGTCTTCTTAAGACACGAAGCGAGGAAAAACTCCACGCGGACGACCTCCTCATCGCTTCCGTCCTTTTCCCAGATCTTCCTCCGGGTGGCCGAAGAGACGGGCGTGGACGTGGAGCCGGAGCCGTGGACGAAGCCGCCGGAGCGGCCGGCAGGAGGAACGGCGGAGGGGCAGCAAGCCGAAGAGCAAGAGACAGGTGCGCTCACACTTGTTTCGCGTAACGGGTTTCTAATTCTGCCGTTTCATGCCGATCTGTTTTTTTTTTTTTTTCCCCCCCCATAATGCTGCCAGGAAGGAAAAGACTTGGTAAACAAGGTATTTTCATATCACGCTACCCCAAAGTGCACTCGCGATTAGACACATGGTTAAATTTTCACCGTCTGCAGAATACAACTTTTTGATTAAAAAAATGCATTAGTCAAACTAGAGCTCGACTTGCTTGTAAAGTAGAAAACACTTTCAATTCAGTTATTCATTATTTGTTGTTTAAGCAGAGTTTGCCCTGGACAAGCAGTCAGAGAAGAAAACCACTGCCTAGCAAGGGTGCTGGATCAAAAAGAATGGACTTATTAGAGTTTGGAAAAAATCTGCACGACAAAAAATATGCTCCAAAAAGAAAATACGATTTATTTTACATATAACACAAAGCACTTATTCTCGCACGCGTGACTTTTTTAGCAAAAACTAGGCTCTTCCTTAGATTCTTATCGGAAAAATATGTCTTTACAAATATGTTATTTGAAGAGAATGATCATGTGATCGATTCCCTCCCTTTTTTTTGTGCCTGTTGTTGTGTATATGTTGTCCTTGTAACATTAAACATTCTCTTCATTACTTTTCGAGAACCGACCCCTAGACACCGATACTTTTTTACATTTTTACACATGTACAGATATCTACAAATGGGGACTGAAAAAGCCTTTGTGATTGAAGGTTTTCAGCATCCAAAAAATATCTACATAAGGGATCAGACCAACACACCAACAGAGAAAATTAATATAGACACAAAGAATACCTTATATGTTGTGGACGGACACAGATAAACAGATGGACAGACCTGCGGACATAAACAAGGTTTAATATCAAAGTTCTCATTTAATCCTTGTGGGGTTAGTGTACCAAGCATGTAAATCCAGAATAACTCCCGTTTTAAAAGTATGAACTCTGGATCGTCCCTCTGCGTGGACACTTTAGCCTCTTTCCCGAGGTTTTTCAAGGTCCAGACATTGTGTGTTGCTTCCATGAAAGGACCCATCACAGGACCAAATTCAGTGGACCCTCGCTATTTTGTGGATTTGAATTATTTTTTGTGATGAAATAGCCATATTCTAGCCTAAGAAGAAAAAAAAAACAGTAAAAAATATAGTAAATTTGACTAGAATTCATTTTATAGAATACGAGATCTCCCTTGCCCTCCCTTCCCCTCCCAAAGATACCCAGCATTGCGAACTCTCGCTCTTACGGACACAAGATCTGACACGGAATAACATTGGCTAAGTAGATCCATACTTGGCTTCTATTGGCTGATTGAGCCTATTGTTGTGTTCCTCATGTTGATTAGTTCATGGAGCGAAGCGGCTGATCGCCTTGTAAGTTGTGCCGAGCATACAAGTCCTGGTCCACTTCGCTGCCTCTGGCTTAAGGGTGAATACTGTCCACTTGGGTCCCCATGCTGTTTAGTGTACTGAGTAAGAGTGTGGGAAGCGTAATACAGTGGATGATGGGTTGATAAAAGTTCATGGGAGGTTCAAAAAGGGTTGGATGAGGTTAGTTGAGGGTTAATATACTGTATCTGTAAATACCATCAAAATTACCACGTCTCTACTTTGCAGAAATTCACTTTTCCCCAGGGGTCTTGGAACGTAACTCCTGAGAAAAGTGAGGGTCTACTGTATTTGTATACTGTATTTGTCGCTCTCTCGTTCACAAATAATATGGAGACCTAAAACCATTCACTCTCCCAACCATTTGTCATAGAGATATTAAGAATAAGGTTAACTTTATTTATCCCAAAGGAAATTGTTGTGCCAGAGTTTCAAGTAAAACACAACAATAATAAATATTCAGCCATTCGCTCTCGCATTCACATATTCTATAGATGTACGGCCATTTGCTCTCATTCACACGTCAAATAGACGTACGTTACATTACATTACATTACATTACATTAAAGCCATGAAGCAGACGTTTTTATCCCAAGCGACTCACAAAAATTGCAATTCAATAACCGAAGATCCAAAGTACCAGTCGTCGTTATTTAGAAGTCACTACTCTACCAAGTAGCCATCAAAAAAACATATATCTTCACCAAGCACTACCCCCCCCCCCCCCCCCCCCCAAAAAAAAACAAACAAAAAAAATATGAAGAAATTAATGTATGTATGTATAAGTGATCACTTCTGACTTCCGACTACTGGTACTTTGGATCTTCGGTGACTGAATTGCACTTTTTGTAAGCCAAATGACTAATATACAACCATTCACTCATTCATTCACACTTTATATGTGCATACAACCTTTTTCCCTCTAATTCGCACGTAATATGGAGGGATATCATTCACTCCTCCATGTGTCATATAAAAACGTAACACCGTTCACTCTCTCATTCACAGGTCATATTAATGTACAATCGTTCACCCATTCATTTACATGTCAGAAAGATACACACAGCCATTTCAACCTCATATAGATGTACAACCATTCACTTACGCTTGTAGGTCATATTGACCTCCAGCCATCCTCTCTCTAACCATTCATGACGCCATCAAATTTCATTTCAGTGCGGATTTTTTTTTGTTCAACGTCGACAAAACTATGGAATAATCTCCACGGTGCAAATAATGAATATGTCAGTTGAAGGTTTCCTTGTGCCCTCTGGCCTGCAGAGCCCCAGGAAACCGACCCGCTGAGCGGCGACGGCCGAGGCGGGCCGCCGCTGAGCGGCTGGTGGGTGACGTGGCAGCAGCTGAGGGCCCTCTTCATAAAACGCTGGCTTTACGCCCGCAGGAGTCGCCGGGGCTTCTTTGCTCAGGTGCTGCGAATAAAAAAAATAATAATCAAAACAGGACAGGGTTCTCCGGAATTCCTCCTAAATGAAATATTAATAATAAATAAATCACAATCACCGCTGGCCTCATCAGGACGCTTTTCTCGCTTCAGATCGTTCTGCCGGCCGTTTTCGTACTGGTGGCCTTGCTCTTCAGCCTCATCGTGCCTCCGTTCGGGAAATATCCTGCCCTGCAGCTGCAGCCCTGGATGTACGGAGAGCAATTCACCTTCTTCAGGTACAACCGTACTTGTTTTCCTGACGTCCCCGTCAGAAATGATGGCGGCGGTTGTTATTTTGGTTGTTATTTTTTTTTTTTTTTTTTTTTTGTCATATTTGCAGCAACGACGCCCCCGGCCATCCCGCCATGGAGAACCTGCTGGAAGCTCTGCTCGACCAGCCAGGTTTTGGTACTAAATGCATGGAAAAAGAGACGGAAGACAACAATACGTAAGGCTAAAATCTGTCTGTTCTGCGACTTTTTTACATACAATAGTCCATCATTTATTTTGGGGATTATGTTCCAGAACCAGCCGCACTGAATGGAAATCCGTAAAGTTGCGACCGTATTTTTATCTTTCATATATATATATGTATATATACATATATATATATATATACATATTATCTTTAAGACCTTTCCCACACTCTTAATAGCCTTCTCATACTTTTATAGCTCTTATAAACACTCGCATGTTAATGTGAAATGGACAAGGCAAGATGCAGAGAATGATGCTACGGTTGTGAGCCAATCAGTACTCAGAATACAGAACACAATGCTCTGATTGGTCCGCTTATGTAATGGTAAAATGCTTATTTTATCATAAAAATCATAAATGTATAAAAATGTATTTGTGATGCTGAAACTCGTGCTATAATGTAAAATTGTATCACTGGATAAAAAGCTGGATTTTTAATCTACGATACAATTTTTTAATTGAAAGTTTTATAGTTATATAGTTTTATACTAATAACTGCACGATTTTTTTTATCAAGAATTTTTCTCTAAAATCCGTATTTTTAATCCACTATACAATTTTTGATGTGGATTTTTTGCTATAAAATTGTAAAATATACTATAAAACAAAAGAAAACAATATAACTTTCAGGTTTTCACTCTAAAATTGTGTCCAGATTTTTATCCCCAATACAGTTTCACAGTGCAATTATAATTATATGGAACAAACTCTACATTTTTATATGTTATTTTACAATTTTTATATATTTTTATACTTGTACCATAGATTAAAAGAGAAAAAAATTGTGATATAAAATTGTGTCGCGGATTAAAATCTGGATTTTAAATCCACACTACAATTTTATAGTGAAAATGTTATCGTCATACACTTTTATGCCTTATCGTTATAGTATATTTTATAATTTTATACCAAAAAATCCACAACATAAAATTGTCCAGCGGGTTAAAAATCCAACTAAATAATCACAATCCAGTCATGAAAAAGGAGGAAACCAAAGGTTGCACTAACGTTTTGGTTGGTCACCCAGGAGGCGTCAGTGTGACGGCCAGCGCTTCGGCCCCTTCATGCGCCCTCAGGTCTCCTTCTCCACCTGGCAGATGTTCAACGCAGGCAACTGGAGCAGAGAGAAACCCTCGCCGGACTGCCAGTGCAGCACGGAGGAAGAGCGCAGGATGCTGCCCGATTGCCCGCGGGGCGCCGGCGGGCTTCCCCCTCCTCAGGTGGGTCTGATGTCGGGAGGTTCAGGTGCAGGACGTCGCTGTCATCGGACGACGCCAAGAGGTTCCTGCGCTGACCGTGTTTACGAAGAGGTTGCATTTTATACCGTCAACGTATTTTCGCTTCTTCGGCAGATTAAGAGGATGACTGGAGACGTCCTCCAAAATCTGACGGGTTATAACATCTCAGATTACCTGGTGAAGACCTACCCGCAAATACTCAAGAAAAGGTACAGCTATGTATTAGTTACTTAAGGTCAGGGGTCGGGAACCTACGCCCATATATGGATCTTCCGGTATATGGCTCCCAGACTATTTGGAGTTGCAAAAAAAAATCTGTTTGGAACTGATTTTAAAGTACTTGTGATATTTCTTCATAATACTGTGTCATTTTAAAGTAAACAAATTAGTTTTAAAGATAAATTTCACGTGTATATGGCTCCCAGACTATTTTGAGTTGGAAAAAAAAAAATCAGTTTGGAACTGATTTTAAAGTACTTTTGATATTTCTTCATAATACAGTGTCATTTTAAATTAAACAAATTAGTTTTGAAGATAAATTTCATGTGTATATGGCTCCCAGACTATTTGGAGTTAAAAAAAAAAATCTGTTTGGAACTGATTTTAAAGTACTTGTGATATTTCTTCATAATACTGTGTCGTTTTAAAGTAAACAAATTAGTTTTGAAGATAAATTTCACGTGTATATGGCTCCCAGACTATTTTGAGTTTAAAAAAAAAATCTGTTTGGAACTGATTTTAAAGTACTTTTGATATTTCTTCATAACGCTGTGTCATTTTAAAGTAAACAAATTAGTTTTGAAGATAAATTTCACGGGTTACCCGTCGGTCGGGTCGGGAACCGATAGCTTCCGAGCTCGTCCGGGTCGTTTTAAAGGTGAAGAAATCTATTTTATCAGATGGCCAACTAGTTTATCCGCTTCAACCCTCATAACGGAAAAGATGGCGAAAAGAAAAAAAGGATGATTACTGTGCGTTCCAGCCTGCTGGACGGAGGAATTCACATTTGGATCTGCAGTATGTCTAATATGCAGTGATAAAATTGCATCGATGAAACGGTCAAATATAAAGCGACACTTCCAACAAATCAATGCAGCACCAGAGGTTGCATTAAAAGTAAGACATATTTAATTTATTATACATTAAAAATACTTAATGGCTCCCATTGAAATATATTGAGACATATTTGGTTTTCATGGCTCTCCCAGTCAAAAAGGTTCCTGACCCCTGCTTTAAGGTTTAGTCATTTTTGGTAAATGTTATGCTACTTTGTGCTAACATGTGAGTTCATGTCTGTCCGCACACCTTCTTTAATAACAAAATTGCTTTCTCAAAGCTTTTTAACTCATTTGTGATTTTTTTGTCATCATTTACAATATAAATACAAATTTTTTTGTCCGTGATGAAATAGCCATATTCTAGCCTAAGAAGAAAAAAAATGTAAAAAAAATACAGTAAAATTCAACTTAAATTCATTTTATAGAATAGATAAAATACGAGATCTCCTTCGCTGGCACGCAAAAAAAAGTCCTGCAAAATATGCCGCAGGAACAGAACGACTATATGGCTCGGTCGGTCCACTTTTATAACGAATCGACAAATGCAGATTAACAATATTTCTGAAGAAAAAAACATCAGTTAAGCAAAAGGTGCAGGCGTAAGCGCAGGGAGGCTCAGAAAGGGTTTATAAATCACTGAAATCACTTTTTGCGTGGGGTCTTGAAACGTTACTGCCCCAAAAAGTGAGGTTCCACTGTATTGCGGATTATCATTATATTCCTTTTGGAAAAAACACACAAGTTAGCAATTGAATCTAAATCAAAGGTTGGTTGTGCATCTGTTTTGTATGTTTTTCGAAAAGTAAATAAAACTACTCACTAATTTCCCTTCTTGTGTCCAACAGCCTGAAAACAAAGAAGTGGGTGAATGAATTTAGGTAAAGTTCTGATAGTATCCAAAATACTTGAATATCGATTTTGTATTTCGGCAGTTTCTTTCATTTTTATTTTATTTTTTGCAGGTACGGCGGCTTCTCGCTGGGAGGCGCCGCCACCGAGGCCACGTCCCGGATGCCTCGCGTTGAAGACGCCAGCGCGGCGATCAGAGCTCGTTTCCACGTCGCGCAGGTAAACCAAGTTATTTCGCTCTTCTTCGATCTGCTCCGTCTCCCAAAACGTCCGTAACGTCCTCGAATGTTTTCGTTCCCCACAGAACGGTTCGCTGGATCATCTCCTGAACAGACTCCCGGGTTTTTTAGGAGGACTGAACAGTCAAAACAACGTCAAGGTGTCTTTCATTTTCTTCTTTTTCGCTTCGTTTTTTTCCTCCATATCCGCATCGGGATTAGGACGACGTTTCTGTTTCCGCTCTCCAAACAGGTGTGGTACAATAACAAAGGTTGGCACGCCATGGTTTCGTTTGTCAACGTCATGAATAACGGCCTCCTGCGAGCGAGCCTGCCGCCCGGGCCGGCCAGGAGGACGCACGGGATCACCGCCTACAATCACCCGCTCAACCTCACCAAAGAGCAACTCACCGAAATGGCCATGTCAGTTCTCGCTTCGAGTGAATGTTGGTCGATGTGATTTATGAATCGGTCGGACTATCTCGTAGATCAGGGGCGTCCGAGCTTTTTGCAAAGTGGGCCATTCAGCATGACATTCTCTGAGGCAGATTAACAAAAAAATAAATCAAACTTTGTTCCTGTTAATGTCAGATGAAGCTCTGCTTGACCAGCCAGGTTTTGGTACTAAATGCATGGAAAAAGAGACGGAAGACAACAATACGTAAGGCTAAAATCTGTCTGTTCTGCGACTTTTTTACATACAATAGTCCATCATTTATTTTGGGGATTATGTTCCAGAACCAGCCGCACTGAATGGAAATCCGTAAAGTTGCGACCGTATTTTTATCTTTCATACATATATATGTATATATACACATATATATATATATATTATCTTTAAGACCTTTCCCACACTCTTAAAAGCCTTCTCATACTTTTATAACTCTTATAAACACTCGCATGTTAATGTGAAATGGACAAGGCAAGATGCAGAGAATGATGCTACGGTTGTGAGCCAATCAGTACCCAGAATACAGAACACAATGCTCTGATTGGTCCGCTTCTGTAATGGTAAAATGCTTGTTTTATCATAAAAATCATAAATGTATAAAAATGTATTTGTGATGCTGAAACTCGTGCTATAATGTAAAATTGTATCACTGGATAAAAAGCTGGATTTTTAATCTACGATACAATTTTTTTTTTGAAAGTTTTATAGTGATATAGTTTTATACTAATAACTGCATGATTTTTTTATCAAGAATTTTTCTCTAAAATCCGTATTTTTAATCCACTATACAATTTTGCGTCCTCCTGGCCGGCCCGGGATCACCGCCTACAATCACCCGCTCAACCTCACCAAAGAGCAACTCACCGAAATGGCCATGTCAGTTCTCGCTTCGAGTGAATGTTGGTCGATGTGATTTATGAATCGGTCGGACTTTCTCGTAGATCAGGGGTGTCCGAGCTTTTTGCAATTCAGCATGACATTCTCTGAGGTCGCCGTGCTTTAATCACAGATTAACAAAAAAAAAAACATAAAATCAAACTTTGTTCCTGTTAATGTCAGATGAAACTTCTTCAATTCTCCGTACCGCCGTGTTACCACCCAGGGAAACACGCTACCTCGTAGCTCGCCTTTGTAGCTTTTTCATTTGATCCGCGGCCTTTTATCAAAAAGTGCTATTGTGGTGTTAAAACAGCTTCCAGTTGCTTCAATTTGTCACCACGTTGGTTCCCAGTTAGCTTGTTGGAGTTCGCCTGTTTAGTCTGGTGTTGTTTCTTCCTTAAAGCAGCCATATTAGGCAAACCGTTATTTTGTACGTCAGTGAAGAAAATACTCCAATTTTCACTTGTACTGAAAGCGGCGGCGCTCGCTGTCAACTTTCCTTTTTTTTTTTTTTAGTTTCAGTCGCCATTTTTGAAATGGGCTGGACAGGATCACACGGTGCCCTTTGACCTTTGTGACAAGGATCCCGTGGTTAGAGTTTGGCCACAGGTCTACTGCCAGCTTATGGTGAAATTTAAAACAGTGTTTTATGCTGCGGTCAACAGTGCTGGCGGACGTAGATTATTGATTTTATGACAGAGTCTGCGGCCGATGTTTGTTGAAACATGGGCCGCATTTGGCCCGCAGGCCGGACTTTGGACTTGACTGTCATAGATAAAACTCTTTGAGACTTAACATTTAAATGCGTGTTAATCCACGAGTCCAGGGGTCGGCGATCCTTCAGATGCGTCTCCTTGTGGCTTATGAAAATAACTAACGAGTATTTAATTAAAAATGTATTTCATGTTAGTTTGTTTATTTTTAAAGTTGAAGATTATGGTGATCTTGTAACATCTAAATAAAACATGTTAATATATTGTTGTCGCTATTATTAAGCGACAGCACACGCTAGTAAAAAGATGACCGCACACAGAGAGAGGATAACATTTTAAGTTTGCCTTTTTTTTTTCCAAAAATACAAGGACATTGAGTATTTTGCTGAAAAGTAACCTTCAACCCAACGTCCTTTTTTTTTCCAAGTTCAAAATGTTTTGTTGCGTGCAGAAATGTAATTTTGTTTTCTCTTCAGTTGTTCATTGATTTAAAAAAAAAAAAATGCAACACATATTTTGTTGATACATAGCATAAAGGCGAAAAATAACTATATACCGTGTTAATTCATTTTAAATTTCAAAATGGTTGGTTCCCGCTGGTGTTTGTAAAGATCATGTCATGTAGTTTTAGTGTTTTTTTTTTTTATGATAGATTAAAATAACCCGAGCTGCTGTTTCAATTTGTGAGTGAAAGCAAAAAAAAAAAAAAAAAAAAAAAAAGTAAAATTCTTAATTCCACAGCAGGGTTCGTCGTTTCGTTTCGGTGGCAGACAGGCTGACAGATGAGGTTGTGTGAGACAGGGATCTCCATGTTTGCAGACGACATTGTGATCTGTGGTGAGAGCAGGCAGCGGTTGGAGGAGGATGTAGAAAGGTGGAGGTAATGCTTGGGAAGGAGAGGAGCGAAGGTCAGCCACAGCGAGAAAGCATACATGTCTTGAGATCCCCTGACCTCAAGGTTCTCTTTCAGGATGACCACGTCGGTGGATGTTCTCGTCTCCATCTGCGTGATATTCGCCATGTCCTTTGTGCCGGCCAGCTTCGTGCTCTTCCTGATTGAGGAGCGCGTCAGCAAAGCCAAGCACCTCCAGTTTGTCAGCGGCGTCCAACCACTCCTCTACTGGGTGGCGAACTTCACCTGGGACATGGTCAGTCGTTTTTGGACTTATTGACATAACCATTCCAGATGATGACGTCAACCGAGTTCTGAAATCCAGGGCCACAACCTTGAATATTAGAGCGTACACCATCTACCGCTTCTGCCATAACCGTCCTGCTTGGTTTGTTTGTTTGTTTTTCCCCAGCTGAACTATACAGTCCCTGCCACCATGGTGGTGCTGATCTTCATGGGTTTCCAGCAGCAATCGTACGTCTCCAAGACCAACCTGCCCGCTCTGGTCCTGCTCCTCCTGCTCTACGGGTACGTGCCTAAACCAAACCTAAAGTTCGGCGATTCGGGTCTCGCCTTTCCCTGCCCACAAGTCGATGTCTCCTCAGGAAAAGACGGACCCCCGTTGCTGAATCTAGTGCAGAGCACTTTAGCGCGGCTATTTACCAAACCGTAATATTTGCCATTATTGAGAAGGTATCCATGGATGTCAGATGAATTTGTTGTCACAAAATCAAGAACATGTGGACATGTTGGATATGAGTTTTTTATTACTTGCAGATTTATATCAAATTTCCATGCAATAGTGGATGCAACAGATGATTACCCAGCAGATACCATAAGCCACCTCCTCTGGCTCCTCTATGTGGAGGAGCGGCGGTTCTTCTCCAAGCTCCTCCTGGATGAGATGAGAACAACTTTATTAATCCCGAAGGAAATTGTTGTGGCAGAGTTTCAAGTCCAAAAACATAACAGTAATAGATAAAGTAGAAAGTAGGAAGAATAAGAAATATAATATGAATTGTCTAACTGTTAGCAGTAACTATAAAGATTGAAGATTCCCTGCGGCTGAGGGAAGAGGAATTAAAAAGTCTGATAGCCTCAGGTAGGAAAGACCTCCTGTGATGACACAGGATGACACAACTTCTCACCCTATCAGCCACCCTGCCGAGAAAACTTATTTCGTCCGCTTGTTTCCTTTCGGTCGCCACCCACAGCTCGTAACCATCGGTGAGAGTGTGAGTGTAGAGCGACCGGTGAATTGATAGCTTTGCCTCGCTGCGTCGCCGCAGACGCCGATCCGCCCGTCGATCTCCCGCTCCATCCTTCAAGAACAAGACCCAGAGATACTTGAACTCCTCCACTTCGGGCAGGACCTCTTCAAACCCATCTCGGATTTGGAGGTGCCGATCCTCATCGGCTGCGAACCGCTCCGGGGAGAGCTGGAAATCATGGGAAGCAAACAGAAACGCAGCATCTGCAAAAAGCAGCGACTCCATCCTGCAGACGGCAAACCGAACCCCCGAGATGCTCCGGCTGCGTCAAGAAATTCTGGGCAGAATTAGTAATAAAAATAAACTATAAACTATAAAGTGTCTCAGTGAAACTATAAAGTGTCTTAGTAAACAGTGATAAAACTATAAGTGTCTTAGTAACAAGTGAGGTAAGGAGTGCACAATAGTATGATAGAAGGGAAAATTGTAGTGTAGCTGTTATGAGATGAAATATTGCACAGTTTCTGAATATTGCACAGTGAAATGAAATATTGCACAGTATGTTTTTTTTTTTTTTTTAGGTTAAAGATAGGTTTTTATGGTTTGAATGGAAACCTTGACATTTATGTCTTTTAATCCAACATTTAACTTAAATGGCGTCATTGTTTTTGTTGTTTCATTCACCGTCCAGAAAGGACGGCCCAGTTTTGTAGCGCAGTTTTGCAGCTTCTCTTGAAAGGACCCCTTAAAAACCTTTTTTTCTGTCTTCGTCAACAAACCTGTGGCAGCTCTCCGGCCTCGTTGGATCATATTGTAAACCATGTTCAGGTTTTTGTTTCTTCTGACTTTGTTTTTTTATCTACTCGTATCGCAGGTGGTCCATCACCCCCCTGATGTACCCGGCGTCCTTCGTGTTCGTCGTTCCCAGCACGGCCTACGTTGTTCTGACCTCCATCAACCTCTTCATCGGAATCAATGGCAGCATCGCGACGTTTGTTCTGGAGCTGTTTGTCGATGAGGTGACCTCACAGTGTCTAAGCCGTTAGCCGTCATCGCTAGCAATGTCTTGATCGGAGGTAGCCTAAGGTAGCAGGAACGCTTCCTGAGGGCGGTGATGTTTCGACCGGAGACCTAAAGTCACATCATCTAGTTGCTGTTTTGCTTGCTGACCCTTCTGTGGACGATTTCGTTGCTCCAGCATTTAAACTACGTCAACCGGATCCTGAAGACGGTGTTTCTCATCTTCCCCCATTTCTGCCTGGGGCGAGGACTCATCGACATGGCCAAGAACCAAGCCATGGCAGATGCCTTTGAGAGACTGGGTACGAAACGCTTGCAGTCTACATCATATCTGGGAATTTGTACCCAATTCAAGGACAAGTGATTTTTTTTTTCTCAGCAACCTCTTGCAATTGTTTCCCCCTCAGGTACCAAAAAGACCTTGGACCCATTTCAGTGGGATTTTGTTGGAAAGAACCTCTTCGCCATGGCAGTGGAGGGAGTTCTCTTCTTCATCTTCACCGTTCTTCTGCAATACAAGTTCTTCGTTCGCTTCAGGTATCTCCAAAACACCCGCCACTCCTACTTTTTAGTACCCCGACTGTTTTCACGCGGTGGTTTCGTCATTTCAGGCCGTGGTGGAGCTTGCCTGAGGTCCCTCCTCTGGGCCCCGAAGATGAGGACGTGGCCTCGGAAAGAGAGAGGGTCAAAGGCGGAAAGGCCCAAGCCGACATTCTCACCATGATAGATCTGAGCAAGGTACAACCATCATATGGAAATCAATCCCTCCCGGACTTGTATCCTGGACTCGTAAGCGTCCAACCGTCCCTGGAGAAGCTAAAACGCAAACAAACAAATTCCAGCTCATGGAGAAGCTTTTGATAAAACCGACATTTTTCTCGACAGTTTGAAAAGGTCCCGAAAAACACTTTCCACGTTTTCCTCCACCGGCTCTCCAAAGTAGCTCTTTAGCTGCCTGTGACGTGGAAGAAAAAAAGTGTTAAAAGTATTGACGTTTCAAAAATTGAACCCAGGACGATGTTCTTTTTATTTCCGTGTATCCAAATATCACTCTTTTGACAGATGAGGTTAGACAGGAATCTCCATGGACCACGATGTTTGCAGATGACATTGTGATCTGTAGTGGGAGCAGGGAGCAGGTTGAGGAACATCTAGAGAGGTGGAGGTATGCTCTGGAAAGGAGAGGAATGAAGGTTAGTCGCAGCAAGACAGAATATATGTGTGTGTGAAAGAGAGGAACTCGGGTGGAACGGTGAGGCTACAGGGAGTGGAGATCAAGAAGTTGGAGGATTTCCAGTACTTGGGGTCAACAGACCAGAGCGTAGGAGAGTGTGGAAAAGAGGTGAAGAGACGGGTCCAAGCAGGTTGGAATGGGTGGAGAAAAGTGTCAGGGGTACCAAGAGATAGAAGAACATCAGCCAGATGGAAAGGAAAGTTGGAGGAGACGGTGGTGAGATGATCTACAAACAGTACCAATGACTAAAAGACAGGAGGCAGAGCTGGAGGTGGCAGAGATGAAGATGCTGAGGTTCTCTTTGGGAGCGACCAGGATGGAGAGGAGCAGGAATTGAGTCCATGAATGAGATGTTTTGGACAGAAGAAGCCAGACTGAGATGGTTGGGTCATGGACAGTTAATACATTGGTAGACAGATGCTGGAATTGGAGGTCCAGAGGAAGACCAAAGAGAAGATGTATGGACGTAGTGAGAGAAGATATGAAGGTAGTTGGCGTGAGAGAGGAGGATCCAGAGAACAGGGTTGGATGGAGAAGGTGGATTGGCTGTGGAGACCTCTAAAAGGAAAAGCTGAAAGAAGAAGACTATTTCATTATAATGTTTTTTCTTCATTGTTTACCTTGTTAATAATGGAATAACAAAAAGTGTCAACAGATAATGACCAGAAAAGGAAAATATTATTGTTTGTGTGTGACTTCCGTCTCTGAAAACAGCCATTTTTATTTCTTTATTTACAGATTTATAAAGCAGGCAGGAAGCCGGCCGTCGACCGTCTCTGTCTGGGGATTCCTCGCGGTGAGGTGAGCGATACGGAGACGCCAAATGAAGCCGTAAATGAATCCGAACCTGTAAGAAATTCACCTTCCCTTTTAATTTTTCAGTGTTTCGGGCTGCTCGGGGTCAACGGAGCGGGGAAGACCTCCACATTTCGCATGCTGACCGGAGACACGGCCATCACCTCCGGAGACGCTTTCCTCCACCAGCACAGGTAACGTGTTCTGCAAAGAAAAGAGTATCGATCAAAATCGATGTTACATTACATTACATTGCATTTTGCAGACGCTTTTATCCAAAGCGACTTACAATAGAGGACATAGGGACTGCAAATAACACTTGCAAATACACGATGCACAGGAAATATAAAGAACAGTAAGCTTGGGTTAGTGAGTTAGTGAGTGTGTTTTTTTTTTTTTTGTTTGCTTTTTTTTTTGACAAAGACATACACAAACGTACACACACTGCATAGCCTAACTTGCTGCCTAACCTGATCTGGGGCATCAGCGCATTAAAAAGTCCTGAAAGAGAACAGTTTTTACCTGTTTCTTGAAGGTTGAGAGATGATGCTAGTCTTGTTGCTTCCGGAAGTTTGTTCCACCACTGAGGTAGTAGAACTGAGAACAGTTTTGCCTGAGATCGCTTCGAGCGAGCAGAAGGTACTGGATGATTACCTGGATGATATTTTAGGTTTCCTGGTTTGTCCGGCTTATTTGAACACGCTCCCGACGATCTTGTCTTCTCCAGCGTCCTGACAGACATGGAGCGCGTCCACCAGCTGATGGGTTACTGTCCTCAGTTTGACGCCATCAGCAGCCTGCTGACCGGCCGGGAACATCTGGAGCTCTACGCCCGTTTACGAGGCGTGCCGGAGGAGTTTGTCCCAAAGGTGGAGTAATATACTGCTCAAAAAAATAAAGGGAACACTTGAACAACACAATGTGACTCCAAGTCCATCCCACTTGTGTGAAATCATAGTGTCCACTCAGGAAGCCACACAGATTCATTTGGACTTGTTTTAAGGACATTACATCAAAGTTGGATCAGCCTGGAGTTTGTTTTTACACTTTAATTTTGAGTGTGATTCCTAATCCAGACCTCCATGGGTTGATACAATTGATTTCCATTGATCATTTTTGTGTGATTTTGTTGTCAGCACATTCAACTGTGTAAAGAGCAAAGTATTTCATAAGAACATGTCATTCATTTAGATCTAGGATGTGTTTTTTAAGTGTTCCCTTTATTTTTTTGAGCAGTGTATTTCAAACTGCATTCGATTATTAGAAATAAGATGTTTCGTGATATGGGAAACAATTTGGAGAAAACCGTTTTGACGTTTAAAATGAACACAGGGCTCCGGTTGTGTATGTTTGTTGTTTTTTTGTGTGTGTGTGTGTGTGTGTGTGTGTGACCCGTTGTCATGGTAACGCACATCCCCCTGTCATCTATCAGGTGGCCCAGTGGGCCGTGAAGAAGCTGGGGCTGATCCAGTACGCCGAGCGGGAAGCCGGAGGTTATAGCGGCGGCAACAAAAGAAAACTCTCCACCGCCATCTCCCTCATCGGCTGTCCTCCCGTGATATTTCTGGTAAGGTTTGGCGTTTTGGGATACTGGAGTTGCATGCAGACTCCATCTTGGATCCGTGGAACCACTGATTCCTATCACTTCCCGTCAGGATGAGCCCACGACCGGCATGGACCCGAAAGCTAAAAGGTTCCTGTGGAACTGCATCCGCAGCGTCACCAAAGAAGGGAGGGCGGTGGTTCTTACGTCCCACAGGTGAGGCTGAAATGACGCACTTCTTCCCTGCAAGCTGAGGCAGACGTAACGTCAGCGGGATTCTATGCGGATGACCGATATTTCAATGTGCAACTGCTTTTTCCCGCTCTTGGATGGTCAGTATGGAGGAGTGTGAGGCGCTCTGCACCAGAATGGCCATCATGGTGAACGGCAGGTTCCAGTGTCTCGGCTCCGTGCAGCACCTGAAGAACAGGTAACGGTCTTTTTCAGTCTTTCTGTTACTGTACGTTGTTTTTTTTTGACTTTTATTAACCATATTATACAGCTGAATGAGGTGCACGGATGTGCAGATGTGGACGCCAGAAGTCAGATTCATAAATTCATTGAGGTTTATGACCGAAAGAGTGAACGTATGAGTATATGAGTATACTTTCTCCATTTCTCTCATAAAACCATTTCACTGCTATGAGTCTCTACCAATCTGGGTTGTGGATTCACAAAAAATCTTTTGTCGTTGAGCTGAAATTTATTTTATTTTCCATTCACTTACCGTCATTTTCGGGACTATTGAGCGCACCTGAGTATAAGCCGCACCGGCTAAAAATAAACACTACTCAAAAAAATAAAGGGAACACTAGAATAACACTGAATGAAAGAAATTTTCTAATGAAATTCTTTGTGTTGCTTCCTAAGTGGACACATTGGTGTGTGATTGTGTGATTGACTTGGAGTTACATTGTGTTGTTTAAGTGTTCCCTTTATTTTTGACCAGCATATGTGTCCATATAGAGGCTTGTATATAAGCCGCAGGTGTCCACGTTGTAATAAGACATTTACACATTTACTTTTTTTTTTTAACTTTAAATTAATTATGTACTGGAAATGCTTTTTTTCCGAACAATGCCTGTAACACGGCTGATGAAAAAGGAATAATAATAAATAACATGAGAAAAAGTCCATCCATCCATCCATTTTCTATCCTGGCTTCGTCCTACTCCAGTTGATCGCTATCTTCATCTTCCTCCCGCGCACTAAAACCGTCTTTGTCGGTGCTGGAATTGAACGTTCTCGGAATATCACGGTCATTTCATCGGTCTGATGTGACCAGGCTAAATGTTTTGGCGGCGTGAAGCTCATTAGCCCAAAAAAATCCATAAATTAGCCGCATTATTGTTTAAGCCGTAGTGTCCAAAGCGCGACTTATAGTCCGGAAATTACGGTAAATGGATAACTTTGAAACTCTTAAATATGATTTAATTTTCTATATCTTCGAAACCAATTTCACCCGACCTAAATCCTACAAGAATACTTGTTCTGACTCTTCCTTGCTTTTGTGAAATCGTTTATTAACCCACTGATATAAAAGCACATGGGTTTTTACCGCGGCTAGCTGCTAGCGATGTCACTGCTCGAGTACATTTACCAAAACCATAACAACCTCCAGAGCTTTAATCAAGCAAATGGATAAAACGCTAATTATTTCGGTCCCGACTCCTCCAGGTTTGGCGACGGCTATACCATAATACTTCGTCTGGGAGACACCGTTCCCCAGTCGGGCCCGTGCCCCGTTGACGCCTACATGAAGACCTCTTTCCCGAGCATCAAGCTGAGAGAGCGGCACCAGAACGTTCTGCAGTACCAGCTGCCCTCCCACGCCTGCCTCCTGGCTCGCGTCTTTGACGTGTTGGCCAACAATTACGAGGAGCTGGGCGTCATCGACTTCTCCGTTTCACAGACCACCCTGGACCAGGTGAGCGTAGATATTATGCTGTTCCAGCTCTTTGACCTTTGACATTTGACCTCCGCGCTTCTTGTTGTCCCGGTCGGGAGGTTAACCAGATTTGATACTTGGTGTTAGCATTATCGTATTTGTCACGCTATAAGACGCACTTAAAGTCCTTATAGTCTCCAAAAATCGTCCCTGCGCCTTATAATCAGGTGCGCCTTATATATGGATTCTTGTGCCAAATCTTATGTGGTACGCTGCGCCCAAAAATCTGTCAAATTGTTTTAGCACAGCTTTGGTAAGCGACGAAGCCGCGCCGCTTGATAGATTGTCGAATCAGAGAGAACAATATGTTGTGCGATTACCTCTGCCTTTTTTTGTAATTCTGGTATTGCTGTACATTTGTGTGGATGAGGACCCCCAAAAATGGCACCTGTTAAGAGACATGCTTACGACGCGGAATTGAAATTCAAGGCTATCGGTCAAGCAGTAGGTGATGGGAGTAGAGCGGCCGCCAAAGAATTCAACGTGAATGAATCAACATTACGCTGCGTTTCATGTATGAAAATAGACCCGTTCGTTGATATCGCGCCTCGCGGTCCGCAAAATACGGTACATTGAGAAAAAGAATGAATGACAGAGTATATATGTATATATGTGTGTGAATGAGACGAACCCGGGTGGAACGCTGAGGCTACAAGTGTCCATTTCTAACATGAGATATTTACACAGAAATATGTTTTAACTTTTACTTAAATACTTATCGTCAATGCTTTTGTTCGAACGCATCTGGTTAAAAAAAATACAAAATTCAGTTTTCTAGTAGGAAAAGTAATCGATCTCGCTATCTTCATCATCATCAAGCACTAAAACCGCTAAAGTCGTCTTGTTCGGTGTCGAAATAAAGCCAAACCGTCACACACTCCTTAGTCTCTCTTTCGTTGTCGCCCTCAATATCACTTGTGCAAACCACACGTGTGTGTCCTGTGTGGTTTCATCCTTCCGATGTGACCGGGCGAAATATTTGAAGCTCGATGAAACCCATTGACCGGGTGAAATAAATATTTATGAAGATATTTTCCAAATATTTATTTTTTATTGTTTACCGACATCGTGATTTTTTTCCCAATTTATTTTTAAAATTCATGTCTGGGCTCCGCTACACGCTCTGAAAGCCCAAAGCTCAAAATGTTCAAAATGTGTTCATTCCATAAATAAAATTTAATTTTCTCTGTAGCACTTTGTGAATTTCAGAAGCAACACTCTACACACTTGTTTATACAAAGTGTAAAGGTAATAAAAAGCAATATATACAGTGGTACCTTTATTTTAGATGTCAAAAATTATTTGCGTCTCACAGTTTATTTCCTTTTCCATGGAAACCGGGTCCAAATGGCTCTTCGAGTGTTAAATGCCTACGAGTCTCCGAGTGCTTAATACATTTTTGGAAAAACTATCTTCCTTTTTGGCCGACTTTTCAAAGTAGTCAACTTCAGTCACTTTTGGAAAATTCCTGGTGGAGCTGAAACGGCGCTGAAGATTTGAAGCTTTGAAATGCCATTCAATTTGACGAGAAAATAGAAACCCTCCCACTCTTGTAAAAATGCAAACTTAACATAAATTTTTCTCTCAAATTATCTTTTTCCTTTAAGGAAACAGCGATTTTCGACAAAAATACAGTATTTAAGATGCACATAAAAAAAAAAAACACAAACATAAACTTCGATATGAACATGAGAACAGCAGGGCCAGGTCCGATCTAGAAGAAGAAGGTTGAGACACTTTAATATGAGTTTATTATGATCCTGTTATGGATTTTAATGTATCGCTGATACTTTTCAGTTTGTAACATCCCTCGTCGCCTGTTTTTCCAAACACATTGGTGACGCCAAGGGTAAATCTCCCATGCTACGCATCCACATAACGTTTACCATCGTTAGCATTTCTACAAACAAGCAGAAATTAATCGACATTAAACATTTTTTTTCAGGTGTTCGTCAACTTCGCTAAGGACCAGACCGACGAGGACCAACTCACAAGCGTTGTCATCAGGAACGGGACGGTGCAGACCAAAGTGTCGGGGCCGCCTTCTCGGACGGATCCCCCCGCGCTCCAACCGCAGCCGTCCGTCTCGCAGCAGCGTGGAAAGTCGTCGGCGAGCAAACCAAAAGAGGGTAAAACCAAAAAGACCAAACCTCAGCCGGAAAAGGCGCATCGGAGAAGTCGTAAGAGCAGCAGCAGCAGCAGCAGCGACGGCGACGGAAGCTCCAGGGGCGATCGGGGGGGATCCAGCAAATCCAGCGGGTCCAAATGCAAAGCGAAGAGGTGTGATAAAGATCCCTCGGAGCTCTTTATCGTTGGCAGGAACACACAGGACACACCGCTGTGACAGTGACTTGTGCGACGTCAGCGTCCCGTTCTGCGTTTAGTTATTTTCTGTGTGTATGGTTGCTGAGCGCTGTCTACATATGCAATGCTGGAAGTCAAATTTCAGGGATGATAATCTATTAGAAGTGGACACTTTAGAGAAGATCTCGTGATCCATCACAGTACAACGGCTCCACGGAGGTCAACAGGCCCGTTTTTGCGCCACCGGCAAAAGGATTAAATGTTAGACTTCCTAAAATGGCCTTATTCCCTTGCTACTCGCGAACGATATGTAGCTTTATTCGCTTCATTTGAGTCCTTTAAGTCACTGTTCAATCACTCCAAAGTAAAGATCCTGGAAGAATATTATCTGATATTTATGAACTGGGGTGTTCCTCAGGGATCAATTGTTAAACCTCTTTCAATTTTTAGCTTCATGTTGCACTTTAGAAAATGACAATGCTGCAGAAAATCAATCTATAAAGCTACTACTTGTAACGAATCACCAAGCTGACTTTTTAAGTCGGGGCATGTTTTAGGGGTTGTTTGACGAGACCGCTCAGTATCTCCGATGCGGTGAGACGATTCTTGCCTAAATTTTATTGCTGAATGCCTCTTAAATCGGTGTTACTGTTTTATAAATTATTGTTTTGTCTATATGTGTTACTATACTTTAAAGTATTTTTTTAAATTTCATTTTCAAGGGGAGAATCACTGTTAAAGCAAGGGAGGCAGAATGTTACTGGTATTTATTGTGAATTTAGCTATTTATTTATTCGATGATGAATATTGTCGCTCCTTAAGGTGTGAAGAGACTTACATGAACGCAGAATTCTGGAAACCGGGTTAAACTTGCATTTCAAATCATGAAAATCATAAGAGTACAGAAAATCTGAAGTCCTGATCACCAGGTGTTTGTGACTTCAACTCTTAAAATTAGTTAAATAAACAGCAACAATATGAAATAGTGCATATCAGACGCGCATGTTTGTACTGCAAACCCCGGTGGAAATAATGGAGTTAATTTTTTGGTTGTTGTTTTTTTTTTGTTACAGCTTTATTCGATTGTTTTGTGTTTAGATAGTACACACCATTATAATGTTACACAGTCAACAAAGTTACCAAAGGGGAGAAACCGAAGGGTTTCACGCCGACGTCGTACCGCAATTGACGAAAAACATTCAAAGCACTCTCTGATTTTAAAAAGAAGAGGCAAAATGTGATTGCTCATGTTTGAACGAAAGTCCGAATGTAGGAATGTCAATTCAAAGTATTTATGCTCGAACATATCAACATGAATGTATCTGTGTATCCGGTTATATACTCGCTACGTTGACAAATGTTAGTTCAGATATAACGTGTTTCATGTCTGTGCTGAATGTCTTGCCCTCGCTGGAAGAAGGAAAAAAAAAAAAGAACCAAGATTGTCGGTCTTGATTCAAAAAGCACTTTCTGTCACCGCTGCGTGTTGGAAGTCAGGTAGAATTTTCTTTTTATAGTAAGTACATGAGCGGGTTTGATTGCAGAGCCGAGCGGAGGGACTGTCGACCCTCCAGCCTGCCTCTGCCGTTTCCCAGTATTTCACTGTAATAAAGATAAAGAGTAAAGAAATGCATTTATTTGATTTTATTTTTATTTTTCCAGTATTTTTCTCCCATTCCCCCCCAGGTTGTCCTGCAGTCCCGTCTCCCTTATTTTCCTCTAGTTTCCACAGGAGACTCTCCGGACTTTCCGGACCGGACAAGGAGGCGCAGCTTCACCTTGCATCATATTTTACCTCCATCTTTGCAAATTAGTTCAAATTCCAGCTGTTTTATCACTGGATTCAATCCAATAAGAAACCCTACAAACCCATCCTTGACACTTTATATTTTATTGTATTTCTTATTCTCCTTCCTTCCTACTATTATCTATTATTGTTATGTTTTTGCTTGAAACTCTGGCACGACAATTTCCTTCAGGATAAATAAAGTTGTTCTCATCTCATCTCATCTCATAGCCATGTAGTTATTGACACCTTTATTTCCTTGGTAAATTGTTTTGTCACTCCTCTGCGTTGTTCTTTACAATGTTAGATGACATGTTAAGAACTATAAAAGTAAATAATCAGATATTTAAATTTGATTTGTTTTGGAAGGAGTTTGTTTATAATCTACCCACTTTTGTTCTTCCTTTTTTCTGTGTGTGTGTGTGTGTGTCGCAACAGCATTTCTCAAATGCAGCGCCGAGGCCAACGAAGGGTTGAGAAAATCATTCAAATGAAACAACGGGTGGTTACATCATGTTACATCACAGATTGCGCACACCGGATCCGGTAAGGTCTCCAAACCTCACATACTGGAAAGGTGTGTTTGTGTGTGTGTGTGTGTGTGTGTGTGTTTGAGTGAATTCGGAGGGATGAGGCAGAGCTGCACAATGGCTCACAGGCGCTTTGGAAAATTTTGACCCCAATTCCTGCCCCAACGGCCCAAAATATGTTAATTATTGTAAAATGTAATGTTTCAACCCAAAGAATTTTAGTGAAAATACTTACAAAAGCTGTTTCTGTTACTTAAATATTTTGGGGGGCTTGTTTGTTGCTAAACCGGAAAACAGCCGCAAGGTTGATGATCGGAAAAGCAATTTTTACCTCATTGACTAATTTCTCGAGATTGCCCAAGATGTGTGTTTTGTAAGTGTAAAATAGGCCTTTCAAAGGTCGAATTCCAAGCAGGTTTGCGGCCCAAAGCCATAAAAATCATCTGGATTATACTTCCCACAACTTTCTGGTTTGCTTTGCGGGCATCTGATGACAAAATAGAGGATGGAGAGCAGCAGAGAGCGGAGCTGAACCAAGAAATATGAGATCTCATGAGGTGTCTGGTACTTTATCTAAATGTCCGTTCCACATCCAGAGATGTGCACGAAAGGTCATTTGAAAGATGATTTCTGATGTTTTCTGATAAATAAAAAAAGTGTTAAAGCAGAGAGTATCCTGTCCACAGCAGAAATGATCACAGCCTATAACAGCTGCCTGTTATGGTAATAAGCATATAAACATCATTGGTTCTTTGTAAGTAGATGAAGTTGATTTTTTTCTTCACAGTGTACAAAAAGAAGGATAATAGGGGGGAACTAACCTGCAAGATATTTAGAAATGGAAGAAGTGGAAGTTGCCTTTATTTTGCAAATTATGGCATGATTTGTGGGCTGGGGAAAAGATTGTCTATTTTAAAGTGATGACTCACGTCAGCGTTTAAAACAATCACCCGATTCTTCTCACTTTTTAGCCTTCTTTTCAATTATAAATGGTCTTACTGGAACTGAAGCCGCAACAAAACATTAACGAAAACAAAAGAACTCTTTTTTTATTTGATTACCATCGAGTTTACGAAATGAAAAAGGTAGTTTTTCGGTAAGACAGAGTGAGAACTCTTACTTTCTTTCGTCTCTGTAGGAGGTGGAGGGACAGTAGCTATGGTTCAGTCTCTGCTGGCTGCCGGAAAAGCTAGCTAGCTTCCCGTCCCCCAAGCCATAGCCTTGTTATTATTGTTTGTTTGTTTGTTTGTTTATTTTGTCTTATTTATTTGCACATTTTGTAGAGACACAGAAAGTGCCACCTCGCCCTTCGTCGGTCACCACTAAGATGGTCGTTTTGACAAATTACGACGAAGATCAGGATTATATGTGAGTAGGAATTTCGAGTTGCCGGATCGCCTGTTAGCAATGACTCCCTTTAAAAGCTAGCCGAGGTTAGCCTGTGGCTGGGAAGATATAGTTTTATTTTGTCTGAGAGATAATGTTACCCTATATTAGAAAAAGAAACCCCACATAGTCAAGATGACGAATGTAGATAAAATAGGTACTTTTTAACCGAACATTGTGTTTTTGACTTCTGTCTTTGCTCGCGTTTAGCTGCTATGTAGCTACATGGGATAGTTTGAGGCAAGACGCACTGTAAGTTAGGTCATCGTATCAAACATGCCACGACGCAGTTATTAAATTAAACAGTGATATCATCTTTGTTTGCATATAACTTTACAGACATGCAATCTCTTGCATATGTCAATAAATAGTATGTAATTAAAGTGTAATGAGTGCCAATGTTAAAACGATACACAATGTAATGTAGCCTGGCGTGCAGAGATGAGATCTCTCCAATATGATATCACAACATCCGTGAAAAAAGGCTGTGTTGCTCATGAAAAAGGTAAATCTCAGGATAAATATGGCTCAGATGAGTTGTCCTGAAACAGCAGCCAGCAGGGGCGGTTCGCCTGACACCTACTGACCCATATCTGGAGCCAGAAGATGCCCTTCTTTGCCTGACCCACTTAGCAATTTAAAGCCATAAAGGGTAAAGTAAAGGGGAGAAAACTGACAAGTCTCGTAACAAGTGTTTACTTTAGTCGATAAATATTTATGTGACCACTGAAGCTCAAAAACTAAAGCTTAAACCCATGAAAATGAGTCACAGTTTTTTAATAGAACTTCGAAAAGCTTGTTTTGCTATGCCGCGTCCGCCCTTATTACTTATTTTATCCATCAACCCAAGTAGCCATTCCCGTTTTGTTTGCAGGGTCCGAAACGGTCAGAATTATCACATGGCGTTTTTTCTTCCCAGCCTTCCTGAGGAGCGAAAATGCAAATCACTGCCCAACTCTCCAGCCAAGCGAGCCTCTCCGAGCAAAAGGAAGCAGTATTATATCACCAAAGCCATTCGCAACTCTGACCTCATTCCCCGAGCCAAAGGCAAGAAGAGTCTCCGTCGACAGGAGAACAGTAAGATCTCTTTCGTGTCTTCTCAGTTTGCTGTCCTCCATCGGAGGCAAGATGATGCTTTCTCCATCGACTTGGCGATAATATATTTTAGGTTCTTCTGACGTAACAACAATGAGTGCTGCAAAAAAATGTAGCTTGAGTAGCTCAGTCTTTCATTGCGGTTATGTATTGATCACCGCTGTCCTCTGCATCTTCCTAAAACTAAAAACAGCGCTGTATCTCGCCAATCTTCTTGAGAGGGATGAGTGCTCCGTAGACGACGCGGAGGTTTGCAGCAACCACTCGGACCCCTCCATTTTCACTAAAGCCTGCAGTAATAAGCGCTACAAAAAGGTACGTCCTCTTTGTTTACATTATGCTGATTTCACAGACCATTGTCCCTTTGACATCATCTTGCCTTTACGCCTGCTTGCTGTGTTGTCCTTTGGGGGCGTTGAGTTCCGATGAAAAGTTTGTTTATCTTGAAGCTGCTTTTGATCATATGATGAAATCAAATGATTGTAAGAAAACCAACCGGTATTGTTCCTACACTTGTTTTGTTTTGTTTTGTTTTTTTTAGCCGTGGGATGATTTCATGAATTGCTCTGGTGAGGAACAGGACAGGCTTTTGTCTGTGATCGAACAAGAGGAGGTTGAGAAGAGGAATGCCAATCGTCACACTCGAGACCAGAGGAATGGTGAGCGTCCAGTTGTAATCGCAATGCCTTTTTTTATTTTTTCACGGCAGCCTCAACAATTCCAATGGTCTTTGCAGATAATCCTGCCTTCACCGCTCAGGACTGCTTCCAAAGGATCAATCGAAGACTGCGAGTTATTCTGAAACGGAAACAAATTCCTATTGTGAGTGCTCTGTCGCTCGACTACTTTTAATGTTGCTTTCAGTGAATCTCATCTGAGTCCGGTCAAAAATATTATCAGATTGGCCTTTTCACAATGACAGTTTTTCCTTCTTGTCAAGTGAATTAAAAAGGTTAGCATTGGACATATTTAGGGGGGGAAAAGTTGTCGATGAAATATAATATACGCCTAATTGTCCCAGTGTGTTGAGATCCCAGTCAACTGTAGACAATAGATACTTCTAATACAACACGCTGTAGTCATTTGCCAACGGCATATTTGTCATGTTTGGCATAATAAGCAGACAGGCGGCAGTTTGTGTCAAACTGCACAGGAAGTAAACAAGCTGGCGTGGATATTTGTGACGGTAGAACGAGTGCTGCTGGCAGGAATTCTGAAGAGCGTCTGGTGTGACTTGCCGCACCCTATACTAAAATCATATCTGAATGCGCAAAGTGGAAACTCGCGACCTTCACCACTGCACAAGATTGTGTGTTGGTGGAGATATATATGTTGCAGGGATATTTAGTCATCAAACTCAAACTTCAAACAGCAGCGTTTGTATTCTCGGTCCCTCCTCCGGCCACTAACTGCCAACTTTTCTTCCCGCAGGGAACTCTGGAGATGCTTGAGGAAAACCTTCTGAGCTTCTTCAACGCTCAACCTAACTCAGTTTACACAACTAATATCACCAACAGGTATAAAGCCTCTTTTTTTGGGCTCGTGTTTAGCTGATTAAAAATGATGGGGTTTATTAAAATGTAACTTAAGGGGGTGGAAAACCATGTCCAAATCTGGAACATGAATAACTTACTGATAATATCAGGAGTGGTCCTCTAGCGTCGATGTCCTCCTGAGCCACTGAAACACTGATCTGCTATTTAGGAACACTTGAGCTTCCAGATACTCCCCTTTCTCGCAGTGTTTACGAGGCAGGAACAGCTGCTAGGCTTGCTCATCTGTATTAAATTACCCCTAAGATGGGGATGGTGGAGTACATTTTGTGGTGATCCAGTAGAAGACAGAAGGTGTAACGGAAACAGTGACAAAGCGCATGAAAATATAATCACGTCTATCTCGTTGAATATTGTGGGGCTGCACCGCGGCACACGGTGTAAACAAATATAGCTTGTAAAAGCTACTAAAAATAAACCTGTCGTCTTCATGAGTAGCATGCAAGCGTATTATATCCCAGCACTCGTAGACCGTGGATCTTGGCAGGGAGTCATAATGTAGCCGCAATGTAAATACAACATTTACATCTGCTCCCTCCGCCAGTCACCGCCATGTGGCTTTTTATCAGCATGTAATATTTTATAGGGTCAGAACTTGGATCTCTCCTGTGTATTTATGAAAAAGATCAAAATGTTGTGGCCACTTCTGACTTCCGACTGCTGCTACTTCGGATCTTCGGTGACTGAATTGCACTTCTTGTAAGTCTGTAAATGACTGTAATGGAATGTAATGTTGTTAATTTAAGCAAATTTTAAGTATACTAAGTGTGATGCCAGCTGTGTCTTTACTGAAAAGTCCAGCTTCTATTTGAGTCGAGTCGACAAAAGAAGTGTGCGACACAAAATACAGTTGTTTTTTTTTTCGTGTCCTTTTTATTTTGTAAATACCTATTTGAAGCTGGAAACAGATTCATAATTCTGCTAATGGAAAACACATTTGTTTTTGAGTCCCTAACTTGAAATGAAACATGAAAATGTGATTTACAAATGAACAGTTACCCCCAAAACAACAGGGCAATGTTGGTTGTGATTTTTTTCCTCCACCTCCATTCACCAAAACTTTCCTGCAAAACGTCCTCAAATGCATTTTCTAATAGCGTTTAAAGATGAGATGAGATGAGAACAACTTTATTTATCCCAAAGGAAATTATTGTGCCAGAGTTTCAAGCAAAAACATAACAATAAAAGATAATAGTAGGAAGGAGGGAGAATAAGAAATACAATAAAATATAAATTGTCAAGGTTAAAGCTATCAAGTGTTTTAAGGTCTTAAGCACAAAGATTTGAAGATTCCCTGCGGCTGAGGGAAAAGGAATTAAAAAAATTAAAGAGAATCCTTTGTATTTTCAGCTTTGAGCGACTGCTGCTACATGCCGTCTGCCAGTACATGGACCTCACCTCTGCAAGTGAGTGCCTGCATTTGTATTGAACAAACTATCCCCAACTCTGATTTCTCACAGAAACCCCAGTTTTGTACAGGACATAAATGTACAAAGCGGCGGGTCTGCTCACGTGTTGACTCAGGAGTGTTTACACAGCCTTGGGCCGGTGTGTTCCAATCACATGGAAGTGACCAAAGTCTGTCGCATGTTGGACGCTAGGCATCGACTACAAGGGGTCCCGTAAAACGGAAGTGGTCAACAAACAGGAAGAGTTCCTGCCTCCCGCGCTTCTGCTGTCCGCCTACCTGGAGCAGCTGAGCTGAGACGAGGACCGCTCCGACCCGACCTCCTCCTCTCGCCCCCCCGAGGCCCGGCAGCAGAGGCAAGATGTAGAGGAGGTGTGCCGTCCCTTGTGATGTCCGTGTCTTTGTCCAACAGGGAGGGCGGGGAAGGACTCGCTTCTGTTTCTCTTCGTCTTTGGTCTCCGGAGGTAAATTTTCCAGTAAGCGCAACCAAAACCCAATTTGATTCACAGAAAAAAAAAAACATGAGTGCATCCACGGGATGGGCGTTATGGCTTTACCGGGTTTTAAGACAGTTTAGACACATGTATTCAACGAAAGGGGGTTTCTCTTTTTTTTAAATATTAAGGTAATCGGTTCCCTTGAAAATACTGTTTTATTTTGTAAAGGCTTTCACAGAGGCAAACCAGTCACACGTGCCTGGAAAGCTTTTTTTTTTAACTTAAAACTTCAGGAGCTAACATTTGTTTTAAGTGCGGTCATAGCAAGCATACAGTCAGCCTTTTGGTGCTAAGTTTTATACAAACCGAAACGGTAGTTTACAGAGACACAGGCTGACGTGCTTCGCTGGGTTAGACGACGAGTTCCAAGCCGAGCCTTCGAGCTTTTGTTTATCGGAAGATCTCTTCCGGTCGCTACGATCTGTCCAACAAAGCCTGCAAGATCGGCGGACATTCTGAGAATGCCACAAAGGACATTGTAGCGTCGTGCAACGAAAGGATTCCCCTTTGCATCGGGTACACGTGAACGCTTTTCAAGATCGGCGAGGTGCAAATCTGTAATGAAGCATTGATAATGATTATCTACGTTCAGTATAGGTCAGTTATCTATGTTGCAGTTGAGCGTAGAAAAGTGAATCACTGCCGTTTCTAACACTGGAAACACAGGACTTGAAACAGCCAAATCTTTAATGCGACTTACCTTTCCATTTAAAAAGAGATTATCTACCTCGAATTGCACACGCGGCATAACTAACCCCTTCGGATTTGGTTTGCTTTTAAAGGATCGCGAGCGTTTTCGTTGACAACAATGTGATCGGGGAGGTTGCCGATAGAATCCAAGAGTAGAGAGCACAACAAACAAATATCTGCTATTTGCCGGAAGATGTACTCGCTGCCGGTGTTGCAGACTGAGGCGCGCGGCCGTGTCGAGGCTGCCGAGTAATTGTAGCGCAGACGGCGAGTGACGGCGTGTACAGGAGCCGGTGGATGCGTCACCGTTTGAAGGATTAGCCTGTAGTATAAGTGTGTTGATAGGGAGAAGCATGAATAATAACCTGTATGCACAAACGCACCAGTTATTGTCAGTAAAGAGACTGTTGTTTGTCAAGCGTGTGAAAGCACATTTTGATGAGAAAAAAAACACCATAGGTAGTTCTCTCTTTGGTACAATTATCTTCAGAGTCCACTTTTAGGGAGGGAATAGGTTCGCCTTCTGTTTATTCGTCTCACGCAGTTGTATCCATTAGGTTCATGTACAGAGCAGCTAACCGGCTGCGGAGGCGTAAGGTAGCTAGACTAGGGCATGAATGTCGTCGTAGGTGAGACTGAATAGTTGATGTTTGTTCTTTTTTTAAAACCCGACAATGTCCATACATCACAATCCAGATCCTTGAGGGTAAAAAACGATTAAATTCCCAAAACTGCTTTCAAAATCTCAGGAAAGACGGCAGGCTTTATATCAAAGATGGCCGACAATGAATCCAGTAAATTGAATTCAACATAATACACACTGATGTATATTTGTTTTAAATGTCGTCAACCACAAAACTGAAGTAATTTTCATTATTTCGTTGTTATTGGAAGACATGGATCTTACTGAGGAGTTCGATGGAAATTAGGAATATCCTTTTCTGCCACAGTCTGTGTGGACCGCTAAAGTATCGTATTTAAAGAAAAACAAAACTTTTTTTTTTTTTTGTTCTTTGCTATCAGAATCTTTATTCATATGTAACAACTCCACATCTCACAATCTTGAAAAAGCACCACTGCCTTATGAAAGGACTACTTTCGATGTTTTTCCGTGCATTAATTGTACTTGACTTGATTATTTTTAAACAATTCATATTCAGGGTTGATTTTGTTTCCCTTTTTTTAAAATCGTATCCCATAATGATTTAAACTGTCATCGACAGTGTGACAAAACTTGATCTGTGGGCGCATTTTGTCAACCAAAGTTTTTATGTGTTTCTTTATGTGTGTGTTGGGGGGGAATATATATATATATATACATATATATATTTCTCAGGCTTTTCAAAATTCTTTTTGATGAATGTCATTTTAATTTCACATGCTGTGATTTTCTGCCAACATGTCATTGTGTAAATAATGTGCCACCGTTTCGGTAGAAAAAAAAAGCCTGTAATAGTCTGAAAGCTTTTTCACACCAGATAAAAAATATCTTTGTCCGTATAACAATGTGCTACAGCACATGTTTATAAATGTCATTGAAACAACTCAAGTATGCTATTAAAAAAAAAAAACACATGTCTGCCAAGACGGTTTTAAATAAATATCAGTTTGACGACCGTGATTGTCTCCGTCAGTAACACCCGATTCTGTCCTGTGACAGGTGATTTCCGTCATCGGTGTGTGAAGTTCAGCTGAGATGAGCAGATCAGTGGTTGTGTGTCTGCTGATATCCCGCTTTTCATCACATTTTATGTGTTTCACATTTAGGAGAAGGAAACCAGACCGCCGTGGTTTAAAGACGCCTTTTGCTTTCTTACATGCAAGTTCGATTTTGAAAAAAATTAAAAAAAAAAAACAGTATTGTAAGAAGCGTGTGGCTTTCAGGACATCATCACAATACTTTTTGACGATTTTGTTTGTGGATGTTAAACACCGCCGTGATAAGCGCTTCTGCTTCACAGAAAGAAGGTCACTGCTTCGATTAAAACATGCAAGGGGGGGTTCATTGGAAACCCCAAATTTCCCAAACATTCGAATGAGTGACTACATTGTTGTATGTTTATATACGAAATAACTGACGTAAATAAGAGAAGAAATGCTTGCACAGGTATGTCTATATAACACATGAATGAATGGTTGTTTGTTGTTATGTTGCCCTGCGGGATAACTGGTATGGACAATGAATGATGGATTAATTAATTTCAGATACCAAATTATGTTTTTCAATTGTTTTTTAACTCAATTGTTTTTTTTAAATAGTTTTTCCCCCATTAGGGTCAACAGGAGTTTTACATCTTTCCTCCACGGGGTGTCGCTGTAGCACCGAGGATAATACCGGCGTTCCCTGCTGATGTGAAGACAAGTTTAGTTTTATTTACGATACACTTTGTGATTGTAGTTACAATAAGCAAAATAATGCCAGCTGTCTCTGGCAAATCAAAATCAGCACTTTGAGATGGCAAACATTCCTCAGTGTTATCCACTACAACACAAATGATGGATGCTACTGATCTTCAACCCAATATGCCAGAAATCATTATTATTAGACCAGGTAATCTGTAAATGATCATATCTAAACCTCAAAACCCCGGTCCTGCTTAGAATGTGGAAATGTTGCAAAATTATCATCACAAAACTGTTACAAATTATCAGGAGTAGAAACTGAAAAGAAAAACATCATTTAAAAATGCCTCCTACAGTTTGCAGGTCATGGACTTGATTATTTGGTGAGGTGTGTCAAGGGTGTGACCGAGGAGTTAAAGGTGGAGGTGGGAGCGCATCAGGGATCAGCTCTGAGCCCCTTGTTTGCTGTGGTGATGGACCAGGCTGACAGGTGAGGATTCACCACGGAGCTTTGCAGATGATGTTGTGATCTATTGTGAGAGCGGGTGGAAGAAGAGGAGTCAAAGAACTTTGGATCGACTGTCCTAGAGTGTGGAGAGGATGCTGGGGTTGGAGACCAGACATGAGACTTAGGGATGGAGGGAAAGAGGACAGGAAGTAAGAATCAAAATCAGAAAAAACTTGACTTGTCCCCGTGGGGCAATTGGGGGGAACAGCATCAAATTGTGAATATCGAAGAATAAAATTGAATAAAGATTAGATTAAATATTATAATTAAATAAAAATTTAATCAAATTAAATATCATAATTAAATAAAAATAAGATAAAATAAAATGAAACTCAATAAAAAAGAAATAAAATAAAATATATGTATATGTTGTTGAGGACTTTAAATCTAAATTTAATCATTTCAATTCTTTTTTTTTTTTTTTTTTTTTTTTTTTTTGTAGTTTGAGAAAATCCTCTGCGTGGAAAAAAAAAACTTTGTTTCCTATTTGTTATATTTCTCCAGCTCTTGACGCCCGGTCACGTGGCTATGACTTGTCCCCTTGGGGCAATTGGGGGGTACACGGGGGAGCAGCATCAAATTGTGAATATCAAAGAATAAAATTAAATGTAAATTAAATCAAATTAAATATTATAATTAGATAAAAGAATAAATAAAATAAAATAAAATTCAATGACAATAAAAAATATAAATAAAATATATGTACATGTTGCTGAGGACTTCAATTTAAATCTAAATTTAATCATTTCAATTATATACATATATATATAATTGAAATGATTAAATATATATATTAAATATAAATGATTATATATATATATATATGTATGTATATATATATAGTTTGAGAAAATCCTCTGCGTGGAAAAAAAAACTTTGTTTCCTATTTGTTTACATTTCTCCAGCTCTTGAATCCACGTCACGTGTCTATGACGTCAATCGGCGCGGATTTGGCGGTTTGTCATCGCCGCCGGAAGTCGCGACTTCCATCGCGTTTGACGTCGTTGCCTCGCAACGAGGGGGATCGATCGGATCGATATTTTCGTTTGAATTACCTCGGGGATCCTCAACACACGCCGCCCGATTCATTGAGATTCCGCGTCGGGCCGCTACGGGCCGCCATCCGTCACCGGAAGTGGACGAATGGACCACTTCCTGTATATTAAACTCCTTTTCTAAATGTCACATGTCACGTCATATGTCGTGACAGTGAGACCTTCGGCGTCAAGAACCAATCACTCCGATCGGTTATCAACAATTATTGTCAGGTATTATATATGGTGACTTGCATTGTATTGACAATCTATTGGAAAAACAGTTTTCAATAAAAGGAGTAGCTTTGGTCACTTATTCCTTTTTCCCAGGGGACCGAGGCTACGAGTCCCCGTCGCCCATTATTTCCGGCGAAAAGTCAATAGCGTGACATCTGCTGAGGCTTGTCACCTCACATCAAGACTTTAATTTCAATTTTAACAGCAGACACTCAAGTAAAGCTCTGCTGTCCGGCCTCCCTGTCGCAGAGGGGCCTTCGTCACGAAGCCTCAATGTTCAAATGGAAAGCCGTCATTTCCTGCTGTTGCCAAAACTGCATTCGCAAAGTACAATCATCTAACTGCTGATATTCAGCGAAAACTGCGGTGCTGTGCGAGGATATCGAATCCTTCTACATCGTCAACAACATTTTGTTTATTGTGCGACCGTAATTCCAGAACTCATAAATGTTTCCTTGCTTCGGGTGATAAAAGTCCTTGAACATGACAAGACTCGACCAAACAAAGATAAATCCATGCAGAACTAACACACGCTGCAGAAATCGCCTTCTCTTGTCCGTGTTTGGTGTCTTTCAACTCTTTGAGTTTGGCTGGACTCCCTCAAAATAAGCAGAGGTGTTGGACAAAAAAATCAGACACTGTTTAAAGCCCAAATTGTGGTTATACTAGTCAGATGTGTAATATAATCACATTTGTGTGTTCCAGTTCCCTCTGATGTAGCACATCTTGCATCTCTGGTTTAAACATACCAGGACTAAAAATCATGTTAATCATGTTTTTTTTTTTGTTTTTTTTTGTTGCAGAAGTGTGTTGTGTGAAAAAGGATATTCAGCAACAAAAACGTGTTACATCAGTGCTATAACGGAGGTGTGGTAATGTCTTTTCATCTTTACCTAGTAATTTGTGTTAACATTGTTTTTTTTCATGGTGACGATACGAACTGCATGAAGTTTAGACACTGTATTACATTTCATCATTACTTTTAAGAATTTAGTCAAACACTTATTTTGGAATAAACTTCCTCCCAAAACAAACTTTCAAACTGAAAAAAAATACATTGGATGTTTATTTTGAAAAATGAGGAAAAAAAATGCTTTAATGCCACAGTGCTTTTTTTCCACTCATACATTTTACAGACATGGGTAAAAGGGATCATGTTTCTGTTATTTATGTTTTATGTTTACTGTTTTATGGGTGTAAACTTCTCATCAGAGTGAACTATCAGGTTTTGTTGGTTTCTCCTCTAATGTACTTTAGTTGACTTTTGAGAAAAGTGCACTTTAAAAACTAGTTTTCATTACATTCTACATTATATTTGCATTCCCTACAACATTTCACAGGAGAAAGTACTTTTGACCTCGCTTTATTTACTGCTGAATTAAGATGCAAGACAAAATAACTTATTGTTCTGCCTGGAATTGCGACTCTCTTTATCTTTATAAATATGTAACTCACATGAACATCACATATTAATTATAATATGGAGCGGCACAGTTGGGATCATTATTTTAAATTTGCCACATGCTGAAAATGCTTCATAATATAATATTGAACTGTCTGCAGAATATTTTTTAATATAGTCATGAGCTGACTTCAGTACTTTCTGTACCACTTTTCGCTTCAGCTCTTTTGAAATCAATTATTCTAAAAAAACAAAGGCGTTTTCTCCAGCCAAGAATAAATGTCTGCCACTGATTTTTCTGAAGTTCATGGCATAGCCGAAAAACAAAATTGCACCAATCGCATCTTTTTTTGTGAATTTAATTACATGTGAGTTGCTGTTACTTGCAATGAAAACAAACACAAAATCATTGTACACTCAAGACCTTTTGTCATTATATAAACATAACTTTTTTTTTTATAATAGAACCTCACCGTTGTAGGCATGACAGAAATAGGAAACAAAGATTTAAATAGAAATAAAATGGGGGATAAAATATATCAAAACAACATCAAAAAAAGTGTGACTTTATTGTCAGCACATTCAGCTATGGAAGGATAAGAGAAACTTTACTGATCCCCATAGGGGAGATTCCTTTGTCATAGCAGTGAAAGAGATATGTCAAAAAAATAGCGTAAAATAAATATGAATATGAATACAAATAGAGACAGAAGATAGCAAGACATCCTCGAATAGACAGCAGCAACAACATCGGGGATAATAATGGACAACATAAAGGAAAAGTAAGGGTGAAAAATACACAACCAGAACTAAATGACAATATAAGTAGTGACAATAACTATGACAAGAAGAAATAAATGAAAAGAACAAAATACTTGATCTGCATATTTCATTCATTCAGATCTACGATGTGTTATTTTAGTGTTCCCTTTATTTTTTTTGAACGGTGTATAAAGGACTGTCTCAGAAAAGTAGAATATTGTGATGAAGTTCTTTATCTTATGTAATGCAATTAAAAAAACAAAAATGACTTTTTCATGATATTCTAATATTTTGAGATAGGATTTTTGAGTTTTCTTAAGACGTAAGCCATAATCAGCAATACTAAAATAATATAAAGGCTCGCAATATCTCAGTTGATTTGTAATGATCCAGAATGTTTTGTTTTTGTAATTGCATCACAGAAGATAGAGAACTTTATCACAATATTCTAATTTTCTGGGACAGTCCTGATACACTGGGGAATGAAAATAAGACAATAACAGCAAAGCAAATAAAGAGCGCACAGTGAATCGGTGCAGATTTCCAGTTCAGGAGGTGGTAGTGGGATGCACTTGGGGGTGCTGGAAGGTTATTTGAAGCGAATGCAATTTGCTAAAGCAGAGATAAAGAGTGTATAAAAGTATATTCGTGGATGACCCTCCACCCCCAGCCGAGCCCAGCCGAGCCCGGCCCTCCCCCGGATTCACACCCAGGCATTTGTGGACGGCCCCCGGCTCGGGGGGGCGGGGTGGCCCCTGCTGATTCAGAGGTTAGGAATTTGCATTTGATTGCTGTTTGTCAACCAATGGCTGAGTGTGCGGGCCGGAGAGCCTCCCCACGCCTCTCCGTCTATCTCAGCGATGCGGGCTCTCGAAACCGACGCTTAAATCTCTGAATACACAATTCCACGCGTACGGCCGGATACCATGCAGTCACATGAAGCGACCCTATGAGCGGCCGGTGAAACCCACGACCAGCGGCTCTGCCTCGGCTTCCTCCTCCTCCTCCGCCCCGCTTGATGCTTCCTCCGGCCGGGAGTCGGGAATGATTCTTCCGGTCCCGCGGAGTGTGAAAACCGAACGGACGCGAAGCTAGTAAGTTATCTTTTCTGGTTTTAAAAACATGCTCGTTTGAATGATACATGTCGGTAAGTGTTTTACTTATCTATTTGAGTTCTTTTTTTCCTGTTTTTAAACCTCTCCCGTCCCAACTGGCTCTCATCGATACGTTATCGAACCGCCTGATCAGTAGCCCGTTGCTAACGGTGGCGGAGGGACCCGACTAGCCGTATATCACCCAGAGAAATTACACCTACGCCGGCGGTGGCACTATTTCTTACGTTGGAAGGGTCTTTTTCTTTTTCCAAACCTCGAAAAAGAAAAATGTGACCAGCTTCACGGTCAGCGGTGGTTGATAATTAATGGACTATATGTGGAATTCGAACCGCGATGTGTTTTTTTTTCTTTCCTTCATTCGGAGTTGCGAGGAAAGCGGTCCTTGCTACTATTACCAGCAGATTGTTAGCTTAATTATCCGGTTAGCCAGAGGGCAATAACGGATAAACATGCTTGCGTTTGTGGTCGCAGATTACCCCAGAAAACGGTTAATAACTGTATTTTCGTTCTTTCTTTATTCATATGTGTAATTCGGTAGTTTTGTATCGAAGTCAATCCGTCTTATTTCGAACGTAAGCTCGTCCCGAACCTTCACCGTTCGAAGGTCCGATTTAGGGCACAAGCTAACGCTAAGGTTCTGGAAGTGGGCCGCTTCCCACCGCCCTCAAGCCGGACATGAACGCCCGCATGTGACAGCTGCTGCTCCGGCTTCCGGAGAAAGTTTGGACAGCCAAGCTGTCACGTCGGGAGGTTGAGGAGAGGAGTTAGAGGGTGTTGGAAGAAGCTCTTATGTGTTTTCAGGCTTTCGGCTGTTTGCGAAAGTGGACCTGACAAATATTTTTCCTTCTTAAACCACCCAAAGCAGGCGGTGCATGCCATGAAATCCCCCCCCCCCCCCCCCCCCTTTCCTGATATCTGTTTTCACAAACTTGCAGGTAACCGAACCCTTTCCCAAACTTGATATGTGCAAAGTGCGAAACAAAGTTTTGGTATGGGGGTAAAAGTTTTTTTGTTTTGCAGATCAAGGTTCCTTAAAAGAAGTCAGTGCAGCGTCAGTGTTACTTCAGAGTGGAGGCAACGTTGTAACAGCTGTGTGGGTGCGGAAGGAGGCAGAACGTGTAACATTTAATGCATTTGGATCCTTATATCCCTCCGATGTCGGCCTTTCTTGGGGTTTCTTGGCTTGGACAACGGTCCATAATTTTACCACCAGGATATGTCATTAGTTTAATTGGTTGGCTAAAGCTTGTGACGTTATCCTCAGGAAGTCTTAGCACCAACTGCTGGAATGCTGACGACAGCGGACATTAATACAGTCTCACTTTTAAGTTGTGATTATGCATCAGAAACGTTCGTAGCCGGGGTTTAAAGAAGCTTTCGGACATTAGTTTGTATCACAAATCGGACTTTTCAAATCCGTACGTCTGCCTCAGAGTCCGCTGTCTGTCACGCAGCTGGTCGTTCCAGGCGTTCCATTGGTACCTGGTGATGAAATGAGCGCAGATATGATGACATTGAATTGCATCTGAAGGTGTTAATGAAGTCATCAAATTATGGAAACCTCATTTTGACAAACTTCCCTGAATAAATGGACGTACGGTAAAAGCATTTTGCTGATTGGAGAAAACCTTTCAAGCTCCTGATTGACCGTGGTATCATTTGCTCCAAAAGGCAGAACTGGTTCAGCTTTTTCAGGCCACTTTATCATTTAGGATTTGTTTTTAGGCACAACCTGAGCCGTGGTTGGTGCAGTCCATCACAATGGACGGCGTGACCGAGAACCAACGTGAAGCCGCTCCTCTCCTCTTGATGAAACAAATAATAGCCTGGATTCAGTTGAACTTGTCACTGCGCTTGTCAGAAGTGCGTGCACTCTGAGAGACAGGACGTTCTGCTGTTTTGAGATTTATTTGACGGGAACACAGTTATGACATATTTTTGTCATGAGGAAATCTTACTTTAACGTGTTCTTAAACAGTTGTGGTTTGCTGTAATGTCCCTAACGGATTTGGAAATGAGATTTTGAAACCATAAAAAACTTGAACTTGTGCTCCAAACGACAGGAACAAAACGATGACGGTTTCGCAAGTTAGTTTTCTGATTTTTTGTTCGGCGTGCACTGATTTGATATCGATTTGGGGTATTTGCCTGATCTGGACTCAAAATCTAGATTGACTACTTGTGTTGTTTTTTTTTGCGTCAAATATATTAAAAAGCTAAATATCAATCGAAAATTGTGAAGAACATTTCTGCTGTCTCAAGTAAATAAGGTCAGATCATTTTATTGATTATCCGAATCCCCCCAGGTTGATTTCCATGCAACAAAATTGATTAAATATACCAATATTACCAATATTTGTTTTGGTTAACGTTATAGTAGTTTCACAATTCACATTGATCAATCCTTGTTTTGGGGGTCAGCTGTTGAAAATAGATGTTTTTCTTCCTGCTATAAACTAGATGCTCGTATAAGTTAGCTGAAATCTAGCCATATATCTGAACAATTATCACGTTAAGATACGATATTGATAAATATTGATCATTTTAATATTGAGCAAAAAGATAGGGTTCACTTATTCAATAAAGATATACATTAAACAACCTTACTGTTGCCTTTACAATGAAGATGCATATAACACTCAAGGGGTTTATGCAGCTAGTTTCTTGAGATGTACTGTAAGTCCTGCCTGGACAGGAAACTTGTAAATAGCCTATGTTTACATTAGATTTTTTTTTTCTCTCCCAAATAAACAGCATACGTTAGATTGATTGCCTCTCCTTGTAAACTCTCCTCGTTGCACAGTTTCATTTGACAATTTCAATGACTGCTTATTTTATGCATAAACAGAGGGTCAGACAGATTAGCATCAGCATGAATAAGAATCCTGAAGTGCGTTTTATGTATTCAAAGTCCACAGTTGGAGGCACGTGGGGACTTTGTTTGTGGAGTTGACATGTTCCTCCTGTGCCTGCAAAGGTCGTCTTCTCTGCGGGTTCTAATCAGGTTCTCCCACTGGCCAAAAAAAAACCGAAGCCAACGGTAGCGTTATAGAAGACTCTAAACTGTCGGTGGGTGTGAGTCCAGGGAGTGAGAAGTTTGTGTGCGTCCCAATGTTTCTCTGCGCTCGACTAATGTCGGATCAGTGGTAAACCCGCCTCTTACTCATTGTCATCTGGGATTGGCTCCTTGCCCCCGAACACTGTGCAAGATAAGCGCGATAGATAATGAATTGAATACATTTCTAAATTGCATTTGCAAAAGACCATATTGCAATATATCTTGATAACATATCTACTAATTTACAAAAGAGATAAAACGGGACTCTCTCTCTTAGTTTCAGCAGCTTCTCTGCATATTTTACTCTTTGCTAAGGTCCTATAACCAATATGGTCCCCACATGTGCATTATCTCTCAGCACTGTTTCTGTTGCCGTGTCAACTTGAGATTTGGGGGAACCCGCCAACACAACTGTCAAGCGACTCTTCCACAGTCAAGGGATGCGAAAGGCTACCGTAATTTATCGGTTTGCTCTGTTTGCGCTGCTGAGCTCATGATGCTGTGTTGTTGTGTGTACTGTAAACACAAACTTATATGCAATCAGGGTAGCAATTCTGACTGCAGGACTGCAGTTTTGTTTGATACTCTTTGATTCTAGCCTTTATAATTCCTGAGACAGGAAATGAAACTGCTGGTCTTGCTCTGTCGGAGGAAATAGAGGGAAATTCTGCTTATCCGGGAGAACCAGCTTCTTGATACTTGCATTTAGTCAGTGGACCTTTTATTAATGCAGTTTAAAAACAACTGCTGCGTTATGTCGGAGCTCCAAATATTGATGAAGTGTCCATCTATCTCTTAATGTTTTATCACCTGCTCCTTGTTTCTTAATCTTCCTGTAACAATAGCTGGTAAGTAGCCGGTGAAACATTAAGAAACAGATTTGAGTATCTTTCCTGTCAAAGTACATTCTTGCGCGATGAAAAGCACAATATGTAAATTGTGAAACATGCGAGCATCGGCTTCCTACCACGATTATTTAGCGCTGAAATTCTTAAGGGAGATTTTAAGGCCCCGCCGTCTTCCAATCACCTTAGGGGTTTGCCGATGTTAGCGCACTAATCTGTTGGGCCCAATCTGGCCGCTAGTTTTCTCTGGGTGGCACCAGCTAAATGCACTGCCTTCCTAAGGGGTGAGACTGCCGCGGGGGGCAGGGGGTACTCTCTGATTGGCTCCTTGGGGATTAGAAACGTATGACCAGTGATCAAGTTTAGATCCCCTGGCTGTTTCGTAATGTCGGCTTCATATAAAGAAGCCGGAGTCTGTGTTTATTAAGCTTCTCGGAATTATAAATACACGGTTATAGCAAAGACCAAGAAAGCAAAATCCCTTCTTTAGGGGAGTCCCTTCGTATCGTTAAAACCCCCTCAAAGAAGAAGAAACTATTTTTGAAGGGAATGAATGACACACATTGAAAATCATATTCCAACAAGTTTTCAACACAGAGTTTTGATTATATCCTATTAGATTAGACCTCCAGGCACAGATTGCCTCTCAAACAGCTGCTTCACTTCAGTTTCAGTCAATAACTGCTTGTCACGGGTCGATCAGGCCAGTGTTGATGCAGTAGTACGCCTTTCTTTTCACGGAGCCTTTATGCAAGTTCCATCAACTGCAAGGACTGCTCCTGGAAAGCTTAATTAGCATGACTTGTGTCAGCGTCTGTTGGGCTACACATAGCGTCACCAGGAAGTCGATGGAATTTGCGATAAGAGTCCGATAATTAATGCCGTCATAGTTGCGTTTATTGATGGTTGTAGTGGCACCGAATCATCGCGACGTCTTCGCCGCTGCAAAAAAACAAAGCGAAATGAGGGATAAGCAAGTTTCTTTTTTTTTTATGCTAAAAGCAATGAAAGGATGATATGCCCCTTTTTGTTTTTTTTTTTTTACTGTTATATTGATTCTTAGCTTTAAAACATTGATATCCGTTTTGGTGTGAAAGTAAGAGAACGAAAGACGCTTTATAAACACTGGCCCGCGTTTACATGAGCCCGTTTCCTGTTAGCCCGAATATTCCCGAGCGTCCCTTTGTGCGATCTGTTTCTGCTGCTTCGCCACCTCGGCCTCCTGCTGTTTCACTTCTGCTTGCTGGTTTTTTTTGTTTTTTTTTTCCCGGAACACGTAAAGTTATGCCCTCGTCGATTGGAAACCAACCCAGTTGTAAATGTCCCAGTTCGTTCCATCCTGATTTCAAGTTCTGCTGTGACGTTTGTTGACTCACTCGTAACGCCCGATGTACGTTTGATAGTGGCTCAAGGCGTCACTGACAAGTTTACAGGCAGATTTAACTATACTTTACAGTCATGATAGGGGTTTAGGCCTGGTTTGAGGGTATTTGACACTTGAGACCAGCGAGAGAACATTCAAATATGCTGCTTGTCTGCTTTCCAAGCATCGCTGAGGGCTGTCGGCCACTAAACTGGTTATCGTCCGTGAACAAACGGAGAACCTGCGTCGACTTGACCAGCAGGTCTGTCAAACATATATTGTTTCATTATCAATGCGTAAACCGTCACAGGAATCTGAGCGTTGTTTTATGACGATGTTATAAATGTCCCAGTAACTTTAAACTTTACAATAAATAAATGCATAAATCTCCCTTGAAACCCAAAGAACTGACCTCAAGGCCTTCGCGAAAAACAGTGTTTCAATAATCATTTGCCTCCACGAATTTCATCTGCGGTGAGTTTTATCCACCAATCAGCCTTTCGAGAAGCTGGAAACTGTGGCTTGGCTGACTTTCAGCTGTTCTCGTGCCAAAAGCTACATATCCGAAGGGCTCGCAAAGTATGTGGGCCTGTTACTGTGTTTTCCTGCCAAAAAACTCAGCAAAAAAAAAAAAAAATCACAAGTTACTTCACTGCTTGGGATGGAGCCACGGGGGAATCCCGGCAGTCGTAGCAATGACGCAGCAACAGGATCGCCTAAGGAAGGCTTTGAGGTTTTGGGATGCCCTCAGTTCCTCAACCCTTCTGCTGGGACACTCGCAGGCGTGTTTTCACTTGGCGGCTAAACCGGGGTTCGGTGCCAGACAGCGATAAATCCCCGGTCACTTTTCTGCCCGGATACCGGCACGCATTCACAACAATTTCACACCCACATCAAATCCGAAGACTTTGCGTTCCTTTATTTATTTATTTTTATTTTTTTTTGGCATGTGTGATTTTCAGTGCTAGCAGCCAGCCCCGACAGTTATATGTAAATTTAATCAGACCCATGACAAAAATAGCACTTTTGTGAGCCAATGTACATCTTTGAATAATAATTTGTGTGAACTGGAGAATCCACTGCAAGATTTGGATTGTTTGTTATTCAGATGACTCCTACGCAGAGCCCATTAAGCTTTTTATCTGAGATTTTTTTTCTTTTTCCACTCGTTGCGACCTCTCGACAGACAAAAGGCGTGCTTGTTAAAGATCACAACATAATGACATGATTGCACATATAAGCCAACAAGTTAATCCAGTTTGGAACGTTCATGCCGTTCAAAATTAGAGGGAAAATAACACCAAAAAAAAAAAAAAAAAAAAAAGGCCTTGCTCCCTAACATCCCTGCACTAAATTTACTATCACTGTCTGGTTTGCGTTACCATAACAACCCCGTGGGTCATTCAGCTCTGCGTGCTGAAACAAGCAGGCTGTGCCGTGAACCTGTTTTTATGGCATTGACACTCCAGGAATTTGGTTGCGTCTGTAGCTCGAATCAAGCAGGAGCGCTGGATGCATTTAAGACGTGTGCGTTTCAGCCGGGCTTCGAGTTATCGGGAGGCGGGGGTGTTCCCGAAACTGTCATCGCCACATGTACCAGATGTTGATTTTAATCCATCTCACTTTGAGAAGGTGTGGCAGAGACATCATTGTTAATGAGGCGCAGTCAATGGAAAGAACAACAGCGGCGTGAAAGCGTCACATTCCCGAACAATAGCCCATTCATCGGTCAAAACCGTCAGAAAGACCTGGCACACGATAGTCTTGGTTACCATTGGTTTCTCCAGCGGTGCCGGTGTCACGTTTGATTTGTGTTTTTCTTTCAAACGCGTCAGCCTCCGTGCGAAGCTGCAGGCAGATTTGTAACATGGCAAAGTCAATATCGGCCAGCGTGGCAGTGGACGTTCCCGCTGACTCAGCTCTGACGTCTCTGTTTTCCCCTCTGAAAATGAGAGATAGGTGTCTGTGGATGTATTGTATGGATCGTTATACGGATGGATGGGACGAAATGTTTTGCGTCTGTAAATGTTGTTAATATTTGTTTGTGTCTTTGACACAGCGTGAGTCTTCCCGGGTTTTTTTTTTTTTTTTTTGCTGCTGTTAAGATTCAGCGGCGGATGATGAGCGAAAGAATCCCGATGTAATTATTAAGCTATTTCTTGACATAAGGCATGCCTTTTTGTTGAAACTTAATTTTAAGAAAAGATTATGTTGTTTTTTTTTTTCATCTAAACCACTGACTGCATATCTGTAATCAAAAAACAATTTTATTATTATTTTTTTGTTTGACTTTCACAGCCTTATCTGATGCATGCGGCCAGTATCCAATATTAGATTTCCTTTGATGCCACAGATTGTTTTATTTTCAGAGTGGGAAAAGCCCTGGAACAATTCCTACTTTCATTCCCTTATTCAATGGGCCACCGCAGGGGGATTAGATGTCTTGAAGAGGTCCAATTGGAAACCGACGCTTGTTTTCTCTGAACGGGGTTTGCAAAATTTAGATCGGCAATTTGATTTTGTGCCTTTTTTAGCTCTCGCCTCTCTGTTTTTTTGGTCATCCTCCCCTCTTCGGCGTGTCCTTGTGCATTCTGCGGGGGGTTTCTGCTGCTGTAGTAAACATGACAGTTGATCCACCCATCTTTGCCGATCAACTGGTGTAAACACCGACACCATTGAGTGACTGTGCCAATACTTTCACTGACAAATGGAGAGGTACAAAAAAAAAAAATGATACTACAATGAAAAACTGTTTTTATAAATAGCATTTATTTCACTGAAAATAATCACACGCTCTTCAATCCACATATATTGTTCGTCTCCATGTGATCGCGACAAATCACCTTGAGTCTCGCTTTACTCTTACAGCTGAAAGCTGTTTGGCGTAGCCATAGATTTCTCCTGCTGAGAAGTGGATAATTGGATTATTTTTGCTATATGCCCACTTAATTTACGGAATAGCTCGGGCTAATCAGATTTGGTTTGCAGTGTTGCCGTGGCTCGCTGGAAGAGATCTGTGGAAAGTGCGTGACCAGCCTGTGTGACACTTCCTCAATGATCTTGTTGTTGGTGCAGTGGAGCTCAATGGAGCCTGTGTTATTGCCTTACGAGGTAATACTGGAAGGAATGTGAAAGAATGATGCATAATCAAGACCAGCGCCGATGACCGACTTCTATTCCTCGTGTTGTTTTAACAAAATATCCTTTAATATATAGAGGGCTTCGTAACGTGTGCGCGCGCATGCATGTGCGTGATTGCGCAACGGTGCATCAGAGTGGACAAACGCACAAAGTGTGTGTGTGTGTGTGTGTGAATTGTGCCAGCAGGTACACATCGGCCGTCTGCGGAAAATTCCTTCACATTTCCAGCGCTTCGAGATCAATGGCATGTTGATGAGTGTATTTGACTGGTTCATTTCTACCAGCTGTGTGTGTGTGTGTGTGTGTGTGTATATATATATCAGTGTTTGAGTGTGTAAATACAGTATATATGTGTGTAAATATATTATGTACAAGTGTTCTTTCAGTGGGGTGGTGTGGGTCTCTTTATCTCTGTGGAGTTAGACCCTAGGCCAGCCTTCTTATCGCTCTGTCCTGTTTGCTTAGACCTTGCAATCTTCTACCACTCAAATGTGAGGGATTTTTTTTTTTTTTTTCACAAAAAAGAAGAAGAGGAGAGCATTAACCCGTTAGCCCTCCGTCGGGGTTCGCTCCCGACCCCACAGAGCCTGCATCCCTTGAGCCAGCGAAGGTGTTAAATTGGCGCTGGCGGTCCTGCATAGGCGATTCTGCATGCACTAAGCAGTGTGATATATCGACTAAAACCTTTTGCATCCTGCAGGGATGGCTTTGCATCACTAGGTGAGATATTGTTGATAACCGCTGGCCCCAAAACCTGACCACAGGTGACTGTATTGCAAAGAGTAGCGGTCTCAGTTCAGGATCTGAATCAGTGTCTGGGTCAAATATATCTCAGCGTGGTAGATTTGATTCAAATTACCAGCAGGTTAGAAATACTGGAGAAAGACTGGTATCAGATGGGCGGAATATAGAGCTGTTAACACGAGTCATCTGGGCTCTGTTTATTGATCCATGTCCTGCATGTATGAGCTGTCAAACTTGTGTAGGTGTCCTTTTGACCTTAAATTAGGCGGAAAAAAAATAAGTATGGGGGCCTTCTGTTGATCGGGAGGCAGCCGAGAACCCTCGCGATGCGGGCAGAGTGAATTTTCCGGGGAATTCTTCTGCTGTCTATCGGCGTTTCCTTCCCTGCCGAATCACCTCCTCCATTCATGTTGGTGGAAGGCCGGCGAAGGGAGGAAATAACAATGCGAGCATTTCCAGCGGCTCCAACGAGACTGAAAGGAGCTGACCCGAGATGCATTTGGTGGAGGGGGCCGGACCTTGAACCGCCGGGGCCACTCGGTTAAAGGGGGAGGAAGGGGGGGGGGGCTATAGTTTAGATATTAAATATCGTGTGACCCCGGCCAAGGTGCAGTTATTCATAGCGTGTGAGAATGAGATACCAAAGGCAACCTTCAGCCATTTTTGCACACACAGAAAGCTTTGGCGTAATTGCATTAAGTCCTTAAAGGGGCAGTTATTCAGACCAGACGCTGGTGGAGGACAATCTGACTATAAATGTCTGACAAGCTCAAACTCCCAAGATAATCATCCAAATAAATTTCATATTTTTCCCTTTTTTTTCCTTTTTTATTTTTTGTGGGGGGTGTTTTCTTTTTCCGCTTTATGCACGTGTATACTCTTCACGCCGTGACAGACAATCAAATCTTTTCAAATAGAACCGTCTCAGGAAAATACCACGGATATTTCTGAGGACACTTTTAAAGGCAATCAGAAAACCTGCAAAGCAGGTAATGATTAGTACATGTGCTGTCGCCACACAACCACATTGTGCTCGCAGTACCTTATCAGCACATACATACACTTGCAGATTATGTGAAATGAGACTTTGCCTCAAGTGTCAGTATTTCTGTCATTGGGTGATTTGTGATGAGAACCCTGGTTTGGGGAAGCGGGGGGGGCGGGGGGGTGTACTGGTGCAATGAAATTGGCGACGCACATGTGAACGGTGGCTGAAACAAAAGCAAACCACTTCTCTTTCCCTCCGCACAGGAAGAGTCAACAGAAAGAACCACTTTGTTGTAATCACTTCCGTCTCTGAAATGACATATGTGACACATGCAAGTAGAGGGGAATTTGCAGCAATTTGTGTTTGCGCAGGCTGGAAAATGTCGACAAATGAGCCGTCGTGGATCGGCCGTGCACAAGTAACATGCGCAGATCTTTGCATTTTACTTCCCCAGTACCCCAGAGGTGTCCTTTCTGAGGCCATGTTTTTTTTTTTTCTCCATGACAGACAGACTTTGAATAAGACCCAGACATCGAGTAGATAAACACACTGGAGTTGATTCATGAATGATTTACCTCTCGTGAGTTATGAGATTACCTGGGGGGCAAATAACTCGGTCTTTACTCGGGTGAAACTGCCGAAATTGCACAAGAGCAGGATTACCACCTCGCGCCGGTTATAGTATCGCTACAGTTGTCTCAGTCGAGTAAAATTCGAGTTGGTAAAATGTAATCCTGTCCGTACTGGTTTTGCTATTCTTTATCTGACAACTGCAGGCATTCACATGTGCCTCTGTGGCTCGTAAAGATTGGAGCGAATCAATATTGAATATCTATAGGCCTCGCTGCATCTGTTCTGTCAGTTGTCACTTCCTTCACCCTCCGAAGAAGCACAAGTTTCGCAGCTCTTGTTACCTTGCGCCACATTTTCTTAACATTCAGCAGCAGTATAGGGTGACTCATTTTTATTCCCTGTGCATGCCGCGGCTACAGTTTTGTACAATCATGTCGTTTTTTTTTTTTTGTTTTTTTTTTTTTTTTTTTTCCTTACATGGCAGACCTGTACAGGCTGTGATTTGTGTTGTGTCAGGCGACCGGACATGTTTCAGTTCTGTTAAATGGATTAAAGAAAAAAAAAACAACAACTTTGAGCCGTGCCGACTCCACTTGTTGATTTCTTCTCCGCCGGTGTTTCTCTCAAACACGCCTTCTTTGCCCTCACTTGCAAAACATCTCGATTATAATTGATTTTTATTGACAATATATCTATCATCACACCTTCGGAGATGTTTTCTATCGGATGGATTTTGTGCGAGTGGACTTCAGCGTCTAACCTGGAAACAAACGTGACGATGCTCTTCCACTTTGCGCGTTTATGCTTCCAATGTGTCTCTTGTGCAATGCCCAATTCTTTGCATTTTCAGATGTGCGTGATGTGATAATGTGTAAAGATAATTTTATCTGCCACATGAGTCAGAGTGGTGTGATGTTTTTTTGGTTGCCACAATTTTTCCGTTCCTCCTCACAGCCCCACAACCGCACAACCGCCTGTCCGAAGGCCGACCCGTCTCTTTTTAATTGTGACCGAGGGTTATGAACTTTTCTTGCGATGGACAATTTAATTCCTGCGTCGGTAGAAATGTAAATTCTCCTGTGACCATGTGACTTTGGTGTGATCATTTGTTTCTGTGACGCTTTATTTTCTTGGTGTTTCCAGTAAGACCGTGGAAAAGCAAACCGTGACTCTTAAGAAAAACAATCTCTCGCTTATACCCGGGTTTATGTGGCCGGACCCTCTGGCAGATGATAATTTACTTATTCAGATTACTTTCACGGCCTGTTTTAAAGTACCATATTGAATTTATGAATTTCCTTACCTCATCTATCATTCAGCAGAATAAAGCCTGACCTACTGGCCAGCTGACCTGGCCTCCTTTTACCGCGGTGTCCGCTCAACGCTATTTCTGGAATAGTTGTGTGTGAGTCACCGACAGGTGTGAGTCACCGGTGTGTGGGTGAAGGTAGTAGGGCCTTACCTGTGTTTCAACTCCGTGAGCTTTCCCATAACCTGCCCGTGGGTGTTAGATCTAAGTCCCACGCCGACAATTCTGGTAATGCGATTATTTCATCGAAAAAGATGTGTAGCGGTTCCGAATGGCGTCATGAATGGTGAAATATCACTCGTGTGTGTTTTCAAAGCAGCCTGAAACCAAAACGTCAGTCGAAGGCGGTTTAGCAGATTTTGATCGAGTGGATTTGGCACAAACACCATTCATGCCCTGATGCGCCGTGCGCACAATGCAGGCCGGGGCAGGTGCTGGTGACTGACGACTGTCTCTTTGTGTTTTAGTCAGTGTAGCTGAATGAGTGGCAGCAAACCGTCAACAGTGACTCTTGTCATGACTGGTCCTCCAGCCCCGTCAACCACCTGCGCTACGAATTTCATTCCCCGGACTCTTGTTTTGCAACCCTCTCACCGGGATTCTGAGCGGCGCCCTGCCCAAAAAAACGAGACGTCTGCCGTACGAGCAGATTAATGGATCCTCGCCCAGCCCACACTGTCTGCGTGCTCCATCAGGTTTGACAGCAGGCTTTAATATAAGAAGGCGATCGCCGCGAGCAGTTTTGCATATGTTTTAAATACGTACTCTCTGTGAGACTCTGCTGCCCACGCACTATTACAATGTGTGTGTGTGTGTGTGTGAGTGTGCGCGCAGTGTAAAAATGCTTGTTCTGTCCGAGATTTCACTTCCTAATGCAAAGGTCCCGTGCACTTCATGCACGCGTGCTGAGTGAATATAAGCCTTAATGGACTAGTGACTACATCTGTGCTGCTTTGTAGTAATTTTAAATTTGCATATTTATGCGTGTATAGGTGCTGATGTTCTCCTCTTTGTCATGTTTCTCACCCACTCGTGTCGGATTACGGTCCTGCGCGTGAATCATTGCTGGAGTTTTCATATCTGATAATCTCTGAGGTCATTTCACCCGCAATAGTTTGGTTTTTCATATTTTGTCTGATACAGGATTGCGTTAAAGTAAAAATACCGTATTGGGATTTTTTTTTTTTTTTTTTTATTCCCCTCAAGCAACCCGCTAACCCCGAGTGGGAAGTAGGCGTCTGAAACTGCTTTCTTCACATCCACAGAATTCAGAGGTCTGTCACCTCTCAGACCGGTCTCGAATGTAACCGCACATGACAGAGCCGGGGTGTCCAACTCATTTTCACCGACGGCCACATCAGCATCACAAAGGGCCACATGTGACAGTAAATGTAATGTAAATGTAATGTAAAATAAATGTCTATACTCCTCAGTGTTAAATAACTCTTGAGTTTTCCCATCTTTCTTAAAACAGCCTTCCATCTGCATCAACTTTTCTCTTCCTAGACATTTAGAGATCATTTGTATTTCCCAATTCCACTTGTTGAAAATGGCATCGGTATGGATACACTGCAGTCTAACGGCGGGATGTAGTCACTTTGTGATTGGCATGAATTGTAGGAAATGTCGTTTATGGCCAATGCAGGCATTTGACTTATTTATTTAAAGACAATCGGACGTTTTAAGACGTTCTGGTGGGCCACATAAAATGATGTGGTGGGCCACATTTGGCCCGCGGGCCTTGAGTTTGACACGTATGCTAGAGTTGATTATTTTTACGACAATGTATTTGACTGATAAGTATCTTCTAATCAGTCATATAAAATCATGTATCAGGACAAAGGTCCCTTTTTTTTTTCACCCTACAATGAGAATCAGAAACCGGCGGTATAGGTGTTGGTAGAGAGTGTTGAAGCACAAGTGTGACTGTTTCCCCTTTCATTCACAGATTTTCACCGTGCACTCGTACTGCGAACTTCACTTTCACGCCAGCTGAATACAAAGAAACTCCGAAGGCTCTTCGAGAGAGAGCGAGGCCTCTGTCCGGCAGCCCCTCCTCGCTCTTCATCCTCTTCCACCTCCACGTGTTTCCACGTAGCCAGAACCCGCAAACCTCCATCCATCCGCCCGCTAGCTGTTTCCACGCGAGCGAGATTTGCCGTATCCCTCCCCGGGCGGAAGGATCGAGCATCATCCCCCCGACCGGTGCTCCCTCGGTGGGGGCGGGAGGGGAAGGGAGGCAGCTGGACGCCGTGCCACTTCCCTCAGAGATGAAGCTGCAGGCCGTCATGGAGAACCTGCACAGGCAGCAAAGGGCCAAGCTGCTGTTGGAGCAGCAGTTGCAGCAGCAAGCCGCCGGACAACAAACTCAGGTCCGCACAGGCGGAGGGGACGAGCCCATGGGCAGTCCGGCCACGGAGACCGAACAGGCCCAGATGGTGGCGCTGGCCGCCATCCGCGCGGCGGCGGCCGGTTTGCAGAGGGTATCGGACAGCCCCATGTCAGAGCACAGCAGCGGCGGCGAGGAGGACGGCGAAGACGACGACAACGAGGAAGGAGAGGAGCAGTACAAAGATATGATGGGGTCGGACGAAGAAGAGCAGATGTAAGCGGGTGCACTTTCCTCGCTCGAGTCGGTTTGGAAGAGTTTCACCTCCGTGTGTGTTTGCTCGCAGTAAACGGAAATGGGACGAGGAGGACTTCGAAGGCGAGATGGAAGAGGATTTCGACGACGACCTGGCGGAGGAGGGTCTGCCGACGGGCCACAACGCGGTGGTGCCCGGGAAAGGCATCCTCCTGCTGCCGCATCGCCAGCTGCACCCCCACTCCCAGCTGCTGAAAGCCCGGCCCAGCGTCGACCAGGAGCCCCGCGTCGCCATCCTCACGCCGCACGCCACGCACAGCCAACTGGGCAGCCAGGACCACGGAGAATGGACCTACGAGGAGCAGTTCAGACAGGTAGGCTCTGCCCTTCAACTAGCATGAACGCGCTCAAGGATTTAACCCGATTTTTTTTTCTTTTTTTTTAACTGTCAAAGTCAGCTTTACGTGCTCGCTTGTGCTGTAAATGATCCCATCCATGCAATGTCCCCCGTGCCACATACCTAAGATGTCATAACAACAGCGTCTGTTGCTTTTCCTGTAAATCTTAAATGCAAGTCTGCTGAGACCTTTGCTCCACCACATGTAAACATGTTCAACAAGAGCGGAGGAATCAAGGCAAACCACATGTTGATACACCCCCATCCACGAAGAGGAGTCACAAAAGCGTCTGTTTTGTCGGTTTATCACGGTCGCCGTCGGGATGAGCGGAAATGCGTCTCGCTTAAAAAGATTAAACCGTTCTTTGCCTCCCCGTCGCGAATAAGACGGCAGCGCTCTTGTGCGTGCTGAGCTCAGCAGAAAGGGGACAGAGGGAGGGTTACATTTTAACAGCTTTACCCCGCTGCCGTTTACTGTAAACATCCAAGTGGACGGGATATTAGGAGGGAGGCCCTGGCGGAACGCGACGGTCTGTTTGCACCGAGAGATTTAGAGTAGTTGTCGGTTGATTTCGACGCAGGAATGGATGTTTAATTCATTCGCCGTCCAGCGCTGATCATTTTTAGTGTACGCCCTCGGTCTGTTTGAAATTAAAAAGCGCCGATAGATTCAAGAAGCAGTGAATGATGATGTTGTTTACAAATGTAAAGCATGGACTTCAAGCGGTTGATTTAGCGTTTTGTAATCAAAGAGAGCGTCTCCGAAGTGCTTCCAAGAACAGCCCTAAAACTATATTGGCAAACATATCACGCAGCGGCATCTTTAGTCGCACAATGAAAGCCACTTTTCAAACCGGAGCAAACGTCCCATTGGTTTAGCTGCGATGCAACTTGATTGCTGTAATACATTTATTTTATTTTTTTTTTAACCCTGTAACTTTCCTCAAATGCCCCCCCCTTATTATAATTTGAATATCAAACGCAATGAACCCCAGTTGCTTCTTGGGCCTTTTTTTTTTTTTTTTTAAATTTAAGACTTGTTTCTTGTAATTAGAGAGTGTATGGAAACTAACTCCCCTAAAACCCATGCTCATGTTCTGTAGATTGGCGGCCACTCCCTCGATGTGACACGAATTGATACTCTTATCCCACAGTTGGTGGGATTTCTTTTTTTTTTTTTTTTTTTTAACCATCATGAAGAGAATGCTGAACGTTTGTTTATCATAACATTGCACACAGCGGTTGATAGTGTAAGCATGAATTAACCACAACGGACAGTTATATAATCACGAGAGCCAGTATCTTGGATGGTGAGATAGTGTTACCCAATCCATTGTTGATCAAACCTATGTCACGCCTACAGCAGGTCACACTCCCCTGGGCATTGAGACAAAATGGCATTACAGCAAATATACTGACAAATGTGTGTGATGTTATACAAAGAGGCTATGGGATAGCTTATGCACATATGGTCCCTAATCTCCCTAATGCATGTGTTGTACTACTGAAAATCTATCCCTTCTACAAAGAGGGAGGGAAAAAAAAAACCACCCTTTGACGATAGTACGCACGAATCAGACGTGCGTCTTAGTCAGCGAGTGTTTAATGTGTGGAACCTCCTGCATCTGCAATGTAAGTAAAATGACCCACCCCGGGCGTGGCAGTCTGGCACATGGATAATTGTAAGCCAAAGCTAATCTAACCTTGCAATTTCAGCCGTCATTTAAATACGATGTTTTTATTCCGCTCCCTGTCTCTGTCCCAAGTCTGCGTTTCGTGGCGGTTCGCAGCTGCGCTCTCGCAGGAAATCGCCATTTGATAATCAGATGCAGCGGAAAATAACCACTTGATGTGTAATCCCGAATTGAGTACAGCGACCTTGTGTTTCCGACTCGGTCATATGGTCGTTGAACTCCCGGTGACTCCCTGCCCGGACCATTAAACTGGAGATGAACTGCCTTTTCTCCGATGACGCTCTAGAGAGAGAGAGCGCTTTCATTCCGCCGAATCAGAAGAACTGGCCATGAATAGGGTTCACACAGATGTGTGTCCATGTCTTCATCCCGAATATGAGAGGTTTCTGAACGGAACCACCGGCCCTTTGTCCCGACGCAGTCCGTCAGCTGAACCAGACAATCTTTTGTCATTACTTTTTTAACCGTGTAGGGAAAATAAAAAAATCTGGTGTCAGCAAGTTGGTGACAAAGCTCTTGCTAAACATACTTTAGCATCCCCCCCCCCCCCCCTCCCCCCGCAGTTTTCTTCAATGAGCCCCACCTGACCCTAGTTCTTTTAATGTAGAGTTAGCATGCTGTGTGTGTGTGTGTGTTTGTGTGCGCGTGCGTGCTTTCGCTGGCTGTTCTGTTACCCCCCACCCTCTTCACCATCAAAGGGATGTGTGCTATTACGCCTGTCATTGTTTGTGTCAGGACCCCAGTATAAAAAGCTGTAAAGCGTTTGACTGGAGGAAGGCTTGAATTCCGAGGATCACCTCTGAAACGGGAGACTTAAGAAGGTTAAAAAGTAAGTTTGGTCTTTGCACACTAACTCTAAGCACTCGTGAGGCCCTTTTTAAAACACGGCGACTGAATTACACTAAAAGTCGGAAGAAATGGCGTGAAGTTTTCCTTTAACAACAGTTGGATTCTACTCTATTTTTCAAAATGACTTGAAACGCCGCATAAAGAGCGGTGATTTACGAATGTGCAGTAAAACAAAAAAAAAAAAAAAAAAGTCCACGGGAGCTGTTGTTTTCATTAACAGTGGAAAGGGGCCTCTCTCTTTTGGATAAAGATAAACGTAATCCGGGACATTCCTATCTCATCCGCCCACGGAAACCAGTTCACACATTAAAACGTTCATTGTTCCAGCGTCAACCCGAATAACCCAGCAGTTCAAAGTTGGACGTCGTTAAAGTTGAATCTCTGCGTCCTCTCCTCTATAACCAACCCGGTCCACCTACCCATTACTAATCACAAATATACCGGGTTAAAAAAGAAAGGGGGAGGGATTCGTTGTTTTGAAATACACGTCACGACGGTAGCCGACAGACTCGTAAATTACAACAGATTTGCGACTTATTTATCAGAAAATTAATCCTGACACCTTGAAGTGCGATTCGAACGGTGCAGCCGTATTCCTAAATAACTGCATGTTATTTTGACAGCCACTCGCCACAGGTTTCCAGACGTTCAAATTTCTCTTTTGATTCCTTTCTCCTTATTTTACATTGCAAAAATTAGTTCATGAATCATGGATTTTTTTTTTTTTTTGCCCTTTTCCACTGAAGTCACATTTGCCCTTTTGTCATTCCCTCATGTTGGCATTCCGGTTCCTGGATGCGCCCAGCATGCAGCAAAGGGTAATTGCACAGAGCACATAAGTTTATGTTTAGGTTTAGTGGAGGGGACTTAGTGGGGAGTAAAGAGTTAAGGCTGTACAGTTTATTTTGGGCAGGTGGGTGGAGGCTGTTGGAATGTGCCTGAGGGAGGGTGATAATGTGGCCACTAGGAACCCCAAATCCTCAGCAGAAATCTTGTGCACCTCTATCAGCAGACAGCAGTTGGACGTCTTCCAAACTGAAATTTGCTCTCTCGTACCCGTACGTACAGCCGAAAGACCTTTTTTTTTTTTTTTTTGGAAAAAATGAAAAGACAGTCCGAGAAGAAGTCAAGTCATAAATGAATGAATGAATGTGTGTGTGTGTGTGTGTGTATATATATATATGGATGTCTAAAGTGCAGTGTAAGTAAATCATGTTCACAAGTCCCACTTCCAGGTGAGGTCGGCCCCGGGCTTGTATATCAGCCAGGAGCCCGAAACAGCATTCCAGGCGGATCATCCAGAAAACTTGTCTTTCTTCCAGCCCAAAGTTCAGCTTAAACTTGAGGCCAGGGGCGATGTCTCCTGGAGTTGAGTTTTGAGATGGTTGGCTACATTTTTTGTCTTGTTTTTTCCTTTTTTTTTGCTTTTAAAATGAAAGCGATTGCATTGTGGAAATCCCTCAATGAAAAACAGTATGGACCCCTTTTTATATCAGCTTAGTTGTTTTCATTCGGGATTCGAACGCGGGGTGATGTTGGCGCTAGGACCGGGTAAAATGAGGACCTGGAATTCATCGGAAATGACCTAGGACAGCGGATCGCTGTCAGGGACAACGCTTTGGTTTTGAGAAGCTGTAAAAGTGCACGCAGCGGCGTGATCACGCGAGAACAAGAAAGTGTTCGCTTTATTTGGGTCTTTAAAAGAACCACGGCGCTGGAACTTCATTTTATCCACATGAGCTCGCTCCATGAAGTCACACCTTTTTTTTTTTTCCCCTATACTCGCAGGAACTGGAGCTAGTCCCTGCAGACATTAGGCAAAAGGTCAATCACAGGGCTTCACACACACACACACGCACACACACACACACTCGCACACCCATAGCCAGTCATGCACTCTCTCATTCACGGCTGCAGACAGTTTACAGTCTGATTGATAGTTTTTTTTTTTTTTTTTTTTTGTTCTGCAGGAGTAAGAACACATCCTTCCAGAGAGAATCAGAACCTTCTTGCTGACAAACATTGTATCGCCATGACAACCGGTCCTTTTTTTGGGGGGGGGCATTTTTCCATGTGTCTTAAAAAAAAAAAAAAAAAAAAAAAAATCCAGTTTATGTTCCATTACCTTAATTCAAGATGCACATGTGCGCCAACAGTGGGCTAGCCATGAAAGCTCAGAAAACACACACACACACACACACACACACATTATTAACCTGATCTGACCAGGCCTTTTCTCTTTAGAACCAAAAGGACGACTATTATGAAGGCTAAATGTGTGCTTTCTTTCTTTTTGCGTGATGTCCACATCCTCAGATAAGGGGACGTCCGATCGCAGTCTTGTCTCATCAGTCCACAAATACTGTGTCTCACACACACACATATATATAATATAAAAGCCACATGCCCCCCTTTTTATAAACAATGCGGTCCTCGGGGCAGGAATGGCGGCGAGGACACACGGGCCCTTTGATGTCTCCTCTCCTGTGTCTCTGTCGGCCCTAAACGCCGGCAGCTGGGCAGATGGAGCCCAGATGGACAGAAAAGTAGGGGCGTCTTTAAAAATTCATGAAACACACCATGATCAGGGTGAATGGAGGGCAGTTGGCATTAAACATTCAATTGCTCACACACACACACACACACACACACACAGAATGGGGGGAGGGGCTACCAGTGGAAATGTAGCTGGAATGAGAGACAATTGGGAGCGACACTTATTGGGACAGCCCGTCGGCTTTCTGCTGATACAGCTGTCTGATAAGTGTCTGTTAGGTTTATCTTCCACAGCAGTTTCCATAAAAGCCTTTTGGCCTCCATGAATAGGTCCTATTTTTTGTGTTTTTTTTTTTTTTTTTTTTTGCATATTCAATTCATATTGAATTTGACCTCAATTCTGCAGTGTTAGCACAACAACATCCTCCAGCGGCTTTGGATAGCCGTGCAACATTAAGACGAAAAAAATACCCTCTAAAGTCTGGGTTCCACCTTACCGGAGGATTTTCAGGGCTAAAACAGCGATTTGTGTCTCTTTTGGAGAAATCACTGAGAGCGCTGGAGGCCTAGGATATTGTGTCCGGTATGTTTACCAACCACAAGCACGCGATAACAAAGACCCAAGAGAGAAACTCACAAAAATAGGATCGAGCGGACAGCCAGGCCCTCGTACATACCATCAACGTTGATGTTTCCTGCGTACCACAGATTTGGTAAATAAACAAGAGAGACAAATAAAAAAGGGAACTGGCTGAATGGGCACACAGTGGAGTCGGCGGCGGAGCCTCGTCCGACGTCAGCTGCTAAAACTGTGCCGATCACATGACCGGCTGTTCAGCACAATGAAAACATTCATCGCCTCATGAGTCTGTCGTGGGGTTAACGCCGTTTCCGGTACGCGCGAGTTAACGGGGAGATGTGTAAAAGTTATTTTGACTGCGGCCTGAGCCAGCAAACAGTGGACATCTCAGAAAGCGTACGTTATTCCCGTAAATACTTACATCTCCGTGGTGTGCTGTCCCAGATGTGACGTGTTATTCAGCTTTTTATGGAGAACTTTGCTCACCGGTTATATTTTAGTACAGATATGTATGGCCGAGCGTTTTATCACACAGTGGCAGTATATCTGGAACGTTTGATGAATCCAGCGCTGACTTTCCATCACGGTTGACAGTAAAAGAAAATATACAGCAGGCTTTGCTTGCGAACACATTGCCAGTAACTGCAGAGATGTTGAAACAAGATGGCGACCACTTGGCCGTACCTTTTGGCCGGACGTTTCAACAGGGTGTTTTTGTATTCTGGTAGCGGGGTTGCAGGTCGCACCAGTTGGGCAAAGGAATCCGAATGGATCGTAAATCTGCATGCTTTTGAAGATCGCCCCCCACCTCAAAGAAGGGATGCACTTTTCCCACTCGCTCTGTGTGATGAGCAACCCCGGAGACCCAAAGTTATAAAAACATGAAAAATATACACACACATACGTGTGTACGTACATGTTTGTGTGTATGTGTTTATATTTATATGTATGTCTGTGTGTTTGTATATTTGTCCGTCTGTCTGTGTGTGTATCCATACACATGTCTACATGTACACGTGTATGTACATTTGTTTAGATGTACTTGCATGTATTTATATACATTTGTGTGCATCTATGTAGTTATGTATAGGTGGGTATATGTATATATATACATATATGTGTGTAGGTATGTACACATTTATATGTATACGCACACGTGTGTGTGTGTGTGTGTATCCACACATGTCTACATACACACATGTATGTACATTTGTTTATATGTATTTGCATGTATTTATATTTGTGTGCATATATGTAGTTATGTAGAGGTGGGTATATGTATATATACATATACGGGTGTAGGTATGTATATATGTGTGTGTGTGTGTGTGTGTGTGTGTGTGTGTATATCCACACACACGTCTACATGTACACGTGTATGTACATTTGTTTATATGTATTTGCATGTATTTATATATATTTGTGAGCATCTTTGTAGTTATGTATAGGTGGGTATATGTATATATACATATATGTGTGTAGGTATGTACACATTTATATATATGTACACACGTGTGTGTGTGTGTGTGTGTGTGTATATCCACACACATCTACTTGTACATGTGTACGTACATTTGTTTATATGTATTTGCATGTATTGATATATATTTGTGTGCATCTATATAGTTATGTATAGGTGGGTATATGTATATATACATAGATGTGTGTATATATGTATGTACGTGCGTTTGCGTGTGTGTGTGTGTGTGTGTGTGTGTGTGGACACACATATATATACACCATGTTTAGAGAAACAAATGGAAAACAAGATTCAACAAGTCCCTTTTTACTTAATGCAAACAAAGTGCCAAAAAGGAAGTATGTTGGGGGAAAGGAAGGGAAAGGTGTTTCTGAGGGAACAGGAAAAAAAGCGTCCAGTCGCCGTGGAACTTTGAACGAACGCCAAGCAGAATGTGAAGTACACTGCCGGTCTGACGGGAGCGTCGCAGAGCCTTTGAATGTTATCCAGGTCCTGATGCCAGAACATCCACTGCCATGGGAGCTCTGGAAATTGGGGGGGTTAGAAAAATGTAAACAAAGATCTGGATAAGGTTTGATCCTTTAGCCTGTGTCATTCTCAGGCGTGTTTTATTTAATGTTGAAAAATTCCCTCACTGCCGGGTGTAACACACACACACACACACACACACACACATGCATATTCCAAGAACACCCAATTAGATATTAGGAAATAAGCATTAATTGTGTAACCGGCAGCTCGTTGCAGAATACTGGAAATGTTCTTTAGCCATTGTGAGTTTTTCTTTGAATCTATACGCTCTTCCTTTATCAGCAAATGAATGCCACCTTATCTTTCTTTTTTTTTTCCTCTTTATCCCCGTATTAGCAACGCCGCGCTGCAGAGGCAGACCTGCCATGAATGGCCAGAGTTGTCGAGAGACAAAACATTGCGTCTTTTCACAAAACGATCCGGCGGAAGGCACCGGTTTCGAACAAAAGCGGCAAACCCGCGCATGCTTTTTTGAAAAAGCCAGCGTGCTTCGTTGAAAGCTTTCATATTTGAAAGAATCAATTAAAAGTGAGGTCAAACGGAAGAGATACTCTGCTGCACATTTTCAAGGATAGTAGCGGAAAATAGAGCACATGTTGAGGAAATATTGCTCCCATAAGCTACAACGTCCAAACATGATGCAAAGGAAGAAAGGAAAACTTCTCATCCTTGCTGGTGCGCGTCAGAAAATCAGTCATAAGTCATATCACCATATAATTGATATCAATCCAATAACAATTGAAAAGCAACCTGAGATCAATAGATGGATGGAGGTGAAATCAATGATTCGGAACGTGTGCATTAGGGTTAATATGAAGAAGCTAATGGGAAAAATAATGAGCTTTCTAACATTCACGCTAATTTCAATCAATAAATATCCGCCAGCTGATCTACGGGTCATGCAAAAAATTTAGCTTTCTACCGACATTTTTTTTTTTTTTTTATCCCGTTGCTGTTGTTTCCCCCCCCCCCCCCCCACATTGCTTTGGTTGCATTACGGCACAAAGACGAATCGCTGCAGGTCAAACCGCCTGACAGCCACCGATTGATTGGGACAGGTTTTGCCACGTGTGGTGAACCACATGGAGTTTCACACCCCGCGTCGCACGGAGCGGGCCGCGGATATTTTTACGGTGGCTGTAATCGGCCACCGAACTCCTTGCCCCCTTAAGCCTCCACAAGTCAGATTTAATCAGTGCCTACATTCTGTTTGTATAATTGCGCTGTTAAAGACTTTCATCTCAGCTTAAAAGATCCCTCCCTATCTCTGTCTCCGTCGGCCTGCCGTCAGATATACTCGCACACCATCCATGCTGACGGTGAATAAATTCCTTTGTCTGTCACATAAGGCTCATTAGACGACTATACGGGTCGGACTCTCCCAGGCATTTTTTGATTTGAAGCCAAATGTCATGAATGCAATGATATCATCTAGTAGGTTTCTTTGATCACTTGGTGACCCGCCACTCCCTCTTGTCGTTTTTTATCATCGTTTTTTGCTTCACCTTGCTGCGTTTTGGCCCGTTTTGTTGGATACACCCAAGCGAAAGCCCCGCAGCGAGAGAGAGAGACGCCTCCTCATAACCTCTGACGCCTCGCGTCCGCGGAAATGATGAAATAACGCTGACGCCGCCGACTTTGCTCGGATTTATTCCTGCCCCCCGTGCGGTCAAGTCGCTGGACGATTTGCTTTATGCTCGGCGTTTTTCATCTTAATTGCCAGGGATGCTCGATATTATCGGCGAAACATTTGCGCCAATAAGTAATGTCTTTAAAAATGAACATAATTCGTATGTGGAACTGTTTTAGATCATCTTCATTTTATTTATGTAGCATTTTAAACAGGCGTTGTGCTTGTTAATTGCAACCGTAAAAGTGTTTATAGAACACCGCCGTTGCTTCACCCTGACAGCTGGCACGGTAGACAGGTTTAAAAACAAAAGGGGAATATAGCAGTCGTTTGACGTGAGCTTTTTTTAATTAATTGCCTCTCGGTGTCGTGTGAGACACAAAACTTCAAAATATGCAGTTTAATGAACGCTCGCTGCCTGCCTGTTTTTCATTCCTCCCTCCCATACCGTGTGACTTTCCGCTACGGCCCTATCAGATAAGGCCGTCGCAGAGATGTGTGTCTCCAACCGGCCTCCTCATCCTCTCGTCGATGCGGCCCAATTCAACAGATTTAACCGCTCACTCTTGAGTTATGATTTGTTTGATCCTCCCGGTCGATGAAGCTCCGTTGGAGGCATCTGCAATCACTCAGAGCTGTTCTCGCTGTCGATTGTTTGCTGTGGAGTCAGAGTTTCAATTCAGACGAGTCACTTTCTCACAACTCTTATCGCCGTTCCTCCCCCCCCCCCCCCCCCCCCCCCCGCAGAATTTTTTTTCAAAATGCAAATGGCCGTCACGGTAACGGTCGAGGGGAAGGGGGCTTGTTCTCGATAAACAGGCATCAAATTTAGTAACGCGGTCTTTTTGTCTGAATGCTGAATGGCAATACTAATTCAGGCTGTTCAGCTGTTCCCGTGGCTCTTTGTCTCTTTGTATATCTATATGCACAGATAAACACACGCACACTGGTCATTACTCATGGTGAAATAAATAGATAATCACCTTGTGTAACTCTTTTATATAGGTTCAGGACAGGTGTTCATTTGTGGCAGATGACAATATCTATCTAATTACTTTTGCAAATACAAATAGCCAAAAAAAAAAAATCCCTGGAATCGCATAATAACTTTAACAAGCAGATTAATGCCTTCCTCACAGTAAAATTGATTGAAATTGGTTGCAATCTTGTAAAATTTCCCTCTGTAAACAATAGAGGCTGCGTTTTTTCTCAGATCAACCGCCGTCACGAACATCTCGCCGTGAACCGAAAACACCGCCCGGGTCATCATCCCATTTGCATTTTTTTGAGGCAGAGGTCACATTCGTATTGATGCTGGAGGTGCAGAAACGCCGATGAGATTTTGAAGTAAATGGCCACATCACCCCGTGATAAAGGCCGATCGCCGTGTGAAACGGCGTTTCAACACGGCCGATCACGTGTGCTCGGGCTGTATCGTCCAAATTACCCCTGCCTGCCCAGACTTTCCGTCACTCGCTTTTTGTTCTTGTATCTTATGAAAAAGTAACATTAACTCTTTGGCAGTTCATTTGCTCTTATGCAACCACAGTATTTATCATCGGCAGTCACATTGGGCGATTTCAGAAGCTCAACTTCGTCCTCGCTTCCGTCTCGTCAACAAAACGTCACGTTTACCCCGCAAAGACATGTAACCGGGTCGTCGGCTTTGCGCCGAAGGGAATACGGTGCCAACTCACCGTCATGGTGAGGTCCAAAGAAGAAAAACAAACAAAGACAAGGCAGTTCTGGATAATGAGAAGTTACCATGCATGAGAAACTACCGACAGGCTCCGTCACTCGCCAGAATGGCTCAACCTGCAACGAGAAGAGGATGTTTGGAATCAGGGCGACCTAAAAATTTGTGAATTATTTCGTTTCCATATCCCCAAATGAGTGCGGTTCTAATCCCATGCATGTATGCACCACTTTGTGGACCACATTGTCTTACAAACAAGTTCCTTTTTCACTCACCGGATGCCATTTGTTTAGCGATTCCACCAGAAGGGATTTTTTTTTTTTTAATTAAAATGTAAAAAAAGCAGCTGTGAATTTTTCACACAAAGATTGCGGTGACGTTTCATTAAACTTTTAATTTGTTTGCACTCGTGTGCATGTTAGCGTGCACGTTGCCGCCGCCGCCTCCCGTGTCAATGACGGATGTAAAGGAGCATGTGGACGATACCCTAGTCTTCTCTTAGTTTTGGTTTTCAGTTCCAAAGCCTCTATTATTTGCCATGTGACACTTGTGTGCCTCTGGCCTGCTAACTTCCATTTGCATTAAAACTGTGGTGACCCCCCGCCCGCCACACACACACACACACACACACACACACACACACACATCCTGTTTCAGTGTTACCTGCGATGCTATGGTAACAGGTTGTACCCTCAAACCGACGAAGTGCATTATGTTTTCTGCATCTCAGGCCTGTTTCTAATGTACTCGCTGCTGACCTACATACAGAGCCCTTATTGCAGGCTCATATGTGACCGATGTGTATAGTCAGAGCCGTTCCGCCGCTATCACGCCAACATTTTTCTCCCCTCCCCGCCGTCACCTTTTGTCGCCATAACAAAATGTTGTCTGCACTATAAAGCGGTTGCGTGAGCCCTCACCGTGTGGAGAATGTAGAAATGTTCAGCCGACGGTATGTCAGAAAATAAAAAAAAAAATCCAGTTCTGAATGCTTTTTTTTTTTTTTTTCTTTGTGACTGTTCCAAGAGAAGGGGTATGAACTTTCTCCCAGTGATACCAGTCGACCCTGTTTCTAGTTGTCTATCTAGTTTGATCTGGATAGCAGCTCTTTAATCCGGGAGGGGCCTCAACCCCGCCGCACATATTATAGACTAGGAAACTTGTATAGCTTACACCAGCCGCACCCAGCCCTGCCTGATAAGGTATATGTGCGCGAGGGTGTGTATGTGTTGGGGGTATAATGTACATAGTGGTTATTATATACCCCGGGAGGGAAATATAAGAAGATAGAAACCAATGAAAGCGGGTGGAGAAAGAGAGTCGGTAAAAGAGACAGATCTGGATTAATAGTGGGAAGAAATTAGAAGAAAGGCAGAGAAAAGCGGCCGAGGGAAGCCGGCCTCGGTCCGACCGGTCGGACAGGATCCCCCCTCCGGTTACCTTCGGGTCGGCCAGGTGTCCCGCTCCCACGGCATCGTTCCGGGCCGGAGTCGGTCCGGACCGGAGCATTCAGGTTTCCCGCAACTCATCCCCATTGTCGTCCTCAGCAGCGCCGTCGCGCAGCTGTTCCATTAGCGGCCTCCGTCCGAGCCGCGGGTTGTCAGGCTTTCAAAGTGAACGCAGTCATGACAAATGATGTGTATAACCGCAGGAAGGGGGGGAAAAAAAAAAAAAAACCCTTCATGAAATCCTCCCGCTAGCTTCCATTAGTCTTGCGAGGGTGCGTTTCAACTAAGTCTTCACCGATAAATCCGCGTCTTCGAATGCAGCGATTCCGTTGCATCAAGGAGAATGCGATTTGACGAATACGAAACCTCACGAAATGGTAAAGATAGTATGAATGTCGGGTTTCCCGCAACCCAACATGTCTGCTTCAGACATCTGCAAACTTATGAAATCATTTAACTGAAGTTTCTTAAAAATGATTCAAGCTAGCCTTTTTTTTTTTCTTTTGTCGTATCAAATAAGTAGTTAAAAAGCTCATTAAATGTTCAAAAATGGCCTTTAAAACATCCAAAGACCACACAGTGATTGCTTTGCAGCAATGCAACACTAAATTTAATAGAAAAGAGGGGATTTTTATTTTGTATCAAGGGTTTCCCGGTCTCGTGAACAGACGTCTGATCTTTTTTAAAGTTGCATTATGTTTTGACCGCATCGGATTACTCTTATCGCTCCGTTAGCTAAAACTGTCGCGACAAAACCCGACCAGGTCGGCGTCGAGGCGCGCGTGATACATCCGATGTCCGAAAAAAGAAAATGGAAAAAAGGCGCCGGGAGTCAACAGCTGCGAGAATTCAGATTATGGTCACATGGACGCCGCGTCCAGGTTAATTGTTAACCACTCACTGCATCTCGGAACAGGATATGCGTTACTAGAAAGGATGCTGCGAGCGGTAGTTTAGTTAGCGCGCTTTGCTGTGGCTGCCGCTGTTGTCGGGGAAACTTTTCAACCCTTTTTTTTTTTTAACGTCTCGGGCTTCAAATGGAAATCAAAACGACCCCAAAGAGATCGCATCTCTTCATTTAAAGCACGCTCTTATCACTCGGGGTTTGGTCTGCGTTTTTTTTTTTTTTTTTCTTTTTAATCTTTGTATGTATTTTGACCAGAATACTTCATTACCGAAGAGATTTGGATCTGTACCTCCTCACCACACACACACACACACACACACGCCAGGCCATTTGGGAAATATTTGTTTGTGTGATTAGGACACAAAAAGGGAGCGATGGAGAGGAAATAAAGCAAAGTGAGGGAGGGGGGCGGGAAGTAAGGGGGTAATTTCCAAGATTTATGGTGCGGCACTTCACGAAATGCATGCATCCTGTAATTAAAACTCCCCCTTGTCTCCAGCAGACATGTACATTAGCAGGAATCCCCCACCACCACCACCCCCCTCTCCTTTAACCCTCTTCAATCCAACAATCCACCCCCTTCTCTGCCCCCGTCCCATCGGGATAATAAGATCTTTACGCAGCTAGGAGTCTCTAATAAGGGCAGGATGTCACAATGAGGGGCAGCGTGTCAGTGCTTAGAAGCCACTACTGTCACAATCACACACGACTCCAGCCGCTCAGGCTTTTTATTCTCACCCCGACGCCAGCTGGAATCCTGGAATCATTAACTAAGAGACACGAAACTGGTTGTTAACTCGCGCTGCCGTGATGGTATGATGTAAATCCGGTCGACGTCGCGATTAGGATTTATTGAAACTTGCAGACTTTTTTTTTTTTTTTTGCTCCCCATGATTGTCAAGGCTTAATGGCTCGTACAGGGAGGACCCGTTTTGCAAGACCTCGCTTGAAACGCGCTTCACGTCTGACGGTCGCGGTCCTGTAATTAAAGGTGACGTGATCCCATGCTGGGATTCTATATGGAAGATTTGAATTAACATATCAGTTTGCGTTTTGTAACACAAATCTATAGGTGGCTTATGAGAAAATCTATAGGCCATTGGAGAAATGCAAATTGTGTTTGATTTTTTTGGGGGATTTTTCATTCATTTAATACACACACACACATATATATATATATATATATATGTTTATTTTTTTTTCTTTCTTTTTTTTTTTTTAGGGTGATCAGGTAGCCATATTGAAACACACGGATAAACCACATAGACCCCGAGAATTTTGGAATCAAGTTTTCATAAAATGTTATCCTTTTTACCGTTATTTATATTGAATATTGCAATATGTGCCCCCTATCTAATGTTTACTCATCAATTATATAAACCCAAGGGACTTTTCTCTCCCTTTGGATTAATATGAATAAGTGGAAAAGGCCTTTTACTGTCCCGCTTCGAAAAAGACTCTTTTTGCTCCTGAAAAAAAGAAAATCTGTCTTTGTGTGATATTTGTCCACAAGGCCTTCAAGAAGTATTCATTTGATTTTAATACGTCACCCTGAAAATCAATAATCTCCTCTGGCCCCACATGGACCCCTTTCACGTTTTTGTCCTAGCAGCAGAAAAGCTAAAGGCGGTGCATTTATTAGCGGCGAATAAAAGCGAACTCCCGACATGTGAGAAGCTGAACGTTTGATAGATTTGCTTTGAAAATGATTTATTGATCGACAGAATTGTTGATAAGATTCATTTTCCGCCCGTCAGCAGATCAATAACGCTTCCAGCTCTCCCGGCCGACGGCGAGTTGTGTCATTTATGTGCCGAGGTTAATGCCTCCCTGTGATATTTGCTGTGGAGCCGCGGTGTGAGCCTCGGCCCGCCGAGCGACGGCAGATAAACGCGAGTGCCGTGCGTGCCTCCGACATGATATTTCGCCGTAACGCTGGCAAACCGGGTTGGAAAAACAACCCCGGGCTCAATGGCCCCTCTGTCCTCCTCCCCCCCGAGTGGGTGCCCCACTTTTACTGCAAACTTTCACTGAACTTTCCAGAGCCCGGGGCCCCGCTTGCAGCTGGACCCACATCAGGTTCTCATCAAGCCTGGCTGGTCCGCATCATTTCTCCAGATCTCCCTGTCATCTCTTTGTATGATCCAAAGGCCACTGATTGGTTTCTCATGACAGATCCTCAAGCCTGGTTTATTCTCTCGTTGGTGTCGTGACGCCGGGCCTTCATTGCGTCACCCTTCTTCGTCGCGGCAACTGTGAATTTCAGCATTTTTCTGCGCGTCTCGTCATAGCGTGCGATGACGGCCTACTGCTATATCTCAAATCCTTCGGTGGTTGTCAGATGTCCACACCTGATCTTCATCAGCCTACATCTTCTCTCTCTCTCTGTCCGCAGTTATATGAACTGGACGGCGACCCAAAGAGAAAAGAGTTTCTGGACGATCTCTTCAGTTTCATGCAAAAAAGAGGTACGTGATGGTGCTACGCTACGTTTATCGCTAATTTTTTTTTTTTTTTTTTTTTTGTCAGTTTATGATTTATTGATGACCGCGTCACATTCGTTCACATAATCTGTGTTCGCTAATCAGGATGAAATCCATCCACGGTCCGATCTTGTCACATTATACGTCCTGGCTTTATCTGCGCCCACTGTCATGGAGAGGCTTGTCATAGTCGTATAGCGAGATGGTGATCTCCCCTCCCATCTCTCTTTGACATACGACACAGCGCCATGTGCTCGTCTTTCACCCACACGGGTGGGGCCTTTATTCATTTCGGAGATGATTGCTTTATGGTTTCACAGTCCATCCTTGTTCCCAGGCTTTAACTAGAAGAGACGCAACATATCAGTGCCTGGGAATGGATTGTTTTACCGTTCCGTCCTCCCGCCCGTCCACGCAGCCCTGCCCCCCCCCCCCCCCCCCATTAAAAAAAAAACAAACATTTTTGCTCCTCATCTATCATAAACGGTCAATTATGCAATATTATGTTCGCATGCTTTGGCAGCAGAAATGCACACTCGCTCGTTTCGGACGACTTTTCCCTCAAATATACCAACTCTAGCCGCCAGTCGGTGAGTCACGGCAGGAATGCGATGAGATTAAATGACCCAAATTCGAACGTGGGAGACCGCATACCCGGGCCCGATGCTAAAAAACCAGCGCTAGATGTTTCATGGCGTCAGAGCAGTCAATAATGGGCGGGTCTGCCGAGGCTCCTCTGAGAATCTGACTCTGCCCTCTGCAGGATGTCGCCGTAACGGAGACGTCGCCGCCGCTCATTCTACAAATGAATGAAACGCTCGGGCTCTCTGAAGCCTCAATACACCTGCTCTTTTGGCGTCTGAAGCTAAAATAAAAGACAGGTGATGATGATGAGGAGATATATAGCGAGCGTGGTTTGTTTTGAACTCCACTCTTTTGAAGACTCCCACGTAGTCCTTGAAAAAAGGTAAATAAATACATGTTCAAGCTATTTTACACCTTGAAAATAGCTTTTATCTCGCGTAGTATCTCCAACATGTGTTTGGAAAATAATCCGCGTGTGTGTATTATATAAAACGTGTGAAATGGCTTCTTCATGACCTCTGATATTGGAGGAGTTAGCAGTATTCATTCTGTGCCGAAGTGTAACTCAAACATGTCAGAAGGGCATTATTATAATTATCGCCATAAATCACGGAGCAGAGCCTTATTGTGTTTTTTTCACGACGGCGCTGAATGGATGTAAAAAGCACAAAACGCACTGAGGAAAATTCTTTTTATGCCAGTGGTATTTTAGTTACACTTTGTTCACACCTGGCCAGGTCTACTTACATGGCTTCCTGTTTCTTTTGTGTTTTATAACGACTCATAACGTTATGGGTGCAACGCTGCACTCCACTCATCTCCCAGAACTGACTGTAATTCGGTATGTGTCGAAAAGCCAAGGGTAAAAAACACGAGAGCTGAAGCCGGACTCGCGATGCAGGGTCACACTCTCCGAATCGCCGCTTTCCTCATTTTATTTCTTCCTCCTCGCTTGCGTTTGCAAGAATCTGACATAAGAGCTAAACTTCCTGTCCGGTAGTGTTTTCAACCTCCCGTCACCTGGGTTTCGATCTCCCGCTCTAGGAACCCCGGTGAATCGGATCCCCATCATGGCCAAGCAGGTCCTGGATCTCTACATGCTGTACAGGCTGGTGACAGAGAAGGGTGGCCTGGTGGAGGTCATCAACAAGAAGCTGTGGAGGGAGATCACCAAGGGACTCAACCTGCCTACCTCAATCACCAGTGCCGCCTTCACTCTCCGCACACAGTCAGTGCTCTTTCTTTAAACCACTCTCGGACAAGCGATTAAAGCTATGTCGGTTCGTTAGGGTTTCTCCGCTCTTCTAAAATAAGATAATGCTTTATTGATCCCGATAGGGGAAATTCTTTTGTCACAACAGCGCAACAATGACAGTATCAATAAATATGAGTATGAATAAAAGAGAATATTAAAAGTAAATGCAAAATGGGCAACAAGGGTAAAAATCGACAACAAATTTGGGAGGAAAAAAAAAAAAAAACAACAGCAGGGGTGAGAATAGACAACCAAGACGACGACAACAAGGATAAGAACAGAAACAGTGACAATAACAATGACAAATTTAAACAGGATGCAAATGGAGTGAGGAAACAAGGATGAAAATAGACGGCGGAGTTCCGACATGACATTTGTGAATAAGTGCAAGTGTTATTTGCAGTCCTTATGTCTTCTATCGTAAGTCGCTTTGGATAAAAGCGTCTGCCAAATGTAATGTAATGTAAAAGTGAGGTAGCGAGGTCGTACTAGCACAACCGCACCTCCGACGCTCCGAGTCGTGTCCTGTCCAGGCTGCTGTTCGGTGCGATGGCCGTGGCCACGTTCTGCTCAGGGCTTGGATGAACCGTTGGCTGAAGGAGCTTCTCATCAGCTTCAGCTCCTGGTGCAGGGGTCGGGAAGGATTGTCCAAGATAGCTGCCGGTTTGTCCTTCACCCTCCCCGTCGCCACCTGGTTTAAAGGTGCTCCGGTCCCGTCACCAGCTAGTTGAGCCCGTTGACCTCAGTAGTTCTGCCACCGCCGCACCACCACGCTTGAGCCGAGAAGAGCGCGCCGGCTGCCGTAGACTGGTAGAAGGTGATCTCGCCGCACTCGCAATGACAAGCCTCCCATTCGCTTCCAACAACCGGCGGTGGACCTTCATTGGACCTCTGGCGGCCACCGAAAGCCGCTGGCTGTGGCCTGACTAAAAATACAGTTTTCACCCGCTACCCGCTCCGTCTGCCGCCGTTTCAATCCGCCAGCTCCATCTTCTAATTAGCCGGAATGCGGATCCGTTCTCCGCCTTTTCCGCCATTGAGAAATACTAGAAAAGGTCCCCCAAACTTTGCTCGGGATTTTTCAGCGGCGACGTTTTAATTTACTAAACGCTAACCGGTCGTGACCACGCTGTGTCCCCACAGATACATGAAGTACCTGTACCCATATGAATGTGACAAGAGGGGTCTGAGCAACCCCAACGAACTCCAGGCCGCCATTGACAGCAATCGGCGGGAGGGCCGACGACAAAGCTACGGCAGCTCTCTCTTCACCTACTCCCCTAACGGGACCCCCACCATGCTCTCCTCACCAAAGCTACCCACTCCCAGCGTGGGTTTGACCGTGGGCACCAACGGGGCCTCGCTGACCCCCATTCAGAAGATCAAGAAAGGTGAGCTCTGGAAACACAAACACACTATTAGCTCATTCACATGCAAGCGGGAGGGTCTAAATATCCGGCGGTTCCTCCCGCTTCGCTGTTTCTCCCGGGTTTTTCCAGTCGTCTTTTCCTGCTCAGAATGTGGGAGCGGAACTTTAATTTCAGCTTCCAAGGGGAAATAAATAGAAGAGAAAAGTGCAATATAGTGTGACATATGAGAGGACGGCTTCAACACCAGCGTTGCGCTGATTTATCAAGGGATTCAAACAACAATACGCAGGTTAATGAGAAGTTATTCAGCAAAAAATCTTCATCTGCGTATGTAGAGAACGAACCCCCGGTTTTTCAAGGGTCGTCTCCCAAAGTGAGCAGCTGTTCATCGCCGTCTTTAACACCGTGGAAATCAATAGGCACCATAAAAGAGAAACGTATCGCAGTTGAGTTTTGTTTAAAAATGGGAAGCTAATAATTCTGTTAAACCACGACACGCACAAGAAAGAGCGAACGCAACCAAAAGGTCTTGTTTTCATACATTTGTTAAATATGTATCACGTTCCAAAAAGAACCCATGCTAGGCAAAATCCATAAAGTAGAAACCTTTATTTTTTTGCAACAATTATTATACAATGAAATACTCTATTATACATTGAAAAGAAAGAACAAACCATTTTACAGGCTCAATCATTTGTTTCCCTTTTGTGCAGATAACGTTTGTATCCAACGTAATGTTTTTTTTCCTGCCGTCATTAATCCACAGAGCGAGTGCAGACTTTATCATTACCACGGTCTTGTTGCGGACAGTTGCAACCTTTTTTGCATCCTTATTAAAACGTATCGCTGCTGTCATTCTCATGTTTTTTCTTCCTTCTTTATGGAACGAACGGAAGATTCATTAATTCCGTGATGCCGACCTACAGCCGCATAGCTTTTAGCTTCCCTTAGCATGTCCAGAAGTTTAGCTTTATCTGCCATAGATAGCATCTTCCTGCCGCAGGTGCTTTTGTCGCTCCAGAGCGTTTTGTCAACATTACGGGTTTTAGAGAAACTCAAAATTGCAAGAGAATTTGCACGTACGTCATGTAAATTTGTCAAACTGTTTTACGTACGTGTACGTATTAAACTGCAACGTTATTGATGCACAGGGAGAGAAGAAGCGCAGTGACTATTTAGCCAATCAGAATGCAGAACACAATGCACCATGCAAATCCGTGAAGTAGCGAAACCGTGAAAAGTAAACCGCGTTCTAGCGAGGGATCGCTGTATGTTATATTGTTGGCATCACTGTGTTCTGTACTCAAGTTATTCTTTTGTTTTCATTTTTTCGCCGCGGTGTCCGCGCCAGAAGAAGAGGGAGGCCAAACTCTGCCAGGAGTCGGTGTGACTCGCTTGCCAGCCGGGGCTTTGGCGGGTCACTCGGTGGCGGCCGTGCAGGCGGCGGCGGCCCAGGCGGCGATGGCCGCCCAGGTGGCGGCTCTGGAGCAGCTGAGGGACAAACTGGAGGCCGGGGAGCCGCCAGAGAAGAGGATGGCTCTGCCGGCCGATGAACACCATCGGCTGCTGCAGAGAGCTCTGCAGCACAACCTGCTGGCCATGACCGCCCAGATCCCCATGAACATCCGCATCAACCATCAAGGTACCGAAGGCGCAGCAGCAGCTGAGTCTGCCTGATAACGCAAGTTGGACGGTAAAAAAGAAAAAAAAATGTCCGAAAGGATTTTCAAGTTATGAAGGACGAGCTTCTTCTGCATCTCTCCCAGCTAATCGATGTCCAACGAAAATGTCAACCCGCATTAACGCTCAGCGGACGCGAGATGATTTGATTTACAACTCGAGTTCAAACAATTCCTGCCGCCGATGAATTTTTATGGATTCAACGCGACGTGCCGACAGACGGACTTAGATTTCAATTAAGATAAATGGCGTTTCTGCAGATGAATTTACTTCGGATAAACCCCGGTCATTTGGTTCAACAGGCGCCAACGGCCGTCACTGTCGGCGCAAAAATAAAAGTGATAAATGACAAGGGCTGAAAAGTGACAGGAAAAGAAAAACACGCGCGCTTTCTCACCAGTTTACCACAAGCCGTGAAAGCGGACGTCGAGGAAGTAATGCACAGCAGGGCCTCTACGTCTGACACTCTTGATATAAAAGAAGTGGTACACGTGCAGACATTTGCACACCAAGACATATTTGCAGGTGTCTACGGGAATTCCCCTTCTTCTGCAAAAACCGTGCACTTTGTTCATAAAGCTCATTTCGCCCCGGCGCCTTCCTAACTGATAGGACGAGCCCGGCCTCAATGTCTTTTATACAGCTAAATTAAATCAAATGTCCTGAGGGACTCTTCACAGAATCGTGATTTATCCTGGACACGAAGGCGGCTGTTGTTGACGATCCTTGTCTTGTCTTGTCTTGCAGAGGGCAGGCAGGACTCGGCCCTCAACCTCACCACCAACGGCACAAGCAGCATCAGCATGTCAGTGGAGCTCAACGGAGTCATGTACACTGGTGGGTTACTTTGGCACCGACCTCAGGATCGCTCCTCAAACCTCACGAGAGCGCATTTCACGCCAACAGCGAGGACACGGCGCTGCGTCGAGAGGGTGACAAATTAGCGAATGAAAATGGGAGGCAGGGATTCGACGGTGCATGGAATAAGTAACAGGAAGTTGTTAAGTTACTTGCTGTGTTAGTGTTTGAACAACAAAGAAAAAAAGAAGGAGCAGCGCGTCTTCTCTTAGCATGCATGCACGTTGGGTGCAAAGGCTGTTCGGGCAATTTTTGCTGGTTTTTATAAAATATTGACCTCTTGCAGGCGAAGTCGCTTCTCCTTTTCCTTCGGGCTGCTCCGCCGTCACAGCGAGTCAACCTCCTCTATCGAACCCTCACCCGTCCAACTTCACGTCCTCTTTCAATCCATCCGTAAATCTCCTCTCTGGTCTTCTTCTACATCTCCCGCCGGCCAGTTCCAACCCTTTCTACCTCCACACATGACCAAACCATCTCAGTCCAACCTCCAACATATCTAACGTGTGCTGTCTCCTGACGGACTCACTCCTGATCCCACCCATCCTCACCATCTTCATCCCCGCTCGCTCCGGCTGCGCTTCCATGTTGTATCTCCACCACCGTATTGTACGCCTGTCCTGCCGGCTCCTGATTTCCCTTATTTTTGCCCCGCAGGTGTTCTCTTTGCTCAGGCAGCGGCCGGGTCGGCCTCGTCCGGCTCGTCCGTCTCCAACAAGGCCGTCGGCAGTCGTGCCGCTCCGCTTCAGCAGCAGCAGCAGCAGCAGCAGCCGAACACACCTACCTCAACCTCCAGCAACCCTTTGTCTTAACAAACCCCCTCCTCCCCGGCCTTTTCCCCCTTTCTTTTTTTACGTACCATGCTAAGTAAAGCCAAAAATCAACCCCTGTTTTCTATACCACCTATGCCAAAAAAAAAAAAAAAAAAAAAAAAAAAAAAAGAGAAGAACCGCAAACCATACTTCAAAAAAAAACAACAACAAAAAAAAAAAAAACCTCACTTGAAATACACTCTCAGGTTTTCTCTCACCACCTCGTCTCTTTTGTTCTTCAAAGACACATTGTTTTGGAAAGAAAAACAAACAGTTGAGAGCCAGTATATGCTAAACACAAATGTAGGTACAACCTGTGAATTTTGAATATTTATTCCTGCATAAATGTACAGATTGTTGAAGAACAAAAGAGAAGGTCATAACTTGGAAGGGTAATGCACTGTTTACACCCACAAACTCAGCTACTGACTGACAGCATTGTTTTATCCTGTAGGGGAGACTTTGTTTTTATGTCGTTTTACCTTTTACTTGTCATTAATGTTCACATTCTTTTGTTTTATCATTTAAAATCTTTATCAATACTCTTACTGCAGGAAAACATCTATATATTTAGAATTCTATGAAAAAAAAATCTATTTTTAATCAGGAAGGCTTTAAAGATATATGTTGTGTTTTTTTTTTTTTTGTTTTTTTTTTCGTTTGTTTTTTTTAGGGCATATAACAATACACCATTGTGACCTATTTGTATGTTTAAAAAAAACAAACAAACACCATATTTACATATCATCGCGATGGAACCCCTGTGCAGCAACATTCTGGGTCCACGTCTGTTTTTCACCCCAAAAAAAGTCACCGTGTTCGTACTCTGGTGCAAAACAGATTACAAACAACTGGATTTCTGGACACCATATGCTGTCACTGTTCACCAAATATACATATATATATGTATATTTTTTTCACGGAGGCACCAGCTATGTAGTAGACACCTCTGCTCGATCCATACCCATGTTCTTCCTGGGTTAGCGAGATCATTTTTGTGTTTGTTGATAAAAGGCCAGTTCAGTTAAAAGCCGTTACGATCACACAGTCAGGTTTATTTTGGGTTTTTTTTTCCCACTCTGTGCACTTGGAGCGGGTTGGGCTGTCCTCCGAGGCGTCCTCGTGACCGGAGTTCGGGCCGTACGTGAACAACACTTTTTTGTTTGTTTTTCAGCTTGTTTTTTTTTTTTTCCTCTCAGGTGTCCGCCAAACTTGTTTTTTTTTTTTTTGTTTACGTTCTTTGGAGTCATAGCTTTGTAGGGAGCCTTTTTACGATTACGCTCGTCCGCAAAGGAAGTGGAAAGATCGGCTTTTCACATCCTTTTTTTTTTTTTTTCGTGGTGCTCCGCTTTCTCGCGGAGTCGTCGCCCGCCGTCTGATGTTTGTTTTTGTAGACGAAGCCTTTTTTTTTTTTCCCCGCGATCAGGAGAGGACAGGTGAAACCACGGTTTTCCCGTCGGATATTTGCAGGATTGGTGTATTTGTCGAATCCTCGTCGCCGTGGCAAAACTCACTCGGACAATCAGCTCATTTATTTATGTATCGTGAGCCTCGGATGTTTTTCGTTTTAACTTTCCACTTTCTGCATGACGCGGTGCTTCTTCTCCTCCAAGTGCTTCTTAGGCCTCTCTTGAGACCGACTCGCCACCTTTCAATAATCCTCGGATTATTAAATGTCGCTAAATCCAAGCTTTTGGCAACACAACATCAGCTGGGGGGGGAATCGGTGTTTGTGCGAACGCTCTCCGCAGCCGGATTCCTACAGCTTGTATCCGCCAATCGCGATACCGCGTAACATCATAAGTCATTGCGCCTTTTTTTTTTTTTTTTTTTTGAAGATCAATTATTCAGCTTTGTGAACTTTAACCTTTGATACCTCTCTGTTGGCTGGTAAAGATTGTTACTCGACCCCGACCCCGACGTCCGCCCGAAGCAGCCTCGTTCCTACAGATGTTAGGAAGTAAATCAGGCTTTGTACGCGGTTCTGTTCTGAGGCCTTAACACAGCGTGAGATGGCGAGCGAGTGAGCAGTAACTCTGTCTAATCAGTTTGACTGGTCCGGTCAAATATGACCAGATGGCCACCGCTTTGATTCGGGACTGGCTTCTCGGTGGGAAATCACCACCAGCCGCTCGACAAACATGATAATTTTAAAGAAAACTCCGCAAGCGTTATCAACCGTGAGCGGTGCTGTGAATCGACCAGAAGGGTTTGGCTTTTCCGTGTCTTTTTGAAAAGCGCGAAACGGACGATTAAAGTTAAACCGGTCGGTCACAAACCCGACATATTTTCCACAAGGGGGTGCCGTTCAGATCATCTGCACCGGCGACGGGCAATAAATGCTTTAGCGGTTGCTGTGCGGCCAATTTAAAATGAATTTCACTGGGCCGTTTATGCCTTTATTTGGATATAAACCAACCCGAGACACAATCTTCAGCACCCTGCGATCTGAACAGATGGCAGTTCTTGGTGCCTGAAACTACCTCAATCATGAGAACTTCATTTAACCTCGTTTTTCTGGCGCGAAACGACAGAACTTCCATTTCTTTCCTCTCCGGCCCTCCGGCGGCGCAGGTTACTGCAGTTGTTTTTTCCTCTCCGCCAAATCCTTGTTTAGATTCTACTGGGCATGCTCCGGATCTGAAAAGGACAAATCAAAATAGCCGGCGCCGTGCAATGGAAAGGTCTCGGTGTTATTTCAGCGGGGGTTCCTCCGGGCAGAGGGTTCATCCACGGAAAGTTTGCTATTGTGCTCCTAATCTCGTTTTGAATTTAATCCTGGCTAAACTGTAAAACAAGACGATTACGGAACTAAACTCTCCTACCTCTGCATTTTTCTCACTCCCCGTCAGTCACTTTCAGTGGTTGGTTTTTTTGGTTTTGGTTCCTCAAGACTCAAAAAAAAAAAAATATACGTCTGAGAAACATTAGCGGAAGTGAAGCTCCAGTTCACCATTAGGTCGTCAGCAGGTGCACACTTTTCCAAAATCACCTATTATTCTTTATATACATCCGCCCGTTACTCTGGACAAAACATTTTCCAAATCTATTTCCCAAGGGCTTCTTTTGGGTTGATTGGCGGCCGACCCTCCGACCCCGCTGCCGGTGGAATCAGCCACGTTTTAAAAATGTAACCTCATTCGTTCGTCCGGCATCGTGCGATCGTCTCAATCGCAACGTCCAATACTGGTTTCGTGTAAAACAGAACGTGCCTTCTGGCTACTTCCTGGCAGATACACCCAATCTCTGAACTGACTTCTTTATGCAAAGCAATACCAAGCAGGTTTCCCCGATCTGGGGCGTCTCATTTATACGACAGCGGTTTCACATTTGCACCGGAAACAGCGATTAGACAGTCGTCTGCAAAGAATAGCCGTACTGACGTATTCGGGCACAAAACTCGTTGGTTCGTTTTCTTTTTTTTGGGGGCGGGCAGGGGGTGGGGGGTGAAGTAATTTGTAATCGTAGCATGAATAGGCTCGTCGATGTTTAACTTTAGTCCTCTTAGTGTTGGTGTCGTCTCCATCGGCAGTGGCGGTTCAGTCGGATCTTCCCCTACGAGTAAAAAAAAAGGCAGAGGCTTCTTTGAACTCCCGGTATATTTTATGGTTCTTCTAAATATTTCGCTCGCGTGAGATGATTTATTATCGGTCTTCATTTGAACAGAAAGGGAAATTCTTACTTGCGTTACGCAGCTTCGCTCCGAGTGAATGGCCGACGTCAGTGTTGCTGACAATCAAATAGAGACACGCCGGTGTGGGGGAGGGACGCAAATTCAATCAATCCCGATCCAAAGGATCGACGTTGCTTTTTTAGATTTGACCCCGTGACCTTTTTGCCCTCGGGGCAACACGCAAGCACCTGCCCCCCCTTATATAGATCCGTGTTTATCGTATCTCTATTGACAGGCTCTTTGAGATATTTGCATTAGAACAGCAGCTGCCGTTGCTCTTTCGGTGCGTCGACGGCTGCGTTTTCAGGGAGGATTTTTATGGTTTTAATTGCGTGGTGGTGACAATCAGGAGACTTTATCATAACACTGTATACCTCCAAGCACTCTGACATCCCTTCAACCACAGTTGAACCACCGGTCTACCTCAGTGACAAAGCTTCGGCTTGTTTCAGAACACTGTCCACATCATTGCTTCCTGTTTTATTTTTTTGAATTTTTGTTTGTTTGTTTGTTTGGTTTTTTTTTTTGCAGGAAATCCTCCCGGTTCGTTAAAAAGTCGACTTAAAAAGAGATTGAAAAGGCCTCAGACAATCAGCTATTTAGCTAAAGAGCGGCCGCTGTGTTTCCGTTTTTAACCGTTTTTTGAGTTATGCAAAGGGAACCAGCGGTATCAGCTAAAGCTGCGACTCTTGATGCAAGAGCTCCCCTCGGTGGAAGATTGTGTCTTTTTGCAGCGCGTCAGAATGACCGCTGAGCTTCAACATCACAACTGATGACTTCCGGCTGCTGTCATCGCTTCTCTCACGCATGCAGAATTTTGTTCTTTTTTGGGACCCAAAGTCCTCTGAAACAACATTTACAACACTACAACCCGGTTCAGATGTCTTTACAAGTCAGCCGTTCACCAAGGCATTAACAGGAAACACGAGCTCACGTTCAAAACCGCGACCCGTCGATTACAATCCCGTCTTTTCCGCTTTCCTTGAACCGCGATCGGGCGCGATCTTTCGGCGTCGGGCTCACGGTTGATCTCGCTCAAAATATCGGAACCATGTGAAAACAATCAGTCTTAACTCCGCGGCACCGAAACCAGAGATTGTTCTGTTTTTTTTCTTTTTTTATTAAAAAGAAAAACAAAACAAAAACATAAAAAATAACAGCTATCGCCATGTCATCGTGTTCATAAGAATATAGCTTTCCTTGTTAGGTTTTAGACGATGCTCAAACACTCGGACTCTGCAGTTCCCCGTCAAGTTATTGTCAACTGATAACGCAGTTCACGGTGTATTTATGTGCTTTTTGTGTACATCAGAAACATGGCTTCCCGACTCAGAATTTTTTTTTTTTTTGTTTGTTTGTTTTAAAACTTCATAATCAAAATATATTTTCCTGTCAGACTTCCTTTTGTAGCAGCTTCCAATCAGCACAAAACCTCCGGAGTCCCACGTGATTCCTTCGTCCCCCCCCCTCTGTGTCAACGTGTCACATGGAAGACAGTCCTAACGTACAAGTGTTTTAACCTTGAAATATTGCTGCTTTTATACTCCCTTCATGGAAATGTCGCCGGAGCGTGCACGGGTTTCGGTGCACGTGGCAAAGGGGCTCTTTAACTGGACTTCACCACAGACTTTACCTCTTGACATTTGGACTGCAGACAATGACGATGAGAAAATAACAAGATGCCTTCTGCTGTGACAATTGTATGAATTAACCTGTATAACTAAGATTCATTGAATAGAATATTTCTGAAATATGGCTTTTTAGGGCTATGGATTATATCATGTTTATATTGTTTGTTTTGCTCTTTATTTGCTTTTTGTTATGCTGTAGCAACCTCAGCACACAGAGATTACATTTAGTTCGGATTTATTAATATAGCGATATTGATGATGATGATTATGATGATGATGAAAATGTGATCTATTTTAGGGAAGCAATTGTGGGCTTCACGTGTCTTCAAGTAACTTCAGATTTCTCGTCTCTTACAACTTCTCAGGAAAATCTACCTCTACCTCCAGTTTGATGCATTTAAACCCCACGCCGGCTCGAGTTACAGTCGAATGGGTACACGAAGAGGGCGTGAGAATGGGTACCAAGGTCTGAAATCCGCTTCGAGCAAGCGTCGGCGCCGTTTTCTGACTTTAGATTAGGGAAAAAAAAAACAAAAAAACAAAACAACAACACAGTTTTATGATGAAGCGTGGGATTGTATTAAAACCATGTGTCGTGGTCTATTTGTGTTATTGCTTTGGTGGGCTAAAAACAAAACGGAAGCAGGTCGTTTCTCCACCCTGGATGGTGGACCTCAAGGTTCATTTCGGACACTGGCGATGCCTCTCTCTGTCTGTGTTACAGGTTCGTAACACTTCTGCTGTTAAGTTTATCGAGCGCCAACAACAGGGAACCTGCAGTTCAGCAGCTAACTACTAATAGTTCTACAAGAAGTACTGGTTCTAGTACTACTGCTAGCACTGCGAGTAGTTTTTAGTCTGTTCTATTAATATGTGCTTATTCCTCTTTTCTCTACACATGCTTACATTTGGATGAATGGGACGTTTCCCGGTAACTATGGTAACAGTGAAGTGGGCAGGCAATGCAACTCTTTTATTTCTTTTTGTTTTCTTATTTTTCTTTGTTTTTGAAAGGGTGAAGAGCTATTCTTGCCTATTTACTCAGTATGTGTTTGTGTGAATACTTTAATTTTGATCTGAAATTAATAAAATATCACCTTTCTTAAATGTCACAATGGTATCCGAGCTTTTTATTTAGCCTGGAACCGCTTGGCAGATGATTTCAATCATGAAAAATGTGTTTACCGTAGCGGCTTTCCCCTTGTAAACTTTGTCGAAATAATGACCCGTTCTGTGAGATTTTCATATTTTTTTCTCAAACTTGCACAAATCCTCCTCAAAGGGAACTTGTATTAATATTTCCCCTATGGGGATCAATAATGTTTGTCTTGTTTTATATAGAGGGGATTATAGAGGGTCAGTTTTCAATCTCAAATCCACTATTTTCACTTGAGAATTGAGATTTTTCATCTGAAAGAGCGAGCTGTGCAAATGATGCACAGTCAGTGGCAGCGTTTGCAATCGCATCCTTTCAAACCTATGAGAGTTCAGTACTTGAAGTGGAGGACAGAGACCTCCGGTGTTGTAAACCTTCCAGGGGACGAATGTGGGGAGTCTCCCCTCCACGGTGACCATTTACAGCAGACATATTCCGTGTTTTACTGGGAAAAAAAATCTTATTCCTGCAGCTGAAAGGATTAGTTTCACTGTGTAAACTTAAGTCTGCACAGAGTTAAATGCTATAAGGCTTTTTCCTCTCACTGGAGATCAGATTCCACCAGACTGGCTCACATGGGAGGTTTGGAAACCTCGATTCGAAATATTGGAATGAATTCAGACAAAACTTGCATTTATTTAAGTTTTATGGGTTTTTTTTCTAGATTTCAGATTCAACTTTACTTTCATGACACATGTAGAAGTACATTGCAACGAAATGAATTTTAGCATCTAACCAGAAGTGCAGATATTATCAATAAATGAGCAATTTGTGCACGCTGTATTATGTCAGTAATTTTCAGGTGATTTACAGATAGGGCACATGTTATACACATTGATATAGACATTTACAAGTAGAAATCTACAAGTGACAAGCTATGCTATAAAGAATCATATTTGAAATAGAAGTTAAATAGTACATAAATGAATAAATAGATACAGACAGCAGTTGCCAAGTAATTTCTGAATGGAAGGGATGCAGTTTAAAATAAATCTACATCCACTCTCAAATTTACAACAATGACTACCCCATTTTATTTTAATATTGATTTTGAAATCTAAAAATTTGCTTCACAGATTTTTTTCTCCTTTTTAACATTTTTCCTTGCATGGTCAACATTTATATAAGGATTAAAATATGTGATGAGATGTACTTACTTAATCCCTGGATTGGAAAATTATTTGGTGGCAGCAGCATAAATATATATATATATGTATATATACGCTGCTCAAAAAATTAAAGGGAACACCAAAATAGCACATTCTAGATCTAAATGAATGAAATATTCATATTAAATACTTTGTTACATAGTTGAATGTCCTGACAACAAAATCACAAAAATGATCGACGGAAATGAAATGAAATGTATGAGCCCGTCATACATATATATATATATATATATATATATATATATATACACACACACACACACACACATATACGTATATATATATGTGTGTGTGTGTGTATTTATGTATAATGCATGTATGTTTATATGTGTGTATATATATATGTGTGTGTTTGTATATATATATATTTGTATGTATATATGTATTTATGTATGTATACATATATTTGTACATATATATGTACATATATATATACACACACCATATATACATGAATGCATAAATATATACTTATATATGTACGTACATACATACATATTAACTATATATATATATATTTGTATGTATACTTCTTTTTAATCTTCTGTGATGCAATTACAAAAACAAAAATGTCATACATTCTGGGTTTATTACAAATCAACTGACATATTGCACGCCTTTTATTATTTTAATATTGCCGATTATGGCTTACATCAGAAGAAAACTCAAAAAATCCTATCTCAAAATATTAGAATATCATGAAAAAGTCATTTTTGTTTTTTTAATTGCATTACAGAAGAAAAAAACTCGATCACAATATTCTAATTTTCTGAGACAGTCCTGTATACACAAACATATGTATATGTATTTACATAGACACACACACATATCATACAAACATATATGTACGTATGTATTTATGTATATATAGATGTATGTATAATATGTATATTTGATTATAAATATCTTTAAAATCATCCATCGCAGCGAGCAAACCTGCAACGTGATCCGTGTGTCACGTTGACGCCGGGGGTTCCTAAGCACCGCCCAATCGCGGCGTCCGTTGTTGCGAACCAATCACATCCCGGCACATTCAAAACCCATTGACTGATTCGAGAACAAGGCGGGCGGTGGAGCGGGAGGGGCGGAGCTACACCGCCTACTAGCGGATCCACAGCGGCGGATTCGAGGCCGGGTCGTAAAACACGGCGAAAAAGCGAAAGACAAGCCGATTTATATTCGTTTACTGGCTCCCGCCGGTCGTAAATGAAGAGAAGAGATGAGACTTCGACGTCGAAAAACCGTTCCAGCGAGCGCGGAGACGCCGAGGAGGAGAAGGCGGCCGTCCAACAAAGCGGCTACGAAACAAACGCGCCTGTCGTTGACTGAAAGTCCACTTTATAAGGTACACTCATTTTTTCCTTGTTTCTTCTCTTTAAATTTTACTCGAAATGAATGAAGGGTGTCGTAAAACGCATGTGAGCCGGGCGAAATTACAACGAGAAGTGTTTTTTTTGTGTGTGTGTGTGTGTGTTTTCGAGGAGCGCGGTAATGCTAACCTAGCCGGCGGCCGCTTACCGTTGCTTAGCTTCCGCCAATCTCCAATAAAACCTGCCGCTAAACACAAAACTACCACAATATTACGGTTTCAGATTTCAATAAACGACTTTTATTTACATGCCGACATTACACTCAGTCTGGGGTGCCATGGTAACAAACCCGGAAATATCCAGCTTCTCCGGTTAAACACATGGAGACACCATGTTTTGTTTTGGGTTCTGTGTGCTTGTACTGCTAGGTGTGTGTTTGTGTTTATCGGTGTGTGTTAGTGTGAGATGAAACATCAAATGTCATTTTTATGGACACCTTTCCATTCCGCCTCCATTAGACTACACATGGAAATTGGCTCTCTAGTTAGAAATTTGGTGCAACCATCATTTCCTTATGGGAGTCTCCTTGCACTCGGCCTCCTCATAAATGAATGAAATAATCTGGATCTCAGGTTTCACACACTTGTAACGACACCAGAGAGATGTAAAAACACAGACCGTTGACTCGAATCCAATAAAGTGTTGGCGGGCTTTGCGGCTTGTTGTCTGGCGCGGGATTAAACGTCCCAGTTTGCACGCAATGGGGAAGGGTCTCTGCAAATAGGTCACCAGGAGCCCTGCTGGCTTTTGACCCTTGCATAAAATCACAGCTTAGTTAGAATTAGATCAACAGTCTGCACGGGAGCGACATTGATGCAGTCAGAAAGAGCTGGCGCGTAGTCTCATTTTCGCTCTATAATTCATATTTGATCAAAAAAAACAGTACCAGGATTGGCCTCCAGCTCCCCCGTAGCCGTTGAGGTCTTACTTCACAGAAACATGCCTTCGTCAGGACGCCGTCAAAGCGATCTGTTGATCAAACGTGCGTCCTCGCCGCTCCAGGTCGTGGACACGAGTGACGACGACCTCAACCGCTCCAGCGAAGAAGTTCCCACGATGACCAGGACGCCGATGCCCCGTTGCCGGGCGAGGAAGAGGGTGGAGGATACGAGTGACGACGACTTGAACCGCTCCAGTGAAGAAGTTCCCATGATGACCAGGAGGCCGATGCCTCGTTGCCGGGCGAGGAAGAAGGTCGAGGATACGAGTGACGACGACTTCAACTGCTCCAGTGAAGAAGTTCCCATGATGACCAGGAGGCCGATGCCCCGTTGCCGGGCGAGGAAGAGGGCTGTTGCTGTGGATGATGGAGAAACAGGTAAAAATAAAGAGCGTCATCGGCACCTTCCACATCGGAGTTCCTCTAATACCTCGGCTTAAGACTTGAATTCATTCTGTTACCGAGCTCGTAGCTAAATCTCCTCATATCACATTCAATTTTCCCATTAAAATAGATAAATAGATAAATCTATGAATCTGTTCCAGTCCCCGGTTTTTGTTATGCGTTTTCAAAAAAAAAAAAAGATGCACTGTTATATACAAAAAATAACATATGTTGTGGCGGGTCGGTGCCAGGACCGCCGAGGTCGACAGGCTCCACAAGCTGGTGAGGAAAGCCGGCTCGTGGTGGGACTGAACCTGGACGGCCTTGAATCGGTGGCAGTGAAGGACAAACCTGGAGCTATCTTGGACAATCCTTCCTGCCCCCTGCATGACGAGCTAATATTATACTAATTCATAATAAAAAAGGAAATTAACTGGTTTTATTCAGTATACTTACCATGAAGATCAGGCAAACATACCAGCACCACCTACAACAACTTTTCTATCTCTTCATAAAAAAGTCGACAACACGGCAACCTTCCTCGTGATTTTTGCCGGGCGAACTCGTGGCTTTGTGCGATTGTTTTTAAACGCCACTTAATGGACAGCAACTGTCAAACGCTCATCTCAGTCAGAACTCAGATCCTGGCTCGATATCACAAAGTAAAAAAAATCTGCTGGGCGACAGCAAAGAAAATTTGTAAGTTGATACGCTTGTAAACCAAGGCTGCGCCGTATTTTTCTCTCGCTGATGCTTCTTTTCCATCCAGCAGTTATAAGGAACCGCATCATCTTACCGATGTCCCCTCCTTCTGTTTTTGTCCAGATTTAACCTTCAAGACTCCGTTCCGGCGGCCGGTGCACCGTGAGCAAGTACTATCAGAGATGGACCCGGTCTCGCCTCACAACTCAATGGCCCGAAACATCTACTCTCCCATTGTGTGTTTCCTCACGCCGAGCAAAGAGAGTAAGTGTCCCAATCGGCCGCTCCTGTTGTGAAAATACCTTGACGGCGCACATTATAGACTCAAGACGGGTCTCTAAAATTTCATTCATCACTTGCAGTTTTATGTTGTTATAAGTGAAGATAAGCTGGTAAACGTTGCAAAAGATCAGAAGGTGTCAGTAACCCCCTTTGTTTTGGTTCCTCCGTTCGGGAGGGGCCTCGGTGAGGGCGTGTTGTGTTTCCATGCAGCTATGATAACTTGGAGCTACGCTGCGGTTTTGCTCTCCCCTTTCAAATTTTTTATTATTTCAGTTTCAGCGCCATAAAACTGTCTGAAATTGCTATATTTGCATTTGCTGAACAGCTCTTCATTGACCCGGGTCCAGGGACCCGCCAGACAAGCTCCTGTTTCATTTTACTTTTATTGAAACTCTTTTAAAAAGAACCAAGAAGCACCGACACCCGTTTTGCCCTGAACAAAACATTTTTCATCGGTCCGTATTGTATCCCTGACTTGTATCCCTCTCTAAGTTGTCTTTTGGGGCTCTCCTGGTTTTATAATTATTTATTAATAGCTTATGTTGGATTAAATGTCCTGTGTTTACCGAAGGCATTTGCTGCTGTCTCAGCCCATCGACCTCAATCTATTAGAGGTTTCACAGAGAGTTTCCTTCAACCCGGGGGAAAAACCATGACGGTTATATCGCTGGAAAATCAGTTCGCGAAATATAGCATCAATACGGAAACCCTCAGAGGCATTTGTGTTGCCCATAGTTTGTATTGTTTGACTTTATTTATTTGTTTGTTTGCAAATCCAGATTTCAAGTGCACAAGCGACAGCATGCTGATGAGCCCGGAACAGGGCGTATTTGGTTACGGCTCCATTGATCTGCTCGTTGGCGATGAGGACGACATCTTCAATCCGTAAGTGTTTACATCCATCTTCGTCTGTTTCTTCCCCCCCGGATAGCTCTATCGCTGTCAGCCGCGGTCACGGGCATACAAGTCTACAAATCCAAAAGTCAGAACGTCACTTCCTGGATCCAAGTTACTCCTGCATTATTTAAACCAAGCTTATAAAAAGTCATCATTTTAGATATTTTGCACACTGTGAATTTTAGTTAACACGTAGCGACCCATTTGGAGTTATTGACTGACAAATTCCAGATCTAGTGAGCAAGAACGCGCCGTGATAACCGGGCAGGTTCTTCCAACTTGTGCGATTTTCCCGAGACCCAGTGTCTTGCGGTGTCGCCGTTGTTCGTACTTACCGCCTCACAAACACGGGACTCCTAAGAGAATATCTCCCTTTGTCCAGCTTCACCTTCATTAAGAACTTGCCATCACGGTCCCAGTATTCCCAGCCCCGACTCAGAGACATCCCCCCCAAGACCAGGAGCACTCCGGAGCCCACGCTTGTGGTGGATCTAGTGAGTTCAACCATCTAATCCTTCCTTTTCCTCACACGGAGGGACGAAATGCTTAATAATGTTGAACCTTGATATGAAATCACTGGATCGCGGAATGTCGTTGTTGTTTTTTTTTTTTTTTTTTTCTGATTTCACGGATCTGTTGGAGCACGTCAACTCGATTCGCGGCTTACGGAGTTATGAATATCATCGCGCTCGACTCACTGATATCAGCTTTCACTTCATCACCGTTACCCGTGACGCTGGGCTTAGCGTGCTCATATAAATGAAATCTACAATGCTGACGGTGCAGTTAGTGATCCAGAGCGTCAGTTACATTCCAACCCTCCCAGGGGCTTGATGTAAACAAATATAAAAACAGTAACTGAAACCAGAACAGCTCGATTCCTAGAAAAAAAGCCAAAGTAGCTCCATGTCAGCGGCAGTGGTTTGTTTCCACTCGTCCACAATTCCACATCTTGATGTCGCTTTGTGTTTCTGTGCGACGGTAGTGTTTTTTTTATTGGTAGTACTGTAGTATGGTAATAGTTATGATTACATGAGGGAGAACATCATAGGAGATGTTTTTTTTTAATTTAGCAAGAGAACCCTCGAGGGGGTCTGAGGTCAGGAGCCGACATCGCTGTGGGTTCACCACCAGGAAGAGCGATGAGATTTGAAGATAGCGGCGGAGATCCGTCAGAGCACCTCGGTGGGATTGAATCTCGCTGTTTGTGTGAACGCTCAAATGTTGGCCGTCGCTTTCAGGAGGAGACCTTGATGTTCAGCTCTCTGAATGTGATGGACAACCCGGAGTACACCTTCAAGGCGGCCTTTCAAGACCATCAGTACAAGGTCGGTTCCCACCACAGCTTGAATTCTTTCTCAGCGTGGCTTTCGGTAGGATTTGGTTCTGCTCTGTCGCATGCGTGCCGTTAGATTACGTTAATCTGGTCTTCCTCACCAGTTCAAATGTAATTGTCTTTTTTTTTAATACTTGCTGGTCTCAGCCCACTCACATCCCACCTATTTTTGTTTATTTATTCTATTCTTGTCATTGCTATTGTCCCTCTGTTTATGTTGTCGTTTAGTTTCGGTTGTCTATTTTCACCCTTACTGTCTTTTTTTTTTTTTTTTTTTCTCATTCTGTTGTCCATTTCTACTCTTAATGTTGTTGTTCTCTATGCTGTCTGTTTATTTTTTTCTCTTGCTATCTTCTAATTGTCTCTATTTCTATTCATATTCATTGACACGCTGCCGGGACAAAAGAATTCCCCCGATGGGGATCAGAGTTTATCTTCTCTTATATGAAGCTCTTTGCAGTTCAGATGCACAAGACACTTTGATCTTTTGAAATCTTTAAGGGCTGCGACACAGAAGATCCCGTCAGAAATCCATTTTATATGTTGCACGACTGATTTTCATTGACGGAGCAAGGCGGGAGGCTCTTACATTTACATTTTGTGATCTTATTCCGTCTCCCATTTGGTCCGAGTTTTCTGTTCTCACAAATGTGAATTCATTCACAAGAGTTGTCTCTTCACTGTAGAGCCTCAAACACCAAAAGTTCCTGGTCTCCCTGAGCTTCCTCTGATCTCTAGGATGGAAATATCCAGGTTAAAATACATCTTAACACAATTACTGCTGGTCCTGTATCGTCCACAGGTTTACATGATCCTTCGGCCTCACATGAAGGAGTTTCTGCAGTCGATGGCCAAAGTCTATGAGGTAAATTCTGTCCCTCAAACAATGAGTTTTGCAGTGAGAAAACTGTATATCGTGACAGCGGCTTCTTTTGGAAAATGTTTTTAATGGCACTGATAGCTGGCTTGAAGTTCAGCTCTCCAGTTTCATGCAAAATTTTGTTTTTTTTTCCCTGTATTTATAGTCATTTATATTGTGTATGTATAGTTTTCCTGTATTTTTCACACCTATTGGCTGAAGCGTGTATAAGCGCTCGCTAGCTTGAAGTGTGAGCGACCTGTTGCGCGTACGAATCCACTCCCAGTTGCTGTTTGTCCTCCGTTCCAGCTGTTTGTTTACACCTGTGCAAAAAGGGACTATGCTGAGAAGATTCTGGACGTCCTGGACCCGCAAAGGAAACTCTTTCGGTACGAGAGTCTGTTTCCACTTTTGTTTCGTAAACTTTCACTCCCGGGAATGTACACTAAGTCTGGCTCCGCCGGCTGGCGTTGGCGTGCCGCTGGACACACCGATGCTTTGCGTTTGATTAGACTCAGCTTTATCGTCATTACACGTGTACAAGGGCAGGCCGGAGAAATGCAGTTTAGCCTCTAACGAGAAGTGCAAAAAAAATCAGCAAGTGCGGATATAATGAATAAACGAGTTGTGCATACACACACACACACACACACACACACTTGTAAGTCACAGGTGATATCCAAATAGGGTACTTTGATCATATGGTAGAGTTTTGGAAAAAATCTGCACCCCAAACGTGCTCCAAAAAGGTTATTTATTTTACATGTAACACAAAAAAACTATTCTTGCATGAATGACAGCTCGGGCAAGACATAGGATCTTCCTCAGGTGCTTTTTTTTTAGTTTTTTTTTTTTCTTAGTCTGCTTTTTTTGATCCAGCACCCATCCTCAATTTGGTAGCGGATGTGCGTGTTTTTCTTTTCTAGTAATTTGAACATACACACACATGGATATGAGCATGTACATTAAATGTGGTAGAATATGAACAGAAACTGTGGACACAATTTAGTAGAAATGTGCAGGTGATAAGCTATGCTATACAAAATTATAGTTGAATTAGATGTTTAAGTCCATAAATAAATATGGACAGTAGTCTGCTGATGTCATAAATTAAAGTTTTGACACGGTGTATTCTACCCGTTAGTTATTTACTGATATTATATGGACGGATATGTGCATTAAATGTAGTAAACAACGGACATGATTTACCAGTGGAAATGCACAAATAAGTTATGCGATACAGTTCTTGTCAATCTTCTTGGAAAATGGACCGAACTCCTTCACTTGAAGATGTTTCACCCGTCGTCTGAGAGGCTTCTTCACTTTGTGAACTCAAAAAAAATACAGTTGAAATGGACGATAAATAGTGCCTGAATACGTGAAAATAGTCGTTAGCTACCTTGGGTAGCTCATTCAATGTGGTGGTGTGTTGTAGCACGTGTGTGTGAATGCAGGACAGGTCATCGCCCGCGACTTGTGCACGCCGCCATCTCGGCCTGATCCACCCGTAATCCACCCATCTCGTCGGTGCACCGGACTCGGCCGGCGTGCGATGCGGTCCGGGGGGGGAAACAAAGAAGTTTCCCCAGCTTGAATCCGCCTCTCTCCTCCGCAGGCATCGTCTGTATCAGGAAGACTGCGCCTGCGTCCTTGGCCACTACATCAAAGATCTCAGCCTCCTGGGGAGAGATCTGGCTAAGACGGTGGTTCTAGACAACGCCCCCCACACCTACCCTTACCATGTGAGCGCCAGACAGATAAGACCCTTATGCTCTACTTCTTAGCGTCTTAGCTGTGTAAACACACACTCCTCTGACTTGGGGTTTCATTGTTATTGATTGAAAGTCGTGCGAACGTTTTATTTTAATCCCTCAACCACAAACGTTACGTTGTTTACGCGTCGGCCTTTTTTATTACGTGGCCCGCCGTACTGTTTGGCGGGCCGAGGCCTCTTTGTGCAGCACCTCCGAGGGAAAGACTTTTAACTTTGTGTTTTCGCAGCTGATGAACACCATTCCCGTCAAGAGCTGGTCCGGGGAGTCCGAGGACCGAGAACTGCAGAAGCTCATCCCCTACATGGAGAAACTCTCGGCAGCGGTTCGTCCGTCACGTGTTTACTCTCACATACGCCTCGCAGACATTCGTCTCTGTTTGAGAATTAAAAGCGGGCGTGCGAAGACTCAAAGCGCCGCTCGGCACCTCGATCCGGGGCTACTTTGGGAAATTAGTTCTCGCTCAAAATGAGCGGATTCAAAAGTATTTGTGTGTCTTTTAATCGATTAGTGCAGGATCTCCATCTGGTTTTAGAAGCTAATGAGCTAATTTATAAGCAAAAATGGACATTTTACAAGTGGCGCTGGTGAACTTCAATAAGAAGCTTTTCTCCTCTTGGTTCTTGTGGCAGGAGTGTGTGAAGCTCCTCTAGATGCACAAGTCAGAAGAGGAAGTAAAAAAAAAAGACAAATAGTGAGAGAGTTCACGGTTTGCGCGTCACAGCCGTAAGAGGCCGCTGCTTCTCTGTTAGACGTCCAGTGAGGGAACGCTGACCGTGCCGCCTCGTCAACGTTTCCACGAATCCGCCGTTCATCTGGAGCGCCGCCTGTGCTTCCTCTCCGGGCTCACCCGACGTCTTCTTTTCTTCTCAGGAGGACTTTCGGGAGGTGCTGAAGAAGAGGAAGGACCACTTCCACAGGCTGCTGTCGGAGGCCTGACGCGGCGCTCCGAAGAACCCGCAGCTGAAGGGCGTATCCGGCGGGAGCGGGCCGACCCCGGGCTCTGTGACGCCGGGGTCGCCGAGCCCGTCTCCCTGATGACTTCAAAGTGTGGGTAGATCGGTATTTCAAACACGCCGCTCACCGTTAATCACCAAAAACCCTCCTCCTCGGACTCATTCCACGGGGCAATAAACCCTGTCCAGGAACTACATTGTATATATAGTCATAATATATGGATTATATTGCTTATTAACCGTTTTCCCTGTATATTTTGGATATGCTTTTTAAGGCAAACTCAAATACTCTAATAAATAGAGAGCTAAGGATTTTTGTGTCTTATTTGATCTTTTCAAACTGGACACGGTGGCGGTGCAGAGGCCGAACACACTCCCCCGATCGGTCGTCGACTGGACGGCTCGATCGCCGTTCGCTCCACGCTGTCGACTCACCGGACGCACTTTTTAAACAACCGTCTCAGAAGTAACAAAACACAACGGCGTGTGTGTGTGTGTTAATCACTGTCAGCGTCGCTTCCCATTCATCCTCAGGTTCTACACAGTTCTTGTTTTGTTTTCGGAGGGAAGTAGATCCCCTCCCCAGTTCCTGAGCAGCAGGAAAGACCCTCCAGAGAGAAACCACTACATGGAATCATCCGACCTCACCTTGTGTATGTGAAGATTCAGCTTTTGTCAAATAAAATAAAAAAATTAAAAAAATCTTTTTTTTTTGTTGCTTAAATCATTTTTTTTTTCTGGAAACACTTGAAAAAAAAAATTCAGGAGGCAATGATATTTATCTCCTGATTGACAGCCGTATTTCCCTTCTTCACTGTGCCCATCTGTGACGTCACAAACCTGCAAGGAACTTATCGATAGGCAAAGATCAATCGATACGGGTGAGAAGAGGCGAAGATCACGTCTTCATCCGTGGATCTGTGTACTCCCGTGTACTTGTGCGTTCCCAGGTCGATCCACAGCCACGGCCCGCAGGTCCACACCGGAGCAGCCGCCGGTGTTTAGCCCGGTTCTAAATGTTTGGTTTCCTGTTTGGATAAAGAGCCTGGAGATGGATGCGGCTGTTCCCGCTGAATCTGGAGGTAAACTGAAAGTAAGCACAGATCCTCCTCCATCTCCTCCCCCCTCTTTTTATTTGCTCCATATGGTGTTTGACATGGTACCCGAGGAGGAGAAGAAAGAAAGAAAAAAAGAAAAAAAAAAGTTGTGTGGGCGGAGGAAAAGCCTAGTATTTTGTCCGTCCTGAAATCTGATTCAGAAGTTCGGGATCCTGAAGGACAAAAAGGAAGAGGAGGGGGAGGGAAGAAAGGATCCGACGGACGGAGGAGTGCAGGCTCAACCTCGAGAGGAGCGAACCAGGCGACCGGTAAGTCCCCCGGGAGCCCGGGGCCCCCTGGGGTGGGTGGGTGGGGGGACCCGGTGGACTGCAAAACAAAAAGAAAATTAAAAAGAAAAGAAAAGCAAGGTGTGGGTTGTGAGGAGGTGGAAGTGACCAGACCTGCTGCCTGGCGGCGGTGCGTTCGACTTTCGTGGGGTTTTTTTTTTACACGCAATGTCACGCAGACTTGTTTATTTTCGAGTGTGGATGTTGGTGGAAAGTGTGTGTAGGGTTTCTTTACAACCACATTGCTCTTTTTCTTCCTCCCCCCCGCGCCGCCACGCAGAAACCAGACTTTATTTATTTGCTTTGTGGAAGAGGAGGGGAAAAAAAAGCAAACGTGTGTGAGGGTCGCCCTGCAGGAGGAAGGCGAGTGGGAGTGGGGTATTTTTCAGTGGGGAGTGAAATCACGTTGCCCCCCCCCTCCTCCCTCCTTCCCTTTCTTCTTTTTTCTCCATCCCCTGCGCGTCTTTCCACGTCCACGCCATTTCGGTTCATAGTCAAACTCCGAATTTTGCGCTCTTTTACGCGGAAAACGTCCACGCGTGTTCGGAAAGAGAGACAGAAAGAGAGAGAATGGCGTGACGACTGCGCCACGGCTGGGTTTGCGCCAAAAAGAAAATAAAAAAAAGAGGGGGGGGAAAGCGGCCCTAAATTCAGTCCGCAGATGTGGATGAAAGACGCCGACGCGTCTGCGATTTGGCGCAAAAAAAAAAATCCTGCGCTCCGTAAATCCGCCGCCAAACCCCGCGGGTATCCGGAGGGGAGCCCGGGCTGCGGGAGGCTGCGGGAGGCTGCGGGACGCGCCGTGCACGGCCACTTGACCTGCACGATTCGCAGAAAAATCCCTCTTATTTACCATTTAATACACACATCTTTACGCGCAATTCAAACAAAGGTTTCCACCAGCAGATGCCTGTCACACACACACACAGACACACAAACACACACATATATACACTGCTCAAAAAAATAAAGGGAACACTTAAAAAACACATCCTAGATCTAAATGAATGAAATATTCTTATGAAATACTTTGCTCTTTACACAGTTGAATGTGCTGACAACAAAATCACACCAAAATGATCAATGGAAATCAATTGTATCAACCCATGGAGGTCTGGATTAGGAATCACACTCCAAATTAAAGTGTAAAAACAAACTCCAGGCTGATCCAACTTTGATGTAATGTCCTTAAAACAAGTCAAAATGAATCTGTGTTGCTTCCTGAGTGGACACTATGATTTCACACAAGTGGGATTGACTTGGAGTTACATTGTGTTACATTGTTCAAGTGTTCCCTTTATTTTTTTGAGCTGTATATATATATACATATATAACCTAAATATAACATCTGTTTTTCTTGATCCTATAAATCATCCAGTTTCCCCAAGTTGGTGTTTGATGGTTCAAAACCCAACCGAGGAGAAACTTTGGTCCACCTGCTCTTTCAGCGTCCGATCCGGAGGTCCACCTGTGAGCCGCTGCCACTGTGTGTGTGTGTGTGTGTGTGTGTGTGTGTGTGTGTGTCACATCTCCGGCCCGCTGACAATCCAAGGCCCTCTGCAGACAGCCCTGTGTGTGTGTGTGTGTGTGTGTGTGTGTGTGTGTGAGAGAGAGGGGGGGGTGAAAATTCCTTTTTTCTCGCCAGCAGTTTGAGGTTTCATGCGGACTTAGCCTGAATTCGGCTCCTAAATTTAGTCGGCCCAATTACGCCGGAGAGGAGCCGAGTCGCCGGAGCTGGAGTTCAAATCGTTGGAGATAAAACAAAAAAGCGCGGCGGCGCCGTCATTCCAGCTGGAAAAGACGCTTTCTTACTGGCCAGTTAAAGTATAGGAAGTTGGCATTTTCTTCTTCCCATCTGGTCTCCACCAGCCGGCCTTGGACGCACTTCGGACGTGATGGCGTGATCTCCGAGGGGAGAAGCGCAGATACATCGTGAATTTGCGATTTTCGGTGTCTTTCCGAACCCTTTAAGAGTTAAACGTTCCTCGGTGAGTCGCTAGAACGCGCTGGAATCGGGAAGGAAATTATTTCTGGAGTAGTTTTCTGACCGCACTGCTTTTCCCCCCGTGTTGTTATTCCGCACACTCATCATCATCATCATCATCATCATCGTGAGCCGCGGAGGTCAGACGGCGTAAAAACCTGCTCTGGTTTTCGGATCCTTCGCAGGCTGAGTGACTATGAGCACCTCTGGGCTTCAGGCCACCGAGGGGCAGAACGTGAAGGAGCTCGACAGCATGAAGGAGTCCATCAGCGACATCATCAACCAGCTCCAGGACATCGACCCGGCCAGGCTCTCCTTCTCCCCCTTCCTGGACCTGGACACCCAGATCTGCCTGGCCCCGGTGTCCGACAGCCCCGAGTCCTCGGTGGAGGAGCTGCACTCGTCCTCCCAATCCGTCTCCGGCTCCCAGCGCTCCCTGGAGCCGCCGCCGCCGCCGGGGGCCCGCCAGCCCAGGAGTGAGTGTTCGCCGCTAACGTCCGCGAGCATTAGCGCCTCGGTCGCGTTCTGGAGGTCAAGGGTCGGGCGGCCCTCCGCCTCGACCGGGTGAAGATCGAGATCGAAAGAACCCGAAAGCGGGGTTGTACGAATACTAACAGTAGCGCTAACAGCTAAATGCTAATTGCTGATGTTTATATATGCCGTGATAGCTTTTTAGAGCCGCAAAAGAACGCGCAATGGTGAGGCATGCCCCCCGGGTAAAAGAACATCGCTGCTTCTGATTGGTCAAGTAGAATTGACATCACCAGGGAAACAGGCTCCTCCCCTTCCTGCGCGGCTGACAGAGAAAACGACTTTTTCCCGCATCGACTCTCAAAGTATCGTTCCTTTCAATGGAATTTTACTCAACCGTTTTGATTTCGGGCGGCGCGTCGGTTAGCGCTTCTGACCCCGGTTGGATTTCCACGTCTGCTTGGTTCCCGGGTTCCTCCCACAGGCCAAACATGGACGTGTGAATGAACATTTGTGTTGATATGACGGGTGAATGGACAGAGTGAATGGTTACAGGTAATGAAAGGGTGAATGGTTGTATATTTACACAACTTAATGAAAGGGTGAATGGCTGCATGTCTCCATATGACATATAAATGAGAGGGTGAATGCTTGCATGTCTCTACATGATGAGTGATTGCAGCCCCCGATTGCAGGATTAGCGCTGCAGAATGAACACATGAATGTTTTCGCTTTCGCAAGGTGCGGGTTGTGGCGCATCTCCCGATACGTCGACTAAACCCGACTCGTTTCCTCCAGCGTCCGTCAGGAGCTCGGTTTGCGTTTCAGACTCGGAGCCCGAAAACTAAATTTAGGTCACTGAGTGACAGTTGAAATACGCAGATTTTTTTTTTTTTTTCTTTTCTTTCTTTTTTTTTTTTTTTTTGATTTCAGATCATTTTTGTTTTCCGTGAAGTGACCTCAAAGAGGCTGACACACACACACACACACACAAACGGAGAGTTGTGGTTTCATGGCTGCAGTCTGGAGGAAAGCGGTTTGTTTTATCAGGACTAGACGGCGGGGCAACGGAGAGCACCGAGGTGCCGCAGAAAGTTTTTGACTTTACTTTATAAACCTGAGGGGCAATTTGTTTTTGCAGCCAGAGAGACAAACATACATTCAGCAGGAAAATAAGCCGCACGTTCAAGGGGGGGTTTCAACCGTAGTTTCGGTCGGAGCTCTTTACCGCCGGGATGAAGAACCGACCGGGAAAAGCCCGGAGATCTGGAATGGATTTTTTCTTCTTCTTTTCCTTGGAGTTTCTCCCTCCAGGGAGTCCAACTCCATCCAACCCTCTTCACTGCATCCTCTTCCTTCAGAACCACCCAACTTCCATGAATGAATCTTCCTCTTGTCCTCCTGCCTGGCAGTTCCAACCCCAATATATTCCCAATCCCTGCACATAATAATACATTTTATTTAAAGCGTCTTACTCGACACTCACACTGTACAGATATACACACTGCTCAAAAAAATAAAGGGAACACTTAAAAAACACATCCTAGATCTAAATGAATGAAATATTCTTATGAAATACTTTGCTCTTTACACAGTTGAATGTGCTGACAACAAAATCACACAAAAATGATCAATGGAAATCAATTGTATCAACCCATAGAGGTCTGATTAGGAATCACACTCAAAATTAAAGTGTAAAAACAAACTCCAGGCTGATCCAACTTTGATGTCATGTCCTTAAAACAAGTCAAAATGAATCTGTGTTGCTTCCTGAGTGGACACTATGATTTCACACAAGTGTGATTGACTTGGAGTTACATTGTGTTGTTCAAGTGTTCCCTTTATTTTTTCGAGCAGTATATTTAAAACAAAAAAGAATCAAAATAAGAGCGACAGTTGGCGTCAAAAGGAAAAGGCTGCTTTCAACAGATGTCTTGCACTTTTCTTCAGCATCTCTGTCCTCCTCTGGCTTCAACATCTTCATCCCTGCCGCCTGCAGCTCTGCTTCCCGTCTTTTCCGCGATGTCGCTGAGCAAACAGGCGGCGGTGATGGTTTTTGGATTCTGCACTGAAATGTCGCTCTGCTTCTCACAGGCTCTTCTTGCCGCCACCAGCGTCCCGGCGGCGGCGGCGGCGGCGGCCTCCCGGCGGAGCGTCCGGGGGGGAAGCAGGAGGAGGAGGAGGAGGAGGGGACAGAGGGGGAGCTGGATCCGCTGGATCCGACTCTTTCCAGTCCCGTCATCCCGTCATCGCAGGCTTTGGACGCCGCTGCGGAAAACCGGCGGAGCGCTCCAAGTCCGGCCTCTCCGGGAGACATTCCCAACGGCACAGACGCGCCGAGGTGGAGCCCCGAATCCACCCGCGTGGATTGTACTGTGGACGAGGGCCGGGCGCTGCTCCCGGGCGCCGAGGAGAGCGTGGAGCTGGCCGGGTGGAGCTCCGGAGGCCGGGGAGAGACTTGCGAGGAGACGCCCGGCGGAGGACGATGCGGATGCTGTCGGAGCGGCCGGGTTCCCGCCCTGCTGTCGGTTCTGGCGTCCCTCCTGTGCGCGGCCGGGATCTTCTACGGGCTGTATTTCCACGCGTGGATCACGCCGCCCCACTGCCCGGACGCCGCCAGCCGCCTCGTGTTCGCGCTCTGCTGCTGCGCGGTTGCGGCCGTCCCCGTCCTGCTGGGTACGAGACAAACGCTTGGAAAAAAAAAAAAAAAAAAAGGAGGGGGGGGACAAAAAGATAAGGATTAGGAGAGGATTTGGTTTGTCTGGCCGCCTCGTCTTGGAATGTCTCAGCGTCTCCCGTCTTTTAATTTCATCCGCTCCCGGCCTCGGTGCAACTACCCTCCCCTGCTGCACCTCGGGGGGCAAATCTTGATCGGATTCCCGCACAAACTCAAGTAAAAAGGCTTAATATACATCGAAATATTACGAGAAAGGAAGACGGGAAGATTGTGGCGAGCGAGGACTCGCATTTTTAAGGATTTTGCTTTTAAAGTTCACACGCCGGGCGCAACGATGATACGGTTCACAAAGCTAACGGTGTCGTGGATGCCGGGTTGAAAGCAAAGCACGGGTTTGCACGTCGCCTGTGCACGACGCGCACAAACACCCGGGCCTGCAGAAGCAGAGGATGCCGGGAAGACATTTTGAATACAGGTGGCACATGAAATAAACACTAAATTTGATGTTAATATTAATCAATCAAAAGTATTAAGTTGCCGCTTCCTGTCATTAAACCAGATCTGCTTCACTTTTTATGTGAGAAATTCTTTCTCACTGCTTTCCTCCTGTGACAGAGAAGACACCAGATAGGTTTTTATTCATTTCAGCATTTCAGTAATATTAGTTTGAAGTCATCTGTATAAAACAAACATCCCGCAGCATAACAAACATCCGGTAAAAATCACAGAGAAACCTCTAAAAAATCTAGTTGCACCCGTTCTAGAGCGATCGGCTGACCTGAGAAGGTACCGGAACATTTTTTTTCTAGAAAGAAAGGGTCCACTAAAGGGCTACGGTGCTGCCAGCCTCCAAAAAATGTAATTTATCGCCGCTGAAATTTCAAAATACGTCATTCTCTGATCAAAACCCACCCCGTCTCATGGATCCCCGGGGCCGATGCTCCTCCTCAGCGAGCACCTTTCAGTGGAAACTCTCGTCTCTGCAGGATGTTTTAATATCTGGGCGTCCAGGACGACTGTTTGTGAGGGAAAAAAAGTCACAAAAATAAAATTCAAATGCAGTCAGAAAAGTGTCCCAGATTGTCTTAGATTCGACTTTATTGACGTGTTCAAATGTGGGGCAGAAGTGGAAAAAAGCTGCAGGTTCCCATATAAAAAAAAAAAAAAAACAAACCTCATATCTTATGGGAATAAATTACTAACAACAGTTTTCAGACGGACATGTGCATGAAATGCAGGAATGAAAAAAAATACAGAAATGCAGAAATGAATTCATGTTTTTTTTTAATTAAATTTAATCATTTCATTTTATTAAAAGAATCCAATTAATCAAATAGTAATTTAACAATACATCGAGTAGATCTCGGACACGAATACTCAGGGTAAATTCTCAAATTTTTTTTTTTTTTTTTTTTTTTTTTCCCCCTGGTTTTCCCCTCCCGCCCGAGAGAGTTCGACGTCGAATGGGGTTTTTGTTAACGGGAGGCCGAAGACGGCGACTGACACTGTTGTCCACCCCCTCTCTCTTTGGCAGCGATGCTCCTGGGCGCGGCGTGCCAGCTCTGCTCCGGCTCCCGGCGTCTGCAGGAACCGTCCCCCCCCGGAAGGCTGGCGGCGCAGCAGCTGTTCGTCACGGCGTCGGCGGAGCAGCTGCTCCTCTACGTCCTCAACCTGCTCGTCATGGCCGCCTTGCTGCCGCAGGACGAGCTCAAGCTGGTGCCCATCGCCGTCGCCGTGTTCGTCCTCGGGAGGTGAGACGTTCGATAACCCCTTTAAGAACATCGCCGAAGTACAGCACGGGGGGAAGGAACGCGTGGAGATGAAGATGTTGAGATTCGTCTTTGGCGGGTGAAGTCAGATCGAGATGGTTCGGAGGGACGGTGGAGATCCTGTTAGAAGGATGCCGAGGTCGGAAGAAGCCCGGAGAGAAGATGGATGGATGTGGAGAAAGACGACATGTCGGCGTGGGAGGAAATAGATGGATCGATTCGCCGCGTTGACCCCAAACATCTTATCTGAAGGCCTCGTCGCCTCCGTGGTCGACGACGGGAGATTAGCTCGGATCGAATTCGCCTCTTCCTTTTCCCCATTTTGTTCTTTTTTGATATTTCGGTCAAAGGTTCAAATGACCCGAAACCGCCGCCGCCAAGAAAGAGCTTCTTCTCCCGGCAGGGCGGATTAGAGCACGGTTTGTGGTCGGGAAACTAAGTGGACCTGAACGTCAGTCAATCTTTATTTCGAACCGTCCTGCAGGGACAGACGCGAAACAGAGCATTTGTTACATTTGCGTCCTCACAGTTTAATCGCCTTTTAGTTACCCGACCAGCCGCAGGTGGATTCTGATACGTGTGCACGGAGAAAAGGGCGAGGGAGGGATCGCAATCTTTCCTTCTTCTTCCTCTTTTAGGTAGCGACGGAGATTTTGGCCGGCTCGCCTCCCACATCTGCTCTGGATCAATCACTCCGTCGATAAATCAGTCCCCGTTTTTATGCCGCCGCTTTTAAACGGAATAAAATGTCCCGTAGAGGTTTTTTTTGTGTGTGTGTGTGTGTGTGTGTGTGTGTGTTTTTTTGAAGCAGCGCTACTGGAAACAAAAACTTTTTTTTTTTTTTTGTCACGTTCAGATACTAAACAAATCAGCCAGTTCAGGAAAAGAATTAAAAACGGCTTCCAGACGTTTCAAGGAATCAGATTACTTGAAGTTGTCTTAACCTAGATTTTTATCTTAATTTTTTTTAATTTTAACCCCCTTCTTCTCCAGGCTTATTTACTGGATCAGCCTGAACCTGTGCAGCTCCTGGCGAGGCTTCGGCTCCGGCCTGACCGTCTTCCCGCTCGTGGCCATGGTGGCTCTCAACTTGTTCCTCATGTACACCCGCAATCTCAAGGAGCCGCTTTTTGGCTCCCAGGACGTCCTCTATAATCAGGTCACGCCGTCTTCCTGGTCGGGGGAGACATCACAGAGCCCGAGCGGCAAGCCAGACGTCCTGGACGCTCAGTGAGGAGACGCTCTTTTCTTCTCCTGGAGGAGGAGGAGGAGGAGGAGGAGGAGGAGGAGGCCTCTCCAAAAATAAGTCATTCCTGTGGTCTGCAGGCCGGCTCAGCTCCACGCACCGCCGCTTTAACCTCCCAAGTCTGCGACGGCTTCACTTGTATTTTTCGCTCCTCCTGTGCAGAACTTCTCACAAATGTGGATTCGTGCTTATTATCTCTCCCCTTCTGGTGGCGGCGGAGGGCGGGGGGGGGCTTTTGAACTACCCATCCCCCTCCCCCCCCCTCCAAAAAAAAAAAAGAAAGCCTTGCCTGCATTTAACGTTTGGGAACTCCTACGTACCCCAAAGCTCTGGTACATAAACGGCCGCATCGGGGTTTCCACCTTCAGCAAAACACGCGCCAAAGCAACCGTGATGTCTGAGAACGAATTATGGCTGTAACTGTTTGTACGTGATGAAGGCAGAATAAATCCGTCTGTTAAAAAAAAAAACAAAAAAAACAACCGTCTTTTCCGCTGGTGCTTTTTTGCACGGGGCTGCTATTCCTGGAGAAACTGCAGTGTGTGTGTGTGTGTGTGTGTGTGTGTTTGCACTGTTATTACACCGTAACACGCCGCTCTCCCATCTCCACCCTGCTGGCGTCCTCGCCGCTCCCCGTCCTGCCCTCTTGGTTTGTGGCACCGAGTTCAAGCCACAACAAAACCGGAGGCCGGAGATTGATGATCTGTCCCGCCGTCTGAAGCCGGAGCCGATCTGTTGGCCCGTAATAAAAGTAAACGGGCGCTAACTTTAACTTTAACTCCGAATACACTCCACGGCCACGGGCAGGAATTAAACCCTCCTTTAACCTCTGCCAAATTAACATTTAAGATCTCAAAGTGGGTCAAACGTGAACGAGAGAGGGATGTCTATATATGACACGAAGAACAAAGTGAATGTTTTATCTCTATAAAACGTAAATTAGAGCGTGAATTCTTGTTTGTTTATATCAGACCTGGGTATTTTTAATCCCTTTAGGCGTCCACGTCCGGCCCGCGCGGGGTCAATCAGAACGTGATTGACAAAACTTGCCGAAATCTTCTTGTCGTGGCAGCCGGATTTGAATTTCTTCACTTGAAGAAGGGCTTCTTCAGTTCTAATGACCTGTGTGTGCGCGTGCGTGTGTGTGTGTGTGTGTGTGTGTGTGTGTGTGGGCGTGGTGATGGTGGCTTGCAGAGCTGATCATTATAAACCAGGTTTAAGATGACATGAGATGTACTTGAATAATCCCATGCTTGGGAAATTGTTTAGCAGCAGCAGCAAGACAGTGACAAGCTTGCTAAAAATACAAGTTAAAATAAATAAAGTAAAATAAAATAATAAGAAAATTAACTCTGAAGTGTAAAAGTATAATCTACTAAATAAAAAGGGAGTTGTTATGCTAACAGTGATGTCGTTCGTTGGGGAAAAAGGAGCAACTTTGCTTCAGCCACGTAAAGTTGCTCCTTTGCCACCACAAGAAGATTTCAACAAGAATTCACCCGAATCCACAAACAACGACAAAACATGCTCTCCGTCCATGTGACACAAATATGTTGCTTTTCCGTCATCATCGGTTAAGCGTTTTTTTGAACGTCATTTGAAAAATAGCAAAATAGCCCTGAATGAGAGAGTGAATGATTGTCTGTCTGGTTGAGCAGTCCAGGGCGAACTCCACCTGTGTGTGTGAAGCTTCTGGAGCTACGTCTGTATGATGTGTGAATTGTTTGTCTCAATATAACGTGAATTAGAGCGACTGGCTGTTTGTCTATGTAACGTTAACGGTGGCTTGTTTCTATATGACGTGGAAATGAGCGAATAGTTGTATGTTGTAAGTCTGCATTTCAAGGGAATTATCTTTTGTCTCTATATAAAACGTGAAGGGGAGAGGGGTAACTGGGGGGCGCAGGGGCTGACAAATCCAACATCTATAAATATATAGAAATAAGTGTAAGATAAGAATGAAATTTAAATTAAAAATCAATCTGAAAAAAATAAGCGAAAGATCAAAATTAAGTGAAAGGGTTCAAGACTTTTATTGTTGTTACACAGAGCGCAAAGAAATTAAGAGATAGCAGCTCTCAGGTTGAGTGGAATCCAAAACAACCTTAAAAAGCAGGCAAGGAAAAAAATATGAAAAATAAAGACCAAAATATAAAAAAAAATGTAAAAAATATAGATAACATCTAGAAGAATAAATAGATCAATATGTAGAAAGAAAAATTTAAAAGTGGAAAAAAAAGGCGCTGTATGGGAAGTTTTCAGGGTTGTGCTGAATTTAGTGCGATGAGCGCTCCGGGGTTAAAAACTGTTTTTTAAATCTTTTTGTTTTCACCTTGATTGTCTTAAACTGCCTCCTTGATGGCAACCGTTGGAGTCGGTGGTGGCCGGGTTTGGGATGGATCTCCGAGAACATTCTGGACGCAAATATCTGGCGATAAACTTGAACGACTCACAAAGTGCAGGTGCAAGGATGAGTGCGGTTTAAGCGGCAGTGGACTTTCCATGTCCAAGAAGAATGAATGTATGAAAGATCTTAAACTGTTTTTAGATTCAAGGCCTTCATAGAGTCACAAATCCTCACGTTACAGGCAAAAATCAAACTGAGGGAAACGTGCACTTGATCGCGTCGAGAAAACAAAAATCACTTCCACAAAAGCTTGAGCTGCCCTGGTGCGTTGACTGGGAAAACCAGATTAATAACGTTATGTCAAGAAAGGAGGAAGTCCCGGTCTTATTTTTTAAAAAAGGAGAGCGGAGGACGTGGTCCACTGTCGTCCACAACGGTGGACCTTCTCTTCACCCTCCTCTGACATCAGTTTTCCAGACACTTTTTTTTTCCCTTCATGCTGGCGGAGAAGATGAGCGCCCCGTCCGCCGGTGGTGTTCTGCAGAGGGTTCCTGCGGTCGCATCGGGATCATTTTTACGAGGCGTCTGGTCTTTGTACCACTACTGTGTGAGCCGCGGCCGTATTTGTCAAACACTCAATCCGAGGGTTACGGGGCCGCTTCGTCCCCGACTTTAACCGTGGTCTTCACGGATGGGATCTCCAGAAGCAGGGGGAGCAAAGCGTCACGGGATGAACGCCGGCGCCTCGGCGTCAGAGGGCAAAGTTCTCTGCCATAAAAGGGTTGAATTCTGCCTCCGAGTGGAGCCCCTCGCTGGAGATCCAGTGACTCTGCTGGAAATTGATGGATGAATCAGCGTCGTTGTAGTTTCTCGACGGGACTCAACAGTTTCTACTTTGTGTGCGTGTTCAGGTTCTGCATATAGAGGATGAAATTATCATACCGGACGTGTTTTCTGGAAGAGGTGAAGTTTGAAAAAGCAAAAAACCATGATTCACCGCATCCAGTTCGCGCTGTTCGGCCGGTATAACCAGACAAGGCCTTGTCACGTGTTGGACGAGAGACAGTATATTATTAGCATTTTTATTACTCTGCTAATGTGTTTCGCTTCTCTTATATAGTAGCCAAATACATTTAAGTAAGTTGGTCATCACAATATGCAAGTTAAAATAGAAATTTTGAGATGTCATGAAATATTCAGGGATTTTACAAGTGTCAGTAAAGTATTTTTCTGTTTATCATGTGCATCATGCAGTTTATTTGGAAATATTTATTGAGATAAAGAACAGGAACATTAATCACGAATGATAATTTTTTAAACTTTTGTTTGGAGTGTTTTCTATGGAAAAATATACAGGGAGAAGATGGTGTTTGCCACAAGGGGCCGGTAAAACGCGCCGATGACTCAAGTTGTTTACCAAGTATTGAGGCCATTGCACAAAAATCGAAACGCAGATGTTTCAAGCAGATTTTCCAGAGCTATAAAAATGAAGTCAAGTGCCGACTAATATCATAACAATTTATTTTTGGCAAATGTGCAGTTGTAACCATATATCTGAGTAATGAATTATTTTCCGATATTTTCGCCCAGCAAAGTTCTTTAAGTAAAAATGTCTTCTTTCGTTTCATTCATGTGCTTTTTCGTTTGACTAAAATATAAGTCAAGGGATACAGCGTGTGAATGAGGGACGATGTTAATTCACAATTCAAATAGCACATGACAGTTCATCTTTTTCGAGGAATTCTGTCTATACAAAAAAAAGGCATCTTAAAAAAGGCAAATAAAAGAACAAGATTTAAAAAATAAATGTATCCCCATAAATTAGACTCGATAAATCCGTCAAACTAAAGTGATTTTTGTGTTATGAAGGTAATAGGAGGGCATTTGTTTTGAATGTTGAGTTGGTCACGTGGTGTTCGGTGCAACAGCGCCTCCTATCGACCGACATCCGGTTTAAACTGGAAGTAGTTTGACGTCATCATCAGATCTCCAAAGATGGCGGCGTTGGTCGGTAAGTGATGTTTTGATACAAAAAATGATACGTTTTCGTAACTCGTTGCTGACGTTTTGACACTGATACGTGTATTAAACTGAAACCGCAAGACGCAGAGCTGTAAAATCTGATGATTGAACGGCGTTCGTATTCTTGGTTGTTGATTTTCAGTGCAGACGCACGCTGACCTTGCCTCCACTGTGTTAGCATGGCAGCTAAAAGTGTTAGCTAACCTAGCTCTTACACAAACCCTTGATGAGGCGTTTGTGATTTTGAGGGCACATAAATAATGGCATCAACGAAATAAAATCCGCCCATTCTTTGCATGGAACCCTGTCTATAGATAATTGTCTACCGTTAGATTTGTACGATCGACTGTGAATATATTATTGATCTAAATTTGTTTTATAAATTAGTGTTTAATCTTCCAACGCGCAGGATTGTACCCCCTGATAGCGAGCAGGGCTTTATGAATACATGTATATGTTTATTATTTGCAATTAAATGTCTTACTTTCTGTTACTATCCTGTCTGGTTGACCTTCATAGTCTATGTATTAGAGTTTTTATTCCCTTTCTCTGAGTTTCATTGGTCTGATCTCAACAAACTAAAGGATTATGGAGGGTGCAACTTATAAAAAGAGCTTAGTGATTCATACCTGGTATCAAAGGATTAGCGAAGCCGCACAAATCCTTTTAATTCTTTTAACGTAAGCTTATTCTTTCCTTACTGCAGAATTGTGTGTGCCGCTTCTTGACATTAAATGAGTTGTATTGTGACGGGAGTGCAGACATGAGTGTGTAAACATTTCAACACTAAAACGGCTTGAAAAGCTCTTTTAACTGATATATGGTTTCTTTTAAGTGTAACTGATGTAACTCCCCATTTTGCTCAGTATTTATGTGCATTTTGTAATACAGGGCAAAAATATCAATCACAAAGAATTTGATGGTTTTTGCAGTTGGTTAGAATAAAAGTATACTCATTGGTTTTTGGCCAAACATTGATTCTAACTGGTGTGCTGACAAAGCAGAAAGCTGTGTGATTCAAATCTCACTTTTCCTAACATGTTGCATAAAAGTCTAAAAGCAAGTAGTCAAATTATGTGAAATCATCAAATCAAATTGGATCATGTAACAATTAACCAACTATAATTGGCCAGATTTTAAATCCTATTACTGTGTGCGTGTGTGTGTGTGCGTGTGTGTATGTAAATAAAAACCTTTTGAAAAAAGTTTCCTACCTAAACCCTTCTTCATATCGTCTCTTGTCCTGTTTTGCAGTGCCTCGCCTGGCCATGTTTGGCAGCTTTTCAACAAGGTAAGAAGCGTTTAATCCTCCTCCCGGTGTCGAAGCATGAGTCAGTGTGTCCGTCCTGCTGTCACAGCACGCTGTTGGCCTTGAAATTATGTTTTCACTCGGCTATTTTTAAGATTGAGCAAAATGACTTCACTGTGCTTTAAACGAAATCCATTGTGTAATATTTTCTGCATGTTAAAAATTTGAATTTGCCCCTTCACTTTTGTTTTATCGCTAAAAGCATGCACTTGTATTTATCATTAAGTACCTGTATGTGAGGCCAGCCAGGCCTTTGCCTTCAAATTCTACATTTTTGTTTACTCAGATTTCCCTCTGTCAAAGACCCTGTTGAGGACTCTGATTGTAAACTTAAAATGTAATGTTCCAAAAATGTGATCACCTAGAATTTAATTGCGATCTTTCACCCTGTACTTAGATCAGTCTATAACCCTCGGCAAGGTTTATTTTAATACTGCACAGTGCGGCCGGTTTATATTCCTGTCTCACAACAAGAAGGCGCCTGGTTCGATTCCAATTCGGTCCTTTCTGCGTTGACTTCGCCCGATACCTCCAATTTCCTCCCACTGGCCAAAACACGCAGTAGATGAGCTGTCCAGAGATGAGCTGTGCAGATGAGAGTGACCGGTCGCAGTGATGGACCCTGTGTGCACTCATGGACCAATGAACGCCAGAGCAATTCTCCGGCTTCCTCTTTATCCATGGGCTGCATCCCTGCTCAGCTCTCACTGGACGGTTTAGCATCAGGACTCGCCAGTTGCTTCCAAGGAAAAGCTCCCCAAAGAAAAGCCTGAAGCTGCATCACCCACGCTGTCAACACAAGATGCTTGTGGCTCGAACAACCGGGACGGTTTATTCACTTACGATAACGACCAGGCCAAACAAAGTTATTACTGTAAAAGAGATTCGCAAAAAACATATTCAGATCTCTTATCTCATTTGACTAAATCACGCTTTTCCTCATGCGTTGGTTGTGTTTTACGGGTTCTGTCATGTTGTCATTTCCTCGATTGATTTGTTATAGGTTTTGTCATTTTTGTCCACAGTGTTGTGTGGTCTGCAGCTGTTACAGCTCATAATTACAAACGTCAATAAGTGAAACCAGGCCAACTTTCTTTGGCTACTTGGTTTGGCAAGATCACAGAATAACTTAACATTTACTCTCAAATGACATTTTCTGGGCATGATTTTTATGATTCTGTCATCTCTTTTCTTTTTCTGACAGGCCCATTTCAGCTTTTGCGATTCAACCCAAGAGTCTACACAGCGGCGCTAAAAGCGAGAGCGCCAACACGAGGTGAGACTCCGGCCCAGTTCTCAAAATGGATAATAAACATCGGGCAAATGTGACGCTGGTCTCCAACCCTCTGCTGCAGCGTGGTTCCAGCCAGGGAGAAGAGCACGGCGGTGGCAGCGGCCAAGCCGGCGGCCGTAGCCAGCAGCAAGGGGGAATATGTCATCACCAAGCTGGACGACCTGGTCAACTGGGCGCGCAGGGTGAGCGCACGATACATGTTTCAGCTCGGAGGAGTGAATATTGTGCATCGACTACTCCGGAAAACTTTGCAACTCAGATGGATATTAGACATTAAGAAACAAGGTCAGGGTTGAAACACACAAGCTATAAGTAGAAGAGTGAAAAGGTATGGTAAGAGCTCTTATTTGAGATGGCTATAAAAACACTAGCTAATATTATGCTCACTTTTAGCTCTACTACACCTTATCTCTAACAAGGTACTTACACTAGTCTCTCTTCCGGTTTTAGCTACTTTGTGTGAAGACCAGAACTGATCAATAATCACTGTGTGTTAAATCACCTCAAATCCTGGTATTTTGTTTTAGATTTCTTTTTGTATAGAAATTATATACACCCAGGCACATCAAATCATTGTGATTTTTTTTTTTTCTTCTCTTCACAAAGGAGATCTTTTTCTATGACATTCCTATACATTTCACTCTTAAAGATTTAACAACATTGTTTTTAATAGATGTATGAATTATACTGTTTTTTGGAATCTTGTCTAATTTTTCCCTCCTTCTCTGACACTGCATGTAATTATCCCAAAAGAGGCGCTGACGTTACTCTGTTAGTCACGTAAACAGCACTGTGTCGGGCTCGACTTCCGGAATTGAGTTTCGTATACGATCGCTACGTATTGGTGTGTTCCTTTTCAGCCAAGCCCCTGAGAAAAAGTATTTTAATTAAGAAACGTTTTGAGGCAGAGTCGCCGTCAAGTGGTATTAATTGTTTTTTGACCTCCAACTGTTGCCATTCTCCCTCAGAGCTCTCTGTGGCCGATGACCTTCGGCCTGGCGTGCTGCGCCGTGGAGATGATGCACATGGCGGCGCCCCGTTACGACATGGACCGCTTCGGCGTGGTTTTCAGAGCCAGTCCCCGGCAGGCGGACGTCATGATCGTGGCGGGAACCCTGACCAACAAAATGGCTCCCGCTCTACGGAAGGTAAGCAGGGGAACTTAAATAATTACCGTATTTTCTGGACTATAGAGCGCACCTGTATATAAGCCGCATCCGCTCTATTTAAAAAAAAAAAAGTTAAAAAAAATTGATATGAGCCGCAGATATCTATGTTGAAAAGAAATGTCCTCCAGGACATTTTCAAGCTCAGGCCACCTGCTTTTATGTCCTCTGAAAGCTGTTTTCGACTTTTGGCATCGCATGAGCTCTTCCCGCTGCCGCCTCCAACGTCTTACCATAGATTCATGGACGCTAAGCTTGCGTTTCCTTCGTGGATAGCAAGATCGATGGCCTTCAACTTAAAACTTGCATCATACGAGCTTCATCTTGTGGTTTCCATGATGAAGGGGCGAGGATTTGAAAATAAGCACCAGTTAGTAATATGTCGTGCGTGTTCTATCAGCTTTTTATCTGCTCTTTCTGCTATTCTTCTTTGCATTGATTTATACGTCTTATCTTATTTTGGATTCTACTTCCGCCCCCTAGCGGTGGAAGATAAATCCATAGAATAACCGCACCTTTGTATACGCCGCATGGTTCAAAACCTAGGAAAAAAGTAGCGGCTTATAGTCCAGAAAATACGGCACTTGAAAAACATCATTGTCGCACAATATGAGACCATAAGCGCCGTGTCAGGAAGTATAAAACATGGCCCGCTTAATGCCTCCCGCTCAGAGGACGGGAGAGCCGTGTAAAAGCTAGCAGGATTAGCGGCGTCGGTCCGTGTTCCTTGTTAGAAAACACGTAACAGCCGCGACTGCTTCTTCCAAACAGGTGTACGACCAGATGCCGGAGCCCAGATACGTCATTTCCATGGGAAGGTGAGCGAACAGTGGAGCGTTTCATAACCGTCGCGACCCCCTTCTTCCCTCGGTAATCCCTTAAAGCCTCAGCACCTGCCGTCTCGCCGAATCACAGGCCGTAACATTTGTACGGCGTCTTTATGTTCCTCCCTGCTCGTCTCCCGCTCGAAGAACCGCGCAGCTGCTCGACGACGAAAAGATAGAGTTTAACGTCCGAAGCGGTTCTGGATTTTGGTTCGTCATCGAGGTTTCGGGATCCATATAAACTTTATCCAATCTCTTAAATACAAATTTATAGCTGTATGTATGTACGTATGTATGTATAGAAGAAAAAAGAAGGAGAGGAGAAATGCTTTTATTGTCACATATAGTTGTACAAAGAGCACGACATCAGTGAAATTTGTTTGTGTGTGTGTGTGTGTGTGTGTGTGTGTGTGTGTGTCAGTGAACTAAGTGAACTAAGAATTAGTCCTTCAGCTTTCACAATTATTCTTTGGAACGTTCAAAGTCATTTTGTGAATTTCTTATTCATTTTACTTATAAAATGAGTTTACAGGGCAAATAATGTTTTGTTTTTTTTTGTTTTTTTTGCCTTTACGCCATGTATGAACAAAATATTGCATTTTTTTGAATCAATGAACAACTGCAGAGAAAACTGAATGACATTTCTGCATGCAACAAAACAGTTTGAACACATGAGAAAAAAGAAGTTGGATTGAAGGTTATTTAAAAAAAAAACTGTCTATTTGAGGTCTTCTTGTATTTATGAAAAAAATGCCGAACTTAAAACCAAAAATGCTGTTCTCTCTCTGCATACTGTCATCCTGCAGTCGCTTATTAAGAGCAACAAAAATATTTAACACTTTTTATTTACATGCTACAAGATCGCCATGATCTTCAAATTCAACATTTTAAAAATGAACCAGCTAAAATAAAAATTAATTTTAATTAAATATCCCAACCCATGACCTAGCAGTTTTCATAATTTAGTAGTCATTTTGCTCATTTCATAAAGTATTTGCTGATCATTATGCTTTTCAGCACTTTAATGCACATCAAGGGTTTTTTTTTTTCTTTAACCTCTATCTCATTTTCTAACCTTTTTTCTAGTTTTTTTTTTTCTAACCAGCCGTTATTTTTCCGTTGCAGCTGCGCTAACGGAGGAGGTTACTACCACTACTCCTACTCCGTCGTCCGAGGCTGCGACCGAATCGTACCTGTGGATATTTACGTTCCAGGTATGCTGACTGACTATTCGGGAAAAACTGAAATATATGAATTTATAGGCGTCGTCGAGATATTCATCCCATTTCATTTTGCAAAGATCCAGTAAATGGTGGTGTTCGCCCAGAACCGGTCGCCGCTCCATCACATGGCCTCGTATGAATACAATCATGCCGCTATTCACTCTCATCTTTAAATTCTGGCCTTAATAACCCGGGAGTGTCTTCTTTTAGAAAAGCAACTGACAACCGCATTTCTTGGAGAAATGTTTAAATCCAGAGGACTCGGTGTTCCGTATCAAATCTCCCGACCGCTTTTTTTCGGCTTGGGAGGTCGTGGCTCTATCTGGATCAGATAATGAGAGTGAAGGAATAAAGAGAAATCACCCATCGCTGCTCCCGTCACGCGTCCCTGTTTAATAACCCCAGTTTATTGATTTATCTCTTATTTCTCCAACGTCCTCAGGGTGTCCCCCGACCGCAGAGGCTCTCCTCTACGGGACTTTACAGCTGCAGAAGAAAATCAAACGTGAGAAGAAGATGACCATCTGGTATCGGAAGTGAATGCGCGATATATGTGTTTATCCGGTATGTGAATCTTGTATTACTGGTTTCATTTGGAGCGTTGCTCCTCTTCTACTTAGAGCTGCAAGGAAAGGCTTCAATAAAGTCGGCGTTGTCATTTATTCGAATCGCCAGCCGCTCGTCGCCGAAGCGTTTTGCAAGTCAGCACTTTAAAAAGAAAATCCCGGCCGAGGGAGTTTGAACTTAATGTGTGAACTTGGTTTTCGTGCATTTGAACAGCGACATCCATAGACAGTCAGTATCCAGTATCGTTCACCTCAACATGTTTGTGTCACCCTACGTTCACCTGAATATTATTCTAAATAAACATTTCTCCCACGGATCTGTTGTTCCCGGTCAACCGTGGCTGCCGCAGGCAGGTCGGGCCACCAGAGGGCTCCGGTCCATTCCATGTCTGACCTCGAGACACAAAGCAGTGACGAGTGCGAGTAAAATCGGTCAAAAATACCGGAGCTCATAACCATTGAGACTTTTTAACGTTTCCAAAATTGGCATTCTGTAAAAAGTCGGCTACATTTATTCTGTTTGAAATGCAGCTCCTCTGATTTTGTATAAGGGGGGGAAATGCAATTTCTATCATCATAATAAAATGTGGCGTTTATTCAGTTTTGATCGGCAGAATCTGTTTCGGAAACCTCAGCTGCCGAAGGGCAGATACTTTTTTAATTTACTTTTAATAGAATTGAGGATTTCTCTTGCTTCATCACACACTACATGAAATTTTGTGGTCCCAACCAAAAAGTCCCATTGCTTCACCAACAACAAGCCAAGGATCAACAAGAAAAGAACTTTCACGTCCAAAGATCATGAGGATCTCGGAGAAGATCCCTTTGGAGACGGACACAACCGCAAACCTCACCCACGGCCTCAGCCGGACCTCCAGCCGGACCTCCAGCCGGACCTCCAGCCGGGTACAGAGTCTGGACTTTTCCAGACTCTGGTTGTTGAAGGTACCTGGCCTCTAGAAGACTTCCTGCTTTGCTCCAGAACGGGATGTTCTCGCTCTTTCAGTGACCACCGGCCGGTGGCGATAAGGTCACATGTCATGAAGTCATTTGAGAGGGTGGGGAAGCTGCTGTCTGCTTTCCTGGACCTCCTCGCAGTTTGGTGTGGAGGACCATCTTCCACACACACAGGGCCCAGTTTCTTCTGGAGAGCGCAGGAAGCACCACCAGAGTCACTGTCTGTTGACTTCTTCAGTGCACTGAAGAAGGCTTGAGTCACTGGAACCTCCAGCGTCAGCAAGACCAAGGAGGAACCAGAAGTACAAGTACCTCGGCGTCGATGTAAGCAGTTAGCTTGACGGGGGTCACAACACAGATACCTTCTACGACCTCCTCTTGAGTCATCTGTCATCTGGAGCACGTGTCACCTGCGTCTGTGAATGTGTAGCCTTATGAACGCTAAACTTTACAATGATGATGTAACTCCCCATTTTGCTCAGTATTTATGTGCATTTTGTAATACAGGGCAAAAATATCAATCACAAAGAATTTGATGGTTTTTGCAGTTGGTTAGAATACAAGTATACTCATTGGTTTTTGGCCAAACAACGCTAAACTTTACAATGATGAAGGGAAGTTGAGGAGCACCGGAATGGCATCTGCTGAAACTGCCAGATGTTTGAAGGCCATGCTAGAACTAGACTCCTGAAGACACTCGCTGCAGAACTCCAGCCCATCAAACCTCGTCCCAACTGTCAAAGGAATGTTTGACAGCGGAAAAAAAAAAGACTTTCAGTGAAACAACGTGGCAAGTATTCGTCTTGTGACGTCCCGTGTTCTTTATCCTCCTCCGGTCCATTTGTCTGAACTTGAACTGAACTTGGACTATTTGGAAGCAGTAAATAAGAGGAGGGTGAAACACAAACTGCATAATCCTGGAAAATCCTTCTGGTCCTCTGCACGACGATCGCCGTGCAGATCGCTGAGTGAATCGTCCAACGCTTCGGACGCTCAGCGGCATCAGGACGCTAGCTCGCCCGCTCAAAGCGTAAAATCCTGCTTTCTGGATTCAGAGCTAAAGCGAGCAGCTGCAGTTTCCCACCTGACTGCTGCCGCTGTCTGATGATTTGTGTGTCCTGGACCGGTGCAAGTCAGACCCACGTGTCGAGATAACCCGAGCCGCTATCTACCGCCGCAAATTAAAATGTACCTGATAATGGGACTTTTCATCCTGTGCTTTGTTTTTTTTTTTTTTTTTTTTTAACTCAATTTTTATTTATTTTTGCTCGACATCAATGACAGGTACATATCATGATAAAATAAAAAAAAAATCAACTCCACATAGGTAATCTAAAAGGATATGATGCTTATATCCGGTGCTGATTCTAACCTCATTGTATTAGTAAAGACATGGACATTGTTTGGTAAATATAGGCTTCTGAAATCTAAATGACTTTGTTATTTCCTCCATCTGGTAAATGTCCCGTACTTTTTGGATCCATATATTACATGTAAGTGGATCCGGTTTTAACCACCTGATAGTTAATGTCTTTTAATGCTTCTGTGAGCAATATGTTAAAGAGGTATTTTTCATCCTCTCTGTCTATACTCGTAGGGGTCGCTCTTAATAATGCAGTTGTTGGGCTTTGTGGAATGTCCCGTTTAAAGAGCGTCCAAAATAAACTTAGTTTAGGGTAAAGCCAAAATATATATGTGTAGTTGGTAATATCTTTACCACAGTTCCTCCAGCAAGAACCACAACATGTCGGCCCCATCTTAGCTATTATTTCTCAATTATTTCTATTCTTTCCAGGAGTTTGAAAACATCCTGCACTTTGAGAGCTGTTTAACACTGAAAACACAAAACGTCGGGTTGAACATTACTAGCTTATCAGCGATGTCATGATATGACTATCACACAGTTTTGCATGTTAACTCCTGAGTTTCACGCTTATTATTGGGAATGTAAATCACAATACATGGCACCGTAATTCAAAATACATTTTTAAATCTTTATTTATTCAAATCTCATCAGGAGGCCGCTGGCGAGCGCCACATCTCGTTCTCGAGCGGCCCTAAAACCCAGTTTGGGGCGCCGTGGTCTGTCTCTGCGAGGGTTTGACTCCGTGAGCATTCGGGGGAAACGTGTCGGGCTGCAGTGTGAGAAGAGATATGGAGTCTTGTTTTGTTTTTCCCTCCCTGGTCTTCAGTTTTTCCCTTCACGCTGAAAGGTGAGCTCCCAGTGGAAATGACGGTGACGTCAGTGGAATGTATAATACACACAGTCACCCCATCATATGTTTGTGGATTTGGGTTTATTGGAAGATGGAAAGACAATGAGAAACTGGACATTTTGAAGTTTAAAAAAAAAAAATGGCTGCAGATATGACAGATTTTACTCTTTGAGGATGGTAGGCGTGATCATCTTATGGAAAGAGTAGTATTTGCACTCGCCGGGTGGAGCGATGTCCATGGTGGCGGTGCTAATCTTCTCCTTTTTGAAGCCGGCCTGGAGCAGATGAGGCACTTGGGTCTCCTGAAAATCATTAACAGACAGCGGGTTGATGTGGGACAGGTGGCTACGTGACCGCCCTCGTCGATAACCTTGAAGTAATCTCATACGTAACTCAACCCTGAAGGAGATGCACTTAGGACTGCGTGCAGAACGGGTCCCAAACAAAGTACTCTGAACTCAGGTGCGCGTTAGAGAAACCTCACTCCACTCTTCGGTCGCAAGAAAAAGTTCAGTGTTGCACGAGTTTAAATTTCTTAAGTCCTTTGTGATTTTTTTGTAACGTAAGCCTTTAAAAATAGGTAAAAAAAAATTCTGAAAAACCTTGATTCTAAGAGGACTTTTTAGTGTTTTTACGACAGCAGATAATAATTCAAAAATAAAAATAAATAGGGGTATGTTTCTTGTGTAAAAGTCCTGTTGTCGATCAGTGATCACATTGAAAGGTTTTGCATGAAGAAAAAGGAAACGCTATCTTTGGGAAAGAAAAATCTACTTCCAATCTGTTTGGGTGCAAGAAGGAATAAATAAGAAACAGATTTTAAAACTGACTTTAGTTTATGATCAATCTTCACTGACACCTTTACACCTGCTCAAACCGCCTGACGTTGGATCACATCAAGGATTGGTTTGGTTCTTCAACGCCTGCTAGGTTCTTAATGGACTCCAGATTAAACACATTTTAATACATTTAACTTTCCGCTGAGATGTTAACGTGTCGTTGACGGGAAAAGGAAGAGCTGATGCAAACACCGACACCGTCAGGAAGCCTTTTTTTCAAGGAAAACACTGCTTTTTAGAAATAATTTCAACATAAAACTGTCAATACATAGCAGTGTGTAAATATTAAAGAGCTGAAAGGTAGACAAGATCAACGTATATATGGATATAATTTGTCTCCAAGCGATGCGCTGCTGTATATTCGTGTTATTTCTCATGCACTTTGATCAAATTCGGAGGTAATTTCGATAGATTTGTGGCGCTGTTCCACTCTGAGTTTCACGCGGAGGCGAAATGATTTCCTTTTACCTCAAACATCTTCTCGATGTTGTCGTATTTGGTCTTGAGCAGCTCACCCCATGAGGTCAGGTTGCAGTAGGTGAGGACGCCGCCGGGTTTAAGCAGGCGGTGAGCGTAACCCTGCGGAGAAACCCGGACAGGTCGACTCCTGAGCCCAGAACGTCAGCTAGACGCCACCGTCACGCTTTCTTATGTCCAACTCAAACAGAAAAATTGTGATGATAATTGCAGATTTATTCAGTCCAACTATCTGTCCATTTCATCCACAAGAGACTTTACTCATCACTTCACCGCCTACCTTGATGAAGTCGAACTGATGGGTGTGCCACGTCTCTTCTGACAGAGGGTACGTGTCATACAGGATACCTGAAAGTAGCCACATTTTAAACCTTTAAATGCACATATTTACTATTTAACCCGGATAGATGCTTCAGATTGCTGTGTGATGTCATGCATATTTATTTCAGTCGAGTTCAGGGACTATTTGTCTTTTTGGCGTGGAGCGGGGAAAGCAAACCGAATGGCTGCGTGTTTGGCATCGTCTCCTTGGCAACGGGTTGGATGTCTTACCATCAAAGTGGTTGTCTGGCAGGGTGGGAACAACCTGCTCCCAGAGGCCCTTCAGAGGGACGACCTGCGGCGACACCAGAACAAACTCACGGCGGGGTTTCCCCACAAACACGTTTTTGATTTATCGATATATTTTTATAACTATTGCGGACCGCAGTTGCACCGACGGGAAGCATTTTAGATTCTTCGAAAACCCACCATTTGTTTAAAATGTGAACACAAACCCTTTTTCCCCTCCAGAGGCTCGACACCAAAGAAGAAAAAGCATTGACGCACAGAAACTGTAATCATTTCATAAAAACTAATGTATGTATTTCGCAGATTTAACTAAAGCCTTCACAATGGCGCTGCGTTGTTCTTGTTTAAATCTCCACACCATTCTGAGGACGTTTTCAAGCGAGTTCCCGCATAACATCGGTCTTACTTATTTTATTATAATATATGTATAAAATATATATATATATGGCATTTCATGGCAGGATTCTTCTTCAGTTTGTGACGTTCCTAAAAGTGATGATACATTTGTTAATGTTTTTACAAGATTATGTCATCACGTATATAAACTGAGAGCCTGATCATGTTACAAATTTGCTTATGTAGATTCTTGCTTCTGTTTGTTTGTTTGTTTGTTTAGATGTTTATTGTGTACAAATACATTAAGCACCGAGGCAGAGATGTTTGTACCAGATTATAGCTCATAGCTAATTTCCTTTTGTAGTCCTGCACAATACAAATATAAAACTGTATAAAATAGACAATATAAATTCTGTAAGCCACAGGCTGCTGGTCATTGTTCAAAACCTAGAACCTGGCCTGAGAACCCGTGAATGTTTAATTTTTAAACTCAGCCTGCAGTTTAAAAATGACCAACCAATGTATTCGTCATATGCGGTACCGGACTGCCTTCTGGCGAAAGGCGTCCGCCTGTGTGAGACAGAAAATCACTCGGGTTCTACTGACTTTGTGGGGCTGAGACTTGGCCCAGTTCTCCAGTCGAGCGAAGACGCCATCGTTGCATTCGATGATCCAGTGCTCCTCGATGGGGAAAGACTCCACTTTGGTCGCGGCGATGGCCATGCCGAAACCGATCTCCAGAACACGACCGCCTGGTAAAGAACGCAGCGGCTGACTTTCAAAGCAAGATCTTTTTACCCGGAATCATTTTGTTGCTGCGGATCTGTATTTTCCCACTTTTTTGGGTCGACACACAACACAACCATAATACAAGTGAACGACGATTAATTTAACCATTATACATGTGACTAAATGTCCCAATAGTAGCTTGTGACGTTGCTCACCATCATACAAAACGCCAAACTGTGCACCACAAAGTCCTTCTTTGGCACAGTTTATTTTTATTGGATTATTCATTGATATAGATCTTGCATCTCAGCAAAGTGTTGCGCTCTTTCTGGAGCGCGCTAGTTCAGGCTGGACGCAGAGCGTTTCACGCAAGAGCATAAACGGGTGGAACCAGAGGCTAGAGGTTTGCTTGACCCCTCATAATGATTGACTAGACCTCAATCAGTTTCACCAGCATCAATTTCATTATATTTGCATTGAGCCGAAATGAGTACCGATAGTGCCGGGAGATAAAGCTAACCGGGTGAACGGTCCCAGATTGCGTAAACATTTCCACTATAAGGGGGAAAGTTAAAGGAAAAAGAAGCAGTTTATAGATATGTTTGAGCTGACGTTTGCACAACACGAGCGAAAGCGCGTGTAATGTAAAAAGAGGCCCTTCATTTAAAACATCTACCTTCCATTGTTTTTCTTTTTAATCAATCCGCCTTCGTTATATGATTGGTCTCCGTAAAAACACAAAAATGAACTACACCTACAAACAATGAATATAAATGTGTGGCAAAGTATATCGTTTCTCGCCCCCGCCCCTGGACACTCTGCCGTTCGGTCTATTTTCACTCACGGTGAAGATGAGCTGTGTGGCTCTGCAGAATCTTGGCCTGTTCCCAGGCGCAGTGACAGCTGCAGACGTACTCACAGCAGGCGTGACCCCAAGCTCACATGTGTCCCCGCTTCAGTTTGCACAAAAAACCCTGGCTTTATTACCCGATAGTCAAGTTTCTAGATCTACTGTCACATGTAGAGTGTAGCAACGTGGTTTCCTGTACAGTGAAATTCCTGCTGTCTGCAGTGCATTTGTGCAAGATAAGTTTGAAAATAATACAAATCAATGTATTTGTACAGTAATTTCCATCAAAGTGCTGAGATAGTGAGAGGAAAAAGGGGCTCTTTTATCAGAATTATCCAACTGACATCCAATTGGTTGCATTCTGACACCTTAATCATCGGGTGAAACAATGCCGTGTCCGATCCAAACTTTTATTATTATTTACCTTTGGAGGCCGCGACCGTGGCCAAGGAGTGCATGTAGGGCGTCTCCCAGCGCTCCATCACGGGCTTGCCCATGATCTCCAGGTGCGTATCGGCTTCATTGTAACCGGCGCTCGCGTCGTGCCAGGTGGCCTTGCAGTCCTCTCCCTTGCTGAAAATGGGTTGAGTCGTGGTGGACATGTTGCTTTTACTTTTTCTCTCTCTCCAGCTCCCTCGACGGAGGATACAGTAGTTCAATTCCGGTCCGGCGGGCGGCGTCTCCGCACAGAAGAGGGCGAAACGGCGGAGGCGGCGGTTTATATCGGGCCCGGGGAGTGCTGACGAGGCGGGAGTTTAACTTGGGGTCAAAGGCCAAGGCACGGGGTAAGAGGAGGCACGCAGGAGCCGAGATTCTGCCGGAACAAGAGGAGTCACTCTCCAGAAACACCCTCCAAAAGTAATCCTGCCCCCACGTCATTTTCACCTTCGCTACACCGAGAGTCTCCTCTCTGCAAAAGTTGATCCCCATTTTCTAAGCGACCACCCTTATAGCTATGCTAATGTAGTTCACACACACATGCACACACTACACACATATATATACGTACATATATATAATATATATATATATATATACATATATATCATACACACATAAATATTTGTAAATATAAACATAAATATTTTATGTCCTGGCTTAGTGTTTTAGGGATAGCACAACATGAATGTCACTCTATATCATTGTTTAGTTGTCTCAATTTATATTGTTTAGTTGTCACTCTATTTATATTGTTGTTTAGTTCTAGTTGTGAATTTTTCACCTTCAGTGTTCCTTGATGTTGCCTGTTTTCATCCCTAATGTTGTTGTTGTTTGTTGTCTATTTATCTGCTGTCTGTTTATTCTTTTTTTTTTTTGTCTTGCTATATCCTGTCATCTGCCTTTCTATTTATATTTATACGCATATTTTTCTGACATTACTGTTACGGTGCTGTGACAATGGAATTTCCTCTATTTGGATCAATTAAGTTTCTTATCTTATCTAATTTTTTTTTTTTTTTTTTTTAATAAATGTGCCATTATTAGCTAATTGGCTAACTTTCAACTGTAGTCTCTGAATTGCCCTGAATAATTCACAATAATCAAACTAATTCCTTCTGTTGTTGGTCAAACTGGTTTCACGGAATTAATTTGTTCATAGTGCAGTATTTATAATTTCAAAAAGAAAGAGAAAAGACTGCTGGGTACTCTTAAAGATAATTTAGCCGACTGGAACTCTTCTTTGTTAGCTGACAGTTGATCCAAATATCCATTTATTTGGGCTAAACTAATTGTTTTGTTTCTTCCTTACTAGTGGAAATCCCAGATTTGTCAGGGGAAATACATGCTCGGGTTCATGACATCATCTGTTATTAAACTGCAATAGCCTCAAATCTCATAACAGAAGAAGAGAATTTATTAGCATTTGTACCAGGTGAAGAGTAACACTAACAAACCTAGGCGTACGAAAACAAAATAGAAGCACAACAGTGAAGGACATTATCGACTTATATGAGAAAGGGTTTCCCTCATTTTGTTGCTAAATGGCCTTAAACTTCTCAGACAAAATAAATGAATATCTCTAATATAAGTCTCGGTTGTTCCCTTTTGAGCTATCGAAGGTCGGAAAACCATCGTAGGCTTCAGGTACGATTATTACATCCATCGCCGCTTCTTGTCGTAGCAACTGGACCTTTGGTTCCTTGACAGGTTTTGGGTGCAGGGTTAACGGAGCGCTGGATGAAGAGCAGAGTAAGAGCTCAGTGTTTTTACTGCTCTTTGAGTGTTGGCATTGGGACAGCTGCAGTCCAGCATGGGATCTTATATGTGCCACTTGCACAATGTCATTGGACCAGTGAGAAGAAATATGGATTTGTTTCAATATGATCAAACAACACCTTTCATGAAGCAAACACACCTGCTGAATTGACAACAATGATTAAATCGTGAGAATACCCAAATAATAAATAAAACGTTGAATGTTTTCAAAAATACCACTGTAAACTGTATGGAGGCTATCCAAGCTGTCACTGTGGGAGAGGCGGGGTTCACCCTGGACCGGTCGCCGGTCCATCTCATATAAGATACATACAACAAGCTACTCCTTCATATAAACATCTGGGCAATTTCGGGTCTCCACTGAAGCTACTGCGTGTTTTTGACGGTCGGAATCGAACCGGTGAAAACACACATTGTTTTGTTTTCATTCTCATCTCTGATGCGTTTGCGCTCCGAACTGATTTCATTTGCTTAGTTTTGGAGCGACGGCTCCGTTGTTATATTCTTATACAGTTGTCGGAATTAATATCGCTAAGGCAACCTGACATACGTACAGATACTTATTTTAGTAAAAAATACCTCGTCTTATGTCGGCGGAGAAAACTTGGAAGATTGAATTCCGGATCGTCGCTGAACCGAAAACGTAAACAACTTCCGGTCCATCTGTCGCTCCAAAACTCATCAGCCAATCAGCAGGCAGCTTACTAAGACCCGCCCATGGGCAATATTGTAAACAAAAACCCAGGGAGCCCAAAGCAGTCAGAACAAGATAAGTTCATTTATTCAAACATGTATAATACAATCATTTGGAATGAATCAAACGATATTTTGTTTGCAGTTTGTGTTGTTTGATCGTGTGCTGCATTTTTTGGTTGCCCAGTTCAGAAAGTGTTTGCTTCTCAAAAAGTTCTGCTTGCTATGTGAAAAGTGTATGCTGATCATTTTGCAACAAATCTAATTCGATAGGATGAACAGAATGAAGGCGGCTTTCATTAGACTTATAAAATATAGGTTTAACAATGAAAAGCTCTATTGTTGCAGCAGGTCTTGCATGGTTCCAGCATCGGTAATTGCAGGCTTGAGGTTCTCTTGAAAATGCACCTGTTTCCTTTGAGCTGCAGGTGTATTGACGACCTCCTCTGTAAAATATTTCCACCTCTGCTTTCTGTTGAAACACAGATGTTCCATGTGTTCATATTACGAGAAAATCCCCATCAAATGAAATAACATTGTGAATGATATGGTCGCTGAAAATTTGCATGATTATCACATCCACTGGAAATTACCTTTGAGTCGAGTGAAGGTTAAAACACTGAGACTTGTGCAATTTTGATGAATTTTGGGACATGAAAAACATTTAAATCCTAGATTGCCATGAATTTCATAGAGACTGATTCTGGTGTGAAATATTCATTGAAATAGTTAGGGTCCCACTATGCACGATAAAATGTGAGGCCTCTATTAATCCCTCATACCAAGCCTTCTCTTTTGTTCAATGCCATTCCAGGATTTAAGAGATAGTCAAAAATGGATCCTCCGACCATCTTCACATCACCTCTGCCACAGTTACCCATCATCCTCTTCACTCCCATCAGGTGAAGCTGAGTGGCCGAGCTCCTCAGTGAGGGTCCTCATCAAATCGCAGATATTCATCAACATTCATCCACCCACCTCTTTTATAGCGGCCTCTTCATTTGTGCTGCCTTTGAGAACTACTTGCTTCCACATTCCATCCTGCAGAGCCAACATGGGAGACAATGAACTCCCGTTCTTTCGTTCTCCACTCTTGCCCTGACAGATGCCATGAAGCCCATCTGACATCATTTGATGAAAATTAATTCCAGGAAATATTCCACTTTGGTAAATGTCAGTTTCTGAGTCACAAAGCTACCAAGGCAAGTGTGAGTATTATCCAACACAAATCATTTCAGTTGCAGTGGGTTGAAAGACCTGAACTTAATTTAGAACTAAAATGTAGTCACTAATTATTATTACATATTGGCTTACCGGGTGCAGAGACGTTATTGGTTGGTAAGGCATTGATTTACAGATGTGTACATGTGTGTGTGTGTGTGTGTGTGTGTGTGTGTACACATACAGATTTGCATTTACCGTTTGGATGGCAGCCTGAACATTGACTAGTTTATGTTTCATATCTCATATCAGCATTTGACACACACATGTGGGGGAAGCATTTCCTTCTCCAACTTTTGAAAGTGTAGTCCAGTCTACTCTGCCTTTGAATGTTTCTGGTTGATCTTTCATGTTTTTCAAGGCCTCTTGATCTCAATATTTCAAGATCCTGTTTTATTTCAGTGCCGCGTTGAAAGCAGGGGGCCAATGCAGCTTCAGGGCGGCACTGGCCGGTGTCTCCCCGAGCCGGTCCCAAGCCCGGGTAAATGCGTCAGGAAGGGCATCGGGCGTAAAACTTTTGCCAAAACCAAACATGCAAAGAGTCTATCAGAGGAACAGCACATGTTAGATGTTTTGGAGAGAAGGTCAGAGAAGCCAGACTGAGATGGTTGGGTCATGGACAGAGGAGGGATAGAGAATAGATTGGTAGACGGATGCTGGAGTTGGAGCTGCCAGGCAAGAGGTCTCGAGGAAGACCAAAGAGAAGATTTATGGACGTAGTGAGAGAGGATATGAAGGTAGTTGGTGTGAGAGAGGAGGATACGGAGAATAGGGTTAGATGAAGAAAGTTGATTCGGTGTCGCGACCCCTGAAGGGAAAAGCCCAAAGAAGAAGAAGAAGATACTGGATTGGTCGAGGCCCGGGTTAACAACCACCGCCATTGGTATTGATGACCTACAGGATACTAATGAAATACTAATGAAAACTAGGCTACTGTGGGTCAAAGAAGGAGGGGAGGAAGGTGTGTTCGGAAGCAGAGACAGAAGTGGCAAAGCAAGAGCTTGGGACTGAGAGTAGGGACTTTGAATATTGGGACTATGACAGGAAAAGGTAGAGAGTTGGTCGACAAGATGCAGAGAAGGAAGGTGGATATACTGTGTGTCCAGGAGACCAGGTGGAAAGGTAGTAAGGCTAGAAGCTTAGGAGCAGGCTTGAAATTCTACTATCATGGTACTGACAAGAAGAGAAATGGAGTAGGAGTTATCTTGAAGGAGGGGAACTTTAGGAACGTTCTGGAGGTGAAAAGAATGTCAGATGGATTCATGAGTCTGAAATTGGAAATTAAAGGTGTGATGCTCAATGTTGTTAGTGGCTATGCCCCGCAGGTGGGATGTGAGTTTGAAGAGAAGGAGAAGTTCTGGAATGAGTTAGATGAAGTGATGCAGAATATCCCTAGAGAGGAGAGCATAGTAATTGGTGCAGACTTCAACATGTTGGTGTTCAACATGGACATGTTGAAGGCAATGGAGGGGATGAAGAAGTGATGGGCAGATATGGTATACAGGATAGGATTGCAGAGGGACAGATGCTGGTAGATTTTGCAAAATGGATGGAAATGGACTTGAGAAAGGGTCTGGGTGGTCAGGGTGAGCTTCCAGATGATTGGACAACAACAGCTAATGTTATCAGGGAGACAGGTGGAAGAGTACTTGGTGTGTCTTCTCGAAGGAAAGTAGATAAGGAGACTTGGTGGTGGAATGAGGAAGTGCAGGAGTGTATACAGAGAAAGCGGTTAGTGAAGAAGAAGTGGGACACTGAGAGGACTGAAGAGAACAGACAGGAGTACGGGGAGATACAACGTAAGGCAAAGATAGACGTAGCGAAGGCAAAACAAAGGGCGTACGATGACCTGTATGCTTGGCTGGACACTAAGGAAGGAGAGAACAATCTATACAGGTTGGAGAAACAGAGAGATAAAGATGGAAAGGATGTATAACAGATGCAGGTGATTAAGGACAGAGAGGGGAATGTATTGACAGATGCTAGAACAGTGATGGGAAGATGGAAAGAGTACTTTGAAGGGCTGATGAATGTGGAAAATGAAAGAAAAGCAAGGGTAGAAGAGGTGACTATCGTAGACCACAAAGTAGCAGAGATTAGTGAAAGTGAAGTCAGGAAGGCATTGAAGAGGATGAAGAGTGGAAAGGCAGTTGGTCCTGATGAACGTGTGGAAGTGTCTAGGAGAGGCAGCAGTAGAGTTTCTGACTCGATCATTCAACAGGATCTTAGAGAGTGAGAAGATGCCTGAAGAATGGAGCTGAAGTATGATGGTGCCTATTTTCAAGAACAAAGAGGATGTGCAGAATTGTGGCAACTATAGAGGGATTAAGTTGATGAGCCATACAATGAAGTTATGGGAAAGAGTAGTGGAAACTAGACTGAGAGCAGAAGTCAGCATTTGTGAACAGCAGTATGGCTTCATGCCTAGGAAGAGTACTACAGATGCAGTATTTGCATTGAGAATGCTAATAGAGAAGTACAGAGAAGGTCAGAGGGAGCTGCGTTGTGTTTTTGTAGACCTAGAAAAAGCATGTGACAGGGTGCCAAGAGAGGAGCTCTGGTATTGTATGAGGAAGTCTGGAGTGGCAGAGAAATATGTTAGACTGGTGCAGGACATGTATGCTAGCTGTGAGACAGTGGTGCGATGTGCTGTAATGGGCAACAGTTCAGGGTGGAGGTGGGACTCCATCGGGGATCAGCTCTGAGCCTCTTCTTGTTTGCAATGGTGATGGACAGGCTGACAGATGAGGTTAGACAGGAATCCCCATGGACCATGATGTTTGCAGATGACACTGTGATCTGTAGTGAGAGCAGGGAACAAGTTGAGGAAAAACTCGAGAGGTGGAGGTATGCTCTGGAAAGGAGAGGAATGAAAGTTAATTGCAGAAAGACAGACTATATGAGTGTGAATGAAAGGAACTCGGGTGGAACGGTGAGGCTACAGGGAGTGGAGATCAAGATAGTGGAGGATTTGAGGTACTTGGGTCAGCAGTCCAGAGCAACGGAGAATGTAGAAAAGAGGTGAAGAGACGGGTTCAAGCAGGTTTGAATGAGTGGAGAAAAGTGTCAGGGGTACGAAGAGATAGAAGATTATTGGCCAGAATAAAAGGAAAGGTGTACAAGACAGTGGTGAGGCAAGCGATGATGTATGGCCTAGAAACAGTTACAATGACCAAAAGACAGCAGGCAGAACTAGAGGTTGCAGAGATGAAGATGTTGAGGTTCTCTCTGGGAGTGACCAGGATGGAGAGGATCAGGAATGAGTCTATCAGAGGAACGGCGCATGTTAGATGTTTTGGAGAGAAGCTCAGAGAAGCCAGGCTGAGATGGTTGGATCACAGACAGTGAATATATTGGTAGACAGATGCTGGAATTGGAGCTCCCTGGCAGGCGGTCTTGAGGAAGACCAAGGAGGAGATTTATGGACGTAGTGAGAGAGGATATGAAGGTAGTTGGTGTGAGAGAGGAGCATAGAGAGAACAGGGTTAGATGGAGAAAGTTGATCTGCTGTGGCGACCTCTGAAGGGAAAAGCCCAAAGAAGAAGAAGTTGAAAGCAGGGTTCGGTGAGGCAGTATGTCTATGACGGACACCCAGCAGGTCTTCTCAGGTCAACCACTCTGGTTGGAAGGAGTCAAGTATCCTCTGTTTCAAGCAAACCTTCAGTTTTCTCTCACTCCCTGTTTTCAGTGAAAGTCCACTTTTGAGATTGTTCTTGAGCCTAGATACTGTATAGTCTTCCATTTTTGGCAGTTGCAACAAATCTATGATAAAAAATAGCACTGCGCTCGACTTAGTGGCGTTCACTAGTTTGTTGGTGCTTTCAGTGTCTGCACAGAACTTGTAGGCTCACGTACGCCCCCTATCCACAGAGCACTGCACATCACTGCGTTTTATGTTCGATCAGCAAGACTCAATGTGTCACACAAAACATTTAAGACGTCGGTCGGATTATGGAAACCAGAGCGTAAAACAAAAGTGACTGCGAGCATTATATTGTTGACATATAGGGGTGGCGACTGCCTGCGTCATCCCAGCTTATGGGGGGACGGCGCAGGCTGAGGAAATAGGCCAATTCCACAATTTTGATTAGCCAAAGGACAAACATGAAGCATCTTCATCTGTGACCAGCTATTAACATGTAATATATAATTATCATTAATGTGCATTTTTTGTATTTATGGTTGTTTTTTTTAATTGTCGCTTCTTTGGAGGGCGCACAGCCAGAGATAGAGGGCGTAGTTTCTTTCCATTTCTTGCTGAGCACTAATTTACCAAGTCACAGAAATGCTTTCCTTCGACTCTGTTTCGGTTTGTTTGAGTTGCCCTTCGGATGAATGGGAAAACGGAAATGCTTCCGGGCTCTTTGTATGAAACAGTTTCAGCTTGTGCCATAATCAAATGAAAAGTGGAAAAAAAAATCCGTTTTCGCGGTCACACTCTTCCAGTTTATCCAGTTGTCATTTTTAATGAACTGTGGTTATTCAAACCACAGTAACAGTTTGAACGCTGACAAACACTTTAGAGCTTCCTGATGTAAATCTTTCATAGAACCATAAATGATGTTCTATCATAACAAGATTTTTATTAATAACAATGGCTTTCACAGCAGCAAATCTTAATTCACAAAAGTAAAACTGTAAATATATTTACCTATCTACCACATACATTTTTTTTTTCTTTTTTTATTCCCACTGCGCTGGAGTTACCCGTCCGTTGCAATATAATTCAAGGTTGACCCAAACCTCATTACTTCACAAATCAGTTTTTGCCAGTTTCTCAGCTTCTCCTTGTTTATTTCCTTCAAGCACAATTATTTAGGTACTTTGGTCCTTATTCATTTTATTCAACATAATGTGAGCGGCTGTTTTATCTCATGACCGTTTTGGGCAAAGGTCTGCTGTTTCCCCATCCCATATTTCATGCTGCTATCCTCAGCATTCTGTTGTCAGTCTCAAACGATTGTTAATGTCCAATGATTAGTGGAAAAGGACAGTCAGATAACAGTGATTTATTATCAGTCGGTGCAGAACCCCCGTCAATAAATGACTTCACGGCACACTGTGCATGAGAAAAGAGAAAATGTAAAAGATGTTATCCAAAGTATCACCTCATGACGCTGTGTGTGCAGGGTAAGCCATGTAGACAATAAGTTAATAAACCCAAATTATAATTCCTCTCAGAGATGAGGAGCTTCATAATATTTATGGTGTTTGTGATTTTTTTATCAAGTGGCTTCATTATATTGTGAATTGATTTTATATTAAAAAAAGTACAGATTAGACCCCAGTAGAGGTAATAATAAATTCAGGAAAGGTTTAAAACTTTGCAAAAATTGATGAAAATGAACTATAATGATCCAATTACAGTTGCCTGGCTCGCCAACCAGTCCAATTACAGTTTATAAGCATGTTTTTTACGACTCGTATTCTGTCTTTACTGCAGACGTTCAAGAAATGTAATAAAAAACTGTGAAAAAGTTTTGCTTGTTTTTATAGTTGCAAAATGGAACTCATAATCATCATTCCCTTAAGGACTTACAGAGACGGTGTCAAATAAAGGCTACAAAGTAGTTTTGCAGAACGTCGGAATTTTCCCGTCAAAGAGGTTTTGGATATTGAACATGATGATCCGGACCTTTATTTTGACCGGCAAAATGAAGAAGCTCATCCAAGTGATTCTGAGCTGAACTGAGCTGTCGTAGCAACCTGGGAATAGAAGCATACTTGCATGAAAACTCCCAACATGCCAGCGGTGAGGGTGTGTGTGAAGTTGAACAAGGCCTTCCAGCTCCCCTGCAATTGTACATAAACGCCAGAGGGCTAAAAAGACCCGTGACTTCGTTGGCCTGTTTTGGAGGCGTTGCAGACTCCCTCAAACGGATTCTTGGAAATTAGCAAGCAACTTTTACAGGTGGAATCGTGGCTTTGCTGACAGCGTACAATTGCTAGCCTTGATTTGAGTAACTGATGGGTGGTCTGCTACATCCTTGGTGGAGGTCAGGATTTTAATTAGGAAGATCTTCGGTGGAAAACTCTGGTGCCTGAGATTCAGGCGGAGATACCGCAAGCTCTGGATATTGTCGGCCCGTCTTAGGAAACACACCTCTTCAATTTCACATGAAGGTCAGGGGTAGCCGACTGGCGTGCTCAAAAAGCTTTTAGCGTCTAGTTCTTGAGTGAGGATAGGACAGGCATCTCAGCGGTAATTCGGGTGCTGCGCCATAAACCTGCGAGTACATTTCACCAGTAGATGCACATTCCAGCACTGATATATAGTCGCTAGCTTTTGGATGTAGCCCATAAATGTAAAATGGGTAACATCCTAAGAGAGCTCGGGTCACAACTTTTACTTGTGACAGGCGGTTCGACTGCGGTGGTTTGGGCGTTTGTCGACGCCTCCCGCTCAACTTTTGGAGTTCTGGACACGTCCACCTACAGGGAGGCCCTGTCGTTGGATCACAGAATCCTCTCGCTCGGGTCTCCCAGGAGGATCTGGAATAGGTTGCCGGAGTGGGACATCTATCAGCGAGCTGCCACTGTGACCCAGTTCTGGGTAAGTATAGGGATGAAAAACATGTTGTCACTCAGTAGATGACAAGTTTAAATGATCTAGCTCTCGTTCTTTTTTACCGAAGGACAAATTTGGTGAAAAAGTTACCATATTGTGACTGTGAGGTCTGTCACCACTGTACTGTGAGCAAGTTGGAAACCGTAGCTGACAGAAACCATGTACATCTATTTCATTACATTTTTTAATTTCACTCTATTTTTTATCGGTATTGAAATGAAATGAACAGACGTTAAATGGTAAAAACAAATAATGATGTATTATTGGGTTTCGCAGAATACCTGAAAGCTTTGCTTTTGGGCTACCCTACATTTTTTAATCATTGAATAAAAAAACGAGTCACTTTTATCTGAGCTGTTGTTGCATTAGAACAGATTGTGATAGTTTTGATAATGGATCATTTTAACCCTGCAGTCAAAATGTGCAAAAAGGGAGTACAACCCGGATATTCCAGAGGGTCAAAAATAATCTGTTTTAGCACTGACCCACGTACTTTCTCTTCGTAATTAGAAACAGGATCAATTGCGAACCTTTTTGACACTTAAATCCCAATACAATTATTCGTGACACACTTTTGTGGAATATGATTGTATCCCAAAAATTAAATTAGAGAAATACAGAGAAAAGATCGAGCTTATGAAGGAGACTACATGTAATTGTTAGTTGTGAATGTTTTATTAGCACCATCTTCTTCTTTTCCTTTGGGCTGCTCCCTTCAGGGGTAGCTACAGCGTGTCGACCTCCTCCATCTGTATTTTCTTCTCTCACACCACCAAACTTCATGTCCTCTCTCACTCCATCCATAGACCTTCTCTTTGGTCTTCCTCTTGACCTCCTGCCTGGCGTACTTCTACCAGCATATTAAATATCTCTCCTCTGTACGTGACCGAACCATCTCAGTCTGGCTTCTCTGACCTTATCTCCAAAGTTTTATTGAAGACATGTATCCCTTAAATAAATCTGAAATCACATTAAATCACATCATTTTACCCATTAATAATACTGCACCAGGAAGTAAGGGGCAGAAATGGCACACGGTGGCCTTTTTGCTAATTTAAACCCAAATTATCTTCATAAATTAACTGAAATGCAACCAAATAGAAATCATTTAAAATCTGATATTAAAAGGGCAATTCATTTACTTCCATAATACAAAGTCAAAAATGTACACGCCGACTCAAGCTTCCTCAAAGAGGAAGAGATCATTTCAATGAGTGACCATTTTTGCTTAATTCCACCATAAATCAGACAAAGCAAAACTAAACACAGAGGCTTGAGAGACCCCAGATCGGTATGTGGTAACGTCCATAAATAATATTAATGATATTGATCGATGATAATAAAATCACAGCCCGTCAAAGAAAATTCATTCATTCATTCATGAAAAAGGTAGAGGACGAAAAGACAATCAAATCCCGTTGGGTGAGTGTGTGTGCCTACTAATTCAAGGTATTGTCACTGTGTCGATGTTAAAATACGACAAACATACAGAAGCTTTTGGCGCTCAGTAAACGGTCTCAACTTATATTGCGTATTTCATGTGATAAAGCACTTTACAGACCCTAGACGGGTATTTTGCCCCCAGATGACCAAAGTAACAATATCACAACAATAGCACTTTCAATGTGCAAAAGACATATTATATTGCCTGTTTATATATTGTATAGTTATTTTATTGCCTATCTATATATTTTATATATATTGCCTATTTTATACAGTTTTATATTTGTATTGTACAGGACTGCAGATGGAAATTAGCTATGAGCTATAATCTGGTACAAACATCTCTGCCTCTGTGCTTATTGTATTTGTACACTGTCCTAATAAACTTCTAAACAAACAAACAAACAAACAAACACTAGATTGCAGTGGGGACGCTGGCATGCAGACAGGAGGGAATTGAACTACCAATTGTCTAATTTAGCCCTGCTAGTTAGATACTGCCTTAACATCTAAACATGTGGTTTTGATTGAAATCCATCAAATCCATCTGTAGTTTTCATTGTCTTTCATGTAGTCTTTCCTACCTGAAGCTATCAGACTTTTTAATTCCTCCTCCCTCAGCCGCAGGGAATCTTCAATCTTTGTAGTTACAGTTGACAGGTAAGACAATTCATATTTCATTGTATTTCTTATTCTTCCTCTTTTCTACTATTATCTATTACTGTTACGTTTTTTACTTGAAACTCTGGCACAACAATTTCCTTCGGGATAAATAAAGTTGTTCTCATCTCATCTCATCATCTCTCATCTCTCATTTCAAGAGCTATTACTTGAAATGTGTCGCAACTATCCAAAGCACAGTCCTATAATTGCTCCTTACTTATCATACCTTGCATGTCACGCATTGCTATTTGCTAATTTTTGAATAATTTACCAATTTCCAGGTGGAATTCTTTTTAACGCTTATTAATAAAACAATCGCAAAACTGTTTTAGGACAAAGTAGCAACAACAACAACTAAAAAAAAGAGTTACTTTTTAAAGCAAACGTAGCAGGACATCATTCATCACCCGCAAAACGCAAAAATAATATTTATTTTAATTGTTTTTACTGAAGTAAAAGGTAGTTTAGTGTGTGCGGATCGGGTGTAATGTCCCTTTAAAGGCCGCTGCCCCCTGCAGCGTCGTCATTGCGCAGAACAGTTTGAACCAAAAAGCGGAGTGACCTTCCTCCGCTTTCAGTCTGAGAGGGGCAGCACTGAAGCAAGACGCCGGTCACAGCTCCCGCAGTCCCCGCTCTAGCCTCAGAAATGAACAATAACTTAGTCGGAGATGAAGTTGGGTAAGGACCGCGGAGAAAAGCCGTGAAGTGTGTTAAACTGTAACCCGCACGGCAACTCGCAGCCGGCGAGCTCTCTTGACAAGCTGTCATCTGACGGCTAACGTTAGCTTGCAAGCTAGGTTAGCTTCAGTAAGTTAGCGAACTCGCTAGCCCCGAGGAGAGACAGCCAAAAAGTAAAACTTGTCGAAAAAGTCCAGCCTTTTCGACTCGTGTTACCCGGGGCAACATTAACCGCACACATTTGGAGTCTTGCTCCTTAGCTTGTCAAGGGAATGTTCCACTTATTTCACTGTTGTTTTCTGTTAGCTGGGAGCAACTGCGCTAGCTTAGCTGACGTTTACCAGCGAAGCGTAAGTCTCCTCTCCTGACTTCGCCAACGCGAGGACATTTAGCGGGCACTGCCGGAGGATGGAGCATCCTCGCCAGCTCCGACCGTCCACTCCCGGCACAGCCGCGGCTCTTAGCACCGACGTGATTTAACTACGTGCATCGTAGTTTTAATCGTGGTTATACATAAAGTGCTCTTAAACTTCCAGCACCGTAGCATTTTCCCAGCTCCCGAGTTCAGCGGCAGGCAAGGGGAGGAGGAGGGGGGGCTCTCCGGCTGCGGTTGAGACCTGAGCTACGCTGCTACAGAACCGCTCCAGCTAACTTAAAATAATCGGATATTACGTACCAGATCGTTAAAAAAACCACGGTCCCTTGCGGCGTACAATACGTGGCAGAAAGATTGCAATAAAATCTTCATTCTAGGGGACGCTACGTGCGGTTTAAGGACAAGAGAGACACCGGAACCGTAGGTTTCGAGCTCCAGCTGCGAGTTTCCCCCCACGCTGCACCAGCTTTGGTGCGTCCTGTGGGGAAGATCTGTGTGCACTAAGCTGTTCACTCAGCTGCACACCTCCGATTGCTCTCACGGTGATGCAATTTTATCTATATCTCCCTTAGAAAACTTTTTGTTGGTGGTTTGGACTGGAGTACTACACAAGGTGAGTAAAACAAAATAGAAGCAAAAAGCCTTTAGTCATGTAGTGCATTGGGTGTATTGATCAAACGGGATTTTCGTGCTGGGACAGGGATGTAGCTGAATGGTTTTCTTTTTTTTTGGTCCAACTGGAGGGCCTGTCTTGTGGCTTTTTAGGTTCTTAGGACTCTTGCCGGTGGAAATATGGGTTTCGCAATGCGGAAAATACTCTAAAATTCTTGGTTGTCTTATCTGTTGTGTTAGCGTGGCATATTTGTGCACCTCTGTGTTAAATCTAGGTGATCCTGTCAAGCGGTGTGGATTTTTGTTGTGGAAACAAGCAAATGTAATATTGTTTTGTATGTTTTTGTCAAGACTAGGTCAGTGTTATTAATCTCTGTGCCAGTGTATTTGAGCGCACAGAAACACACCCAAACTCTCACCAATGACTTCAATGGAACAAAAACATCTTTCATTAGCGCTGTAATGTTTCTCAGCCTCCGACATGTTGTTTTAGTTTTGTATCAAAGTGTGTCTCCGATAACCCTGATCATTTATTGTCTCCCATCGTAACTTACATGCGGGGGGCAAGATTCAGCAATATCCTTTTTAACAACTTTTGAATTCAGATTTTTGTAAATGCTCTATATAATGAATATTGATGCGTTATTATGACAAGAGGTTAACAACACAAAGTCATATTGCATAATTAAAGACTTGGTAATAACCAAGGGCGGAGAGCATAAATTTCATCAGGATTTGATCCTTGACAGGTTCCTTTGAGACCTCAGATGCTTGATACTGTGGTCTGGAGATGACAGAAAATTGACTGCATATAAGCTAGTCCACAAAAGAGTGCGCACGTGTGTATAAAATGCCAACATTTTATTTTTCAATGGTTAAATTGATTAGTCTTACGCCGTTTAACTAACACCTCCCGGTAAATCAGTGTCTCGTTTATCTTTGAAATATGCAAATCTAGACAGCTGGACAACTTGCATGTCGACGTGCGTAGCACAGTTGATTGAAAGTTTATGATTGTTACTAAGTAAGGCTTGAACATGTGGCCACAAGTTTACACTGCACATCGTTAATGAACTGGAATGACCATTATGGAGAGGATCTGTCTGATATAAGTGTGAAAACAAGGATCGCACATTCATCAGTGTTTCAAGATCACATCAATGCATGCTTTTGGCCTTTTTTTATTGTTTAAGGTAGATTGAAACTATAACCAACCAGCACGGTTCTGGTGGCCGTACTGTACTGGTACACTCAGTAGCTGGTTGTGTATTCAAGAAATAAGTCCAGGTTAGTGTCTCCCGCAAGGAAATAGTTTACATTACTTCAGGCTGCTGTTCTTCAGAATCAGACACCATTTTATTGCCAAGTATATTTTCATTTACAAAGAATTTTTCCTTGCCTGTCGGTGCACAGCAGGCAATTACATCATGTCAGTTTGACGGTTTTAAATTTCTGATGTCCAGTCACAAAATTGCAAAAACGTGTTCGACAAAGTACATCTTGTATGCTCATGCAACGTTCTCCAATACTGAGCTGCCAGGGTTGGTCTAGCTTGTTTCCACTCCTATACTGGTTCTTGCTTGGTTGACCACTGTGTAACATTGTTCTGGGTCTTGCCTGTGTTAACTTAAAGATCAGAACCACAGTGCAGTGGAACTATGAACTTGTTTCCCCGGCGATGCCCCTGGGCTGCCCAGCTATGAGAAAAGCAATTACGGTAACGCTCCAAAGTGACTCTCCATTTGTTCAAACTTGCACGCTTTGCCTGAATGGGCGTGTGCGGTTGTTTCAGTTCTTCGGTGTACATTTGGTCGTATATAAGACGACAGTGGGACTGTGCTTTGTTAGCTTTAGGTCTGTTGACGTGGCTCGAATGTGACTGCACTGTGTTGTCATTGGTGTATTTTGTAATTACACATAATCAAGGTCCCCGAATAATTGTTATTGCCCTTTTCAAGGACTTGCTCTTTGATTCTAGTCACACGTTCAGTAGAAGCTGAAGTGCTGGATATGTTGTTATCACCTCTATAGTTCTATTCAATGCAGGAGCTCTGTAAATGATGGTTACACTTTTTTTTTTTTTTTTCTGAAGCAAGCAAGGATGAGTCATTTTTAATATTTGCAGTGTCTCTGTGTTTAATTTTTAAAAGTTTTATGGGCATTTCTTTTCATTCTCTCAGAGACCCTGAGAAACTACTTTTCACAGTATGGGGAAGTTGTAGATTGTGTCATCATGAAGGACAAAACGACAAACCAGTCGCGAGGCTTTGGCTTTGTCAAATTCAAAGACCCCAATTGTGTGCGGACAGTGCTGGAGACAAAGCCTCATAATCTTGATGGAAGAAATGTGAGTATTCTAAATCACCTCATTAAAAACAGCTATCGTTGTGCTTTATTTGTGTAAGAAAATGTGTAAAATATCTTCACTCCATAGTTCATAAAGATTATAGATTTTTCCGTAGCCAATTAAACCTGTAGTTTATGATGAAAGAAGGCACCTTTTCATTTTCACTAGTGCTGCTGCACAGGTTGCTCTTCACCAAATGTAATATGCGGTATAAAATCATGTATTATAATTTTTGTAAATCAAAACCTATGTTTTTCTGTCTTGTCATTGAAGAATATCGCTACACATTTTCTCCCTGTGCTTCCAGATTGACCCAAAGCCATGCACTCCGAGAGGAATGCAACCTGAAAAGTCTCGAACCAAGGAGGGCTGGGTAAGTGGAACGTCATTTCTTCTGGGGAGGTTAAACAGGGCGTTTCTTCTTGAATAAGACTGAGTCAATCGGTCTGCCTTTCTCCCTCTTTTAGTTTCTTAGCGTGGGCTATTTGAAAAAAGTGACTTGCATTGAACAGCATTTTATAAATGACTGTAATTTCAAAGAATCCGACCTGGTGCGTCAGGCACCTGTACCACTGCAACAGTACCGGCTCTCTGATCAAGCGTACGCTGCCTTGGGTTTTACACATAAGGCTGTTGTTTCCAGGAAGTAATAAAATTGTCTCATAGAGAAATTGCAGGCCAGCTGGACTGCTAAATTGTCTTGTAATTTCCCTCCCCAAAAACAAGGAAGGTTTTGCCCAGCAAGCCGGATAATGAACGTGTCCATCAACAGTCTTATCACTCCCCTGCAGATCTCTCATTGTTTCAGTTGTTTTTGGTCCCATTTAGCAGCAGATGTTTTAGTTAATTTCACATATTTGGCAGCCAGTGGTAACTCCTTATGAATGAAAGAAGATTTTATAATTTAACCATTCGCCTGCAGTTTGAATCTGTTCTGACTCCCCGGTTTTGTAGCTGCTACCGAATGTGTTTTACTAACAGAGCTGAAGATGTATTTGCCTAAAATGCTTGTTGTCGTAAGCAGCCTCTAGCCTTTACAGTTTGAGTGCAGTGCGCACGATTGTGAAGAGAGTAAGTGGTGGAAGCCGAGTTCCCTGATCTGTGGAGACTAGTGTTTGCATTGACATGACATGTTAAGAATTATACCCCAGGGCAAGAGGAGAACCTAATTTCTTCTGCACTGTCTGAATAGATGATGGCTAACTGGCCCCTTCCAAGAGCAATCCTTTAATAGACATTGAAATCCATACACTCCCTGTTTTCTTTCAGAAGGGCAGCAAAGCCGATAGCAATAAATCAAAGAAGATATTTGTAGGTGGAATCCCCCATAACTGCGGCGAGCCTGAACTCAGGGACTATTTCAATAGGTTTGGAGTGGTGAGTATTGCCTAGTACCGTATATAAAAAGTTCATACTGTCACTGTGGCTGGAAATTTAATGGAATTTCTTTGGATGGAAAAGACATAATTCTATGTCCAAATATAGTCCCCTAATATTTAAGTGTAATAAGAATGGATCCTGTCTGGTTTTCTAAATGGAGCCACTGTTTCCCTTTGTCCCTTTCAAGGTCACAGAGGTGGTAATGATCTATGATGCGGAGAAGCAGAGGCCCCGAGGTAAAAGCTGATCCCGTTTTTTCCCTCCCCCCTCCATACCTTACCATCTTAAATCTCATGACAAACTATTCTGGCCCAAAGAGAGAAAAAAAAAAAAAAAAAAAAGCTCATTCAGCCTCAGAATATTCAGATCAGTTTGAATTTGTATTGATTCATTTTTTTTTTTTTTTTACTGGGCGTTCAAGTGAAGTAAACATTTTCATTTCAAACCCCTATGAAAATATAGACTGAATCTGAAAATTTTGAAAGGCCTAGATTGACGATGCCTTCACTCTGTGATTGTCAAAAGTTTATGTAATTTCCTCAGAGGGCATCTTTAAACTACGGCATTGCCTCTGTCATATATTCATATGTGAAAATACTATGATCTGTGAAAACTGCTGGCATCACTGCAGGAAGGTCTGCTCATTGCCTTTTGAACTACAAGCCACCATTCACTAGCAAATTGAAATCTTTGAGAATAATCTGTTTGATTTTAAACATTAATTTATTCCGTTTTTTGCAGTTATAAGGAAAAAAAATAGTTTTAGTTCTAAAAGGGTAAAAAAAAAAAAAAATCCTAAAATGAATTGTAACCGCGGTTAAGTATTATTTTTTTTTGTCAGTGCTGCGATTAAAATGAAATCCAATTTAAATATTCACAATCTTTTAAATCAGAAGGTTAACAAGTACATATTCTTCCTTGAAATTCCATTTTTTTTTTTTTTTATGTTTGCAGCCAAATCTATCTGGCATTAGCAAATATAATCCTCTGCATTCATAAATAGAATATAGTAGATATTGTTTTTTCTGTATGTTAGAAGTTGGACAATTGAGTAATTTAATATGCCACAAAATATATCTATTCACAATTGCGTCAGTTAAGTGCAAAGTGCAAAATGACATGATTTTTTGAAGTGGAGCATCTGACGTCTGCAGATCTATCTAACAGATTTTTTTTTTTGTTTTAAATTCTCAAATGCGAAAAGTTCAAGCCGTTAGTTTTAAAAGTTTTTGCGACGCATTGCAGAGAAAAGAAGATTCTTGACGAAAAGGGGCCGGGTTTGGAGAAAGTAGGTGCTCCCAAAAAAAACACAGTACTTTATCAAAACGTGCAACTGGCATATTGAGAACAAAATCAACGAGTGGATTTGTCCTTCAAAGAGGCTGGTGTGCAGCTCAGGCGCTGAAAAGGTGAAAACTCGATTTTCGCATTTTCTTTTCCACGTGAAAACTCTCCCGCCGTAATCCTGTCGATGGAAGTCACAGATCGGGAATCCGTCTTGAGTTTGTCGTAAAACTTTCATTCGCGCACTGACACTTTACGTGATCCGCCTCATTGGGAATCAAGAGCGGCGCCGCTGGCAGGGCTGGCGTCAGACTTTGCCCACTGAGCTCCAGTCACAGCTGTTTCATCTACATTTGTCCTACATAGCTATGATGCAGCGGCCAGTGACCTACAGCATCTACTATGTTACTGTTACTCCCTTATAACTTCATTCATCCTCTGTTGGGAAAAACCCAGAATAGGTTGTCATAGGAATTTAACATGATGTAATGCACTTGCAGTCATTATAATATTTAATAGAATGAACATTTTAATTAATACCCTTAGATGTTAAACGTTGGAATAAGTTTACTTTTCCTAGATTTTAAATGTAACTGATACATGTATCTTAAATGGCATAGTGTTTTCCCATATGTAGAACATTAAGTATTTTTGTAAGTAAGCCCTTTCTATTTTTTCTTTCTTCTGTCCCCCTTCTCCTTGTGAATGGTTTGAATGTGATTAACTGTGTCTCTTAAGATTTGTCTTTTCTCCTTTAGGTTACTGTGCATTGACTGGTACTACAGAGGTACAGGCCAAATTCTGAAAATATCCAAATTTTCACTTGGTCTAATGGGGTGTAGACAAAGTTGCATCATGGCATGAGCCTTGGCTAAAGGCCTTCGGAGTTTCTCAGACTTGGATTAGACTTTTTTATTCATTTCTTCTTTTTCCCTTTTAGACATAGATGTTTGGTTGTTCAACAATCACCCAGTCCTGACTTTTGGTGGATCAATTTATATTTCAAATATGTGTGACCGCATCATCGGATTGATTTCTCTGTAGCTTATGTCCACCAACAATATTACACGGATTACAAGTACATTTTTATCCGGTGACATTTATCCAAATACATTTTGATATTTCTTTAGTAATATAATTGTCGAGGAAATACATTTTTGTTTTGTACGGTAATCATTTTTTAACATTTTTATTTCAGCAAACATCTCCATTAGCATCATGAAACGTCGATATCTGAAACAAGTCAAAGGCATAATTTTTCAACATAAGGGTAACCTAGGCATGTCTTACCACGTGAAACCTCTATACATGTCAAATTCCATTAAGCTTTAGAGATGGGTCAGTGATAGATGTTATTAATAGCAATAGATCAGAGCTCTTGGGAAATCTTGGCATGGTACGAGAGGTCTCGAAAATCTGGGTTGTCTCATAGGATATTAAATTGGATTCAGGTTATGTCCCCAACGAGAGATGTGCATACAACCCAATTCTGCCATAGTGAAAATGTAATCAATTGAAAGTAGATCACTGCGGCAATTTTTAAAAAGAAATCAGCCACTGACAGTGAGATGAAGGGAAATTTTGCATTAATAATAATTCATTACAATGCTTAAATGGTACATATTCTCAAATTTGTCCCATTGCCTTTGAATTTCATCTACTTGTTGATGAACTTTGTATGTTCCCCATGAAAACTCCTCAGCAGTAAGGAACACCTTTCTTTTGAAAACCACCTCTGGCCTATATCTTTGTGTTACCATCGCAATATTTTATTGTCCATTTTAGGCTTATCCTGGCTGACTCAAAAGTAAAAACACTTAATTTGGGAAAGCTTGGAGAAACCTTTTAGACATTCTAAAGTTTGTGTTTCTTCATATTTTTGTGATGCATTAACAATGGCTGCTGCGAGTGTGTGCTCCACAGCGATATACCAAGGGACAGATCAAGGTGGGGTTTGGATGAAACAGCATGAAGTAATGCAGTGTCTTCCTAGAACGGGAAGGATTGATTTTTATGACTTTCTATATGAATACGTGACCTTAAATTAGATGGTACGCATGTAATTCTACGTATTGAGTGGTGAGGCATCTTCTGTCGTTGCCATCTCAAAACCTTTCAGCTCGCGATCAAGAAAAAGTTTGCCTCAGTCCCACCAGGATTTAGTCTTGGATTTGTGTTGTTCTGCGACATCATCCAAACCCCAGGAGCCTCTTGCTCGGTCTTGATGGATCCTCACTCTGCTGAAGCCCGATACTGTTCTTCATCTTGTGTTGTCACAACCCCCCTGCTACCTTGATTCACTCTTGGTCGTTGGCTAGGTTTTGGATTTATTACTTTCGAGGCCGAACAATCAGTGGACCAGGCTGTCAACATGCATTTTCACGACATCATGGGCAAAAAAGTGTGTAGTTGTAGTTTTATTTTACCCTTTAGATCAAACAGAGGCTTGGGCGATGAAATTAGAATATATGCCACGATGATGGCTTCACAGTTCTGACTCCTATTATTTCAGTGCTGCTCTCCATCCTGCAAAACAATTTGTCTTTTTGAGATCTTAAAATAAACAGGCATCGGCCCTGTCGACCTAATGTTTATATCCTCATTGCATTCAAACATCCTCTCAGGTGCTGTTCAAGTGCACTTCATATTTTCGCCCAAGGCTTTGTTAAATTCGACCACTCCTTTAGGATGCGTTAAATGTAATTGATGGTATTTTTCATTTATCATAATTAATAAAACAAAATCCCAGAAGCTGGATATATTTAACAGCCTTTTCAGTTGGTACACAAACAGACCAATGTAATCAATATGTCAGCTCTGCCATAAATAAGATCAATGTTTGGTTTAATTGATCCCCCCCCCCCCCTTAATTGCTGCGGTCAAAGTGTGCGGTGTTGTTTTACGGATCTAAGTTCTTATTTTGAGATGTGTGTATTTTGATATTTGAGACACTTTAGTAACGTATGTTAGAGGGGACGATACCTAGAAAGGCATTTCAAACTATCTACAGTACAACACCAGCACCCACCACAACCTCAAGGATGAATTGTTATGTTGAATCATGATTTTGGTGTCTGTATAAACTGAAAAATAAGGATAATTTTAGATAGAATTCGTGGCAGAGCTGTTTTATTGGATAGCATCATGGTGTACACTTGTACCTTATGAAATTGCCAGTTAGTGTCTATTCATTTGCATTCATCAAAGATAAATCACCTAAAGGATTGGTCCTATCAGTTCTGTTTCTTTTGTTTTTGATATTTTGTTGGCAGGTCACTTACATGTCAACATGTCGTCTTTGATTTTCTTTTCTTCTTCTTTTTTTTTTCTTTTGAAATTAAAAAAAAAAAATCAACTCAGTGACCTCAGTTCAAGAATCTCCATACTGTGTCCTTCAGTTCTAAAAAATCTAAATGAGGGTTTTTTTTTTTTTAAAAAAAAAGCTGCTGAGGGTGAGACACAAAGGCACTTTCCACTGTTTCAACCATGGGTGCAACAGATGGATGAGGTTTACTGCACAAAGTTAGTTAAGCGTCAGGGAAGCTTTCTAACCTTCTGTCATCCCAGCTTGTTGAGTTTTAATGTATGAGGCAAACAGGTTCTTCATTCTCCCCATGCATTTGCTTCTTATCGGCCTTGAAATCACTCATTTAAAGATATCAGACGTGGGAGGTTCCTGCCATCCTGGACGACCAAAAGAGTTTTTGGGTGTATTAAACTGACGGCACACCGTGTCGTCATGTCTAATCTCAAATCCAGTCTCATTATCAGATCAGGGGACTTCTAACAATATCCGTCAGTTTTGACATTTATTTTCCAATCCCCGCCAGTTTCTTTAAAATGTCACTGCTGCTTTAAACACTTGAGCAGAATCCATCCCATTAGAAAATGAAACCGCTTCCACCTGCCATATCGTCCATTGGTATATACCCCCCCCCCCCCCCCCCCACCTTGACTTTGCCCTGCTTTGCAAGAGGAATCAAGGTTCAATTTAATCCATTGTTCTTGACTTGACATTACCTTACTCTAGGACTTGAGGGAGCCTGGGAGCTACGAGTTACAAAATTAGAAATTGGAGCACATCAAACTAGAACAAATCCCAGTTCTGCTGTTAGGGACTGTAAAGAAGTCATGGTATCCATCACACGTAGCTGTGATGCCCACGGGAGAAAGTGCTCAGGTAGCTGCCGCCGGCGGCGAGGCCATGCCGGAAACATGTGCATGTAATTAGGTCGACAGAGAAGGACGAGGGAAGGCTGGGGGAGGTAGCAACACCTTAAAGCTGGGTGAATTTGTGATTCATTTTCCTCCTGCAAGGTGACCCCAATAACTCAACCCCTCAGTCTATTTCTGGACAGCTTCCCCACAGTCGCCGACTGTTCCTTTGGTCTGGTTAACTGTTTACTGCGATGCCTTGTTGCGCAGAAGACGTTTTGTTATTTGGGCTTCAGGTCAGTCAGATGGTAATGTAGTGGTCTTGTTGAGCTTGGACTGGTTTCAGAAATTCAACTAGAAACAGCCAAACTAAAGTTTGAGATCTTTCTAATATCTAGGCTTTAATGGCGCCTACAGTGTCATCTTGCAGCAACCGATCTGAGGATTTCCATTTGGGTCCCCGTCACTGGAACTATTTTGAAGAATATTTCTATCTTTGGCACAGTATGAAGGTTCAATTACAAAATTAATGGAAAGTGTTTTATTTATACTGTCTGCATGTTTACCTTATATTCTGTTAGAACGGAGATACAAATTTCTCTCTACATCCATTTCCCCACTAAAACTTATTCCAAATAAAATAGAATTGAAATTCCTTGTAAGGCATTAGCTGGAGAAAGGTAAGTCATGACTTTCCATTAGATGTCTCTATATCATATATAGGGAAACTTAATAAAGAAGTGAAAAATAAAGAAATATGTCTCTCAGGTACAAATTTACAGGCTTTTTAGCCCTTCCTGTATTAAAACTAAAACAAAAAAATTCATGACTGACTTGTAAAATTCCAGATTTCCCTTTGATTGTCAGTACCTGAGACGCATAACTGTACAGTTCCCCCGGATACCAAGTAGCATAAATTTAAATAGCCGCCCCACATTATTCTAATAAAATAATGTGAAAGATTTCAAAGCGGGCCAAATGTTGAGATAAACAAACAGTCAAAGGACAAGTCTGCCTAGGCGAGGGACTTCACGGACCGTGCGCTGGTTTTGCCAAATACCTCTTCCTGTACTTTGTCCAGGTGGAAGTAAAGAAGGCTGAACCTCGTGACAACAAAGCTCCTGGCCAGCTTGGCCCTGGCCAGTGGGCACCCAGGGGCATCTTGAGTGCAGCTAACGGTTGGACGGCACAGCCTGCTCAGGGCTGGCAACAGCCTTACGGGCCCCAGGGTGAGTGGGAAGAAGTCCCAGAGCAGACTGAATAGAGGCTCACTGTTCGGAATAAATTTAACCTCATGCATTTTTTTTTTTTTTCTCTTCCTTTTCCTGAAGGGGTGTGGGTGTCGACCACTGGCCAACCCATAGGTAGGTTTCAACCTCCACCGGACAACACACTGCATCCTCTGTTCCGGTTGTGTCGCAGAAATGGGCCGCTACACCTCTGTAGCCGAGGGGTTGATGACACTTAACAACACTTGGTATTAATGATTCATCCGAACGACGGCTATGGATATTTTGCTGGAGACAGATGGCCCCTTGAATGGATTCTGGCCTCCCTCTGCTGGTGGTCTGCCTATTTCTTTGCATCAAATATCCACTGTCCAGTTTCTTCTCTCGCCAACCATCCATCACATTGGCCTCGGTTACATGACCATTTATTAAGATCTCGTAAACGTAAGAGTGTACAATGCACACGCCTTGTTTTCTGATTTATAGTATTTGCTTTTGAATGAATGTCATTAGTAAAAGGAGCAGGTACTCCGAGCCGTACTTAAAACGTCCCACTCTTGTTTTATCAGGTGGTTATGGGCCTCCATTATCGGCGGGCCGGGGAACCCCGACACAGCCTCCATCACCTTTCAGTGCATTCCTGGTCACGACCCCAGCGGGCAGCTTCGCTGCACCTCAGGGCTACCCTCAACAGGGCTACAGCACAGCACCTCAGTTTGGTGAGCTACCACCACAAGTAAATGGTCACGAGCTATCTAAAACCAATATAAAAACATCTTATTTAGACGGTTTGAGAAACGACAACGGGCATGGGTACAAATTTTGCTTTGAAAGTAATCAGCTTCGACAAATCTAAGCTGTATCGGCTTTTCCAGACCGCTTGTCTGTTTTTTTTTGGTCAGGGAGGATCCGCCACCTTATCAGGGATGGTCAGTGTACCTTGCAGATAACAGTCTCATAAAAAACTCCATTTACACACATATGTCCATTCACTTGAAACTAATAGCTAATGGGGAAACATTACAGGAGTCAGGAGGCAGAAAAAAGCATGAACAGTTGATTATTTCAGTGCCAAAGTAGGTAAACATTTGTCCCAGTTGCCTAGATTTGTTCATGCAATCGTAAAAGATGATCAAACTTAATCAACTACTATTTTGGATAGTCAAAGTACATGAACGCTAAAACAAGGGCACTATAGCGGAGCAGTGGCTAGTGTTCCTGGATCACAGCAAGAAGGTCCCTGGTTCGTTTCCAGCAGTGGACCTTTTGTAGGCCCCCCGCATGGGTTTCCTCTGGGCTCGCTGGGTTCCTCCCACCGTCCAAAAACGCTCAGTAGATCAATTGAAGGCTAAAGATTGCCAAGAAGTGTGAATTAGAGAGTGAATTGTTTAACATTTCTACACGTGGACCTGTGGTCGACTGGCAACCGCCTCTCGCCCAATGACAGCTCTCCTGCCACCCTGAGTGCAGGATATGCAGAATAGACAATGAGTGAATGAAATGGAGAGATGTAAATGGAAGAAAACCAATGAGAAGAGAAAAATACTGACACATGGGCAAACCCACATTGAGTGTTTCAGCGAGAAGCTGTTCATTCATGATAATTCTTATTTTAATACATGTTACTGGGAGAGGCAGTCTTAGTTATGTCCAAATTTTATGGAACTGACCAGTTGGAGATTTTTTTTTTTTTTTGGTCACACCCATTGTGGGCGTCACTTAATTTGCCGGTTTAAGTGTTCTCTTGAGGGCACCTGGTGGTTAAGTGGTGATCCAGCCTGACAGTATCATTGTTTGTTAGAACTATCAACACCAAGTTCAACGCTCGTGATTCTTTCTGAGATATTGCAAGTTCGGGATTCAGGGAGACATAAGAAAGAAAAACAGATATCAGCTACTGTTAATCAAATTTAGGGCTGAGAAACTGTACAACTATCAACTAACTGTTAGGGAAATGGGTATGTGGGCTGCTTCTGATTAAAATGCCCATTTTACAAAAAACAGATAAAGGTAAATGGATTGACATTATTTCACTGAAATTGGCACAAAATAAGATAAAACTATGTACTGAAAGTGGGGTTAAAAAGTGAACGGGATGCTTCGTGATTATTTACTCGAGATGTGTGGATAGAAGGCCATTTGTTTCTGAACTGATCTCTCCTTGTGGGCAAACCTGTTCTTCCAAATGCAGGTATTTAAATATTAATTAAAAAGGTTAATGAAACATGATTATTGATGCATCTTAAAGTGTGGCAGTCAATAATAGAGTTTCTCCAGAATAACCGTTTTTTTTAAATCTTATTTACAAGGGGCGGATCTCTTGTTGCCTTTGTGTTTGCCGAAAATGCTTATAGCCTAATCAAAGACATTGGTTTTTGAAAATATGTGATTCATTTTACATTTAACAAGTTAGTGTCACTCTTTTTGTTCGGCGTGCTTGTAAGCCGCCTCAATTGTGGAGAGCCGGGTTTCCACAATACGTGCTAATTGAAAACCTCCTCGGTGTGAAAGTCGACTTATTGTCTTTTTACTCTCCAACAGGCTACAGTTTTGCCACACCACAAGCAGACCAATATGTTCCACAGGTTCCTCCTCCACCCACCACTCCAGGAACTGCACCGCTCGGCTTTGCACCCGCCACCACACCAACTCAGGACTTGAGCAAAGCTCCCACTGGACAGCCTGATTTCCCTTATAGCCAGTATGGTAAGAAACGCTTTGTGCACAAATCCCTTTGCTGCCCTTATCTCTCCTTCGATTTCTCCTCACGTATCAGCACCGTCCAGAACCCCGGATATTCGACCGTGCTCACTTTCAGCCCATTTCAAAATATAAGTACAAGGAGCTTGCTCTTGGTACCATTTATAGCTTGAACATCTACACATGCATACATGCTTTTTGCATACATGACCACTCCCGGCTCTGCTGTGAAGATCGCTGCTGAATTTCCATCATGTCAGGAGCCTTCTGCAATCATTTCTGTCAAGTTTTTTTTTTTTTTTTTTTCAGCTGGGCTGCTGATTGGTAAAGAGATTTTTGGGTGTTTATAGGTTTTAATTAGATCATCCTGCCTTGCAATGTTTTTGTTTTGCTTTTTTTTTTTTTTTTTTTTTCTTCTTTCCTGTAGGGAGTGTGACAGTTTCCTGATCTGCTGTACCAGACATTTGATTTGGTCCTCATACGCTTTTCCTTTTTATCACTCTCTCTCTCCTACACCTCTGTCTCTCCTCGTTGTTGATGACTGCCGACTTCTGTTCCCAATCTAGTTTTGATCCCCACTAAAAAACACAAATATAGTACTTAGTGTTACTTTACAAAGTTTCTGCTCGACGTCCATCATCTTTTCATTCTTGGGCTTTGGATGCTTGTTAGCAGACAATGAACTTTGCCTCGCTTCCTTGTAAATAAACAGACATTTTAGCTGAGAAACCAGGGAGACTAATTTTGGTCTCTTGCACTCCTGGTTTTTACTGTCTTGTGGGTATCTTTGAGGGTTTTCAGTTGAACCCAAGCGCAGTAACCTTTCAACTGTGTGCGGCCTGAATTTTCTCAAGTTTCTATCGATGCAGTAGGCTCTCTAAATTTCCCGTCTGCATTTTTGTCAAATAGTACTTGTGAAAACTAAATATAAAGCGACAAGCTTTGTCTTCAAAGCAGATTTTTTTTTTTGCTGACCAGCTGATACCTCGGTTCGGACTCGGTGTCCAGCTGTGTCGTGCATGTGATTGCTGTCGGTCAGACAGGTTCTTATCATGTTAAGTGTTTCCCGCTTTCGCTTTTCTTACATCCAGCTTTTTGCCTTTGGCGCTCAATGACTCTTTTAAGCTGTCAGAAAGCCAGTTTTTGTAGAATTGGTAGAAAAATCACAGACCCTGGTAATATTGGTGTGTTTATGAACACAGTCAGAAATCTATCTCCTTCTTGAAAGTGTCTCTGAGTAGTTAAGTGGTGGATCTGCTATTTTTATCTGTGAGGACATCGGCAAATATTTGCAAGTTAGGAAATTGTGGTTTTGGTTTAGTCTGGCTTCCAGTGAGTTGGTTATTTAAATATACCATGGTTAGGGTTACTGTGAGAGTCAAATCAGTAGTGCAGTGCCCTGTATTTTTAGTCTGATAATATTTACTTTAGACTGGCTTGTTGTGCTCTGTATTTCCATTTCTGTGTTTTATTCCTGAACTCTAGTATTTTAGAAGGGCTCGTGCTTTTAAAAAAAAAAATCTTTCATTTACTTGCACTTGATGTAGTCCCTCAGTTTGTCTTTTGTTTGAAACAAGCCATTTTAGCTTCTGTTTTTCTAGGGCTCTCCTCCATAAGGCACACTTCCTTCTTACTGGTCTACTTGAAGAAGCCCGCTAATAGGAGAAAAAAGGTGATAACTGAAATGTGATGACTGATTTCCCCGGCAGAATCATTTCAATTCCTGAAATCTAATCTGTCCCTTAACTTATTTTGATCTGTTGTGAGTTATTTCCGTCTATGTAGATTAACAGTGCTTCATAGAAACATTTAAATGTTGAAACATCTCTGAAGCCCTCACTGTTCAGACTGATGTTGCCGTTAGATACAGCGGTTACACAAAGAACATACAGGTGGAAACAGATTTTAAGTACAAGCGATGGCAAAATAATAACAGAAAATAGATGCCATTTCAAAACCTATTTAAAGTGGAGGTTCTTGTTTAAAGTTGTAAGTTGTTACCTTGAACCTTCCTTGTCCAAACCAACCAAATTATTTGTTGCTTGGAGGATAAGATATTGATGTGGGATCTTATGGCCATTTTGGTTTTACTTTTTCCACTTTTTTTTTGTTGAAAATGTCCAGGTCAAAGATTTTGAACTGGACTTGCAAAAATCCCACGTGTTGTCAGTAACTTTACAATTTTATCAGCTACTCTTTTAAGGACTTGAGGCAACCCCACAGCACGCTACTACCACTAAAATACCAGGCTACTTACTGTTTAGCTGCTTTCCCATGGTGGTATATCGTAAAGAGCATCACGCATACATTATCTGCTTCCTTTGTATATCACGCACATTTCACAAAATTCCATGAGACCAGGCTGGCATGACAAAAAAAGGCAGGTGGGCTAGCAGACAGCAGACACGCTCACACTTTATTTTGTTTTGACTTGTAGATGAAGCAGAGCAGTGACGGCTCGCCAAGCATAGAGCAGATGCAGTAAATAAGTAGTGCTGTAGAACGCTATTAGCTTAGTAAGCGGGTGGGGGACTATAGTATGCAAAGTAGTCGGCCAGCAGTATCTGGGTTCAGTCAACCTGGTCTCCTCATCTCCCTGATAGGCTTGGGTAACTACCCTCAGGACCCCTCTGCCTACGGACCAACGCGTCCTTCTCACAGTTATGGTCAGGATGAGCAGGGAGGATATAGTGCAGGTAGGTGCAGCATCGTCTTCTCCAACCACAAAGTAGCAGTAGTAGTTTTTGAGTTTAGAGTTCCAACCTGGTTCTTTGCCCCATTTCTTTTACTTTTGTATTTAGTATTTGGCATGTACATTTTGCATGTACATACAAATGACCGTGTGTATTCTTGTATAGTAAAACACAGCTACTGTCTGCCACTTGGCTGAGTGGATCTGAAAGACCTTGACGTAGAAATTTGACCTTTGGCTTGTAATCTCCCTCAGTGTCTGTAGCTTTACTATACCAAGATGAACCACGCCTCCTCTTCCTCCTCCTCGTTTTTTTTTATTTATTTTTTTGTCTTTGTCCGCATTGCTTTGCTGGTTATTAAAGGATGATCTAATTGTCAGAAAATGTTTTCATTGTTCAGTTGTCAATGCATTTGCAGCCCATTCACCCATTGTTTTTCCCATGTACTGTCGCCACGCTATAGCCGGGGTTTGGCAAATGAAAGAGGATTTAAAGGAACCCAAACCAGCAGATTTACAATCCTCTTGCATTGTTTTCTCTGACGGTCCTGCTGGACCTCTCTCCTCTTCAGAACTCACATTTTTGACCATATTTGTTTCGACTTTTAATGCAATTCAAGCTCCTCACAGAGGATTTCCGTCCCCTTTCACGTGTTTCTTTGTTTCCGTCTTATCTTCTTTGTCTTTCTTTCTCTCTCCTTTGTTCTAGTGTAAGTCAGCAGGGCAATATGTTATCAGTCATCAGCAAGCTGTTGGTAGAACTGTCGAGTCATTTTGTGGCAAACCAATCTTTTGCAACCATACGGCCCCTCTGGCTGGGTCGCAGTTGCTTGATTTTGGGTTGCACCTGCCAGTTTCCATCCCTGGATGTCGCTGTTGTTCCCTTATCTGTTTTTAGGGCGATGGAGCCATCCTTTGTCAAATCAGAGAATGAAGACATTGCTCTCCCCGATTAACTCTTGCAAACTGTGCTTTTGAAATCAACAGAAGTCTCAATCTCGAACGTTTTCTGTTTTTATTAAACACGGTTGCATAAATCATTTTCCGCATGTAAGACTCTATTTGAATCCAAGGGAAAAATCCACCCTTAAGTCCTCAAATTCTGATTGAAATAGGCAACAGGTAAAGGTACTCTTTGATTAACTAGTTTTCTGTTGAACTCAATTGTTATCACTAAAATCTTGAAAATCCTGAAGTTGAAAAAAATCAGTGTAAGTCCGTGTTAAACTCTGCAGAATTTTTCCAAATAAAATGTAATTAGACAATTACATTTAGTTTCGAATAAACCTAGAGGAATGATAGGTGTATATACAGTGCAAAATTATAAAATTAGAATTGTTCAATTTACAATTATAATGGCAATTTGTTTGGATTTCCTTTAGCACAGATTTACATAGTAATGCTGAACAATTACTCTCGACCCAGAGCCTGTTGACTGAGATGTTAACCGAAGATGGTTGGATTTTTCTTTAACATGGAAATGTAGTTTTTATTTTTCCTCCCCCCCCCCCCCGAAAAGGTAAGGCTGTATTACAGAACCGTGTTGTTAATCCAAGAGAGAAAAAAAAATCCTCTTGTCTCCTCTGCATCTCTGTCTTACACCCCAGGGTACAGTCAAGACCTGACTGCTTTTGGCCATAGCTTCACAGACCCCAACCAGCCGACAGCCTCATATGGGGCGCCGACAGCACAGCCCACCGCCGCCCCACAGACCGCTGCCAACGCGTTCGGCAGAGGGCAGAACCACAACGTACAGGGCTTCCACCCATATCGACGCTGACTGCGACTTCCGAGCAGAGCTGCTGTGTAAAGTTTAAAACCATAAACAATCAAGGAGAAAAAAAAAACAACAAAAAAAGTCAGGGAAATGTCAGGGAAATGTTTGTTCTCGCTAAAAGCAAAACTGGAGTCCTGGATTTTTTCTGTGGGGAATGTTTAATGCACACAGTTTGTGAAACGAAACCGTTCTGAAGGCAGGGATTCCAGTCTAGTCAGGAGGGGTTCAAAAAAACAAAACAAAAAAAAAAAACAAAACCGGTTTGTTTTTGGTTAGCATAACTTAAGGAACATTCATCAGAGAGAAGCTTTTATCCCCCCCACCCAAACCATCTTTTCTAGTAGAACTAAACTACTTTGCAATAATTTTGATTGTCTGGTCAAACACTAGCACAGAGATTATATGGAAAGAGACTTGCATATAAATATGTATATTTATGGACACAAATGAAAACAGGGTTTCAAGTTTCCTCAGCTTTAAATTCTAGGGAAAAAATGTTTTTATTTTTCATTTGGTGAATTTTGTTTACTTTCTGAGCCTTTCGAGTTTGTTTAAAATTGAGATTATGAATATATATATATATTATACACAAACTGTGCAATTTTTTAAAAAGAGAATTTTGTACTATAAATGTACACTGCTTGTTTTTTTTATTTAAAGATGTAGACTTCCCTCAGGTGGCTGTTTTGGGTGCATTTTGCACTTATGCAAAAAGAAAAAGAAGTTATTAAAAAAATAAATGTTTTAAGGATATAATTCTTGTGATGGATGTCAATGTGGTCACTTTACGGTTTGACAAAAACTGAATTGGCATTTTTGTAAGCTGTCGGCACAATCGATACATTGAATAATTTGGATTTTAATAAGGCGGTCTAACAGGTGTAAAACTGGATTTTATTTGTAAAGAATCGAGCAGCGCCAAATGCTTTTCCCCAAATGTTGACTGTGAGAGAAAACAGAGAAAAAGACAAATAGATATAGAAGTATTGACGACCGGAAGTCAGTTACCTAATTACATCCGGATTAAAGGTCATTAGAAAAAAAAAACGCGCTCTTAGCCTAGCATGCTAGCTTAGTGACTCGTATCTCCCGTTTATTTACATCCACCCTCCTTGAATTTTATCATTCATTCAACGGTCGGTAAAGGGAAAACAGCTTTCGAAGTGTTTCGACTGAGCATTTTAGACAAAATGAGCAAAAGTGTCACTCTTATGTTCAGCTTCTACAAGTACTCTGTTTGCTAACGTTTGCTAATCTGCTAGTGCACGGAGCGTCAATTCACTTGCAAGTTACTGTCTAGGTTTGTGAACCGATGGGCCGAAAACATCTGGCCAGCTGTCCGCCGTCTGCAGAGAAGGTTTGTGGCATTTTAGTTTCACGTTATGGTTGGTCAAAAGGGAAACGGTAACGCCGGTGCAAAGTAAACAGAACAACTATGTGCAAATGAAAAGGGAACTGTCAGTGAAGCTGTGATTCGGGTTGTTGGTGTTTACATTCCTAGCGTAACCAGAACGTTACACCGCAGACCTGCAACGTCAAGGAGCGCGTCTGTTTAACAGTTAAACTGCAGAAATACCGCATGGGAAAGTGGTCAAATAAGCAGTAGCAGTTTTTGGACAACAATGCAGTGTTTTATGCAAAATGCATGGACAGTGTTGAACGTCTACCAAATTAAATACAAAAAAAACAAACCTTATCAGCGCAGGTAAACTAAAATCATCATCAAAACTGTCTTCTCTTCAGTTAAGTCAAGTTAATTTCTCTATTTATTTAGACCAAATACTAATGGATGCATAATTGTTTATTTTAATTTTTTTCACACCCGGTTTGGTAAGTCTTTGTCAATGTTAGCAGGTAAAAGCACCTACATTTATACAAGCTGTTTTGGACGAAGATCTCTTGTCATGGTTTAGATCACTGTCTCCTTCACACTCGGTCCATCATATTATACGCTGAATAGAAATATTATATGCTGTTGAGTAGAACATGCATTTCAAGAAAGCTGCAAGAAACAGATCAGCAGGCGGGAAAAAAAAAAGTCTCCAGTAAAATGTGGAGCACCGGTGCAACATTTGTCACAGTACTGAGAGAGGCGTTGAATTGTCAGAGTCATGCAGCTGAGTCACGCTCACCCAAACACTTCTCAGCAGGACCGAACCGCTGGGACTGTGGCGGTCCTCTTCTCGGCTGAAAAGCTCCAGCTCCTTGATGAAGCAACGCATGGATGTCTGCCACGAGCAGAACCAGCATCGCTGTAAAAAAAAGCAACATCCGTCGTAAAAAAAAAAAAAAAAAAAAAAAGATCTCGTCGTAGCAACCGGACTTGTTTGGTATTTTTAAGGACGTTTGACTTCTCATCCGAGAGGCCTTATCACTTTAACTGTCGATTCCATGAGAGTTTAGTTTGGGTGTGGTGTTATTTTTTTTTTTCATGGACTTCTTGGTTAGACTTTTTCTACCAAGTCAGTGGTCAGGAATTTCGGAGTCCTATGTCTTCAGTTGTCCTGTCTTTAACTCTCTGTTCTTCAGGGTGCCACATCTGGTTCAGGGTCATTCAGTGGTTAATGCACAGAGTAAAGAGACTGAAATTTGAAGAAAAAACAGGAGACGGCCAGGACAGGTACGTGAACATCGTCGAACGCTCAAATTGAAAAAGATGTCTGTCAGTAAGTATTTTCAAACATTTTCAATCCGCATAACTGGACTCTGAGATAGACAACTGAATGCATCATTTGACCAAGGGGTGTACTGAGTGTATGTTTATGTGTGTGTTGTTAACCTTCAACCAGTGTCAGTGATGGTGGGGGTTTTATGTCTTGGGGCACTTTAACTTGAAATGAACTTCGGTGTTTTTCCTAAATTATGCAACATTTCTGGAGATACCAGGCAAAATGAAAAATGACACGTCGACCCCGCTGCCTTTTCAAATGTACAATCTGAAAAAAAAACCAAATGGATCAACAGCATCTTTTCGATCGATTGATGCATCATTTAAAGGCCTAATCACTGATAACGGAAATCCACTCCTTCTCCAAACCCAACTCAGAATTTGAAACATTACCAAAGTTGTTTTTTTTTTTCCATTCCCCAAAGCTGAAAGAAAGAAGTGACAGCGATTTTAGTTTGTAAAGCCGCCCTGTCGCTCAGGGTTTATCTGAGCAGATCCGTCTGCGTGTCTGCCCGCAGCCACAGAGAGACACCGGCCGGCGCGATGGGGGTGGACGAGCTCTCGGACAGCACGGAGGTGGTGGAGATGGAGGACGTGAATCCCACATACTTTCAGGTAGAGAAGCACACGTGGGACGGCCTGCGAAAAATCATCTACAACAGTCGCAAGAACAGCGGCGTGGCCGTGAAAAAGGCTCCGCACGACTTCCACTTCGTCCAGAAGGACGAGACCAGCCCACAGTCGCACCGCATCTACTACCTTGGTGAGCTGGGGGACTTTGACAGCAAATGGAGTCGTAAACTATCCGTTTACAGGACGTGTACTTTTTGCTCCTCCCCCCCTAGGAATGCCTTCTTACAGCCGGGAAAACTCTCTGCTTTACTCGGACATTCCCAAGAAGGTCCGCAAAGATGCCCTCCTGTTGTTGTCATGGAAACATATGCTGGATCACTTTCAGGTAAAAAGGAAAACATCTCATTTAACGGTTAACTTTCTTGAGCGACGATATGAGGTTGCGTTTCGTGTCGGGTTTTGCTTTAGATGGTAAAGTGACGTGCTACTACCATTTCTTTTCCACGCCATGTTTGACCTTGACCTCGATCAGACGGCTTTATGACTGTGTGTGTGTCACTGTCACCTCCGACCCCAGGCCAGCCCTCACCACGGGGGCTTCTCCCGGGAGGAGGAGCTGCTCCGGGAGAGAAAACGCCTCGGGGTGTCTGGAATCACCTCCTACGACTACCACAGACCCAGCGGCCTTTTTCTGTTCCAGGCCAACAGCAGTCTGTATTACGCCCGCGACGGTGCTAACAACAGCTTCATTGTGAGTTTCAGGGTGGTCAGTTATATTATATTACATGGTATTACAGCGGCGCCCCCACTTATCACTAACAAATCGGCCTGCTAGACGAGTTTTCCATTAAAAATTCGAATCGACCCGCAAACAAGCCTCAAGGTTTCCGCGTTGTGGTGTTGTAGTGCAGCAGCAGTCTTGCGTAGCAGCACTCTCGCGCGCTACGCCGCGTTGTTTACATCGTTCAGCGTTTTGTTCGCCTGTTAAACTCTTTTTTTTTTTCTCTGTAAGTTAGCCCTCAATATGGCTCCCAAAACAATTAAAAGTGCTTGTGATATGATGTTAAGAATTACAGTCGATCTGAAGAAGGAAATGATCGCTAAAGGTGAGAGCGGCGATTGTGTTACAGATCTTTCCGGCACTATGATATAGCTAAGTCAACCAGCAGTAGCAATCTTAGGGCATCCTAGGGGCGACTACATTAACCAAGCAAAGGTCTTGGCAGAAGTTTGGATGAATGTTGGAGATTGCATGTATGGCAGAAGGCTTTTGCTGATTTGGTGAAAGAAACACAGAGTACAAGTGCTGGCAAGAGGAAAAAGAACACCAGAAACACAGTAATAACTCAGGCTATCTTTAATTCCTTTCTGTATTTTCGCCACAAATAAACCCGTAAAGATGTATCCAAATGGGATTTACGTCGATTTCGAAGGGAAAGATGGATTCGGTTCGCGAATGGAGTCAAAGAACGAATCAAATCCGTAAGCCGAGGTTCTACTGTATATCATTTCAATAAAAGAACTGACCGGTTTCCCCGAAATACCAAGTTTACCGACCTTTGCAAAAGGTTCATTCACAATTTGTCACGGGTGACGTACGTTGATGTTTTCCGCTTCCAGTCTCATCTGTCTTCAACTGTTGTTGATCAGGCATCCCCAGTGACCCCCGTGGAGATTGAGAGCCACTGCTCAGGCACCCGTATGGACCCCAAGATCTGTCCAGCGGACCCCAACTTTATCAGCTTCATCAACAACAATGATATTTGGGTGACCAGCATCGAGACGGGGGAAGAGAAGAGACTCACCTTCTGCCATAAAGGTCTGTGAAGGAAAAGCTTCATGATCTCGTGCTCCTCAAATGTACCGATCTGTTGTTTTTATGCCACTGCGGTTTCTTCTCAGGTATCGATAACCCAAAAGAGGATACGAAAACTGCCGGGGTCGCCACATTTGTCACGCAGGAGGAGTTTGACCGTTTCACAGGCTACTGGTGGTCTCCTGCGGTTCGAGAAGGTGAGTGACAAAAAGGTGAGAAGAACGTGGACGTCGTCGTCTATCCTGATCATGAAATTGCTACTTCTCAGTTTAAACCAAGTTACTAATGGACTGGAATGTTAGGGCTCTTAGTGTTCAATGCGTTTTGAAACAAAATGGGGGCGACTCGTCTCAGAGGAAACATTTGTGTTGCTCTGCTTTTGTTCCAGATGGTTTTTCCGGCTCGGAGACGGACGGCACGAAAACATTGCAGATTCTGTACGAGGAGGTCGACGAGTCTGAGGTGGAGATCATTCACGTTCCGTCTCCGGCGCTGGAGGAACGCAAGACCGACATCTACCGATACCCACGCGCAGGTATTTCACCTGACAAATAGCTTTCAGCTTAATTACTGACAGTTTCAGCAAGGGAAATGGTTGACCTAGATAGATAGATAGATAGATAAATAGATGACTTTATTAATTCTCACGGGGAAATTTAATTGTGATAGCAATCTGGGTACATCAAAAACCAATAAAGTAAGAAAAAAGTATTAAATACAAAAGTACCTTCAGAAAACTTGAACTACAATAAAAAAAGAACTGCAGTAGAAAACAGAAGCGCAGTTGACCGGATGGGAGGATCTCACTGGAGAGTCAATTTATTTTAATTTGGCATTTGTGATATTCTGCAAGTGTTAAAACTTATATAAGAAAACCAAAGGTCACATTCTTGTTTTTTTGCAGTTCCCTGTCTAAGATGTACACTTTGTAAGATAAGATAAGATAAGATAAGATAAGATAAGATAAGATACTGATCCCCTTAGGGGAAGTTTTTTGTCTTAGAAGCGCAACAATCACAATATCAGTAAATATGAGTATAAATATAAACAAAGAGACACTTAAGAGATAGCAAAAGACATCCACAAATACATAGGCAGGGTGAACAAGAAACAAAGATAAGAATAGAATTAATGTTATAAGTCTTGATGAATATGAATATCAATATAAATTAGACAATTAGAAGGCAAGAAAAGCAAAAGACATCCACACGTAAATAAACAACAGAGAACAACAACAACAACAGCAACAACATCAAGGATAAGAATGGACAGAATGGAGAAAAAAAGTCATAGAGGATTTGCTAGAATTCACTCGGCGATGAGCCTGTTGATCCCAGTCGTCCTGCTGGTGACGCCCTGATGTCGTGAATCCAGAGGGTTTTGTTAAATATACTGCGTATTCTTTTAATGCATTGATAAAAAATGTCTGTCTGTTTGCATTTTCAGGCAGCAAGAATCCAGCTATCAGTCTGAAAATAGTGGAAATTAGGATTAACAGCACGGGTAGAGTAAGTTCTCGCTACTCGCTTCATGCAACAAGTCAGAAAGCATCGTTGGCGTCGTCCTGGGAGCAGGAAGTCATCGGTCTGACGGTCTTCCTCCCGCAGATTGTCAGCACACAGGAGAAAGAGCTGCCGGTGCCGTTTAGCAGCCTTTTCCCCGACGCCGAATACATCACCAGGGCCGGTTGGACGAAGGACGGCCGATAGTACGTCTGACGCGTCGAGGTGGAGAGAGACTGCATGGATTTGGAGGAACGATCCCGTAGCTACCGCCCGCAAAACCCAACGGCTCGGCGCGAATCACAAATGCTCCTCTCTTGTCCCGCGTCAGTGCCTGGGCGGCGATGATGGATCGACGGCAGCAGCACCTCCGGCTGGTTCTGTTACCTCCAAACCTCTTCATCCCGTCGCACGAAGACGGAGCCGGCAGGCAGGAGAGTCTGGAGGCTCTGAGCGGTGCAGTTCATCCCTTCATCATTTACCAAGAGACAAGCAACATCTGGATCAACGTAAACAACTAACGCCGTTGTAGTTTATTAGCATTTGCAATTAGCAATCAAACCATCTTTTTTTTTTTTTTCTTTTTTTACAGGTCCACGACATCTTCCATCCGTTCGTCCAGACGGGCGACGGGGAGATCACCTTCATAACCGTAAACGAGTCCAAGACGGGGTTCTGCCACCTGTATAAGATCACCTCAGTGTTACAGCCAGGCTGCTACGACTGGGCCGGAGGCTACACACACAGCCAAGGTGTGTGTGTCGAAAATGACGATTTTCGAGTGCAACCCGATCGCTCGTGACGTTTTCTGTCCTCTCTCCACAGATGATTTCACCTGTCCGGTCAAGCAAGAGGTGACGATAACCAGCGGGGAGTGGGAGGTGTTGGCGAATCACGGGGCAAAGGTAACCAAAAACTAGTATCTAACTAGCGTCTCTGTTTGTGCCGGTATGTGAGATCCTGGAGGGCTTGAAAAGGAATTCTCTGAGCTGTAAAGCCAGTTCTTCATTCTCATCTCCTTGACTTCTGAGTGAATGTTTTCAAGATACAAGCCATCGCTCTGTGGATTTTTTAGCTTTGTGATACGAGCTGAGAAGTTAGGAGCGAGCGGGATGACCGTTCGACACCGAAGCGGCCGCCGCCGTCTATGAAGCAGCGTTTAAAAAGAATTAAAAAGTGTCAGTTTAAAAAGAAGGGCGGCATTTATTCCGTCACTAAATTAAGTTTAGCGACAGAATGAATGTTGCTCAGAGAGCGAGTTACATTTAGCAATACTTTGTAGCGTTAAGTTTGTAGCACCAAATGGAAAAACCCAGCTCCCTTTGCCCTGTTTTCATTGTAAATACACTTAAAACCAGTTTATTTCTTTACATTCTCTTTCGTTATGTATTATAATTCTCTATACATTATTTGTTATTTATAAAGTACAAGGGGAGCGGGAAAGGACCGGATTGATAGCATTTCAATTAATTTTAATGGGAAACTTGATATTCGAACAAAGTGAGTTATGAGCTCGGTCATGGAGAGAATTAAACTCATAAGTCAAGATATTAATGTACTTAAGTTGTAATCGTTACAAAGGAGGAATAGTAGATTTAAAAAGAACAGGTCACACTAAAAAGTGCATCAGCTGTTAAACTAGCTGGTGTTGGAAACACCAATGGATTTATAGTGTTATTTAGTTCTAGTTGTGCGTTTTTCACCCTCACTGTTCCTTGACTTGGTTTTTGTTGTCTATTTTTTGGTGTTTTTTTTTGTTTTTGTCTTCTGCCTTTCTATTTCTATTTATACTTATATGTATATTCATATTTAGTTCCTTTTTTTATTGACAGTATAACTGTTACGCTTCTGTGACAAAGGGATTTCAATAAAGTTTGTCTGATTTTTTTTTTCTTAAATAATAACAAAAACTTGAAGAAAAATAAACCTTGAACCTTCATAATTGACTGAGCGTGCGCCAGCTCTGCTTAAAATCTCCTTCCAAACCAGAGATTAATTTTTATTTATTTTTTTTTCCACACGGTTCTGGTCTTTGTGTCCGTCACAGCGTTCATCCACTCCACAGATCTGGGTGGACGAGAGAGAAAAACTGGTCTACTTCCAGGGGACGAAGGACTCCCCCCTGGAGCATCACCTCTACGTGGTGAGCTACGACTCTCCGGGGGAAATCGTCCGACTCACCAAACCCGGGTTTTCCCACAGCTGCTCCGTGAGCCAGGTATAACACTCACCGCATCGCGTGCATACTCTTGTTTATCTTTCGGCTACATTCAAAAGTGTAGTTTAATCCACTTCCCGTCCTCCCTCACCTTCTTTGCAGACATTTGACATGTTCATCAGCCATTACAGCAGCCTGACCAGCACGCCCTGCGTGCACATCTACAAGCTGAACGCGTCCGACAGCGACCCCTTGCACAAAGAGCCTCAGTTCTGGGCGAGCATGATGGAATCTGCCGGTATTAAACCCATTCTCAATTCTTTGTATTTCGTCCCCACGAACGTCCTCGACTTCTTTCTGGACTTTGCATCGGTCAGATGTCACGGCCCGGCGCTTACTTTCCGTCACTTTATCAGATATGAGCGTCTGTTGCCGATCGAAATTGGCAAAAGCAGTAGGAAAACGGCAAGGCGTCCCGGCCGAGCGGGATAAGGACTCGAATTCATCAGGAGCTGCCGTGCCCGCTTGACAGTCGCTGGGAAAAGTCCAGGAAAGTTCCTGGAAGAAGTGTGGGAATCCTGACAGTGGTGTTTTCTACAATAACTCACTTCTTTGCGCAGTAGAACACCAACTCCAGGCCGCACCGCTCAGCCTCAGACTCGAAAATGGCCGTGACGAGCGAATTGACCGAGACGTGCTTGTCCTCCCACAGGTTGCCCGCACGATTACATCCCTCCTGAGATTTTCAGCTTCACCGGGAAATCGGGCTTCCGGCTGTACGGCATGTTGTACAAACCGCACCACCTGGTTCCCGGCAGGAAGCACCCCACCGTCGTCTTTGTCTACGGCGGCCCCCAGGTCAGTCACCTCACCTCAAGATAAAAATGAGTAACAGTAACTGAGTTTTATCGGTGCTCCAAGGTGTATTTTCTGCCTTTTGTGCAAACTTTTTTCGTGTCTGCAAAAGAAAAGGATGGATGAGTTTAAGACCGCACAAAAATAATAGATGTAGAGACGGAGAGGAGTAACTCCGGGCGTAGCGGGACCCTTTAGCTGTGAAGCCGAATTGCAGGAAGCAGCACAAACACGTGGATTAAATGTTTAGATTTTAAACGACCACAACGCTCGAGACGCTGCTTTGTGTCCACGGCCATCAGACGGTACAACAGCAGTCCGGAGGTCTCACAACTCGGACCGGCCAGAGAAGCATCTCTGCTGCGTCCACAACTTCAATTTGTCTTTCTTATCCTTGTTGGTCCCAGCCTGCACACATCCTGCCTGTTTTTGTTTATTTATTCTATTCTTGTTATTGTTTATTGTCACTATTTATGTTGTCGTTTAGTTCTGGTTGTGTATTTTTCCCCCTTACTGTTCCTTTATGTTGTCCATTATTATCCCTGTTGTAGTTGTTGCTATCTTGCTGTCTTGCTATTTTCCGTCTTCTGTCTCTATATTCATCTTTATTTAACTTTTTGATTTTTTGACATTTTAACTGTTACGCCGTTTCCCCTATGGGGATCAATAAAGTTTATCTTATCTTAAAAACAATAGCATTAGCAAAGAGTTGCGTCTGACACAAAAGTGTGTTTATTGTTGCTTACTAGCTTGCTATATTAACCCTTTTAAGTTTAATAAACGACTCCATAAGATAAGATAAGAACAACTTTATTAATCCCGAAGGAAATTGTTGTGCCAGAGTTACAGAAAATATAACAGTAATAAATAATAAAAAGAAAAAGGCAGAATTAGAAATAAAAATAAACTATAAAGTGTCTCAATAGTTTATTTTTATTTCTAATTCTGCCTTTTTTTCTTGTCTTATTTATTACTGTTATATAAATAATACACTTTATAGTTTATTTTTTTTAGTTTATTTTTATTTCTAATTCTGCCTACTGGCAGAGAATGTATAAATATGTTCTATGAACATTCATTGAAATGCTTGCATGAACCGTGCAGAAAGAATTCCTGAAGAATGATCAGTGGAGGAGCAGTGGCCGAGGTTTCTTCTCTGGATTGCAGGTCCAGTTAGTGAATAACTCCTACAAAGGGGTGAAGTACCTGCGTCTGACAACACTGGCGTCTCTGGGCTACGCCGTGCTGGTGGTGGACGGACGGGGTTCCTGCCAACGCGGCCTCGTGTTCGAAGGCGGCGTGAAGGACAAGATGGTATTTACGTTACCGATGGATTTTGAAACGGAACGGCGCGCGAACGTCAATCACGTGCGTCCCTCGCTCTGGTCAGGGGCAGGTGGAGATCCAGGACCAGGTGGAGGCTTTGCATCACGTGGCCGACAAGTACAAGTTTGTGGACCTGAGTCGCGTCGCCATCCACGGCTGGTCGTACGGAGGCTTCCTCTCGCTCATGGGCCTCGTCCACAAACCCGACGTCTTCAAGGTCTTTACGCAATATTTCCTAATGACGTGTTTTTCATTGGAAATAATTGATAATGCCGGGATTACAATGTTGCACTTAACACTATGACCCGTTAGAGAAACACGTGCGTCCACGAGATACGAGACAGGGTTTTTTTTTGATTTATGATGCAAGCTGAGATGTGAGTCAGGAGCGAGCGAAAGGAGCGTTTGAGAAGGTGTTGTTGGTGAGATACCGTGACCGAGAGCATCACCTGTGAGAAGGCGGGAGATGTTTACGTGGATTTGGTGCAGCGGCCGGCGGAAGAGTCATTTAAAGCAGTGTTTCCCAACCACTGTGCCGTGAGAGATCATCAGGTGCGCCGTGGAAAAATGCCCACTTTCACCCGATTGGTCCGAAAATGATTTATCCAACGCAAATAATGTGTCTTCCTACGTCTATGTGGGCAGCGTGTCCATTCCATGGCAACGGGTGGTGAATTAACCTGTGCGTCTGTGTATCAGAGGGATTAGTGACGCTTTGCGTGATACATTTTTAAAATAAAAAGTACTTGTATCTGCGTAAACAAACAGGCAGCGTTGTTGAAAACGACCAAGACGAGTGAGAAAGCGGTGAAAGCTGCGATAAAGTTGCTGAACTCGTCTCTAAATCCAAACAGCAAAATATCAATACTACCTGCCGGCAAAATCATTGGAGAAGAAATGCTCGGCTTTGGCGTTGATAAAGAAATAGCCAGTTCTCTAAAATAATACCATTTCCAGACATATTGATGACATGTCTTCAGACTTTGAAATAAGGGTTCTGGAAAAGTTGCACATCAGTGGGAAATTTGCATTGCAACTTGACGAATCTACAGATATTAGATACATTAGATTTCACACTAAGTAAATTGAGACTACGGTTTCATTCTAATTCATTACATTTTTTTTTGAGATATTTATTTGGTGGTGTGCTGTGTGATTTTTCTTATGTAAAATATGCGCCGTGGCTCAAAAAGGGTTGGGAAACACTGATTTAAAGCCGGCCGGGGAGGTTAGGTTTGAAAAAGAGGAGCGGCATTCACTCCGCTGCTTAAATTAAGCTTAGTGATGAAGTGTTGCATCGTGTTTAAGTTACATTAAGCAATCTATTTTGGCAATAAGTGTGCAACCAGTAAGTAAAGTTCAACACTAGAGCACCAAATGAAAAACTCCATCTCCTTCGGTGTCCATCGGTATTTCTTTACATTCTCTTTTGTGATGTATTTGTATTTTTTATACATTATTTGTTACTTCTAAAGCACAGTGGTTTTTTAAATTTAAAACACATTAATTAAAAGGGGGGTCAGTACGGATTAATTGTGTTTCAATTCATTCATGGGCAAATTGCATTATGAGCTCGGTCACGGGACGAATTCAAGGTTTCTCTGTAAAAAAGCTTTTTAAAATCAGGGAAAAGTAAATCTGTAAGTCCCTGGAATCATTTTGCTTCATAATAGCGAACTTCACAAAACATTGTCATCTCAATCCTTCCCCAGAAGGTTGTTACTTTGAATTTCTGCACAAATACAAAAACATATGTCTCCGACCTTATATGAGGTTGATGTTTTTGTTTTTTTTTTTTTTCGTAGTTGGCCATCGCAGGCGCTCCAGTGACGCTGTGGATGGCCTACGACACCGGCTACACCGAGCGCTACCTGGACACGCCCAGCAACAACCAGAAGGGCTACGAGGCTTGTTCCGTCGCCCTGCATGTTGACAAATTTCCCAACGAGTGAGTTTTTTAGAAAATTCCCGCACTTTTCCGAGTGTTTAATCTGCTCCGCTCCCCCCCGGCGATATGCTCGAACTGTTTTTTTTTTGTGTGTGTGAAACACAGGCCCAACAGGCTGTTGATCCTGCATGGATTTCTTGATGAGAATGTGCACTTTTTCCACACCAACTTCCTGGTGTCCCAACTCATCCGGGCAGGGAAGCCGTACAGCCTCCAGGTATGAGCAGTGACTTGGATTCACCTGAATATAAGCAGCACCGGCTAGAAATGACTACCATAATTTCCGGACGATAGGCCGCGACTTTTCTCAGGTAAACAACGATGCGGCTAATATATGGACTTTTATGGGTGGGGGGACGCTAACGTGCTTCACGCCGCTAAAACGTTTATCCTCGTCACATCGGGCCGATGAAATGACCGGGAAGTTCTGAGTCCGTTCAACTCCGACACCGAAGAAGACGACTTTGACGGTTTTAGTGCGCAGGAGGAAGACCGAGATAGCGATCGGCTCGACCAGGGGTCGGCAACCCGGAACACCCAAAGAGCCATTTGGACCCGGTTTCCTCGGAAAAGAAAACACCGGGAGCCGCGATTATTTTTTGACGTCTAAAATAAAGGTACCACTGTATATGTTGCTTTTTATCACCTTGACATTTAATATAAATAAGTGTGTAGTGTGTTTTGCTTCGGAAATTCACAAAGTATTACAGAGAAAATGTAATTTTATTTATGTAATAAACTCATTTTGAGCTTTGGGCTTTCAGAGCGTTTAGCAGAGCCTTGACCTGAATTTTAAAAATAAATCGGGAAAAAACCACTGTGTCGGTAAACAATAAAAAATAAATATTTGCAAAAATATCTTCATAAATATTTATTTTACCCGGTTTATGGGACTTTTGCTCCTGAACTTCTGCGCACAGCATCTGCAAATCGGGACTTTACCGGCTGGCGGGTATACCGGCTTCCGCGAGTGTGACGTTATTTTGAGTGGCGAAAAATAATAAATATAATTTTATTTAATATTTCAAGATCACAATAATCTTCCAACTTAGAACTAAAGTTTAAAAAAAGGAATTAACACAAATGAAATACGCTTCAATTAAATATTTGTAAGTCATTTTCCCAAGCCACTCGGAGCCGCAGTGTAAAGAGGGAAGAGCCGCGGGTTGCCGACCCCTGGTTTAGCCGGTGCGGCTTATATTGAGGTGCGCTCAATAGTCCGGAAATTACGGTAATTAAATCTATGTGTACATAAATATAAGCTGCAGTTGTCTATAAGCCGCAGGTGTCCACGTACACAGAAAGACGCTACACAGACACAGTTATTTTTTAACTGCAACATACCGGTAACATTCACCATTATCTGCTGGTAATGCTTTTTCCCACAAAGTGCCTGTAACACGGCTGATGAAAAAGATTTCTAACAAATAAGAACAGGAAAAGTCCATCCGTCCATCCATTTTCGATTGGTCCTCCTCCCGAGCATTCAAACCGTTAAAGTCTTCTGCGGTGTCGGAATTGAACGGCCACAGAATTTCACGATCATTTAATTGGTCCGATGACTAAATGTTTTGGCGGCGTAAAACTGGCTGGCGCCAAAAAATCCATAAGAATAAGAACAACTTTATTTATCCCGAAGGAAACTGTTGTGCCAGAGTTACTAGAAAAACATAACAATAATAAATAATAGTAGAAAATTGCAAAAAAAAAAAGGGGAGAATAATAAATAAAAATAAACCATTATCTTTCACCTGGTACTTAAGACCTTAAGACACTTCATAGCCTTGACTTGTTACTAAGACACTTTATAGTTTTATTTGTATTTCTTACCCCCCCCTTTTATTTATTTATTTTTTTACTGTTTGTACAATTTTCTACTATTATTTATTATTGTTATGTTTTGCTTGAAACTCTGGCACAACAAATAAAGTTGTTCTTATTCTTAGAGTGTCTAAGTAACAAGTCAAGACTATAAAGTGTCTTAAGTACCAGGTGAAAAATAAAGAGTGCACAAGAGTATGAAAAAATGTTGCACATGCAACTGTTATGAAATGAAATATTGCACAGTTATGAATATATATACAGATAAATTGTTACAATTTACAGTAAGTGGGTGAGATTTTTTATTTTTATTTTTTTAAGGTTGAAGATTTTGAGATTCCCTGTTCATTTGTTCATTGTCATTGTTCATTGTTGTGTGTTAAAAGGAGCAGCGGTAAAAGGAGCAGCGGAAATCATGGTTTATGGCGGTAAATCCCAAAAAATCCTGAGATCGCGAACTAAAAAAATAAAAAAAATCCATAAATTAGCCATATCATTGTTATAGCTGCAGCGTTCAAAGAGTGCGGAAAAAAAAGTAGCGGAAATTTCGGTAATCCAGTCGAGAATGTAAAATGAACCGGTTTTCGATAGTAAAGTAACCTGTAATCCGGCGCATTAGTTGCTGTTGATGCTTCAGTTTTGGGGTTTAAAAAAACCCCAAATCTTCTTTTGTTTTCAGATTTATCCCAATGAGCGACACAGCATCAGGTGTCCCGAGTCCGGAGAACATTACGAGATCACGCTTCTGCACTTCCTGCAACAGAACCTCTGATTTCTACCTCCTTTTTGTCCCAAACGCTCATCTGCACCTTCTTCCATCGATGACGACCCGAGTCTCAGCCAAACTGTGAAGAAGATGCCGCTGCTGCTGCTGCTTTATGAGATCTACAGATCACTCGCGTATTCAGCCTTTAAGGAAATTACCGCTGTAAGAGATTTTTTTCTTTTTAATTTCTACCGTCGGTCAATATGCTGGATTGCTTCAAGCTCTGAAACGTCTTAATCCCTCTTACGAATGTCCGACATTCGCTTAAAACCAAGATGTGCGAAGACGGTCGTCGCTCGTGACGCTGCCGGTCGTATTTCTCGGCGATGCAAAGTCTCCGAAAAAACTCACACAGCCACCGAAGCGGCTATGATACCGTTTTTTTTTCTTTTTGGGTGCCATTTCTGCTTGAAACGCCATCCAATTTTATTTTGAATTTGATATATTTTTACTGATTGTCATGAAATATGCACAAAAAAAAAAAAAATAGCTGTTGTTCCCTCACATGATTACTTCTTTTAGTTTTTTTTAGCTCCTCGGCGCCAACAAACCAACCCCGGTAGACAAAAGCTTGTCGGCATGACGACAGCGACCCTGTAAATAAAGAGTCGGACGAGCGGCCGCGATCTGTACATAATTAAACTCATAGTCGCCGAGTTGTGGCGAAGAAAAAGCGGCGAAATGTTTATGGGACCATATTGAATTTTACTGAAAGCTTTTCACTGGCGGGTCGTCTTGATAATAAACCCTGAGCGTGTTTTACAGGTAACAAGACGGCCAGGTTGTTTTCATATTGTGATGTTTAGAGTCGCGGAGCGAAAACGCAAAGACGAAACGGACTAAATAAAGATGGAGTCCGGCTCGTTTCTCAGGATTGTCACTGTCGGTTGTGCGATTGTCGATGTGCGAGCGGTTAACTGATGGTAATAACAATGCAGTCGCAGTTACATCTAAAATGACAAAATCTTTAAATCATCAGACCATTTGGGTTTTTCCTGGAACTGCAGAAGAACTTGTTTATCCTCTTATCTGCAGCAGGGGGCAGCAGCTTCAAAGAAATGATGAAAATTAACAATGATATTCATTGGAAGTCAAGCTAATGCCAAATGAAGACATAAACACAAATCACTTTTGTGATTTTATTTTAAAAGACAGTGAAGCTCTTAATGTCCTAAAATCAAGTAGTAAGTCGCAGACAGCAGTCGGTATAAAATAAATAAAAAATAGACATAACTGTTACATCAGGGTTATAAATATTAAAAAATAAAGTTGACGTACAGAAACGAACATGCACATTAGTTACGTTATAAATTGGTAATATGTATGAATTTGGGGATTTAATCGTGAACGAGAATTTGATCTGGATCTTCCGAAGTCACTCAGATCTCAGAAGAGAACGTTGCAACATTGGCACGTCTTTGGATTTTAGTCAATCTTTAATAGTGTTCATAATAAATGAGCTAAGACCAAGCCTGTCGAGGCCTCTAAAAATATTTATTGTCATCCTTTCGGTTGAAGTAAATCTAAAAGTCTCAAGTGTAAATGTTAGACGTTAAAGCAGGTGAAATGGGAATGTTTACATAGAGGAGGTTTGGAAGGAATAAGGTAAATTTGCTTAAAAAGGCCCCTTATGAAGGGGGAAGAGTTCAACAGTCAATGTGACTGAAAACGTGCGATAATCTTATTGCACGGCATTTCTGAGGATCCAGTGCTGGCGGATCGGAAAGGTGCATATTTCAGTCTGTAAAGTTGCAAGGTTTCGAGCGGGTTCTGGTTCCAGGAAGACTCTGGTCCTCCGGTTCTTTGGCTCCTTCCACTCGTAGACTCACTGCTTCACTGTGACGGGGGCCATCTTGAGAACCGTTGCCTTCACGGAGGTCTTTTGCCCTTCTGCCGTCAACCAAAACATGCCCTGTGTCCTGGGATGCAGGCTGGGCGTTCTGGGAAACTTGCCGTTGAGATTTGACGGGCCGCAGTTCCTGAACCACCAGCCTCCTGCCGGGGGACAAATCGCAGTTGCTGGATTAACTCTCCAGAGCGGAAGGTGTCTCATGGTATCTTGGACCGATTTAAAAAAAAAAAAAAAAAAAAATCAGCTCACCTGATAGAAGCTCTGCGCAGTTGAGGTCCGCAGCCTGATCGTTGTCGTTGTCAGCCGTAGAAAACCGGAGAACCGACGCGCCGCCGGGACGCTCCTGAGCTCCGGACAGTGAATCCGGCTCCAGGTGCAGAGCATACATGTCCTGCTCCCCGTCCACTCGGACTCCGTATCGGGACACGTGCGTCTGTCCGGCCCAGTCGGTCACCTCGACCTGCAGCAGGTACCGGCCTTGTTTGGAGAGCGTGTGGATGTTCTCCAAGCCCAACCAAAACTCACCTGGTCGGGGAGAAACAGCCAAGATGATTAAAATGCAGAACTTTGACATTAAAACTTCAACTTTTTTTGTGTTTTTGATTCTAACCCGTCACTCAAAAGCACATCCTCACCGCTCAGGTTGCCGAAGCCCGTTTTGTAGCTCTGCCAAAGCTGATTGAAGTTCTGGGAGCCGTCCAGGCGTTTCTGGATGACGGTCCATCCGCCTTCTGCAAGGACCACAGAGAAGATCAACAAGCCTGTTCCAAGAGGTCCTGACGCTCTTGCGTTTTGTGTTTTAACGAAAACCATCTCCGCCACTCTGCAGGGTTTCTTTCAGGCTCACCTGGAGTCATTTCGCAGAGGACGTTGAAGGGCCGGGCGTCCCGGGGTCGGATGGTGTAGACGCCGCTGGCTTTCTGCCCCTGCGCGAACAGATCCTGGCAATCTTGTGCCGAACCTGCCGGAATAAGACGACGTTCACCGACAAATATCAGCCAAGTACCTGCATAATTTTCTCTTCAAAATCCCTATAAGAGCCGAGGTGACGGTCTAGTGGGCGTGATCTAAAAGCAAATGTAATCTTTGGACTCTGCCAACAAGACGGGTTATAAATGGAAGGGCAAAGGTTTGATTTCACTATTTGGACTTTTAAAAATTATATTTTAATGGCGTTCTCCGTTCTAAGAATTTTACAGTGTCGTGTCTTACGGCGTGTACGGCTCTTACCTGACCCGGTGTCGCTGGGCTTGGCTTCCCCGCTGAGCGTTGTCTCTTCGTGTCGTCGTCTGTGGGATTTCACCCTTTTCTTTGCGGCCTGGAAAAGCCCGGATTCTCGGGGTTACCCATCGGGTCCGAAGGTCGCGGCCCCGCCGATCAGAAACCGGCAAACTAGCAGGATTTCCGACTCACCTGGCTCTGCAGCAGTTGCAGGTGCCGGCTCTGCTTCTCCAGTTTGTCTTGTTGCTGCTTAATTTTCTCCACCAGCTGGTCGATGCGTCTGTTCTGAGCCGCCACGATCATCTAGAGAAGACGGATTTAGGAAGTTCTTGTCATGACACGAACCTGGACATCGTCTCTGTGGAAGTCCCGGTCAAAAGGCGATTTCTATTATCCTACCTGGATGAACGGCATTCCCTCGTTCTTGCTTTGGTTGCCGTCCTGCCTCGCCAGCGCTTCCTCCACCCTCTTCTCCAGTCTGTCCACCCTGGCCTGGATGTTCTTCACCTCCTCCATCTTCGCTCTCACCCTTTCCCCTTCCTCTGCAGCCATCTTCTCCCCCTCCTCCGTGGTTCTCTCCCGGGCCTGCAGAGCGTCCTGCCTCTCCGGCTGCTTCCTCTCCAGCGCCGCCACCGTGGCGTTGAAGGCTTTGAGTTTGGCGTTGACGTCCCTCATCTGGGCTTTGGTTTTTTCCACGTGCTCCTTCAGACCCTGGCCCAGCTGGAGGAGGCCGTGGGCCACCACGTTGACATCGTCCCAGGAGGCTTGCTTGTCCCTGCCGCCCGTCAGGGTTCTTCTGTCCGCCGGGAAACCCGACGCTCCGTTGGCGCAAACGACCAACAGCGAGAAGAGAATCTGCAGCGTCTTCATCTTCACCTCCGCTCTTTCTCTCTTTGGACGGGAATGCTGTTTTTCTCTGGTTATGTGCGGTGAACGGCATCGTGAGGGTTTTATAGCGCCGAGCCGCAGCCCTGCCTTCTTCTGATTGGCTCGGAGGGCTTGGAGGCGGGCGTGGACGAGCCGGCGAGGGCGGGACGGAGAAGGTCTTGTCGTGGTTTCCTCCCCGTGATGCAACGTAAGGTCTGAATGAAGACGGAGCTCCAGGCCGTGCCACCCAACGGACCAACATGTTAGTTTCGTTATGACGCTAAATACTTTTTAAGCTTTGTTTTCGCTCATAACAACCAGCGCCGAAAGAACCTCCGTGATGGAATCACGTAAAGCAATTTCCACCGTTTAAGTTCAATTAATCTTCTAAACGTCAATGCGATTCTTTTTTTGCCAATCGATTAATCGAGCGGCGTTTTTCATTTCTCGGCTTCCCGGCTAAAAGCGACCTAAAAGTTTAACGTTTAAGGAAACGAAGCTGTTCAAATGTATTCCAACCTTCTCTGCCAACAGAGAGGCCGTTATCCTTTTCATAATATGACTCATATTTCCTTGTTTTTTAATGTGGATGAACATAAAACGTCGGGTGTTTGTTCAGTGGGTGACTAACGTGGGGGGACGGAGGACCAGTAGCTGCAAGTCCACAGGAATGCTAAAGAACTTTTGGTGAGAAGTAGGGGAAAGTTCAACTGGCAGGGCTTTTTTTTTTTACAATTGCACTCCTGACAACAGAGTCCGGCCGTGGGCCAGCACACACACACACACACACACACACACACACACACCGTTCACGTGACACGCAGATGAGGTACAGATGCGGCGCCGTCAGAAATAGTTTAAAAAGCTCCTGTAGGCCTGCAAGATTTTTATTTTTTTTAATTTTTTTAAAGAAGCTAATAACTAGCCTAGCATTTCATGCAAGATCCCCAAATGCAAACAATGATGAAAAAATAATAGAAGTATAGACAGGACGTCTATTTTCAGCAGACATTTAATGGCCCTCTAATTTCATCGGAATTGGCAGTTAACCCAAACCCTGTTCGGAGAAAAGGTTACCATGGATACCTGAAAAGGAAAACATTTCTCATTAATTCAAAATTAAATTTGGGTAACGGCTGTAAATGTTGACATGGGCGCCTTCCATGGAATAAGATAAGATAAGATAAGATAAACTTCATTGATTCTTTTGTCAAGTGTCAAATATATATGCAACAAAAACAACAAGATCGAGAATAAGAAGGGCAAAAAAAGAAGAATAACGATGGATTATATTGGATTGATATTAGCTGATGATCACTTCAGGAGCATCAACGCTCCAATCATTAGCGAGTGATTTTTTTGCGTTTTTTTCACCTCCATCGACTCAGCGAGAGTTTTTTTCTTTTTTTTTCCTTTTTGGCCGGGATATTTGCTCTACATTCGACTCGGTCACAAAGTGCATTAAGGCAGAGCAAACCCAACGCCGACGTGCAAAACCTTGCATTTGGCTGTGTTTGCTTTTTTCCGCGCACATCTCCCGGACCCTTCCCCTTGTTCCCACTGGTAAATGGCGCGTCCTCCGCACACGAACTGGACGTTTCATTTCGAACAGCCCCCGCAAGGGTGGAAGCTGCGGAGCTGCACGTATCCTCCAACCCCCGCCGGCGTGACTGCAGCCTCGCCCAGAATGGGAAGGATGAGGTCGCTTTCTGTTTCTCGCTTCCCCAACCAGGACACGCAGCCCGACTACCGTAACAGCCATTTCACGTGTTTCGGAAAATGGTTTCGTTCGTGACTCAGCGAGCGTCTGACTCGGAGGCCGCAAGTTCAACTTTTTTGGAAGTTTCTTCCTGTTTTTGTAACCAACCTCAAACCCGGTCTGATGCTAAAATCGATCTTTCGCTTTCTCTTTTGGAGGTAAAGAGCAAAACAGAAGGTCACGGTGAACAATCAGCAGAAGATGGCGATTGGAAAGATTAGCTTCGGGTCGTTTTATCCGTCAAACATGCGTCTTTCCACCTTTCCTCGCGAAACGCAATCATATATCTTTTCCAGACGCTGGAAGAAACCTGATAAATAAAGAAAGATTCGGTGTGAAAAAGCTGATAAAGATAACAGTAAACTGGCTCAAACCCCACAAACCTACTGGACCAGTGGCGTCAGAGGCAGAACAGCAAACTTACGACTTCAGACGGACCTATATCTGGACAAATGGGCAGCCATTAAAAAAAATATTTGGAGAGTTGAAGATATTATCTCTATTTGACTGAGTTAGATGTTTTTTTGCGCACTAGTGAGGAAATAAGTGACCTATAAAGAATATATACTGCTCAAAAAAATAAAGGGAACACTTGAACAACACAATGTAACTCCAAGTCCATCCCACTTGTGTGAAATCATAGTGTCCACTCAGGAAGCAACACAGTTTCCTTTTGACTTGTTTTAAGGACATTACATCAAAGTTGGATCAGCCTGGAGTTTGTTTTTACACTTTAATTTGGAGTGTGATTCCTAATCCAGACCTCCATGGGTTGATACAATTGATTTCCATTGATCATTTTTGTGTGATTTTATTGTCAGCACATTCAACTGTGTAAACACCAAAGTATTTCATAAGAATATTTCATTCATTTAGATCTAGGATGTGTTTTTTAAGTGTTCCCTTTATTTTTTTGAGCAGTATAGTATAATGTGTATCTTGTTATGAGGTTTTGTAAGAATGTTTGTGACTCTGTTAAGGAACCTGTTTTAATAAATGTTAAAAAAAAAGAAAAAGCTGATAAAACATCTATGATATTATATCCCGATGTCCAAGTTTATGCGTCACCGCTTGTATCTGCGGACGGCGACGCCTAATCTGGAAATTTTTATTTATTTTTTCCATCCGGTAACACGAGCCGGGGATGTTCCCGACCATTTTTTTTTTGTTTTTTTTTTTTGTTTTTGGAGTCACGAGCTCGGCGAGTGCCGTACGACGCCGCCGCCCCGCACATGCACGGTACATGAGCTTCCCCCCCGAGGGGAGGGGAGGGGAGGACCGTGATTTTTAGGAAGCAGTGGGTTAGTGTGTGAAAGGTTACGTTGCTTTCATGTGTCTGCCGTGTTGCATCAGCCTCTTCGGTTAGAGAACAGAAATAACCCGGGGATTCGGGATTCGAATGTCTCGAATGCTCAGACAAACAAAGCTGTCACATTGCAAGAAAAGCTAAAACAAAGACGGCACGGCGGAGATGGTATTTTTTTTTTTCCCCGTATTTGCGTACGATCGTCTTTCAGCGGGTGTTTGGTTTATTTCGGTCTGTAAGCCGAAGCCGTAGGACTGAGAAGAATCTTCTTCCCTCCGGGGGGGAACCGGCGTCGTTCGGATAAATAGCGCGCGTAAACAACAGATGCGGCCGTCGTTTTCATTTTGCGTCGGCTTGTAAATCAGACAAGTCTGGATCCGTCGCGCAGGTTCTTTCCGTCGGACGCAAGGTTGAAAACAGACGGGCGGTTCGGCGAGTCGATTAGAAAAACAAAACGAGGCCGGAAGTTTCAAGAATAATGTGATCAACAGTTGTGGGTTTTTTGGTTCTGCACGGACGGTCGGGTCGGACCGTCGCCGTCCACCGGGAAGAATATGGGTTCTTCTTTTGGTGACGGAGATGTTCTTCATTTTCCATTTCCTCAAACTGACTTATTGCTTCTGAAACCGGACGATTAATAGAAAGTGCAATGAAAATGTATGTTTGAGGGTGTTTGTGAGCGATCACTGGATCCTTTGCAAAGAGCAACATTTAAGGAGTAAGTTGGTGACGCTGCTCACATGTCGCTAAACTTCTCCTTCTTCTCCCTTGGGTTTTTCCCATCAAGGGTCTCCACAGCGAATCCACCTTCTCCATCTCACCCTATTCTCTGGATCCTCCACAACTACCTTCACGACGCCCATCCATCTTCTCTTTGGTCCTCCTCTAGACCTCCAATTCCAGCATCCGTCTACTAATAAATTCTCTGCCCTCGACCCGACCATCTGACCTTCTCTCCAAAACATCTAACCGATGGACTCATTCCTGATCCCAAAGAGAACCTCAACATCTTCATCTCTGCCCCCTCCAGCTCTGCCTCCTGTTTTTTGGTGATTGATACTGTTTGTAGATCATCTCACCACCGTCTCCTCCACCTTTCCTGTCCTCCTGGCTGATGTTCTTCTATCTCTTCGTAGCCCTGACTAGTTTCTCCACCCGTTCCAACCTGCTTGAACCTGTTTCTTCACCTCTTTTCCACACTCTCCTACGTTGTTGACCCAAAGTACCTTCTCCAACTTCTTGATCTCCACTCCCTGTAGCCTCAGCGTTCCTCTCGGGTTCCTCTCATTCACACACATATATCCTGTCTTCCTCTCCTTTCCAGAGCACCTCCACCTCTCTAGATGTTCCTCCACCTGTTTTCACTACAGATCACAATGTCATCTGCAAACAGTTTCCACTGCTGTGTTTGGGTAAATAGTAAATAAAAGCCTTAATGCGGTTAAATCTCCATGGGATTCTGACGGGTTTCTCGGGCGCTGTTGAACTTTGACCTTGTTTCTGAGATACCTTCTCCGCGTCTCCCAACGGTTTCCCGTTGAAGCTGCGGCTTCTTGCGCTTCCATTCCTTCTCAGCTCGCTTGCATCACAGCGACCTTTTACCCAGATTCCACACTCGTCGTATCCTTGCGTTCCTGCTCGCTGCGACCTGTTGCCTTTTTTCCTTTTTTTTTTTTCCAGCGCTACAATTCAGTTGCACTTTAACCCAGAAAGCAGCGCCCCCCCCCCCCAAGGCGTCCACTATCTGATCAAGTTGTAGCGCAGACGCTCGGCCCTTTCATGGTTATGCAAGACGCCGTGAATAATCCGGGATAGTCATGAGGTAGATGAATGTTCTTGAGGATTTTCTGTTCATTTTGTCAACTAACAAAAAAACTTTCCGCTCTCAGGACGTTGCTATCAGCCTCTCTTTCTGCTTCCTGTCAAGCAAAGTTGTTTACATTTCTTACCTGCAGCTTGAATCCCAGCAAGGCCAGTATTTAGCATCCATGATTTCCACCTGCCGCCTGTCATTTAGCGTCCAGGGGTCATTTATTCTGCTTTTTTTACTGAAAACACCTGCCAGCTGTAAATGGCACTGAGAGAAAAGAAAGAAAATAAAGATAATCTTTCCAGCCTGGAGACCAAACAATATGACAAGAAACTACAAACAAGATAATGAAATCCATGTTTTTGTCCATGTTTTTGCCCATTTTCCATTAAAAGTGTCTTGTTCCCATCGGGACGTTAACGCAAACATTTATTCCGTTGATGTTATACAAATGTGTTGCTTTTATTTAGAATCGTGTCGTCAACAAGACGCGGCCCGCTTCATATTTCTTTCCAGAAGCCAAAGGTAAAGCGGCGAATAAGAATTGCAATTTGAATCGTCGCTAAACATAAACGGGGACGCAGAGACGTGTCCGATGAAGGTGGTCGGATTTTTTGCGAGCAAAAACGCAAAACCAACGAGGGTATTTTTCGAAAGCTTTTAAAAGCTTTCAAGGCAACTCACGGCGTAAACCACAAAATTGGCATAAAAATTCGCTGTTTTCGGACAGACGGTACGCTGAGCGGTGTTTGTCGAACTCTGCAGCAGAGATAATACGCTAGCATATTAATTAGCACTAATAAAAAGCACCTTTTGCATCAAGTTGATCAATTTTATTTCTTTTGTGTTCTGCTAAACACTCTTTTTAGTCTTTGCAAAGGTCAACTCTGATGGAATGATTGATTTTAAGAATAAGAATAAGAACAACTTTATTTATCCTGAAGGAAATTGTTGTGCCTTAGTTTCAAGTAAAACATAACAATAATAAATAGTAGTAGGAAATGTGTAAAAACAGTAAAAAAAAAGGGGGGGGGAGAATAAGAAATATAAATAAAACTACACAGTGTCAAAGTCAAGGCTATAAAGTGTTTTAAAGTCTTTTTTGTATGTTTGTTTTGTTTGTATTCTTTAATAACAATAATAATAATAATACATGGGATTTTTATTGCGCTTTTCATGACACTCAAAGACGCTTCACAAGTAAAAAAAAAAACAAAAAAAACAGAGGGAACATATTATTATGTTATTATTCTGATAACGGGTTGCCGCTAATCAGGAGATGTAACTTACTGCCTTTTACATGAAATAAGTTGAGGTTCTGATTGTTTCGGCCGTCCGACACCTTTCAGGTTTCTCAGATGACTCAACTCAGTGGTTTTATGTTTCTGTGTACGTCTTGCTAGCGTTATGGATTATGAATGAATGAATTTAATTCATTCACAGGTTTCCTGTTGTGGAAAATGTTGTTTTTCTGTGTGTTTTTTGGGAGCCGTTTCAGATTTTAGACCCTTTGTGATGTCACAAGCAGGAGGCGTCGCCTCTTTTACCTTTTTATTTTTCGTCCCATGGATCCAAACCACATCCGTCAGAGCAGAAGGTTCATCTAAGCATTTGTAATATTCGTGAACCAAATCAAATTTTCCCATTAAAAATCAATGTAAATCCCATTGATCCGTTCTCCAGCCCCCATAAACAGACTTTTTACGTGTTTATTTGGAGCAAAAATACAAAAAAGGAATCCTGGAAAGAAGATAATCCTAATTATTTGAGCTTCTTGTGTTCTTTCCCCTCTTGCCAGCACTTCTCCTCCGTGTTTCCTTCACCAAATCAGCTTCAATAAGAAAAGCCTTTTGGCAAATGAGTCCCTGGCCAATGCTAATGCTAACGCTAACGCTAATGTTATCTCCAGCAAGCTGTCTTTCATTCGTCCAAACTTACAATAACTTATCAACTTCTTCTAAGACTTGAGACCTTTGCTTTGTTTGCATAGTCACCCCTTTAGCCACATCGCTCGTCTTTAGCTCATTTTTGTTCTTCAAACAACTTGTTAGCCATGTCATTAGCACTTGCGCTCTCACGTTTAGCTATTTTTCCTTCATCAGATTGACTGCGATTCTTAGATTCTTCTTAACGCCGCTTTCACCCGCACTTTTAACTTTTTTGAGGAGCTGTAATGAGATCGAGCTTACTGTAAAAAAAACACAAAAAATGATGCAAACTACGCAGAGTAGCATCACGCTACGCTACAATACCACAACGCAGAACGGATTTTATACAGCTATATATAAATGCAAAGCCATTTGGAAACGACAACTTGCAGCAAATTGCACAATTTTGTAAATTTATTTTTATATATATATTATTCTCTTTTTGATTTTTATTATTCATTATTTTTATTATTTTTATTATTTATTTATTATTATTTCTTCTTCTTCTTCTTCTTCTTCTTCTTCTTCTTCTTCTTCGTCTTCTTCTTCTTCTTCTTCTTCTTCTTCTTCTTCTTCTTCTTCTTATTATTATTATTATTATTATTATTATTATTATTATTTATTAATTATTATTTTATTTTATTTTTTTTATTTTATTTATTTATTTTATTTTTTCCTTATGATGTTCACCTCTTCCATGCCGCTACCCCATGTGCCCCCCAATCGCCCCCTCGGGGACAAATAAAGTTTTTCTGTTTCTGCGTGAGCGGTGATGGCCTCACATCTTTAAATGAAATATAAAAAACTTGCTGACCTGTGCTCTACTTCTGAAAATAAAACCCCGCTGACCTTCTTTTTTTAGCGGTGATATTAATCGGGTGTTACCCTCCGTTTCAGACTTCTGTCCGCTCACGGGGCGGCGGCGGGTCAGTGAACCCCTCATCCCATTACCTAATCCTCTCCCCGAACGCCCCGATCCAGGGTCACGTCACGGACGTCCCCTTTCACCTAGAAATCGGGGTAAAACCACCTGAGACAATATTCTGGAATACTATCAACACGTGGGACGATGGCATGGGATGACCTGAGGAATAATCCAGAAGAGAGACGCAAAGAAAGACTCTGAAATGCAGATCGGAGAAGAAAATACGTGGAGAATCTCCAAGGGTGATGGGATGTAAGGTCTGGACCTGGAGGAGGACCTGAGTCTCCTGACCTTAGGTGAGACCTTTCAGACCGCAGAGACCAACTTACGGTAGAATCAGAACCTGCACGATCGTCCGATAATGATCACGCATACGAGGACTTTGGTTTCCGGTCGTTTACACCCACACCTCGCAGCTGCGCTAACACAGCTGCGCTAACACAGCTGCGCTAAAGAACATTATAGAGAATTTAAAATACAAGTGCAAAGTGCAATGTGATTATGCAATAATTGTAATAAGTAACTGTATTAATTTATCTGTATATATGTTCATAATTGTGCAATATTTCATAACAGCTATATGTACAATATTTTTTCATACTCGTGCACTCCTTATCTTTCATCTGTTACTGAAGACACTTTATAGTTTATTTGTATTTCTTGTTCTCCCTTTTTCTCTTATTTTTTGATGTTTATACAATTTTTCTATTATTATTTATTGTCGTTATATTTTTCTTTTAACTCTGGCACAACAATTTTCTTCGGGATAAATAAAGTTGTAATATTCTTATTCTTATTCTTATTCTTATTCTTAATGAAGTAAACGAATAAAGTGGCCAAGGAAGTGCTACTAAAAAATTTTTAAAATGAGGGAAAAAATGGAGTTTGATAATTGGAGGCTCTAAATTGTCCAAGTATGCAAATTGTTTGACTCTATAACATGCATCAGTACATTTTTTTTTTGCTATATAAAAAGTAAAGACTAAAATAACGAATAATAGAAATAAAATAAAAACGGTAAAGAGCAAAAGAAATAAAAATATTAAACTAATTGAATTTCAAAAAAAAAAAATAACTTTTTCATGATATTCTAATATTTTGAGATAGAATTTTTGAGTTTTCTTAAGATGTAAGCCATAATCAGCAATATTGAATCCAGAATCCAGAAAATTAGAATATTGTGATAAAGTTCTTTATCTTCTGTAATGCAATTACAAAAAGAAAAAATTCATACATTCTGGATTCATTACAAATCAATTGAAACATTGCAAGCCTTTTATTATTTTGATATTGCTGATTATGGCTTACATCTTAAGAAAACTCAAAAATACTATCTCAAAATATGAGAAGATCATGAAAAAGTAATTTTTGTTTTTTTAATTGCATTACAGAAGAACTTTATCACAATATTCTAATTTTCTGAGACAGTCCTGTATATTCTTTCTGGCGGGGGTGCACAGTGATGGTCAAGGTGTGTGTGAGGTGTTGGATGGACGGATGGGTGTGTGTGTGTGTGTGGAAATGGTGGCGTTCGAAGACGTGCACCTCCTACCAGAGGGGAGGAGGGGGAACACACACCGATGAAGCGATGAAATTGACTGTGGAAATAAAAACACAAAAAATAATCCTAATTTCTAAATAATCTAAGTGAATGTATCTATAAATAATCCTTTGTTTTCCGTGCTAAACCATGAATTATAACCAAGTTCCATGTATTTTAAAGGTCCGAGTCGCACCTTATGAATATTAATAATACCATTATTGATTTGATCTGAAGCAGCTCAATTTAAACAGCTTTTAACGGAATATATTGTGTCTAATGTTGATTGTTTTCTGCACGTACGCAGGTGTTTCAGGCATCTTCCTTGAGGATCTTGAGAAGAAAATATGTTTTTTCGATAAAATCACTATATGGGTTAGAGTTCCGATAAAAAGCTGCTGGTGTTTTGGCTTCCAGCTTTGTTTTTCCTGCCGGCTCGCTCAAGGCGGACAAAGATTTTCTTAAGATAATTCTCCAAAAAAAAATATGGGCCCGATGAACGCAATTCTGCAATGTTTATCTAGAACTGTTTTTGTACCAAAATGAAAGAAAGACTCCAGGAAACTCTCACTTATTTAAAATATGTGTAAAAATTCAATGAAGCAAAGGCCCACTTTGATAAACATTGGACTTTATTTATTCATTTATTCATTATTTACATCGATTATCCTGCATTGTGGGTGGAAAAGACTCATTTCACAGCAGCTCACATCGAGAGACTACTTTTTACAGTTTTAAGTCTCAGCCCAGTCTGAGACTAAAGACTGCAGTGTTTGATATTGTTGTAAGAACCGAGATGAGGAAAAGACTGCGCTAAGACTGCAAGACTACCAGCTTACTACTGTTTTTTTACACTTTTTTACTGTTTTCTTTCTGTAATATTTGTTTTTGTCGGAGCTCATCTACTGCTCGTCGATTCAGTCGTCACGGTGACGCAATAATATCAAAAATGTTTGATATTGTTATAAAAACCAAGAATGAGCAAAGACAACCAGCTTTTTTTTTCCCACTTTTCAATCGTTTTACTTTTTTTCCTTTTTTCTCTCTACATATTTATCTATTTATTCTTCTAGATGTTATTTTATATTTTTTATCTGGTTTTCTTAGCTCAGTTTCACAACATTATCAAACATGTTTGTTGTTGTTGGAAGTCTTTGTGTTCCGTCACCATGACGACTGAGTCAACAAGCAATAGATGAGCTCCGACAAAAATAAAAATATGTAGAAAGAAAAAAACTGAAAAGAGGAAATAAACAAACAGTAGTGAGCTGGTAGTCTTGCAGTCAGCGCAGTCTTTTCCTCATCTTGGTTCTTACAATAATATCAAACATTTTTGCTATTATTGCAAGTCTTTGTGTGACAGGTCTAAAAGATACAAGGTTTAAGGGGTGAATTGAACAATATCAACATTAAAAGTCCTTAATATGTCATGATTTGACTCGTCCGTCCTTCTTGTAAATAGATTTTCCTCCATGTTGCCTCTGACAAACAAATTTAGATGTAAAATCCACAGTCTTTAGTCTCAGACTAGGCTGAGACTTAAAAGTCTGAGCAAAACATCAGCCAGATCTGAAGCCATCACGGATGAAGCGTGAGCAGTTCCACGTTCAACAAATAAAATGCACAAATAAAACCGGGAATGTTGGGTTTTGAGGAAAAGTTCGAAAAAATGAATAGAAACAGCAGAATATAACCAATTTTTTTAACGGTTGTGCAAAAATCAGTATCTTTTCGCCGTTTGAACACGAATGAACGTCTCCTCATCTGCAGTGAACCGTGGCGGGAAACCCTTAACCGAAAAAACACGGGACATTACGTCATAACATGTTTAACTTCATGTGGATCGGAGTCAGAATACGTTATTGATCCTCCACGGGGGGGAAATTGCTTTTTGTCGAAAGCAGCTCCTGCTACTGAGTCAAGTGGGGAAGAATCAAGATAGAACTCTATATAAAAATAAAGAATAAAATAGCGAATAATAAAAAGGAAATTAAAAAGAACAGGAAAGATTGAAATAAATCACTAATAATCAAGTTAAAGGTATGTGAAAATATATGCAAAGTGTGTATTTACAAATACATTTCGTCATTTTGTGTCTATGTAGAGCTTGTTGTACGGTAAAAGATATATTGCACACAAGACAATGGAACTATTTATTATGAACTGAAGGAATTGCAGTTTTCCAGTTTACTTTAACTTTAACTTTAGTAGAAACTTTTTCCCTTCAGAAGAATCCTGTTTCTGTCAGCTCAACTGCGCCCTCTGCTGGCAGGTGGCAAAACTTAAATGCAAGTTAATAAATATTCTTTAATCAATCAATATTGCAGAGGAGCTGGATTTTGGAGTTCTGAGGTCATTTTGGGGTGATTTCAAGTACTAATAAGGCCATATGTTGCAGCTACCTTTACATTTCTGAAATGCAACCCCCTTCAGAAGGTCTCCAGAATGCGTGTGTGTGAGTGTGTGTGTGTGTGTGTGTGTGTGTGTGTGTGTGTGTGTGTGTCTGTGGGAAAACATGCATTCAAGCGGCCTTTAGAAGCTGGAAGCTGTGTTCTCCCTGAAAAAAAAATGCCATGAGTGCAGTTTTTTAATATTCTTGTTGTTTAAACAAACAGCGTGGAGAGTCACAAGAAAAGCAACAACCAAATGTACCATTATTGAGTCGAAAGATTCATTTTATATACTTAATAACGAATTTCAAATCACTATCCTGCACATTCATCCATTCATTTGTCTAATTATCCCAAACATGATGTCAATAATATCCCTAATTCATTAAATAATCAATCAATTAATCTATTTTTGAAGATAACATGAGTGAAGTGGCCGCACACTCTGTTTACATTCTAAGCTACTTTTTATTCTCTGGTTTATTTAATAAGATAATAAATAATAAATAAAACTTTTTTTTGGCGCCCTTTGACCAAACTGTGGGCGGAGCTTGGAGGGCGGGCCGGTCTTGTCCACGTCCTGATTGGTTGATTCAGCCGCCTGTTACTGACTATAGTCTCAGATTCTTCATCAAGTTGCATTAATTACACCGGAAGTGGGTGGGGAAACTAATCAGCTGCCTTCAAAATAAAAGCACCACCTCTTCTACTTCGGTAAAATATGCAGCTTCCCCCCCATGTTGTCATGATTATGTAGTCAAAGCTAAATCTGAAAGATTACATTATTTGCAGCACATTTCCCTAAAATTAATAATTAATTGACATTAAAAAATAATAATATTTTGATGGTAATATTTGTCCAGATAATAACCAGTATCAACGCCGCATACAATTCAAATATATCCTGCGTCCACCTCCATCTTCTACACCTCTGACACTTTTCTCCAACCTGCTTTCTCACATTTTCCACCTCTTCTCCACCTTCTCCATTGCTTTGGAGGGTTGACCTTCTCAGACTCCTCCACCTTCTTCATCTCCCTGTAGCTTCAGCGTTCCTCTTGTGTCTCGCACATTTGCACACATGCATTCTGTTTCACTGTGATTAACCTTATATTAATCTGTGTGTGTGTATGTGTGTGTGCTACATGAGTCACTTTAGAAGTTCCTTAAATAAACATACCATCTCCAAAAGGAACTGGAGGAAAAAAAGGATTTATTCCCTCATTTTGATACGTAATTTGTAAGAATAATTTTCAAAACAAAACAAAAAAATGACATTGAAAAGTAAAATTAAAATAAAGAAGAAGACATCCAGAAATTGGATAAAATCATGCAAACGCTCATTTCTTGTGAAAACACTTGAGTTTAGTCAGCTTTATTTTGAGATTCCAGACCGGAAGTGTGTGTTCTCCCTCGTACCTGACGCGGGAGCGGGGATTCTGCGGGGGTGTCGGGTTTTCTCTTCTCCTCCCAAACTTTTTCTTTACCTTCTCGCAAAGTCATGACAAGTCCCAGTGTGACCGGAGGGACCGGAGCCACAAGGTAAGGACGCAGCCCGGGGGCGCGGGGGGGATCGATTAACTCCTATCGATTATCCGATCGGCTTTCCGCTCCTGGATCCGGTTTCTCCCGGGTTCTGGTCGTGATGTTTCCGCTTCTATCAAAATAAAAAAAAAAATAAAAAAAAAATTAATGTATTTATAGAACATTGAAAACATTTTTTGGTCTTTTTTAAATAATTATTATTTTTTTTTTTATTTTTTCAATTACCTATCAAATCATTCTTCTTGCTCCTAATTCTGCACAAACTTCCTCTGTTTCTGCAAACCAAAGCCCTTAAAATCAATTTCCTATATTTTTCTATTTATTTATCCATGCATTTCTCCAACTTAACCCACCTTTTGGGAGATTTGTGCCCTAATTCTGCCTGTTTCCGGACCCCTACCCTCAAAATAAATTCAAAATAAAAAAAAATCTTCATGGAGGTTTTTTTTTTTTTTTTTTTTCGTTTTTCCTCCCGGATCTTCTCCACTAAATGAAATGGGTGAGGCTTCCACTCGGGACGGATCCCCCCCCCCCCCCACCTCCACCCACCTCCACCCCCACCTCGGCAACCTCCTCTATTGTGAAGCGCTGGAATCCCCCCGGTTCCCTTGAGCGCGTGTCCTTTCCGTTATTAGCCGAGCAAAAAGCTCCTTCGGGCCTTTATTTACCAGATTCTTCCCAACGCGTCGCTGCTCCGACACCCGGCTTGACGCTTCTCACCTGGAAATACGTCTCAACCTGAAAGGTAAAGTTTCCTTCTCCTCCATCGGAGGTCCGAGGGGTCGGTCGGTGGTTTGTGCGGAGGGGGGTCGGGTGAAACCAGGTCTTGGACTTTTCCACGGAGGCGCAGGATATCATGTGCTCAGGATGCGAAGCCGGGAAACGCCGCCGACGAGACGAATTGATTGAAGACGTGAAAGAAGGTTATATTGGATTTTATTTATTTTCCGGGGGGGGGGGGTTTACAGCAATTTGTGCGAGTCGGGAATGACGATAGAAGTAAAATAAAGTCAACATTGGCTCTCTCTTTTTGTTTTTATGAATTGCCGGCATCGTCTCTTCGCTTTAAATGAGATAAGAACAACTTTATTTATCCCGAAGGAAATTGTTGTGCCCGAGTTTCAAGCAAAAACATAACAATAATAATAGGAAGGAGGGAGAATAAGAAATACAATAAAATATAAATTGTCAAGGTTAAGGCTATCAAGTGCTTTAAGGTCTTAAGTACAAAGATTTGAAGAAGAAGTAAATAGAAAAATAGAGAATTTAGGAAAAAGAGACACGAAGGTGAGGAGCGCCGGAAGTACAGAAATGCTACTAAATGCTACTACAGACAAAAGTCCAGCAGAAAATGACTTAAAGTTCTGCAACAACTGTCTGTGGAGGCTCTCCTTCATCCAGGTGTCGGTGAATTCTTACGGGAATCGTCGTCTTGAAGCTTCTCCAGAAGTGAAGAAGCCACTCGGATGAGGGGGTTAAACACGCCTTTGTCGTCAAAAGTGGATTTCTCGCGCGGTTGGCCTGCTTTCGCCGTAGTCGGCGTCCGAAAACCCCCTCGCGAACCGCGTTGCACTTCCCCCGCCGACCACAGCGAACGGGAAGCCGGGTCAAACGGTCGTGAGGGAGTTGTTGTACCCGAGTGACGACGAGGACGTTGGATTCCTAAATGTGTTTCCTTGTGCGCTGCTACGATTCCCCGCAAAGGGAAAACTCCGTTTAAAAACGTGCGCTCTTCTCGGAACGGGTTCTGCACCTCGGGCTCGGAGACCCCAAATAATACGATGATGTATTATGAAGCGGCGGAGGCCTGGAAAGGACACTCCTCCCCCTTTTCCAAGTGTAAATAACAAAGTCACGCCTGAAAAGCGCCGTGACCCGGCGGTGAAAACAAAAACAGATTTGATGATTCGAGCGTCGTGAGGTTCGATGAGACTCGTGCCGACGGGATTCCTCCGTTAAACTCGGCGGAATTGCGGAAAACGGAGGTTTTGTCCGGACGGGTCGGCGATGGCGCCGAGCGGGCGCAACTCGCTGTCGCAACCGTGTTTTGGTTTTTCTTGAACGTTGGGCGTCGTAGTTTCTGCGGGGAAAGTCCGGCCGGAGTCCTCGTTCCCGTGGAAACTGACTCGTGTTGAGTAACGTTGACGTGCTGGAAAGAGCTGGATGTCAGAGCCGGACCTGCAGATCCCAGTGAAAGAAGCTCCACTGCTGGTCTACAACACGTCCTGAGTCGGAGTCCAAGGACCAGCGGAACTCTGGGTCAGGGTCTGGATCTGGGCATTCGACTGGGTCTCAGTCTGGGTCTCAATCCGGGACTGGGTTTGGATCTGAATTTGGATCTTGGTCTCAATCCGGAACTGGGTTTGGATCTGAATTTGGATCTTGGTCTGGGTCTGAGTCTGGATCTGGGTCTGGGCCTAGGTTTTTGTCTTGGTTTGGATCAGAGTCTGGATCTCGATCTGGGTCTGGGACTGGATCTTGATCTGGCTCTTGGTCTGGGTCTGGGTCCGGCTCTGGCTCTTGGTCTGGATCTGGGCCTGGGCCTAGGTTTTTGTCTTGGTTTGGATCAGAGTCTGGATCTCGATCTGAGTCTGGGTCTTGCTCTTTGTCCGGGTCTGGATCTCAGTCTGGCTCTTGGTCTGGATCTGGGTCGGGCTCTGGCTCTTTGTCCGGATCTGGGTCTTGGTCTTGGTCTTGGTCTGGGTCTGGCTCTGGCTCCCGGTCTGGGTCTGGGCCTGGATCTGGGTCTGGGCCCAGGTTTTTGTCTTGGTTTGGATCAGAGTCCAGATTTCGATCTGGATCTTGATCTAGCTCTTGGTCTGGGTCTGGGTATTGGTCTTGGTCTGGATCTGGATCTGGATCTGGATCAGGGTCTGGATCCGGCTCTTAGTTTGGGGTTCAGAATTGACTTTAAATTCCCCGGAAACGAACGAACCTCCCCCTGCCTTTAGATGCAGCGATCGACACTCCCCTGGCATGGATTGATCCAGGAGGCTCCGAAGCCGAGCTCCAGTTCCCGCTGTCCTCATCTAACTCGTGTTGAGGTTCCAACCCCCCCTGGACTCCCCTCCCCTTCGGGGTCTCTTTGCAACCGAACCCCCGACTTACTGCCGTCACCACCGAAATAGACGCTCTGTAATTTTAGCAACTCAGAGGAACCTGCTGCTCTTCCTCTCAAGACCCCCAAACTCCGTCTCTTTGTCCGGCGGCCTTTGTTTGCGACTTGGAAGGTCTTGGAGGGTCTTGGAGGGTCTTGGAGGGTCTTGGAGGGTCCGCTGAACCGGATTTGGCTCCGCTTGCGATGCTGCCGGATGAGTTGGCGCTGGCGCCTCCCATTTTCAACCGCAGGATGAGCGCATTTAATTTTAGCCCCTTGGGTTTTTTAGGGGTTGCCTAATGCACCGCCGTCACATGACGGGAGGCCACATTCGGCCCGCCGCCGCGACAAATACAGTACGGCGTGGTTTTCCAAAAATAAGCGTCGGCACGTCTTGTCCCTTTTTTTTTTTTTGTTTTGCGACACGCCGTATTGTCGGGAAGCGTTCCCGTAAACGTCTTCCGCCGTCGCCGGCTTCACCAGCTGCTCCCTTTTGTTTCAGATCACCTGATTATTTTTGCGAAGCGCGACAGCAGCCCGTCCTGGAATCACAGGACTCCACTCCGGCTAATTGAATTAATCGTGATTGCCGTTGCTCGCCGCCATTGTTTTCCAACCATCTTTGATATTATTATCCAATTACTTGGATAAAACCCCAATGTTCCAACCTCTGGAAGGTACGTGACCTCTACCAAGAACTACTTAGTCAATCGGGGGGTTTTGGTTTTTCGTCGTCGGTCTCATCGCTCAGCGGATTCGTCGCTCTGGACTTATTTATTAACCACAAGACAAGAATTTTGAAAGATTACGATATCGCCATTTTTAAGCCGATTAGCCGCTAATCGAGTTTGGATGATACCCTTCCGTTTTAGACGTGATTCGAATCTCGGAATAATCGTCCCCCGGCTGCTTTCGTCCCTCGTCATCGGCCCGGTCGTCTTCGTTTGCGCCAATAAATCAAGCCAGACTTTCATTACGGTAATTCGGATCGTTTACATCCGATCAGAAAAAACTCAATTACGACCCGTTGCGATGATGGGAAAACAAGTCCGACATTTTGATGTCTTTATCGATAGGGGCGTATTTACCGCAGCGATCATCCCATAAGCGTTGATTCAACCAGTGTAAGGACTCGTGAAAAACGACCTTCTCACTCCTGAAGACTACTTTTTAGTCGCCGCCTAGTCTGAGACTTTACAAAGACTGTGAATCTTACAGGGTCGCTGTTTACAAGACTACAACTAGATCGCTCTGGCGATCGTTTGTCCGTCAGGTTTTCGCTTTCGTTGGAGCTCACCCATTGGTTGTTGATCGTGTTACGTCAGCGTATAGACCGAAAGACTCATATTGTCGTAAACACCGGACTTGGAAAAGGCCGATCGACGGCTGAGCCACCAAGATAAAACGGGAGGGAGCTGCATCTCCAGTAAGACTCCAGTAAAACTCTCAAGATTTCCTTCCGACTTTCAGTTTTAAGTCCACATCTGTGAAAATCGTTAGGTGTAAAGCTTATTTGCGTGAGATTATCAACAAAAACCCCATGAGCGAGCGTCCAAGTCAAAAGTCAACCTTATTGTCAATTCTGCCGTACGTAGAACAAGAGGACCTCAAATTATAAATGATTTGTCACAGAGAACAACGAAAAGAAAGAAAAATGATAGCAGTAATTGGCCATTATACTAAAAATCCAAATTTTAGTTTTAGTTTCTGTGCAACATAATTAAGAAATCTGGCAGAAAAAAAGAAAATGTCCACGATCTTTATGGATCTGAGTCTTATTGATATCATGATTTCTGCTCAGGTGCAGAAAATGTCCGTCTTGCATCTGGAAGGGGTCTTTAATTCCACGTTTATCGTCACCGCTTGTCGTCTTTGTCTCTTCCTGGCAGTTTCCAGATCCCAATTTTTTAATTTCTAGTAATTCTGATAATAATTACGAAATGCAGAGCAAAAAACTGCATTGAAATAGAAAAGAAAGCGAGATGCCAAAGTCAATTTCTCAGCATGTTCTGGACGTACAGAGGAATCGAGAAGATATTTCTCACAATCCTGCCGTGATGTGAAATTAACAAAATAGAGTGCAAATGAAACAATAAAGTGCACTGACATTCAGCTATAAGGTATAAAGTGCACGCAGATACAAACTGTAGGTGAAAAGATTGCATTAGACGGCATGAAGTGGATAAAAGTGTCTGATTTGATTGTAGAGAGTAGCAGTAGAGGTCAAAAGGTCAGGAAGTCATACCGTAATGGTACAGTCGCAGCTATCAGATTTACAAACATATGAACCCAAAATCTCTAACTGCAGCACACAATAAGCACATTTAATAAAAAAAAAATAGTTATGGTCTTACCTTTACCATTTTAAAGTGAGTAGAGGAAAAAATAAATGAATGGCTGCACTTGACTTGCTAACTCTAGCTTGCTGTCCTTGAGCTGCCATCACACGATCTACATTGAGGCTGGACAGTCGGCTGCCTCACCGCGCATCTCCTCTTGATATGTAAATGTGAAAATCTGGCGATTTTGAATAAAAAAAACAATCGTCACAATCTAAAACTTGTGATGTTAAATGAAAAACACCTTTATAATGCAAAACGCTGATAAATATAACCATTTAATTCCTTTTTTCATTGTACATTTTTTTCCTTCTAAGATGGGCAAGTGAGGCAGGGCCTCTCCTGCCTCCCCTGACTGCACGTCACTGAACAGCATCATGTTTATGTCTGCCAAACCATGAAATCCAAATTGTGACGCGGGATCGCGGCAACTGGCGCTCTAGTCGAGACTGAGTCGGGTTATCGCGCAGTTTTGTAAAGATAATAAGAATTTTTTCGCGTTTCTGCGACCGTCTGTGAGTTTCCAAGTGCGACGCTTTGTCTGCGGCCTCTCCGGAGCATGAGAAACACTGAATGAAGAGTTCAGGGATAAAAATACCCCCGTCCTCTGAAGCTCTGGCTGGGCTTCAGAAAGAGGCACTAATCAACCTCGGCGCTCCGACATCTCTGTGAGAGAGAAAACACCTCACCGATCAAACATTCAATGATTTAAGTCGCAGTTTGTGTCTATTCTTACGCTTTGCTGAGAAACCGGCTCTTTATTTACCGCTTTAAAAGAGAAATGAGCTATTTGGTCGCGAGCGAGACCGACCGAGAGCCAGAAGGTCAGATTCCTGCTCTGCCAAACTGACCGCTTCTCCATGGAAGAAGCAAACCACGGCCGCTTTTGGAAAAAGACCTTCCTGTCCGTCACCGAGGTCCCACAAACTCGATTTTTCATTTCTGCCTCGAAACAATGCAGCGTTCTGTTCGACGCCAAAAAGTCCCGGAAGCTCGGGGTTTACGTCCGAACGCCGAGATCGCCTTCACGCTCGAGCGGCGTATCTGAGGGGAAAGTAAGAGCGACACCTTTTAAACTTGACTTTTAAAGGCCAAAGGGATCTTGTTTTACTGGAACCACGACGGCAGGACAGGGTCCACCTTTGTTCACCCACTCAGAGTGGAATGAGAGGTGTTCGGTTCGTGGAAACATGTGGGAAGGCAGAAGCAGGTACAGATGTAGACAGAAATACCACGGGTCAAACTCGAGGCCCGCGGGCCAAATGCGGCCCGCCGACTCATTTTATGCGGTCCGTGAGAATAATTCACAAAAGGTCTAATTTTCATCGAATAAATACTTTCCCGCAATTCATGCCGATCGCAGTGGATCCATGTCAACGTCAAGTGGAATTAGGAAATACAAATGACCCCTAATTGTCCGGGAAGAGAAAAGTTGATGCGGATGAAATTCATTTGTAACATTTTGGATTTGAATTCATTTTGGAGTAGTTCCATTTATTTATATTTATGTGGTAACAGTTCCATGTGGCCCTTTGAGGGCAACCACGATGCTGATGTGCTGATATGCTGATATATACAATCCAGTCTGGTCATCTTTTTAAAATCTTATTTTCCTGCTGCTAAAAGACTTACTATCTATAATAATTAGCTACAAGAAGGAAAGATTGTGCAGCTTGTTGATCACAAACAAAGAGTTTCCGGATTATTCTGATGGTTGTTCTCAGGCGTGGCTGCAGCTTTTCTTCGCTTCTTGAGCCTCCTGCTGTGCAGCAACCAAGAACTGGAGCTTTTTAAAGTAAAATATCTTGAAAGATGTTCCCAAACCCTATGTCACTACATCCTTTAAAATAAAAGAAAAAAAAAAAATTAAAAAAAAAAAAAAGCAATAAATAGATAAATAAATAAATAAAAATATATATCAACTATATTAATTTATATTATACACTATAAATTAATATAGTTATAGGTGGTCCCTTGTTTAGACCTTAGAACACTTGATAGCCTTAACTTTGACAATTTATATTTTATTGTATTTCTTATTCTCCCTCCTTCCTACTATTATCTATTATTGTTATGTTTTTGCTTGAAACTCGGGCACAACAATTTCCTTCGGGATTTTCTCATCTCATTCTCATCTCATATATATATATATATATATATATATATATATATATATATCTATATATTTTTTTTTTTTTCATTTTAAATTCCACTAAATATATCGTGCCTACTGCAAGATGAGGTGTTTCCCCCGATCGAATCACTTCTGCTCCTCGACAAACATCGATGCCGGCCAAAGCAGAAAGTCCCAGGTGGTCTCGATTGCGCGAATGTTTTGCTGAATTATCCCGTTTTTTTTTTTTTTTGTTTTTTTTTTTGCTGCTTCCATGAGAACAGACGAGAGGGAGAAAGGAAATAATGAGCGCAGATGCTCGGTTGAATACAAACACGTGTAAACACTCCCAAATGAGCGCCGGGCGTGTCGACGCTAACAGCTGAGGTGAATTGGCAAACGGACTTTGCTGGAATCGTGGATAAACATAAAAACGTCCGGCGCGGTGAAAAGGAAAGGAATGATAATGACAAACACTGTAACGACGGAATAAAGTTGGTCGCTAAGGTAACCACGGAGGACGGATCTTGCTTTCGTTTTGGACGAACCGTTCCTGCACGTTGTCTCGCCATTTAAAATCGCGGATTGCGGAAAAACCGAATTAACCGAGCTGGCGGATGGGGTGTTTTCCGTGGAGATGACGGTGATGACGCTGTGCTCCTTTTTTTTCTTCTAAAAGAGGGACTTTTTTTTTCAAAGCGTTTCAAAACACCTGCCTCCATCAGGTGCCTTGTCATTACCCCCCTCAAAGAGGCGCCGAACCCGTGTTATTTCCACCGGGGCGCAACATGCTAACCCGGCGGCGGCCGACATCTGGTCTCGTTCTGCAGCTATCGAACATCTGGAGCCTCCGGTTGCTACCGTTGTGAGCGAGACAACAGGGTCTCCTTCTAAACACTGGTCTGTGGAGCAGATATCTGGGTCAACTTGAAATAGCTTGTTTGCTCAGCTTGGACACACAAAGGGCGAGGTGATTAGAGAAACACGTAGAGGCGATACGGACGCAGCCGGAGGCCGAGGAGGTCGCGTCGAAACGCAACCGTTTGGAGATTGAAGTCCTAGAAAATATCAAGGTTAGTTCGTTCCAAACGTTCAGGACGATCGAAGAAGCTTTGGAAGCCCGTTTGAAGCTCGGTGAGGTTTCGACGGGTTCCACGCCGTCGGAAACATCTGAACATTGCTGTTCCAAAATCACATGCTGGCGAATCCTGGCTTCATCTCTGAAAAGGAGGAAGACGGAGATAGCGATCAGCTAGCCGGCGCGGCTAATATTTACAGGCGCACGCAATAATCCGGAAATGATGGTAATTTCCTGGATGTTTTAATGCTTCTTTTATTGTTTTTATGACCCAAATGCCGGGCGGGAACGCAATGAGTACGTACCAATGAAGACAGTACCTCGCTTTTTACATCTCCTGGGTTCCTATCAGTTAATTATGTGATCAATCGCCCGTGGATTCATGTTGTGATGACGTTCGGGTGGTCAAAGGGAGATCCTGTGACTGGCTGAAGGTTGGAAGTAATCCTCATATAGCCAAAGATCTGGTTACATGGTGGATAAATAAAATGTTGTCCTGCGTTGACAAGGAATAGGAATACATGTTTTGGTCCATAGACTCAATGGTAGCTAAACTAGACCAAATCAGGATTCGTCTCAGTGAGACAAGACTCGATTAAGGGACGGTACGCCGTGGAAGAAGGAACAGCACATGTTAGATGTTTTGGAGAGAAGGTTAGAGAAGCCAGACTGAGATGGTTGGGTCATGGACAGAGGAGGGATGGAGAATATATTGGTAGACGGATGCTGGAATTGGAGCTGCCAGGCAAGAGGTCTGGAGGAAGACCAAAGAGAAGATTTATGGACATAGTGAGAGAAGATATGAAGGTAGTTGGTGTGAGAGAGGAGGATCCAGAGAATAGGGTTAGATGGAGAAAGTCGACTCGCTGTGGCGACACCTGAAGGGAAAACCCGAAAGAAGAAGAAGAATCTGTCATAGGGGTGCAGGACATGTATGGCCGAGCAAAGTGATGATTGAGATGTTTTGGACATGAACAAAGGAGTGTTCATGTCCAAACCATGGTGAAGATCTGGGCAGAAGGTTGCTGAAGGTGAAGCTGCCAGGCAAGAGGTCTCGAGGAAGACCAAAGAGAGAAGATATGAAGGTAGTTGGTGTGAGAGAGGAGGATCCAGAGAATAGGGTTAGATGGAGAAAGTCGACTCGCTGTGGCGACTCCTGAAGGGAAAAGCCGAAAGAAGAAGAAGAAGACACCGTGGAAGAAGCGATTCCCAATGGACCCAACGGGATTTAAGTCAACCGGTGAGGCGTTGATGCTTTTAAACCCCCTTCGGTTAAATATGAAAGACGTGATATATTTCTGAATGGAAGGCGCGTCGCAGATCGTCCAATGAGATGTCACGGGATGCCGGTCCTCATTGACGGCGGCCCCCCTTTTGTCTTCCGTGACCCGAGTCCGAAAAACCCGTCCCTCCTCGGCGGCGAGGCGCCGTCTCCTTCGCCCTCCCGACTTCCCCGGAGACCGACATGAATTCAGCGCGGCGGAGCGAAAACAACGAGGCCTCTTAAAAACGTTCTGGAAACGGCGTCGCCGCCGCCGAAGAGACATAATGCCTCATTGTGGAGGCTGAATGCGCTCGATTGTGCCGGACGGAGAATCTGGAAGGAAGAGGGAGGGGAAGGCATGTGATGTTTGAAGTCAACCTGACGGTGATAAAGAAAAAAAAAATAAAAAAAAAGGATTCTTCAGCTTTCGCCGGAACGGACGAGATGATGTTGAGTTTGTAAAATAATAGCAGGAAAGACGGGAGCGGCTGGAAATAGATCACGCCGACGGAGGTTTATGAAGAGCGTGAATCTTAAAGCTCTGGATGGCGTGCCGGAGATGATAAGTTATCTAACCCTAGAGTGACGCGTCATGTGATATTACCGCTCTCAGGGATGTGTGTGTGTGTGTGTGTGTGTGTGTGTGTGTTTGTTAACGGCAGACTGGCTGTTTTTGTTGAGCGCTTCGGTTCGGCTTGTCTTCTCCGCAGTGTTTTTCCTGAAGCCTTCAGGAAGCAGCTTTCAGGACGGCCCAACGGGTTTCCTGCCACCCTCCTCCTCTCACCAGCCGCCACTTCCTACTGGGAGACAATGGGAGGTCTAGTGGGGTCCCAGTATGTGTGTGTGTGTGTGTGTGTGTGTGTGTGTGAGCTGGATTTATTGGGGGGCGTAGCAGACTTCCCCTCAGTAAAGTAGATCCATCCCGGCAGCAGAAAGGCCCCGTTGTGCTGAGATTTTTGAATCCCATTAGTTTGAAACGTCATCTTAAGCTTAAAGCGTTAATGAAACGGATCTTCTTGAAATGAAGACGTTTCCGCGGCGCGTCGAGTGCAGGATCGAACCGGCTTTATGTTTGAGAGCGTTCGGGGTGACGGGGAAAGGTTATGGAAATTTGCTCCCTTTCCTGGAAATCAGCGGAGAAAGAAGGTTGGAAAGAGTTTATTCTCGGCCCGTTTAACAGCCGTCTGTATCTGTTTTTATTTTTGTTTTTTTTGGTTGAGCTTTTCAATCATACGACGGAAGTTTAGTCGAAGAGGAAGCGCTCTTTTCTTTCTGGACATTTCACAGAGGCCTAATTTGCTGACGGCAACTGGATACATCAGGTTTAGATCGGTTTAGATCTTCAAACCAAATAAAGTCTGATTGTACCTTGTTATATAATGTTATTGCTAGTTAGCGTAACTTTTTCTAAGGGGTTTATTTCAAAAGTTCTTAAGCATTTAATGGCCCGTTACTTTCAAAGTAATTAGAAGTTTTTCCTTTTGTTTACTTTTGTATGGATGATGACATGCAAAACAATGTCGGCGCATTTATACGATCATCAACCATTTGAAAATTCAACTAAAATGCCCCAAAAATGTAAATATATAAATTGCAATTTTCTTTTTGTTCAATTGACACTGCGGAAAAAATTCAATAAGAAACGTGGCTCGCCAGGAAAAATAATTTCCCACCCCTGACTTAAGACTTTGCATTTAAGAGTAAGTATCTCAGGCCAGAGTGGAACTTATTGTGTGTGTGTGTGTGTGAGAGAGAGAGAGAGAGAGTGTGTGTGTGTGTGTATTATGCATAAATATAAGGAAGCCAGTGTTTGTATCTTCTTTCTATGCGTCTCTCCATGTGTCCACGTTCCTGAATGGGGTTTTTCTCATGTAAAACAGTCGGATAGTAAAAGCTGCTGTCAGCGAGGGAGGATGTTGGCTTTTACCGCCTCCCTTCCTCCCTCCCTGCCGGTCCGTCCGTCCGTCCGTCCGTCCGTCGGCGCGTCTCTGGCTCCTCCGTTCGGGAAAAGGGTGGCGGTGTAGATGAGGTCACCGTTGGAGAACACGAGCTGAGCCTCTGACCGGCTCATCACGTGTTCCTTTGCTGCCTGAAGCGGAAAAACCGCCTCAATTTCACTTGTGTGTTTTTTTTTTTTTTTTTTTTTTTTTTTTTTCCTGAATTTGCCAATTTTCTTCAGTTCTAATTCATTTTGTTTTTTTTGTTATACGTTCCCCAAAATCTCTCCCCTCCAGCGAGACGTTGGCTATGGGTGTGTGACTGAGTTGGCGCTCGGCGGCGCAGCTTCTGCCAACAGAGTATGAATGTGACAGTGTTAAATAGAAAGGCGGTCCGGGTATCACGCCTTCTTCAAACGCCAGCCAAAGCGTCGCCGGGACGAATCGGTCCGAGATATCCCAGGGTTTTATTTAACACGGACCGAAAAAAAGAAAATAAAAAGAATCGCGGCGGTGGAAACTACAGCAAACACATCTGGGTTTAGCTCCCGTAAACAACGCCAGGCCGCTAAAAACGACGACGAAGCTTAGATTTGCGGAAAAAAAAACAATACAAGCTCCTGAACGCGACCGGCGTGGATGTTTTAAATGAAAGTCATATGGAGTTTATAACACATAATAAACCCAGGAGGTCACACGATTATTGTAATCGTGTCCGAGGGATCCGTGAACAGTAGACAAATGAAATATGGTCTTGTGTAACAGTCAAACCGTAAATTCGTTGCATCCCCGGCGCTTTTATGCCACAAAGGGCTTTTGATAAAATCACATCTTAAGATTGGCCGTATTTTTGCCGCGTTCGTCCGCGTGAAAACGCAAATATCGCTCGGATCGACCGAACGCGTCGCAGAACACGGTACGTACGTTTTAATGTTCGCCCGAAAGCGGGTTTAAAGCGTATCTATTTCGAGTTTTACCAGCATGTGGGCTTTTAGATTCAATTAACATCAGCCGTGTTCATTCGTTCACGTGTTTGACGGACGCTTCGGCTCGGCGTGCCGAGCGATGGAATGCATCTCCTCCCTGCAGTCTGTAATTTGCTGTCTGTCATCAAATCAGAGAGAGGAAAAAAAAAAACAGCAACACTTTAGAGAAACTGAGGGAAGTGTGTTTGGAGAGGTGGGGGAGAGAAAGAGGCAAAATGGGAGTCATGTGAGGAGGAGGAGGGTAAACAGTGTGGAAGAAGGTTGCAGCAGAAACTGGCTCTGGGTGTTGATGAAGGGAAGGTGATGTTTTGTGTCCAAAACTGCAGTCGGCATGTCGTTGTTTATTTATGTGGAGCTTCAATGGGAGATCCAGAACTTTCTACACTGCTCAAAAAAATAAATATATTTCTGCAGGGGTGGGCATTCCCGTTCCTGTTTTTGGTCTTCTTGCAACAAATACATGTAATCTATTCAGCCTGACTTTGGTGGCATCGGGAATCATATTGGTCGATATTGGATATCGGACGAATCGGGTTTGAAAAGTGAATGGAAAGCGGAGCTTTGTCGGATTTGTCGAGTTTCCTGCCCGTCAAGTCAACTTCTTCAAAGCGACAATGACAGGAAATCGCCGTTGTGACGATGTAAAGTAAATATACTGCTCAAAAAAATAAAGGGAACACTTGAACAACACAATGTAACTCCGAGTCAATCCCACTTCTGTGAAATCATAGTGTCCACTCAGGAAGCAACACACATTCATCTTGACTTGTTTTAAGGACATTACATCAAAGTTGGATCAGCCTGGAGTTTGTTTTTACACTTTCATTTTGAGTGTGATTCCTAATCCAGACCTCCATGGGTTGATACAATTGATTTCCATTGATCCTTTTTGTGTGATTTTGTTGTCAGCACATTCAACTGTGTAAAGAGCAAAGTATTTCATAAGAATATTTCATTCATTTAGATCTAGGATGTGTTTTTTAAGTGTTCCCTTTATTTTTTTGAGCAGTGTGTAATCTATTTAGCCTGACTTTGGTGGCATCGGGAATCTTATTGGCCGATATTGGATTTTTGACGAATCGGGTTTGAAAAGTGAATGGAAAGCGGAGCTTTGTGGATTTGTCGAGTTTCCTGCCCGTCAAGTCAACTTCTTCAAAGCGGCAATGACAGGAAATCGCCGTTATGACGATATAAAGTAAATACATAAAACACTCCGACATGAAGCCGCGTTTCATTTTTCTATAAATATTTCTTTCGAGCTCAGCTCGATTGAAAGGCACCGATTTTGCATCTTCGCCAGGTAGAATTAACCACCAACGTGGAAAAGCGACGGCGCAGTAAAACCGTCCAATAAAAGAGCGGCAGTGTGACTTCGTGCTGCATCGTAAAAAGCAAAGTAGCGCCGGCGAGCGGCGGAGACCTCAGGTGAGAAGAACCAGACACACACTGAAAAGAAACAGAGCGGCGGCTGATAAGGTGATGCTGTGCAGAAACGCCGCTATCAGCCTTCGGGTATCTTCGCCGTCCACTTACGTCGTGCTTATTTAAATAAATCTATCGGTCGTTACAACCCAAAAATATAAGCTGTGATAATTGGTGTGTGTACTGTTGTGCGGCTCGCCGGCACGCCATAAATCCCATCTCGGGGCTGACAGATGCGGCGTGTGTGTGTGTGTGCGTGTGTGTGTGTGCGTTGCTGTTTGTGTTTATAGGTTATCAGTCTGGTAGAAGGACGACTGGTGTTTTGCAACAACATGTGGTAGGAATGCGCCTCGGGTGCGCTGGAAAACACATCTGTGTGTGTGTGTGTGTGTGAAAGACTAAATGAATGACTGCATGTATGTGAGGTTTGTGTGTGCAAAGTATGAGTTACCGCCTCCAAGACGGCATCGGTGTTTATATTTCCCGCACACAGGCGGGCGCACAACGCGGCACCAGGGAAACAATAGCGCTAACTTTTAAACGTCCGAAATTTGATTCGGTCAAGTAACAGCCGCAATTGGCTATAAGAGGCTTCATTTATTCTTACGCAACCGTTGGAGAACGACTTCGAGTTTCCTGTTTTCTGCACCAAATTAGATTTTTGGCTCCTGACCCTCGGGGTCGGGACCGGGTCGGTGACGAACATCCCGCCTCTCGTGGCGTTCGGATCGTCTCGGTCTCGTCGCCGCGTCTTGTTTAATTTATTTTCTTCTGCCTTCTGCTAACTCACCATCCAGGTTCTTGCTAGAAGATATTTGTCATTCGTGCATAAATGTAGGATATTTCCCCTTCCGACTCGTGTTCGGAAGCGCCGTCTTTCCCCAACTTTAGTTTTTGCAGCGTTTGTCGCACCTGAGGATGTGGTATTCGGCGGCGGCGGCGGCGTGCCTGGACGCCCGCTGACCTCTTTCCTCTTTGGCAGGGCTGCGAGCCGCAGGGCGGAGGGAACCAGCCTGAGCTCCAGCTGAATGAATCATTCACCGAGCGGCTGAGAGGTAAGCTTCTCCTCACCGCGTCCCGACAAACTCCGGGAAGATTTATTTGACTAAGAAATCCGTCCAATTGAAATTTAGGTTACCCATTAGTCATGGTTATCCCGGGTCTAACAGTTATTCTATTTAGTCGTACCTTCGGAGCTTTCGTCCGCAGCCAAAAACTACTCGTCTGTCCGAAGCGAATTTCGGAAATCCAGCTCCCGGGCGAAGGTTTTCCCTAAATTTACAGGAGTCCGGCCGCTTTCTTGCTAGCAGACGGAGGTCGTCAATGTCGGACGACCGACTTTAGATCGGGTTTTAAACACACTGCGAGTCCCAGACAGCAAAAACCAAGGGTTTGGCTTCTCGTTTGAACCCAGACAGAAAGAATTAATCAGCCATTGAATCAGCATGTATTCGCGGTTTCGGCGTTCCTGACTTACCGTTTACTTTATGACTCCACTCGATCTTGTCGCGCTCTAGTCCAGAAATATCTACACGGTCGCACTTGTATCCGCACCTTCACGGGACGATCGCAACCCGTTTGCGCTCCGGAAACCGCAAAGAGGTCTTTGAAAGCCTGGCGAGGGAACAGAAGAGCGCTGTGAGTCGGTGATGATGTCACGCTCCGTGTCATCGCCTCTGTCGAGGAAACGTAAACAGCGGGTGAATTTTGAAAACACCTTCTCCCGAACGAGAGATCTCGCTTCTTCTGAACGCGGTCACAGGCCGTCACGTGCGCCGGCGAGCCGTAAGAAAATCACATAAACCCGGTCAGGCACCGCCGATCTTTGTAGTAGCATTTGTAGCTTCCATAAAGCCGCATCTATTTCCGCTAGTAAGGTGAATATACGGGACCGGACGGGTTGTTTAAACTCCTTTTGTTGTTTTAAATACGCCTCTTTGACACAAAAGCGCCGATCTGGCGGCTGTTATTTGGAGAAATTCACATTTATGGCAAAAAAGGAAAAAACTCGCTCTCGCTTGTCTTTTCCACTTTTGCGTTTCTTCTTTCATTTCTCCGCCGTGTCTATTTTTGGTCGGATCACAGTGGTTTCCTGTAATTAAATGCAGTTTTGCAACTTTTGTCCCCAGTGAGTAAGAGTCGACTGTATTTTTACCCGGCTTGTCATTCATGACGCATTTCTCTGCGTGTCCTTAGGTGTTGTTTTGAACCCGCATGTGCTGAAAGGTCCCCCCGAAAATGACTCAGTCAGTGCAAGTGAACCCGAAGCTGCCCGGTAAGAAAATGCAATTGTTGGATTTCTTGTGCTTTTTCCTTGTCATAACAAGCCGGCTTTGTATTTTCCACGTTAAAACCCAACAGCAGGTTGCTTATTACCAGAAAGATGTTTCTGTTGGAGTGTTGTTGTCGAGCCGTTACAGGACGTAAAAGTGCTGATTTAATAAACGGATTAAAATTCCCATTGGCATCGTGGAAACGACACTGGAAACAGGACGATGATCTTGGACTTTAGGAGTTGGGAGATCGAACCAAACTGGGTGTTTTTCGACGTCGCGTAGCTTTTTATAATCGGGTTTTTGCTTCGGTATCTAACTTTTAGAGCTTTTAGTGCGAGCGTTGCTTTGTTTACATGGAATTGTTTAAAACTACTGTATTTTTTATGGGTTTTGTCGTTTCTCAATGCTAGAAAATAACATTTTGAATCATTTTGGATTGACTTCTCCTTTCTTTTCTGCTATTTTGTGAAACTCCTAGAGCTTTTAGTTCGAGCGTTGCTTTGTTTACATGGCATTGTTTAAAACTACTGTATTTTTTATGGGTTTTGTCGTTTCTCAATGCCAGAAAATGACATTTCGAATCGTTTTGGATTTACTTCTCCTTTTTTTTCTGCTGTTTTTGGTAAACAGAAACATTTTAAAATGAGATTGTCCACTCCTGCAGCGTCAGCAGGGCTTAATGCAGCTTATATAACCACGTAGCCAACGTCCGGTCGAATGCTTGTTTTCTCTTCAGATCTGGGCACTCCGTTCATCTACGCCAGCCAGGAGGAAACGGATCAGCCAGGATCCTACTCCGTCCAAACCCCATACGGATTCCAGCTCGATCTGGACTTCCTCAAATATGTGGAAGAGATCGAGAGCGGGCACAACCTGCGCAGGGCCAATGTTGGCGCCCGACGCCCCGGACGGGGGCTCAAACTTTCCCAGAGAAGTCCCGGCGTTGGAGGTCGCGCCAGCGGTTGGACTTCCACGGAGTCTCTCGCCTCTCCGGTGAGCGAGGACGGCCGGGCTCCTCCTCCCCCGCCGCCGCGCAATCGCCTCGGGTCGGCGCCCTGCGAGGTTCTCTCGCTGTCCCCCGTCACCCTCCACAACGTTCCCCCGTTGTCCAAAGTGCCGCCCCCGCCTCCGCAGCGCAACCCCAGAGTTGAGCGGACTCTTCTGGAAACCAGCCGCCGGTTACAGCAGGAGCAGGGCCACCAGCACCAGAACGGCGGACGATTCCAGCTGGCGGATCCCCCGAAGCAGCTGAGCGCGGCGTCGCCTCAGCCCCTGCAGAGCGGCTGGGTCAAACCCAGTCCCCAGACGTCGGGCCGCAGCACCCCGGCCGCCAACGCCGCCGCCGCCGCCGCCGCCGTGGCTCCGGTTCCGCCCAGCCAGCTTCAGACCGTAAGAGAGCAGATGGCGACGGCTTTGAAGCAGCTGAAGGAGATGGAGGAACGAGTCAAAGGCGTCCCGGCGCTTGAGAAAGAGGTGTCGAAGCTTCGGGAGGAGAAAGAGATGCTCCTGCTCGCCCTCCAGGATAAGAAGGTCGCCGGGGAGGAGCCCCAGACGCCCAAACAGTCCGTAGACTCCTCGACCCAAACTACGGAGAACCTCCAGAGCAGTTCCAAAACCCCGAGCCGGCTTCCGTCGCCGACGTCACCCTGTCACAAAGGCCTCGGGGCCGGCGAGCTGAAAAGACTGACCGAGAAGTTCGAGGTGAAGGAGGAGAAAGCGGCGGAATTGCCCGCCAAAGCTCCGTCGAAGGTCTCGAAGAAGATATCGGTCGCCGTCGGCAACGACCTGCCGATGGACTCCGTTATTTTCTACTACAGCCGAGGCGTGAAAGACGCCTCCGAGGGAACCTCGGTGGACGTCAGCGAGAAAGGCACGGCGACGGAGGCGCCTCCGGTTCGCGAGGAAGGAATTCAAGTCGGGGCGGAAACCGAGGATACCGGCGTTTGGGTCATGGAGTCGCTACTCGGGCTGACGTCCGAGTCGCAGCGTGAAATGGACACTTTACAGGACACCATCAGATTCCAGCAGGAGTCCATCGGGGCTCTGGAGGACCAGCTCGGCGTGGCCGACAAAGACCTGCGGATGCTCAGAGCCCAGGTGGAAGAAAAAACCTCGAGAGCCACCCGTGAGATCGGCGTTCTCGCCAAACCGGACACGAAGAACGCCCACGCGGAGGCGGCGTCCCCGCCTTCGCTGGACGCGTCGGTCCTTTGCCGTCCAGAGGTGAGTGACGTTTGCGTGGGCGGGGGTTTGGAGGCCCGTCAGACCGAACGGGGAACCCAGACGGATCCCGTCGAGACGCAAGAGGAAGCGGTTTCGCTGGTCAGCACCGGCTGCCAGTGGGAGAATCCGTTTGGCGAAAACGCCGAAGCGCAGAAAGGCCCGCAGCCGAAGAAGAGGCAGCTGACCGTCGCCGAGTACAGAGTTTCCGCAGAAGAAGCGGTCAGCACCGCCCAAAACACCCAGGGAGACGATGGAGATGCGGCGGCATCCAGCGACATCCGGACGGGTATTTACGCAGATTAGTTTGCGATGAGGTCAAATATTTCTCTTGTGCGCATTTGGGAATATTTGGTTTATGAAGTAGAGTGCGGAAAAAATCTGCACACCAAAAACACTCAAAAAAAAAAAAATTTTTTTTTTTTTTTTTTTACATATAGCACTTTTTTTTTTTGAGCAAACTGTTGAAAGGCTCTTCCTCAGATGTTTATCAAACATGTTATTATGTTACTGAAATCAATCAGAACGATCATCTGATTGATTCCCTCATTTTTTTTTTGATTGATATAATTGATATATCATGTCATATTTAACATTATAACATTATCCTCACTGATATGTTTTTCACACATGTAAGAATATGGGGGACTAAAAAACATTGTTGATCAAAGGGCTTCAGCGTACAATATGAAGTTGTGAATCATATTATATTGTTTTGTCTTGCAAAAAAAATACAATTCAATTGCAATTCAATCTAATCTTATAAAAAATAAAATTTTATACAGTATGCTGAAGCCCTAAAAAAGCACAATTATAATATAATATAACATAATATAATATGATATAATATAATATAATATAATGTGATATAATATAATATGCAACTTTATATTGTTTGGTGGTGCCCTAAAAAAAGGTAAATAAATAATAATAAAGGTAAATAATAATAATGATAAAAAAAAAAAAAAGTATCAGCTATATCTATCGGATATGTCTATGATATATTGAACAAGAGGTAATCAATCAGGTGATCATACTCATTAAAAATGGTGCCAGAATAACACACATCTCCGGTGAGCATCTGAGGAAAAGCCCAAGTTTTTTTGTTTTGCATTTAAAATAAATTATCTTTCTTTTTGGAGCATTTTTGGAGCGGATTTTTTCAAACTCTACTTAGTCGACCTTTTTTATTTTGAATCCAGCGCCGGTTTCTAAATGTGTAGTTTGTCTATTTTAACTCTTTGACAAGACTATATGTTTTATTAATATGTATATCCTGAGGGGAAAAACAAGGAGTTGCATCGGAGTCGGTTAATATTCCGGTTTCTCCTTTGAAAACAGGCTCGCTAAAATCAATCATGAAGAGAAAGGATGGAAGCAGTTCAGGCGAGAATCGCACCACTGGCAAGAAGAGCCTGCAGTTTGTGGGCATTCTAAATGGAGGGTGGGTAATATTAAACCTTATTTTATTTTCTACCGCAGTAAAAATAAGATGTAGGGCAGCAGATGGTCTCCGCCACGAGGCGGCTAATTTGACGAGGACGTAAATTCGCTAAAAGTCGGCGAGACTCGTGGGTTAAAACGGACACGTCCATCCGTCAGGTATGAATCCACATCCAGTGAGGAGGACGAGGAAGAAGAAGAAGAAGAAGAAGAAGACGAAGAAGAAGATGAGGAAGATGGAAGTTCGTCCGGAGAAAGTGGAGAAGGAGAGTGTTGCGACAGCACGGAGGAGGACGAAGCAGCGCTGGAGGAAGAAACATCTGAGGAGGAAAGAAATGTCGACCTGGATGAGACCGACACCGACGAGGAAACTCTGCGATCCAGAAGTTATTCATCTGACGGGGTCAAAGAGAAGTATGTCCTATTTATTCTCTTTTCTGGAATGATCTATTCTATTTCCAAACCCAAAAGCGTTCCAATCACCAACAACAACAATCCTAATCTTTTCAAAGAATGTTATGTCTAAATAGTACACGTATGCATCTGTAAGACAGTAAATGCAGATTCCCCCTTGGTGAATTTGTAAAAGACCTTTAATTTATCTTCCGATTTCACGATCAATGTGGAGTACAGAGAAGGCCAGAGGGAGCTGCATTGTGTTTTTGTAGACCTAGAAAAAGCATATGACAGGGAGCTCTGGTATTGTATGAGGAGGTCCGGAGTGGCAGAGAAGTATGTTAGACTGGTGCAGGACATGTATGCTCGCTGTGAGACACTGGTACTGTGTGCTGTAGGGGTGACAGAGAAGTTCAAGGTGGAGGTGGGACTCCATCAGGGATCACCTCTGAGCCCCTTCTTGTTCGCAATGGTGATGGACAGGTTGACAGATGAGGTTAGACAGGAATCCCCATGGACCATGATGTTTGCGGATGACATTGTGATCTGTAGTGAGAGCAGACAACAGGTAGAGGAAAATCTAGAGAGGAGGAGGTATGCTCTGGAAAGGAGAGGAATGAAAGTTAGTCGCAGCAAGACAGAATATATGTGTGTGAATGAGAGGAACTCGGGTGGAACGGTGAGGCTACAGGGAGTGGAGATCAAGAAGCTGGAGGATTTCAGGTACTTAGGGTCAACAGTCCAGAGCGTAGGAGAGTGTGGAAAAGAGGTGAAGAGATGGGTCCAAGCAGGTTGGAATGGGTGGAGAAAAGTGTCAGGGGTACCAAGAGATAGAAGATTATTGGCCAGAAAGGAAAGGTGTACAAGACAGTGGTGAGACCAGTGATGATGTTTGGACTAGAAACTGTTCCAATGACCAAAAGACAGCAGGCAGAACTAGAGGTTGCAGAGATGAAGATGTTTAGGTTCTCTCTGGGAGTGACCAGGATGGAGAGGATCAGGAATGAGTCTATCAGAGGAACAGCACATGTTAGATGTTTTGGAGAGAAGGTCAGAGAAGCCAGACTGAGATGGTTGGGTCATGGACAGAGGAGGGATAGAGAATATATTGGTAGACGGATGCTGGAATTGGAGCTGCCAGGCAAGAGGTCTGGAGGAAGACCAGAGAGAAGATTTATGGACGTAGTGAGAGAAGATATGAAAGTAGTTGGTGTGAGAGAGGAGGATCCAGAGAATAGGGTTGGATGGAGAAAGTTGACTCGCAGTGGCGACACCTGATGGGAAAAGACGAAAGAAGAAGATTTCACCATCAATGTGGACACGTGTACAATTACATTTTTTTCTTTTTGGGTCATTGGTTGGAGCTCCTGACTCAAGCCGTGAGGTTTTGTCCAAACAACTTGCGACTTCTCTTATCAGGCATTTTACCATTTCGACGGCATACTGACTTTTTTAGTTGTATGTATTAGCACGTTAGCAGGCGAGGCTATCTTTATGAACGCCGTCTGTGTCTTGCTGCGGTTGCTTTCCACCCCAAGGTTAAAGCATGTACCTACCAACAAGCCTCTCCTTGTTTACGTGACCCATTTATTTGTCATATGACTCTGAACAGCGGTGGACTTATCACTGAATTTTCTCGATCAGAAAGAAGCTTAAATGAGATTCATATTACGTATATGTGACAAAACCCTTCTAGAACATTCAAGAAACATTGAGATTCTTTTGAATTCTTGAGGAAATCTTCTTGTCTTGGCAACTGGACTTGAATGTCTTCACCTGAAGATGCTTCTCGGATGAGGGGTGAAACGTCTTCAAGTGAAGACATACAAGTCCAGTTCCCAAGACAAGAAGATTTCCTCAAGAAGTCACCAAGACCTGGATGACAGAGAACCTCCACGTTTGAAGATTTAGTACGGGATTATTTTTTTTCCAACTGCGAAGAACCGAGCGAGCCGTTGTAATGACCAACGTTGTAAAAACTGTCCGTCACAGGTTTGAGCTCAGCTCCAAAATGCGTGAAGCCTGCCTCATTCTGAAGAACCACCTAAACGATGACATCAAAACACTGAAGAGTAAGGAAGTGGTGCGTCCCTGCATGCTTCTTCAAACCATTTTACCAAGAGAATAATGCAAAAGCGAAACCGTACAATGTATTCAAGTTGCTTCCAGCTGAACTGTAATTTGTAATTGATATCCCGGCGCCATAGAACAATTAAACTTGGGGATATTCATCAAGGCTGGGAAAAATTTCTGCCGATTGGGACGAGCAGAAAATGTCACCTGAGAACCTTTTCCTGCCAGTAGAAGCGGGGTTTACCAGCTGACGCCTTCTGCTAGTGTAGTAAATACAAGTTAAAGAGAGGTATGTCTCCATGAAGTATTGTGAAATGAAAATAACCGATGATACCCTTCTCGTAGCTCTCCAGCACTCACACTGTCCAGCTGGAGTGGTTCCGTATCTCCAGCGCGAAGATGGCTCAACCCCCGCGGGTCTCGGACTACCTGATGGCCTTCTCGGAGGTGTCCGCGGTGCTGCTGGAGCACGTCGTCAACATGACCGACGGCAACGGCAACACGGCCCTCCACTACAGCGTCTCGCACTCCAACTTTGGCGTGGTTGGCCTGCTGCTGGACACAGGTCAGCGGACGCAAGCGCCTCAAAGATGCCACTCCGGTGGTGTCATAAAGGATAAAGTCAGCCAAAAACTCAAACAGAGGAATCGAAAAGCAGTTTCTCGCAATCCCGCGATGATGTGAAATTAACAAAATTGACAAAATAACGGGGGTTAGCGCTTCGGCCTCATACCACGATGGACCCTGGGTCCATTCCGACACCTTTGCACGTTCTACCAACATTGCATGTTTCTGGAGAACCCGGTTTCCTCCATCCATCCGTTGGGTCGCAGGGGGATGCCGGAGCCTTTTCCAGCTGTCATCGAGCGAGAGTCGGGGCACAACTTGGACTCAATCACGGGGCAACATATACAGACTGACAGACAACCATTTTGGGGGGAGTTTTCCCAATTTTCTTCCAAATAACCTGCTGCATGTTTTTGGACCGTGGGAGGAAAGCGGAGGAAGCCCGTATAGACTCGGGTAGAACAAGCAAGCACCTCCCCTTGTCGGTATCGAACAAGTGTCCTTCGCGCCACTAAGTCGACCGTGGTTTCCTCCCACAGTCCAAAAACAAGCAGCGGGTTAATTGGAAGAAAATTGGGGAAAGTGCCCCTGAACGCATGAGTGAATGGTTGTTTATCTGTATATCTGGCCCTGCGATTGGCCTGCAAGCAGTCCGGGGTGTACCCCGACTCTCGCCCGATGACAGATGGGAACGACTCCTGCAACACTGACTGCAGGATAAGCTCCAGTCCATGGACGGAGGGATAGTAATAGTGTAAATTAGCAGGAAAGTGCACTGTTGCATTGAACAGTAAACCAGGGGTGGGCAAACTACGGCCCGCGGGCCACATCTGGCTCGTTGGTCTTTTTTTCATCCGGTAGAGATCGGTAGAGAATTCATACTTGATGTGAATGATCGAATGATTGGATCAATGAATGTGGGGCTCAAACAGGAGATTATTTCATTTTTGGAGCGACTTGAGAATTTTCCTGAGTTCATTGGCACAGATTAGCTTTGTGATTTAGCCTTTAGTGTGGACATACTGACACACATGAATGAGCTGGACATTAAACTATGAGGTATGAAGTATAAAGTGTACGCAGATGCAGACTGATATTTGATGGCATGAGGGAGCAGCTTTGTGTACAGTTTATTGCAAGAGTCAGGAAGTAGTACCTGGTACTACCTGGTAGTACATGGTGCCATTGTAGCATGATGGTTTTCTTTGTGCCAAACAAGCAGTTGTGCAAAAAAATGTTTTAATGTTTAAATATATAATCAGAGTCCTGGAAGGAGTGCAAATATAAAATATAGTTATTTGGAGACCACTCACTCTGAAGGAATCTGCTTGTTTGTTGCTGGATTGGGTTAATTTTCTAATTTTGGGATGACCCTTAAACCTGTATGAATACAATAAGCAATTTGTAACATAGATTTAAAAAAAAAGAAACTATAGGACAAAGTGCTTCACAATATTGAAACAGGATGACTGCAACATCATCACATTAATAAAGAATGGGGAAAATTAAATCAAAAACAATATCCTTGAAAGAAGTGAAGAAGCCTCTTGGACGAGGGGTGAAACGTCTCCAAGTGAAGAAACTCAAGTCCAGTTGCCAAGATAAGATTTTGACAAGATCATGGACTTCACTGCAGAGTTGATCTGCAGAAACTCTGTGTAAGGAGGTTGTTATGCTAATGTAGCTATTAGCATGATAACCCCCTTACACGTACTGTAATTTGCGTACTATTGAGCCCACCGGCTAGCCGAGCGCTATCTCAGGCTTCCTCCTGCGCACTGAAACCGTCAAAGTGGTCTTCTTCGGTATCGGAGTTGAATGGACTCAGAATTCCCGATCAATCCATCGGTCCGATGTGACAATAAATGTTTTAGCGGCGTGAAGCTCGTTAGCCCCCCCCCCCCCCCCCCTCCCCCCCCAAAAAAATCCGTATATCAGCTGCATCGTTGTTTAAGTGAAAAAAGCCTTGGCTTGTCGTCCGGGAATCACGGTAGTTTCTGCAGATCAACTCTTCCATTTACACAACAAGCCACCCTAAACCAGACCCGCCCAAAACCCTGGCAGTTCTATTCGGGAACTCCCCTGAAGAAGCCTCCTGGGTGAGGGCTGAAACATCTCCGAGCGACGAAATCCAGGTCCAGTTGCCAAGACAAGAAGCTTTGGACAAGAAAAAGCTTTAGGTTAGACATGTTAGTGACAAGACAGCTTATTCTATTTGTGTCGTTGCAGGTGTTTGCAGTGTGGATAAACAGAACAAGGCAGGCTACACCGCCATCATGCTGGCTGCTCTTTCCACCGTGAAGGAGGAGGAAGACATGGCTGTGGTCAGGAAGCTCTTTGGTCTGGGGAACGTCAATGCCAAGGCCAGCCAGGCAAGTCTCCGTCCAAGTCCTCTAGGCTACATCTCCAATCCTTCCCTTATTAGCTTATTGTATCTCCCTTTTTTTTTTACTTTCAAGTCTCACAGCCATCTCAATTTATTCATGTTTGGTGGCCTTTTGTTGGTCTGTAGGCAACTTGGGTTCATACGATCACCTGACAGTCAACAAGGAAAAAGAAATGTGATTATTTTTGATGGCAAATTTCAAGCACACAAACCCATGATGTGAAATGGGAAAATATTTGTCACAAGGCTTGGCGTGATATTAAACAGATCCAACTGGCCATTAAAAAAAACAGGATCAATAAACGACGGAGGACCAGAATGTGTCTTAAACTAGAGCTCGTGACTCCGGTGTCTGCACAACACGCATTCCACTCAGTTGTTATGGCAAATGAGTCAAGTCTGATTTAGGCTCATTAAATTGTTAGAGAAGTAGTTCTTGCGCCGCGAAGGCTGGTCTTTTCATAAAAAATGGCCTGTCTTTTCACGGGGTTCTTATTGCCTGTTTCTATCTTGATTTTCCGCAATTGCCTGATCCAAATGAAAGGATACTCTAAGGAGGTAAGGCGCTTATTTAGAAAGGAGGTGAACAGATGCCTGTGCTGGATCCAGGTTGCCTCTGGGGTTGCGTCACCAGAGTCTGAAGAGGCCGTAGACTTCTAGGCTTGGGAGCGATCAGAGCCTCAGGAACTAACAAGGAAAGGAGATTGGAGTTGTGGGAATCTCAGGAACCAGATACTTGCAAGGAAAGGCTTTTTTGAGTTGTCTCAGAGGAGATTGGAGTTGTGGGAGTCTCAGGAACCAGGTACTTGCAAGGGAAGGGCAATTGGAGTCACAGGAGTCTGAGGAAGTAACAAGCAAAAGCGATCTGAGTCGTGGGAGTCTCAGGAACCAGGAATTTGCAAGGGAAAGGCGATTGGAGTGGCGGGAGTCTGAGGAAGTAGCAAGGAAAGGCGATCTGAGTCGTGGGAGTCTTAGGAACTAACAAGCAAAGGCAATCGGAGTGTCACAGGAGTCACAGGAACTAACAAGGAAAGGCGATCAGAGTTGCGGGAGTCTCAGGAATCAAGAACTTGCAAGGAAAGGCGAGTCGTAGATTTCGGGTACAAGGAACTTGTGAAGAAAGGCGAGACGTAGAACTCCTGAACGAGGAATGTGGAGATAATGAGGGTCCACCCAGAAGGGATGAATGGATTCTGGAAGAGGGGTCTATGTGGAGGTACCCAATCTAGACAGAAGGCCTGGCAGCAGGCCTGGCAGTAGGCCTTGCTCTGGCGTCTCCTTGTCCGCCTACAAGAAACTCAAGAATCAATGAGCAGCGTTGTGAGCGTGAGAACGTGGATGGATATTTTCCGTATTTCCTCAGCTGTTTCCATCTCTGAGACCAGTGGACTCATTCGATTGGCGAACTGGGACACCTATGTCACGCAGGAGAATCGTCCTGTCCGGGTTTATCTTTCATCTCGGTTCGTCTACTGTATGTTGTAGCAGAGAGCGCCTGACAGGCTCTCACTCTGCCAAGTCATAGGACTCCTGACTTTATAGCATCACAGGCGATAAAACAAATTACGGCTGCTTGTTGATGCTGTGAGGAACAAAACATGAGGCGCACAGTCAAATTTGGCATCAGGAATTCTTGTAATATTTCCTGTACAGTTAACTCCGCAAACTAAATTAGAAAAATGTGCTTTTCTCTTTCATGTCTGACTCAAGTCTGAGTCCCACCACATGAAACGGCAGTCTAGAAGGACACGTCTGTCAGCAACAACTCATCATTTTATGCTGATATTTAGCTTTTCGACTTTTTTTTTTATCAAAGCAGTAGACGCTCCAGAAATATTTGAATGTCAGGAGTTCCAGGAATTAACAAGGAAAGGCGATCGGAGTCGCAGGAGTCTCAGGAACTAACAAGGAAAGGGGATTGGAGTTGCAGGAGTCTCAGTTATCCAAGGAACTAACAAGCAAAGGCAATCGGAGTTGCAGGAGTCTCAGGAACAAACAAGGAAAGGTGATCAGAGTCACCGCAGTCTTAGGAACTAACAAGGAAAGGCGATTGGAGTCGCAGGAGTCTTAGGAACTAACAAGGAAAGGCGATCAGAGTCGCAAGAACTAAAAAGGAAAGGCCATCAGAGTCGCAGGAGTCGCAGGAACTAACAAGGAATTGCGATCTTAGTTGTGGGAGTCTCAGGAACTAGTAGCTTGCGAGGAAAGGCAAGACGTAGAATTCTGGAACGAGGAACGTGGAGATGATGAGGATCCACCCAGAAAAGATGAATGGAGGTCTGTGTGGAGGTACCCACTCTCGACGACAATCTGGCACAGAAGGCCTGGCAGCAGGTCCCTCTTGGTTGCTTGTGGTGTCCATTCGTTAATGTTTTCTGCCATACTTTTACCCAAAAAATGTATTATAATTTTCAATAGGGAATCAAATTTAGCTCCGTTGCTGCAAAACAAATAATCAGTCAGTCCCGATTTCTCATCGGTTTATTGACTAACTTTATATTTTGGTCGCAGGCCGGCCAGACGGCGCTGATGCTGGCGGTGAGTCACGGTCGGCAGGAGATGGTTCAAGCCCTCCTGGAGTGCGGCGCCGACGTCAACGTGCAGGACGACGAAGGATCCACGGCACTGATGTGTGCCAGCGAACACGGACGAGCCGAAATCGTGAAACTCCTCCTGGAACAGCCCGGCTGCGATATCTCCATCGTGGATAATGTAAGACATTTACCCGCTGCACGTGTTTGAAGTTCTTGAAATTTTAGTTTTCAACAACTTTCGTGATTGAATATGAGATTTGCTTTCCGATGTTTAAAGTCGCGGACTTAAAACCGAAAGTCGGAAGGAAATATTAAGAGTCTTACCGAGGTCTTTTGAGTCGCGGTGTAAAGTATAAGACGGTCATCTTACGGTCTTTTCTTCGTCTTGGACTTACGACAATATCAAACCTGATTTATATTTGCGCGAGTTTTTCGGTCTTTGTGGCGACGCAACACAATCAACAACCAAAAGATGAGCTGCAGTGAAACCGGAAACAGGAAACGTGGTGGACGAACAATCCCAAGAGCAGTTTTGGAGGCAGAGAAAGTGTTTATTGTCTTATGTACAGTGTGGAAAGGTGTTTCACTGTACAATGAAATTCTTACTTTGCTGTTCACACTGAATTTAAGAGAACAATGACAGTATCAATAAATAGGAGTATAAATATATATAGAAAAGAGACAATTAAAAGCTAGCATAAGAAATGAAAGCAGGGTGAAACAACAACAAGGATAATACAATAGTTAACAGAATGGGGGGGAAGACATTTGGACATGTATTGACAATAAACAGGTTGTGTAAGCATTATTATAAATATTATAAATATTATAAAGTGTTGCCAGTAAAACAAAGAGTGCAGTTTGGTGCTCAGCTCACAAAGTGCAGGTGCAAGGATGAGCACCGTTGTGCCGTTCTGCAGGAAAAGAACAAGTTTCAGCTGATTTGGAGTCCGATGGCCGTCGGAAAGAACGGGTTCTTCACTCGCGTCGGTTTTCAACAGTCCTCGGCCGAACTCTGCGGTGGTAGACGCTCTGCAGAGACGGAATGTGGCTCGACCTGGACCTGGAAAAGCTTCTTCTTCTTCTTCTTCTTTCGGCTTTTCCCTTCAGGTGTCGCCACAGCGAGTCGACTTTCTCCATCTCACCCTATTCTCTGGATCACACCAACTACCTTCATGTCCTCTCTCACTACATCCATAAATCTTCTCTTTGGTCTTCCTCGAGACCTCTTGCCTGGCAGCTTCACCTTCAGCAACCTTCTACCCAGATCTTCACAATGGTTTGGACATGAACACTCCTTTGTTCATGTCCAAAACATCTCAATCATCACTTTGTCTTGGTCATACATGTCCTGCACCTCTGTGACAGATTCTTCTTCTCCTTTGGGCTTTTCCCTTCAGGGGTCGCCACTGCAAATCAACCTTCTCCATCTAACCCTATTCTCTGTATCTTCCTCTCTCACACCAACCACCTTCATATCTTCTCTCACTACGTCCATAAATCTTCTCTTTGGTCTTCCTCCAGACCTCTTGCCTGGCAGCTCCAATTCCAGCATCCGTCTACCAATATATTCTCTATCCCTCCTCTGTCCATGACCCAACCATCTCCGTCTGGCTTCTCTGACCTTCTCTCCAAAACATCTAACATGTGCTGTTCCTCTGATAGACTCATTCCTGATCCTCTCCATCCTGGTCACTCCCAAAGAGAACCTCAACATCTTCATCTCTGCAACCTCTAGTTCTGGCTCCTGTCTTTTGGTCATTGGAACAGTTTCTAGTCCAAACATCATCGCTGGTCTCACCACTGTCTTGTACACCTTTCCTTTTATTCTGGACAATAGTCTTCTATCTCTTCGTACCCCTGACACTTTTCTCCACCCTAACAAAGCCACGGAGTGAAAAAGCAGAAGCTTCTGCAAACACCCAGTGAAAACATCACATGGTGGAAAAAAAAATGGCTGAAAGAATCTAGTTGTAGTTCTGTAAAGTCCCAGTGTCTGATTTCAAACCGTAAAAGCCGGTCTTTAGATGTGAGCTGGTGTGAGTTGACTGTCTTCTAACGTACGTTATCAACAACGTACGTTGATCCAACCAACATCTCCATGTCGGGCTGCTGAAAACATTTCAACTTTCTCACATCTGCACTTCCACTTAATCTGTGCTCAGGAAACAACTCCTCACGGGACGCCGGTCTGTGCACTTCCCTCGCGTTTTCTTTTCCATTTTCTCCGTTAAAGAAGCAGGCAGAGCGTTTTTGAGAAGGACGGTAGTTGGGTTGGCTACAACCTGTTGGCTTCTCACGGAGGATTAAATAAACTCTTGCAGACGAGCAGATTTCGGACTTAATAGCCCTGCAGACGCTCGGACGCATCTTCTCTGTATTCCACCATGAGCTGCACGCAAGCTGGAGGTCAATTATTCAGTTCAAGCCCGCTCGAATTCCTTGTAAACGCCGAAGAGGATGAGCGACGTCCTTCCTCGGTCGCATTAATTCATATCGAACCACGTCGTTTTCGTAAAACCGGAGAGATCCAGGCCCGTCTTTGCCGCTCGTGTTTTTACATTACATTACATTACATTTGGGAGACGCTTTTATCCAAAGCGACTTACAATAGAGGACATAAGGACTGCAAATAACACTTGCAAATACAAGATGCACAGGAAATACACACTGCATATTCTAACTTGGTGCCTAACCTGATCTTGGGCAGCTCAAGCATCAGCGCAGTAAAAAGTCCTGAAAATTTTAATTTTTTTTTTTTTTTTTTTTTATCTGGATGCTTTTCACTTTTTTCACATCTGTGCAGAGAATGAGTCGTCCGCCTCTGGATTGTGTTTCACCCCGGCACAGCTGGGCCGTGACGTGGACCGAGGAAGCGGGGGGACGGGAACCCCCTTCCAAAAACAAAAGACCAAGTTGTTACACATTTTGTGCTTTTACGTGACCGTCTCCGGTTCAGTACGTCTTATGAATGAAATGAAATCAGCTGAACGGTTTGTTGGGTGAGCGTTGAACAGAAATGCTGAGGTATCAGCGCCGCCTTTGACGGGGAAACAGTTACTCTGTTATTTAAAGCGTGTCGGACGGGATGGGACCGGGAAGCCTCGGGGTGCTCGGCTCGGATTTCATTCATTTCTCCGCTCTGGAAAAGCTGTGGTTTCTTGCTTTGGTCAGAATACTCATTGATCATTGAAAGGTCTGATCAAGAGCACGTTGGTTTGGATATAGATCCAATAAAAATACCCTAAATATCCCTGTTGGTTTAAACCGCTGTCAATAGTCAAACCGAATTCTTAGACTGGTGTTTTTTTTTGTCGATTAAAAGGAATCAATTCTAATTTATTTGTCGCAAAGAGAAAAAAAAATAAGCCCTCATTGTCCATATTGTTTTTTTTTTCACTATCAAATCTATCTAATAGAACCCTGCAAATATTACATTACATTACATTACATTTGGGAGACGCTTTTATCCAAAGTGACTTACAATAGAGGACATAAGGACTGCAAATAACACTTGCAAATACAAGATGCACAGGAAATGTACAGAAAAGTAAGCTGGGGTTAGTTTTTTTTTTTTTTTTTTTTAAGACAAAGACATACACATATGTACACACACACACACACACACACTGCATAGCCTAACTTGGTGCCTAACCCGATCTGGGGCAGCTCAAGCATCAGTGCAGTAAATAGTCCTGAAAGAGAAAAGTTTTGACCTGTTTCTTGAAGGTTGAGAGAGATGATGCTAGTCTAAATACAGATAAAACCAAAGATTTACTTTATTAACTTGGACGAATTGATTTGACGCCTTGAACATTTCGACCGAGTCAAACCGGAGGCCTCGTACCTCCTTGCTATGTCTTAACTGTCTTAAAAAAACGCTGTTTTGTGTGATATTTGAACGTCCTTTTATTTTTTCCTTCTGCAAAAAACAGAACTTCAGGTGCAAAGACTGTCAACATCTGTGTTTTTTCAGTCCCCCCTTCCCTCTGACGGTGTTTTTCCCTCCTCCTCTCTGTTTGCAGGACGGCAGCAACGCTCTCTCCATCGCGCTGGAGGCGTCACACAACGACACAGCTGTGCTGCTTTACGCTCACATGAATTACGCAAAATCTCAGCCTGCAGCGGTGAGTCGTCGTCCTCCGAGTCCAAACGGGAAACCCACGTTATCTCGATGCGAACAACGTTTCGCTAAATATGCGGTCGATATAATGTCGCCGCAGATCTACCCGGTCCAGCTTTTGTAGGTTTTCCATCTCTTTATATGTATTTATATGTCAGTTTTAAGGCGTTGGTTGATTGTCAGCGGAGATGATTAGCACGTAAATGCGCAGGAGGAACACAAAGCGGTGGAAGTGGTTGGAGGTCAAAATATCTGTACGGTGAGAAAACGCCGTTGTATCCAGAGGGGGAAGGATCTGTGACTCAAGCGGCGGTTTTGGGGTGTGGGGAACTCCAACCGGAGGCGCTCTGCCGCCCTCCTCAGGCCCGGACTTGATACTGAGGGTCTTAAAAGCGTTCAACGGTCAGATTATCTGTCTCCTTTTTTGACCCGATTGTGAACTAACTCCTTTCAATAATCAGCAACATCATCTAAACGCGTGTAAAATGCACATTTGCATCGTGTCATTGGTAGCGAAACACGCTTTCGATGGCTATCGCCGTAATGACTTCCAGCTTACATCCTGTCTGGGTGAAATAGCTGTATAATTTCTCTTTCTACTGCAATTTGCCGCCTCCTTTACGTCCCCGTCGCTCTCTTTCAGGGGAGCCCGAAGCCCCCCAGGAGCCCGTGCAGCCCACACAAGCCCTGGCCCGGAGAGTGACCCCCAAAAACACAACTGGATCCGAGCTGTGAAAAGCTCCACTGGAATTAACCTAAATACAGGAGTGTCTCAGAAAATTAGAATATTGTGATAAAGTGCTTTATCTTCTGTAATGCAATGACAAAAACAAAAATGTTGTACATTCTGGATTCATTAGAAATCAACTGAAATATTGCAAGCATTTTATTATTTTATTATTGCTGTTTATGGATTACATCTTAAGAAAACTCAAAAATCCTATCTCAAAATAATAAGTCATTTTTGTTGTTTTTTTTAATTGCATTGCAGAAGATAAAGACCTTTATCACAATATTCTAATTTTCTGAGACACTCCTGTATATATGTATTTATGTATTGCTATATGTCTTCCATTAAAAGTATTGTTAATATGAGAATATTATTTTTCCACATGTTGTGAAAGTTTATATTTACTTGACTAATATGAGCTCCGAGCATATCTATTTGAGATCTCTGGGACCGGAGATGACATTTATTATTTGCACTTCACTAATATATTTTACTCAAAGAGCATCACACGCCAAATGAAGCACATCCGTCTGTACGTCCGATGGCCGCCTTAATTCTGATGTTTATGCAGTTGACATGGAACACAGCAAAATGTGCTGTTTTACGTCCCTTTATAATAGAACCTTGTACCGACGGGGATACATTTCAAGATTTTGTATAAAGTGAAATACGGAATCAGAGGTGTCCATCAAATGTGCCCTGTGAGTTGCCGTCTTCTCTCCACAGTGTTTTCCCCGGGGATTTGGGACGAGGGTGGTGAAGGCTGGAGACGATGCTTCCAAAAACTGAATCGCAGTCTTCCTGTGAATACTGTTTTTTTTTTTGTTGTTGTTTTTTTTTTTTAAGCAAACTAATATATACAGTACATTATTATCACGCCCTTGAGTAAGATGGGAAAACCCTGCTTGCTTATTTTCTGTGAACCTCCTAAATGTTATGGTCTGCACTAACGTATGTTTATTTTATTTCTCTCTCTCTCTCTCTCTCTCTCTCTCTCTATATATATATATATATATATAAAAATATATATATATACACACACGTATATATGTATATCCACGTTGGAAATAAAGATTTACATAAAATGCAAACTGATTTATTTCTACAAAAACAGCTTGAAATCGTTCACTATTCAATTCCATATTAATGAATCAATTCATTTCTCCTTTCAAATACAGTGTAAATAATCAGAAAGCAACACAAACCGAAGTATTTACACTTGATGAAATGGAAACCGGCAGACTTGCTTTTTTTATTTCATTATTGTCATTATTAACACATTTTTTTGATATCTTAATTTATGGAAACACTGCAGCATGATGTGCTTCTCCTACAGCACAAATTATGGGAATGACAAAAATTTTGTGAAAAAAATAGCAACAGCATTTAACCAAGCTGTTTTAGGGACCTTTTTAAAAGTACCAAAAAAAAGTAAATAGTAAGTTAGTAGTAGAAAAGTAAAAGTAAGATTTCTTAAACATTTATTCGAATCCACTGTAAACATAACTGAATTTGCACCTTGAAATATTTTCTGGGATTTTAAAAATGCCCTACAAATATTATATTTAATAACAACTGGACGGCCTTCACCTGACAGATTAACTCTTTTAAGTAACGTTCAACAAACTAATGAGTTAAATACAACAAAAAATGGATCGTGAAGTGTTATGATAGTATCAACAATCATGATAATAATAATAATAACACAAATAAAAATATCAGGTAAATCATTTGTAGAATAATCTTGCAAGAGATTCAAATCCTTTGAAAACAATGAATCCATAATTCTACACATTTGAGTATAGCCTTTGTTTTGTTCCTTAAAAATAACATAAATAATCACATTACTCTCTGATACTCTTAACAAACTTGGCACTTAGTATTAATATTCAACATTCGGAGTAAATGGCTCATCTGTCCTCTGCAGCCTCATGAGTGTGTCTGGTGACAGTCATACTCTCTTTGTTATTTGCTCTGGGCCTGTGTTTAATTGTATACACACACACACACACACACACACACACACACACACACACACACACACACAAACAGACACAAACACACACATACACACACACACAAACATATACGTATGTGGATATACATAGATATATGTATATATATCTATATACATATGTATGTATATATTCATTAAGTATACATATATAGGTATACACACATATACACATTCATATTTGTGTATATATACATATATACATGTATACAAATACATACTTATAAATATATACATATACACAAATACATATGTATTTATACATATTGATATCATATTCATATACATACATTTATGTATACATATAGATACATTTGTATACATATATATGACTATATATACACATGTATACATATGAATATATACATAAATATACTTACACAGATAAAAAATATATGTATATACATATACTTACGAATGTATGTGTGTATACATAGAAATATATACACACATATATATACATATATGTATAGACACATGCATATAAATATACATATATATGCATATATATGCGCATATATATGTATGTCTGAATATATATATATATATATATATATATGTACTCTACATATGCGCTGGAAAAGAGAGGAATGAAAGTTAGTCTCAGCAAGACAGAATATAGGTGTGTGAATGAGAGGAGCTAAGGTGGAACAGTGAGGCTACAGGGAGTGGAGATCAAGAAGTTAAAGGATTTCAGGTACTTGCGGTCAACAGTCCAGAGCGTAGGAGAGTGTGGAAAAGAGGTGAAGAAATGGGTTCAAGCAGGTTGAAATGGGTGGAGAAAAAGTCAGGGGTACGAAGAGATAGTAGACTATCAGCCAGAAGGAAAGGAAAGGTGAACAAGACAGTGGTGAGACCAGCGATGATGTTTGGACTAGAAACTGTTCCAATGACCAAAAGACAGCAGGCAGAACTAGAGGTTGCAGAGATGAAGATGTTGATACATACATACATATATATACATATATATATATGTATATGTATGCAAATTATATAAACATAAATATTACAAATACATTTTTGTTTATATACATGTATACACATATGCATATATGTATGTATTTATGTGTGTATATACATATATATTATATAAATGTATATATGTGTATACATATACATATATATACATATAAATATAAAGAATAGTTTTTCCAATAAATTTTTGTGTCAAAAAAGCCAAATTTTATTAACTATGATTGATTTATGAAAGCACTAAAAGGGTAAAACATCCAAGGGGCTGAATACTTATGATAGGCAATGTAATTATACATAAATACACATACATATGTACACATATATAAACATATATATGTACAAGTATATTTTCATATGTATGCATATATCTATGTGTATATATATATATATATATATATATATATATACATATATACATGTATACATGTATGTGTATATGTGATTATATTTATATCTCTATATATATCCACATATTTATAATTTTATATATATATATCTTCAGGTGAGCTCAGTCCACTTTTATTCAGGCAAATTAAAAAATGTGAAATTTATATTCTACATGCATGTATGAGTATGAATGAACATCGTGCTTTAGGCTACTGGAGACAAAATTTACCAACAGTTACTACGACTACTACAATCACTAGTGTTGGTTTGGTCTATATGTACGATTTCTGGATAAATGCGACCAAATAAACATTTCAACTCAAATCGTCTTAATATTTGGGTTGAAAAACTAATACTGACCCTGATTTCGCTGTTTCCTGCTTGATCTTTGCCTCTGACGGATCACTTTTCCATTCCTTTTTTTTTCCCCACATCATCCTTTCAGCGGGAGTGAAATCAAAAAGAGGGAGGACGTCAGTGAGGACATGAAGATCAACCAGGTTATTCAGGCTCTCAACTGGATCTTCTGAATCACTCATGGTAACGACTAATAAGAAAAACAGAGAGAGGCGCAAAAAAGTGGAAAGTTAGACAAACAGAGGCGATCTCTCAATCTCAGAAAGTCCTGAGTCCTTGAAAGTCCTTTTGTGTTGTTGCTTTTCATGGAAATACTGATGAAATCAAGAGTTTATGGCAGATAAGAAAAACCTGTTAATAGAAAACAATACAATTGAGTAACTTATTCTCCCCAAGCTACAGTATATTAGATTAAATTTGATATATTAAGAGTTTAAAATAGAAAAATGTGAATTCAGATTTTATTATAAATACTGAGGTAGGGCTCTGTGAAGATTTTGGGCTCTTATGAACAGGATTTTGGAAGAATTTTTACTATAAAGTTTACTTTTATTTTGAAGAGACCCGGAAATACAAAAGGTGTTGTTTTACTTATTTAAGCGTGCGTTATCTTTCTGCCGGACTTTTGCCGGGAGTATCGTGCAGGAAAGGTATTACAATAGCCTATTGATGTTTTAAAAGGATTACATCTTAACCCTCATATTCAAACTATGTGAGTGATTTAATAAAACATATAAAACTGGCATTTACAGTAGTTTGGGATCGAATCGTAGTGAGTGCCAGGGAAGACGTCAATACCATGAAGCTAGCATCACGCTAACTTCCGGGAAAGAAAAGTGAATGGATTTATGCATTGCAATGTTGTCAGAAAACAAGCTCTGTGGCAAACACACGTGTATGATACTTACAGGTTTTGCTCAGCGAGATAATCGTCACATACGAGCGCCTTTCATACTGGAGTTGAAGCTTAAATGCGATCGCCAGAAGTAGAAAACTAACGTGAGGCTTTGCTGGACTACAACACCGTCGCATGACTTTGACGTCACCATCGTCGCTATGTAAAAGTTTCAAAACAAGTAGGGTATTTACTGCCGTGTTTTTTTATAGTATCGCAGTAAGGCTTACGCCTTTTTATGTGGTATTATACCAAAATCCCAATAAAAAAAACCGTACTGGCTTTGAGTCGAGGGAACCGCAGGTGCTAAAAGTGCAAACGGAGTTCCGGGTTTTTTATGACGCAAAAAACGTCACGTTACCATGACAACAAGGAGGTAGTTTTCTCTGACTTCATGGAGAGCACTACCGCCCCCTGCTGGCGGATGCATGCAATTGCTCTTAACCACTTTTTGTTGTTCACATTACAGATAATAAAACCTTTGTTTTTTCAGAAATATGATAAACTGATATTTCCGACATGTCCTCCACCAGATTCTGGTGAATGAGCCAGCAAAAACACGGGTTTGTTCCTGCAACAACAACCACTAATGTGTGTTCCTTATAGGCGTCTGCAGCCTCGGCCCACGAGGAATATCACATCAAACCTGGTTAAAATGCTTGTATTCATAATTTTAAAATTATTATCACCATTTCCACAACAGTACACAGTAGAAAAGCCCACTGGCACTGGACGGCGTTCAACAAATTGGGTCGTTTCTGTGGCTCCCGGCTAAATGCTGTTAAATGCTAAATGCTGTTAAATGATGTTAAAATGCTTGCATTTATAATTTAAGTATTATTATCACCGTTTCCACAACAGTACACAGTAGAAAAGCCCACTGTTACTGAACGGCGTACGATAAAATGAGTCGTTTCTGTGGCTCCCGGCTCTTGTTGTGGCACCTTTGGTGGTGCCGTGTAGAGTTTGAGTGATTCAGAATGTATTTATGGGATTGGGAGTATTTCAACATCTATGCATCTTTGGATAGTCATAGAAAAGAGAGGTTAATCATTAAGATTGATAAACATCCTGAGATACATGACTAACTTGCACATAATCAAGACCAGAAGGTGTACTGGAGCTACGTGATCAACATTTTCTGGGTTTGCATCCAGCTAAGACATCATTTGCTTAGAATTTGGAAAAGAATTGTGTCTGACAGCCTGTTTGTGTTCAACCGCCATCATTTATGCAGCAGCACCTGCACGTTTTGGTCTTTAGGCTTCTCACCTTGTGTTTCTCTCTCTAACTCTTTCTTGCAAGTAATAAATGTTAATTGGTGTTATTCGGTTAATGCCTTTTATTTCACCTTGAGTTCCCTTAAAACTCTTTTTCGGTGAAAGATGGCGGATACAGTATTTGCTCCGGCCTGATAATTGTTTGACCGCTGCGGTGTGATCGTGTCTCACATGCGAGAATAAAGAAATGTTGATGTGTGAAGAAGAGCATCGGCCTTTCAGACAATTTGACACAGTGTAAAAACCGTGTACTTCTACCGTCACATGAGGCACGTCGGCCCGAAAACACTTTACCCTTCGGCTTACTTTGAGAAAGAAGACGCTGTAAAACTGCAGGCAAATGATAAAATCATTATTCCAATTTATGGTTCGCTCACATGTCAAATAAAACTCGGGGTCACCCGATAGAAAGTTCTTGTGCGGAAGACGGTACGTACAAACAGCGTGGTGTGTGAGGCGGACCGGGGAAACCGGAAATACCATAAATATAACAATATCATTGAAAAGAAGCTGTTCTGTGTAAGAAATGGCTTTGTCATTGATTCCTTGCTCCTGATAATCCTGCCTTTACTGAATTGTCCCAAGAACTAGTAGGAGGGATCGCATTTCTCCTGAATTGGCTTCTCTGAAAAATTCAGAATAGAATTCTGAGTTGAGGAAAATCCTTCTCCTCAACCCTTGAAGCCCATAACCATATCTCAACCTGGAGTTTCGAAAAGTAGAACGGGAGCCGGATCTTTCAGCGACCGAGCTCCTCCGGACAACGCCGCCGGTATGCTCGATGTTATCGGGCAACCTCGACACACTGAAGCCATTGATAGATTAAAAAAGCTGGAACTAATAAGGCCAAGTCCAACAACCCAACAGGATCCTCAGCAAACTAAAACAACAGCGTCTTTTCTTGTCTTTTGACACTTTGAGGCCACAAGCCAGCTTTGAGTCTCTTTTCTTGAAGCTTCAGCAGCGACTTTGGTCATTTCAGCGTCGCGGTCAAATGTTTTTGTCCCGTTCTTTGCGGTGCCACGAGGAACTGAACCACACTTCTTCATGAAATTACAGAAACAGACAGGCAATGAACTGCAACGCTTTGTCCGTGTTTCTGCTAGCTGATTGACTTCCAGCTGAAGTCATCCTTTTCCAACCGAGTAAAGTCCTTTTACGACTTATTTTACACCAATTTTTGCTGAATGTGCGACAGAGGCGAGATTTCATCCTTAACGGGAGACGTGTGTGTTTGCTATAAGAAAGAAAAAAAAGATTTAACAGGAAAGACATCGCCTCTTTTCTGATTTCACGCTCGAAACCTGTTTCCATCTCCGGCGACGATGCGAAAGAAGGCAAAAACACGCAAACGTTGCAAAGTAATTTGTACTTCCAATTCATTTGGTCTAATTAAATCCGTCTATTTCTCACATCAAATATCATTCTATGCTGACGATCTTGTGCTTTTGAAAAATGATACAATCTACCCGCAACTCTTACCCGGATATGGACATTTATTGATCGTGAATACAGTGGGTTTTGAACGTTAATTGACCGATCAATTTAGTGTTCGATTCAGTCATTCATTCTGAAAATGTGGTGTTCGATTCGCAGACGTTCGGGTAAATATTATTATAAATTGGGGAATATTGAGGAGTGATGTTGCCACGGTTACCGACCCAGTAAATGACCTCAGCGGTGAAGCGTTGAAAAAACACGAGGCTGTTGTTGTTCAATACACAATTTAAATCCCAAATTTGGATTCCAGGCCTGTCAGAACACAATCCTGTTTGGATCACTTCCTGCAGACATATTGTCACCTTCTTAACGTAATTAACTTTTGGATAAAAATATTTTTTTTTTGTCTTATTCAAAATATGGTTCAGTTTTTTTGTGTTTTCTAAAAAAATGAATTGTGTCACATACTTGATGTCAAGAGGGCCGGACCAGTAAAATCATAGCGTTATTACCTAGAAGGAACACTAAGTCCAAATTTTTCCTTTGTTTTAGTGTAAAGGAGAACAGGAAAATGACAGAAATCTGCTGTAAGTTGTGAGCGACGTTGTGCTAAGCTATGTTGCTAACATTGACTAAAACAGAGCAGCCCCTAGCAGACAATATAGGAACTGCATTTTTATTTGAAAAAAGTAGTTCATGATTTTTATGTGCTTTTTTTCAAATTGTAGATTTACTCCGCACTGGATACCCTGTCGGGCCGGTACTGGCCCGCGGGCCGAACGTTTGTCACCCCTGATTTCAAGAGGACAACAATATATCATGTTTATTGAGTTGAAACTGATTTTGACTTATGTTATAATAAGTCTATTACTTCAAAAAAACAGATTTGTATCTGTGTGACAAACATAGCACATATTTTGAGTCTCTCCTTAATTTCCCTATAGGTATTAAGAAAGTATTACCATAATTTCTGGACTATAACCCATTACTTTTGAGCATGATTTGAACAATGATGCGGCTAATTTATGGATTTTTTGGGGCCGACGAGCTTCAAGCCACCAAAACATTCAACTTCGTCACATCGGAACAATGAAATGGCCGTGACATTTTGACGCCGCTCAATTTCGACGCCCGAGAAGATGAATTTAGTGGTTTTAGTGCGCAGGTGGAAGACCAAGACAGCAATCGTCTCGATTCGGGCGAAGCGGGGAAAGAAAATGGATGGATGGATGGACTTTTACTTGTTTTATTTTTATCTATTAATCTTTATCATCAGCCGTGTTACGGGTGCTGTTTGGGAAAAAAACATTTCCAGTACGTATTTGTAGATATTAGTAATATGTATTGAATTAAAACTGAAAAATAATTGTTTCTGTGTAACATCCTGCTGTGTAAATATCTCATGTATAAACAAATGCAGCCTATGTATGTATAAATATGTATATTGATTTATCTTCAGCTGGTGCGACAGGGGAAATTCTTTTGTCGTAGCAGTGCAACAATGACAGTATTAATAAATATGTGTCTAAATATAAATTAAAGATCCAATTCAAAAGTAGCAAAAGACATCCACAAATAAATAAACAGCAGAGTGAACAACAACAAGGATAAAAATAGACAACGAAAGGGGGAAAAAAAGAAAGCAAGAGTAAAAATAGACGACTAAAATGACAAATACAAGATGAGGAAGTGACAGCAAAAAAGAAAGAAAAACTGAGTTAGGGCATTGAAGTGCTTTAAAAAAAAAAAAAAAGAAATTAATAACAAAAAAATAAAAAAAATAGATTTTGCATGACCTGTCTGACAGAACACAGAAAAAATGCCCAAAATAGGGACGGTTCCCAACAGAGCAGCACTTTACATTAAACATTACACTCTGAGATAGTATATACATATAGATAAGTGCTCTTATGTTATCTTATCTTATCCTATATAATGTTATTTTTTGCCTTTACGCTATGTAAAAACAAAAATGTGTTGCATTTTTTTTAAATCAATGAACAACTGCAGAGAGAACAAAATTACATTTCTGCCTGCAATAAAACATTTTGAGCTCTGAAAAAAAACGTGTTGACAGTTAATTTTACTTAATTTACTACTTAATATCTATTTGAGTCCTTCTTGTATTTATGAAAAAAATAAAAGCTAAACTCAAATGATCCACCAGCAGCAAAACAAAAAACGCCGTCCTCTTTCTCTGCATGCTGTCATCCTGCAGCCGCTTATTAAAAGCGAAAAAAATATTTGAACACGCTTTATTTATATTACAAGAGTGCCATAATCTTCAAATTTAAATGTACATTTTAAAAATGAACAAACCAACATAAGATACATTTTAATTAAATACTCGTTAATTATTTTAAAAATCTGTGTGATGATTTCAGTGGCTATTTGGCTATGACTATTTGAATAAAATATAACTTGACTTAATCTGATATGATGTTTACGTTCAAACTGCAATGTAATATGTTCAAAAATGATATTCCCACAGTTTACAGTTCAGATTTTTTTACGTCGTACCGATTTCATCCGATCGATTTTAGAAACGTGAGGATTCTTCGCCGCCTCGGCCACCGTGAGAACCAGGAGAAATCGGTTACTTCCATTTTGCTGCACCGTTTCGGCTGCTTTTTGAGTTTACGTCCAAGCGGTTTCGTTGCATGTCCAGGCAGACAAGGTGTCTAATATCTGCACGAATCAATTTCCAGCAGCATTTGTCTGGTCCTGTGATTTGAGTTTAGGAACCCTTGAAGTGACATGCTTAAATTTGAGGTCAGCAAACTCGAGACTGTTGCTGATCATCTGCAAACCTGAGGTGGTGAAGATGAAGATGCCAAATGTCAGTGTCTCAAAGAAAATAGTTACAACAACAACGCGGAAAAATATAATGGGACTTTAAACCAGTAATTATAGCCCTGCCGGTCCGTTGCCCGACGTGACATTATCACAAAGCACTGACTTATATCATCTGTCCTCTTCCTGGTAATCAAGAGGGAAAACAAAAGCGTGGTTAATTCACAATGTTCAGTGACGTTGAAACGGCTCAGGAGGTCAAACCAACAATAAGCGAGGACCTTGTGCAGGCCTCGTGCTCGGCGTACACAGCGCGTTTTGTACACTTTTTAAAAAAAGACATTTAATGAGCCGGATTCACTAATGCTGTTTTTCGATTCAACTTTGGAAAATGCCATAGCTTCACTTCCTCTCTTTCCCTTCTATGGGTTTCACTCAACTACCCACTACCCTGTCGTTATTGTTATTGAAATTATTACCGCGTATCCAATATCTCTCTGGTTATAACTTTCAAAAGAATTACAAGTGGTAGAGATGTTATGTTGGAAAGAGTACTACAGACGCAGTATTTGCTTTGAGAATGCTAATCGGGAAGTACAAGAAGGCCAGAGGGAGCTGCATTGTGTTTTGTAGACCTAGAAAAAGCATGTGACAGGGTGCCAAGAGAGGAGCTCTGGTATTGTATGAGGAAGTCTGGAGTGGCAGAGAAGTATGTTAGACTGGTGCAGGACATGTATGCTCACTGTGAGACATTGGTATGGTGTGCTGTAATGGGTAACAGAGAAGTTCAAGGTGGAGGTGGGACTCCATCAGGGATCAGCTCTGAGCCCCTTCTTGTTCGCAGTGGTGATGGACAGGCTGACAGATGAGGTTAGACAGGAATCCCCATGGACCATGATGTTTGCGGATGACATTGTGATCTGTAGTGAGAGCAGAAAACAGGTAGAGGAAAATCTAGAGAGGAGGAGGTATGCTCTGGAAAGGAGAGGAATGAAAGTTAGTCGCAGCAAGACAGAATATATGTGTGTGAATGAGAGGAACTCGGGTGGAACGGTGAGGCTACAGGGAGTGGAGATCAAGAAGCTGGAGGATTTCAGGTACTTAGGGTCAACAGTCCAGAGCAACGGAGAGTGCGGAAAAGAGGTGAAGAGACGGGTCCAAGCGGGTTGGAATGGGTGGAGAAAAGTGTCAGGGGTACGAAGAGATAGAAGAACATCAGCCAGAATAAAAGGAAAGGTGTACAAGACAGTGGTGAGACCAGCGATGATGTTTGGACTAGAAACTGTTCCAATGACCAAAAGACAGCAGGCAGAACTAGAGGTTGCTGAGATGAAGATGTTGAGGTTCTCTTTGGGAGTGACCAGGATGGAGAGGATCAGGAATGAGTCTATCAGAGGAACAGCACATGTTAGATGTTTTGGAGAGAAGCTCAGAGAAGCCAGACTGAGATGGTTGGGTCATGGACAGAGGAGGGATAGTGAATATATTGGTAGACGGATGCTGGAATTGGGGGTCTGGGGGAAGACCTAAGAGAAGATTTATGGACGTAGTGAGAGAGGATATGAAGGTAGTTGGCGTGAGCGAGGAGGATCCAGAGAATAGGGTTGGATGGAGAAAGTTGATTCGGTGTCGCGACCCCTGAAGGGAGAAGCGCAAAGAAGAAGAACAACTTCAAAAAAGAAGAAAAAGGGTCCAAAAATAATGCCCAAGCACCTCCCATGTTCATAAAAAGGGCTGAGATTTCTTTTTAAAGTATAACATTTCAATCATCCCTGATAAATTTATCAGTGTGTCCCGTCAGACCTCCAGGAATCGGAGCACGGGGTTTTAAATGGCGTTTTTCAAACTCAAATCACAGGATCCTTCTTTCACCGCTCCATGACATTCGACGCTAACAATTTGAAAATTGATTCTTCTCACGTGCGCCGATTGGTTCGTCCCGCCTCGTCCTGGAGCTCCCTAACATCTGGAGACCGTTCACACACTTCCACGCGGCGGAGACCCGCTTCCCTGGAAATTCTTAATGGGATTTTTCAGTTCTGCAAATTTCTCTTGCGCGGGCGTCTTGAGGTTTCGTTGATGTCGTAGCCCCGAGGCTCCGACGCCGGCTTAAATATCCGCTCAGACGCCGGTGAGCGTCCAAACCGCCCGAGACGGAAAAGCCATGGAGTATCAACACGCTTCGGAGATGAACGGAGTGGTTAACGAATACCTCAACTTGCGCGTGGAGTCCAAACGTAATCATTCGCAAAAAGAGAAGAACTCCAAGGAAGCCGCCAATGCAACCAAACTCGGCCACGTGGAGAAAGCGTACGCCACCATCCTGAGCGAGCTGGGAGAGGACGTGGACCGCGAGGGGCTTCTACGAACGCCGCTGCGCGCCGCCAAAGCCATGCAGTTTTTCACCAAGGGCTACGAGGAGACGATTCAAGGTGAGGATTCAAATGAGAAGAGCCCGTTTCGTTCTCGATTCAAGCGAATCATCCTTTTTTCCGATCCCGCGCTCCACAGACGTGTTGAATGACGCCATCTTTGACGAAAACCACGACGAGATGGTGATCGTCAAGGACATCGAGCTGTTCTCTCTCTGCGAGCATCACCTTGTGCCCTTCTTCGGAAAGGTAAAACTCATCTGCTTAGCTATTTGGATGATGTGAGAAGCAATTTACCAAGAAATTGACAATATCTCAATAAGTCTGGGCCTCCAAAGCTGATTCGCTTCAAACCGTTTTGTCAAATCACGGCACGCAGTGACGACTTCTGTGCGCAAAGAACCCTTTTACGTCGCCTCTTCCAAAAGCCTTAAAAAGCAACTGAAAACACATGGGGCAGAATGAATCGGCATTGAAATGATATTTTCAGGGAACTTATTTTTAATTGTGAATGTTTCAGGCTCATGTTGCCTACCTCCCAAACAAGAAGGTGGTTGGGCTCAGCAAACTTGCAAGGTAAGTAATAATAATGATAATAATATAACAACAACAACAACAACAACAACAACAACAACAACATCAACAATAATAATAATAATAAGAATTACTATTATTAATGTTTTTATTTTTTATTATCACTTTATAATAATAATAATAACTGCAATCATTATTTTAATTGCTATAATAATAATAATAATAATAATAATTTTTATTATTATTATTGCTACAATGATAATAAAAATTACTATTTTATTGTATTTTAGTTTTTGATATCATTTTATAATAATATTAATAATACTAATTTTTAGTGCTACAATAATGACAATCATCGTCATCATTTTTATTGCTACAATACTAATACTACTACCACTAATTATATTAATAATCAATATTATTATTGTATTTTATTTCATTTATTATTATCTTATAATAATAATAACAGTAATTACTATTATAATGATAATAATGATGATATTATAAGTTATATTTTCTATAGTATTTTAGTTTATTTGTTATTATTTTATGATATCATGATAATTATTTTTATCGCTATAATAATAATAATCACCATCATCATTATTATTTCCAGAATAACAATGATAATAATTACTATTATTATTGCATTTTATTTTATTTATCATTATCATTATTACTATAATGATAATAATAATAATAATAATCATCATCTGTATTGCTATAATAATAATAATAATAATAATAATAATAATGATGATAAAACAGAGGGCTTCCAGCACAGTCTGCTCATCATTTCTCGTCTTTTCAGAATTGTTGAGATCTTCAGCAGGAGGCTGCAAGGTAAAATAGCATCTATCCAGCTGGCGTCTCATTATCCATGCTTTTTCTTACGCTTTGGGTCAAACACGCATCGTGTTCGTTCGTTTCCTCCACAGTCCAGGAACGCCTCACCAAACAGATCGCTTCAGCCGTCACCGAGGCTCTGGAGCCGGCCGGCGTGGCCGTGGTGATCGAGGCCGTGTGAGTGCACGGAAAAAAACATGCAAATCACCAAAGTGCGGATGAAGATGTGAACAACTTGTGTTTGGTTGCAGTCACATGTGCATGGTGATGAGAGGCGTGCAGAAGATGAACGCCAGCACTGTTACCAGCGTCATGCTGGGGACCTTTCAGGACGACCCCAAGACCAGGAAGGAGTTCCTCGCTCTCACCGCAAAGAAGTGAAGGGATTTTTCTCCATAATAATATGTTCATGTTGCACAAATTTTCTTTTACTTTTATTGTTTAATAAGATAAGATAAACATTATTGATCCCCATAGAGGAAATTCTTTTGTCACAGCAGTGTTATAGCGTCAATAAATATGAATATAAATATAAATAGGGGACAATTAGAAAATAGCAATGACATCCACAAATAAATAGACAGCAGAGAGGATAACAACAACAAAGATATTATATTATGTATATATAAAATATTATGTATATATTTTTCCCCCTTTTTGTTGTTCATTCTTACATATAATATATGTGAAATATTATGTATATACATCATTTTATTATTTGTATTTAAGATTTTCCCCCCATTCTGTTGTCCATTCTTATATAAAATGTATAAATATATAATATATATTATATATGTGATATTATATATATGCATGTATGATCAGTATGTATGTAATTTTTATTTATTGATTTTTCCCCCAAATTCTGATTTTTTTTCCTTTTCCTTGTTGATGTTATTCTCTCCACCGTCTATATATTTGTGGATGTCATTGCTATTGCTATTGCTACAACAAAGATAAGAATGGACAACAGAATGGAGATGTATATATATATATTAAATATATATATATATTTAATACATAATATGTTCATACGTTATATTAATATATGAATTAATATATCATATTATTATTATATTAATATATATATATATATATATATATATATATATATATACATGCCCTTTCTGTTGTCCATTCTTATCTTTGTTGTTGTTATTCTTTCTGCTGTCAATTTATGTGTGGATGTCATGTCTATTTTCTATCGTCTCTCTATTATATAAAATTTCCACACTGATCTGGTCAGATTTATCAAAAGTAATACTTTGCCATTACATGTTTGTGTTTTCTTTTACCAAGTGTACGGTCAGTGCTACATTGATATAAAGACAACAGAGTTCTTTGCATTGTGTAGCAATGTTGTTAAGCAAAATAAAGCTAAAAGTGACTGAAAGTATCAAGTGAAGTTTCCCCTTTTAAAAAATAAAAATATACACATCTCACAACAGTATGTTTATAATCATTTTTTGAAATCAAAGCTTATCTGGATGATCTAATGAGCACAATAAGAATTTTATTGTGCAGGGAAACATGTTTCAAGACTGCACAAATGACAAAAAACACTTTGAATCTTTAAATCTCTGAATCTGAATAACCCATTATGATCCCATATAATTCAGTTCCCTTTGTAATCGCTCTTTTTATTTTTAGTAAAAAGCTCTTCTTCTGGCCCTTCAGGAAAATCACATTTAGATGGAAAAATAAAAACTTTAAAACTGACCCCTCTTATATCTCACCTCATGACACCGGATGAGTGAACTCAGTATTTATTATTATTCATTATTTTTATTCATTATATATTCATCATTAACGGCAGTATTTAAATAATGACATTATATGTGCAAAAAGTGTATTATTATTATTATTATTATTATTATTATGAGATGCTGAGATTTTAGGACAACACATACTTTTTTGTCCACTTAAGTTCTTTAAGTGTATTGTTGTTATTATTATTATTGTTATTGTTATTATTATTACTAATATTATTGTTACTATGAGACACTGAAATCTTGGGACAACATAAAATATTTTTTGGTCCGCCTAAGTTCTTTGAGTGTATTATTGTTATTATTATTATTGTTGTTGATGTAGGTATTATTATTATTATTATTATTATTATTATTATGAGACGGTGAGATCTTAGGATGTCACAATACTTTTTTTGTCGACTTAAGTTCTTTAAGACCTTAAACAGGAGGATGAGAAGAACTAGGTGATGATGGAGTCTAGAATGCAAAGCAATCCTTTCTGTCAAAGGATCAGAAAAAAAATAATTAGATTTCCAAGTTATTATTATTATTGTTATTATTATTATTATTATTATTAGTGTCACATTCGGAAGAAGTCATGGAGAAGTTTCTCAGTCAGACTTTGAAGCTTTGAAATGTTTTTGCAATATTCAACCAAATAACTTATTTTAACAATCAGCACTTAAAAGAACATTTAAATTTCCTTAGTTATGGACATTATCTTTCATGAGTTATTTGCACATTATGTTTATTTTCAATGGAATTGTGCCTGCACAATTAAAAAGTTACTCTCACTGCCAGAAGATACAAATAAGCAAATTATGGGAAAGTATTTTTTTCAATTTTATTATACTTTATTCATTCCTCTCTGCAGTTTTTCAAGCAGGAAGACCCATATAGTGACATTCAACCATTCTCTCGCTCATTCACAAGTATGAGGGATTTAGGATTTCCATTTTGAACCGCCGGCATGTTTTTGCAGACGCGTGTAAGGACACGGAGACTCCAAGCTACAAACACCCTGAAGGAAACCAACCAGGGACCTTCTCGCTTCGAGGTGGACGCGCTCCAAAACTGCTTACCGTAATAAAAAAAAAACAACAATTATCAGCTGAATGTGAAGGTTTCACAAAACCACCAAAACAAGAGCAGATACACTTTGGTCTACAAGGTAATTATTGCACCGAATATGATCGGACAACAAATTGCCACGCGGAAAACCAGACACAATAAATACATTTTCTTGACTTTCACAGATCATTCAAGCGCATGAATATAATAGAAATGACAGAGCCGGGTTTTGCATTGCTTCACGTCGTGCACGTGATACAGAGATTTTATAGTCAACTCTGGAAAACCATTTTGCAACCCTGGTAGGTTAGCAAATATGATAAAAACATTAGCCAACGGGAAGATGTTTTCTTCAGCCAAAGAGCTCCGGGTCCCAGGATAGTCAACTCTCCACGTTCTCCAAAATAAACACTAGAATATTGTTTCGCCCCTTTTTTCGTCAGAGCCATAAACTTACAAATGAAATCGATTTTTGGCTGTGAACCTTTCGGCATCATCGTGACGGCTCGTACACAATATGAGTCCAGAGAAGACACTTGGGATGAACTTTGACATCTGGGCTTTTACTTACGTAACATACATGCTCTGTCCCACCTTTGGGCGTGCATATCTGATTTTTCAATATATAATATAAATATGAATATTATATATAATACATATATGTTATATATAATAAATATGACTATAATATAAATATAAATAATATAAATAAATATAATAAATATAATAAATATGAATATAATATAAATATAAATAATAGAAATGAATATAATAAATATGAATATAATATAAATATAAATAATAGAAATAAATATAATAAATATGAATATAATATAAATACAAATAAAGAAATACATGTAATAAATATGAATATAATATAAATATAAATAATAGAAATAAATATAATAAATATGAATATAATATAAATATAAATAAAGAAATACATATAATAAATATGAATATAATATAAATGTAAATGATATAAATAATGTTTATGAATATGATAAATATTAATGTAAATAAATGTCACATTTAAGCACAATATCATTCAGTATTGGTGCATACGTCTCCAGTTTGGTGCTGCAAGATTGTAGAAATGTAGGAAGTGAGGATTTGAGTTTTACTGCATATACTGCAAATATACTGCTCAAAAAATAAAGGGAACACTTTTTTTTAAAATAACAATTTATTCTTTTCCATTACTGCCCCTTTAAGTCTGCCTTAGAATTTGAAGGTTTATATATATATCACCTTTACCTCAATTTTGTTTTTTTAGACATTTTTTTCATTACTACCTCTTTCAGTCTGCCATAGAAATGTGCGTACATATATATCTGTATATATAAATAGCAAAGTCAAAATAAAAAGTAAAATAATAACAGATAATAAAAAATAAAGAGAAATCTTAGGCCACACAATGTAACTCCAAGTCAATCACACTTATGTGAAGATCCAGAAGATCACAGATCAATATTTACTATAAATCAGAACTTACACGTTGTGATTTTCTCCTTTACGTTTCTTTTTTTTTAAATAATTTTTGTTTTATAAAAAGTGAGTTTATATTTATCTATATCTATATTTATATCTATATCTAATGTTGTAATTTTCACCTTCACCTGAGCTTTTAAAGAAAAAAATAATTCATTTTTTCCATTTCTACCCCTTTCAGTCTGCCATAAAAATGTGGGTATATATATCTGTAAGTAAGAATAGCAAAGCAAAAATAAAAAACATAATAATAATTAATAATAAAAAATAAAGGGAAATCTTAGGCAACACAATGTAACTCCAACTCACTCACACTATATATATATATATATATATATATATATATATGATCAAGTAAAAATAATAAATAAAATAAGAATAAATCATGGAAAATAAAGGGAACACTTAAACAACACAATGTAACTCCAAGTCAATCCCACTTGTGTGAAATGAAAGTGTCCACTTAGGAAGCAACAATTTGGACTTGTTTTAAGGACATTAAATCAGCCTGTGGTGTGTTTTCACACTTTCGTTTGGAGTGTATGGGTTCACACATTTCATCTCCATCCATTATTTCGGTGTGATTTTGTTGTCGGCACGTTCAACAATGTAAACGACAAAATATTTCATAAGAAATATTTCATTGATTCAGATTCCAGGAAGTGTTATTTCAGTGTTCCCTCGTGAGCCATTCACATCCTGCAAATGTGACGTCTCCAAAAGTAAAGAAGTTAACCGGAACGGCGAAATACTGAATATTCCCTCGGCACCGGGATCAACGTTGGTTTGAAACCCCAGCCTCGCCGATGTCCCGCCTCAGCCCACAATACAAATTATCATAACAATGTTTTCCTCTTGTCTAACCTTCCGTTTGATGACCTAGTTTTAAGCGGCGGATTTCCACCGGAGGAGGCAGGTTCTCGTCGACTAAAAAAAAGGAGGTTATCGGAAGAAAACGCCGTGCGTTTTTATAACTATTCGCACAGGAACGCGTCCTCCCGCTCTTTAGCTCGGCACCGTGACTAGGAGGATCTCCTAAGCGAGGTAGCGCCGCGCTAAAGGAAGCCGGGGTTGCATCTGTTTTTCTTTTTCTTTTTTTTTTTTTTAAGGGGAGGAGGGAGGATGACGGTGACCCGACAGTTTTTTGAACCGCTTTCTTCCACACCACTTCTTCCATTATGCTGATCTGCGAAGTGGAATGTAATGCCGGCGGAGTTGAGAGGTCAGGGGCTCCCGCTGCCTAGATACATACAGTCTAATATTAGAACATTTCCTTGATTTGTTAGCAGCATCTCTGCTGATTCCCGAGCACATGGCAACACGCCGGCCAATAGAATTTCAGGAGATTGCTAAGCGCCTCGCTCTGTATAGCAACAGTGGCACCCTTCCCTTATTTATTTATATGTGCGGCTTTTTTTTTTTTTTCCCACCGACTCATTCTCATGCCTCCGTCCCCCCACCGTGCATCCACTCTGCTCGCAAACTGTGAAAAAGAGTAGGAGTGCGAAGACCGGTGCAGGTTTTTTTTTGTTTTTTTTTTTCTCTGTCTTTACCTGCATAAACTCTAAAACCTGCATAGTTTTTTTTTTTTTTTTTTGCTATATTTATACATTTTTTTTTTGAAAGATATTTTAATTTGCACACCCCCTTCCACAAAAAAAAAAAAAAAAAAAAAAAGTGTTTTTTTTTTTTTTTTTTTTTTTTTGCTTCGGCATGTAAAAGTACAGCCAGAAAGTGAGTCATGCTTCCATTGGGGGATTGATTTTCATTAAAACGCGGGACTTCTCCGGCGGAGGAATGGCAACGTGGGAAAAAGTGTCACTCGCAGGGGACGGAGGACGGCCGAGTGGACGGGATTTTTTTTAAAAGATGGAGGACACGGGAGAAGAGGCAGCACGGGATAGGAGGAGTTGGGGGACGGAAGGACATAGGATGGTGTGAGGATCCAGGCCGGTGGTTGGTTTGATCCGAGCCACGTGTGGGTCCGGCCACGTCTCTTCGCCGCTTCATGGATGTCGACGAAACGTCGGCTTCCTCCGCCGCCCGGCCCTTCTGCCGTGCCCCAGGTAGGTGCGTCGATCCCGCGCCGCTCGATTTTCTAATCGTACCGTCTCGTCGGACGTCGCCTAAAAACGGAAGTTGGCATTTTTGGAAGTTCCTTGCACGTTCACCCTCCGCCCCCTCCCGCCCCCGTCGTTGCACATGTAATTACGAGCTTAGGTACGGGACGACGGGAAGCTTCGAGGTGTTACGCAGATATGGCGAACGTCGGCCGTCCCACTTTTGGGACGTCGCCCTAAACGGCAACTGAACCGGAACGCAGGATATCTTCGGCTTCGACCGACCGACCGACGTCGGCTCGTAAGTCGGGACGGTGATTGTAATCGATGTTTGCAGGTGTGCTGCCGTGAAAGGTAATACAGGGGCGATGTTGTTATTTACACGCTACGTTCTCACTGGATCTTTTCGGACCGGATCCGTCGTTTCGGGAGACGCTTGAAATTGACGAGACGTAAGGATTTAATTTGAAACTGCGTACCGCCGGATAGATCTCGATGATGTCACCATTTTGAATGCCTTCACTTTTAATCTGCATTACCACGTCCCGACCGCAAAGCTGAATTCTTCGTCGGTTGAAAGCGATCGCGTTTTGAATTTTCTTTTTTTTTTTTTTTTCCCGTAACACGGAATTTAGTGAGATTCAGAACCGGTCGGTCCGGATCGTCGCGTTATCGACGCGACGTGCTTTTTGATTCCCCCGACGCCTTAAAGGGCATTTAAAACAAAATGCGATGCATCACGACTTGTTGTTTGAAAATCGACGCCGTATTTTTGCGTGATTTTTTTTTTTTTTTTTTTTTTCAACTTGCTTTTCATAGATACAACCGTTGATGATTCCCTGAACATCAAATCGGTTCTTTTTCGGTACGACGTCGGTTTGATCGCCATTATCGAAGGTGTGGGCTCTTAAAACCGCCGACTAATCCCAGATGCTGCGACGGAATTCAAATCTTTACCGTGTCGCGGTCTTGGTGATATCGGCACCAAGACCTCCTTGAAGGAAACCCGATGGACGCAAAGCACGGCGTTTTTCTGCTTTGCACGTTAAACCGATGGAGCGTCATGAGATTTACATCTGCTCTGATCAGATATGGGTTTAAATATGTCTCTGGTTGAATGTTGTGTCAATAGCAGATTTAATCTCTTTAATTTTGGCCGCTGACCTGCTGTAATGGAGCTCTCGCTCTCTCTCTAAGCTACGAGGGGAGATTTTGTACGTCTTCGTATGAAGATTTTTAATAAATTCCTCATTGGTAATTCCAAAAAAAAGAAAAAAACAACCAAATATCGACATTTTGTTTGACTCAGGATATTTCCAGTCCTGCCTCTTATGTTCTGACCATCACATTAAATGTCACGGCGACTGTACTCGTCATTTTTCATGGTTTACCAAGCAGCGACATTTCACTGAAAACAAAAATCAGAGTCCGTGTCGGTCAAAGGTCGGTTATTTAGTTACATTTCCATCTTTTCACCGACACATGAATACATCGGGGTAGAAAAACACCTCGACGTTTCCGGGAAATCCAATTCAAATCTTAAAGACGACGCGACCGCGACACAAGAGGCTCCTCGTCCCGGAGAGATGATTCTCTGACTCTTTCCGTTTTAGGTGTTCTTTCGAGGCGACTCATGAAACGTTGAGGAGGAATCAGACGGTTCAGTCGGTCGTTCTCCGGCTCCAGAGCCGATGTCAGGGAGTAAATGAACCTGTCGCCGAAGCATCCGAACGCTCGCTAACGGTTGTTCTGCGGGCGCCAGGTATGGATCCCTTCAGACCAATGACTGAGTCGCAGAGTAGCGCTTGTGTGAACTCCCCTTGAGCATACAAGTCATGGACAGAAGGCGCCGTGGTCACGTTGCTCCGGGATGTGTTTAAACCATGGATTCGGGCCGCAGAACGAGGTCTACCTCCGCAACAAACGGCATCCACGATCTCCGTGCCGTCGCCCTCTCCGTCCTCGGCCGTGAGCGCAATTGCAAGCCGATAGCATGTGATCAACAGCTCCGTGGCTCACAGCGTGGCGCCGCTTCCCCGCCGCGGTAAAACCTAGCTCCGCTCTTTCGTCTTCATCGCCAACATGGCGGATGAGGGTTTACGGCTCCGCTCGGAGGACGACCGGCTCCAGCCGGCTGATTTTCCGACGTCATCATTAGCGTCCCTCCATCTTGCGGACCAAAATACCAACCATATGGGGGATAATCCGGAGCCCCGTTCTGTACGTCCTCCGACGAAGACCTCGCCGCTCCACCAATCGGAACGGCAGGGAGACATTTCCGTGGCTGCCAGGCCGGAGTTGTCGCCGGCTGATCAAGGTAAAGTTAAAGTCGTTTCTTTTTTCCATGACGTGACAACGTTTTCCCGTCGCACCTCGGGGAAAATGACGCCAACGGAAGAAACCGGGAGGAGTCGACGTCCGACGGCGGCTTTTATCGTTCGGAATTCGCTCTTCCATTTCAGTGGCGTCGCGTGACCGAGGGCCTAATAAGACTTCAAATGTCAAACTGGCTCGATGGACGACCTTCCGTCCGTCCGTCCGGAGATCCAAAAACCAAAGAGTCTCCATGTGTTGCTTCCGTTGTGTATCATCCTGTGGCATTTAAAAAAAAAAAAAAACAATCCGACCAGCCCGGACGCCCAACACTCACTCACATGTTCAGGCCATAAAAGGCTTCTAGATACACTATGATATATACAAAATGCTTTTTTAAAATATATAAAGCACATGTAGATAGATGAGCAGAGCATTAAGGGCTGTTGAGCCGCATTTTGAGCCGCAACGTCCAAAATGTGATATTTTTTTCATATCATTTTGTAATAAAGACGCATTTTGTAATAAATTTTGCTGCATTATGTAATAAGTTATTACATATTGAGAAGATCATTGCAAAATGCACTTGCAACTTTTTTATTTTCTAGGAAATGTAATAACATGGTGCATTATGTAATAACAATTCTAAAGGATAAGTTTGTTAATTGTATTTTATTTTACTTAAAAGTATTTGTAAAAGCTAGGCCTATTATTAGTATCACTGTATTAGCCTAGTAGCAGTACTTAGCAATTACTATCAGTACACTATTCAAAGGTTGCATCTACAGAGAATATTGTATAAATTCCATGTTATTACATTTCCTAGAGAATAAAAAAGTTGCAAGTGCATTTTGTAATAATCTTCTCAAAATGTAATAACTTATTACATAATGCGGAAAAAAATTTATTACAAAATGCGTTGGGGCAGTTTATTACAAAATGCGGCAGTTTATTACAAAATGCGGCTTTATTACAAAATGAAATGAAAAAGTGATTACATTTTGGACGTTTATTACAAAATGCACCGTTATTACAGAATGCGGCTCAACAGGGCTGAATTTCGACTCATTTAACCGGTGGCTCAATAACAGAAAAATACAAAAGGTCAAATATGTGTGGTATTTATAAATATGCCAATTTCTGACAACTGTACCCACTTTGGGTCCGTTCCCTGTCATTTCACAAAACAAGCACACATTTTTATCTATTTTTAAGGAAATAGAGGCACAAACCATTAAAATCGGAATGCGACCAACACAAGTACGGTAGTTTGGCAGTAAAAAAAACTGATGTTATTGCCGATTTAAATGACAAAAGTTTGCAGAACAAGAAATAAAATCTCAGCAAATTAAAACTGAGGTTATTTATGAATAATTTCACGTCCCGCCAAACTATTTTCAAAGTATTTTAAATCAATATTGAATTTAGAAACTCCTTATTTTTTCCTTTTGTTTCATTTTACTATGAATGATTCCATACAAAATAATGTTGGTAGATATTTAAAAACTGCAATTTTCATTTTGTTCAATTGGCATGATTACCTAGGTGGCTCGCGCAGAAATATTAAATAAGAAATGTGGCCCGCCGGCCAAAATAGTTGCCCACCCCTGGCGTAGATCAGCCGAAAGGTCTCAAACCAGTCTGATTTGGGGGATTTCACGTTTGGTCGGTCCATCGTGGACGTTGCCATGGTGTCGCCACGGCTGCGCAACTATTGGTAGTGACGGCTGTGCTTGTTAGCAACTAATATCACCGGGAGCTAAACATAAAACAGCAGACGAGTCTTGAAACTCTAGAATTACGCGGTAAAGATGCTGCGACTCCATCTTTAAACCGACCCCGCTTCGTCGTTTGGCTTTAAATACGAGACAAACGAGCAAACTTTTCTGAGCACGACAGCCGGGAACATATCGTCCGAACGGGTCGGGGTTGATAAATCCCGGTATTTGTTCGGAGCCGGGTCGGTCATGACCGGGCAAGTTTTGACAGAACTTCCCCCGTATGTAGGCCGAGGTTTAATGAGTTCGTGCCCTTTCTAATTTTACAACAGCATACATATTCCCTCATACAGCTCTGTCTTCAGTTGCAATTTAATGCATCTCCATGCATGCCATCACAAGCGCCGAAGGAATGGCTTACATCAACTTCTGACAGTCTACCTCTTTCTCCACCCTTGTAAGTGCGCGGGTGCATTTCACAAATAAATATTAAGCTTCGGGTTCTCATCTTACTCTCCATCTCCGGCGCCGCATTTAACAAACACGGGGACAATAAACAAACACAGGGGCGCATCAACGCCGGCCTTTCGGGCAAACATGGCATCTCGTTGCGGACAGCTGTCGTTTGTTAGGCGAGGCGAGGCGAGGCGAGGCGAGGTCGAGTGCTGAGCAACACTGATTCAGCCCGAGTGCGCTGGGTGTCGAGGAGTGCCAGTTCTGGTATTTTAGGCAGTCAGACAGTGTCACCTGTCAGCAAACTAGTCTGGACAGAGTCTCCCACATGGCGCAAGACTAAGCAGCGCGACGATATCTCTCTCCGGAGTCCTTGTCAGTAGGCCAGCCGTGAAAACATAACACACACAAAGCGCAGATAGCCACATAGAGACCGGCTCGGACGGACATGCTGGGTAACGCCGGGCAGTTCTACGCTTGCCGTTGCAGAGTTCTCGGAGCCGGAGATGAGCCGGGACGACAGTGAGGCTCCGACTCGTAGTCCGACGGCGTTCCTGCGGGACCTCCCTTCGCCCGACGACAACGGCGATGTGTTTCCTGACGTGAGGACCGACGCGCCGAGGGAAGAAGGTACTTTTCTTTTCGTTTAACGTTTATCAAAACGAAGAGTGCCGACGGAGCTGTCGCTATCAAGACATCGGGTGTCTTTGTGTCCCCGAAGGTCCTCGCCGATTGAAACTAAACCATTTTTTTAAACGTTTTCACTTTATAAGTTGACTTTCTTTTTCATTATATGGACTTCAACCAGTGGTTTGGTCAGAGCAACACAATAAACAAGAGCGTTTGTGATCTTTTGTCTACGCGGCGGGTAAATGGTGTCGATCAGATGGACGATAACAATGAACGTTTTAGATTAAATAATCCCTGCGGGACTACGACCGACTCTTCTTAAAACTTTAAAAGACAAATCTTAAAAGACGCGGTCACAACACGCCATCTTTCCTTCTGAACATCCTCCATTAAATAAGTCATTTTTCATCGCCGATGATGTGAAATTCCTTTCCTCTCTTTGTCCCGATCTGATCCCGCGGAGCTACTCGGATCTTCATCCGGCCTCTCGATTAGCAGCACTTAGCGTGGCGCTACGTTTTATTATTATTATTATGCTCGCAAAACTATGGGAGCGAGCGCTTCAAAATCAAATGGAACTAATATTGAGGCTGAAGAGTTAGAAAACAGACTTTTACTGTATCTTACGGCCTCGAGCGACATCTGATCGGGCGTCTTCTTCAACTTCTCGATGTGCTGCTGAGAAGTTGATGTTCCCTTTGCTACACGAAGATAAAGGACCGGCCAAGAACAAACTCCCTGTTTTCTTTTCTCCGCACTGGATAACGCAGGCTTGATGGTTCCACCATCAAACCTGCAAACCCATCGGCTATATCGGTTATTTTTCACCCTTTCAGCCAATATCCATGTGTTCCTGATAGATTTGAAGGCCGACCGGCGTCGACGACGAGTTCTTTCCGCAAGCAACGCGTCAATTAAAGGGCCGCGATTTGAAATAAGTCGATTATTTTAGAGTGTACCGATCCACCTATTTTTTTTTGTCTTTCACCCATTCCCTGATCAGAGTGTCTCCACAAGAGCGGCGTCACCAGAAGTATGGCGGCGTGCGACTCCGGCGCCGCCGACGAGCAGCTGTCGGATGTGGAGTGGTACTGGGGAAGCATCGCCAAGTACGTTGGCAAAATTCAGCGTTTTCTTAATCGGTTAATCGCATTTCGGATATCGACACCCTCCTTTTAGTGCATTTATGCTTTCTTTAGTCCGACCTTGACCGGGTGGAGTCGAGGAATAACGCGATACATTAAAAGTCAGCGCTCGGATTCAAATGTAAATGTTCTCTTTGCGGGGTTTTTTTTTTTATTCGGTATGAAAGGACGGGAAAATTCGGTTGCAAAGATTTTTAATCTGGATTTTATCGTCAGGCGTAAACTGGCCTTTCTCCTCCGGGTTAAACTCTTAATCTCTTGAGGTGGCAGTCGCGGCAGCATTGCTAAAATTAATAAACAAAACTCGATACTTTTATTATGACTCCATTTTCCGAGTACGGATAGAACTTTTGGGAACCGCTATTGGAGGCGTCCAAGATCTACCTTGCAGATAACAAACACTAAAAGACCCCTAACGCTGTCCGAAAAGCAATAATAGAACAAAACGTACAGAAATATTTTTCTTTGCCTGATTTTATTTTCCTACTTTGCTCCTGAACGAACTGAAATGACGTATTCTGTGTTGGATTAGAGATGAAGTAAACGTGATGATGAGAAACACGCCTGACGGCACATTCCTGGTCCGAGACGCTTCCAGCAGAGCGAAGGGAGAATACACTCTCACACTGAGGTAAACGCAAGATAAAGGGGTGATTTTCAATACTTCTATATCCATCTTGGTTTTTATGAAACGCTGTTTACATCAAGGTGCCAGATGAGAAACCTGAATGGTGCCGGAGGAATCACAGCTTCTATTTATTTATACTCAATTTTAATTATGTCGCATTGTAAAAAGCAGTAAGCTACATATCCTGATTAGCGGCTAGCGGTTATCAGAATAATAATATGAACAACAATACAAACAAAATCCATTATTCCATCCGTGTTGTCAGAAGTCCTGACGTGTTGACCTTCACAAAGAGTTAAAAGGTGTTTAGCAGTTCGCTAAAGATATGAAATTGATCAACTTGATGCAAAAAAGTGCTTTTTATTAGCGTTATATGCTAGCATATTACCGCTGCAGATTTCAACAAACACCCCTTAGCTTACCGTCCGCTAACTTTTATGGCCATTCTGTGGTTTCTGCAAAGCTTTTTCAAAAAATACCCTTGTTGGTTTTGCGTTTTTGCTCGCAAAATATCTGAACACCTTCATCGGACACGTCTTTGCATCCCCGTCCATGTTTAGCGACGATTCAAATTGTAATCCTTATTCGCCGCTTTACCTTCGGCTTCTGGAAAGAAATATGAAGCGTCCTAACGTGAAAAAAAAAACAAAAAAACAGACATTTTCTAAAGTAAAGCAATAAACGGATGACCTCGGAATGCTTTTACCAAGAAACAGCATTTTATCAGCCTGAAATCTGCATTGGTGCCGTTGGATGGGGAAGAACAAGAACAACGATTTGTGATTGTTGCCCTTTAAACACGAGTATTTATGGCGGTTACACTTTCATCTTTGCAGAAAAGACGGCTCTAACAAACTAATCAAGATCTTCCATCGTGCGGGAAAGTATGGTTTCTCGGAGCCGCTGCTCTTCCCTTCCGTGGTCGATCTGATCCGGCATTACCAGAACAAGTCACTGGCTCAGTACAACTCCAAACTGGACACCCGGTTACTCTTCCCCGTCTCCAAATACCAGCAGGTTGGGTCACCGGACGTTTCGTAGACGAACCGCGACGAGTGAATTTCGTAAAAGCCGACGCATTTAAATATTGTGCTCATTTGCGCAGAATGTTGTGATGGAAGTCGACATCGATGCGGTCGGAGAGCAGCTCAAGACATTTCAGGATCGATACGAAGAGAAGAGCAAAGAGTACGACCGTTTGTACGATGAATTGAACCAAACATCGCAGGTAAGGCGTCATCCATCGCTAAAACAAACTTTTAACAAATAACACTTGCGACCGACGAGCCATCGGTAAATTATCGTTTTTCAATGCGAATGAATGTAATTTTAGGATGACGCAACGCTTGAAAAATACAAGATATTGTCCTTATCTCTACCTTTAAGATAAAAAAAGATAAACATTATTGAAATTCCTTTGTCACAGCAGCGTGACAGTTATAGTGTCACAAAAAAGGAAATAAATACCAAATAAATATGAGTATAAATAGAAATAGAAAGGCAGAAGACGGGATACAGCAAGACCAAAATAAAATAAAAAAATCCACAAATAAATAGACAGCATACAAGTAGACAACAGACAACAACTAGAACTAAACAACAATATAGATAGAGTGACAAAAATACATTTTAATGAATAAAATAAGTGTTTTTTCTTGCGTGTGCAGGAGGTGCAGACCAAACGGACCGCCATCGAGGCTTTCAGCGAGATCATTCGTATTTTCGAGGAGGAGTGCGAGACCCAGGACCGCTACAGCAAGGAATACATCGACATGTTCCTCACGCTAGACGGCAACGCCGACACCGAGAAGTAAGCGTCGCGTTAAGATACTTTCAAAACTTTTCAACATACTTATCATCCAAGCTGCTTTTTAGTCCGTGACGAAAGACACGATCTATATCCAGCCGATCCGATCTAATATCTTGATCGGGGGCCGTTATTAACATAATTCAGTTATTGGACATAAGAACGAGCGGACCAATCCAGATTATATAGTCTGATAATCTCGTGCAACCGGATTTAGCGCGCAAAAAAAAAAAAAAGTCACACGATACAATCAAATCTGCTTCACCGGACGGATTATATCGTGTGAGGACCGATTTGCTCAACCATTCGGGGAGATATTTATCGATTTTTCTCATGGTTTGCGAAACCGAAGCTCGGCGTGGTTCATTGAAAAACGTGACGTCGATGAATAGAGGGACGATTAGAAGACAGTTAGAAAATAGTCAAAGACGTCCACAAAGAGAAGAACGACGACATTGAGGGTGAGAAGAGACAACAGGATGGGGGGAGGAAAAAAAGAAGACAGTAAGGGTGAAAAATAGAAAATCAAAACTAAACGACGAGTGAACGATTACGAAAATAAAATAAACAAACAAAAATAAGCAGGGTGTGAACGGGATAAAACGGACGATACATTTATTGCACGACTGTGTTGAGATAAAGTCGTTTCGAATCTGGAAAGCGTTTCAACACGGAAGATCCGGACCGGAGCGGAAAATATTTCGAAATTTTATTTTAATTGGCTTCAGACTGAATGGAAATATGCAGAATAAGATAAATAGGATAGACGCCAATTTGTAATAATAATAATAATAATAATAACACCAACAACATTGTATTAGTTTCTTTCAGGAAAATCTGTTGTTTTGTTAAAAAAATCAGTCAGATAGATCCTGTAACTCCTATAAACTTTTTTTTTCCTTTTTTTTCTAACTCAAGGATCCAAAACAACCCGGAGGAGCTGCAGTCCAGGGTGGGGGAGATTCACAATAGCAAGAAGAAGTTGGAGGAAGAGCTTCGGAGGAAGGTGTTGGATCACATGGAGGTGGACAGGAAAATGAATCGCCTGAAGCCCGACCTGGTGGAGCTCCGGAAGATCAGAGATCAATATTTACTGTAAGTCAGAACTTACACTTTGTAATATTCACCTTTACCTGTGTCTTTTTTTTTTTCATAATTTAAAATGTGTATACACACACACACACACACATATATAAGCACGTGTGTGTATATATATAATATATATATATATATACTGCTCAAAAAAACAAAGGGAACACTTGAACAACACAATGTAACTCCAAGTCAATCCCACTTGTGTGAAATCATAGTGTCCACTCAGGAAGCAACACAGATTCATTTGGACTTGTTTTAAGGACATTACATCAAAGTTGGATCAGCCTGGAGTTTGTTTTTACACTTTAATTTTGAGTGTGATTCCTAATCCAGACCTCCATGGGTTGATACAATTGATTTCCATGGATCATTTTTGTGTGATTTTGTTGTCAGCACATTCAACTGTGTAAAGAGCAAAGTATTTCATAAGAATATTTCATTCATTTAGATCTAGGATGTGTTTTTTAAGTGTTCCCTTTATTTTTTTGAGCAGTGTATATATATATATATACACACACACACACACACACATATATATTATATATTTTATATATATATGTGTGTATGTATGTGTGTGTGTCTGCCTGACAATGGAAACAACGTAAATTTTAGCAAGTTACATCCCACTGTGCTTGATAGCGATCAAGGCTGCAAAGGTGTCGTATGTGTTACACTAAAAAGCATTAATCTCAACTGTTTGTGCTTGAAAGAAATGTTTATTTATGTTAAGTTTACCAATGATGAAGTTTATCTTTAATATATTTATTATAAATTATGATACTAATATATATATTAATATTATTCTTTTGCTATCTCATAATTATCTCTCTATTTACAGGACTGTCTCAGAAAATTAGAGTATCATGATAAAGTTCTTTATCTTCTGCAATGCAATAAAAAAAATAAAAATTACTTTCTCATGATATTCTAATATTTTGAGATAGGATTTTTGAGTTTTCCTAAGATGTAAGCCATAATCAGTAATATTGAAATAATAAAAGGCTTGTAATAGTTCAGTTGATTTGTAATGAATAACAGGAACAGTTACTGGCAGCGATCGGCAAAAAATGTTAAAGGCCGGAGCGTCAAACGGTTCACCTGACAAGAAATGTTTATTTATATTAATTTTACCAATGATGAAGTTTGTCTTTAATATATATATTATAAATTATGATACTAATATATATTAATATTGTTCTTTTACGATCTCATAATTATCTCTCTATTTACAGGACTGTCTCAGAAAATTAGAATATTGTGATAAAGTTCTTTATCCTATGTAATGCAATTAAAAAAACAATTACTTTCATGACGTTCTAATATTTTGAGATAGGATTTTTGACTTTTCTTAAGATGTAAGCCATAATCAGCAATATTAAAATAATAAAAGCCTTGCAATATGTCAGTTGATTTGTAATGAATCCAGAACGTATGACATTTTTGTTTTTGTCATTGCATTACAGAAGATAAAGAACTTCATCACAATATTCTAATTTTCTGAGACAGTCCTGTATTTACATTTATGTGTGTGTGTGTGTGTGTGTGTTCTTGTTTCAGCTGGCTCACCCAGCAAGGCACCAGGCAGAGTCAGATCGATAACTGGCTTGGTATCAACGGTGAGGAGGAAGAGTGAGTATCAACATTTATTCAGGAAAAAAAATCACTCCACTTCTTCACACATTACCACCTATCATTTTCCTTTACGCCTGCGAATCCTCATTTTCGTCAGAGGAATCAGACGAACCCCGGTGATGATGCCGCTTAGCAAAATTAAGATGCGCGTCTCTTAATTCCCCAAAGCCCGTACACGCTGGCAGATGATGCCCACCAGGAGGAGAGGAGTTGGTACGTCGGAGGCATGAGAAGGAAGGAGGCCGAGGAGCTGCTGAGGGGGAAAAGGGACGGCACCTTCCTCATCCGAGACAGCCAAACTCAGAGAGGCTGCTTTGCCTGCTCGGTTGTGTGAGTACATTCAGATTTATGTCTTTTTACCGCCTGAAACGCATGAATTTTCAATAAATTGGTTTAAATCTGCATGCGAAAAAATATGCAAAAAAATTAAAAAAAATCACTCGAAAAATGTGGGTTTATCATGCGCACGTTTTTTTGGTTTGTTATTGACCAAATGTGCATTTATCATTGTTTTATCTTGTGAAAGGATTTTAGTTTCAGGTTGTCCAGCGATGATGTGCTGCAACGCAGGAAAACCAGAGAGGCGACACAAAACACACAAAAAAATGAGGGAAATGAGGGACTAAACACACACACACATGCGCATACACACACACACACACACACACATACATATATATATACACATACACAGCTCAATAAAATAAAGGGAACACTAAAATAACACATCCTATATCTGAATTAATAATTTTTATTTCATTATTGTTAATCATTTATTTATTACTTTATTTTTTATCATTTATTATGACTTTATTTATTATTCATTATTTTTACTTTATATACACACACACACACACATACACACACACACATTTTTTAAATAATTAAAAAAAAAGTGTGACTGACTTGCAGTTATATTGTGTTGTTTAAGTGTTTCCCTTTAAGTGTTTCCCTAATTTTTTATCATTTATTATTGTTTGATTTTTGTTTTTATTTCATTTTTTTTATTTAATAAATTATTAAATTATTTTATAAATTTCATTTTATAAATTATTGTGATTGACTTACAGTGACATTGTGTTCCCTTTATTTATTTTGAGTAGTATGTATTTAAAGAATAACTATTCAATAATTGGAAAAATCATGAGTTTATAATCGGGTCCCAATAACACCAGTCGTGGCATGAGTGTAGACGTCACGCACTGCATATCGAGACACGATGGAAATGGACTCCAAAATTCATATTTTTCTCAGTTTTAAGTGGCATTTCAAGGTCAATATAAAGTATTACTGTACCTTTTGGACTATAAGTCGCACTGGAGTATAAGTCGCTTTTTTGTGGGTGAATTTAGTTGATAAAATCAGAGACCAAGAACAGAAGGACGGTGTAATGTCAGCTCACTCCAAACTTCCTTTCCGGCTGCATATTTCCCTACTTGCAGCATGTAGTCTGCGGAAAATGATTTTCCTTTTGATCTTCCAGTTGTTTTTATAATTTGATGTTTAAAGTTTCAGTTTTCAGGAAAGATAGGAGTAGCAGATACTGGCACACAAGCCAGTGAAAATAACAAACATGTGAAATGACCGTATATACTTTAACACATAATTCATGCCTGAGTATAAAAAAAAAAAAAAAAAGCGAAAAACACGGTCATTGTGTAATAAAAGATAAAGCTACTTTAGCGCCAATGCAAATTGTTCAGTGTCAAAAGAATAAAAGAATGTGTTTTTATCTCCCGCAGCGTCGACGGGGATGTGAAGCACTGCGTCATCTACAGGACGCCAACGGGCTACGGCTTCGCCGAACCCTACAACCTGTATTCTTCTCTGAAAGAGCTGGTCCTTCACTACCGCCACACGTCCCTGATCCAACACAACCAGCAGCTGAATGTAACCCTTGCCTGGCCTGCTCTCAGCCAGCAGCCCAGCTGAGAAAACACCAGCAAACCACACTGACGCCACTTTCCCAAAGCTTCACTCGTAGCACTCGCCGCGCCGAGACCGGACGCCCGTGCGGCTCCGGAGGAACGGTTTGTGTCACGGCCGGAATTTCTTTTTCAACGTCAGCGATAATATTCGGTCCCGGGACGTCACAGCGAAGACTTTTATTTTTTTCGGACGTTTGAACATCAAATTCGGGGCGATCTAAAGTAGAATTTTCGGTTCTGTCGTCAGATTCTAGCCGACGCTTCACTGTCAGAAACGATGCTAACAATTTACCCGACATCCAAAAACCTAAGTTTTCTTTAACTGGCTTTAAAACAGCAGTTAGAAATCTTGCGCCGGTTTAAATATCGACCTGACTTATAATGAGATTAAAACGATGTTTGCGACGCTCTTTCGGCAAATGCAACTCAGCAGAGAAACTAATCTGCACCATCATTTGGAGGCGAATTCACCGACGCGATAGCATGATGGAGAGACATGGATTTATGTTTTCGACTAATCCCGGCTTTGACTGTTTCCGTGTTCGGGAGTTTCTTCAGGAGGCAAACGCAGTAAATACTAAATATACGAAGAGAAGCTTAATCCAGTCTTATAGTTTGGTTTTCGCTGCCAACTGGTGGTAATGTGCTTTATCCAGTGCTGAGGTTACATCACAAATCACCAGCCAAAAAGCCCAGTTGTTCTTTTTAGGATCTAGTGTGGAGCTTATTTTGTTTTGTTTTGCTTTGTTTGTTGTTGTTTTTTTTAAAAAGCGCATCAACATTTGTTCACTCTTGCATCAAAATCAAAAGACACTGTGTGCACAATTATTAGGCAGGTTGTAATTTTGAGGATTCAGTGGAAAACTCGGTCAAAATGCTAACAAACCCTCAAACCTGAACATTTAAGGTGTAAAAGTTTTGGCTTTTTTAAGAGAATATCTATACATACACCATTATTAGGCAATCATTAGTGTGCAGAATTATTACAACTAAATGAAAAACCAAAGAATTTCCCATCTAACTTGTTTATTTTCCCCAATAATAAACTCAAAATTTACAAATAAACATTTCTGAAATTTCAAAAAACACTTTTTTCCATATCAGAATCAACTTTTTGTGCAGCCACAGCCTCCGGACACTGTTCAGAGGGGAACTGTTTATCACTGGAAATGTATTAAATGCTTAAGAAGGAACAAAAGTTCCCAACAGGGTTTGAGTCAGGTGAAGTTTTTCATCTTGAAGGCCTTTACTGGCCTGGAAGCCACTACTTTCATACACGTGGTGGAGCCTTGGCTTGCAGGAAAATCAAAAATCTCCTTGAAGGATGCAGACTTTTTCCTGAAGCACCGCTTGAAGAAAGACACTTGAGGTCCGAAAATGGATCAATTTTCAAGCCGAAAAGGTCCGACGAGCTGATCTTCGATAATCTCACCTCCGTGTCCGTCACTCTCGTCTCATTGGTCAAATCATCTCACGCCCCTTTATCTTAGATATTTCAAGAGTTCTGCATCCGTCTGGAAGACATTTTACCATTTTTGGCTTTTCAGAGTCACTTAAATCTATTTTTTTGGCCCATTTTTCCAGAGGAGAATCTGCATAATAATTATGCACACCTTGCTGAAGGATGTTGATCTTTCTTCGGCCGCACCCTCCCTTGTTACACCAATACTCATATGCTATAAATATATGATATGCATTAAATCCAATATGCATTCAATTTTATACAGCTTGGAGCTGGAAATGATTGATAAAATGATGATACGGTCAAAATAATCACTTGCCTAATAGTTGTGCACACAGTGTCTGTAAAATACTCTCTTTCCACCAGCCTGGAGCAAAACGTATCAGAATAAAAAGTCCAAAACTTAAGAGTCATGACACTTCATGCTATAAAACAAGGCAAAAGTAAATCCTTTGCACTTTCTTTTTTCTATAAACATAGAAAAAAAAATCCTTCCAGCTGCTTCCATCGGGAGTCGCCAAATTGCAAATCAATATCTTCATCATTATTTTCTTTGAATATAGAAAATAATAAAATAAATTAAAAATAAATAAGATAAAAATAAAATAAAAAGTCCTTTTTTCCATGACTATAGAAAATAATAAAATAAATTAACAATGAATAAAATAAAAGTAAAATAATAATTCACGTTTTCTATAAATATAGAAAATAATAAAAGTAAATTATCTATTTATAAGCGGCTTTTATATCAAATAGTTTCACTGTGACACTTTTCGCTCAAGGTAGGGATTCTTTGAGGGTGTGTGTGTGTGTGTGTGTGTGTGTGTGTGTCTGTGTGTGTGTGTGTGTGTGGACAAAGTTATCGAAGAGCTTCGAAATGATGGAGGATGAGTTGATGTGCCTTCTAATATGACATTATGACAAGAATAAAAACAAATCACAACTCATTTCTACCACGACGCCAAACATCCAAATACTGAATATAAAAATACAATTCTAAAGCTAGTGTGTCTTTACACAATCATCTGAAAAATCAATTAATAATAATTCAAATCATTAATAACCGAATGGAAATGACCATAAATCCATGTTTCTGTGCAGCAGCCTTTACCGCCATGTACCAGAATATTGATCACGGAAGCTCTTTACCCTTCGTACGCCGCGGTCTAGGGATTAAAAGAAACATTGCTTTGTGAAAAAACGTACAAATTTCTGCCGTAAAAGGATTTATTCACGTCAAACCCGCCTGTTGGAAACAGAGCGACATCATATCACGACTTTAAGTTCAAACTGCATTTTTTTTCGGACCAAACAACATCAACCTCCGAGTCATCTGATGATCTGATCATTTAACTAACCGGTTGAGAGAGTCAAATAATGTTTATTTTTTTTAATTTATCGCAAGAAGGTCTGTGTTACAGTGAGTTTCCGGGGCACGATGAAAACGGTAGATTCATCTCCTTTCTCTGAAACTGTGTTTTGTGTGGATGCGGGTCACGTGGTGCTAGAGAGTGACAGCAAATCGTGCAAAAAGTGGTTTTTATATCAAAACGAAATATGTCATGGTTGGTCAAACGTAAAGAATCAAACTTTGCACGTGAAAACGGAAGAATAAAATGAACAAAAAAGTCATTTTTACAGTTTTACAAAGCGACAAACGGCATCATTCACAAGAATTTAAATCAATGTAATGCCTTTTAAGTAGGAAAGACTATAGAAAGTATAATACTAGATTTGAAACGTCGAAAACGGATGAAATTACTGCGGGTTCGAGAAGTTCAACGACTTTAACTATCCGCAGGGTTTTCTCGATCAGCACTTTGTCGCATGTTGCTAAGATCGGTCAAACGCCACAGCGGCGCAGCGGCGACGGACTCTTAAATGGAAAAACGGGTGAATGTGCAGCAGGTACGGTGCAGTCGGCAGCATCGGTTTTAAGAAAAGTGCTAGATGGCGGCGGACGCGGAGCTAAAAACTGTTTCCCCATTTCAGGATCGTCGTGTTTATTAGCCGAAGCTAAAAACAAACGGCTCCTGCGCTCGTCGGTCTGGCGGGTAAAAAACACACCTTCTCCTCTTTGTAAACATAGTTCATCTCCTGTTCCCCGTCTTTCGCGCTGTTTACCGTCTCGTTATTGACGTTCTAGAATAGACTGATTGTTAATTCAAATCCCGAATTTTGGAGATATCGTGCATTTTTGAAATTAGAGACCCCCCGCATTTCCCCCGCTCATTTCGTGGCATGCAGAAAAAGAAAACACGGAATATACCCGTAAAACCACAGCTCTGTGAGGTTCAAATTCAAAGCATAGAATTTGCACACAAGTATCTCATTTGAGGTGGAGATACTGACTTTTCTCATGTCCGTTCGACCTGCGGCAGAAGCAGGTGGATTTACGATGGTGCTATACATGAACCGATGAGATTAACAAGCGGTGATATTATTTTGGTCGTTTTTGGGTGGCATCTTTCTAGTGCTCAGGAGTTCTTCATTTCTTTCTTTCTTTCTTTCTTTCTTTCTTTCTTTGTGCACATTTTCACATTTTGTGTTTCCAGTTTTCCCTGATTTGTGCCGCAAGTAAAATGGAAATAATCCGAAACAAACAAACAAAAAAAAAAAACGAAAACGCCGGTTCCTCTCGGTGTGAAATGCATTTCGATCGCTAATTATCGTAAAACCACCCCGATTTCAGGAGGAATCTTGGAATCTGACTTCAATTCCAACAAAAGTTAATCCCTATGATGTAATTTGTTGACGGGATTATGAACCGTCACATGATTTCTGTCTAACGCTTCAAATTCACTCCATATTTCTCAACTGTTAAAAAAATAATGCCTGATATGAGAACTTTCTGACCAGATATTAGACGCCCTTTGCCATCAAAACTGGATTGATTAATATCCCTTATTTTGATTTACTCATTTGTCGTCACCCGTACATTTAATCGAATGAGGCTTTCAGGATCAGCGGGTCCGACTTCGACAAATTAAAACTCTGGTAAAACCGAATTAGTCAGGTATAGAAAAAAAAATTGAAAAAAAAAAAAAAAAAAAAAAATCCAACCAAAATCAAACCTTTTTCTTACAAACATATATATTTGGATAAATATATATCTATATATATATATATATAAATATATTTTCTTCATGGAAGCTACTTAGGCAGCCAAAGTTACAATATCATGGCAAGAAAGCATGATATTCATTTCATTTTTATTACCAATGTGATGTAGTTATTTTAAAACGAGTCAATTTACCAGCATGACCTGCAGGAAAAAAAAAAAAAAAAAAAAAAACACCCGAAAACTACAGATAACAACAGATTAAAATTAAATATGACGATCCTCTGGACTCTTTTACGTGGGTTGGAAATATTAGAAGAGTGAAATGATGAAATAACAGTCTGCTGGGACCAGTCGAGGACATAGAGGCAGAATTTCTTCAAAATAAGCACACTTACTGGGGTTAATGGACGGCCTCGGGTTCGGAAGATGCAGGTTTGACCGAATGACCGGAGTCTAAATGTGCGTCTGTTGTGTGACGGCTCAGGATGAGGGTTACCGTGACGACCGTGTGAAAATATTTTTTTATAAACAGTCCGAGCTCCCGAGGTTTTATGTTGTTATTAGCGGATCGTGTGGAATTCTGCACCGTTTACATCCGATTTTGTGAACGAATGGGCGGCTGGTTGCTAGAAAAAAGGCTATGTTTATTTTTCTATGTTTACACGAGAAGGCAATGGCTCCCGACCTCAATCAAGTAGCTATGTAATAATGACAAAACATTTGCACTAAATGTTACAAAACGTTTGAATTGCACGCGATTTTTAAACGCAATCATTTAATCCTTTGGCAGAATTGTTCCGGACGCGGGAAGTTATTTTCGGGGAATCCTGCACGAGTCGGGTCGGGAAGAAATGACGAAGGCGTGAGGATGGGGTCGCCGCGGCGACGGCAAGGGTTAAGAAGAGAGGAACATTCACAAAGTGCTCGGATACAATTCGGAGGATTAAAAATAACATTTTAAAAACAATCTTCCATTGTCGAATTAAATGACGGTAAACCGGAAAGGAAGAATGGGTACAAAAAAAAGATAAAAAAATTAAACCACATCACGAGTTAAAAGAATACATGATATTTTAGAATAATAAAACGTGTTTCAAAAAAAAAAAAAGATGGATCTTTAAATATCTAGGCGTTTGTTTCACTTTGAGCTGTGCATATGATAAAATACCTCTACTTCTCTCTGTATGACATTCAACTTAATACCCATTAATGTTTCTGTAATTTTGAGTTTAATTTCCGCCACCGGTGTCGTATTCGTCTTTCTGCTTTCATCTAAAACATTTAGGGTCGGTTAGTTATTAATCTATCGCTGAGAGAAAATAATGTGATGATAAATGTTTGTTTACTGCATCGGTTATGCAATGCCATTGTGACTTTTGTCCTTGATCGTGTGTTGGCATAGCATGTCTTTCTTTAAGGAGGCACATGTGACAAAATCTAATGGTTTAAAACATTTTTGTGTGAAACTCTCCCGTTATCTCTTTAGGATATCATTTCTCATGTATGCACTTTGACCCCCCCAATAAAATAAATTTGGTGATTAAAGAAAGATTTTGTTGGAGTGGCTCACTTTGCAGGCAGGCTGAGTTGAAACAAGAAAACCTGAGGCGTCGCTCTTCGATACAGCGATTAACTTTATACAAATGCAGTTAGAAAAGCAGTTGTGCAGCGGCGACGTGTTTTCTAGTCCGCTGTTTCCCAGCCGTCGTGTCGACGAGCGTTCTCGGCGAGCGTTCTCGGCGAGCGGCGTGCACAATTACGTGCTCTATCACGCGAAATACAAAAGTATGCGGTCGTGCTACGATCAACGCTGCAGGCAATAGCGATGGATTAAATTTGAAAAGAAAAGAAAAAAGTATCGGACTAAAAGTCGCACTTTTTTTAATGGTTTGTCTGGTCCTGCGGCTTATACTCAGGTGCGGCTTATACTCAGGTGCGACTTATATATCAAAATATACACGGTAATTTCACACGTTTGTTATTTTCACATGCTTGCGTGCCAGTATCTGCTACTCGCGTTACTCCTGCACCACGGAAAATTTAAACATCAACTTATAAAGACAACCGAGACAGACTGAACACAAAAGGATTCTGCAGATTACAAGCTGTAAGTTGGAAATAAGCAGCTGAAAAAGGGAAATCGAGCAGCAGGAAGAAAGTTTGGATGAAGAAAACTGCAATTAAAAAACAAAAAAAAGCTAATTGCGGGCTAAAAGCTAGATGGCCACAGCTGGACCAACAAGCTCACAAGAGAGAGGCTTGCCAACGGTGCAGTTACGTCTCCACGCCGGGTCGTTGCCAAGGCGACGAATATTAACAACTTTACAGGAGGACCTTCTCGGTGTTACCGCTTCATGCATGGACGGCCAGGTCCCAAAAACAGCCACGCAGAAGAAGAAGCGACACAACGTCAACCACCGGAGTCGGCAGAGTTGCTCAGAAGTGACACCGAGAATGAAGAATTCAATGGATTTAGTGGTTTAGAGTGAGATGGAGAGTTTGGTTAACTTGTTATGCTATGTTGGTTACGTTCTAGTGATCTGAATAGCTGTTAACAGGTTACATTAACATAGCAGACACCTGTTGTTATTACTCTTGTAATAACCCTGCGGTACCACATCCGGCTCCTTTTGCTTATTTGTTCCGGCACACCAAAGTATTTTCTTTGAATATTTTAATAAGTATTTTCAATCCATATTGAATTGAAAAACTCCTCATTTTTTCCTTTTGTATTTTCGTACAGATGATGACGTACAAAATAATGTCGGTGCATTTATATGATGAGAGATGACGAGATGAGATGAGAACGACTTTATTTATCCCGAAGGAAATTGTTGTGCCAGAGTTTCAAGAAAAACCATAACAGTAATAGATAATAGTAGGAAAGAGGGAGAATAAGAAATACAATAAAATATAAATTGTCAAGGTTGAGGCTATCAAGTGTTTTAAGGTCTTAAGTACAAAGATGAATGATCGTTTTTGATTTTAAAGTTGAAATAAAATACCCAAAAAATGGATTGCAATTTTCATTTAGTTCAATTTACATTTTACCCCGTCGGCCGGCGCATAAAAATAAAATAAGAAATGTGTTACAATAATTGCCCACCCCTGGTATAAAGCGTACAGAAGCAATATATTTAGGCTTCAGTTCGTACTTCATTCAGCCGTCAAAATAAAGTGTACGGAGATCTGGGTCAAATCCTCCCTGACAAGCAGCAAACTGTGTTAGTTCATAAAGTAAGTTTCCCTGTTTTTATAACACAACAAATAAAATGTGCAGTTGTAGACGTACCTTTGTTTTCATTTAGTATCTACGGAGTCGTTATCCATTTCTCTACGATGGTCATATTTCTCATCATATTGTCGTTTACTTTTGGTTTTCTATTTTCACCTTTACTGTCTTTTTTTTCCCTCCATTCTGTTGTCCATTCCTATCCTTGATGTTGGTTTTGTCTCTACTTATATTCCTATTCATATTTATTGACACTTTCACTGTTACGCTGCCGTGACAAAAGAATTCCCCCTATGGGGATCAATAAATTTGATCTTACCTTAACAGGACAGGATTCAACAATAGTTGTGGCCACTAGATGGTGACAGTAAACCGGATGTGTCCCATCACGCTGCCTGTGTGGGGGATCATAATAAAAATAATAATAATACGATTAATTTAAGATGAGATAAGATAAGAACGACTTTATTAATCCCGAAGGAAATTGTTGTGCCACAGTTACAGAAAATATAACAGTCATAAATAATAAAAAGAAAAAGGCAGAATTAGAAATAAAAATAAACTATAAACTATAAAGTGTCTTAGTAAACAAGTGATAAAACTAAAAGTGTCTTAGTAACAAGTGAGGTAAGGAGTGCACAATAGTATGATAAAAGGAAAAATTGTAGTGTAGCTGTTATGAAATGAAATATTGCACAGTTCTGAATATTGCACAGTGAAATGAAATATTGCACCGTTTTTTTTTTTTGTTTTGTTTTTAGGGGTCATATTTTAATTTTAAAAGATTCAAAAGAAACCAACCAAAATAAAAACAACGACGATTTGAAAAATCGATTTTTCTGAATCGGGGTGAGAAATATTTGCAATCCTCTGTGAAATATGCGATGCAACTCTATGTGTTTGTTTCATGATAATAATAATAATAATAATAATAATAATGTGGTATTTTCCAGGCGTTGGAATATCCAATGAGCGAAGGGATCCCACCTGGGGGCCGAGCAGGGGGGCGTTCCCGGGGCCGGAGGGGCCGGAGGGGGCGGCGCCGCCTCGGCCCCTCCGGCCCCTCCGGCCCCGGACTCCTTCTCCGGACGTCAGACATGGAAGTCGCCGGGACTTTGGTGATGTTCCTCCTCTTGCTTTGCCAGCGGGAAAGCTCGGCGTCTCACCCCAAACCGTCGTGCCATTACCCCCCGTCCCAGTGGTGCCACTCCCTGGAGATAGCCATCGAATGCAAGGTGGGTCTAAAACTAGTTAAATGATGGTGTTAGTGCTCATTAATACACACCTTCTTGCGATCGCTCGAAGAAGTAGATGGTGATGTCGAGTCAGAGAAGCCAGGCTGAGATGTTTGTGGATACGGACAGAAGAGGGACGGTGAAGATCAGGGTAGAAGGACGCCGACAGGACGAGCGGAGGATGGATGGGAAAGAGAGAAGAAGGCTGGATGGATTCACCTCTGAAAGGAGCTTCAGGGAGACGGAACTGAAATGAGAATCCGACAAAATACCGAAAGCGATGTTATTCATGTTAAAGAGATCGTTTAGATCAGTGTTTCCCAACCTTTTTACAGCCACGGCACATATTTTACATTAGAATAATCACACGGCACCACCAAATAAATACGTCAAACACTGTTTTTAACGCATTGGAATGAAACCGTAGTCTCAATTTACTTTGTGTGAAATCTAATATATCTGTAGATTCGTCAAGTTGCAATGCAAATTTCCCACTGATGTGCAACTTTTCCAGAACACTTTTTTTCAACGTCTGAAGACATGTCATCAATATGTCTTAAAATGGTATTATTTGAAAAAACTGGCTATTTCTTTATCAACGCCAGAGCCGAGCATTTCTACTACAATGATTTTGCCGGCAGGTCGTATTAATGTTTTGCTGTTTGGATTTAGAGACGAGTTCAGCAACAGTGGTTGGGAAACACCGATATAGACAATACAACCGTTTCAAGTCATGCATATTGAGAAGTATCGGTCTGAGGTCTGCAGGTCAGAGGGGGTCGATGTTCTCCAAGCGGCAGCTTAATGCGAGTCATGCTTTAGAAATTGAAGACCAGCGGCTCTTCATGTGACGGACGCCCGCTCGCACTCAATTAGGTTCAAGACCGGCGGAAATCAGGCGCTCCGTTTGTTTTTCCGAGGAAGAAGATCCACGGATGGAGTGAAAGAGGACCTGAAGTTAGAGGGAAGGGGAGCTCGGTTGGCTGTAGCGACCCCTGAAGGGAGAAGATGGACACAATAAACCGTTCACTCTCTTTCACACGGTCTCCAATCGCATGTTCATGTACAACAAGTTAGTCCACCCTTACATCTAAAGAGTGTGAAAGGAAAAGACTCGTGGTAACCGACTAGATTCTTGCAGCATTTTTTGTCCTTCGCCGCCCCCGTTCATCCAACGAATACAGTCCCTGCTGCCAACACCACCCTGGATTGTTTGTCTACCAGGGTTTTCGTTGGAGTTCACTGATTGGTTGTGGAGTGTGTTAGGTCAACGTAAAGATCCAAAGACTTGTAAACAGGTTTGATTTCATCGTAAGTCCAAAACTAGGAAAAGACGGATCTAAAACTGCTCTAGAACTGTGAGATTACCAACTTACACTTGATGTGCGCCGCGACTCCGCTAAGACACTTGAGGTTTCCTTCCAACTTTCGGTTTTAAGTACGCAACCGTGAAAATCGTAAGACGCCCAGCATCAACCGAGGGATCGACTCCAACGGTGAGAAAGCTAGTAACTCCCCTTCTGCGGCTGAAAATGGGTGGATGGAGTTGGATCATCTGTGCTATCGGGATTTTTATTGAGTCAAAAGAAGATGTACAAGGTACCTTGAGCTTTACTCTTCTGGTAATGTGCATGAGTTTGATGACGGACGTCCGTTATCTGGAGTCAGGACCTTCTCACCCCAAGAGAGAGTCCGGCCACCCTGCGGTAGAAACTCATTTCAGCCGCTTGTATCCGGGATCTGGTTCTTTCCGTCGCTACCCACGGCTCGTGACCACAAGTGAGGGTGGGAACGTAGATCGACCGGTAAATTGAGATCTTTTTTTAACCACGACAGACCGGTAAAAAGTCCATCTCCCGTTCCATCCTCCCCTCACTCGGGAACAAGACCCCGAGATACTTGATCTCCTCCACTTGGGGCAGGATCTCCCCGACTCCCCGACCTTGAGTGGACACTCCACCCGGTTGAGCACCGTGGTCTCGGATTGGAAGGCGCCGATCCTCATCCGGGTCGCTTCACGCCGCGACGATGGTAACGTTTTCTTTGCGCAGGTGCAGAAGCAGTGCATGGAGGTGAAGGCCACCAGGCTGAGCCAGTCGGTTCCTCCAGTGTCGGTCACTCTGTATTATGGGAGTCTATGTCCGGCCTGCAGAGTCTTCATCACCCAGCAGCTCTTCCCCGTCTGGACGTTGCTGAGGGATATCATGACAGTCACTCTGGTCCCCTACGGAAACACAAAGGTACGGTGGTCTGTTAGTCCAGGGGAAGCCGTCAGGAGTTTGTTTTCACGAGTTTTATGCAGCCGGCAAGGAAAAAACTGAGAAGTCTGCAATGTTATGATTTCAGCTGCAACATCAGGTACGTTTGGATGAGTTCAGGATCATGTTCTGTACAATTTATTACAAAGCAAGTTCATGGAATCATCACAAAGTCCTTTTTGACCACGTTTGACTGCCCGAAGCCGTTTGTATCCATTTGTCCAGTAAATATTGAATGTCCTACTCATTTATGGGAAGTAGTTGGACAGAATATGCACCCATGGTTTCATTTCCAGGAGCTTCCTTCGGCTAATTCTCCCTTCAGCTGCCAGCACGGAGAAGCCGAATGCAACGGAAATACAATCCAGGTTTGCCCGGTTTAATCAAACATTTTTTTAATGAGCTTAATAAGTTTGTATTTTTCAAGTCAGGCTACATTTAAAGACGGCTTTCTGTCTTTTAGGCATGCGTCCAACACCTGACAGGCCCGGCAGCATTTCCCATTGTCCACTGCATGGAATCTGCTGCAGATGTTCTGGCTGCTGCTCAACCGGTGAGTTTGGGCTCATTTGTCCACTCAGAAGCCTTAGAACTCAGAGTAGCTGCTCATCCAGAAAAGAAATAGAAAGCTTTAATATTCAGAATCGCTGTTTTTCTGGAAACCCAAATCAGTTTTTGTCCTCTTCTTCTTGCCCAGTTCTCATCTCTAACCCTCGACTCTGCATCCTCCTCTCGCACATTGACTAACTTCCTATCTTCTTTCACTCATCAATAAATCTTCTCTTTGCTCTTCCTCTGGGCCTCTTGCCTGGCAGTTCCAACCCCAGCATCCTGCAACCAGATCTACACCATACCTCCTTTTTACATGACACAACCATCTTATTCTGGCTTCTCTGACCTTTTCTCCAAATCATCTGACATGTTCCGTCCCTCTGATGGACTAATTCCTGATTCTATCCATCCTTATCACTCCCATCTCAACATCTTCATCTCTGCTTCCCGTCTTCCCTTCAATGCTGCTGTCTCCAAACCATACAGCATTGCTAGTACACCTTTCCTTTCTTTCTGGCTGATATTCTTTTATCACACATACCAAGGACACGTTTCTCCACCTTGAACCTTTCTGTCACAACCACAGCACACCTCACCACTGTCTCACAGCGAGCATACATGTCCTGCACCCGTCGAACATACCTCTCTGCACCTCGAGGCTCCCTCATTCAATACCATATAGTTCATCTCTCGGCACCCTATCGTATGCTTTCTTTTAGGTCTACAAAGGCACAATGCAGCTCCCTCTGCCCTCCTCTGTCCTGCTCTGCCAGCAATCTTAAAACAAATACTGCATTCGTAGTACTCTTTCGAGTCGGGAAACCGTTAGAAAACAAATCAGTGAAGTTGGCTACTCTTCATGAGAAGCTACAAACCAGAGCAGAAGGTGTAACATTACAGGAACATTCAGTGTCATTTAGTTTTCTTAGAGACGGCTAGCAGGAACCAGAGCTCATTGTCTGTCTCGGCCTTTCGGCCAAATCCTTCATCGACGGTCACGACCTTTTAGAAGTTAACCTTAAATTAAAATTAAAACTAATCAGATTTCTTTGCCGAACTATGATACTTGTTACTATTTGGATCTTTAGTGGGACAGGGACAAATCGTTGCCGATTACCTGAAGTCAAAACAACACACCGGACCGACAACCTTCCTTCATTTGGTGCTAGCATGTTCCCGTGTCCCCAGTGTCTTCGTCTTCATGCCCCCTCCGTCTCCTGGACCAGCATCAACACCTGTGCCAAGGGAAGTCTTGGTCGCAGCCTGATGCACGCCAACGCCGTCATGACCAGAGCGCTGAGCCCCGGACACACACACGTCCCCTGGGTCACCTTTGACGGGGTGAGAATCTCATTAACAGTTAATGCAAGGGACGAGAATCATCCATCACGACACTTTTTTGTTTTCCTTAAGTCAAGGTTTCAATAATCCAAACCTTCCGTTGTAGCGTTGCTTGGATTCCTGTTGATTAAATGCAGATTTATACAATATTCAATTATAGCATACATATAGCATACAAACATCAAATTCAGGACATGTGTTTTTTTTTTGTTGAACAGTTGGAGACAAAGCCTCCATCACAACAGATTTTTACATTTTCAGTCCTAACAGCAAATCTCTGTCTGGTGTCACATCATTGAACCCGGTAAGATGAAAGATAACGCTCATTTTTTTTTCCTGCGGTGAACTTCTGACAGTCCTTTCGACCTTTGCTGTATAAAATACGAGAAATTCTCGCACAATGTGAGTTAAAAACAACAAGGATGCCGGGATCCGTGAATGTTAAGCACCGAAGAGAGCAGACACTCCTACAATTAACTTATCTGTAATTTACTGGAGAAGGGAGCTGGAAACGATCCCAGCCGACGGACCGACCCGTCGGACGCTCGACGTTGAACAAAAAGCGTTTTCAAAGCTACGTCTCGTTAATCGGACCGATGTGTTGCAGGAACACACCAAAGAGAAAGAGGACGAGGCCATGTCGTCTCTTTTCCATTTGGTCTGCCAACTTTACAAGGTGAGCGATCCACGTTTCCGCCTTTTTTTTTTTTTTTCCTGCATAAATGACATTTAAAGAAATGTGTCGCTGTGTGTTCAGTCAAATGCATCCTTTCCTTTTTTTTTTTTAAACATACTATAGTCCCAGCAGTAGTTTTCTTGATATTTGTAATTGATATTTCAGGGCGTGAAGCCTCCGGCCTGCACCGGAGCTCTGGTCACACTGGACAGAGGATTCTGCTGAAAACAACAACAATCGGAGATTTCTACCCACCTAAAGTGCGATGAAAGTCTGCGATATGGTAACAGATTAATGTGTCATGTGTAAAATTCCCCTTCCTGGAAGGTCTTCACTAACACCGCCGCTAAAACCGTTCCCAAAAGAAGCAGCCAGTCTTCAAATCAATTTCCATATAATTTATTGGTATTTTCCACATAAAACACCCTGAACTCCTGAAACTCACTTCGCTTGAAATGAGGAACAAAAAGTTTTCTGACAAAAAAAAAAAAAAAAACATTGGAGTGGCAGATGTTTACATATACTTGTAAAGGATTTGATTTTCTAGGCTCCAGAACATAGAATTAAATGTTCTATTTTACAGTACTTTGCCTCCACAGACATGTTTGACGAATAAATATCTTTTGTAGAAGTTTACACGACACAGAGAGGCTAAAAAAAAAAAAAAAAAAAAAAAAAGAAGAAAACGTAATGTTGACATTGCAAGAACAGCGAGAGAAGAGATTCTGCCGCTCGGAATAATTAACACTGTTTGGCACTGATGTTTGTGTGAAGAGAATCACGTTGCTGAGTTCGACCTGCCGGCGCAGCGTCTTTCTCCCCCCGAAACTTCACGCTTTTATTCAATTGCCGATCGGACGCGATGAAATCGTAGCATCGCTGCACTCCTGCCGTTTTCCCGTAATAAAACACGCAGTCCTTTATTATTATTTTTGTCAATTTAAGGTCACTCAAACGGTTCAGCTGATTCTGCTGGAACCCGGCGCAAAAGTTTTTTTTTTTTTTTTTTTTAATCTAAATACCGGGATGGATCATTGATGCAGCGTTCTTAAGGAAGCACAAGCAGAATACGTCCCTGCAGAACCGGGCAACCTCGCCGCTGAACATTCGAAACTAAGTTTAGATTCTGAAAGACTCGGCAGATTGCTTTCGGGATTATTGGGAAAGATACGTTTTAAAGCAAAAAAAAAAAAAAGGATTCTGTCGGGTTTGCTGGGTTTCGCAATTAAGATCAACATGCGATGTTTTCGTATTGATCCCCGAACCCGAAAGCTGGGTGTGTGTAGCAAAGTTCTAATAATCTGCAAACACAATCTGACAGTGTGTGTGTGTGTGTGTGTCTAAAATATGGATGCTCTGCGAGACTAGGCACGTTCTGAAAGTCGTGTTCTACAAAACAAACCTTCGAGTGTAACAAGCTTACAAAATAGAAAGGAGACAAATGGGGTTCATTTAGGTTTTTAAGAAATTGTGCTTCCTTAAGCAGCATAAAAGTGTATTGTGCAAGTTTTACTCTTCGCAAGAACTGAAATTTGACACGAGATGTTGTAGCCTTTTTTTTTTTTTACCGCCCCGACCTGACAACAAGAACATCTTCGTGTTCGAGGGCATCTGTGTTTCAAAAATCAGCAGAACCTGGTAAAAATAAACAAACAAACAAGCAAAAAAAAAAAAAAAAAAAAACCCTTGATGGCTCTCATGAAAACACCCCGAAAACTGAGGTCTTTTATTATCTGCTATGCTTTTCTTTTTGCCATCAAATAAAACACACCCATGAATAAAGATTAAGTTTGTTTGTTTTTTGTTTCAACCTTTTTCCCCAAACAACACGATGCTTCCCACGGAGTCAAAAACAGCACGACGGTTTATCAAAACATCAGGCGTCTACTTCTTCTACCAACATTTAAGGTTGACGTAAGAAAACGAGGAAATACCGTAAGACTAGCGTTTCCTTCAACTGGATAAAACAAGAAGCGTGTTGACGTCTTGTAGTGTTTGTTTGTCTCTACCTCAGTGATGGCGACGACAGAAAGATCTAGACTGAAGGTTTACTTACTGCAGCGCGGACGTCTCCGAAACTGGAACGACACACATTCTCAAGTCTCAGCTATCGGATGGAGGGAAGAGGCGACGGACGGACGGACGGACGGCTTCTAAATTACACAGAAAAGTCTACTAAATCCTCTGCTTTAAACACTGTTAACATTGAATCGTTGGTAAAAACTAACACTATCTGATACAATCATCAGTTAAAATCTCTATTGTAAAAATGTATAGCATCGTAGGCTGGCAGGTGTTTGCGTGTTTTCAACACTTGTGGCACACAGTTATCCCGAAAATGAGACGAAGCCTGATGGAACTGGAATCCGCGGAGTTGGAACTCGGGCCGGCAGGGCGGGACGAGCGCTCGCGCCTGGGAATTTGGACGGAAAGTTAGTTTTTTCGCACAGGAAGATTCGAGCTCCGAGCGACAAAGACGCTCCTCGTCTTCGCCTCCCTGTCAATCTTTGGTCTTGGATGGTTTTTTTTTCCCCCCGCAACCGCTCGTTCGGAGCCGGAGACGAGAGGATTAAAAAACGCGGCGTGAAAACACACACACCACCGAAAAGGCCTTTTTTTGAAGTCAACATTTATAACTATTTTATTCGCCGAACCCGGCTTTTCTCCGTTTACTGGGACGGAAATCGCTTTCGAATCTCCTCCAGACGTTTGCTTTAAAAATCCCTCCAGCTGTTGTATTTATCGGGAAAACGAACAAAAACAACAACAACTGAAGGATAAGTTTGAATGACGTTGTAAAAAGCTACAATCTTTACGACGTTGCTTTGAGGAGCGGGAGAAAGAACGGCCGAGCGCCACGTTTTTTGGGAATAAAGCGATATAAACCAGCGGCTGTGGAAGGCCTCTGAGGACGACCGCCGGATACGAGCGCCAATCCAATCAACTGTCCTTTTTTTCCTCGTAAAAAATAGACATTTTGAAATCATTATTGAAAATCTGACTGTTGAAGAAGGTGGATTTCTGGTGATGAGGATTTTTTTTTTTCTTCCCCGGAGACAGATGACATCTTTTCGTGCACGGGGCTTCGCCGATTTCCTGCTCGCCGCGTACCTGGAAGTCCTCTGCTGCGTTTGCGTGGTCGGGAGGCCTTCAGTGAGTGGAGCCCTTTGGAACTGATTAGAAGAGCTGAGCGGCAGAGATGTTAAAGTGCTACTGCGGACCGGAGGCACCCTGATTAAAAACAAACAAAATTGCTTTTCAAGCACATGAACACGGACGGGACCAGCGAATGTACAACTTTGAGAAAAAAAAAAAAAAAAAAAAAAGAAACAAAAATAAAAGCTCAAGTGTAATTTTACAGGCGTCGTCTTCTTCAGTGCTCAATGTCGGCGCTGCTACAAGCTGGTTTAAACGTCGATTTGATTGCTTCAGGTGCCGAATTGTCAATTAAAGGGTTTTGATTCGATGTAGAGAGAGGAAAAAAAAACAAAAAAACGACCGGACGGAGTCTCGGGCGTCTCTGGTTTAGAGGTAAATCGAACAGGAAGGACAGTCGGAGGTCTGGGGGGGCCGGGGGGACCCCAACATCCGTGCTACATTCATGTAATGTTTCTCTTCATACCCTGAGGTTTTAGGTCCATCTGAATCTCCCGCTCGTCTACGTCCTGGTTTTTTTTTTTTTTTTTTTTTTTTTTGGTAAAATGACTCCATATGCAAGAAAAAAAAAAATTAAAAACGATGGTGCAAAATAATTTCCAAGACCCTGTCGCACCGTCACCCTCCTCCGTCGGCCGCTCGTGTCCAAGTCTTATATATTTTGCAGGAAGACGTTTTCCTTTTCGCCTTTCGTTCTCCGCCGAGCGTCCGGGATCTCGGTTCCCGATCTTTCGTCCGGGAGCCGGCTGAGGCTACAACGAAGCGCGGCGGGACGCGAAAAAAAAAGGACCGGCCGGGCTCCCAAAAAACAAGTCAGAAAAATGATTCTCCTGGCAGAAAAACTAAAAACGGAGCAGAGAGGGGGCGTCCCTCCGCTCCCCAGAGAGGGTATCTCCAGTGTAAAGGGACTGTGGTGATTTTACAGACTTTATTGGTGAAGTCCTGCCCCGCCTTCGCCTCCCGTCTCCCCGGCGGGGCAGGTTGTGCTGGTCGTTATGTTCCCATCCTCAGGCGGGCCATCCCGTCGCCCTCCTGGTTCAGGTCTCTGTCCCTGTCGATGTAGTCCAGGGTCCGGTGCGGGTGGGGGCTCCGCACCGACATGGTGGCCAGCGTCCGCGACGGGTGAGGCGAGGGCGGGCGGTACCTGGCGCCGCGAGGGTCCGGGGACAGGGACGGCGAGGAGGAGTCCTGATGGCGCTCCACGCCCGACTGCGAGTCGTCCTCCAGGGGGCTCTCCAGGTCCGACTCCAGCTCCTCCTCGTCCTCCTCCTCCTCCTCCAGGGTGAGTTCGAACTGGAACTTGTCCGCCCCGCCTCCGCCTCCCCCCGGAGGCTGAGGCCCTCCGGTTTCCGGCGTCCCCGCGTTTCCGGTTCCCGCCTCGGCGAGGCGGCCCTCGGGGCCGGAGGGCGAGGGGCTGCGGGGGATCATGCTCTGGTACCACTCCCTGTTGTCCTCCAGGGTGTCCAGGATGTCCTGGGCGTCGGGGTGCACCAGGTCGGCCCAGGTCTCCCACAGGGGGTGAACGATGTAGTCGATGAAGCCCACCTTGCCCGGAGGAACGGGAACAATGAGCGGAACGACACCGGACGGGAACGCCGACGAAATGTAGGTCGTTTCAGAACGCACGTCGGTTCAAATCACGGAGAGAATAGCGTGGCCGAATCCCGGTTCACCCCTCGCAGTCTCACTTCACGGATTTTTCATCAACTATACAATTTTATATTGCAGATTTCTCACAAAATCACAAAAAAGTTTTGCCGTTTCAAATGAATTTTTTAGATGATACGGATGGACTTGAACGATGCCCTGCTTGGGAAATTGTTTCGCAGCAGCGGCGGCGAGACATACAAGGACAAGGCGCGCTAAAAATACACGTAAAAAAGAAATAAAAATAGATAAACGTTGAAGTGTAAAAGTATAATCTCTAAAAAAAATGTCTCTCCATATTTACCAATAAAAAGTATTACTGATTAAAATATTTCAAAATAAATCAGGAAATACTTAAAATACTTAAAAAGAAAGACAAACTAATAGAGACAAAGCTCGAGCCGCAGGCCGACTCCTCTCACGGCGCCAAAGAGCAGTAGATTTCTACTATTTTTATAATAAAATAAGCATTTTCTAGGAGTGCGGGGAGGATCAAAAAGCTTTAAAACACACATCTTTGTAGTTTGTATCCTTCAAGACGACGCTCCGCTCCCCTTCCCCTCGTGTTACCTGGCTCTTCTCGATGGAGGCGTTGTGTTTGTCGCACATGGGGCTGATCTCCATGCCCTTGTCCCGCTCGCGGTCGCCCTGCGTGAAGAACTCCACCATGATGCGGTCCGTCCACTTGCGGTAAAGCTCCAGCGGTTTGGTCGGGTTGCTCAGGTCGGCACAGTGGACCATGTTCTGGAGAACCTGGAGGCGATAAGTCCGTGAGACACGAGATGTTTTTGCGGCACTTTGGCAAAAAACAATCGCTCAATTCTAATTCTCCCAGATATGCCGGCGAGTCTTACCTGGATGCGGTCAGAGTAGTTGTCCAGCAGCAGGACTCCCAGACTGGTCACCTTCTTGGTCTCCACCATGGTCTTCATGTCTGCCAGGAAGTTCATGTGTTTGGACATGTCAGTGGCCAGCACCTGGAGAGGGAACGCACAAATACACCACGTGAGGCAGAAGAAGGAGAGCGCACAAATGAATACCACCGTAATAAAACTCATAAAAAAAGCAGAGGAGGAGTAATAGAATTAGAGAAGATAAACTTTTGTCACAGCGGCGTAACAGTTAAAAGTGTCAAATAAATAGGAGTATAAATCTAAATAGAGACAAATTAGAAAAACAGCAGGGGATAAGAATGGACAACAGAATGAAAAATAAAAGGGTGACAATAGACAAGCAAAACTAAACAGAAACAGAGTGACAATAGCAAGGATACCAATACAATGAATAAACAAAGATAGGAAGGAAGCGAACGGAGAAGATTTATGGACGTCGTGAGAGAGAAGGATCCAGAGAAGAAGAAGAAGAAGAAGAAGAAGAAGAAGAAGATGGGAAGTGAATGGGCTGAATGTATTGAGGTAGTGAGGTTGTAGAACCACAGATGGACCTTCAGACTTCCAGACTGCTGTTACACACTTCGTTCATTCATTCATTCATTCATTCATGCAGTTTTGGGGTGCTGGAGCCCCACAACTGTACAACCTTCAGTCCCACAATATCCCGCCGAAATGACAGGTGATCGCAAACACACTTCAAATCAGCAGATGGGACTTTGTGTGGAAGTCTGAGGCCTCGGTGCAGCGTAAGATACCCAAACATTACGAGACTTTGAAGAAATAATTTGGAAAAGGCCCGTGGAAAACTACCATCTCACATCTAAAGACCACTTTTTAGAGTTTTAAGTCTCATAATTCTACACTGATTCTTAGAAACCTGCATGCTGGGTGAGGATGCAGCAAGTTTGGGGGCCACTTTGAGACTCGCCGTGGCAAAAAATACAACAAAATGCACTAAGAAGTGAGAAGACGGAACTGAGAAACTTACTTATCATGTATCATTCATCATGTTTACGTGTGAACATGTAGCTCAGTTTAGCATGTAGCATGTAGCATGTTTCACATGGATGACGTCCTGGGATAAAAGCGTCAGCCAAATGACTATTCTATGAATTGTTTTAAAAGGACAATTCATTGCATATGAAGATTTTTATCATTTACATGATCTCCTTTTCACTAAAACAAAGGAAAAATTTGGACTTAATGTTCTTTCGAGGTTAATTACACGATGATTTTACCGGTTTGGCTCCTCTTGGCATCAAATGAGGCCGTAAGTGGCGCCCGGACCTAAATGAGTTTGACCCCCCTGGACTCGACTCTTCCGGGGTCACGGTTTCCAAGACTACAACTGCAATGTTTTCAGCAGGCATCTGCACAGCTTCCGCTATTTCACTCCATCGCTTTTCCCTGTCCTCCCATTAGTTGGAAAGTCGACATGGTCCAAACCGGGCTTTTCGGCCCACAGTTCCTGCATCCGCTCCTCTTTTTCCGGAAGCTTCATCCCGACCGTGATGTCAAACACTGATATTGTTGTAAGATTTTGAACGGACCGAGCTAAGACAGATTACCACTTCTGCTGCCTCTCCAGTAAGACTCCTAAAATGTCCTTCCTGCTTTCAGTTTTCAGTTTGCCAACGTTAAAATGGTCAGGCTGCAAGTCCTGCCTGACACCTCCAGAGAGGGCGGCTCTTCTTTCGGTTTCCCCCCCCGTCTAAAACCGACACATCCGGATGATTCTCATAAAACGGGATTCAGGGCGAAGCAGCGGTCGCCACAGTTCTGCACCGCAGAATCAAAAAGTGAGGCGTCGATCAAATGAGGCCGCGACGAAGCGGCGGCGATTCTGGAAATCTTCCCGTTTTGGCGACTGGACTTGAAGTCCTTCACTTGAAGACGTTTCGGTCCTTCATCCCGGAACCTTCTCCTGCTCTGTGGGGAGTTTCCCGATACAACTGGCAGGTTTTTGGGGCGGGTCTAGGTTATGGTAGCTTGTAAATAGAAGTTGATCTGCAGAAACTAGATGTAATGTCTAATGAAGACATTGAAGTCCAGTTGCCAAGACAAGAAGACCTCAACAAGAACTCGCCATGACCCGGATGACCGAGAACCTCCACGGACATACGACGCCATTATTTAACCGTAGAAAAGCGCGGCGTCCTCACCATGTCGATCACCATCTTGCGCAGGGAGTCTCTTTGTTTTTTGCTGAGGTTCTGGAAGATGTCGCAGTTGTCCTCCTGGAGCAGCTTGAAGCCCACGGCCAGGTGGTGGTTCTCCAACACCGAAGCGTCGTTGTACATCAGCGCGAGCTCCGAACCTGGAAGTGTGAACATCGGGAGCGTGATAAAGCTTTCGTAGAGCGGAGCTCTTCGCCCCGGTGCCGGAGGACGCCTCAATTTTGGCAACTTAAAGTTGATAGAAGACCTAGAAGACCACGTACTGGTGTTTATTAGAAACTGGTTGGTGACCCCGGGGTGGTCGACGTCGTGGATGGCGCTGGCGAACAAAACGGCCATGATCTCCAAGTCGGTGAAGACGGCCTGAGAAGAACGGAGCGGAACCCACGTGGATCCAAAAACTCCACCTTGCGCCGGAAAGCCGAGCTTCCTTCGGTTGGAACTCACCTCCAGAGCCGGGGTGGACAGCAGGACGTGGGTGGATTGCACCACGTCGGCCGCGTGGATGTTGTTGTGATAAGCCACGTCGACGTGGTAGTGGTCCTCCAAGGTCATCATGAAGGTGATGAAGGTGTCGGCGGGGATCTTGAACGTTTTCAGGAGGTCTCGTTCCTGACGCGGACGGAAGGGACGCATCAGAAGATGGCGGTAAGAACGTTCGCTCGCGAAGAACGCAAAACGCACCGCAAACGCCAACATCAACAAAGAGATGTTACTACCTGGAAGATGGAGAACATGACGACCGTCAGAGGGCGGTTTCCCGAAAGCTCCGCTATCTTGAAGATGTCCATACCCCAGCGGTTGATTTCCTCGATCTCCTGGAGAGGTGAGACGGGACGGCGTGAGTCAGTTCGGGGGTTTTATCCCCCCGTCGGCGGTTCCGGGACCCACCTTGGCCAGCAGGTTCTCCTGCGGGGTGCTGACTCCGAAGCGTGGGATGCAGGTGGAGGCGAGGCCGGGACTCTGCGTTGCCTTTTTCACGCCGCTGATCTGTGACATCGGCCTCTTCTTCTTCTCCTTCTCCTTGGGTTGAGACAAGATCTCCACGTCATGTTGCTTCTCTGCAACCAGATCGGAGAGACGTAATCATTTAAACGCCGCTTGTATTCTCGTTTCGGCCGACGCGTGAAAATGAAAATCTTTTTATTCTATCCTCCTGTGTAACTTTCCGGCCCGCTGTGAATTTGAACTTTTCCAAACCGGCTACAAACGTCACGGATCCCCGAAACGGCGCCGGACCCGTCGGGACGAAGACGGAAATGACTCATCGGGTCAAAAAAGAACGGAGGAATTAGTAATCCCGCGTTGACATACAGCGGCGCTGGCGGAGTCGGGGATGCTCCGAGTCTCCCTCCGTACGGACGCACTTTTTCAAGAAACGCGAGGACGAGCCAGGAAAATATCCCAGAGCGGAAACGCGCACGTGCCGCCACACGGATGCGGAGGGACGGCGTCCGTCTCCTCTCACCTCGATGGCAGTGCCTCCTCTTCCTCGCGGTCAAACCCGCGGCGTTCATCTCCACGTGACATCCATCTTGCCGCGGCGTCGGCTGCTGAATTCTTCTATTGATGCGACGCGACGCGTGATAACATTGCGCCCTGTTGCTATGACAACACCGCACAACGTGTCCGGGAATGCTGTACCGCCGCTGCGCCGCCTCGGCTTTTGGGAGGGAAAAAAATCCCTCACCTTCTCCGTCCCATTGAGAATAAACTCCTCCTCCGCTCTTTCTCTTTAAAAAAAACCCCTCCTTCCATTAGAATTCACCCCCTTTTTTTTTTTTTTTTTTTCTCGGCGTTTCTCTCCTCCTCTTCACAAACCAGCCCTTCTTCTGACTCATTTTCCAAATCACGCCTCTCGGAAACCCCGTCCCGCTCCTCTTTCCCTCCGACTTCCACCTGACTTCGTTTTTTAAAAGTACCCTTGTTTCCTTTTCAAGGCTGCCTGCATCACCCCGATCGGACCTTTTCCTGCAGCGACCGATCAGCGACAAAAATAAAATGAAATATCGCAAGCGAATCGATGCCTCTTCGACGCAGAGGGTCGACTTTCACGCTAATATTTGACTGAGACTCGACTGACGTTGCTATTTATTAACGGGATTATATTTACATCACCTATCCACGTTTCACTTGTCGGTCTCTTTCACATCCTGCCTATTTTTGTGTATTTATTGTGTATTTATTTTATTCTTATTTTCTCTCCATTCATCTCCTTGCTGCCGTCTATTTATTTGTGAATGCTATTTTCTAATTGTCTCTCTTTTTAGAATTAGATTCATATCATTAAAATAAAAACAATAATTTATACAACGAAATATAACTAAAATAATTTCGAATGAAGAAATCAATGGATTTAGTGGTTTAGAGCGAGATGGAGAGTTTGGTAAACATGTTATTCTATGTTGTTTATGTTCTAGTGATCTAGTTAATATGTTACATTAACATAGCAGACGCCTGTTGTTATTACTCTTGTAATAATCCTTTTGCTTATTTGTTCCGGCACACCAAAGTATTTTCTTTGAATATTTTAATAAGTATTTTCAATCCGTATTGACTTTAGAAACTCCTTATTTTTTCCTTTTGTATTTTCATACAGATGATGACGTACAAAATAATGTCGGTGCATTTATATGATGAGAGATGACGAGATGAGATGAGAACGACTTTATTTATCCCGAAGGAAATTGTTGTGCCAGAGTTTCAAGCAAAACCATAACAGTAATAGATAATAGTAGGAAAGAGGGAGAATAAGAAATACAATAAAATATAAATTGTCAAGGTTGAGGCTATCAAGTGTTTTAAGGTCTTAAGTACAAAGATGAATGATCGTTTTTGATTTTAAAGTTGAAACAAAATACCAAAAAAATGGATTGCAATTTTCATTTGGTTCAATTTACATTTTACCCCGTCGGCCGGCGCATAAAAATAAAATAAGAAATGTGCTAAAATAATTGCCCACCCCTGGTATAAAGCATACAGAAGCAATATATTTAGGCTTCAGTTCGTACTTCATTCAGCCGTCAAAATAAAGTGTACAGAGATCTGGGTCAAATCCTCCCTGACAAGCAACAAACTGTGTTAGTTCATAAAGTAAGTTTCCCTGTTTTTATAACACAACAAATGAAATGTGCAGTTGTAGACGTACCTTTGTTTTCATTTAGTGTCTACGGAGTCGTTATCCATTTCTCTACGATGGTCATATTTCTCATCATATTATCGTTTACTTTTGGTTTTCTATTTTCACCTTTACTGTCTGTTTTTTCCCCTCCATTCTGTTGTCCATTCCTATCCTTGATGTTGGTTTTGTCTCTACTTATATTTCTATTCATATTTATTGACACTATAACTGTTACGCTGCCGTGACAAAAGAATTTCCCCTATGGGGATCAATAAATTTGATTTTATCTTAACTCCATGATCGTGCCGACTCCACTTTATTATGAGGAGACGCTTCGCCGCTAAGCGTGCTGTTATTCCAGGATAAATGTGTGCATCAACTCACCCAGGAAGGTGCTGGCGATGAACTCTGACACCTGGTTCCCTGAGCGGCTGGTCTCTGACAGCTGCGTCAGCTCGCGGTTTAGCATCCTCTTAAACTGTTTGGACACAACAACCAGACGCAGATTTAGCCCGGTTCCACGTATAAGAACCGGACGAGGGAGGAAATGCGCTTCATTCGTTCATTAGCTTGATCGGAGGCGTCAAACGTACGGCCCGCGGGCCGGTACCGGCCTGCCAGGTAAATTTACAATTTGAAAAAATACAGAAAAATCATGAACTACGCTTTCAGAATAAAAATACAGCTTCTATATGGTCAGTGTCAGCAACACGGCTCAAAACTACGGGACTCAGACCGTACAGCAGATGGCGGCAATGCTGCTTCCGGGTCTGTAAAGAGCATTTTGTCTTATTGTTAGACTTGACAGCCTCATCAGCAAGATGTCAAAAAAGAGAAAAGCGGTAGGGTTTTCCAAGAAAAAATAAAAATAAAAACAGTAAGCTGCGATTTTACTCTTCCGGCCCTCCGGGACCTTCTCGCTGTGAAGCGCCGAGCGCCGCCTCTTCGCGGTGGAAGTTTGGGGTCCTTTCAGGTTTGCGCTTTAAAAATCCATTTCAGCGATGCATGTTGAATTTAGATATATCTGTCATTCCGTGTTTGGAAATCAAAACAAATCGTCAGAATACTGAAAGTTGCAAAAGGCACGTCAGGAGAGCAAGGAGACGGTTTGCATAAATTAACGCTAATTATGTGCGGACGGCGTTCGCTCCGATGCGTCAGACGGCGACGCGGTCGGACGAACGGGGGGGGGAATAAACCCGCTGGTTTCGGGGGCTCGCAGACTGCAATGTTTTCTAGAAAAAGTCTGGAGCTCTGCTGCTCTTCGCAGACACAAAGGAGGCGTCTGCACTCCTTCTGGGAACAAACACGACTCCGTCTGATATCGCTAAAATGATCGTTTCAGAGGCGGGAGCGCTCGGCGTCTCCTCCTGAGTTTTATCACGGCGGGCGGCAGCGCTCACACCGCTTATATAACATCTTTGGCACGTGGTGGCTGTGAGAGAGTGATGCTGCAGCGCTAACACAGATACTACGTGACACATATACATGCAATAAATCCTATTTCCACGAGCGGTTGTCTCTCCGTCCGATACACTCCTCCTGCTGCCAGAGGGTAGCTTTTTAAAAACCCGGCGTCACGAGACAACTGGACTCCTTGGTGTCGTTAGCTCTTTGTCGTCTGACAGGTGGGCGCACTCCCGACGTCGGCAAACCCGGCGCTATCCATCAACGCATCCCGACGTAAACAAGCCGAGACGCCGGCGCCGCTCGTCACTCACCCGTACGACACTCCGGCGCGGGACGACCCGGAGAGCCGGCGTGGACGTGCCGACCCACTCATGTTACCGTCCGCTCCAAATCCCAAATTCGGACAACTTCGGCTACGGGCTGCGTCGGAACGGCTCGGTTCCCGGCAGGGACATTTTGAACATAAAAAAAAAAAAGTTCCCACAGTGGGGCGTCGGGGGCGGGGTAGGAAGCCGGGGGGGGGGATGGGGCGAGGCGGGGTGGGAAAGCGGGGGATGCGGTTCGCTTTCAGACGGAGGAAGGGTGTGACTGCAGTCACTCATCAAACTACTGTCCCACACTGTCGGCTGCGAGAGGGCCCCCCCCCCCCCCTCCTGCCGCCGCCCCGCGCTGCTCGTTCATCCCCGTCCAATCGGATCGGTCGGGCTTCGGGGGCTGGGCCGAGGGGAAGAGTCGGGATTGTCTGACTGGTGGATGGAGGAGGTCGGAGAGCGGCGGCAGCCAGATGGTGGGGAGAAGCAGCCGGAGGAGGGGGTGCTAACGTCACTGACAAACCCCCTCTTTTTGTTTTTTTTTTTTTTTTGTTTTCTTTGAATGTATTTGGGATCTCTTCTCTGAGAGCATCAGGTTGCTTCTCAGTGTTTGAACTTTTAGCCTCTGGATAAAACGACCGCAAAACATTTCCCTCTTCCTGCGATCGGGGTCGCTCCTCGATACGTACGTCTTCCGGTGAGATTTTCCTGAATTTACACCAGTGTGAGCTTTGCATTGCTTGGCACTGACTGTTGCATCATTTAAAACACACACACGCACCGAACACACACACTCTGCTACTGAAAAACTCCCGTATTGACGCGTCTTTGGAAGACGCCTATCTGAGTTCTCACCTTGTTGGACGCCATCTCGCTGACGGAGTGCCTGGTCTGCAGGGTCTCCAGCTGGTCCAGACACCAGTCCAGCTCCTCCAGGGTCTCCACCGCCAGTTTCTGGTACGGCTCCTCTGGAAAGGTCAAACGCAGATCACAAGTCAGCCGTGAAAACGCCCGAATCTCGAAACCGGCGAGCGATTCGACAGAGATCAACTATTTGAAGTTCCAAACAGCAGAATAATTGAAATTTGATAAATGTGAACGGTGAATTCCAATTTGCTTAAATCCATCCGCAAATGCTTGAATTTCAAGAACCACTATACTTTCATTATGCTATCGCCCGACTGAGGAACACTGATAGAAATAGGATTCTTTTAGATTTTTGCACATTTAGAACATTTTCTCCCGTATCAATAGACGCCCTGCTGGAGTTCAGTGAAAACATTTCTAACCTCGGCCTTGAGAAGCTACATAAGAAGACTTTGTAAAGATTTGAAAAAGAGTTGCAGAAAACAATCATCTCACACCTGCTCACGTCTAAAGACTAGTTTTTTAGAGTTTTACATCCGAGCCTGGGATTTTACAAAGACCGCGAGTCTTATAAGACTACAAGGAGATTCTTTCGCCAATTTTTTTTTTCATTTTCCGTAAATGCTACGTCACTCCGTGGCTTTTCCTTCTCCACTCGGTGGAAGGTTGACACGGTACCTTCCCGTTCCCGTTCATCTGGCGATTGTTTGTCCACCAGGTTTCCTGTACGTCACTATAAAGTTCAGTTGCACCGGCTACCAGTAGCTGCCAGGATCAAGCACAAGGTCCTGACCCTGGCCTTCAAAACCACCTCAGGAACAGGTCCAGCATATCTGACCGAAATGATAAGACCTTATGTTCCCGGCAGAGAGCTTCGTTCCTCTAATACAAACCTACTAGAAGTACCTTTTGCTCGATCTCAGGCAAAACTGTCCTCAGTTCTACTACCTCAGTGGTGGAACAAACTTCCGGAAGCAACAAGACTAGCATCATCTCTCTCAACCTTCAAGAAACAGGTAAAAACTCTTCTCTTTCAGGACTTTTTACTGCGCTGATGCCCCAGATCAGGTTAGGCACCAAGTTAGGCTATGCAGTGTGTGTGTGTGTGTGTGTGTGTACGTTTGTGTGTCTCTGTCCAAAAAAAAAAAAAAAACCTCACTAACCCAAGCTTACTGTTCTGTATATTTCCTGTGCATTGTGTATTTGCAAGTGTATTTGCAGTCCCTATGTCCTCTATTGTAAGTCACTTTGGATAAAAGCGTCTGCCAAATGCAATGTAATGTAATGTAATGTAATGTAATGTAATGTAAAGACTGACAGACTTGCTCTGATATCAAACACCTTTCATATTGTCCGAGACGAGGAGAAAACCGCCTCATCCTCTGCGATCATTGATTCATATGAATATTCAAATGTTTGTGCTTTTTAAGACCTTAAAACACTTGATAGCCTTAACTTTAACACTTTATATTTTATTGTATTTCTTATTCTCCCTCCTTCCTACTATTATCTATTATCGTTATGCTTTGCTTGAAACTCTGGCACAACAATTTCTTATCTTATCTTATCGATGTGGCGGAAGCACGCCGCGACTCCAGGAAGACTCCTAAAATTTCCTTCCGACTTTCAGTTTTTACAGTTTTGAAAACGTTAGCAAACATTACGGATGTCAGCACTGACCTGCGTGACATGGCTTGCACACGGACGGCTGGTTGCCGGTTGCCGGACGCCTGCAACGAGGAGCCGGGGCGTCAGAGGACTTCCAAATGAAATCGTAAAAATATGCTTTTCCTGCACGCCGGAGTCGCGCTCTTACTTGTTCGCCGCGCGATCCTGCAGGTTCGTCAGCGCGGCAAAGTTGCTTCTCACAGTTCGCAGGCTGGCGAGGATCTGGAAAGGCGAGGAAGGCGAGAGCCGGAGCCGAGGGTCACTTCCATCGTCGGGGATGGATTTTACGTTCGTAAAACAGCGGCGAAACTTTACTCACCTGTGCAAAAGGAGTCACGATCATGTCTTCTCCATGTCTGCGGGTAAAACGATTTCAAAAAGATGAATACATTGAAATAAAAATGTAGGTTTTGGGACAGAGAAGAAGGGGAGAAAGTGGCGACTCAGATCAGCATTCGCAGACACACAAACACACACGGGTTTGCCGTCGTCACCGTTTTGATCACAACTGATTGTGATCGCGAGACCTGGTCTCGGAATATCGGAGGGGACGGTGGAGCGTTGCGGTAGTTATGTAAATATTTCTTAGAAGCAAAAATGTTTTAGAATATGAATACGTGCACTGCAAATGAGGCGAAGCAGGAAAACACTTACGGCAAGAAACGATATTGACCGATCTCTTATCGATTGTTTGATATTAAGCCGAAAATCCCTATCCGATGATATTAACTTTGGTGAAAACGCTACTTCTCTGATCGTGAAGCATCCAAATAAGAGAGGAAACACCAGCCGTACTTGACGGATGTGTCTAGGATGCTAAATTTGCTTCGTCTCTAAGAAATGCGTCGGGCTCGGCTCAGCGACGGCAGAACAAACTGCAGGCCGGACGGATTTTTCGTTCTTTGAAAATGCAGGCACTCAAAATGTCTTCACAAACTACAACTTCTGTGAGAGAAGCTGCCTTCAGATTAAAAAAAAAAAAATGGAGGCAGACCATCATCACCATCATTCAAACTTGACGATGACGAGGCCGTGACAGGAGAGATGCTTCCAAGATATGTTTCTATAACTCCGGGGGAGTGAGGAGCAGTGCTCATGCATCGGGAAAGCCAACCTCCAGGAGGTTAAAGCTTTGGGTTCGTGGGATTCATGCATCTCGTCGCCATTATCATGCCGCCAATTGAGCGTTTGCTTTTGTTTGTTTGGGTTCCACTTTGCCATGGCGGTGCTTTTAGGGGTTGGACATCAGGTTCACTCGTTGGGTTGTGGTTCAAGAAGAGGGGACACAAAAGGGAGATGGGTGAGGGGAGTGGAAGGTGGCGGTTATATTCGGACAACATTGGCGGAGACCAAAGAGAAGGATCACAGCATTCGTCACATGTCGTCTCACCGAGGTAGCCAATTGACTTCCCAATGCTTCAATCCCTCCTCCCTTCAAAACAAAGGAGCGACATCTATTGGTGGTGTGCGGCGCCGTTTAACACTGCGGTCTAAAAAACATCGCCGCTCGCGAGGACAACACTCGGCAAACGGGAGGAGACCGAACGGAAAAGCTAGATGTGGAAAACTTCACCCCGCGAGACTAAACAGGGCGCCGAATCATTCGAGCATTCACCGAGAGAAGCAAAGGAAATGGCTTTTTTCTTCTTTTCTTCTTCATTAGCTTGTATGTACCGGGCGGTAAAATAGGATAATCGTGTAAACAAGACCGGCGTCGCGTGGTAGGTGTGCAGACAGTTTTGTACTCACAGGTCGCTGGCAGTGGATGAGTTGCGTGACATGGTTTTGGGCGAAAGGTCGAAATCCGAGTCGGAGCGGTAGAGGAAGGACTCCCGGCGCTGACTGTGGGGGAAGTTGGCCTGCAATACCAGACCTGAACCCGGGCTGGTCTGAGAGTCCATCGGACTGCGACCCACCGACAGGCCATTCTCCACGTCAAAACTACGGAGAGAGTGAGAGAAAAACACCGGTGTTGAGTTTCGACAGGTCACGACGATGAAAGCTGTACACTTTGCGATGTGCGACGGCTTACATTAGCTGCCACGGTAATAAGCGTGAAATAAAATGCACTATTCAGGTCGTGATTGGACGAGACAATAATACCCTGAGGCAAAAACCGGTGGACCACGAGGACGAGATAAAGAATGTGGTGTTCACTGTCCTTTGCACTGAGGATCGCGATGACGTCTAAATTGGAAAGACCAAACAACCTCAGCACAAACGATTGGCCACTTCAGGACAAAACTCCATGGTCCACCTACACCTGAAGGACACGGGCCATTGGTTTGAAGACTGCAGTGTCTGTATTCTGGCCAGAGAAGACAGATGGATCTTTGTCAAAACGGAAAAACCATCTCTGGACAGAGGAGGAGGCCTCGGACACAACCTTCACGTACCGGGATCAATACCAAGAGGACCTTCTGCAGCCTCCAAACAATGAGGTAAGACCAGAGCACCAGAAGCAGCACCAGAAGCAGCCCCCGGCAGCGTCCACATGAGCCTCACTTCATGTGATCCAACAGGTTCAACAATGTGATCCAACAACCCCTCTTATATCTAGTTTCTTCAGATCAGCTCTTCCACTTACACAACAAGCTACCATAATCTGGAGGTGCCAGAAAACCTGGCAGTTCTATTTGGAAACTCCCCACAGGTCATTAGAACGGAAGCAGCTTCTCGGATGAGGGCCGAGACAAAGAAATTCATGTCCGGCTGCCAAGACAAGAAGATTCCCACAAGGATTCACCATGACCTGGATGACTGAGAACTTCCACAGATGCAGAGAGAAATACCACCACTCCCCTCTCATTCACACCACATCTAGAAACATTTCTAGACAATATAGGCTTTCTAGATGTATAAAAAAAAACAACCTTTTTTCAGTGAAGGAAGCTATTGTTGTTATGCATTTGAATGGATTCATTTTTTCTTTTTGTCAACAAATGAAAGTAACTCATTCTCAATGGTCATGCGATCATTATGATCGATGAGGATATATATACACTTTTTGGCCACGAGTATTGGCTCAGCTGCCTTGACTCGCATATGATCTTAGGTGACATCCCATTCCTAATCCATTGGGTTCCTTTGCAGCTAGAACAGCTTCAGCTCTTCTGGGAAGGCTGTCCACAAGGTTCAGGAGAGTGTTGAAGGCAATTTTGGACCATCCTTCCAGAGGTCCCAGGCTGATGTTGGACCAGAAGGCCTGGCTCTCAGTTTCTAATTCAGGACTCTGTGCAGGACAGTCAAGTTCATCCACAGCAGATTCTGTCCTCCATGTCTTTATGGAGTTTTATTTGTGCACTGGTGGACGGTCATGTTGGAAAAGGAAGGGTCCAGCTCCAAACTGTTGGGAGCATGGAATTGTCCAAAATGTCTCGGTATGCTGAAGCTTTCAGAGTTCCTTCCAACTCACTGGGACCTGAAAAACAAGCCCACACCATAATCCCCCTCCACCAAGCTTCCCACTTGGCACAATGCACTCTTCTTCAGCTCATCTGAAGGCCACGTGAAGTTTGGAGGTCTGTAGACATTGACTCTGGAGAAAGTCGGCCACCTCTCGGCACTGTGCGCCTCCCGCTCCATCAGTCTACGTGTCCGACCACTTCCCAAACACTTCCGTGTTCTTCTAATCCAGCTGACGGCTGAATTTGTCGCACATCCTATCACCGCTCCACGCTGGAATCCACCAAACTCCTGAGAGCCTCCCGTTCTTTCCCAAATGTTTGCATAAAGTTTTATACACCCGTGGCCATGGAGGTGACTGGAACACCTGATTCCCATTATTTGAACGGGTAAGTCAATACTTTTGGCCCTTTTATGTATGCGGATATATGGAGTAAATCTCAGCAACCCACGCCTTCCCCTTGTAATAATAGAAAACTGACTAGCGGAAGGTTGTTCTTGGAGGCTATTTTTAGCCCAGCCTGTCTGCGGCGCTCCGGCGACGGCATCGCCTGTTAAATGAAAGATGGCTATTATGCAACCGGTGCTGAATGAAACGGGCCTGATTCACAGAAGCAGAGAGAGAGAGAGGAAAATTTAAAGAGAGCGAGGGAGTGGTGGGAGGCAGGAGGGGAGGGGAGGGGTTCGCCGACAGGAACGTGTATCCGGCGCCGTGATGAGGTGAGCCAGCTTGCGTCTGATTGGTGCGACGTCTCAAGCGAGGGGCGGCGCCGCGGCGGCGGCGGGGCTTACCTCAGTGATGATAACCCCACCACATCACACCTCGCCCGGGCTTATTTCCCCCCCCCCCGCCCCGCCCTCCCCCGGCCGAGTGAAACCGGCCGTGACGAAGCTCCGTCGGAGGAGACCGGTGACGTCAGAGGCTATAAATAGACCGGCCTGCCAGGAAAGAGGGGAACTGGGAGAATCGTGGCGGCGCTTACGTAGATCCCTCCCCACCCCCACCCACCCAACCTTACATTTATGTTTTTTTTTTTGTGGATGCTTATGGTTCTGCAGGATTTCTCCTCGTCGTGTAGCAATCGTCCACACGCTCCATATTATTGAATAGATGCTTTTAGCGTGCATCAGGACCAAAACCGCCCTTTTTGTTTACTTGTTTGATGCCTGTTACATGTTGTCTGTTTCGCACCGTCAGCCAAAGCAAATTACTTGTAGTAGCAAAATGACTCGCCAAATAAAGCCGTTCTGATTCTAAACAACACCTTCAGGATACGACTGATGGTCAGCGCAGGGTTTTTCTTGGTAATGTATAAATATAGCCAATTTTGTTTTCTTCAGATTGAAATGAAACAAATAAATACATTTAAAAAAGAAGCCCCTCAGAGCTGATTATTCTATAAAAAAAAAAAAATGCAGAGCAAAACGAAGATGTTCAAATCCATGAATATGTAGTGTTTCATCATCAGAGGTTGTTGACGAGGAGATAGATGTGTAATTGAAATGAATTCCAGAGAATGTTTATATCCAGCTTTGTTTGATTCATGAAGACAATTCATATCGCTTGGGACCAAATTCCACATCCACAGTGACCTCAAGTGTCTCGGGAGTTGTGGGTCAAAGGCACGTTGTGCTTCCGAGCGTGGGGGGACAGCGCACACCACTGGCACAATATGGGTACTGCAATAAGAATAAGAATAACTTTATTTATCCCTAAAATAAACGGGCAACCTACATGCCGAATAGGTTGAACGAACCAGCAATGCAAGGATTGTAATTTATGCTGACTTTTTATTCCAGGGCATAAAAACACTTTTTTTTCTAGAGATATCCACGATTGAACTTTAAACTCATATTAACCTTCATATAAAAAAACCTATTCTGTGCCTGCGCAATGACAATCAAAAATCTTGATTCTTTGAAGCGGTGTGGAGGCCACTTGGAATGCATTTAAAATATATTTTGACAAATTAATGGTTGACTTTTTGTTCTCCAGTTTAATAAAACAACACCGACGGATGACGAGGCGCTCGTTCACAAGCAAACGAAAGACGAAAAACAAAAAAAAGGTGCCGGTAACGTGAAAGGAAGCCGGTATAAACTGACTTCTTTTCACTTTTTAAACGCCTCCCCGATAAACGCCGCATTAACTATCTTTCATTATTACGAAGAGACAGACAGCCTGGCGTCTCGTTCGGTCGCGGCGAACACAAGCTGACCTTGGTCTTTCCCTGCCTCCAGCATTGTTCTCCATTTCTGTGACGCAAATGACAGCTCCCTTTTCTCTCTTTAACTCTGTTTTACCAAACTTTTCTCACACACCCACATCCTAAACGGCTTTCTTCCCAGGATGTTTAGTTTGCGCCGCACGGCTATAGCTTCCCTCAGAGTTTACCGCGTCGCAAACTTTAACGTCGCGCTCGACGGTAATGTTACACCTCGCACGTGTATCTGCAAAGCGTTACCAAAAAAGATCATTGTGCACAAAGTGAGTGCAGAATCATTTCCTCTGGGTTTAGAAAACATTTCTGTTCAAAGTGTTCTCCACCTTTGGAGAACCATCGCCGAATCAGAAGACCAAAAAAAAAAAAAAAAGTCAAATGAACGTGTGACGTGCTTATGGGAACCAGGCTGGTGTGAGTGTGTGTGTGTGTGTGATACGGAAAACAGTCAAGACCAGATGTTATTTGATGGGGGGGGGGATGACACAGGACCGAGGTCAGAGGTCAACCCACTCGCATAAACACACGGTCCCTCCTGTTTTCTTTCCTTGGAGCGTGGGAATTGGCCGAGGGGCCTCAAAAATCACACCAGGAAGGAGGCGAGAGGTGAAGAGAAGCAAAACAGGCCGGGGAACACTTGAAGAATGTGTGTGTGAGTTTGAAAAACACGTGTGAGAGAAACAAATGCGCCGTTTGAAACGATCCGGAGGTGGCGTAAAGGTAGCGAAGGCGGGACGGTGTGTTTGTACAAGTGCGTGAGGTCGAGAGGGTTTGTTTGCTTTGAGCCTCCGGCCTCTCGTACATTTGATCCGCGAAGAAAAAAAAACAACAACAACAGCCGCCTTCCCCGTCGGTTTGTGTTTACGGCTATAATTTCTCGGGGTTTTTCAGCCCGACGGTTTGCATCTCGAGGCGCTAATGGCGGCTCGCTCTCGGTCATCCGGCTCACGGTGAAATCTTGCCAAATCTTCTAGTCTTGGCAACTGGACTTGAATTTCTTCACTTGAAGACGTTTCAGCTCCTCATCTGAGAGGCTTCTTCGGAGTTTCACAATAGAACTGCCGGGGTTTTGGGCCGGTCGAGATTACAGTTGTTGTGTAAGCGGAAGAGTTGATCTGCAGAAACTAGGTGTAACGGGAGTTGTTATGCTAATGGGAACGGAGCTTCAAAACTCATATTTACTTAACAAAGTAACAAATAAAAAAAAAACCCCGGGACTTCCACTTCCGTGTGGATGTTTTTTAATTAAACAAATTCAGAACGATTCCAAGTCGATGGGGTTTAAAGCTTCTGCTGGTCCGGATAGTTTCTCTTTTTCCGTTACGACTGATAGCAGAAGTACCGACCAAAAAACCAAAAACCAGCACCGCTGACGGACCGAAACCGTGGCCGAGGAAGAAATGAGATAATCTCTTCATCCACCTGCCCGAACGCCTCGTTTCCAACGTCAACATGTGATCTCAGCGCGGCTCACGTCTCTCCAAATATAACTAAAGGGAGGGGAAGGACGCGTCAAGTCCAGCCACTAGCTCTGTTTGTTTTTCTTCTTGACCTTTGACCTGCGGGGTTAAGCGGGGTGCGGAGGTCCCGGCTCGACACACCGCAGACCTCAAGTGGCGATAATTTATGAGTCAGCTACGATCGGTTCCTCCGGCGCGGGTTTTATTTTACTTTTTAATCGTCCGTGTTAACGGTCGGTCTCGTTTCTGATAAAATGCTCGCCCTCCCTCGGCCGCCGGTAGCGTTCGATCACATTATTAGCCGTCGAGGCCGACCCGGAAATATAATCTGAGCCGATGTAGCGAGGAGGGGGTTAAATGTTTGGCGTTCAGAGCCTCACAGGTTGATTCGCTTCTCGGGACGGGTATTGATTGTTAAGTCTGTATAGGCAGTGATTAGCTCTGTGTGTCCAGCCGTGCAGAAATCAATACAGCGGCTGATCTGCATTAACATCATTAGAAACTGGTTAGGACGGCAACACGCCTAGGCCAAAACCTTGCAGAACACACAGACACACACACACACACACACACGTACATACGCGAATGCACACAGGCAGTGTGTGATTAGAGCCACAGCAGTGGAGATCCAGATCTGGCTTTCGTATTGATCTGGAGATCGAACAACCTTACATCACACTGGTCGCCTCTGGACGAGCCGGATCGGACACACACTCACACTCACACACACACACGAGCACACACAGCCTGCCTTTGCCCGGTAACAGGCCATGCCGATCGTCCTCTAATCATGTTCATACGGCGCTAATTGGCGCCTTTCAGCATATAGTGATTGAGTCCGACGGCGAGGCGGCCGAGCCACCTCTTCCTCTAATTAGCCGAGGGCAACTAGGGCACGTCCGACCACGGTGTTCGCCGCGGGGTGCGACCCCGAAACAAACAGGGGTTGATGACTCGGAGCCTTTTTCGGTCTCTTTTCTGGATCTCTTGAAACCTGCCTGCATCCAACTTAGGAAGTCATTGAAGCGGCGAAACTTTGAGATACTGGATGAAGCTAATGCTAAAGCTGAAGCTAATGGTTTCTTAAAAACCTCCTTAAGAACAACAGGCCTTTATGTCGACTTATGCGGATATTACATTTATGAAGATATTCTCGGTGTATCACTGTGCTAAAGTCTCAATTTCAGTAGCAGGTGGACCACACAGACAAAAACCCACAGCTATTTCAAATAGAATTCATATCCTGAGCTGGAAGATTGACCGAAACCAGCGTAAAATCGGTTGTAAAAATGCGAGCCGGAGACACGGCCAGAAAAACCCCCTCCAAGCCGCAAGCTGTAGCCTACCTGGCATCCTGCGGCGGAGGCGGGACCCCGGAGGCTCGGGAGTTCACCTGCGATGGAGTTAATTTGCGCAGGCTGCATGTGGATATCCTGATCTAATTCCTTATTTGCACGGAGGGAAAGTCCATAAAAATCGCCGCTTTCTAATCGTTCGATATCACGGCGCGGACGCTCTGGGATAAGCCGCCGTTCGTCCCCCCGCGTTGGTCAGCATTCCTCCTGAAGTCCCGGAGAAGTCTAAATAACATTCGAACTGTGTTCGCTGTTGCAGCAGTGATATTCCCGAGTCACACGGTCACAGTCACTCTGGCCCGCTGACGTCATTTGGGGTTTCATGGGTGTCGCTACATTGCCAATCGACCACCTTGCAGGCCTGCAATTATCGCTGGCCCAATATTGCACTTCCCTTCTTCAACCCCCCCCCAAAAAAAGCTAAATAAATGAAAAAAAAAACGGACGCAAACAACATTCGTGAAACACTTTAAAAAGATACGGGCGGAAACCATCTGTCTGAGAGTGCGGACGCAGTGGGGTTTTACGCCGAGCATGTTTGTTGTAGGAACAGAGTGGAGTAACTCGGAGCGGAGGCGTCCCGCGGTTTACCAGACTGAGGCGTCAACCAGAAAATATCAACGTTTCGGGAGCGGGTCCAGCCAGCAGCTGCTCCCTTGTAGAAGTTTCCTGACAGGCTTCAGCTGAGGTTCAAAACCGTCGTCGAAGCAAAAAAAAAAAAAAAAAGAAGTGCGGATTTCTTTCTGGGTCCCGCCAGAAAATAGATCACGTGATGCCGAGTGAGAAAAATCCCGGTCCACGGTCGCGAACATTTTTTGTGAATATTTCACGGAGCGAATATGCCTTTCATTGTCAAACCTCGATACCGTCGGCAGTTCAAATCCCCTTTTCTCCGTTTCCCCTCCCCTTGTCCTCGCCGCTCAATGCTTTTAATATACAGACGCGATTTATCGCCCCTTTTAAATCCGCTAAAAAACAAAAAAAACTTCTTCACCCCCTTGGAATTAATCACAAATCACTGAAACCGTTTGTCAGTCAGGGTTCTTCAGGTGACTAATGTTGGTATTACTTAATCCAAGCTACACGCCACTCTGTTTTGACCAGGCTAAAGCTAACCAGTTAGCATGTGGGGTCCTGCTTTACATGGCCGCTCAATAAATACACTTCTAATTGTATACAGTTCTTTGTCACTTTACTTGTATTTTTGTTTCGTTCTTGTTGTGTATTTTTCACCCTCACTGTTCCTCGATGTCGCCCATTCTCATCCCCGACGTTGTTGTCCGCTGTCTATTCATTCGTAGTTTTTTTTTTTGTCTTGCTATCTTCTTTATTTTTTTTTTACAGTATAACTGTTACGCTGCTGTGACAAAGGAATTCCCCCTATGGGGATCAATAACGTTTATCTTGATGCCACGCCATGCCTGAAATTCAAAGCTTAAGCCTTTTGTGTTACATCATTGCTTCTCAAATAGTGGGGTGCGATGCCACAATGATTATGGTGTAGCATTAGCATTAGCATTAACGCTATGGTGTAGGTTTTTGTTTGCGCCGAGCATGTATACAAACACACACACAGCAGGAAATATGAAGTGCAGAGAGCGTTGTCAAGTGTTGTCAGCCGACAGCAAGAAGCCAAATAAATGAAAGAGATTTCAACCTTATTACGCTGATAATCCGCTTGAGTTTTCAGCTAAAACGTGATGAATATTCCCAACAATCATCCCGCTTTGCGCAAGCTATTTCGGTAAACCGGCGAGCACTGTTATGCTAATGAATGTTAATAAAGTTACTCTTTTTTTCTTTTCTTTAACGTTAATAAGGATATGTTGCGCAGAGGCGCCCATAGAACGATTTTATAAACAAATGATACGATTTTTAGTTGCGGTGGAGAGGCGTGAAATGAAGAAGCACTACGTTATATGAATACATTGACACGTTTTACCGATTTGCGACGGGGCCGTGCAGTCATGTTTCTGTCATTTACACGATGCTGGTAAATTAAAGAGGACTGTGCACGGACTGTGCACGGGCTGGAGGTGGAGCTGCTTCTTAGTGGTTTTATCTTGTTTCTCTTCCATGACTCAGACTCACCTCATCCTTGTCTAATATGCCCCTGTACACTTTGCATCTCTTCCAAAATTCCGGCGGTCGCTTTATAAGGTTTGCAGCCTCCCCCCTCCGAAAAACCGAATGACATCATCGACCTCCCGGTCCCAAACCCATCCCGTCGGGCTCTCGGCTCACCGGATCGATTATTACTTGCTTTCTCTCGAGCTCGAATTAAAATCGAGACGGCACCGTGTTTTCAATTTGCGACTCCAAAAGTTATCTCATTACACTTTTGTCTCCTGCCAAGGCTTTTCGGGCGCAGCCGAGAAACCTTTTTACTCGGTCAAATCTCGGGCTAACCCTCCCGAATATGGCCGCTTTGAATTTCTTCTGAGCCTGCAATTTATCTCAGCTCAAACTAAACGTGTATTTACAAAACTCCTGGTGTCCGCCTTGTGACCTAAGGTGATTCCTGATGCATCTTTGAAAGGTGCAATGAGAACTTACGCAAAAGAAGCAACAGATTTCCACAAATAAACAACAGATTTTTGGGCGGATGCCTGTCTTTTACACGTCTGTGCTACAAATCAAATGGTATTATTCACTTGGCAGCGAACTCGCGGTCAGATGAGGCAGAACTCAACTGTCCTCGGGTCGGAGCTGAACCGTGAACTGATTTTCAGCCATCGATTCCTGCTGGTGGCGAAAGGATGATGTTTGAATTTAAAAAAAAAAAAATCTATTCATATTTTAAAGAGGAGCCGCAGCTTCCCTGGGCTCAACCTCAGCGTATTTCCAAAGACGGGACGAAAACGACCCAGGACAGGAAAAAGGACTTTCCCCAACCGCATCAGACATCGCTTTCTGCTGACATGTTGAGTAAAAAGCGTTGAGTAATTCCAGTATTCTTTCAGATAAGACTCGACTAGATGGATCAATAATCAAAACGGCTCGAAAGTCATTTGTAAGTTCACGACAGACACCCCTTGGACGCGAGGGTCGGGGAAGCAACCCGGCGCTAATTCAAAGCTAATTCACGCCGTGTTCTCGGGTGCCTCGGCGGCGCCGACGTGACGCTTCGTCCACACGGTGTCACGGCGTGCCGACGACCCGGGGTGACCCGTGACCCGGCGGAGAGCGAGCTGTGCGTCACGTCTCGCTGCGATGACATGGGCTGAGGCCCCGAGGGCTGGCCGACCCGCCGTGACACCGCCAAAGGTCACTTCTTGTTGCTGAACTCTTCGGTGGAACACGAGTTACGTGTGAAACTGACACTGGCGGAAATACGGCGATCATCAAGATGCTCATCACAATTATCGTGACGAAAATCCATTAAGTGGCGACCGTATTTTTAATTTCTATATATTCACTGCTCAAAATAATAAAGGGAACACTAAAAAAAAAAAAAAAAACACACACATCCTGGATGTGAATGAATGACATATTTATATGAAATACTTTGTTTTTTTTTGCATAGTTGAATGTGCCGACGACAAAATCACACCGAAATGACAAGTGGAAATGAAATGTATGAACCCATGAGAGGGCTGGACTCCAAATAAAGTGTGAAAACACACTCCAGGCTGATCCAACGTTGATGTTATGTCTTTAAAACAAGTCTAAATCAATCTATGTTGCTTCCAAAGTGGACACTTTGATTTCACACAAGTGTGATTGACTTGGAGTTACATTGTGTTGTTTAACCAAGCTAATAATAACACAACAATATCACGTTCAACCTGGGTTTTACTTATTTTATTGCCTGTTTATATATCGTCCGGATATTTTATTGCCTATTTGTATATTTCATATATATTTTATATACATTTTATTGCCTATTTGTGTATTTTATCTATATTGTCTATTTGTACAGTTTAATATTTGTACTGTCTTCGCAGGACTACAGATGGAAATTAGCTATGAGCTACAATCTGGTACAAACATCTCTGCCTTTGTGCTTAAAGTAATCGTACACTGTCCTAATAAACTTTTTAAACTAAAAAACTAAAATTGTTCCCTTTATTTTTTTGAGCAATATGAAATTGTATCGCATATTTCTCACTATATTACTGCTTTTGTGGTGTAAATGTATTTTTATTATTTAAAAAATATTTATTATTTTCATTATTTAAATGATTTTAATGGTAAAAGAAGCGTTTGCTGTGTCGGCGACCAACCAGAGAATGGAATTCTGTATCCTGGGCTCTGATTGGTTCACCGCCTATCGCATTATTCTCCGAATCTCCTGCACGCATTCAGCATCTCTCGTTTCACATCGACGGGAGATCTCCGCTCGTTCGAGGTTAACAAGTGTGTGGGGAGTCGTTAAACTTTAAAATACACTGCGGCCACTCAGAAGTTACGACTTTGACCAATAGTCATTGAACGAAAACTCTGATTAATAAAGGGAACCCTTAAACAACACAATGTAAATGCAAGTCAATCCCACTTGTGTGAAACCAAAGCAACATGGATCGATTTGGACTTGTTTTAAGGACGTGACGTCAACGTTGGATCAGCGTGGAGTTTGTTTTGACACTTTCATTTGGAGTCCAGACCTCCATGGGTTCATACATTTCATTTCCATTGTGTGATTTTGTTGTCAGCACATTCAACTATGCAAAAAACAAAGTATTTCATGAGAGTATTTCACTCATTCACATCCAGGATGTGTTATTTTAGTTTTCCCTTTACTTTTTTGAGCAGTGTATATCCGAGATACAATTTATATTGCAGATTTTTTGCTACAACACAGGTTTTTTGCACTTCCGTATTGTGGATTTTATAGCTGCGATCGATGAACGCCATTATGGCGAGCGACGACTATCTGTGCTTTGGGCACTTTTCCCCCAAAACCTCTCGTCTTCCACCTTCATGTAAAGCATTAAAATCACCAAAGTGTCAAGATGGGAGAAAAATGTGAGCATAAAAAAAAAAGGAGGAAAGAATCAATCACATGATCATTTCCTTTAAAAATATGGCGCCGCAATATTAGTTTGTGAACTTATATCTGTAGTAAACATTCAAAGAGGAGCCCGTTTGCTTGAAACATCATGCGGGAATATGTTTTCTGTATTATATGTAAAATTAATTGTCTTTATTTTCGAAGCACTTTCGGCGCGCGGATTTTTTTCGCAGCTCTATTCAGTCGACTTTTTTGACGCCGGTTTATTCCTTTTTCTAGCTCTTCGATAAGGCACAAAAACATTAAATCATCCGGCTTAAAGGTACAAATATTCCAAACATACTGATATCGAGTTATCAAGGGAATGCGGTAAATGGTCTCCACTTCTACGCCGCATTCATCACCTTGAGGTTTCGGAGCGCTTTACGTCAGATTGCATTCACAGATAAATCAGATATATACAGATAAATCTATGTCTTTTGCAGCTTGAACGCCAGAAAAAGATTTTACGGACTTGCTGATTGATATGTTTAAGTTAAACATTAGGGTTCGGTTTCAGGCGTGTCCCTCCGTCCCCTCGGAAGCAGAGGGAAAAAGAAAAAAAAGTGGAGGGCATGTAGTTGTTCCATCGATCCTCCGTCCAAGTTGAAATCCATCATGACCCCGACTGTGACCCCGAGTTGATAAATCTGCGTTGCTGAATAGCAGACAGATTATTCATTGGGTCAATTTCTTCCTTTTGTCTAACTATTTGTGCAATTCTGTAGAATTAAAACTATCTGCTTGGACAGAACTATCACTGCTAACGTGGCGTTTAGAGCACACGTGTCAAACTCAAAGCCCGCGGGCCAAATGTGGCCCGCCAGAACATCTTAAAAGGTCCGACTGTCTTAAAACAAATAAGTCAAACGTGTGCTTTGACACATCTACGCCATTTTAAACAAGTGGAGTTGAGAAATCCAAATGATCCCTAAAAGAAAGAGAGAAGTTGCTGCAGATGGAAGGCTGTTTCAAGAAAGATGGGAATGCAGATGGAACATTTTGGATTTGAATGAGTCGCAAATTCAGAGATATTTAACATTACGGAGTAAATACATTCATTTTACATTACATTTATACTGTTCCCGTTACATGCGGCCCTTTGAGGGCCACCGTGATGCTGATGTGGGGAAAATGAGTTTGAAAATGAGCATCGATGGCTAAGTTGGGTTTCAGCTGCTTCTACGGGACTGTGCTAAGAAAATTAGAATATTGTGATAAAGTTTTTTATATTCTGTAAAACAACAAAAAATACTTTTTCATGATATTCTAGTATTTTGAGATAGGATTTTTGAGTTTTCTTAAGATGTAAGCCATAATCAGCAACATAAAAATAATAAAAGGCTTGCAATATTTCAGTTGATTTGTAATGAATCCAGAATATAGGACATTTTTGTTTTTGTAATTGCATTACAGAAGATCAAGAACTTTATCACAATATTCTAATTTTCTGAGACAGTCCTGTATATGGCCAGAAAGTGATTGCTTGTAGATTAAGATGCAAACGGTGATGTATATCTTATCAATCCACAAGGAGGACCAGCGGCAGTCTTCACAGGGACGCAGCTAATCCGCAAGTACTGCCCGATGCCATTAATATCGCTGATCAATAACAGCATTTTCCTTAAACGATACCAACAGAAAAACAAACGTGGAACGATCTGCACATTGCCCACCGGCATCAGGCTCGCCCAAAGCTAACAATCAACCCGCAAACTTTATGTCGTCAAGCAATGACGGTAGCAGAAGTGTGTTTCCGTCTAGGAATTAATGGAAACTACGCAAGATGTCGGGTTAAAGGGGTTAGACAATTACAGTGTGGCCTTTTTTTTTTCTTTTGCTTTTTCCCTGTGTTATTACACCCATGTGGTTGATCCATCAGGCCCGTATGCGGTCGACTCTGCCTTCATTAGTCATGTCCCTTTGAAGGGTTTTTTTTTTTTTTCTATATTGGCAGGTTGACATTCTGAGGACCCTTTAATTCCCGTCCTTCCTCAAACCGGCCGAGGTTGTCGTGACTCTGAGAGGCACGCTGCCAAGTTACTCGCGTTTCCTCCTGTGACTCTGGAGGCACTTCCAGGTGAACACCGGCACTTGGCTTGGCACATTCCACGCTCTCTGAATGCACACTCACACACACACACACACAAAAAATGCAAAATGGGGAGTATTAAAAGCTCGCTAAAGGTCCAAGGAAACCAGGAAAAATATGTTCCAGTGACCATCAGCGGTCATTGGATTATAACTTTGTCCTGTGACTTAAAAAGAACGAGTGCCGTCTCGCCGCTGATCGGTGAATAACTACAAAAAGATTGTTGCTATTGCAAAACAATCCATTCATTTTGCAATGTTGACGTCACACGAGTGGCGAATCTGGGTCTGAGGCGCTCGGTTTGACTCAACGCACAAGCAATACCGTTCCCATTTTTTAAAATTCTCTAGCGAAGCACTCCGAGTGCGATAGCGACTGGCGGAACGTAACCGAAGCCGACACCCGCACAGCCGTTCGGTCGGATCGACATCGACGTCATCATCCGACCGAATTCTCGGCGCGTCCCCGTGAACCCGGGTGACCCGTTGGCTCTGACCTTCTGAAATGACGGGCTGCGTTTCTTTGGCGGCGAAAGCAGACGCACTGTACCAGATGACTCAAAACATCCCGACTGGAACTGTGTTATGTGATGAGTCAATACTAATGTCTGGTCAGGTTTAAGCACAAAAACATTTTATGGACCAGGTCCAAGTACGTACTCATATCGAGGTGCGGGAACAGTTAGTTCTCAGTGCACGCCAATCCAGCTGCACCGCCCAGTTTTAGCTTCATCGCTAAAATCATCGCTCGAATCCACCTTTGTATGCTGAATTTCCAGCTTCTTTTTCCTTTATTCTGACCCTCCACGAGCCACTTTAAGACAGAAAAGTACTGTCTAACGTTTTATTCTGCATTCTCACGGGCTAAGTAAGGGACCAGGCTAGGCTCAGATGTGAAACAAGCGGTCCGAGATGCGTTCCCTTAAAAGCACCGCCGTCAAAAACAAACCGAAGAAGAGGAAGACGATTCCGGAAAGCATGGATCCCCTCGGCAGTCATGTTCTGCGGGGTGGGAATAATAACCCAGGACTATCAGATGGGTTCAAGTGTTTTATTTCTCCCTCTACTGCTTCGCCATGTGAAGAACCTCTCTGCAAGCTAACGCTGTGCTTATATAGTCCAACATGCGTCGCAAGCCGGAAGAGCTTGGACTTCTTCCAAACATCGCTGGCTGTATCCATTTTGTCACACAAAAAACAGCTGACCAGTCATCAAAACAGCTTGTCCGACAGCCTGCAAGATTTATCTGGTAATGGTGGCGACTCTGCGTTGGAGAAGGAGCTGAAAAGCTTTCTCTGGTTCCTCTGCTGGCCAAGAAAAGGCCCAGGGTTCTAGGAACTGCAAAGAGTGCGAAAGTGGCGATTAACCACAGCCTGTTGTTTACGGCACCTGACATCAGAAAGCCCTATCTGGTCGCGTTTTCTCAGCAGGACGGTCGCAGAAACGAAGCTGACGGTCGACAAACAGTTTGAACGTCTCACAATCCCAATGACCTTATCGACTTCATATCGGACCGAGAGCGAGAGGCTGGAACCTTTGACGGAAACGAGGACGGCGAGGTCGTGGAAAATGGAAGTTTGAGAACAAATGAAAAGCACGGCGATGACATGCGGAGCGCTAACGCCACAGTAGCGCGTAGCAATGAAACCTTTTCCTCACTATTAAATAAATCATCATCCACAACGTATGATATGGGTACCATAATTACATACAGATTGCAATAAATTATATAACCCAAGACCCCGCTCAGAACTTGGCTGAGTGATTTTCAACCTCTTCATTCACAACAATGTATAAATATCTATTGTTATTTATTTGTTATGGTTTTCCCTTTTGTTGCTATAGTTGAATGTAGTCTAAGTGCCAATGGAAGCTTTGAGCCTTGTGGAAGCCTCTGGAAAGACAAGCAGCATTTTATATAATCTTTACACGAATGGGAAGTCATTACTCTAATTTCAGGGTTGTTTTTTTTTCCAGCAGAAACATCTTTAGTGACACTCAATATCGCGAATGCACAGGTACATGGGGTTTGAAAGCAATATCTTCGTGACCTTTGAGGGTCGAGGCGTAGATGACCTGTTGCACTGTTGCCGTGGTAACTAGAGAACCCTTATTTATTTAAAAAAAAAGAGGGGGGGGGGCGTAATTACATTGAATTATGACAGTGTGTGAGACCAGCCTGCTTATGGGTTGGTCTGGACCCGAAGCAGCTTTGCAACTTTAAAAAGAAAAAAAAAAAAGAAAAAGTTAAAGAGAAAAAAGACAAGAGAGAAAGAAAGAAAGAAAGAAAGAAAGAAAGAAAGACAGAAAGTTTGGCTTAAAATCTCCAAAGTTGTGCGTCCGCAGCAGCCGAGCTTCGCCTACCGTCTCCGCTTCTGCACGATGTCGATGGGCCGGTTGACGGCGCACGGCGACCCGCAGATATTCCCGTTCCGCGCCTTGAAGAAGCGTCCATCCTGGACGGAGGGGTTCAGATACGCGCAGTTCGTCGGTAAACTCATGATCGGCGCTGTCCCGGTCTCCGCTCTTTCCTCCCCCCCCCCCCCCCCGCTAATCCTCCCCTGCCTCCTCGGCCGGACGCGCCGCGGCTCCTCGGCTCCCGTGCGCTCCTTCGGTTCCCTCCGCGCAACACCGGCTTCCCGTCGACGCGCGGCCGGGCGGAGGAGCGCCCTCCGCGGCGTGGCCGAGCGGCATGCCTCCGCTGGACGGATCCGGGCGGCCGGAGGAGGTGGAAGACGACGACGAGGAGGAGGAGGAAGGAAGGAAGGAAGGAAGGAAGGATCGAGGCGGTGCGAGATTTAAGGAGTCATTTCCCAGGCAGCCGTTTCATGTGGTTGGCGGTGTTTTTTTTTTGTAATTCGTTTAATTTCTCTGAGGGTTAAACGCAGGAAGGAGTGGAAGAAGAAGAAGAAGAAGAAGGGAGGAGAGGTGGTTGGATTCAAGACCAAACTGGAGCTCAGGGCAAAACTCTCTCTCTCTCTCTCTCTCTGTCCCACCTCCTCTCTCTATCACACACACACACACACACACACACACACAAAACTTGTCTTAATCAGTCCATGTGGCTGAAAGGAGGAGACAAATGGAGCCAGTGTGTGTGTGTCTGTTTGTGTGTGTGTGTGTTAATGAGTAAGAAGGAACGGGGAGGGTCTGTGGTTTGACAGCAGTGTGTGGTTGTAGTTGCTGCGTCACGTGTGTGTGTGTGTGTGTGTGTGTGTGTATCTTGGAACGACATGCGTGTGTGACATGTTGTCAACTGGGCCACAAAGTTAACACACACCCTGCATTAAAGAGCAGGAGGGAAGGGGCGACGACATGATAAATGTGAGGCAAAATAGTTTCTTTTCGATGTGTATTTTGTGTACATGTCGAGTAAAGCGCCTTGAATAAAATGAATTATTATTATCACATAAACCAAGTGAAACCCAAAACCCGTCAGAGAAATAAGTTATTAAATGAATTGATGTATTCATTATCTGTTTTATAGATAATGCACAGCATCCCAAAACACTCATACTATTTAACCCCCCTACTTCTATTTCTAATATGTACATATTTCAAAGAACTGTTACGTTTCTAGTCGCTGTCCCGCACAAGGCATTCCCTTTTACGCATATAGAATCCAACAGCCGTCGTCAAATTGCTCTAAACAAAGTCTCGGTGATTGAAAAACCGGGTTTCCTTTTGTAGGTGGCGGGTGGAAGCCGGTGACGTGGTGACACCTCGGACAAACACACCGCCAGCCGTACTGTACCTTCTGTATCTTGTCTGTATATATGCATACGTACATCCATACGTATATAGGTTTATACACATATACACATGCATCTACACACATACAGGACTGTCGCAGAAAATTTGAATATTGTGGTAAAGTTCTTTATCTTCTGTAATGCAATTAAAAAATAAAAATGTCTTTTTTATGATATTGTAATATTTTGAGATAGGATTTGGGAGTTTTCTTTAGATGTAAGCCATAATCAGCAATATTAAAATAATAAAAGGCTTGCAATATTTCAGTTGATTTGTAATGAATCCAGAATGTATGACATTTTTGTTTTGGTAATTGCATTACAGAAGATAAAGCACCATATTCTCATTTTCTGAGATGGTCTTGTATATACACACACATACACATACATATATGTTGTTTTTTGTGTTTAAAATATCCAGTGAACTGATATTATCGTGCAAAGGTGTGTTTTGGTGGGTGGCTTCTCAGAAGCTACCATTTTTAAACGTCTGATTTAAAAACAGTTGCATGGCTGTGGCCACAACAGCTATTGCTCATTAAACAGATGTTTTACCGTCAACTGGGTTTTTTTCCTGACTAAAACGCAGCGGTATTATTGACTTATATTCTCCAAACAACATCAATGTAACTCCAAGTCAATAACGCTTTCACTTTATGAAATCAAACAGGACATTTTCAGAGAGAATCAGACATGACATCAACGTTGGATCAGCCTGGAGTGTGTTTTTACACTTTCATTTGGAGTCCTGACCTCCATGGGTTCATACTTTTCATTTCCATTCATCATTTCGCTTTGATTTTGTTTTCAGCACATTCAACTATGTAATGAAAAAAGTATTTCACAACAATATTTCATTCATTCAGATCTAGCATGTGTTATTTTAGTGTTCCTTTTATTTTTTTTAGAGCAGTGTAGACACACACACACACACACACACACACACACATATATAAATCACTTCTGATCTCAATTTAGGTGCTGGGTCTGTTATTAAATCATATCTTTGCCCCTGAAATATAGATTTTTGGTCTATGGTACACATTAGCATTCATAGCGTAGCATGTAAAATAATATAAACAAACACAGCCGCGTTCCAGCAACCTGTTCTCGTCATAACGATCTGAACGTGCGTTTCCACACGGCAGCAAGTCTCACCGCAGTGTGTGATGGACTCTGGATGATTTCACCCGCTGTCGCCATCAGGGGCAAATATTTGTCTTTTGAGACCCGGGGCAGGGAGACGAGTCGGACGTGTTTGCAGGCACATGCGTGAGGAGGCGGTGGAGGAGGGAACTCGGTCCTAACTGGGCGCCGCCGAGCCTTGAGGACGACTTCAGCCCGACGGCACGCTGGAAAATCCACCAACTTACGAGATCCATTTATCCGCTAACCGATGCTGATAACAGGGGTGTATTTTCACCCAGGATCGGTAAGCGTTCACTCCCTCATTCACATGACGGGGAAGGACATACGAGACGAACGTCAATTAACAAACAAGGCTGCTCTTTGGTGATTCCGCAGCCTTTTACGTCCCAGACGCCGGTCTATTTTCAGACGCTACGTCACAACACGTGCGACCGAATTCGGTCTGACGTCTTTCTCACCTTCAGCGCAGCTGAGTCCCAACGCGTTTTTCTCATACAGACAAGTATAAATCCCTATTCCGACCCTTCACCGTGGGAATGTCTTCACCCATCCAAGGAGAAGGCGAGCCGGCGTTCCAGTAGAGCCGAACGTCCGAGCTCTTCCTGGACACCAAGCGGTTGCCTTTTCAGATTCCCCCCTTATTTACGGAACCGGAGTGAAGTCGCGCAGGTGGACCACGACGGCACATTTGGCGTTCTTTCACGCACCCGGCTCATACTTTGTAAAAGGAGCAAATGAGTCAAAGTAAACTTCCCCCGTGCCTCCGACATTCAGAAGCGATGCGGTCATAAGCATCCTCAGAGTCAACGCCGACGTTTACGCCATTCGGGACAAGTTCTCTTGGCTCTGACAACCTCTGGTTTTCTCTACGATCCACCCTGCCATGTTTGGGCGTTTCACTCGGACGTTCGGCTACGGGTTCACCGAGGTGTTGCGGAAAGCCCGTCTCCAAACGTCCTCCGAGTCCTTCTTTGGACGGCAGCCCGGCCGGCGAGGCCCCTTGGCTGCGTAGAGGCCGGGATCGGTCGGAGACGATCCGAAAGGCGATGCCAAGGTGCAGTAAAGATTCATCCACAGATGACAAAATCCGCTCGGTCCGACCATTCCTCTTTCTCTTATTGGTCTTTTTCTGTCTTCTTTCTGTCCGAACTGGAACTAGACATTTTTCGGTGTCAATGCTTCCTCGCGCCATGCCTGTCTGAGCAAACATATTCTCCGTATGTGCAATTTTTATTTATATATACACCGTAATTTCCGGACTATTGAGCGCACCTCAATATAAGCCGCACCGGCGAGCCGATCGCTATCTCGGGCTTCCTCCTGCGCACTAAAAACCGTCAAAGTCGTCTTCTTCGGTGTCATTGAACAGACTCAGAATTTCCTGGTCATTTCATCGGATAAACGTTTTAGCGTAGTGATGCTCGCGATGATGCCCCCCCCCCCAATATCCATATATTAGCCGCATCGTTGTTTAAGTGAAAAAAAGTCACGGCTTATCGTCCGGAAATTACGGTATGTGTATTATTCTCTTTTTTCTTTTTAATTTATATTTAAATTTTACTCTTTTACTCACAAGTTTTTCTAATTCTGATTCTAGTAGCTCCATTGTCTTCTGTGCAATAAATGTTTTACAGTACAACAACCCCTACTTATACACAAAATTATTACATGCAATCATATACATGTACTTGTATATATATATATGTTACATATATTTTTATATATATTTTTTACATACCTTTAATTTTAATTTTATTTATTTATTTCAACCTTTACTGTTCTTTTTATTTTATTTCAATCATTTGCAATTTTATCCTTTATTTTTATATAGAGTTCCACTTGACACTTCCTCACTTGATTCTGTAGCAGGAGCTGCTTTCAATGAAAACTCTCTGATTTTATGTCACTAAATGCTTTTAAACCAAACTGGGAACACTAGAGGTCAACTTGTCAAAATGTAATTGTTTCTTTTAACTGTTTGTAATATTATTCTGTCTGTAACTTATTGCTGCCTCTTGGCCAGGACTCCCTTGTAAAAGAGGTTTTTAATCTCAACGGGAACTTTTTTCCTGGTTAAATAAAGGTTAAATAAATAAAACAAAATAAAAAATAAAAAAACGGGGATCAATAGAGAATTCCATCCGACAACAGCCAAAGATTACCTTTAAAAAATGTAAATGACGCACGTTGCAAGAAAACAAGCAGGCCACGAGCGGAGAACTTTACAAACCGCTCCCATTTTTGACTTGGAGGAAGAAAAGCATGTATGGGGTTCGAAGCATTCGGGCTCTGAAGGAGCTTCCACAGGTGTGATTCATTTTCTGCATGTTCTCCATAAATGGCGGTTAGTCATATGGTTGGAGACACACTTACGTCCTTCTCACATCGAAGCGCGCGCACACACACACACACACACACACACACACACATGGCCACATCTGTTCTCCTGCTTCTTGCGCAACTCTTTCTTTGGGGTTACTACTTCCTCTCCAGAGTCCCCGCCTGACGGAGCACGTGGCCCTCATCGAAAGAAAGACGTCATCTGGCTTATAAACTCTTGAGAGCACAGTCATCGCTTTCGCCAGAGGAAGGACGGCCCAACGCTTACTCACGTAGACATATTGTTGCTGATTATTCATCGAGGGTGAAGAAACGCCCGCTTCGGTTTCGCCGTGATAGCGCGGAACTGTATCCCCTTATTGTTATTGACCTGAAGAAAACCCGCCGTATCATCGATGCGAAATAGACCGGGGCCCCGAAACAGATGCTTGGGTGGACGTTTCGCCGAGAACGAGGTGTTACTGAGGTCACCGTATAACCAGCTAGATGCCGATATAGTCATAGAATAAGCGGCGTGATGTATGCCGGGGCGTCAGTGCCGGCTTTGTCCTGATGTACGATGTCGAGCCGACGTGTAATGAGGAAACACAGAAAGAAACGGTCTGTAAAACTGCCTAATAAGACCATTTAGCTCCAGGCTCTGGTCCAACGCTGAAATAATAGACGCTCTTGTTGGAAGAAGAAAAAAAAAAGAAGATGATGAAGTTCACTCAGACGTGTTTATAATTCTTGTTTGAAACTCTTTAGGCGTTTATATCTGCGCGTTCATTAAATAGCCAGAATGTTTTCAGCAAAGGAACATAAAATAAGCCTTGTGACCGTTACTTAGTGCAAGCTATGGTCGGGATCTACTGTAAGGCTTTTTTATTTGTAATGTGAGTCTCAAAAAAAGCAAAACATTGATGTTTTAATAGACTTGTGAAATGTCCAAATAAATATTCAACTGTTCATTTACCCAGTTGGATGATGCGCATAATATTTTTAATGCATAGGAGGAAACATCGCAGCAATATTGTTTCATGATGTTTCACCTCCAATAAACTTGGAGGTAAATTAAAATATCTATAAACTGTAAAATAAGCTTGCTGCCCTGACCTCACGCGCTACCATAACATTTACATGTGATGTATTAGTAAACAGTGACGGCCCGACAGCTGAGTACTGAAAGTACGCATGAGAAGAAACCCACATTGTCTCTTACAATGCATGCACAAATGTAAAATAAAGCAGGTTTTTTGGCTGTAACAATATATACGGGATTCGCTGACAGTTTAGCATTTCCAGAATTCCCATTTCCTGGCTTCATCATGTTGAACCCTTGAGTGTCGCAGATTGATAAAACATTGCTAGTTAGGAGCGGAGGAGCTGCTGTTAACCAGCAGAGGTCACTCTCTGCTTGGAAACCATTTGTTTACAACGATCGGTTGGAATCAGGCCCGTAGAGACCGTCTACCCACAGGCAGAGACACCGCGACAAATAAAGTACACAAAACACAAACAAGCTGCACAAATGAAGACCAAAAAAAAAAAAAAAAAAAAAAAAAAACTCTCCACCGGAGCAAAACTATGTTGAGCCTTGCACTTTTTGTGAAAACCCTCCATTTTTACGTTATTCTTTTTTTTGTTTTTCCCAACATGTCATTGCAGTTTGAGACTAACGGTGTGTGTGTGTTTGTGCACGTGTGTGTAAATACACAAGAAACACATGTCACATCCACGTGTCGCACGCTGCCAGGCTGGCGGAGCTGAGGAACTATTCCAGGCCGGGGAGGTTATTTTAGGGATCTGTTGTATTATTGTTGCCCCCCACCACCGAGTCACTTCTGCACCACTTGGAGCGACCCCGGCTGCTGGAGCAGAAGGGCCTCCGCCGAGTTTGTTGAAAGACATACTGGAAGCAACATGTGATCAAATGGATAAAGATGTAAAAGGGAACGTTCGTTGCCGAATGCTATGCTACCCGGGGTAGCATCGGCTATAAGACTACGTTCATCATGGCTTACGAATTTCAAATCTTTGTAGTTACAGTTAACAGTTAAGACAATTTATATTTCGTTGTGTTTCTTATTCTTCCTCCTTTCTACTATTATCTATTGCTGTTATGTTTTTACTTGAAACTCTGGCACGACAATTTCCTTCGGGATAAATAAAGTTGTTCTCATCTCATCTCGGCCGTTTCGATCAGAACGTTAATAAATGTATGAGGACGACTCGGACGTTGAGAGGATTCGTTTACGTCGGTTCTTATTTGAGGTGTTTTTAAAACCGGCCTTTCTGCGGAGGCCGAGACCGAATCATCTGGAATAACTTAAATCGGATTTCTACGCCGACATTTCCGCCGACGATACCATTTAAGTGTTTGCCAGGCCCGACGTAGAGGTTGAGGCCAAACTGAGCAAACCTACGTCACGTGAAAAGCATCACAGCGTTCCAACTTGTGTGCCAACAGTATCCGCAGGAGCGGAATTGCAGGAAGGTATGGCATGTGTCGGCGGTCACGCAGGGATATTGGACGGCGGGCTGAGTCAACCCCTGACCCAGCAGCCGAGCGGAACGAACGCCGGGTCGCGGCCAACAACGATCCCGGCCCGGCCTCCTGCTGGCCGGGACTGGAAACAGGAACTGGCGCGAGCGCGCAGGCAAGTATAGCACCGAACGCGGCACGCTGGGATGCATTACGGGATTGCGAAACAAAATCCCAGCTGTGTGATGATGACACCGGACGCCCCCGCGTTATGTACCTCTCCCAATTGAAACCGTCTTGTTTATATTCATTCCTGATTCTTTTGGATCATTTGAAGCCTCTTCTTCTTCTTCTTCTTCTTCTGCGAATCCACCTCCTCCATCTAACCCTCTTCTCTCTCACACCAACTACCTTCCTATCTTCTCTCACGACGTTCATCTTTTTGGTTTTCCTCTAGACCTCCGATCCAGCACCCGGGCCTCGCATGCGGAAAAGGGGAATCTCTCAACCTTGTTAAATTTATGAAAATATTTCATGAAACCTGGAAACAGTCACATTGCCTTTTAACCGGAGGCTTGTTCTTGGTTGCGTTTATTTATTTTTTTTTCCCGGAAGCTGAAACGAAACACTGCGGAGATTTCCATAACAACTCACTTATAAATGGCTTATTTTGGAAACAACAATTTGTACACATATCTAAAAGCTTTCCATAAATACATCCCTCTTAATTGCGAGAGTGTTACGGAGTCGTACCCATCCTGAGCGTTCGACACGCTAAACAGACCGATAAGGGGCGACTAAAGAATTACACTTTAAATTTTTTCAAATCTAGAAAATGATGGATGCAGTGCATACGGTCATATGCAACCACACACACACACACACACACCGAGATGGGATAATTCACAGGCTACAGAAACAGTCAGGAATGTAAACAGCGCTGTGTGTTCAATGGCTTTAAAACTTGCTTTTTCGAAGAGGCCTTGCAGTTATTTGGCCGCGCGCTCAGTCAGTCATCAACATTTCTCTCTGGGTCACTGTGCTGAAAAATTCTCTGGGAAAACATTTCGTAAAAACAGGAAGTCTCTTGATAAAAACGCGACTCGGTTCTACTTCCGACGCTTATAGGGGAAATGCCAGCAATAAAACAAAAATAAATAAAAATAAAATCCATCGCATATCAAGAGCAGCCCGGTCACATAGCTCTCATTTGGTTTATCCTAATTCTCTTTATTTTTTTTTCCAAATCTTTCAGAAGTATGTATCTGCAGCCCAGAAATGAATAAAAATCCACTTGTGAAATAAAGGTATTTAAAGCAACATTATAATTAATGGCATGGTGTCTGGAAATGAAGAGCCTCTCATGGCTGACAATGGTTTCATACGACTGCGCCAATCTCATTTCATGAAGGTCCACGTAGAAATAGAAATAACAAAATAAACACGTGAGCGTGTGTAGAAATATATAAAACATAAAATGTCTGCCAGAAATTCAATATTGCAATGTTTCAGTATGTGTTATGTACACAGGTATCATGTCTCTTTAAATGGGAAATTTTCTACATTTTGTCATCCTAAATTAAGAACAAACTGTTATGTTGATGTGTGGTATGTCAATACTGATTTGTATTTAATAATAATACTACTACTACTAATAATAATAATACTAATAATAATACCAGAGTGACCTCTATATGATAATAATAATAATAATAATAATAATACCAGAGTGACCTCTAAAAAAAATATATAATAGTAGTAATGCCAGAGTGACCTCTATAAAATTATAATAATAATGAAAATAATAACAATAATAATAATAATAATAATGATACCAGAGTGGCCTCTATATGATAATAATAATGATAATAATAATACCAGAGTGACCTCTGCATATGATAATAATAGTTATAATAATAATAATAATAATAATAATAATAATAATAATACCGGAGCGACCTCTGCATATAATAATACTAATAATGATAATAATACTACTACTACTACTACTAATAATAATGATACCCGTGTGACCTCTGAAACAAACTTTTTTGCAATTTTGAAAGCAACTGATTTTCATTTTCAAATGCAAATTTTGAAAAAAAAAAAAAAAAAAAAAAAAAAAGTCCACAGAGCGGATAAGCGGTCGGCCGTTCCTGCTCTTTTCCGAGGCGACGTACGTCTCAGGTGTTCAAGTTATTTGCCTTGCCGAGAGCCGGCGGTGCCATTTCCATACACCAATGGTGTAACTTTGCCATGCAGCCTCTATGAACACTCCCTCTCATGAATATGAGTACGGTAAAGATGCACGGTCGAACGACCTACCCCAACCACGAGTGTCTGCGGCCATGTCCGAAAGCTGTTGGAGTCCCTTTCCTTGCCAATCTGAGGTCTTTGTTCATTGTCCGCCCTGAACTAGTCGCTTACATGAGATGCTGCTGGAAGAACTCAACCTGCTCATCTGAACCGCAGGATTTTGTCGGCATCACGTCTCATTCTGTTACTCTCACCCACTAACCATTGGTCGGGTGTGGATTGACACGGGGGATAACCCCAACCGCGGGAAGATTCCAGGTAAGAGACAAAAACAAAAAAAACCACATAGGATGAAAGTAATCCTTCGATGCCTTACGATGACAAAAAAAAGAATGTTGAGGAGTTTATCCTTCGAGGTCCTGTGGAAGCCTGAACAAGGCTGATTCGCGTGTGATAGTTTGTCTCTCCGACAGGAAGGAGCGGAAAAAAAAAAAAAAAGAAAAGAAAAAAAAGAAAAACGGACGCCTTTGCAAATGAAGATTCAGCTGCAGCGACGGGTTCGTCAAACTTGCTCTTCTTCTCGCACGGATTTTGTCGTCGTGGTTGTTGTTATATTCCCAATTTAATCCCAAATGCGACTTGAAGTGACGTCGGGGGGGAAAAAAAAAAAGGAAGATCTGGTCCGCGGCATCGCAGGAGTTATAATGTCTGAAAGTAAATGACAAAAGTAGCTTTGTGACTGCGTTTCTTCTCCTTCGCTTGCATTAAAGGGGAAGGGTTGAGTTGTTGCTACGGCAGGGTAGCGTCAGCAAACGCTGACCTCTTCCTTCAGCAGTGTGAGAGCTTTGCAGAGTCCCCTGAGGTCACGGCGGAGACTTGGGCCGGCCCACCGAGTCCTCGCAAGCTGTCAGGGGTCTTTATTTAACAGGGTGTCCAAACCCGTGGAATCGGGTTACAGGGCAATTCTCTTTCAAGACGCACTTTCCAATAACCGAGGCACGGCCAGAACAGCACAGGATTATTTGGTGCGGTCTGATTCGGCATGGGTAGATCTAACTATACTTTGTGGCCGGTGGGTATTTTTCTTTTTTTTTTTTTTTCGTCTGGAAGAGTCGGTTTGGCTCAGCCTTCATTGAGACATGAGATTAATGGACCGCCTGACCCGACACCCTCCTTCTGCTGCCCTGTAGCATCGTAATTACAGGGGCACATTGTTGGTGCTGCGCGGGGTGGAAAGAGGGTGAGGAGGGGCATCTGGGGACCTCAAGGCCAAAACCTGTTGCGCATAATACCTAGCTAGATAATAAGCAAAACAAATGAACAAACACTGAAAATGTACATTTGAATTTCCAGCCGGAGTGCCTGACAGAGTAATAACGCTCTTAGCGCGAAGACAAATTTCACCTCTTCTCTGCTCTCATTAACTTTTCACACGTTTTGCAATAACAACTTGGAAGCTACAACAAGATATGGCGCCCTGGCCGGCCCGTCTCTGGACTCGGAGGTGAGATTACACCCGAAGTGAACGTCCTCCATCAATAACCTGACGGTAAACCCGCAGATTTTCCCGTCCCAGCCTGCGGGGGGCTGCGGTGCGGTCGCACCAAGACAAAGACGTTGAAATGATGTGCTTGAAATTACGTTTCCGCTACAACCTCTGGATTTGATGCCATCTTTAAAAAAGGGAAACAACAGTAGGCTCGCCAGTGGGGTGTTGCAAGTGCAATGTACACAACACGGCAGCGTGCAATTACACTGCACGGTGAACATGCGCGCTATTTTCGCTCAAATATGACGTCGGGAAAACGCACTGAAAACTTCATGCTAGCGAGGATTTCCTTTTCCTGGACTAATCCACCACAAAAGGGTGATTGATGTCATTGGATGGGTTGTTCGAGGAGGAATGATGGGGAAATGGGGAAGATTTTGACTGTTCACAAGAAGCAGACTGGGTCTAGTTCCATTTCTTTGTATTTCGTGAAACTGCCGAGACGGCCAGAATTTAATTCGAGACTCGGTAAGGAAACTTAAATGTGTCTTTCTGTCTTTTTCTCTGGCTGCTAGCAAGGAAAGGCCAGTTTGGATCATTCTGAACACAATTTTCGGGAATTAAGAGCCACCAAAAGGTGATCTGGGACCGGTGCACGACGACCGGAAAAACAAATGTGGATAACCTACTTCTGCCATTTCAGAAGGAATTTGACATGTTGTTAAAAAGTAAAAAAAAAAAAAAAAAAGGATTTAGAGAAACTAGTTTATCCATTTAATTCAAGCAGGTCAAAGTGCCGTAACGGACAACGGACAAGTTTGTCCAACTTGAATCCCGATCTTCCCGGTCCTTTTTCCCTTCCATTCAACATTTCTATCAAATATTATAACCAATATTAAAAGCCGTCCAACTCCTCAATTCCAAGCAACCCTGCAAAACCATCATCGCCACGCCGGGTCTAATTACTGCTGCTCATGATATATTTATTATATAAATGCAGGGTAAGCATACCTACAATTAGCACGATTTTGTACAGTCATTTGTACATACATAATATATATAATTTTATATTATACGATATATATTATATATATACAGGACTGTCTCAGAAAATTAGAATATTGTGATAAAGTTCTTTATCTTCTGTAATGCAATTACAAAAACACAAATGTCATACATTCTGGATTCATTACCAATCAACTGAAATATTGCAAGCCTTTTATTATTGTAATATTGCTGATTATGGCTTGCATCTTAAGAAAACTCAAAAATCCTCTCTCAAAATATTAGAATATCATGAAAAAATAATTTTTGTTTTTTTAATTGCATTACAGAAGATAAAGAACTTTACCACAACATTTTCTGAGACAGTCCTGTATATATAATTCTCTCTTTTTTTAACATTTAATTCTTGATGATTACAATATTGCTGCTTTTTGCCACGTATTCCATTCACATAAAATCAACATCCGTTGTCCTCCCGACCCGCTCCTGCGCCGACCTTCCTTTCTGAACGCCTCAGCAATCAGATCACGGTTCTCCGCCAATGTTCTCAAACAGAACGGCAACAAAACTGAAGTTCTTGCTGGTGCGGCCGCCACCATCGCCCACCCGGGACGCTAAGAGTCATCAGAGATACTACATTGTCTTGTCTCGAATCGGCCGGTCCGTCGATTTCTATCGACGCCCGTGACCTTCTCACCTCCCGGAATTCTGCAGCTGGATTGACGACCGAGACTCGGCAAGGAGAGCGCGTCACCCGCGGCCCTCAACAGCTCCGACGGGCGGCCGTAGAATCCGGGATTAACTTGAAAATATCGCTTCTCAGCTAGAAACGCACGCGACACCCGGCGAGAAGACGATACTATCCGACCGGCTTCAGAATGCCACTGATGCTCCCTCTCTAAACCAAGGGCAAACTGACGCCCGGGGAATTCTTTTCCATTTCTACAATTTGTCAAGCGGCCTTTAGCGACTCTGCTGGAAAAGGGTTAAGACTTAATAGTGAATACGTTTAAATTGACTGCTGTTAATTTGTTTGCTGGAAGATGTTAGTCCTTGGAACTGTACATCCTCTTGGGTATGCAATGTGCGATCTAAAATAAAATGCACTTTGCCTGAAGTTTTTGTATACCGATTCATTTCCGACAGAAGGACACCGGTTGCTTGGCAACAGACAAAGCTTCCCTGAGCACCTAGTTAACGCCGCGAGCCGAACGCGGGGCGCCGTATCGACACTGTTATCACAAATGGGATCCGAGGGTTTTCCTCAAGCGCTGCATATGAATGAATCACCTTGAAATTAATATCAAAAGGATTGAAAAACACACATGACTTCTGGGGGGTAATATAAATCAACCTTATCTGCCAACCGTATTAAAAGCGGGTGTCAGGCTTTGTTGGCCCGGACATAAATCCTGAAGCGGCAAAACGGATGATTTTTACCTTCTGACAGCGTGACATAAGGGAACATTTGAGTTTCAGTCAGACAAGTCTGAACAGGATGTGCTTACCAGAGATGGAGGTAAAGCCGTTTTTTTAAAAACATTTTCCAAGCAGGTAGCAAAAGACGTGACTGACACACACGTGACAGATAATGTCGATAACTAGGAAAATATGCGTCCTTTCTGCCTTTAGGACATCCAGCTGTGCGCGAATAGACTGTCGAAGGAAACGGGCAACAATGCGTCTTTTCAAAATTCAATTCATCAATCAAGGGCGTCTAAATTGCCAGGTCGTTATTTCAATTGTCCTCTTATCCAACACGCGTAATTATTTAGAGTTTTTTTTTTCCCTTATTGGTCGACCGAAGGATCCGCTGAGAGGAACTGAATCCCAAACCGTCGTGTGTTGGTTTCATTTTTTTTCTCCGCTCATTATAAAAGACATATTCTGGGTTTTCCTCCGGCCGTCACAAGTCTTTACTGTACTGAGCTTCCAGGTGAAACTTCTAAAGATAAAATAATGGTTTGATGTTTGTCTTTTCTTTTTTTTTTTTTTGGAAAACTCTTTGTCGAACCTGGAGTATCGAGGGATCTTTCAACGTATGAATTTAATAAGTCGCAATCGGCAGTTCGCGCTCCGGCCTTAATTGGATTGATGATGAGAGGAGGAAGCGGAAGAAAAGGTGTTAATGGGTGGTGTCTGTTTTAGGCTCCACGCATGTAATAAATATAATTACACCACAGAAAAGGCCACGGTACATCGTATTCACATATACAGCCAATATTGCTTGACTACGTTTCCGATGGTTTAATAAAGTAGCGTTTTAATCACGGAAGACTGAAATTAGTTCGGTTATATCATTTATTCCACTTCCCTGTGTTTCACAGAACGCTTCACAAAAAAGTAATTTACCTGCAGGGATCAATTTGTTTTTTCGTTTCTTCTTTTTTTTTTTTTTTTTTTTTAAGCAAGTGAACAAATGTTTGCTGTCCCCGCGCAATTTTCCAGACTCAAATTTGGACATTTCCATAAGTTGTGGACTTTAGAAAAGTCAATTGCCCTCCAGGTCACGGCAGCGTCTAACGCGGTGGTTTTTCAGAGCGCTGCAGTTTCCACCGAACAACACACTTCATTGAAGAACCAGCGGTCGGGATTTATCGAGCTCACGACTGACCACGATGAGAAAATATGGAAAATGTTTTCTGCAAAAAACTAAATTGGAGCACTTGCTTGCAAACCCAGATCGACACGATCACAAATCCAACGGAGGACAAATGGTTTTCATAGAGTTGCCTCAAATAGCCAACATCTCATGCTTGCCCTCATAGAATATCTATTCAGAAAGCCTCGCTGTTTCAGATCTGCTTTTACGCACACCAGAGTTGTTTATTTCCCCGCTTTGTTTCTTTTTTGGATATAAAGTGGAGTGGTGGCGCGGTAAGAAATGAAAAATAAAAAAAAAAACACATCACTTTCTGACGTGAGGACGAGCACAGACGCTGCCTGTTCTCAGTTACGACAAATAACGGATTGAATTGATGCTTCGCTTCATGTCAGACCAGTGGTATGGAGGCTAGGTATCTCACCTACCCTCCGAATTCAGCTTTGCCTTTCCAAAACAGAGGCGAGGAGTCCTTTACGCCGAACTATTTGACCTGTGCCAGGCAAGGTTGAACTCCCGAAGGCACGAAACAACACCCAATCTTTCAGGGTAGGAACAACGGCGTCCTTTGAGTTAACACCGGTGCCGACGTCAACGAAATCATGATTTCCCACAGTTACCTTCCCTTTCAACAACAGCTCTTCTTTTGCCAAAGCAAACCCATGACACACTTTTTGATCAAAAAAAAAAATCTGGCGGCGCTGGATGAGCAAATACGTGTTGAAACCGATGCCCCAAAAAGTTGGCGTTTACCTCTTTAGCGGAGTAGCCAAACACGAAGTGAACGTTTCTGAAACAAATGTCACTTGGCTGAAAACCAATCGGCGAATCGGCGAATCGGCAATCGAGGTAGGAGTACCTGGGTGTGTGCGCCAGGGTGAAACGTCTTTGCAGGGCGATGCTACGGTTCACCAGCAGCTTTCGGAACAGCAGTGGCGAGTTGCGAGGAGAGTCGCGGGGGGACATCCTGGGAGATCCACAGGGGGAGTCGGACGATGACTTGGGTTTGACGGGCAGAGAGCCGCCGCAGGGCGAGGAGGAAGCGGCCTCCCCGGGCCGAAGCGCCTCGCTCATGCTGACGCGCCAGGCTTGGACCACCTATGCTCTCCCGTTCCAGGTGGACAGGTAATCCGAGCGGTCCGTCGCAAAACGGCGCAGAATTCCACAAAGAACGTTATGATGTAACGCCGAAGTTCTTAAAAAGGGGCGCATGGTGCAAAGAGGTTTAGAAATCCTCCAAATATGAACTTCACTGCGTCAGAGCCTTCGTTACCTTGTTGAGCGGGTCTATCTGCAAGATCTGCCGATGGACACGGACACGAGCGCTGGAAGACGGCCCTCCCCCTTGGCGGTGAGCTCTGTTTACATAGCGCTGAGCGCTGCCTAAATATGGCCAGGCCTGAATTATAGAGTTGTAAGCTTGTACCACGGGTGACTGGCTTTGTCCAGCATTCCCCGCACGGAGGAATAAACCAGCGACGGCCGCTCGTATACGTCCGCTCTTCTTCGGCCCGCAGACCCACGAAGGTAAAGCGGGGATATTACAGCGTTGACAAACGCCAGAACTGTTTTCCGTCAGGAGGCTGACGCCGATATAGATTTTCATGATGGCGGTCGGAGGAGCCCCGGTCTGTCTAAAAACAGAGACGGCTTAAGATAAAAGATAACGAGAGCCCTGGAAACGTCACTGAAACTTTAAGTGGTATCTCAAATTAATAGTCCTTCCCATGAGGGGCTTAAGGGGCGATGGAAAAACAGATTAGGCAGTTTTCATCTTTGACCCCTGTGCCCAAAAACAAACCGGGCCGAGACGGCTTGTGTTTAAATAGAAGGATTCAACACAACCTCAAACACCTTTAAATCAAATCAAGTGCAACTAACTTTTCACGCGTGATAAACAGAGACTCGTATTATGCTAAGATATTGACAGAAAGCTCGTATCATTTAAGCCGTATTCAAATGATCATGATAGAAAAACAGATCGATATAATATAAACCTCTAAAATACTCCATTTTGTGGAGTGGGAGTTTAAGGTGTGGGTAATATGGGAACCCGGTTGAGCGAGCGGCTTTTCGATCATTTTCTAACACGCATCCAGCAAAGGGTTGGCGAAGGGGTGTGATGGAGATAACAATGGATCTCTATCCGTCTGAGCCAGAGGGGAGACACAGGCCTGCGTCAAAGTCATAGGACAAGAGCCCGCGGAAAATGTCTTTTTCAACATTAGTGGAGGAACGGGAGCCAAACAGAGGGGAAACTTCTTCCCTTTTTATTTTAATCTGTTGTAAACCCTGGAGTTTTTTTTATTTTTTTTTATTATTATTTTTAAACAGAAAGCTATACGGCAGATCGTCGACGATGTGTCATGGGTTTGTTTGAGCAGCCACGACACACAGCGGCATCGGCAATATTTTTTCATACTCTTGTGCACTTGGTACTTAAGACACTTTACAGTTTATTTGCATTCTTATCCCCCCACCCCCCTTTTTTTTTTTCTTACAATTTTTACTATTATTTATTATTGTTATGTCGGGATAAATAAAGTTGTTCTTATTTTTAAGGCGCCATTAGCTTGCAGAACGTCCAACCTGCCCGCCGTGTTCAAACATACAAGTCCTGACTTGAAGACAACCTCGTCGGAAGCTACCGACTTCCAGTTCTCACAGCCGATGTTCCAAGAGGCGAGAGAGATAATGCAAATTATTCTGTTTGCTGTTGTTTTTCTAATCTTTATTTTAGTCTTCTACATAATGGCTGAAGACTGCATTATCTCCTGGTATAAAAGCAATGATTTCTTAATCGCGGTAAACAATGTCTGCGCATGCATGTCCGTTCATCCATTCGTTCACTATCTATCAACGCTTGTCCTGCACCGCGGGTCGGAGAACAGCATCGCCCGGTTCGCTCTCTCATTCACATCTTATATAAATTATGCATGTTAGAGAATTAAAAGCTCAATTTCGAAACTTAAAACAAGTTCAAAAATGATTGCGATGGAGTCGCCAGTGAAAAGAATGCAAAAATATAGTCTTTCAAAAGAAATCCCACTTATCCGACATTGATTTTGAAACTAATTGCTGTTTTGTGAACTAGTTGGCAGCAACAAAATGAAATAATAACCTCTTGACCCCTGCAGCCATCGTTTAACATCTACAAGGCAGTGTAGAGCAACATTTCAGAGATGAAGATGCTGAGGTTCTCTTCAGGAAGGCGTCCATCAGAGGGAACGCACATGTTAGATGTTCATGAGAGAAGGTCAGAGACGGTCGGGTCATGGACAGAGTATGTTGGTCGACGGATGCTGGAGTTGGAGGTCTGGAGGAAGACCAAGGAGAAGATTGATGGACGCCGTGAGAGAGGAGGATCCAGAGGATAGGGTTAAATGGAGAAGGTCAAAGAAGAAGAAGAAACGTAAAGCGTCAGCGAGCAAGCCTGGACTGGGAAAGCATGACATCACCGTAGATTTTATTCCAAGCTACAGCCGCTCTGAGATGTTCTGGAGAAGGTTGTTTGCTGTACAGAAAGGCAGCGCCTCGGGCGGAGTAACGCACTCGCACCTGGTTCCACATCACCCCAGCTTCAGAGGCTCAAGGGGCGTTTCGCTTTTCTCGGTCCCGCCTCGGAGGCAGCGAAGGCAGCGCTCGCTCGGACCACCTATGCGCCGTTGTCCGTGCGAACGTGGGCGTCTGAACCCCTCCGGACCTTTTTTCCTCGCTCCCGTTTGTTGTCTCCGTCGAAGAGCGGTGGGTAAGAGCCGTGCAGGGGCGAGCGGCCACGTTCTCATATGCCGACGTCAGGTTTCCACCAAAGGAACGGGTTCGTCGCTCGGAGCTCCGGCTAATATCGCTCTTGTTTGGATGATACTTCTTTCGATCGACAGCTCCACTCCGTTCTCCCCTGATGTAGCTCGGCGATATAGAAGTCACGGATACGTAAGCTGTTTAAGTCACGGTAAATAAAATTGGAATTTTTCCTGGAGGTTGGAAACATGCTCCCTTCAGTTATCCTGTGGCAGAAATGGAGTGAGAACTTCTTATTACAGTGAAGAAATATGAGTATTTAAAGTGCCCGGCGGTGGTTAAATCTGACGGGCCGATTGCTGAAGTGCCGAATGAACTTCGCTGCCGTCCGTGAGCGCGACCGACTGACGGAGAAGAACGGCGGTCGTCCGAGCTGCCGTCACATGTGGCCAGCAGATGGCGTCCACGCTCAAAGACACCCGAAGCGCTCGCGGACCGAGACGGTCTGGAGACGGGATCAGGAAACGCCAGCTCGTCCCTCGCAAATGTGTGAAATTTAAATTTGCCGAATTGAGGTTGTGACATCGGGTGAGTCCAGGTGCCTGGGAGTGTCACGGCTGCAAGTCGCCGAAATCATCTTAAAACGCGAAACAGAGACGGCGTGGGGGCGAGTCAATCAAAAACCATCTCCACGAGGAGTTAATGGGGAAAATGGAGCTGAGTCCCGTTTCTGTGACTAATGCTTGGATATGTAGATCTATTTATTCAAGTGAGTCACATGCTGTCCCGTCTCCAACCACTAACACCATATCAGGCACAAACACACACACACACACACACTGATAAACAAGCATTGAGCCATTTGAGACACTAACACACACTAACTAATTTCCACTTCAGCAAATTTCCAGCAGAACACCTGCAAACCCTTGGGAGATGCCTGGTTGAGGCTTTTTCTATTGAACCCTGGTATTAAGAGCATTAAGAAAATCACCTGAACTGAGACTCGTGATCGCATTTTTTTTTTTTTTTTCTCAAGACCACGTATAAATATATTTCTTTTCGTGAAAAACGATTTTCTGAATTTTCTGTAACAGGCAGAGAATAGTTAGCATGCAACGGATTTTCATGTGAAACCAAATAAAGAGAGGAGGCAGAATGCACGAAGCAAGCATGAAGAGCAGCGTTAACGCAAGCGTCCCTGCGAGCTTCTCTTCTGTGGAAAACCTTTTTAAAATGAGCTTTTGTTGTCTGAAAAGCAGGGTATTTCTTTTTTAGCTCAAAAACGTTCTTTTTTGCGATGTAATATAAATTAGCAAAAAAAAAAAACTTGCATTAACAGACTTGATAATATGACAGCATCAAATTTAATTTCTTAGCTATCGGTGAATTTATTATTCATTGCCTGGACCGCCTGTAAGTTTGGACAATTCAATTTAGGTCTTCTGTGAATGTCCTGCATGTTTTTGGACTCTGGGAACGCCGAGGGGCCCCACTAGGAAAGGCCTCATAGGGATCGTATCGCTGTTTTAATTTCTTCCTACATTTATTTGTAGTTCCGATGTAGAACTGAATGCGATTTCTTCTTTGACAGACCGGGAACACTCGACAGGAGCCGCCGCTCTGCAGACACAAAGATCTAGCCGTGTCGACACATTTCTTGCACTTGGCCTTCTTTCCTGTGTGCAACACTTCAGCTTTTTGACAAAATGCTTCTCAACAAATCACGGTTTAAGAAGTGTAACTGTAACCAGATAATGTGATATGGTTATCTGGTCATAAACATACACGATATGGCCAAAAGTATTGGTTCAGCTGCCTTGACTCGCATATGAACTTAAGCAACATCCCTTTCCTACTCCATTGGGTTCAATATGACGTGGATCCAATCTTTGCCACTAGAACAGCTTCACCTCTTCTGGGAAGGCTGTCCGCAAGGTTCAGGAGTGTGTTGATGGCAGTTTTTGATCTTCCAGAGGTCACATGCTGATGTTGGACAAGACAGTCTCTTCTCTGTTTCATCCCAAAGGTGCTCTATGGAGTTGAGGTCAGGTATCAGTCAAGTGCATCCACAGAAGATTCAGTCCTCCATGTCTTTATGGAGTTCGCTCTGTGCACTGGTGGACGGCCATGTTGGAAAAGGAAGGGTCCAGCTCCAAACTCTTCGCACAAAGTTGGAAGCATGGAATTGTCCGAAATGTCTAAAGCTTTCCGAGTTCCTTTCTCTGGAGCTAAAGAGCCGTGCCCAGCTCTTGAAAAACAACCCGTCACCACCAAACTTCCCACTTGGCACAATGCAGTCATACAAGTAGCGTTCTCCTGGGGACCACCAAACCCAGACTGGTCCAACAAATCGCCAGATGGAGAAGCACGATTGGTCACTCTGGAGAAGGCGTCTCCACCGCTCTGGAGTCCAGTGTGTGGCTCGGATGCAGCCGCTCGGCCGTGGAAACCCGTTCTATGAAGCTCTGCGCACTCTTCTGCACCTCATCTGAAGGCCACAAGTTTGGAGGTGTGTAGCCATTGACTCTGCAGAAACTTGGCTACCTCTTGGCACGATGCGCCTCAGCATCCACAGTTTACGCATCCAACCAGTTCGTGGCTGAGTTGCTGTCATTCCCAAACACTTCCATGTTCTTATAATACACCCGTGGCCATGGAAGTGATTGGACCACCTGATTCCCATTATTTGGAAAGGTGAGCGAATACTTGTGCCCATATAGTGTGTATACCGTAAGAGGCAGAGACGGAGCACTGCAACGTGATGCCGGCATTCAATCATTGATCAGGGCAGCCACTATGTAATAAGTGATAGATGAGAGGCCTACATGGAAAAGAATGTACGCCTGTCACTATCCAACTAAACCCTGGGAGAAGAGATAAGTAATGTCAATTTGCAGCGCAGAGGCGTTGAAGCACTTTGGCCTCTTGTGGCCCAAATCGCTATTTTCCCCCGTTAAAAGAATTCATTATCCGTAATATTTCTACGATGAAATACAGCTTAGCATCCGGGGACTCTGATTCTAAAGCACGGATGCACGTGCACGTCAGGAAGCTTCCGCCGAATCCTATTTTTAATCAACTGTACATAAGGCTCGCATTTAGTGCCTGAGGGAGATTGATTGATAATTTGCATACAATGTTTAAATATCAATTAATTTTTCTGCTCGGAGGAGCCGTGACTGCTGCTGACCTTGCAGCTGCCGTGTTGACGCGGAGAGTCAAGATGGAACCATGTGCTAATGGGGTTTTGATGGAAATTAGGTGAGAAATGGGTTAACAGGGAGTGGCGTGAAAACATTGAAAAAATAAAGGGAAACACATTAAATTCTTCAGAGCATCATTTTTCTTTAAAGTCAAACAGTAATTAGATGAGTGATGGATACAAAAATTGTTTATTTGGTCCCGGGGACAAAAATAAATCTAGTCATTCAGGTTCCTGGATGATGCAGGAATACCAACTGATTGATTTTAAGAAAATCTCTGAAAATAAAACAGCCGTTAGAGACGGCGAGCTGGAAGTTGTTGGAATAACAAACAGCGCAGTCCATCATCGAGTAAAAACAGCGTCTTCTCAAGCCATTTTCCGATTGCACCGTTTGTCATCGGCTCCTACCGAAGCCATCCTTTAATACGTCATCCGTGAAAACAAAAACCATCACCTGCTTTTCATTTATATATCACTGGAAATGCCAAACGCTCCATGTGCTGAAGGGATCGGCGTTTACAAGAGATAAGCAATGAAAAGCTTTATAGAAAATCGATGAATGCGCTCAAACACTTTTAGCAATTATCGCCGTTTGGTGCCTCCGTTCGAACGAGAGGGTAAGTCATGATGCCGGAAGGACGTATCAGGTGGCGACTGGGCGGCAGGGTGGCCGGCGATGCAAAGAGCCGTGGCAAACCGGTCCAGATGGAAGCGTCACGTCGCGGCCAGCTCCTGAGGGAGGGGAGCCAGGAACACGAAGAGGCTCATTATGGATGACTTCCTCAGAAATAATGCCAAGAGCCGGGAACAACGCCAGTATCGCCGAGAGACTCCCGCCGTACTGTCAAAACATTCCTGCCGGTTTCCACGACTCGCATTTATTCGTCGCGATCTGAGCTTCGATGTAAACACCCTTGTCGAGAAGGTTAAATAGATGAGCCCGTTCTCGGTGCGACTGGATGGAACACCTGAGAATCGGTGCCGCAGATTCACTCAGAAGTGAATCCTGAAGCGGCAACGGGAGCGGGCTGTTTCTTCAAGAGCGCGGTATTCATACGAGCCAGCTGACAGATGCCGCTTTGCAGAGCTGTCTGAGTGAGGCACTTTCGGTCAAGCTGTTGAAAGACGTTTTGCCGTAAAATGCAACTGAAAGTATCAATCACGGTTTCACCAAAACAAAAGACCCGCCTCACGGAGAACTTGGAGCCTTGAGCTGTCACTTGGTTTTGTCCACCGACCTCCAAGTTCTACGACCGCCGTCGTTCCTCTCGTGGCACGGTATAACCTCATTATCTCGATCTTTGAAGCGATTTTCACGATTCTTTTTCACTGCAGAGCAAGTGAAACTAATAAAGTTAAAAAGAAAAAAAAAAAAAAGAAAGAAAACACGAAGACAAAACGCAGTCTCTCTGTGAACGTCGAACATGTTTCCACCACGGACAGACTGTGTCCTACCACAGCAGGAATAGACGATGATTTATTTCACAGCTAAACCCTGAACGGACCTTTTATGGCCTGTTTTTCTCTTGTAAAGTCATTAGTTTAGACCACCAAGTATATTTGGGAGCCTTAAAAAGAAGGTTGCACATCCACCCTGAGTATCTGGCCATCTAGGGTGGACCAGAATTCAAAGTTTACAATGTCCACTTTCCCCGCAAGTGGACAATGTTGAATTACTGAATTACGACCAATTTTACGGCAACGGTTGGAGGAAGAGGCTCGGACAGTTTAACGTTTGATTCCATGAAGGGAACGCCTTTCGCTAAAAAATGATGAGAATTGTAAATAATCCTGCCAGGGTGACCTAGCGGCCCTGTAAACACAGCTTTAGCGCTAATTTGATTAACACACTCTCTCTATATAAACAGAGAACAGCTTTGACTGAACACTTCTGGGTTCACACTAAACTGCCTCAAGCCAGTTGATGCGTTTCAGGAAAGAGTTGACCTTTCATTATTCTACTGAAAGGTAAGGACAGGTTGGTGTAAGGTCCCAAATAAGAAACAAAACAAAACTATAAGTTACTTTACCCGGATGCAGAAGAATGAAAATCAGTCTGTGTGCTACCGGTGGTTTGGAGCCAGTCCAGCATTGGGTCATGGTTGTTAAACTCATTTTCACTGAGGGCCACATCAGCATAATGGTTCCCCTCAAAAGGCCACATGTCACAGTAGAAGTATAAATATAACTACATATAATGTAAAATAAATGTAACTACTCCTGAATTTATGACTCATTCAAATCTAAAACGTAACGTATGCATTTCCATCTTTCTTGAAACAGCCTTCCATCTGCACCAACTTTTCTCTTCCTGGACATTTAGGGATTCTTTGTACTTCTCGATTCCACTTGGCCAATGTTTAACGGCCGGGCGCTTGGCTGGTAACATGATCGGCATTAATTGTGGGAAATGTAGTTTATGGTCAGTGCACGTTTGACGTTTATTTCAGGACATCCATCCATCTTCTGCCATTTATCCTGCACTCTGGGTCAGGAGGGACGCTGGAGCCCATCCCAGCAGTCACCTGGTTCACCCTGGACTGGTCACCCGTCAATCACAGGGCCACATATACAGATACACAACATTCGGGACAATTTTCCCAATATTTTTTGCCAATTTACCTGCTGCATGTTTTTGGACTGTGGAAGAAAACCGGAGGAAACCCATGTAGACACGGGGAGAACATGCAAACTCCACACAGGCCAAAGCGCTAACCGCTGCGCCACCTATTCCAGGACAATCAGATCTTTAAAAACGTTCTCACGGGCCACATAAAATGATGTGGCGGGCCACATTTGGCCCACGAGCCTTGAGTTTGACACATTTGTGACAAAAGGATTTCCATGCAGATGCTTGGAGGTCATGGAGACTCCACACAGAAAGGTTCCAAGGTCTGTCATGCACCGTGCCACTGTGCCGTCCTATTTCAAGACAATCTGACCTTGTAAGAAATTCTGGCGGGCCACGTTTGGCCCGCGGGCCTTGAGTTTGACACATGTGCCTTCGAGGAAGCTCAACAGATGCTCAGAGAACAAGCGAACTCCACACAGAAAGAACCCCTTGTCGGAATCCAGCTTCGCCTTCCCGCTGCGCCACCTATCTCAAGACAATCAGACCTTTTAAGATGTTCTCGCGGGCCGAATGTGGCCCGCGGGCCTTGAGTTTGACACATATGTGATGGGCCATGAATAGAACACCATCCACGCCATCACGGCTAATTGGTCAGATAATGAAATAATAAAGAAATTGCCTTCCAGTGGCAGAGCAGAGCACGGTTCCAGCAAAAGTGAGACCGCAGAGACAAACATCCAGGTCTGCTCCTCCTGCGGTTACTATTATAAAAGGCTGAATCTCTCAGTGAGGCCGAGGTGAAAAACTGACAATGCGTCTCCAATTGGGCCGTCTATCATCGGCGGGCGGCCTTCTGATGATAGACGGCCCAATTGGACGGTAAGCCTCTCTGAGCTTTAACCGCCTCTCACAAGCAGAATTATATCATGTCCAATGTTTTCAGAAACTCATCACAGACAATAGGTGGCTTGAACAAATCATCTCTCAGAGCCCAGAACCTTGAGGATGAGAGCCAGAGTCATGTTAGTTCACTTGGCATTTATTATTAGAGCCTGAAAACCAGAGGAGGTGGTGAAGCAGGCCTGCAGTCAGCGACGGCTAACCATCTCACGAGTCTCATAGAGGTGTCTTTGTGTTTTTATGAACAACGCGCCGTGAGCTTCGACGGGGCATTGTAACCGCCGCCCTCTTACGTCACGTGTCTTTTCACAAATACACGTTTGTACGGCGTCAGGCGGTCTTAAGGGTCTTATCGGACATGTGACGGCAGCTCGTTTCGGGTCGCGACCACGTCTGGCACGAGGGCGGAAGCCAACCTATAGCTGCGATCGTTACCGACCCAGCACCGGCTACAGGTTGCTACGAGACACCGCCCTCTTCGGGAAATCCAGAGTCCCTCGGTGCAATGTCCTGACGGCACTTAAAAAACCTTTTCTCCATATCTGTTGACAGCGTGTTCTATTTTCTGGGGACTGGAATGGAGGTTGAACCTGTATGAACGGCTCCCGTGAAGGAAAACAAAGCCTATCTTGATCAATAGTTAGGTAATGAGGCTCTGATGCTGAATTCCTGGGTCAAACTAGCAGCGAGGAAAAGACCCAGCTTTAACATCTCGCATTACACTGAATCAGATGTAACTGTCTGTCATGGTCTACGGCATCTCCTAGGCAACCAGGAGCTCCTGAACTGCAAATAGTAAATTGTTATTCACAGAGCACACCTGGGGAGGATTTCCTTCCAATTTGTGGACTTGGTTGCGATGTGGCCTGCAGCCATTAACTTTGCCTGGTTAAATGACGGACGTCTTAGGACGGATTTTCCGCGTCGTTTGGTCCGACTGATAATTTAGGGACGAGAGTAACTGATCGGATTGCACCACACGCCGGTCGCTCGGTGCCGGAGGTGTTCGGACGGAGCGAAAAGACGGTTCTCGGCAAATATTCTCTGGAGAAAAATCATATCGGAACTCGAAAGCCATGTTATGAAGGCGATGAGATAACTCTGCGACTTTAGCGCACTTCATTTTTCGGGTTTTGAATGAATTAATGGAAATGATCCGCTTGCATTTAAGAAGATTACAATAAATAGGTCTGCGATGGTTTTGGCACAAAATCATTAATTCAAATAATGTTTGTTGAGCCGCATTTTGTAATAATGGTGCATTTTGGGATAAACGTCCAAAATGTAATAACTTTTTCATTTCATTTTGTAATAAAGCCGCATTTTGTAATAAACTGCCCCAACGCATTTTGTAATAAATTTTGCCGCATTATGTAATAAGTTATTACATTTTGAGAGGATTATTACAAAATGCACTTGCAACTTTTTTATTCTCTTGGAAATGTAATAACATGGAATTTATAGAATGTTCTCCGTTAATGCAACCTTTGAATAGTGTCGTGATAGTAATTGCTAAGCATTGCTAGTAGGCTAATACAGTGATAATAATAATAAGCCTAGCTTTTACAAATACTTTAAAGTAAAATAAAATACAATTAACAAACAAATAAACTATGTTTTAGAATTGTTATTACATAATAATAACATGGAATTTATAGAATATTCTCTGTTAATGCAACCTTTGAATAGTGTACTGATAGTAATTGCTAAGTACAGCTACTAGGCTAATACTAATACTTTAAAGTAAAATAAAATACAACAAAGAAATAAACTATGCATTAGAATTGTTATTACATAATGCACCACGTTATTACATTTCCTCGAGAGTAAAAAAGTTGCAAGTGCATTTTGTAATAATCTTCTCAACATGTAATAACTTATTACAAAATGAAACGAAAAAGTTATTACATTTTGGACAAGTCGCTGTGAGCTTCTGTAGAATTATTCATGCGTCGTCTGTCCTTTTGGACAAATATTCTCCGCTAATCGCGCCGCCGACGCCGGATAAAACACGGGGAACAGTACGCGTTTCAAAAACAAAGAAAAGGAATGTAGCCTTTGACGGCCCCAGAGGTGACGCTCATTGATGAGGTTTCGGCGAGAAGGTCACGTTTCTGCCTCCTATCTGGGATGAAGACCCCGGCTTTGACTATGAAGCTGGCACTCTGCAAAAGGTCGGAACATTAGGTGGAGTCTATTGGGAGAAACAATATTTATTCCATTTGCTACACCCCTTCCTCTCTTGAAAGTAATGAAATACCGTGGCATTTTGAGACTTTGCATGCAATTTTTTTTTCCTCCTGATTATCTGCAACACGAACAGGAAAAGGTCTTTACACTGACACTGATTAATAATTGACATGAGACTTTTTCTGCTCATTTATATTGAGTTTTTTTCAGCATTTCATCCTTATTCAGAGAGTTTTAGAGCAGGGGCGGGTAATTATTTGGGCTGGCGGGACACATTTCCTATTTAATTTTTATGCCCGGGCCAACTAGATAACATAAATTGTACAACATGAAAATTGCAATTTAGATATTTGAATTTTGGGGCATATTAATTAATTCCCTATGTACATAATTCCCTATGTCCTCTATTGTAAGTCGCTTTGGATAAAAGCGTCTGCCAAATGCGATGTAATGTAATGTAATGTAATATTATTTTATCAACTTTAAAATCATTTTGTATGTAATCACCCATACAAAATTAAACACAAGGAAAAAAATAAGGAGTTTCTAAATTCAATATTGATTGAATATCAATATTGATGACCCGGGCCATCGAAAGCCCGGGTCTGTTCTAGAGTGTCTTAATGCATGAAATCGATCAGAGTTCGAAACGCCATAGTGGAACGTTTGAGTTCATTTTGAGCAAAGTAAAGTTCATTTCAATAAACATAATACAGGCTACATGAGACCAGTTTCAGCAGCACTAGTGAAATGTTACGGCCGAGTACCGAAATGGTAAAAGGGGATCCACTTACATAGAGCTTTCATCAGCCTGTGCTTTACACTAGATAGCATTCATCTGTAGCAACCGTCTTGCACTTCCACATAATATAATAATCCAATGTGATGGAGGCGATCCAATAAGCTAAATGTTTTTTATTTTATTGTTATATATAATTTTTTTTAATAACTGTAACTATATTGTTTGTAGCTGGCATCACATTAAGATTGCTTTTCATTGAAAGCATCATTATCCAGTCCTCCAGCGCTTTTGTTCCACATTCTCCTTCCTGCGTCTGGTTTCTGTTCAATATAATTACAAGTGATCAAAAGCCTTTCAGCCGGGGGGGTCACGATGCTCCGTTGCCTCAATTGCACCCTATTGAGATCTTATACTTTAACAAATCTTCCCCGGTGCTGCGATTATTTCGTCAGAAATAAATGAAAACGCGAAATAGGACTTTATCAAATTGCAAAATTGTCTCGAGGCGTCGGGCTCCAGTGTTCCGTGATGGAGCGCAGAAAATATCCCACACCTACTGTGAGTTGGATTACAGAAAGATTAATCACACCCCAGATTTTTTGGTTTGAACACTTACAAAACACAGCCCCCTTTTTCACATAAATCACTTGCACCACAATTATGTTCACTCACTTTTGATGGATCACTTTGCAGCGGAGGGGGAAGAGAGACGCACATTCGTTTTGAAATATACTCAACAGCGGCTGCACGGAAAATGGCTCCAGGGCTCTTTCCCATTCACGATATGGCCAAAAGTATTGGCTCGCCCATACAAATCATGGGAATCAGGTGTTCAAATGTATAAAACCAAGCACTTAGGCAAGCAGATTGTTTTTACAAACATTTGTGACAGAATTCCAGCGGTGCGACAAATCCAGTCGCTCCTAAATATCCCACGGTCGACTGTCGGCTGGGTTAGAAGAACGTGGAAGCGCTTGGGAACGACAGCATCTCGGCCACCAAGTGGTAGGACATGTAAACTCAGGGGATGCTAAGGCGCGTTGTGCCGAGAGGTGGCCAACTTTCTGCAGGGTCAATGGCTACAACCTCCAAACTTGATGTGGCCTTCAGATGAGCTGAAGAAGAGTGCGCAGAGAGCTTCATAGAATGGGTTTCCACGGCCGAGCGGCTGCATCCAAGCCAAGCATCACCGAGTGCAAAGCAAAGCGTGGGATGCAGAGGTGTAAGGCAGAGGTACCCGACCCCAATGTTACCATGGATCGGGGCTACACTATAATAATAAACACGAATCCACTGTGTACTGGTATGCAACTTTATTCCTTGGAACATCACGCCAACAACATAACATGAAAGTAATGAAGGCTTCATTCCTTCATTGCCGTATACTGTGCAGCGTAGCTCGGTCTGTGGGAATCACCCGTTACGATAAATCAACATTTCAAGTAGAACTCCTGGTATTGCCTGTTAAAATCTTTCTTTTTTCATGGAAGTTGTAGGCTCTTCTTCTGTCTGTTCACTAGACCTTTTCGCTTTCGAAAAGAAACTTTTCGTCTTATGTCTATTTTTTACTCACTATGCTAGCTCCTGGGTTACATTTTTGGCGCTCAAGTGACAGAGATGTAGCCGAGAGATTCCGGTTATTATTCAAAATAAAAGATTTTTCAAAATAGAGATTGTTCAGACTCAGATAATAAATCCAACGGAAATAATAGATGATTTCTTGGGCGGCGCGGCACCAAATGATCCACAGACCGGTACCAGTCAGCAACTCGAGGGTTGGGGACCACTGGTGTAAAGCAACGCAACACGGGACTCTAAGCGGTGGAGACACCTTCTCTGGTGTGACCAATCACGCTTCTCCATCTGGCGATCTGATGGACGAGCCTGGGTTTGGCGGTCGCCAGGAGAACGCTACTTGTCTGATTGCACTGTGCTAAGTGTGAAGTTTGGTGGGGATTCTGGTGTGGGCTTGTTTTTCAGGTTCCAGTGAGTTCCAGAGGGGAACTTTGGGCTGGAATACCTGCTTCCAGGTGCCATGTTTAGTTTTATGGATATAAAACTAAACATTAGCTTAGTGATTCACAGGAATGCTAAATCTTGACATTTTTTCAGTTTATTGAGTAAAGATTTGAGTTTATAATGAAAAATGCAGACTTTGCTATTGAAGAGCCCAGTATGATTTTTTTTTCTTTTCCATTTTCTGTAAAGTAATTAAAATATTGACACTTTTCTTCATGTTTTGATGTAAAATATAATGTACAGTGTTCCCAATGAATAGAAATAAAAACTATTACCGGTATAAGGATTTTGAGCTTTGCTCACATTTTAAAAAACACTGCTATTATTATGAACACAACTGTAAGTTCATATGCGCGTCAAGCCAGGTGAGCGAATACTTTTGGCCATATATTGTATATTATATATCTGCAAAAGGTACCGAAGTCTTGTTTTTTAAACGTCGTTCTTACACCATCTATTGCCCAGGCGTCCCTCCGATCCAGAGGTTGGATCGCCGGCTCTTTCCGTCTGCAGATTTTAAGATCAGATACACTTTATTGATCCCCATAGGGCAAATAATTTTGTCCTAGCAGCGCAGCAATATCAATAAAGTATCAGTGTCAATAGATATGAGAATGAATATAAATAAAAGCGCACAAATAAATAGACAGCAGAGTGAGCAACAAGGATAAGAATTGACAACAGAATGGAAATCTAAAAAAATAAAAAATTAAAAAAAAAAGACAGCAAGGGTGAGAATAGAAAACCAAAACAACAACAAGGACAAGAACACAGAGTGACAATAACAATAAACAAAAATTGACATGATGCAAGTGAAGTGGCACCAACATGACTATTTTTCTTTTCATTTTATATACATTTTAATTTATTTTATCACAATTTTTTCCATTGTCTGTTCTAGTATGTGATGCTGCTGCTGCTGCCAAATAATTTCCCAATCATGTGATCAATAAAGTTAATTTAAAGGTCACCTTAGGCATTCAATAAATACACAAATACGGCAACAGATGGACCTAAATGCCAGCATACAAACAAGACCCGCACATACTCCAGTATATCGAGGTGATTACGGGCGAATTTCGCTGCAGTATTCTACTCCGGCTGGAATCAAGGAGAGGATGGGAGGTTTTCAGAGCGACGGCATGAGCGAACAAGTTTCGTAAGGTGAGGCGAAGAAAAGCGGCGATTTGATTGACACGGGAGCCGATTCAAGCCGATTCTATGGTATATGATGGGAGGACTTCTGGAGGAGGTGAGGAATTAATTCAGTTCAACTTCTTGTAATCTCTCATCACTTAATTATCTGCGCAGGAAGCCAGGTGCGATGCACCAAGGGGGCCGGCATCAGTTTTTCTACAGAAACCGCACTGGGTGAAAAAAACATACCATTAAGCATCTGCGCCTCGGAAAATGCGGCTTCCCGGTGCGAGACAACGGTCTATAAATATTTCAAAAGCGCGGTGAATAATTCTTTTCCTCGCCTGTGGAATTTCCCCTGTCAGGTCTGTGACTACAGATTTTAATTTTGCTTGTTCAGTGATCGACTGGAGCAGTAAATTGGTGCAGGGATGGCGCCGTGCACGTGGAGGGTTTCCAGTCAGGGAAAGAAGTTTCACTCTTATCATTAAACATAGACTGATCTTGGGGGGTTTTAAAGGGGAACCACTTTAGTCAGTTATCAATTCAAAAATACTCAAATCTGACCAGATCCTGGCGCACTAATCAAGCTTCATGATAACCTTAAATACCATCTATATATTTTTTGAAACGCAGATGTAAAGATAAGAAAAACTTTAATGATTCTGATAGGGTTTTTTGTCACAGCAACACAATAATGACAGTATCAATAAATATGAGTATAAATATAAAAAAAAAAAGAGAAAGATTGCAAGACATCCACAAATAAATAGATGGAATTGACAACAGAATGGAAAAAAAAAAAAGACAGCAAGGGTCAAAACAGAAACAGAGTGATGCAAGCGGAGTGACATCAACATTTCTGTTCTCACTTTTTTTTATTTAGTTTAATTTCATCACTATTTGCTCATTGTCTGTTCTAGTATGTTGTGATGCTGCTGCTGCCAAATCATTTCCCGATCGTGCGATCGATAAAGTGCATCTCATCTCAAACAAAGTGTAATGTTAGGGTCACCTTAGGCATTCAATAAATAAACAAATACACCAAGAGTTGGACCTAAACGCCAGCAAACGTACCATCTACTGTCCAGAGGAATAAGAAATCACCCCCAAACCACCCAGAGGTGACGCAGATGTGAAATTAGCACTCATAGCCTCAGCATTTGTGTGTCGGTACCGCAATGCGTGGGTAGAAGTATACACTGGATTATGAACACCTGCAAATGAAAATGTATCATACTGCCAGTATGACACACACACACACACACACCTGTATTGCACTTTGTGTCACTTTTTGTATTGAGCATTTGCGCCCACGATGGTGTTCGGCGGAGAAACGTCTGCAAAAGTGCTTTCCCGTGTCGCAGATGTGTGGGAGCGGGAATCGTGCGTGACTCAAGAGCATTCGGCGACCTACCGGATGGAGGAAGCAAAAGGTCAGACCCAAATTTCACTTTTTTTGTGGGGCGTTATTAGGAAATTGCGCATGCAGGGTTGCTGTGTTTGAGAAGGAGCCAGGATTTTGATTGAGCTACTGTCAGGAGGCGTGAGCGGTAAGCAGATCACAGTTTGTGGAGTGTGATATTGAATTTTTAGGGGGTTTCGTGGAGTATTTCAACATTTTCATGTTATTTGGCAGTTTTGAGAATGTGTACCAAAGAGCAAAGGACGCTACATAGCTCAGTAGACAGCTTGTGACTGTCGTGACGGTACGTCCTGTGATTTCTTTCTTCATATTTGAATCCCTTCAAACTAATTATGTTGAGCAGAAAAAGAAAATGGACGGACGAATACGTACAATATGGATTCGCATGTTTAACAGAACCTCGGCGTCCAAAGTGCATGATTTGCGATGCCGAGTTCAAATTCTAATCTAGAGCCGGCAAAACTATGACTTTGCGAGGGATCCTTTTCGACAATGCTGGACGTAGAAACGAAGAAAAGGAACAGACTTTGTCGCGAAAATGACATGAGAGTGAAGGTCTCGCAAAAGGCAACAGCAGAAGTTACTCCGATTTGCAGTAAGTATTTATGATTATATTTTTGATTTTGTGTGAAAATCATGTTTTGCTGGTTTTGTTCTTTGAGCACAGTGATGTTGCTGCACGGTTCAGTTAAACACATGTCTTGAATTTGAGAATTCCTTTCTGACTCTTTGAATTTGAAAAAATTAATATTTTATTATTCCAAAAAAAAAGTGTTTTGTGAATGCGCAAATGAAACTGGTGGTGTCCAGTATCGCCAACAACGTGGTTGAGCGAATACATGTTTTACCGACACGAGTGGCTGAAATTGCAAAATAAGTTGAACTTAACTTCACGTTATTTGGCTTTCTGTATAGGTAGTCAACACATATATGGTCTGCTCAGAGTTTAAGATACGGCTGCAGCCTTGATGTAGAAAAGCGGATGAGCGCTGCCTCAAAGACGTCGCTGCAGCCGAGAACGGGGAATCCTCTTTTTCTTCTCGGGTGATTGCATCACGAGGAGGCGGCCAGGCGACGGGACCGTGGCCGAGTCAAAGACGTGGCCGGACAACAATGGTAACATCCTGGAAGGGTAATGGCGGTCGGTGTGTCGCAGCGGGGGGGGGCCTCGCGGAGAGATGAAGCCATACTCAAGCGGGGATTATCTCAAAAGAATCGCCAAGCACGAGCTGGTCGTTTTGAGTCAAGGCTACGAGCACAAAGTCAAAGTAACGCTTTCCCACGAACACTGGAGCAAGAAAGAAAACCTTGACACCATGCCTGGAGACTCTTGTCCAATAAGAGCGCTTTCTTCGATCAGTTCCTATTGAGATTTATAAAACGCCGACAAAGCAAAGAGTTTAGCGTCTTGAAATAGACGCGGTACCGTTCATCAGCTAAATTGACTAAATTATCCAAATAATAGGAGAACCAATGCGAGATGTGAAATGGAACAGACAAACCACATCCACCAATATGCAATTTGTTTCCTGCTATTAAAACTAATAAGGCGATTTAATCTGGCCATGATGTTTTGATGATTAATGCACTGTAACGTTATTGGGTTTGCCATTCTGTCATGCAGATTATTGGCAATTCTGCTCTGCAAGATGGTCTCCACGCTAAATTTCCATCTACCGCCTCTGTCTGACTGACTAATAGGTGCAGAGATTTCCCTCGACACGAAACACCAACATATCTGCATAGGATAAGTCGGAGTCATTATGCCTTCAGCCTCCTGTTTGCCACTGGAATGGATGTTTGGTTCTTTCTGCGCATCTTACCGGTCAAACTACAGCAATTAGAGACATGACATATTCAGGTTTGGGTTTGTTTTTTTCTTCCGGGTGAGTCGGAGGACAGAGAAGGGAGGAAATGACTAAGCTGCCGCCGACAGGCAAATATATGGTGGTGGTGGGGGGATCGTTTAAAAATAGCGGAGTTTTTCGATGAGCGCTCTGTCGGCAGCGGCGGTACCTTTCGGTGTATATCTGAAAGAGTCCAGCTTGTTTGAACATCGTTCGCAACATTATAGCGCGGTGAAATGACGTTTTATGAAAATGACACGACTTCGGATAAGCTGCATCAACAACTGGGTTGTGAAAAGTTGTTGCAATAACCCTGAGGTCGTCCAGTCGGAGTCCGATCAGTGAAACCAGATCGAAAGATTTCCTCCTCTTACATTTACATTACATTACATTTCTTCCTCTTACAGACACGCGAGTTTTCTACATCCATAAGAAATGAGGTGTGACCAAAGCGTGAACTTTCTCCCTGAAGAGAAAGGACCGTTTTTGTCGGAAAAGAGCGACGTGACTCAAATCCCTTGTACGTTATTCCCGACGGCGGTTTTTGACGGTTTTCCGATTCTAATTCAAAGTTCAGAAATTGATTATCACGCTAAACTAAATGGGACCGCGTGGCATTTTCAGTCGTGGTTGTCAATTAGTTATTTAGCTGCCTAGCTGCTTGAGAGTTACTTGTATCGACGCCGAGGCTTAAAATTAAAAGCGACACTCATGTTGCTTGTTATCCCAAAACAACAGAGCGAGTAATTTGATTAATTCCTTTGAATATGTTGATAGGCAACGCAGGAGAAGGAGCGCGGATGTGTTTAGTTCACAGAAAATGTGAATAAAACACGTAATTTCTCTTTGTGTGACCTCATCGAGGCGCGCGAGAACAAATGAAATTCACGCGAGCAACCGCCGCGGGGTCGTCGCAAGGTCGAGGGCGCGCGATTCTGGTCCACTTGCAGCGCATTGTTTGGGAATTCATCACGGTTTATCAAGAGCTTCTGTTTTTATTTACCTCACCTGATGCCCCTGAGCTGAATCCGACAGCTTTTGGATACACATGAGAAAAAAGAAGGGGGCGACACTCATCTCCTGAAGTGTTCAATCACGAAGCTATTGCCGTGTTGCTTCCAGATATATCCGCAATCCTGCTGGCTGTTTTGATTGCTCGCTACTTTGAAATACATAGCACTTCCTCCGACTAAACCAATCTTCTGCAAATAAACAGAAATATTAGCTGGGTTATTTTAGAGAATCCCGGTTTCTTAACTCTCTCCGGGGCAGACCTGTGCACCCACAAACGAGGCATTATAGATATCTATGTACAAGCAGAAGATACCGAGCGGAGCCCACATTCTGTGTGAGTCACCGGAGAATAAACGGATGGCGACGTCTAAGGATTCATGGTTAGGTGGAGGGCAGAGTCCGAGATTCACAGGAAAACACAAGAGGAGACGCCACGCGTGGGAAACCGATTAATTGTTAGTCGTATGAGTCGAGACCCAGAGAGGAGATGACCTTCTCGAAAAGACAAAAGTTGTGCCTCATTAAGTGACATAACGTGTCCCGATGAAGTAAAAGTTTGTTAGGTAAAAGACAACGGGTTGAAACAACAAGTGTTCTCCACGTCGCGAGTCCTCTAAAGGTATAATAAAATAAAACGTTGTCAAGCCGTCACATGCGTTGCTTCCGCAACCCGTTCGGTAAAAGGCAGCGCAGAGCTCAGGATTCACTTCCCAATTCCGAGGTGGCGACTGGAGAGGAACTCGCGATAAAGTAAATTCTGAGACAGAGACACCAAAAGACAAGGAGAATTCTTCTCCCTGGTTTTACCCGATGTCATTTTATCGTCTTCTCTGTTCCTGTCGCTGGTCGCACAAGAGCGTACCGTGGCACTGCTCCGTTTACCGCATTTGGCTGACGTACAAGCCACAATCTTTTCTTTGTAATATAATTAAATATACACTTATGGCTCACTCATTGTGCCATTATGCGGTTCTTTTTCTAATTACTGGACGGGGAGCATCAGTGAGCGATGAGTTCAAACGTTGTGTTTCCCTTCACGTCTACAAGGCACAGCGCTGAGGTTCTGCCAGATTTTTCAAGTTTTCAGACTTTTTCCGGCGGACAGCTTCATCCACGATAAGGTTTAAAAACATCAGTTTCTCTTCAGATCGAGAGATGGGCTACTAAATTTATGCGAGGATCGTTGTTGTTGAATATCTGATCCTGAGGAGGGTCGACGTACGGGTCCATCGAGCGGGCGGCAAAGGCGGCAGGGGAACAAATGACCCGTTTCTGCCGAGGTGGGGGAATGAGTCGACACTGCGCAACTCTCCGGACCAGCCGAAGGCACACTCAGACAAAAGAAATACATCAGACTGTTTTTTTTTTTTTTTTGACAGATATTGCTTACCAGCGGTGCAATATATTTAGTTTTGAGAAACTAATTGGATTATCTGTGTCAGGCTGATGGGCGAGGCCATCTTCTGACACCATCGCGATGAGTCAGGATCATTGGCCCCTTCCTTCACGTATTGAAACACAAACAGTAACTACAGGATCTGCATTGTCAGACGGATCATAAATCAAACTATTGTTTCAATGCTCTTGTTTCTGCAAAGTTAAAACCAATTTAAATGTGTCCCCATTCTGCATCTGTGATTAAGGGACAAGTCTTTCTATCTTATGAATGGAGCGGTTACTGTCGGGCCCGACCGTCATCCGTATCCACATAAGGGATGCGCAATAATCATCCACCCACCTCCCATCTAAAGGAATTATCTAAATTTATAACCTATCCAGTCATTTCGCTACGCTGCTTTATTACCTTTTAAATCACGCAGACGGTGACGAGAAGCTCTAAACGATAAAGCTAGAAAGCACTCCGCAGTCATCGCTAACTTGAAACCAAAAACATCCTCCGCAACACGTCTAGACTTCGCCGAGCAATCTGGCCACGTCCACTTCGGCCTGCACGAGTGTCCGTCCAACATGTGGAAATCGAAATTTTGCGATTTAGTATAATACCGTTTACTCTACTTTAATCTGACACGCAACCAGATCGATGAGGCTTGCAGGAGTGCAGCAGGTCGCCACTCCAATAACGCTCGTGGCGTTTGACGAACGCCGCATATCGGGCACGTCATCCCACGTCAGTGAAGATATGATAAATCCGGCCTGGAAACAGGGATCGACCGGGGGTCGATGTGTTTCTGAAAAACAACAATATTTCCAGTTTATTAGCGAATGACCGCTTGTCCGAAAGCAATATCCTCAGCAGAAATGTTCACAGAAATAAACACCCTCGCCGTTTGTCGGATCCCTTTGCGCCAGACCTCTGGGATTGCCTTTGGCTGATATAGTGAAGAACCAGGACAAGCCGCTTCGTGTTTTCCCCGTCGACTCTCTTAACTCACATCAATAGTAACGGATCAATACTACGGCCTCCAGACTTTCATCTTCACTTTTGGGAAAGAGACTCGAGCTGAAGACCATTAAATGGGGTATTTAATGGCTTGGACATTCAACTGGAGTGATAATCATTATAAAATCGTTGTCTGGTTTTCGGAGAAGTAACACAATGCTGTGCATGATGTTAAAGGAGGAAAGAGCTTCTTATCAATGACAACATTAATCAGATATTTGGGAAAGTATTTGCTGGAAGGAAGAGATTATAATCTGTTTTGACCTGCTAACTTCACCTCAATTAACAACCCTTGAGGGAGATTCCTTATATTCTGTTCCATTGGAAAGCAAAGACCAATCATCGGCTCGGATGTGTTACATTGTTCTAAAGATCATAAACAGGATTGAAGTTATCTCAAACAACTTCTTTCCCAAATACATGTATATATGATTATTCACTAAAATAGATTTGTTCGGTGGTCGACTTTGGATTTGATGTGTAAAGATATTACGTCCAGGAGATCTGGAGGCCAAAGAATGCATTATTTAAAAAAAAAAAAAAAAAAACAAGAAAAAAAATCAGGTTTATCACAAAGCCCAATTTTAAGAGCTTTTACCTCTAATTTTCACGGTAACCCTTCGGGAGAAGAGATGAAGTCAAGCTGTCTAGACCGTGTGTGTGTGTGTGTTTGTGTGTGTTTTATCTGATGCAACATTCCAAACACTGCGAGGATTTCATTCCTAACGGCTTGCCATCGATTCCCCTAAAGGTTTTGGTGTAACACACCTTTTTCATTCATTCATTATCTACACTGCTTATCTTGGGGTCGCAGGGAGCTGGAGCTTCTCGCAGCTTCGTTGGGCGAGAGGTGGACCGGCCACCATTGCTATTGTCACTATTTATATTGTCCTTCAGCTCTGGTTGTGTATTTTTCACCCTGACTGTTCCTTTATGTTGTCCATTCTTATCCCTAATGTTGTTGCTGCTGTCTAGTCTTGCTATCTTCTGTCTCTCTATTCATATTTATATTCATGTTGATTTTACTTTTTTCTTTTTTGACATTATTACTGTAAACATACTTTCGCCAAGCACTAGCCCACTAATCGCACTTCGCTTCCATATTCCCCCCGCAAAATATGAAAAAGGATGAAATGAATGTATGTATGGTAGAGTGGTCACTTCTGACTTCCGGCTACTGGTACTTCGGATCTTCGGTGACTGAATTGCACTTTTAGATTTTAAGGTTAGTTTATTTCAAAAGGGGACACTGCAATTTTCATAAAACACATGAATAAAACATGAGTTAAAAAAAAGCCAGAATTAGCCAAAGAGGCTATTTTTCATCTGTAGTCCCCCGGCCATGATGTCAAAGGGCAATAAAATGGACAAAGAAATACTTTGTTAGACACAACAGCAACACAAATATAATAAATATGATATTTCCAAAATATACAGTGAGCGGTCAAATGGGCGATGAGAGATGACAGCCTTTAGTGTGTGCATGTTCACCAGCCATTCTCCCAAATGTTTCTGAAATGTTTTGTAAAATGATAGTTGTTTACTTGTGTTTGGGACACAGTTTTTTAAGTCGCTTTGGATAAAAGCATCTGCCAAATGACAATAATGTAATGTAATGTAATGTAATATACGCTAGAAATTTCCCCTACAGGAATCAATAGTTGATCTTATCTTAAACTGGTTGCATAAAGAGACGTTAAATCATTCACAGTTCCAGATCGCACAGGGTCTCCATGAACTTCTTCACGGTTTTGGACCGTCTAAGTCAGGGGTCGGCAACCTGCAGATCTTCCATCTTTACACTGCGGCTCCGAGTGGCTTGGGAAAATAAATTATAAATATTTAATTGAAGTGTATTTCATTTGAGTTAATTCCTTTTTTTAACTTCTAGTTCTAAGTTGGAAGATTATTGTGATCTTGAAATATTAAATATCTATTATTTTTCGCCGCTCAAAATAACGTCACACTCGCGGAAGCCGGTAAAGTCCCGATTTGCAGATGCTGTGCGCAGAAGTTCAGGAGCACAAGTCCCATGAACCAGGTAAAATAAATATTTATGAAGATATTTTGCAAATATTCATTTTTTATTGTTTACCGACACGGTGATTTTTTCCCGACTTATTTTAAAAATCAGGTCAAGGCGCCGCTACACGCTCTGAAAGGCCAAAGCTCAAAATGAGTTCATTACATAAATAAAATGTAATTTTCTCTGTAATACTTTGTGAATTCCAGAAGCAACACACGACACACTTGTTTATACAAAGTGTAAAGGTAATAAAAAGCAATATATACAGTGGTACCTTAATTTTAGACGTCAAAAAGTAATTGCGGCTCCCGGTGTTTTCTTTTCTGAGGAAACCGGGTCCAAATGGCTAATTGGGTGTTCCGGGTTGCCGACCCCTGGTCTAAGGACACCTTAGAACCCGGAGGAAACCCACGGGGAGAACATGGAGACTCCGTGCAGAGAGAACCCCCTCCAGGATCCAACCGGGGACCCGCTTGCAGGGAGGCGGAAGCGCTAACCGCTGCACCCGCCTACACTTTTTTTCATATCACCTATAATGAAGAATGTTATTTATAAAACTGATGTGACTCAACTGGACAGTCTGGATGGGGAGAAAAATAAGAAAGATGTGAAAAGGAGTGCAGGCGGTATCATTGTTGGACACTATGCGGGCTGACTCATTGGTCTTTTTTTTTTTTTTTTTTTCCTCTTCTCTCTCACCTCATCATTCACGGAAGGGCTGTAAGCACAATCGACACTCCCACTGCCGCGACTGAGAAGCCTGGAAATAATGGAGACTCAAGGTAGGCCACTAACTGCGGAGGTGAGCCTTGACTGAGCAGAAAAGGGAACATGACAGCTTTTTGTAACAGCACGCACACAAAGACACGTAGAAGAGTAAGATTTACTGACACGACCGTGAATTCAAGCCAAATAACAAGCATTCGCTTCGGGCAACACGAATGCTTTGTGCACGTCAGCCTGGGATGTGTGTAGTTGGGGCTTTATGGGGTGAAAGTCAATCGAGGAAACTAATTAAAATCATAAAGTAAAGCTCCATTAACTTCATTCTCCTGCCCAGGTGTGAATGATGACAAGGGAATGAGAAACAAAATAGCGACGAAGATATCGGGGACCGTTTCAGAAACGCAATATCGTACGAGCGCGCGGAGGGAACCGTCTGTCCTGTCCAGAGTTTCTCGTGAAAGGCGCTCTCGAAAGGAAAAAGCCCGTCAACGCCAGACGAGATCGGATAAATGAAATCAGTGGGAGGGAGAGGATCTTCCTGCAGATTAGAACGGATTAACATAAGTTGCTTAGCGATGTTTGGTTTTGTATAGCGGTAGTTAACACGACACCCTCGGCTTCCCTTGAGTTGCCATTTGCTTAACTTTATGTTGAGTTTGCTTGTCGATCCGAGTGTGAAGCCTGTTAATTTCAAATTGATGTCCTCTGATTGTATTCTGGAGGGAAAAAGCTGTGCAGCAGGCACAAAAAAAAAAAACCAGACGAGGATTGTTGAGTTGTTCTGATTCTGTTTGCGCAAACTTGTGTGTTTTGGCGGCCGTCGGTCCTCCGATCCTCAAAGCCCCTTATTTGCATCTTGTGTGTTAAATATCTCAAGTAACCGTCCATGGCGGTGACACAAAACCTCACTGATTGAAGAATGCCAGGGCCAAGATAGCTAAATATTAAGTGTTATCTTTAGAGCAACCTTTATCTGGTGGAGACTAAATGTAATACAGCGTCATAACAGCCAGATACTCTCCAAGGCCCAATGCACCAAAGCGCACTGTTTACAAACCTCCGCTAGCGGTTTTCCCGGTGGAAAAGATATGTTACAGGATGAAACCGTTTTGCTGATTAGAACGTGAACTATCAGGGGAGAAGAGCGACACTTCAACACTTGCACTCGGCGCGTGAAAAGAAGCCTCCGAGGTGGGACTTGTTGACAGCTCACGTCACCTGGGGGAAGCAGCGAAGGTGATTGCCGCGCCTCGTCGATGTTGCAGCGGGCGACCAAAACGTTCAAATTAAAAATCGGCACTTTGTCCTCTGAGGGCAAACAAAACTCGTGCACAAATACAGTGTGACTGTTGAATATGGTCATGTAAATGACGATCCATCGCGTCCTAACTACAGAGGAGATGTTTTTGACTCGACTCGCTCCAGCGAAATGTGCTTCCATTAAAAAGATTTTTAGAATTAAAGGTGCAAACCTAGGAATTGGATTCCTAACTGCATCACAGACTAACACAGGAGAACCGCCTTCAGATCAGGACTCCGTTGTCCACTTAGGTCTCATTCATGCTTGACAAATCCTATCTGTAAAACCAGGGCGAGGTTTCCTCCGTGGGCATACCGTGTCTTTAATGGCCGCACAGACCACCACTTTCTACCGCAGTGACTTTTATTTTAGGAGTCTTTCTGTTTAAAACTGAAGCCGAGACTGTTCAGATACCAACTTGGGTCTTCTTTTCCTTGGAGCTGCTCCTTTCAGGAGCCGATCATCTCCCTCCATCCAACCCTCGCCTCTGCATCCTGTTCACTCACACCGACTACAACTTTGGATCCTCTTGCACTCCATCCATAAACCCCTCGTTTTCCTCAAGACCTCCTGCCTGGCAGTTCCGACCTCGGCTTTCTTCTAGCCAGGTCTTCCTCATCCTTCCTCTGTCCATGTTCAAACCATCTCAATCTGACTTTACCTCCAAAACATCCAATATGTGATGAATGAATTCCTTGTTTTATCCTTCCTCCTCACTCCTCAAGATCTTCATCTGTGATTCTGACCCAGGTGACCCAGGTCCCCCAGACTTTGTACCCTTGCTCTGCAAGTAACACCCATCGCAATGCACAGAAAAGAGCTCCAAATCAACTCGCTCGCTCAGTAACGAACCCTCTCAACTTGGAACAACGTCCAACCGCGGCCGTTACATACTGGACACTCCCCACGGTCGGATGAGCGAGGAACCTCTTCAAATAGAGAGGCTAAGTCGGGTTGCCAAGACAAGATTGCGGGAACCATTTCCCTGCTTGTCACTTCTCAACGTGGAGAACTAACAAGAAAAATTAGCTAGGTTGAAAAGACAGAAAGAAGAAAAAAAAACTGAGAATAAATGTGTTTTTCTTTCCGGGAAAACACCTCATCAGTGGGTACAGACGACACACCGCTGGCAAATCACCCGTCAAATCCTGGTTGGGAAAGGTAGCGGGCAACATAAATTTTCTCCTTGACTGTGTTCAACCACCGGGGACATATTACTTTGATTACCTGTCAAACTGTCCCCCCGCCGAAACACTAAATGCCCTTTGAACCAGCCGCAGGTCCAAACCATCAATATCCTGGCAGACGAAACCTCTCCGCTCACCCACTCCACGGGGTTTGTTTTCTCCGAAAAGGACTGCGGTTTCCGCCGACGCCTAAGACAACGCGACGATCCCTGGCTGATCTCCTGCTGGAAGTCCTGATGAATTTGACGAGGTTGTCCGATGCGACGCACAAACGGCAGCTTTTTAGCTTCTTGACATGAAAAGATCATTATTTTTTGTTTAGCACAGAAGAATTTTTTTTCTTTCCTCTTTATTCCTCCTCTGCGGTGTGTAACCTTTTCATACATCGATTGTTAATCTCAACATGAGTCTGGGCAGGTTTGTTGTAAACAGCAAAAAACGCTTTGTTAAAAAATGATACTATTTCTTTTTATATTAGTTTCTCTCACTCACAAATAAACGCACACACAGAATCGCATTTGATTATGAAATAGCAAATAAGAATAAAAGCTCAAACATCAACCATCGGTCTTCTCCTGCTCCCAGAACGTAATAAATGGTGGACTAGAAACAACACAGTTCAAATGAGAGAAAGCATCTGAGAGCCTTTCATCAGTTTTACTCATCTGCGTTCATCTGGCGGCTCCCTATGAGGTAGATTATCGCTCATATCGCTTAAAAATAAAACAACAATAACAGCAACACCTGATGCAATATGCAGATTAGAGTGCACAGCCTGTCAGGCGGCCAATCGACGCAACTGCCAGGAGAGCCGAACACGGGGATCGGCGTAAAATGTCAGCCACTACATGGAACCTGCAAGTAACTTCCACCTGATGACTTCCTGGTCAGGTAATCTCAGACATTTATGGGTGTCACTGATCCAAAATCTTTTTTTTTTTTTTTTTTAATTTTTATCCTTGTTGTCACTCCATTCTCACCCTGCTTATCCGACAGTTCGCTTGTTTTTTCTCTTTTTTCATTCTGTTATCTATTTTCATCCTTGCTGTTGTTGTTATCACTTGTTTCTTCCATTTATGGCTCTTCGATTTTATATTTATATTCATATTTATTGATATGGTTAACGTTGTGCTGCTGTGATAAAGGGATGAATAAAATCCTATCCTGTCCTCAACAGTCACCAATACGCTGCAGCTCGTATAGGAACCGATGATAATATAGGGCCACGGGAATAGCCATCAGTTGTATTAACAATGCAGGAAAAGCCATTTTATCAGCGGTGACGGAGGTGGAAAAGAAATGCTTGAATTCATATCTTATGAATAGAAAAAACTGTTATATGTGGGACGCTGGTAACATCTGCAAAAAATATCTGATGTCGAAAACGAGCAGTAATGTGTTATCCGTTTTACACTGCAGGCTCGAATGCTATGGGGATGAATAACACAGAGAAAAATCAGCTGCCAGTACTAATTACCTAAATAAATGTAATGACTATTTCTTAACATCATAAATATATGAATCAGTGCAACTTTTTTGGATATTGGTTTTGGTGGTGGCCCCCGTTTGCAAGGAAAAAATACAGCTGAATTAAAAAAAAAAAAAAAAAGCAGTATTACTCAGCTATTTATGATGTAACATACAGGGAGACTCAACTCAATCCAGCCAATACAGAGATAATTCATGTGTGGCATCAAGACAGCCGACTCAAAAACTCCCAATGTGCACAGAAACAAAAATAAAAGAATGATAAAGAGGTAGTTTTTAAAAGCACGGAGTGTCTTGAAATGATACCCTCCACAGATCAACTATGAGACTGACACTTCTCATCCAGACTAATGGGATTAAGCGGCGTGACGTGACTTATTTATTGTTTGTTTGTTTTTTTTTTCCCCGGGAGTTTCTTAGTCATGCAACTTGGATGGGAGGGGTGGAAGGGGGTTACCGTCTCTGGAAGGAGGGCCAGGACATGCGGGGCTTCTTCAGCGCGGGGCGCAGCTTCTCCAGCGTCCGGTTCCGGCACAGGTAGCGCTCCGTGTCCGAGTTGAAGCGCTGCTTGATGCGGATGTGCGTCCGCGGCTGCCGCCACAGATGTTTGGGCGGCTTGGCGAGCCCGGCGCCTTCCCGGCTCAGCGTGGCGCACTCCATCCTGCACTTTGACGCCGCGCGAAGTCACGGAAATTAAAGATAAAAATGAAATAACGGGACGGAAAAATAAAATGAAAGCAAAATCTGGCGAGGAAGGTGAGAGGAGAAGGCTGGGACCGAGCTGCGATGGAAGCGGTTAACCGTGAAAGGCGCGCCGCATGATGGTGCGCTGCTGCCGGCGAGCCCCGACCGTCTGCCGCGGTCAGACCCATCTCCCTCCACCTTCTCTCTCTCTTTCTCTCTCTCTGTCTCTCTCTCTCTCTCTCTCTCTCTCTCTCTCTCTCTCTCTCTCTCTCTCACGATGCATCTGTGGTTTTCATTGGTGAACCTGCTGCTCATCCACCAACTAAATCCAACAACAAATGTTGCTCTAAATCAGGGGTGGACAATTATTATTATTTTCTTTTTACAAGGGGACCATATGAGACAGGTGAACGGTACTGGAGGGACAAAACCAATGACAACAAGAAAAGCAACAACACTTGTACGACATGAACGGAATCAAATATTTTTCATTCGTGTGCCGATTGACCTGGTTGGGCATTTTCATCGGACCGATATGAACATCAACCGGATTCACCGGGTGTCTGATACTTCAGATACGGAGACCAACTGTATGGATAGAGACATAGAACAAATGAAAAGCGATTATTTAGACGTTGGTTGACTCCAGGGGTGTCACTCTGGGACAAGAGGCAAGTGAGAATTTCATTCCAGTTACAAAGTATTCATACTATGCTAAGTACTCACTACGCCACAGTATATACAAGTACTATCTTGAGTAGACGGCATCGAATCTTCAGAATCGAGCATATTTGCGCTTTGGGGTTGACATTCAATTCCACATCGCTGCTGATACTTGCAGACGGCCAACACACTTCCACGATACACAAAATGAGCAAATTTTGTTGACGATAGCCACTTTCAGACAGAAAAGTCCTTAAACTTTGTCCAACTCCAGTTAAATTCTAGGAGCTACCTTCCCCTAGGACAGTGCTTCTCAACTATTTTCTGTTACGCCACCCATAGGTAAAAGAAATCATGATGCATCATATCATTTGCTTATAAAATCATTCAATGTACACCTTTGTACCACATTGTATCCTCATTAACATTACAGAAAAGAAAAAGAAAGAAATATAGATCAACTTGAAAAAAAGAATAACTTAATTATCATTCATTGGGTTTTTCAAAGTAGCTTTCACAATGCCGGATGATTGTTAGGAATATTCGGCATGTTTTCACTGTTTCAAGCGCCTTACCAGTGTAATAGGGGTGTAATGTATTTCATTTATTTGGCATTTTTAGACACAGTAAACACACCGGTCTTTCCTGGCCACCCACCGCAGTCACAGTGAAGCCAAGCGCAACATACGCTTTGTCATATTGGTCTCATCTTAGCTTTTGGGTGACTTTCTTTGTCTCTGACCGCCTTTCTTATCATTCCTGCTAAATATTTTCCATGGTGTCTCTTGAGGGTTTGTTTATTGCACTTCATATTTCCTGCTCTGTGCTGTGTGTGTGCACATGCTCATTGCAACAACAACAAAAAAATCCTACACCATAAGCATGTTCCTCGGGGTCACACGCACCGGTATTTGAGAAGCAATGCCCCAGGGGAACGTTTAGCTTTGCGTTGGCGCAGGCAACAAGGTAAGAACTACGGTACCTTAAGACGACACGGAGAGCAAAGTTATCACAGCATTCATGTTCTATATGGCAAGAATAATAACCGTACATGATTAAATGGATAATATGTTTGGTCGTAGAGCCTTTTTAATCCCAGCATCACTTTCTCAAACTGGCCAATCATTGTCCCTTTCTTTGTCTTCTTAAGTTCTCATTAAATTACCTGCCCTGTGTCATCTTGTGTTTAAACAGCAAGTGTCATGGGCTGCCTCGCTGATGTTAACTGGAGAATAAATAATAATAATTTATCCTTTATTACTCCCAGTGGGGAAATTGGTTCTGCAATGAACCCATCATGGATGAACCATGAGCAGTAGGCGTGCCATCAATAGTTAGAGGTTCAGTGTCTTGCTCAACAACACACTAGGAGGAGCCGCAAACCGAACCAGGAATGTTCGGATCCAAAGACGATGGCTATACGTCCGACCTCCTGCATCGCTGGTCAGACCGTCCAAGCAATCCCAAGTTTCGAAGCTTGGAAAACCGAGGCTACGAGTCCTGAGAGCCAGTAGAGGTGCGGGGAGATACTTCTGGACGCTTGTGAGCTAAAGGCGGTTAGCAGACCATAAGCAAATAACATCAGCCAATGGACAAAGCTGAGCCGCAACCAGGCATTGAGAAAGGCAGATGGCCAACGTCAGCGGAAAGCTGTGGCATCCAACCCTTGCTTGGTTGGAGCCGAGACAGATAGCTAGAGGGATCGGACCAAAAACAAAAATCCTCCTTGCTTGTGTCTCCAGCAGTCACTAAATTGTTTTTTTTTCACTCAGACAAAGTGTGTTGGTGACTATGCAACAGATTGCTAACTGTTGATGCCAGGCACAATTCTGATTTTTGCTGTTTCATCCCACACATTGCTGACTTCACCGTGAGGCCCTGAGGGCTCCAAGGTTCCACATCACCCCTGTTGAATATTTGACCAGCATTAGCCTACGACATGCCTGCAGGCACACGTTGTCATCGAGGTCAACGGACGAAAGGTGGGAAAAAGGGTTTTCTCTCAAACATTGTTTAAACAGTATTTATGTATGGAGGGAAGGGCTTCGAGTTGATTGCGGGGAAACGTGGTCTGAATGTGTTCGGAGTGCACTTAGAGCTTTCAACGTGTCCACTCAGGACGTATTGCCTGCGTTTAGTCAACTCACAGCCGCTGCCCAGACAGAAAACCCTCGCAGAGATTATAGAAAGAAGCTTGAGAGGAAATTATCCGAGCAACTCCCTTCAAGACATCTGACAATGGGAAAGAAATAAATTAAAAAAAAAAAAAACCAGTTTTCTCCTTTATTCACATAAAACGTGCTCCTTTCGAGCCTCGTTTCGAGCAGGATGGTCCTTCAAATCCCTGCTTCACCTGAGAGCGGAATTCAGAAATTCTTTTTTTCTTTTTTACTGGTGACACACTGACACCAGTTTCACTTCACGAAATACAATTTACATAAAAAGCCAAAAAAGCTTTGAAAGTCCTCAACAACCCATGCAGAAATACTCGAAAATTAACCGCGATTAGAAACTTTCAGACAAACTCGACCTGTGTTACGTCTTCAAAAAGCGTAGTAGTGCGCACCCAACAGATGACTTTCTGCTGCTCTTAATACTGCGGCAGGGAAAATGATGACAATTTGCAAGGCGTGGCGTGTTATTTAATGTGATTGTGCCTGGGAGTGGCGAACCAAGGCTGCTGAAGAACCTAATTTCATCCGCCGGCCCGTTCTCTCATTAATCAAAGCTGCAGAACAGCGTTTAAAAGCGTCGTGATGAGCGAAATGAATTCCGCCTTAAGTTACACCAAGAAATTAGACTCCCCGCCCTTTAGGGTACATACTGCCACCTATTGATTTGAAATATGGAGCAGCTGCTTGCAGAGATTAGCCACAAACTGTATGTTTAGCAAAAACCATGACAGAAATAGCCTTTTAATCCAGTTGTTGCGTGGTTTCTGAGTTATGACGGCGAGTATGACGACGGGAAGAAACAGAGAAAGTCACTGACCGGTTGTCATCGCGACGGGCCAGAGCTCGGTTATACAGAATCTCCAGTCGGTCCAGAGGGAGGCCGTGCACCGAAGATGTCCGCTGGGCGTCCAGTGGGTGCTCCTGGCACGAATGTCGCCTCCACAGCGGCGGGAGAATCACCGGCCCTGAAAAACGCCTTCGCACCACCTGGTGGACCGCGGGGACCGACTCCCGGCGTTGCTGCAAACAAAGAAATACGGATTAGAATTCAACAGGCTGGTCCGAGGGAAAAGTTTCCTCGGAAACGCGGCAGCGCGCCGTCGGCCCGAGTCTTTTTGGTCAAATCCCGTCTGACACTTTGGGATTTCCTGATTCCAAGTAAAAGCAGTTACTGGATAATGGTTGTATGTATTGTATTGTTTCAATTATCTTATTTGCGACCATTTTTTGCCTCCGCCAGGGGCAGCAACCCCTCTTGTAGCTAATCATATCAACTCAGAGGATTCAATATCGCGATCACTTTTATAACATTATGGAATATTGATGCATGTGGGGTCTTCTCATCTCAGGGCTGTAGTCCAGGTGAAGGAGTCATTGGTGAAGCGGGAAAAGCTGCAGGAAGGTGTTGTTATCTTTTGGTCAAATTTGTGAAGGGAATTTACAGTCTGGTCTCGTCGTCATCGTAAATAATGATCACTCAGCATTGATTTGCGCGTCCTGCCAAAGGCTCAAAACAACTTGTGCTTCACAAATAATTCAATGAGGCGGCCTGGCTCCGCTGGAATAACCAGATACGGCACTGCTGTTCTCGAGCTTTTAGAAAATAGAAGAAAAAGGGCACTTTAGAGAACGAGTCCCGTAACTGCATCGTGTCTTTTTCCACAATCTGTAGGAGTGGCAGAACCCTGATCGCATGATTCTCATCAATGATACAAGGCTTTTATTGTCATTACAGGGAGGGAAACAAAATTAAGAGATTGCAGCTCTCAGGTTCAGTGGAATCAAAAACAGACAAAAACAGCACAATAATGCAATGATCGCAGCATCTCTGGGTTAGAGATGCAAAAAAATATAAAAGACCACATAATATAAGAAATATAAGCCCAGAAAATATAAAAAATTATATATATGAATAACTAGAAGAATAAATATTCTGCTCAAAAAAAATAAAGGGAGCATTAAAATAACACATCCTAGATCTGAATGAATGAAATATTCTTATGAAATGCTTTGTTCTTTACATAGTTGAATGTGCCGATAACAAAATCACAGCAAAATGAACAATGGAAATGAAATGTATGAACCCATGGAGGTGTGGACTCCAAGTGAAAGTGTAAAAACACACTCCAATCTGATCAACGTTGATGTCATGTCCTTAAAACAAGTCCAAATCAACCATGTTGCTTCCTAAGTGGACACTTTGATTTCACACAAGTGTGATTGACTTGGAGTTACATCGCGTTGTTTCTCTGTTCCCTTTATTTGTTTGAGCATTTTAGATAAATAGAAAAATATCAGGCCACAAAAGGCCCATAATAAAATGTTGGATGCCGCAAAAGCTGTCGAAAACAAATAAAAACACATCGTCTAATCCTTCGCTTCTACTACGTGTTTATGTGGATGATATTATGCTCCCTCCAAAAATGTTTTTTGGGGATAAGTTGGGGCTTGAGACTGCTACGCCCGTCAACACAGCTTCATGTCATATGGAGTCTTCAACAAATTACAATACCACACAGTGCAGAATAAAGGCCAACTAACAAATTAAGCGGTAGAATGAATGGGAATCGCAGATATTATGTTATTATTCGCTGTATAAAGTGGATATTCGAGTTCAACAAACCAATATAGCAGGTTAACATTGTAATAATCAATCCCGAGCTGCGATCAACTGCACATTGCTCCCATTGCTATTCCTCCAAGAGGCATCCATCTGGTCTACCCCTTTGGGCTCTGAAAGAACGGCACTAACAATTTTCATCTGTGACACCAGCCATTTGTTTTCTACTTGTGATAACATATTAATCTGCTTCTGCATTTCCTCCCCCCCAAAAAAACAAGGGAATCCATCTGATACTGTTGATGTGGCATTATTGCAGAGGTGAAAGGTGACCGGATGACAGACGGGAGCACGAGACGTATCGTCTGAGTCTGCCTTTGTTCAGGCTTCGCGTAAACAACACACACCGTGAAAACCGTACGAGAAAAAACGAAAAAAGTTAACTCTGGCCTGAGCCTCTGTGGCAAATTTCTTGTATTAATGACAAAACACACCAGAGAAACCAGATGACTGCCTTCCATAACAGAGTCGTTTAACACCAATTTTATTTAGTTTTTCTCTACATCAATAACAGGTACACATATCACAAGAAAGCATATTGGCGATATTGTCCTTTTCCATTTGACATTTCTGAGGTATGAACTTTTCAACCTTGCAAGGGGCATAATATATCTGCATCTCATGAGCATCTCTTGCTAAACCACGTCATTACCGCTAGCCGCCTGGGCCATTCTCCTCCGGGCCAGTGTGGCGACGGCAGCCGGCTGTGTTATCACCTGGCCGCTCTCCCGTCGAGCTGCAGACGCGAAGCGGGAATGAGAGGAAAGCGCTGGCGCCGGTGTGAGCAAATGGGACAGAAGACGCTCAGCGGGGATCGACTGCAAAAAAACCAATGAGTTCGACTGTGTCACTCTTTGCTTCGCCTCTCCGTTAATCAAGAGTCGCTGTGTCAGTGCTTGTGACTCACACTCTCCCCCAAAAGGGTTTTTATTTTTATTTTTTTTAAACACCCCATTATGGCCGGGCACGGGGAGAGACATACGCTGAAAATCATCGGTTGCGGATAGAAAGGCTCAGTTTGTCACAGTAACACAGTTTCACATGATAACTTACACGCACTCTAATGTACAAAATATGGCTGGATTATATTCTTATGGAACAAACTAATTAAAGTTGTGCTCACAAAAGCTCCTTTTCCAAAATTTCTGCGGTGAGTTGATTTTAATTCTTAGGCTAAGGTGAGTTTTTTTCATATTAAAAAAAGACAAGCATGACTTTTTTCCACAACATGCGATTAGATTCTCAGAGTTTTTTGTATGTAAGCGCGTCCATTTCAAGTACTTTTACAGGGGCATATAAGTACAGATAACAAACATTGCTGCAAGCTGAGAGCTGATTGAGCCTTGAAAAACTGACTTTATAAGCAAGATAGAAACGGAGTGGAATTGCATACATTCCTTTTAATACGATTTCTACAAAACGATGTAAAAGATCTTAAGAGGAGTCAAATTTCTGCCAAGTAGCCAACAACCAAACCGCTTTAACTACCTGCTTTTGTACCTACAATTTGCACAATTTTGTACAGTAATGGATTTATTTATATACATACATACATATATACACACACACACATATATATATGCACACATACGCCTATACATATATATATATATATATGTTAAATTTTTTTTAAATTTTTTTTACTGTTTACACAATTTCCTACTATCATTTATTATTGTTATGTTTTACTTGAAACTCTGGCACAACAAATTTCCTTCGGGATAAATAAAGTTGTTCTTATTCTTATACATATATCCACATATATATGCATATATACATGCACACACACAGACACACACAAACATATATATATCTATCTATATATATATATAGATAGATATATATATTAAACAAATAAAGTTTTTCTGCTTCTGATTACCGTACTTTATATTTACCGTATATAAGGCGCACCTAGAAGCCTTTAATTTTCTCAAATAATGCTCCTTATAATCCGATGCGCCTTATATATGGATCAACCTTGGTAAATTATGGCTAATGTAGCCAGGGGGCGTCGTCGAAGTAGTAGCGGTAAAAATGATAAAGGGGAATTCCAGTCCAACACCACTTGTGTGTGTAGAAAGACCCCAAAATGGCACCATTCAAGACACACGCTGACGACGCAGAGTTCAAACTCAAGGCGATCGGTCACGCAGTAGAACACGGGAATAGAGCAGAAGCGAGAGAATTCAACATTAATGAATCAATGGTACGGAAGTGGAGGAAGCGACAAGATGACCCGCATCAAATAAAGAAGACTAAAGAGTTTCCGAGGAAACAAAGCAAGATGGCCACAGTTGGGAGGACGAACTCGAACAGTGGGTTGATGGACACAGAGCAGCAAGTAGAAGCGTCTCCACAGTCACTATTCCAATGAAGGCTACAGCGCTAGCTAGCGACATGATTCAACCGTGACAAATGAAGTTGGAAAAACATTGTTTTCAACGGTAGGAGCTACCGGTCATTATTGTCAATGCACTAACTTGTTTTGGGAGTGAACAGACTTGTCAGGATGTTTGTATTGTGTTAATGAAGTTGGACTGACTGACCTATCTGGCTGTTTTGCTGACACTAGATGAAGCTGCTAACGCAAAAAGGGAACGTAGGAATTTCCCACCAGATCCAGATTCGAGTGGATGCATAACAAAACCCAAACCACTACAGTAGTTCTTATTCTATCTGCCTTATACTGCGGTGCCTCCTATATATAAAAACAGTTTTAAAACAGGCCATTCATTGAAGGTGCGCCTTATAATCCAATGGGCCTTATAGTGCAGAAAATACGGTAAGTATTTTACAGTGATTTGACTGTCTCTCCACCATACACCTATTTCCATTCTGTCAGACATGTATGTGTTTGGAGTGAGCTAGCAGCAAGGCTAGTGGTAGCTCAGACCACACTAACATGCATCCAACACGGCGCTGCTGGCGTGAAGACTTCACAAGGCCCCGATCTGCTCGACACAGCAGGTACGTACACGTTTCCTGACTGGCCCTGCGGTGGCGGCGTGAGCGTCTGGTTGGTGCGCGAGCGCCGCCCGCCTGACCTGTAGGGACGTGCTACAAATGCAAGCTAACAAGGCCACAGGTGTGCATCCACACTTGCTGTTGGAGTCATTGATCCAAACCATAATCTTGTAAACAAGCTGATGCTGCAGCCCCCCAACTGAGCCGTGACACATGTATGTTCATAGCCTACAATACAGTCATGCATGAGCGCGCCGCATGTCTGTGCACACGTGAACATATGCACACTAGCACACGCTCCCATTTCAAAGCCTGTTATTTCAATTAGTAATTAGTCCAAGTCAAAAGTCAAACCTCAGTCAAATGTCAGGCTCGAGGGCTTATTTCAAGGTTTTGTTTACTGCTAATAATGACACAAGGGATATACTCCCCCTCACACACACACACACACATATTCTGTGTGTGCACATGCAGTGAGCGGTTTTCAACTAGTTACATCAGCAACAATTTTGTTTTGTATTAAAAACCAAGAGGAATTTATTCCACTGCCTTTTTTATTTGTTTACAATAAATACAAAATAGCAAGGCCACTTCTATTAGAATCATTGTTACATACATATTTTTCTTAGCATTTTTACAATCATGGTATTCAAGCTCAACACAATTGAGATTTGAGTCGGTGGCAAAAATTAGATGGATCATCAGGGGTAATGCTGGGGTAGGAACGCAATCATGCATCCATGTGGCGAGAGACGTCGTCACTCAATTTTGTCTTAAAAACAATGAGCTGTAAAGTCCCGGGGCTTGTCCCCTGTTACTAGACTAGTGTGACACTTGAAAAAAAGATAAAACCGGGCTTTCTGAGGAGTATTTTGTTTGTGTCTGCCTGTGCAGTTAATCAAGACCCCCACGGGCAGACTCACAAACATACGCCGAGCACAAGAGGGAAACCGAGAAGATGTGACGGATGTGGTTGATTGCAGGCTGCTTCTATTCGGGGATGTTGCTAATCACACTTTTTGCACCCCAGTGTATCACCACCGATACATTTTTAGCCTTGCCTGATAGGAGCGAGCTCCCTTCAGCAGAAATATAGACGTATAAACATCAGAAGCACAGCGGGAGGGTTTCTCCACGGTGAGCACTTCACATCGTCGTGATTAATTGATATTCATCTTCTCAATTAGGAAAAATGGCAGCAGCTTTGTTTGTTCTTCTAAGTTCATAGAATATCAGCGTGTCCTGATTAAACACTCTTGACACTTCTGATTACTTCCTCACACTGTTCAGTGTCAGACATTGTGTGTGTGTGTGTATTTTTGGAAACACATTTTTTTTTTTTTTTTTTTTCCCATTGTCGCTTTGTGGGGCCTCTATTCTTTTCAAGGGTGACAGATTTTGGTTTAAAACTGAACCGAGCTGGTGGTCGCAGTGGTTAGCGCTTCCGCCTCACAGCAAGAGTGAAGTCTTTATCTTCTCCCCGGGTCTGGTTTGAGTTGCACAGACATGTGAATGAGGGAGTGAATGGTTGTAGGTGTCTAAAAAAACGTGAAAATGAAAGAGTAAATGGTTTTAAGTGTCTGAACCGTCCCCTGTATAATTTTGGTTGCTATATAAGATTGCACAATGCTTAGTATTTGATTAATAACATTGTTTACTAGGCCTGTCTATCTCAGTACTGTTTGCTCAAAGTTTGTTTCATTTTATTTGGATGTAATTAACTGGAACAGAAGTTCCTCTCGACTAGTTGCTACATGCAATCTTGGGTTTTAAAAGCGTAAGACATCAACTCCTTCACTGATGTTGACAGGAAAATGAATGCGCTACATCATTAACAAATCAGTCATTTATCCAAAGAGGATTTTCATGCCAAGTTCATCCTCGCTCACTTGCAAGCTGTTACCTGCCATCGGTTCTCACTCTCAGAAACAGAATACTGTACTGATCCCTGGGGGGGAAATTGCTCTTGTTTGTTGCAGCGGTTTCTAATCATAGAGAGCGGATCAAAATATAAGCACCATTATGAAAGGAAAACCAAAATAAAACTCGATATAAAAAATAAGGTATATAAATCTATATGTACATTTTAAATTAGAATTTGTCTGGTCCTGCGACTTATACTCTGGTGCCACTTATGTTTTTAAAAATGCAGTAATTTCACACTGACAGCTACGAGAATGCGTTCTAGGCTTGTCGATAGCAGTATCTGCTACTCCTATTACTCCTGTACCACGGAAAATTTTAAATTTAAACATCAACTTACAAAGACAACTGAGACAGACTGAACCCAAAATGAAAATAATACTCTGCAGATTACAAGCAGCAAGTAGTAAAATATGCAGCTGAAAAAGGGTAATCGAGCAGCAGAAAGAAAGTTTTGAGTGAGCTAGAAACTAGCCAGGGCCTGGCGACAAACGGAAGATACTCTAACCTCAATGAAGAAAACCAAAAAAGCTAATAAAAAAAAAGCGACACAACGTCAACCACCGGAGTCGGCGGAATTGCTCAGAAGTGACACAGAGAATGAAGAATTCAATAGATTTAGTGGTTTAGAGTGAGATGGAGAGTTTGGTAAACTTGTTATGCTATGTTGTTTACGTTCTGGTGATCTGAATAGCTGTTAACATGTTACATTAACATAGCAGACACCTGTTCGGCCTGTTGTTATTACTCTTGTAATAACCCTGCAGTACTGGTTAGAGGAATGTTCAGAGTTTTGTGATTTCCTACTGGCTATGAAAATGTTTTGGGATATAATTGTTTTAATAAAAATCAGGTTTGACCAGCAAATAGTCCTGGTTGGACACGTCCACTCAGACTTTACACTCTAACTTCCCTTTCAAGGTGAAATGTCTGTTTTGGAGCTCTGATTTTAATCAAATAAATTTCCCCCCCAAAAATGCAACATGTTTTTTTTCTTCTTCATTATGCATTTTTTGGCTGGTGCGACTTATACTCCAGAAAATACGGTATAAGTATATATAATTCCAGGTTGTGTCACAATAAATGTTTGATATAGTTTATTGCACAGATGGAATTTTTTTTTCCAAATAATGAGTCCAACGACAGCCAAGTGTCTGGCACTCGGAGTGCAGACTCTCCAGTTTGATGGCCACAGGCAGGAATGATTTCCTAAGGCGATCTGAGGCGCTGAAAGAACTCCCGTATCTGGCCAGCATGTCATGGAGTGGGTTGCACACAGTGTCCACGATGACCTTCACTTTGTGAAGCACGCTCCTATCTGACACCACCGTCCAGCTTCACTCCGGCAACATCCCCCCGCCTTGCGGCTCAGCCCGTACAGTCTGTTAGTATCCTGCTAGCCCAGAACACCACAGCACAGAAGATAGCACCGGCTACCACAGACTCCAAACATTCTGAGCACGGCCCCGCAGATGATAAGGACGTCAGCCAGCTCGGAAAATAGAGGCGTCACTGGCCCTTCTTGTCGAAGGTGTCAGTGGACTCGGTACGCAGATAAACGCTGACATGATTTCTGTTTGCTTGGACTTTGTTTTTTGTTTTTTACCATCAACAAATTAAAACCGGTTTACTACAAGCTACACATGCAAGTCTGTTTGGTGTGGTTTGTGTGGTATATTATTCAAAAAATAAATAAAAGAAACATGTCCAGCAACCCTCAGATCACACATCTAGATATATAACCTGTGTTGATTTTAAATTCTTGTGATTTAAGAATCTTGTTAATGGACTTGCCATTAAAATGACATCTTCAGTGAGGACATAGAATAAAAAAACGGCTGGAGGTGTGACTTTTTTCAGTTTTAAACTCAATGTGTGTGTGTGTGTGTGTGTGAGTGTGTGTTTACCTGGAACCAAGACATTGATTCTGGTTAGTTGGTGCAGCAAAACAGCAGCTGAAACCAAAAAAAATAAAAATAAAAATAATGAGACACAGACGTGACACATCTTTACATAATCCAAAAATAAAAGACAGTGAACATATATAGGAGCGAAATATGAACACTCAAAACACACAAGATCAAAAATCCTTCCATCCCAATCGAGGGATTGAATTATCACATGTATCTAACGACAGATCGCTCGTCCATAATATGTTTACAGGTGGTCATCGGCCTCTTCAGACACATCAACAAGGCACACACCTCAGTGTGGGAGCATGCCATCGTCTGCAGCGGCATAATGTATGCTAAATATAGCCTTCATAATCACACATCTACTCCCCGCCACCCCAAAGCATCCATCCACTTATCAGAGAGCTGCAGGGACAGGTCGGCGAGTCCAACTCAGCAATGTATTCCGGCTCTTGCCGGGGGACCCCAAGGTGTTCTCTTGCCAGGCGAGATATATAATCCCCCTTTTGTGTTTGCGGTCAATCACGGGGGCCTCCTGTCGGTTCCACGAAGCCAGAAACCCCTCAAACGGGGGGAAACCCTCCCGGGCACCCAAAGCGGGGCGTCTGTCCACATAAGGAGCACCGGTCTCCCTCCCAGCTCCCTGTGGATAGTTGTTTTCCTCCCTGTACGCCTGAGGCTGAGCCATATCTGTCACTTGTATCAGAGACATCATTTTTTTTTGCCGTCACTACCCACAGCCTGTGAGCGAAGGTAGGACTTTCGGGATGGCTTCCTCCCTCACCGCGACAGACATATACAGCATCGTCTTCCTCGGGGTCCATGCATCAGTCTCTCAGAAACAAACAACTCCTTCATATGGGCATCATACCTGCTGCAGCTTGGAGACCATCCACTGTTTAGACAAGATGTTGACCCTCACGCTATCTGCTAAGTGCTATCCCTGACTTCGATGGGACTTAAAAGATGAGCGTCAACCCCCCCACCAAAAAAAAAATAAAAAAAATTGATAGAATATATAGATGAGTTACCACTATTCGACAAGAACTACCCTGCTACTCTGTCCATTACACTCATACATTTCAAATATGGTCCAACTGTGAAATCATATAAAGTGGCTACTCGGTTGGGGGAAATAAATCAAAATTATAGCGCCGCTGAGAAAAAAAAGCAGAAATATAAGAATCTCAGTTAAATTATATTTTTTCATTTTGAAAACTGCTTAGCGGGCATACATCCCGACTGCCACTGAGTGGTATTAGGCCGGTCGATCATATAGAAACCATTCGCTCTGTCATTCCTGCTTCACCCCTGCACCTTTTCTGATATTCATAAAAACAATGATGAAACACAAAACTTTTCAAAACCCTTTTTTCCCTCCTGATCAGAATCACTTTAAAACCCGGAAATACTTTCCATCGGGTTTAAACCTGACATCGGTTTGTACACCCGGCGAAGCAGGATGAGGACCAAACAGGCATTAGAGAGGCGAAGGAGATTTCAAAAAAATCCAAACTAGATTAACACTTTTTGATCAGCTGGTATGTTTGAAGCATATACAGCCTGCAGCGCACACATGGCAAAGGAGCAAAATTTGCCAATTATACAAATGCAGCGGTGATACGAAACTTAGTTATGGTACAAATGGAGCATCGGGACAAGATATGATGTCTTACCGCCAAAAGTAAATTTAATTTTGTTGGTTGATATGAGAAACAATAAATCAAATATGAAATGTTTTACTGTTTTCCGTTTCAAACTGGGCTGCGGTGCTCAGGTTAGCAGAAGGACACCTTTACTCACAGCGACTACCAGCCCTACAAAAGCATTCTGCTTCTGCAAAAACCTTTTCGTCACATTTACGCAAAATGACATTTTACGAGGGAAATCCAAACCCAAAGCAACACAAACAAACACGCCTCTCTACTCCACGTCAGCGCTCTTATCCGGTTATTGTGCTCAGATCTCCGAATTTGATAATAATACACTCAAACGTCCAATCGTGGCTCAAGGCGATATCGCAAGAGAAGCAAAACTGGAGATATGTGAAATCAGAGTCATTTTTATTGGTTAGTTGTCATCAAGCTGTTATTCAGACGACTCCATTGGACTTTATGGGAGATTAAACTTGCCCTTCAGCGATCGTCTTTTCAATACACACGTCAGCTCTATTATTATTATTATTACTATTATTCAGGCCTAGCGTTGCTGAGATCCGCCATTCCATTAAAACGTCAGTGTAAAATTGAAGTTTGCAAATAATGGAGTGACTGGCTCCCTGCCTCGGTGAAGATTCGATCTCCACTTTTGACAGGAACACAAAAGTTTCTTTCTTCGTTTGAGACGAGGTAGTTGGAGGAACAAAAGCCGAGAAGGAACCGATTCTGCTGCGGAGCAGATCGAAGGTAGATGCAGTTTGTTTTCATCAGCCATCACATACTGTGCATTGAAATTCAGAAAATAAAATAACACATCTCCAGTTGATGTGTGAGAGAGAAGTGAATAGTAGTAGTAATAATAAGTACAATAATACATTTAATTTAAGGCGCCTTACTCAACACTCAAGTAAACCAACTAGACATATGCATAAGAGACATAATAAAGATAAAAACAATAAAAGCAACAAGTTGTAAAAGTCATTTTATGTATTTTTGTGGCTCTGCGATAAACTGGCGACCAGTCCAGGGTGTATCCCTCTTCTCATCCAATAACAGAAAGAGGAGGGAGGTGTCCTGCAGAATGAGCAGGACCTGAAGGAATGAGTATTTGCCTTCGTAAACATCTCCACTCCACATGGTTATTTCTTGCCGTTTTTCTCAAATCCGTTAAAAATCACGCACGGTCTCATTTTTGTTTAGTGTTCAAAGCAGCTTCCTGCACTTTGTTTCATGTGGGGCCGCTGCCGAGTTCTTCCATCTGAGTGTATACGTGCCGTACATTCGCCCCATGCTAAAGATAGTGGGACGTTTAAGATGTTTTCTTCCACCCGGAACAATCATGCAGAACGATCATCATATCAGCGTAGCTCATTTCCCATAAAAACAGTCACATCGCAACAGAAAAGCAGCCCCTTGGAGACACGAGAAGTAAACAGCGGCTGCTGTGAGTCTGGGGGGAAATCAGAGTGTTTCATTTTAAATGGTGGATTTATTCATCAGACATGGGAAATGGCGATTTAATTTGAACGGATAAAACAGCAAGTGAAATATACACTATATAGCCAAAAGTATTCACTCAGCTGACTTGACTCGTATATGTACTTAAGCGACATCTCATTCCTAATCCATTGGGTTCAATATGACGTGGATCCAATCTTCTGGGAAGGCTGTCCACAAGGTTCAGGAGTGTGTCCAGAGGTCACATGCTGATGCAGTGACCTCTGGAAGTCAAATTATGCAGTCAAATTATCACCTAACACCGGTTCAACTATTACATAAGCAGCCATACCTGCCTGTCGATCACACCCCTATAGTATGGGCGGTGGAAAAAAAAATGTGTGGAACTCTGGGGACCACATAGCTGCTCTCTTTCTCCTCCATGTCTTCTTTACGTTGGAAATTTTTGATTTAATTCTTCAATCTTATCTTCTGTATACACAATATGGCCAAAAGTATTGGCTCACCTGCCTTGACACGCATGTGAAGTTAAGTGACATCCCATTCCTGATCCATAGTGTTCAATGCGACACCCTTTGCAGCTAGAACAGCTTCAACTCTTCAGGCAAGACCGTCCACAAGGTTCAGGAGTGTGTCGATGGCAATTCTGGACCATTCTTCCAGAGGTCACACACTGTTGTTGGACAAGAAGGCCTGGCTCTCAGTCTCTGCTCTATTTCATCCCAAAGGTGCTCTATAGGGTTGAGGTCAGGACTCAGTCAAGTTATCCATAGAAGTCTCTGTCCTCCATGTCTTTATGGAGCTTGCTTTGTGCACTGGTGGACAGTCATGTTGGAAAAGGAAGGGTCCATCTCCAAACTCTTCCCACAAAGTTGGGAGCATGGAATTGTCCAGTATGCTGAAGCTTTCAGAGTTCCTTTCACTGGAACTGCCAGCTCCTGAAAAACAACCCCACACCACAATCCCCCCCACCAAACTTCACACTTGGCACAATGCAGTCATACAAGTAGTGGTAGTCAGAAAGTTGGCGACCTCTTGGCACTATGCATCTCAACATCCACTGACAGTTACGTGCCCGACCACTTTGTGGCTGAGTAGATGTTCCCAAACACTTCCATGTTCTTATAATACAACTGACAGTTGACCGTGGCGTATTTAGGAATCCAGTCACACAGGTGGCATCCTATCACTGATACCAGGGGTCGGCAACCCATGCGGCTCTTTCATCTTTACACTGCAGCTCCGAGTGGCTTGGGAAAATAAATTATCAATATTTAATTGAAGTATATTTCATTTGTGTTAATTCCTTTTTTTAACTTTTAGTTCTAAGTTGGATTATTGTGATCTTGAAATATTAGATAAAATTATATTTATTATTTTTTGCCGCTCAAAATAACGTCACCCTCGCGGAAGCCGGTATACCCGCCAGCCGGTAAAGTCCCGATTTGCAGATGCTGTGCGCAGAAGTTCAGGAGCACAAGTCCCATAAACCAGGCAAAATAAATATTTATGAAGATATTTTGCAAATATTCATTTTTTATTGTTTACTGACACAGTGATTTTTTTCCCGATTTATCTTTAAAATTCAGGTCAAGGCTCCGCTACACGCTCTGAAAGCCCAAAGCTCAAAATGAGTTCATTACATAAATAAAATGTAATTTTCTCTGTAATACTTTGGGAATTTCAGAAGCAACACACGACACACTTGTTTATACAAAGTGTAAAGGTAATAAAAAGCAATATACACAGGGGTACCTTAATTTTAGACGTCAAAAAGTAATTGCGGCTCCCAGTGTTTTCTTTTCTGAGGAAACCTCTTTGGGTGTTACGGGTTGCCGACCCCTGACTTTTATCCATCACCTATCCTAGCATTTGGATGGATGAGCCAATACTTTTGGCCAGATCGTGTAAATGTACATGACAAACTGATCTAACAGTTTCACGGGCTCGGGATGTCATCCTTCAATCTTTGAAATGGCCCTTAATTGAAGTCATCACTTGTTAATTTGAGTGCACCAGCAGTAAATCATTAAGCCAATCTGAAGTTTTGTACAAAGATGCATTTTGTGTCATCTCGCATAGGTTGGGCCCACAACTAAGAAGGATCTGCGCTGACGAAAGGCTCCTTGAACCACAAGCTAAAGTCTTTTCTAAACACAAGTTTGGGATCTTCAAATTGAATTAGGTTGTTTTCACTATTTTTCCAAAGACCTTTATTTTGATTGGGAGAAAAATGCAAACTTCGCCCCCTTTTCTGTCTTTCTTAAATTAGAATTAGAGCGGGTTTGACATCAAATCCTCTCTGCACCACTGCACTGGAGTGAAACCGATGCACACCACCCACCCGCTCATGAATCACCTAAGAGAAATGTAAAAGAGCACTGCAGGAATAGGATGACTCTACAGGCTTTATACATATGTGGGACAAACGGTCCTGGCGGTTTGCATTTATCAATACATGGGTTTCAATCAATCGGGAATCAATGAATTCCTAGAACTTATGGGAAGCAAAGGGCCGCGATGTGTGCATGAAGGGTGCGTCCCTTCTACAAGTACGCAGATTACGGCATTGGCAGCCAGTCAGGTTCCCGTCCCTTCTGGTGCTGGTCAGGACACGAACGGGCCTTGAAGCAGAGCAGGATTAGCAGATCACTGCTGCCAAACGTAGTTTCCAAAAAAACTAAATACTGGTTTGGTCACAGACTGGACGAGGGCAGGGGAAACTACCATCCCAAACGGCCGCAAAGAACATGACGACAGCTGATTTCCAAGACTGATCACGCACGTTTGTTTTTTGATTGTTAGCAACTTGTGAAAGTTGAGCAACCAAGTTTGGGGGGAAAAAAAAAAACCATAAGAATAATGGCTGCTGAACCACATTTACCTGTTGGCTCAACGACAACAACTTTTGGAAACAAACAGAGTTGGGCCCACTGTCAATATTATCCAATCCTGGATTTGGATCTCTAGCGTCATAAGCCCCTGCAGCTGTGGCTTCATGCTGTCTTAAAGTTAACACAAACAGAAGATTTCTTTCACAAACTACAACACTCACCAAGTTACTACACAGCTGACCATACATCCTTTCAACCCCTGCAAAGGTTTTTTTTTGTTGCTTTTTTCAGATATGTTTTCCTTTTTTTGTTTGCTTTTTCTAATTTTTTGCTACTTTTCATGTATTTTCCTGACAATTCTTGAGTAGCTTCATACTGAATCTCAAGATTAATTCCTGACAATTCCATTTTACCTTAAAAATAAAGAATCAAGTGAGTGACACAAGGATAAAATATAATAGAAAAAACGCAATGGTCATTGTAAAGTGGAATACAATGAAATTAAGGTACATATCTGGACAGTGTTGATATACATGTGCACAGACGAACGCACAGTTCAGATAAACAGACACAACTGAAAGAAACTGAAATGACTACACAATAGATCAAGGTTCAGATATAGGACATAGTCAGATAATACTCCAGATTTAAAGGTTTACATAGAGGACATCAATATTGCACATATTCGGGTGGCATATATTTTACACATATTGGTGGTTAATTAGCAAAATAAATCAAATGGTTAATACTTGTCGAAATTAAAAATCAAAATAAAATTAAAAAGCATGGTCACTTGTATCTGTGAGAGTAGATACATTTCCGAGATTATTCAATAGACCAACATTCGGTGTCAAAAGCGATCATTCTTTACTTTGAAAAGGCACCGTGTTACTGATTTATTGCCAAGAGGAAGATAGAATTTGGTTTCCTGACGGGCTGCTCTCTTGACACGTCATCTAACTGTCTGCTAGATCTTTCTCATCAGTTCTCTTTCAGGTTTAGAGATGCTCTTCGACAGCTCTGACCTCTGAAAAACAACGCTCCTCTCCGTGTCTTTGTGCAGCAATCATTTACGTGTGGCATTTTAGATTGTTAATCTCCAACTCCAAATCGCATCGTCATTTTCTCCTTGTCAAAAGATGACTTGCTCATTGTTTTTTCCAGTCTTTTCAATCCTGAGAAAAGGAGGGAATAGAAATCCCAGCAGACTGGCTGACAGGGGCTTGGAGGCTGCATCAGCATGGGATAGGAGGCAAAGTGACAGCGTATGAACGGACTCAAAACACCCCTTGCAGTTGCGTGCGGTTAAACGTACCGCAGCTAAGCTACTCGTTAAATAACTAGCCTAGACAAGGGTGAAGGTTGGATGGGCGTTGGATTCTGCTGCTGAGGGGAGGAGGCTTGAACAACTCGTGTGGCGCAAAGAAGAGAGAGAAACAGCTGTGCTGACGCATCAGCTACGAGCCACTGGCCGTTATCTGTCCATGCCCGCCTTTCCAACCTCCAGCTTTTCATTTTGTAATCGCACTTGTCTATGGAATGGTCCAGCGGTCGCAGAGCGTCGCGTTGCGCAAGCGAAAAAGCAACGCGGTTTTAAAAGTCGAAGACGTGAGCAACCGAAGAGTAGAGAACAAGTAACTTTTCACATGAAATGGGTAAAATTCTATTTCAAGCAAAATTTGGTGGGCATCCAATGACAGCCTCGGGCGTGGGGGTCTCATGCAAGGAAAATGGTTAAGGAGAACAAAATAAATCTCCTTCCACACTACGTCCCAGCCTCCTCCACTCTGTGGATCACTAACTTCCTGACAAGACAAGAGGCAGCGAGTCAAGCCGAGGGTTGAGCTTCAAGCTCTACACCGGGGGTGTCAAAGGTACGGCCCACGGGCCGGTGCCTGCCTACCAGACGGTGCAATCCGGCCCACAGAATATATCTACAATTTAAAAAAAAAAAACATACGTTTTTAAAATAAAAATGCAGTTCTTATATTGTCTGCTAGGGGTGCACTGATTAATCAGTGTTAGCGACATGGCACAACACTATGTGCCTCAGAACATACAGTAGAGGCAGCAATGCGGTAAATAGCATTTTTACTTATTGTTAGAAATGTGCCTGCTTTTACGTTGGGTTGTTCCTTATGTCTTTTTTTAAAGGAACAGTTTATTACACATAAAGATTTTTAGAATTTACCTGTTCTCTTTTACACAAAAACAAAGGAGAAATTTGGACTTAGTGTTACTTCTAGATAATTATGCTATGATGATACTGGTCCGGGACCCTTGACATGAAATGAGGCCGAATGTGGCCCCTGGACCGATATGAGTTTGACAACCCTGCTCTACACCATTGACTGCACCTTATTGGACTCATCTGTCCAGCTACTGTGGTTTTCCAGAAGACACAACAGTCACAGCCTCCTGAGAGTCTGCAAACATACATGAGGTTGAACAGCTGGAGCTGAACACGCTCAAAACAGGGGAGATAACAGGAGCCCCCAAACTCATCACCATACTAAACAGCATTGTGGCTACTGTGAAAACCTGCAGGTTTGAAAGATCCAACATCTCCTAGGACCTAGAGTGGTTGTTGACAGGACTTTTGCTTGTGGTTCAAGGAGTCCTTCATCGGCGCAGACCCCTCTTAGTTGTGGGCGCAACCTAAGCAAGATGATGTAAGATGCATCTCTGTAGAAAACTTCAGATTGGCAGCTTAATGATTCACTGCTGGTGCACTTTTGGAAATACGGAGTACGTTGTGTATATAAACAGACATGTTCATCCATATTTTATTTGTCTCTTAGACCACTTTTTCATTGCTCAACTACTTTGCACACTATGTAATGTGTTTAGTTCCCTTGCTGCCTACCTCCACTTCAGTTTCAGATGTAGCTGTTAACCGAAGCCAAAGTCATTGTCCTATGTGAACATACCTGGCCCGTGATTCAATGTAAACTTGAGATTCTCAGAATTTCCCACTTTTTAATCAAGGGAAAAAAAAAAATCTATTTTATTTTAACATTTATACATCACCATCAATCTTCAGCCCTGCTCCATACAAACTGCATTAAATTACATCAAGTTTGAGAAACAAAAGGACTCATGCTTGACTGAGCAATACAGAACAACCTTTTGTTTTGTTTATCTGTCTGTAACCTCTGTGGATTCCTACTTTGAGGTTGTGTATAGCGGTTGTGGAGCGAGCAATTTTTTAGTTGACACTACAATTAAAAAGCCCAAACTATTTTGATTCAATATTTACTGTAAATAAGAAAAATCCAACCTCTAATTTTTGAAGACTGTGATTCCCGCTGGTGCCTTAGACGCACTGAAATGTAATCCAGTCCTTATCGCGTTTACTATATTTATATGACTCAGAAAAGGTGAATGTCCTCTCAGAAGCCATTCACGGTACAGCGCTGAATACCCGACACATCACATTATAAGCACACCAAATAAAACAGCAACGACAGCAAAAACCCTGGAGGAGCCATCTTGAATACCAGGGATTCTAAGCAAACATATGGTACACATCAAAAAGGTATTCAAAATTATTTTGAATAAATGAATGAATGAAATAAAATAAAAAATAGCATACTCCGTATACCGTATTTTGCGGAGCATAAGGCGCGCTGCATTATAAGGCGCAATATCAATGAACCGGTCTTTTTTTCACCCGTAAGGCGCACCGCGATAAAACATACGGTACATAAAGCCAAACAAAACAGTCCATTTAGTCCAACGTTACTCATCTCATTTATCTTGTTTTGTTCGTTTTGTGGTCTTCTTTACTCGGCGCAGTTTATCCATTTGCTTCCTCCACTTCTGTACCATTGACTCATTCATGTGGAATTCTATGGCGGCTGGTCTGCCATTTTTGGGGGTCTTCATACACACAAATGTACAGTAATATTATTGAAGCACAGTAAATACCAGAGGTAAACGTACTGCGTACCGTTCTCTGGTTGGTTTTGCCAGTGATAGCAGACACCTGAAGTTAGTGTGATATTCCAGCACGACATGATTAGTTATCTAACGTTGTCTGACGTTGCACCTCATATTCAACCGAGGGCCGAGATTAATACGACGTCCCCGTGTCAGGTGGGAACGCTCCAAGCAGAACGGCTTTGTCGCTCAGCAAAGTCGCACTAAAACATTTCGACAGATTTCTGAGCGCAGTGTGCCACATAAAATTAGTTGGAGGTCAGTAAGCGCAAAAAGAATTCATACATAAAGCTTAAGTCCGACTTTTGAGAAAAATTAAGGATTCTAAGTGCGTCTTATAGTGCGAAAAATACGGTATTTTCCTTTCTCTGTAATTTAAACTACAGAGATTTTCTTTAACAACCAGACCTTCAGTTTATGAATACCGTCATGACAGGCAGGTGCACGGGGAAGGTCGAGCCACAAACATGCAAACACTTGTTCAAAGTTGAATTCTGCGTCATGTGAGCTCAGTCCACGGTCTTCAATGATTAACCGCCGAAGAAGCAGCGTCTTTGTCTTCAACTCGTTTGTCTTGCTCGCTGAGGCGAGCACGAGGCGTCTTGTCGCGGTGTCGTCACAGTGACGCACAGAAGACACGCTGGTTAAAACCTAAGCTAATGGGGGAAGCGAAGAGTCTGAGCAACGTTCAAGAGCTGTGCTTTGAAACAATAAAACCACCCCCTTGCCCGGCCCAGCCCAACCCAAACACACACACACACACACACACACACACACACTTGCAGACCTTGTTGCCAGACGGAGACACAAATCAGGCAATAAATGATAGAAGAAATCATTGAGCTCTCTCTGTGTAATCCAAGTGAACCCTTGCCAACTAAGTCGCCTCCTGTTTGCAGACTTATTTGCCGTACTGATATGAGAGTGCAGCAATTTTCTCCTGAGTGCAAATAAGTGTCAATCCCAAAATGCTCACCTGCTTTTCTGATCACGCACCGCTCCCTCCACATGGCACTTTTCGAGTTAAATTTTCCACTGAAATAGGTGTGTGTGCGGGGAAAGGACATCTATAGGCAACGGTTTCAGAAAAGATCATTTTTAAGTAAAAGACAATGACAAAGCGGATATTTTAACAATCACCGCTGTTGTCACACAGGAAGGAGTTTTTGCGAAATCCACCGTTCTGTTCTCGGGCTGAGTGTTTCTCACTAAGATGTTTGTCTCAGTTTGGATCAGTGAGTTTTAATCGACCCCCACCCTTCTCTGTGTTCTTGAGCTGCAAACCACCAAAACTTGTAATTGCGAGCCAAAAATCTAAAAGTCTCCGTCTGTTGTCAGGCATCCACCCCCAGCGCGCACACTTATAATCTGGGTACGGAGAGGAATGCAGCTCGCGCAACAGCAATGAAAAATAACAGACAGGCAGCCAGCGAAGTAGTAATTACACAGTGGAAAAAAAAAAGCAGCTGCCGTGGCAAACAATACATTTGCATTTCATTCACCTGACACTAAATGTCTAGCTTCTCTACCAAGGTTGCTCTTCTTGAAAGAGTCAAACTTTACTGTCTTCTGTGAAACTACCGGTGAGTCATGAGGACAATAACAAGGCAGCGCCTTCTCTGCAAATGTCTTAAAATCCCATGGCTTGTGATAATGGAGACTGACAAGAGCAGGTGGGTCAGTGTTTGAGCAGCACGCCATCTCACGCTCGCACGTAGAACAGCCACGCTCAGCGTCCTGTGTCTTCAGCAGAGAGGCGCCGCATCGAGCAAATCGTCCGACGGGATGTTGATTCGTTCCAGGTTGGAACATCATAAAATCGCTTCGAGCGCAGTCGCCCGAATTAAAGCGTCACCCTCACCAGCGTTTTCCTCAGAAGCTATGAGGCACCGCAGGGGATGGAGATGAGCAACAACGCAACAAGGGGGGGAGCCGGCGACGCTTTCTGTAAGCGCAGCCATTTCATCATGACTGCCGGGAAATTAGGCAGCTTTTGACTATGTTTATTTCCTCTTTCCTCGACCTTTTAGAGAAATCCTAAACTGAACCTGAAAGTAAGTGGTTGCTGGATGAAGGATGTGTGAGATGAAAAACAAATGTGAAAATAAGTCAAATGTGTGAATGATACTTCAAGTTCTTCAAGTTCTGTTTCGACATCCCAAAACTGGGCAGTTATATTCGAAAACTCCCAATCGGTCATTAGAACTGAAGAAGCCTCTCGGATCAAACGTCCGCGAACGAAGAAATTCAAGTCCAGTTGCCAAGACAAGAAGATTTCCACAAGAACACTGAGAACCTCCACAGATCTACTACGTAACCACTAGATGTCACTGGATCTCACATACTGGACCTTTAAAACAATCTGCTGACACACAATGATATCAACCTGAGCTGGGTTGAAGACGGATTTAAAGTTGGGTCTCCTCATTCAGAAGATAAATAGAAGATAAGAGGAGTGTGTGTGGGGGCTGAAGAGAAGAATCCTTCCTTTGAAAAGGCAAAAAAGTGAGAGAAAACTTGCTAAACGTGCAGCAAGGACTCCGTCTAGTGGGGCCGGGAAGCGGCGGGGATGAAGAGGCAGAATGAAGGAAGCAGATAGCGAGGAAGGAAGGAGATAAAGGCGGGACGAGAGGGGAGGATAAATATTTTGGGGAAATACATTCCCAGTCGATTTGATCACAAAGCTGAATTACTACACACACGTTACATTATTACAATGACAATACTACACACACACACTCACATTACCACCCACCGCTGACAATATAAGACACACAAACACACACACACAAACACGTTACATTATACCCCACAACTGATAATACTACTACACACACACACAAACATTACAATATGCTCCACCACTGACAATACTACACACACAGACACATTACATTATACCCCACCACTGACAATACTACACACACACATTATACCCCAACGCTGACAATACGACACACACACAAACACACACACACACACATTACAGTATACCCTACCACTGACAATACTACATACACACACAGTATATTATACCCACCACTGACAATATCACACACACACACTACCTTATACCCCACCACTGATGATACGACACACACACACACATTATATAATACCCCACAACTGACAATACTACACACACACACACACACACACATTACATTATATCCCACCACTAACAATACTACAGTCACACACACATTACATTATACCCCACAACTGACAATACTACACACACACGTGCATGATACCCAACCACTGACAGTACTACACACACACACAAACATACACATCACATTTTACCCCACCACTGATGATATTACATACACTCATATTACATTATACCCGCCACTGACAATATCACACACACACACACATTTTATACCCGCTACTGACAATATTACACGCACACACACCCTACATTATACCCACCACTGAGAATACCACACGCACACACACACACACACACACACACACACACACACACACACACATATTTCATTATGCTCATACAGAATACCATTCACACAAACAGTACATTATATCCACATAACCACTACCGGGAATACTATACGCACACGCAAGCACACACACACACACACACACACACACACATACACACACCATTGAACCATTAAGGTGAACCAACTTCTCCAAGTATTGAGGAGAAGTTCCATTTAAAAGTAGCCGAGGAGCATCAGCGAGGCAGAACTAAACGTAGCACGGATATTAGATGGGAGGAAATATGACTGCGTTTAATTTCATACATTTAAACCAAGGACGACTCAACCGGAGTTAAGAAAAAATAAGAAAAATAAAAAGTGTAGGACTTTTTTGGTTGGGTTGTTTTTTGATTAAACTATTGTTTTTGTTCGTTAGTTTCTCTTCTCCGGTCAACGAAGCTAGCATAAATTGTGGAAACCGAGCACCCCGAAGTTTGAGGCAGTACTCGGTCGGAACTCACCGGCGGAGCCGTCGACTCCTCTCGGCGGGAGCGTCGGTGTCCGGTCCGTCGGTGTGCGGAACACTTTATCTCTCTTTTCTTTCCTCCTTTCTTTTTCTTTCTTTTCATATTTTTTTATTGCTTCTTAGACTTCAAACCCCCGCAGCCGCGCGGCACCGCATGCGCCGTCGTCACCGTGACGTCGACGGGCGCGTATCACGTGACCGGACGTAAACAACTTTTACTACACCGGCGTCCACGTGCTCCGCCATTTGTGTGTGTGTGTGTGTGTTTGTGTGTGTGTGTGTGTGTGTGTGTGTGTGTTACAGTGGTCTACCTCTTAAAGAAGGTCCTTTGCTGGATTCACACTTTACTCCATGTTCTCCAAGCATCTGCATGGACTTCCTTTAATGCACATTTGTAAAACTCCAGGCCTGCGGGCCAAATGTGGCCCACCACATCATTTTATGTGGTTCGCTAGAACGTCTTATAAGGTCTGAAACAGGGCGACACGGTGCACATAGGACCCTGGTTCTATTCCGACAAGGGGACCTTTCTGCGTGGACCTTGCATGTTCTCCAAGCATCTGCGTGGACTTCCTCTGGAGCACATACGTCAAACTGCAGGCCCGTGGACCAAATGTGGCCCACCACACCATGTTATGTGGTTCGCTAGAACGTCTTATAAGGTCTGAAATAGGGCAGCACGGTGCACATAGGACCCTGGTTCGATTCCAACAAGGTGACCTTTCTGTGTGGACCTTGCATTTTCTCCCAGCATCTGCGTGGACTTCCTCTGGAGCACATTTGTCAAACTCCAGGCCTGTGGACCAAATGTGGCCCACCAGAACATCTTATGTTGTCTTGAAATAGGACAGCATGGTGGTGCTTCTATTTTATATGTATATTCAGAATCAGAAAAAAAAAACTTTATTTGTCCCAGAGGGGACATTAGGGGGGCACTTGGGTTAGCACTATCAAATTGTGAACATCAATGAATAAAATGAAAAGACATAAATAAATAAATAAAATAGTAATAATTTTATAAATACATAAACATATTCATATTTATGCCTGGTTGTACGTCTCTTTAGAATCAGAATCAGAATCAAAAAAACTTAATTTGTCCCCAACGAGCAATTGTGGGATATATAGAAGAGATAAATATGAGGGTGAATGGATGTTCCTCTATATGAACTGTGAACGAGAGGGTAAATGCTTGTATGTCTCTATATGACATATGGATGAGCAGTGAATAGTTGTATATGTCTTTATGACGGGTGAATGTTTGTGTTTCTGTGTGTGTGTATGAATGTGTGAGTGAATGGTTGTGTCTCTTTATGACATATGAATGAGAGGGTGAATATTGTTACTCTATATGAAGTCTGAATGAGAGAGTGAACGGCTGTATGTGTCTATATGACATGTGAATGAGAGGGTGAATAGTTGTGTGTGTCTTTGTGACATGTGAATGTGTGAGTGAACGGTTATTACTCTGTATGAAATGTGAATGAGAGGGTGAATGTTGTATGTCTCTGTAATGTGTGAATAAGAGGGAAATTGGTTGCGCTCCTATATGTTGTGTGAATGGTTGCAGTCTCTATATGGCATTTGAATGAGTGAGTAAATGTTGTGTCTGTTTATGACATATGAATGAGAGGGCGAATGGTTGTGTGTCTCAATTATGAAACCCTGTGATTGCCGTTCAGGGTCTCTTGCCCAATGACAGCCGGGATCGGCTCCAGCTACCCCACGACCCTGAGTGCAGGATAAGCGATATAGATAATGAATAATATATGTATATATACATATATATGAACATATAAGTAGTAAGTTTATTTTTATCTTACTTTTGCTCCTATTGTTTTACTCTTAAGTTTCTTGTCTGTCTTTGAGCTTTTGTTGGAGGAATTAGGCTAGAATATACGTCTATACGTCTATTCACATCTCTGCTTTATGGCTCCCCGGAGACCCGTTTCTTGACTCCACATCTCTCTATCTGCGTCTTTATCTGTTTCTCTGTATCAGGTGAAAACAGACGTATAGCACAGGCCTGATAAAAAAAAAAAAAGGACAGGGGAAGCATTTGGAAATGCGGTGTTTTGCAAAGTCGAGTTTTTCCAATACATGCCCCACAAACGTGCTTTTCACATTTAGTTACAGAGATGCCATGTCCACGTAAGGGGTAAAACTTTTATTTATCTGTTTTCTGTCCAGAAGTCTCAAGAGATGCAAAAGGAAAAAGAAAAAAAAAAAAAGCACACTGGGACTAAACACAGAAAAATAGTTTCGGGTTTAAGTGGACATACTTGGCTTTACCGACTGTTCGTCGGGCCAAGCTGATGGCCAATCAGATAAATTCCAGTCTCTTTGTTTCTTTTTCGGCAGAGAGTCAAGACAGAGATGCAAAGTCAGCGAGAAAGAAGAAAAATTCAGTTTATACCGTACGGGTTTGACGTTTTTAAACCATCGCGCAAACATCTAGCGTCTATCTGAGGTCTGAGTCATCTCTCAAGGAGAAATGACACGTTGGCTTGTGTAACAGGGCCGCGGCAGCTAAAGGTGTGCGCTAGGCGGTTTCCTCATTACCGACCGTCTGAAAGGTCTGCATAACGTCAGAGTGAGTCAGTAGTCAGGTAAGCAACGACGGCCGGAGAAACAAAAGACAAAATAGTTTAACGTCTCAATTTATTTGACGTAAAAGCAGAGTTACATTCCCTGCATCTGCCCGACCCAAGATATGAGGCTTGGCTGTTTGGCCAAAATAAAAGCCAGATGACAACAAGAAGCAGGGTGATAATGTCTAAGATATACCGTCACGATGTCGGCGGGCCGGGGATAAAGTCGAAATGTAGTCAATCGTGCCACATCTTCACGCAGTTCGGCAAGAACCGAATGTGTGAAGGGTGGCGTAGGCATACATCAAAATACGCTTTATCTTTCTATTGTAAACACAGTGGGATTGATAGCTATTGCTGCTGCTGAGGACAGTTTAAGACCGTAAAACAACCGCTAACTCCTTGGCTGTTTTCCGTTGCCGTTTTGAAGTGGGACCAAAAATGAGTCAACATGTTACCTCCTTAAAGTGAGTGAGCCGATGTGAATCTGGGAGTTTGAGGAGACGGTAAAAGCTGGGACGGGCTGGGAAATTCAACGGCCAAAAAGCAAAAATGGAAATCGTCGTCGTTTGTTATACGGAAATGTTGTACCATCCGATGAAGATCTTTCTTTGGAGTCATGGTTTGATCTGTTTGTGCTGTAAGCGTGTTTCCCGCTAGAATTACCATTTACAAAGTAAAAACACACTCAAGTAGTACATTACCGGTTTAATAGTTGTAAAAATGTCTGATCAATAAGGACCGTATTTTGTTTGCAGACGACATTGTGATCTGTAGCAAGAGCAAGTGGAGCAGGTGGAGGAACATCTAGAGAGGTGGAGGTATACTCTGGAAAGGAGAGGCATGAAGGTTAGTCACACCAAGACAGAATATATGTGTATGAATGAGAGGAACCCGGGTGGAACGCTGGGGCTACAGGGAGTGGAGATCAAGAAGCTGGAGGATTTCAGGTACTTGGGGTCAACAGTCCAGAGCGTAGGAGAGTTTGGAAAAGAGGTCGACAGGTCAAAGTAGGTTGGAATGGGTGGAAAAAAAGTGTCAGGGGTACGAAGACATAGAAGGCTGTCAGCCAGAGGGAAAGGAAAGGTGGAGGAGATGATGGTAAGATGATCTGCAAACACTGACAACGACCAAAAGACAGGAGGTGGAGCTGGAGGTAGCAGAGATGAAGATGCTGAGGTTCTCTTTGGGAGCGACCAGGATGGAGAGGATCAGGAATGAGATGGTTGGGTCATGAACAGAGGAGGGAGAGTCATATATTGGTAGATGGAAGCTGGAATTGGAGGTCCAGAGGAAGACCAAAGAGAAGATGGATAGACGCCGTGAGAGAGGATATGAAGGTAGTTGGTGTGAGAGAGGATGATCCAGAGAATAGGTTAGATGGAGAAGGTGGATTGGCTGTGGAGACCCTGAAGGGAAAAGCCCAAAGGAAAAGAAGTAGAAGATGGACCATATTTTATTCCTACAACTACTATTAAGTAGCTGCTGCTGTGTATTGGTATTTCTCCTAGTACTGCATTTGTCCTGCTACCATCCGGAAAGGAAAAGCAGGATTTTTCCGAGGTGCAGCGTGGCGTTGAGGCGCCGATGTTAGCTGCTCTGCAAAACCAACACCTCACAATGTGTTGGTTAATAATTCTCATCCTGCTGGTGAATTAGTTATGAGCGAGGACTTTACTGCGGAAAGGTATTATCAGCGTGAGGTGAGGTAGAAAAAGGATCCTGGAAGGACCGGCGGATTTGTGTTTTAATGTGGATTATTCAGTTGTATTAAGGGAGAACGAATGTAAATGCCCGTTAGTCGTCAAAATAAACTTTTATATAAAAAAAAAAGCATCAGTAGGCTGTCATTAGGAGGCATTGTGGCGATAGCTCTTAATTAATGTCCGAGGAGTTGAAAAAATATTGTAGTTTTTGGAAACAAATACTTCATCTCCACTAATAAATAGAAAATATACTTATATAATTAGAAATATTACTCATATAATATATTTCAATTTCTCTCCCTGGCATGTTGATTTTTTTTTTTTATATATACTGCTCAAAAAAATAAAGAGAACACTTAAACGTCACAATGTAACTCCAAGTCAATCCCACTTGTGTGAAATCCAGATCTAAGATGTGTTATTTTAATGTTTCCTTTATTTTTTTTTAGCAGTGTACGTATCTCTGTAGTCCATGTATAAAAGAAAGACAATATTAATAAATAATATGTTTCAGTAAAATGTAAAATTTAGTAAAAATTATTTTCTGTACATCCAGTGATATTGGTTGTTTTCCTACCTATAAATGAATTGAATTAAGATGGGAAAAACTGTACATACAAAATATCTTTTAAACGAATGATAGAAATTCCCCTCAAAAACATGACTTGTTCGAGTGCCGTTGTGAAGGGTAAAGTGCTGACGAGGATAAACGCTACCAATTCAGAAAATGTGTATTTTTACCTTTAGGTCGATTCTCTTTTTCAAAAGAAACTTCAGCAAAGCGGTTTCGACCGTTCAGCAAAAGTGAAAAGTAGCCGACAAAGCAGGTCAAAGGTGGAAGCTGAAGCCGGAGTTTTTTCCGGAATCGGATAGGGGTGGTGGGGGGGCCAAGGCGACGATGATGGTGGTGATGAAGAAGAAAAAGACGAAGAAGACTCCGGCGCCGTGGCCGCCGGCGTCGCCGAGCGGGTTTCGCTGTTATTTTGGCGGCTGAGCGAAAGGAGACGCCTCGGTCACTTTGCCCTGCGAAGATCAAGATCAACTGTATCGGTCAATAAGATACAAAAGAAGCGTGAAACTTCTACCAAAGTGAACTTTTGCTTTTTTTAAAATGGTGAAAGATCTGTATTTTTCTGAAATATAAACCTTTTCGGTCTTCTCGTTTTCGACGGACGACCACGCTTTCAGTTTCAAACTTCCTTTACGTGCGACGTGTCCTATTGTTTATGAAAGCTGAAGGTCATCGCCTCCTCTCCATCTGCTCGGTTTGCCAAACGCCGTCGGGTCGTGTATCGTTCTTGCATACTTTTTGATCGCCCTCTTGCGGGTTTCTCAGCGACCACAGTTTCACAACAATAAAGGTTCTCCGCCAAGCAGATCGGCTTCTGAAACTGGAGACTTTGAGGTTTTCTGCGGGTGGAAAGACGCCGAGGAGCGCTCACTTCTGAGGAAAGTGCTTATTCATGACAAAAAGACGCCCAAACCGATCCGGCAAGGTTTCCTGTTTACATAAATATGTGCTCACGAGTCACTTTGCTTATCGCTGAGCGGGGAGGGAAGAGCGCATCATCTTCCCACCTCCTGTTAGCACTTTTATGTGCCGCCAATCTGTTTTTCAGATCCTTCAGATGAACACGGCCCCCCAGTGGGTCGCGGCAGCGAGTCCACCTGCTAATTTTACCCGCTCTTACACACTATTATTAAATTGAAATTTCGCACACACACCGTACTAAAACCGTACTGGATCTCCCGCGCGATGCAAGTTAGCATAATGCTAATTCGCCGTATCAAGGACGCTCGGTGCAACTGGACTCTACCTCTCAGTGCCTGGTCAGACTCATGTTCGCTATAAAAAACAAGACTCGCTGAATTATTTACGGCCCGCTGTTTTAAGCTTATCCATCTTTTGTGAGTGACAGCATGTTTTTAGTCCTAAACAACCTCACTATCTCACCCGTTCACGTGTCACGCCTTAACTCTTGTCTTTTTTTTAATCCTTGTTGGTCTCAGCACACTCGTACTTTCTGTTTATTTATTTGCTATTGTTTGCTATTTAGTTTTGGTCATCTCTTTTTCACCCTCACTTTCTTTTCTTTCCATTCTGTTGTCTATTCTTATCCTTGCTGTTTTTCTCTCTGCTGTCTATTTATTTGTGGATGTCTTTGCTATTTCTAATTGTCTCCTAACTGTCTCTTTATTTATATTTATATTCCTAAACAGTTGTCCTCTTGCTCTCATCCTTGCACCTGCACTTTGAGAGTTGCACCGGGCTTCAGATTTGAGCAATTAAGATAAAGTTTGTACTTTAAGATGAAACTCAAACGAACCAGTTCGTTACTCTTTGAGGGCTAAATTGTGATTTTTATTCCCAGCGCCTGAATTTTTGTTGCAGCATTTTCACTTGATAGAGGAAGTTGGATTCAAAATACAAACCCTGCAAAGGACACTATAACTGTTAGGCTGCTGTGACAAAAGAATTTCCCCTATAGGGATCAATAAAGTTTATCTTACATCTTACAAATGTGGTGAACTGAGGTGATCACTCATCTCGTGCATATAACCTCGACACAAGAAAGCACATCATTAATGACGTGATATTCAACAGGTCACGTTGAAATTGGCAAAACACATTTTTGCCCATGAATTAATCCTGTCGATCGATCAATTAACAATTTTAATCAGATTAATCACTAATTTCAATTGATGACGATGAAAACCCAGTCGTTATTCACGGTGTTTCATTTATACAATATGAACATATACGCTTAACATGTGTTTTTTAAAAAACAAAAACAAAAAAAAAAAACTAAAGAGCAGATTTGGCCCAGTTGGCAACATAAAAATTAAAACCACATTTTAGCAGGAAGTGCTTTACGTCTGTTCAGTCCAATTTGAGATCATGTAAATGGCGGCATCCACAGCGCTAACTGGAAAATAAGATTATACGCAGAACTTGTTGACAAACTCGGACTCACCATCGGGACGTCTTCCAGTCTTTGGAAGTTGGACCTCGGCGACTGGATGCATTTCACCGTCACCACGAGCAGCAGCAGGAAGAGGACCACGCAGAAGATGCAGATGATCGCCACCAGGCCAGGGTTGGACTCCAAGTCGTTTTTAGTGAAGTCATTTGGTAGAGCTGAGGAGGAGATGGTGCGAAAATGACATTTGGACAAAGTCAAGACAGGAATGCTAGACTTTGCATTTTGTGAAACGTGTAACTTTTAATGGATATAATGGTCACAATAAAGAATAAATGCATCTTGACTAACATTCAGGCAAATTCTGAATTCCTTTTTATTTCTCGGAGGGAGAAATATCCAGAATCTGGATATAAATAAGGTGCAAGTGGAAGATATATAGTACGCAGTAGTTTGGCGGTGGTGCAGTTATAGGGGTCGTATGTACAAGCGTGTACAATACTGCAAAAAAAAAAGAGAATTCAAATAAAGCGCACGTTACAAACCCGATGTCCAGTGAACATGGACAGAAATAAAAATGTGTAATGCGCTAAACAGATTCAAAAACCCATTTAAAAATAACAATGCAATTCATGTAAAACTGAATTAGGAAGCGGGAGCGCTTGTAAACTGCCGACTGTGTGTATAAAACACATATTTTATTGTTTTCTTAATTTCCAAAATGGGTTGATGTAAGGGTCAGGCAAATTAAGTTGTTTAGAGGATTCTTGTTTATTCATTTTTACATCTTATGTGTGTATATTGTCATGTATTTACAGATGTATTTTAACTTTATTGATCCCAAAAGGAATTTCCCCTATGGGGATCAATAAAGTTCATCTTCTCTTATCGTGTGTCTTTAATTCAACAAGTTGAAATGACCGAGATGAACGTACGAAACCAAGCTAAACATTTTTCCACATTTAAGGCCGTGATGTGGCGTGCAAGGCGGCATTGGAATTCACGATCCTGCCATTACAATACAGTGTATCCACATCTACGCCATTCCAACAAGTGGAATTGAGAATTCCAAATCCTTAAATGTCCAAAAAGAGAAAACTGGATAAAGATGAAAGGCTGTTTCAAGAAAGATGGGAAGGCCAAAAAGATCCATGCGGGTCACTACCACGTCTTCATGATATATTTATTATATAAATGCAGAGCAAGGGTAACTGCAATTTGTGTAATAATTTATATTATCATTATTATTATTATTATTATTATTGTCAATAATAATAATAATAATTTATTCTCTTTTTCTTGTCTTTTCTTTTTTAAAATTTTAATTTCATTTTTAATTATTATTATTACTATTTTATTTTATTCTTGATGTTCACAATTTTGATTCTGCTACCCCATGTGCCCCCCAATTGCCCCTCGGGGACAAACAAAGATTTTCTGATACTGATTCTGGCTCTTAATACGTTTGTGCTTCAGGGAGAAAAAAAAGACTGTTTTTTTTTTTTTTGTGTTCTGAGGCAGCGTCAGTTGTAAAAGTGTGCATTCTATGTCAAAACACAGAGCTAAGTATGCTGAAGTTAGCCTCCAGAAAAACAACTAATTGTCCAAGAATTAAAAGCCGAACTCCGATGGCAGCAGAATGTGTTCTGCAGTTGGAAGATGGGAATGTATATGTAACATGTTGGATTGGATCGAGTCAAAAATTCAGAGTTACTTAACATGAAGGAGTAGTTACATTTATTTTGCATTACATTTAGTTCCATTTATACTGTCACTTTGTCATGTGGCCCTTTGAGGGCCACCATGATGCTGACGTGGCCCTCGGTGAAAATGAGTTTGACACCCTTGCAAAGTAAAGTTTAGCCCCAACTGGGGCAGCAGCCTAACCTGGGCTGGTTGTGTTTATGGTGGACGTCACGGTGGCGTTTGTCGCCGCTGTCGATCCGAGGGAGAGCGTCTGGTCGGACGTCTGGTCGGTCGTCTGGTCGGTCGTCTGGTCGGTCGTCTGGTCGGACGTCTGGTCGGTCCGGACGTGAGCAGCGGAGGTGGGATGTTTGCTGGGTGTGTGTGTTGACGTGGAGGACGGCGGTGATGCCGATGACACGTGGTCGGCGCCGCGTTCATCGGTGGAAGACGTGGGCGTCGGCAACTGGGTCGTGTGCGTTACTGTGTCGGACGTGACCGTGGAAGAAAAACATTATTTTTAAGAAAAGAAGAAAACGTTCCCTGGTATCAAATGAGGCTGCAGCGCAGGACACACTGATTTTGTTTAAAAGAACAATATTTCACACACACATTATGGACTGCTATTGTTTTGCCGACGATTGTTATTTGGATGATCCTGGTCTTTTTCTTAATATTTATTTTAAGATGAATTTAATTAATAAATGAATTAAATTGAATTTAAATAGAATTTAATTCATTGAATTAAATTAAATCAAATTTAATTTAATTTGAATTGACTTTAATTAATTGAATTTAATTTGAACTGAATTTAAATTTAAATTTAATTGAAAATTAAATAAATTGAATTTGATTAATAAAGATTTGAATAGCGTATGACTGGTACTTTTCATTCATTCATTCGACATCTACACCATTTATCCTGCAACCATTCACCCTCTCATCTATTCATAATATTCAAATACTATTTATCATCAAATGTCAAATCTATATTTATTTCTTGATGAGCATTCTTAGATGATGATCATGATTTTCCACGACTGCCTCTGTGCACATTTTTTGGAAATATTTAAAAGGATAAAAAGCTGAAATTCCGGTGAAGTCGAATCCCCCCCGCCACCCCCGCAGCCCAAAAATCTGTTTTTGTTCTTGATGCAAGGAGGTGACGAGTGAGTCTGATTCCCGTTTCCAGTCCAGATTTAAAGCCAAACATATTTGTGGATCACAGAGAATATCTTTTGACTGCATGCCTTTATCATTTAAAACATTTTCTAATGTTCTTTGGAAACACGCGGACTATATTTATCGCACACAAAAGGGTCAAATGTCACAGGAGTAATAGAATAGTAAATGCACCGCCTTACTTTCACCACATTAGCACTGTTTTATGACATTTATGCCAAATGTTGGATTTGCCAGAAGACGGCTGTGAGTCAGAGAGAGAGATCCCGTTTCGATTAGAAATGCACTTTGACCTTTTCCGTGTGGTCTCCGAGGTTTTCCGTCTCTACCCAAGTTGTGTATTATTTGCATATCGTGTCGTTTAAGAGCTGATCTGAGATCGGCCTCTGCCTTCGCGGGTGACGAGTCCCGAGCCGATCTGCGCCCAGAGAAAAAACAGAAAGCGCAGATAAATGGGAGCGAGTGTGTGTTTGGACTGGTCGTCAAAGAGGATGTGTGTGAGGGCCGGGTCGGGTCGCCTGCTCGGCGGGTCTTTCAATAAGGTTGAATCTCCGCCGGGGGGTTGACTGAAGGTGCGCGCTCGCCTTTTACAGAACGCCAGCGTGGATGCAGCTTCGGCTCCTGATTACTTCTAACTGATCAAATATTTGCTCCAGGGTTCCACCCGGACTTGGACTTTCCCTTCCCGCCGCTCAGTTTTTGGTCTCACTAAATGAACTCACTTTAATCACCTGTAATGAACCAAACGCTGTACATGCAACTACAAAAAATCACTTTTGGGTTTTTTTGTTTTTTTTTAAGATTAAACACGAAAAGGTCGAAATGGGAATTTCACCCGATTTGCAACCTCGAAAACATTGAAAGTGTTATGATCCAATAATGGGTGTAAATGTGACAGGCTGACTTACCCCGGCCGACCAATGCTTGGAGCAGGAAGATCAGTACAATGAGATGCATGGTCTTGTTGGTGAAAGAAGTGTGAGACGGACGAACGGCCGAGGCACGCTTTCACACACACATCCTTGAGAGCAGGATGTGTCGAGCCTGACTGGGGAGGAGGACCGTTCTCAGCATCAGTCCAGCGCAGGTGAGTCAATGTTTGCTCAGTCTGTATTTGCCTCAACTTCCATCCACGCTGCTGTTATCCCGGCTTTTGTTTCTGATCCGAGCTCTTCGGAAACGTTCCTCTCCCCTGTAGGACGGGCTGCACGTTAGCGTGTGTTTATCTCTTCTTTAGATTTCCTTAGAAAATTAATCAAAATGAATTTATTCCTATTTTTATGTCTTTTCATATGCTCTCATTTTTACTACCTTCTACAATAAAATTAATTAAAAAATTTTAAGCATTTTAATTAACCCAACATCATACATATAAGATGTTAATTATCCAAATTAAAAATGCTTACGAAGTCAGGGGCCCGACTGGGAGGCAGGAAGCCGAGAAGGTCAGATGGAGGATTTGACATGAGAGACGAGGGTGCAGCCCAAAGGTAACAATCAAAATCTGTACATGAAAATAAGACTGACGTTTCTGTCAGTCGACTGACGTCAGAGAGGGAAAAAATATTAAATCAAGTCTGTAAAATATTTAGTTCGGAAAAATAAAAGCACATTTCTGGCCCTAGAATAAAGAAGAAGTTGCTGTGGTTTCCCCTTCAGCTCCACGTTTAAATGTTCTAAACAAGCGGATTGAATGAGAACAATCGTTTCGGTCGCGTCCTGCAGAGTTCACCCACGTCCCCGGAGAAAAGTGAATGCCGACGTACGAGGAGGTCCAGCAGATGCTCAGTCGGGATCGCGTCCCAGAGAAAGCAGTTTATTGTTCCAGCTTTCAAGAACTTGGTGGAAAAACTGAACCGGGCCCGTTCGCGGAGGGATATCTTCATCCCTGAAGACATTTTGTGCGTTTGAAACGCTGCAGAAGTTGTAGTCGCAACCAACTTCTCCATCATTGCTGCTGTTGGTCCAGTCAGTGAAACCTAACACGGTAACACCAGGGTGTCCTTGGCGTTGGAAGTTCCAGCAGATCCTGGTTCACGACTGCGAGAGGACACCGGTGACGAGTGAACCTTCACAGCCGCAGACAAAACCATGAATTTGGGGTGATGGCGTCACGAGCCGCATCCTCAACATCAACAAACTCTTGGAAGTGTTAGCTAAGTTCTTTCAGTTGTTGGTAAAAAAAACAAAAAAAACAAACAAAAACAACACTGAAGTACAATGTTACTTTTTAAGGGTCTATAAAAACAAATAAAACACAGCACTTGGTAAAATAACAAGCATAAGGAAGGAATTAAAAAACAATCACTTTCTGAATCCCTTGAATATAAACTATCTCTGACTTAAAGACCCTTGTAAGGTTTACAGTGATTCGTCTTTATAAGTTATAACCACCTTAATATACAAATGATTTACTTTGGTAAATTTGCCATTATCTTCAAAGGGTGATTACTGTAAAATAAATAAAATCCAATCTATCAGCTCTCGGAGCTGAGCTCATTTACAGCTTACAGTCGTGATAAACGTAATTAGCGTCAGCTAATAAACAGATCACATTGACGGAAATGTAAAGCAGCAGTCGATTCTCAATATCAGTGATTTCTTTTGCCCCGTCAAATAAATCATTTGATGGATAAATACAATTTAAAAGATAATCACATCGAAATATACGTCAGATTGTATTACTACAAATACAAAATCAATGCAGTAAAAATACAGCAAAGTTTGAAAGTCAATCAGATCCGCAGGAAGCTGCGAAGGCACAGCATCAAAATATCATATTACATGATAATAATTTAAGAATCATCTTCATTTTTATATTTTCGTATAATGATAATGTGGTCATTTTGGTTATATGGGATAATTAAAATGATAAATCAAGATGTAGAGCTGTACTGGACAACTTGCTGGAAGTTTTGACACCGAACACAGGAACGGGGCAGTGCAGGAGCTTTTTGAACCAAAAGGCACCGAAGTCAGAAGCAAACACAGGAACTGGACGGAGACACTTTCAGACTTCATGAGGAGGCAGGGAGTTCTGCTCGTCACGCCGGAGGGGGAAGCGCAGCCGTCTGCCGAAATCCGCCGAAATCCTCCGCGCCTCCAATAAACACCTTGGTGAGCCGGTCTAAGCTTTCTCCTCCGGAGCTTCGGGTCGAGGCGGCGCTTTCTGTTGTACGTCTGCCGCGCTGCCATCTGCCTGCGGGACAGCGGGCCGGCTGTCATCCTGTCAATATGAACGACAAATATCGGTCGGCTTGACGTTGCGACCCGTGAAGCTGTTCTTTTTTCCCCCCGTTTGAAAGGAAAAGGGCTGACTTACTCTGTGTTTGAGATAGGAGAGGTAAGTGTCCCACCCTAAGGTGATGGTGTTGACGTACAGGACGCGGAATTTGGGCGAGAGGAAGTAGAAGTTGATCACCTGAGCGGTCGGCCAAACACACCAGTCCGCCTGGCAGGGGAGACGGAAATGACGCGGGGATTAGCATAAACAGACCTCGGCAGATTAGTTTCAGCGGATAGATGCTCAATGTCGCTCGGCCGGCCATCAACTATAATGACCAAAATTGCACCCACACTTTGTGAGTTAAACTCATATGTCTTATTGCACTGCCACTGTTTTATTCATATCTATAATCACATTTATACTAATGTTTATATCAGTATATATCCAAATGCACTGCGGACAGCAAAGTGGGAATTTCGCCGTACAGGGAAACACGTTTCTACTCAATGCATGTGACAATGAATGCTTTGAAACGTCAGTCTTAAAGGAAGGTCCACAAAAAGGCAGCACCTTTGGCGCAGTGATTCTTATATCGGGCAAAACTGCAGCAAAAAAATGCCTCTCTAATACTCTGAATTGAATAATACAGATGAGAAAAGGACAAAGGGACCCCATGTCAGGGTGCTTCAATTGCGCTCACAAAGGAAAAGCAGAAACGGGCTTCAGATTCGAGCGTTTTTACTTTAAGATTAAACTCAAACGAACCAGTGTGTTACTCTCTGGGGGCTAATCGTGATTTTTATTCATATTTTTGTTGCGGCGTTTTCACTTGATAGAGGAAGTTGGATTCAAAATACTAACCCTGCAAGGACACTTATCTAAATCTTACTTCATTATCTTCTTTCCAATTACAATTCAGACTCACAAAGCGTGTGAGTGAATCGAGATATACAAGCAATATGCATCTTGAGAATATCGGACCAGATGATTCCACCAGGGGACCACAGGTCTGACCACAAAGTTATTCAAGGTGATCCCCGCCCTCTCGTCAATAAAAACCAAACCCTAGACTGAACGCAAAGGGGATCCATAACGCCGACATATCAATTCCAATGGGAAAGAGTTGCACAGCAGGATCATCCCAAGGCTTCTGCTGAGGAAGGCAACGTTAAGACACTGACAACAAAAATTAAATTCATGCCGGTTAGTTTCAGACTCTGTTCTGCTCTGTTTGGATTCTGGGCAGTGAGAATATTGCAGAATATCCATGTTAATGAGCAGAATGTGCGGTCACTTCTTTGGGGTTCAGCGGATGCTTCCAAATGTTTGCTGCGATGTCGGAGTGCCATCTAGAGGGCCGAGCGTGTACGTGTCCAAAGATTAAATATTAGGATAAAATATTAAGTTCCCAGCACAGTAAGAAAAATTCCAATATGAAAAGTGAATGGTATTTGAATTAAGAAAAAGAATTCTAGCTAAACTGGCAGTGAAACAGAAGTGTAAACAGTAATGTTTGCAAATGAGAAATGATGTTCATGTAGATGACAAAAAAAAAAATGACATCACATCATGTCTTGACAGTTTGTAGTTGGACAGGATTGAGTGCGCCTGAAGTAAACCGCAATCTGTTTAGTCTCAACCTCAACTTAATGACCCTTAAACACGAAGTACAATCGACAGCGGATGACGTGTTCGACCGCGCTCACGAGGCAGCTTTCATTCTTTGCGCTCGATAAGAACGCAAAGACAAACGTCAAAGTCACTCCTCGAGCGATAAATGTCGGCATCGATCGGCCAACGCACTTACCTTATAGAATTCCCAGAACTTTTCTTTAAACTCCCCCCATCCGTCAGATAAAGTGTGTCCCTCCAGGACACCCATACCTGCAATAGACACGGCTGTCGGTCAGATGTGTATCAGCCATGATTCAGGTCAGACGTCGGGTGTGTGCTGTTATTAAGCATGAACACAACAGTCGTATCTTCCCCCTTTATCAAACATGACCTTTGTATTTGACGTAGGCTGTCTTTTGTCTTCGCCGATGTCCTCGCAACCGACCTTTGGCTCCGAAAGTCACTCGCGTAAGACACGCACGAGGATCTCACGAGTGTACGAAGTAATATTCCTCACCTAAAAAATACCACAATCCCAAAGTTGGTGAAGCGATCAGCTGGTCCACCAGAACTTTTTTGGCCACCGTCTTCATAGCTTTTCCCACAAACGCTCTGTCCAGCCACGAGTACCAGAAGTGCAAGACTGGCCCCATGGAGCTGCCCACAACAAACATGCGGCCTTTGGAGGGAAACACAAGGCAGTAAGAATTTATGTCCACACACACACATCTGGTATCATGTAAGTGAGATTTTTCTTGGCAGGAATGATCTGAACAACGTCAGAGATCCACATCTCAAGTAGCAAACTGGAAGCAAGTCGAAATGCAAACTTGCGGCGAAAAAGGAAACTTTTTTTTCGTTTTTTTTAAATTGACAATTTTCTGGAATCACATTTTTTTCTGACTAACAAATTGGTTCTCTCTATTGACTTTTTTTTTAAAACACAATTGAGACAGACACACATTTGTGAAGGCACATTGCCACAGGAAACAGCTGATTTAAGAGCCACAGATCAGTTAAAACATGCTTGACATTAAACTAATGACCCAAACTTCTCCCAGAACATCGGAGCTGTGAAGCCAATTCGTTTATTTTTTGCTGTAGACGGAAAACATTTGGGTTTTTACATAAAGAAGTTGACTATGAGACAAGAGATAACATTTCAGCTTTCATTTCTGCATATTTACAATCTACATGTGATGCACAAAACAGAATATACCCGGCCATATTCATGTGAGCAAAAATGATTGGAAAATGTGAGGTGTTGGTACTGCACTTTCAGTTTCAACCTGCACAGACTACATTCATAGTTAAGAGTTGTAGCCAAAGTTACAAAACAAATCAGGTGAAAAACAAATCTTAAATGGTCTCCACACACACACACACACACACACACACACACACACACACCAAAGGCCATCGGGAAGAACTTGGAGCTCAGTGTCTTCACCCAGTACACTTTCATGAGCCGGAAATCAAACCACCAACTTCTAGTTGGAAGGACGCCCGCTCTAGCAACTGATCCACGTGAGGAAGAGTGAAACTGGGAGAAGGAAGGAAAAACTAAATCGATCTCGATAAGGCATCAGCTATAGCTAGCGTAAGCATCTGGAGCGTCCTGGAGAAGAAGGGAACGCAGAAAAGGCAGACCAAGGAGACGTCAGCAGGTGACTGCAGAAACATTGTGAGAGCTTTCAAGAAAAGCGTGTTAATATCTGTTTATGACATCAGCAACAACCTCTGGAGCAAAGATTCCCAAATTGAGGGTGGCAAGATGATTTTCGGGGTACTGAGGGGATTAGGACAGATTGTCCTGCGCCGCCTGTATGAACTGTGGGACGAGGTGCGCTTATTTGCGACGGAGATGAAGTCCCAGCTTTTTCTCCTGCATATTTGACATGCAGAACTGACTCGGCTTGTCATTTCAAGGCGAAAACAAAAGCATCATATAAGCGAGTGATAAAATCAAGAGGAAAGTGGATCGCTGGAATGTGAACGGTGAAATGGACAGGATTGATAGGTTTCCTGAACAGGAGTTAATAGAGGAAAATGAACAACATGAAGAAATCCATTACTACTCACTTTCCAGCCCTCCCTGAACACTTTAACAAGTTTTTTTTTTTTTTTCCCCCAAGGAAACAACTCCGGAAAAATGACTGGATAAGATCACAACCTGTTGCAACGCCGCAGGTCGTCTGCCATCAGACATGGAGGACACAGTGGATGAACTGTAAAGCGTCCGCACCTAAAAGACAACTTTTCATTTAAGACGCTTGCTGAAATCTGGATTCTAGTTGAGTGAAAATGTCCACAGCAATCCAGGGCCGCATCATATCTATTGGCATCGTAACAATGTTCAGATTATGGCTATTAAATTGACTTATTCTTCCACTATCATGTAAAATCATATCATGGTTGTCGGGCTCTTCTGTTCTTTTGTGCTGTTGTTGTGCCTGTGTTTGTTTATAGCAAGGCCATAAAGGCCATAAAGGTCACAAATTACAGAGATGAGCCTCAAAAATCGTAAGACAAAATTTTACAGACTGATGTGACAAAGATCCACCTTTAACTAAACGATTGGAAGGTTTGGAGAAAAACAGGATCCGCTCATGAACCCAAACATACTCCTCCTTGGACGAGGGGTGAAACGTCTTCAAGTGAAGAATTTCAAATCCAATTGCCTCGATAAGAAAGTTTTGACAAGAATTGTGCAAGATCTGCAAAACTGAGAACCTCCACAGACAAACGCAAACATACAAGCTTATCTGTGAAACCCAGCTGAGATGACATCATGGCTTAAGCTTGCATGTGATCTTCTGGAACAGCCTGATTGACCGTCATTGATTATGTTAAAATGTGATGGCACAGTAAAATGAACTCAGAAGTGCATGGAAACATTTTGTCTGCCAACTTAAAGAAAGATGCACCCAAAACACACAGTCAAAATCATGGGGGAAGATGTGGGAGGTTTTAGGCTGGCCAAGCCAATCTCCAGACTTAAATCTACAGAATGTGCATTTTACCTGCTAAAGAGGCGACTGAAAGGACAAAACCCCCAAAACAAAAAACTGAAAGAGGCTGCAGAGAAAGCATCAAAAAGCAAGACAGAAAAAGAATGCAAAAGTTTAGTTGCGTCAATGGATTGCAGGCTCGATGCAGGTATTGCAACTAGATATTCTGTAATATTCACTTTCATCTATTTTAAGTATGCGCTCCAATGCTTTTGCTCACTATCAAATTTGGCGTGTCATTACAAAACAATCTTATCTTGTAAGTTGTGCATCAAATACCACCTGATGCCACCAAGGAGCTCCACTGAACGCCACAGGAGGTCTTTCCTACCTGAGGCTATCAGACTTTTTAATTCCTCTTCCCTCAGCCGCAGGGAATGTTCAAATCTTTGTAGTTAACAGTTAACAGTTAAGACAATTTATATTTCATTGTATTTCTTATTCTTCGTCCTTCCTACTATTATCTATTACTGTTATGTTTTTACTTGAAACTCTGGCACAACAATTTCCTTCGGGATACATAAAGTTGTTCTCATCTCATCTCAAATACGGATGTAAACACCTGGCTGAAATGTTGATCTCTTGTCTCATTTTCATCTTTGGATGTCAAAACCAAATGTTTCTAGTCTGCAGCAACAATAAACGGACTGATCCTGTACTTTCGGAGTGGGCGTGTAGTCAAATCACCAACTCTAGGCTCTGATTTGCATGTCCATGAACCCTATGCAAGTCAAGGCAGGGACGCTAGACTGGCAGAGAGTTTTTTAAAAGCAAAATCTCTGCACCACCCCCGGCCCTCTGACCTGTCCTGGTCCAGTCCCGGACTCTGCCCGGGTCCTTGTGCTCCTCCCGGCTCTGCTGCAGGATGTCTCCCAGCGCCAGCATCCCTCCGCCGCTGAGCGTGTTGGTGAGCAGCAGGTAGCGGCCCTGGAAGAGCCGCCGCCAGGAGAACCGTATGCGGACCAGAAACTCTTTACCCGCCTGGGGAAGCATGTCGTCGAGTAAAGCGTGAAGAGCGCGGTCATCGGCGGTGCGTCACTTCAAGGGGAAATATTGAGGAAAAAAAAAGTTAAAAAGTCTTCAGAGTTCAAAGTTTATGCTCCGCATCGCTAGCGGCTTGACGTTGTTGAAGCTAAATGTTAGCTTGTTTGTGTTAGCTTGACTAGCAACCAGGGTTAGCCCGACGCCGACAAAACAGTTATAAAAAGACGAAACAATAACCGGGTAGGTGACTTACGTGTCCTAATTGATTACAAATTGTAGTTCAAGTTGAAATGGTCAACTTCTCGGATATGTCATTGCGTCCTTGCCGGTTTTTCCTGAGCGCCATCACGATAATACAAGACGACGAACATCAAGAAGAGTGCGAACAGGGTTTTTCTAGGGAAGTAAATTGTTAGCGCGCCCCCTGCTGGTGTGGAGGGCCCTATTATTATTATTATTATTATTATTATTATTATCATTATTGTTGTTGTTGTTGTAATCTTCTCCTCTCAGCTTTTCCCTTCAGGAGTCGCCGCAGCAAATCAACCTTTTCCATCTGACCCCATTCTCTGCATTCTCTGTCACACACTTCATATCCTATAATAATAATAACAGTGATGATGATAATAATAAAACGTGATAATAATACTAATAATTTGTATAATTGAATACCCTAAAGGTCCAGTACCAGAAGAAAAGTAAGAAAGTTTTATATACATTTTTTTTTTTTAATTGCAACTTGTGATCCAAGCTATATTTCCCCCCGGGTTGTCAAAAGCAAGCTCTAGTGATTCTGTTAAATGTTTGAGTGTCACAGTTTCCATAGGTGCATGTTCAGACACTGACTGGAGGAGGCTTTATTCGTAGATGCATCTCAATTGCATTTTAATTCCATCTTTATTATTACAAAATGTGATTTTTATAAGGACCTCCAGTGACATCACAAAATTTATGAAATTCATCCCTGAACCTGCTGAAAATGCCATATAATAAACAAATGACACCATCTTCTATGACAAGAGCACAAGAGCAAAAAAAAACAACACCTGTTAAACACATAAAGATCATATACATCAATAAATATACCAGCTGACCCACATACACCGTACCCTTTAAATCTCACCAAACATAAAGTATCACAACTCAAGGAAGTATTTGGGCAACAAACCTCAAAGTAATATCATTATGGCTTCCAAATGTTACCTAAATTACAATTACCGGACATCATTAATTGTGTACCATGTTTGAATATATTTGGGCGTTGTTTATATCTTACTTACTTTGTTCAGTTCCAATCGCTTCACATGACGTTCCCTTGCAGCATCAAGCTACCTGGTTCAAGTCAAATTTGTTGATTCTGTGTTTCTCATCTTTTTATTTTATTCACTTGAGCAATGCAGCCGCTGAAGTGGGACACATCTTATGTAAGACCGTCCCTGCTGCTTCTTTTACGTTTGCTTTTGCTGAGGTCATCATAGGTACATGTTTCCTCAGGTTTGCTCCCCTTCCTTGCAGTTTTTTTTGGTATGACCTCTTTGTTTACCACCTTGCTATCTGAGACCTGACGGCGGTAACGTTTCACCATCCTCAGATTTCCACCTCCTATGCAAGAGGTGCTGCAGACAAGAATGAGTTGTATTGCAGGCTTGTGTGGCGTGGCTGCAGCCAACAACAGCTATTGCTCATTAAACAAACAATTTACCGTCACCCGGATGTTTCCCTGACTAAAACGTTACAACTGGTGTCAGAAGTAAAGCTAAGAAAAGAAAAGCTATCCTCGCCGGCACAGTGTTCTGATGCAGTGATGGATCTTGCGATGTGTATCATGATGGAGGAGGAGGAAGAAGGGTATGCTTGCTCGACACCAGGGGGGACAGTTTGACACTCGTCGTCAGAAACAAGTGAAAAGTGAATCCTGCCGTAGGAAGGGTTAGCGAAAGCGCTTTCCCCGCACACTCGTGTCGTCAGGCAACGCGTCTGGCAAGGATGTAAACAAAGATGGCGGCGCCTGTGAACTGAAAAGCACCAGTGGAGATAAAGACTCCTAAATACGCTGGAAAGTCGGACCGGGATGGTTTCCATGCTCAGTTTGAGTTGTTGAATTGGCAAACAATATTGAAGGGGTGACACGGCGTGCATATGTGCATATGCCCAACACAGTGCAAAACCGAATTGGCACGGGACCGGTTTATCAGAACACTTTCCCCGCCTGATCCTCACGTTAGAACAGCCGGGGAGTGTGATATGACTGTCCAGCGGCCACCGTGGGGGGATAAGGTGGCTGAAATGACCGAGGGCCTCTCTGTGGCTGTGGAGCGTCGCCATTGTACAGAGGCGGCAGTCCGGCAGCCACAGCCGGACGGCCAGGCACGGCTCCGCTGGGGCTGCGGTTTTCAGTTTCTGAAAGGAAACTACCCTGCTGAGGCTAAGGCTGCGGGAAACGGAGGGGGGTCCCAATAGGCGGGACGCCACATGACCGTGTCCCAGTTCAATGCGGGGACAGAGGGCGGGACTTTGTAATGGTGGGGAGGACTTCCATTTTTCCATATTTCCATCCGCATAGAGGGTGTTCCATGTATGGCCTTGGTTGACAGCGGATCAACAGTCTCGGTGGCACGGCCTGAGTGGAGCCTGCGGGGATGCTGCTGCACCTATACGACCGCATCCACGCCGCCTGGCTCTGGTGGCGGAGTCCTCCTGGTTCTCCTCCCTTGACCTAAGGAGTGGCTACCAGCAGGTTCCACCGTCTGTCGAGGCCCGGCCAAAGACACTGGAAAAGGACTGTGGCAGTTTAAGGTTCTGCGGCCACATTTGTGCGCCTTATGGAGAGGTTGTTAGCGGGCGCGCCTCGCTCTGAGTGTCAGGTGTTCCTGGACGATATCCTCACCTATGGCAGCTCATTTGACGCAGCTATGGCTGCACTGGTGCTGCAACGGAAGCTGCGTCCTGATAAGTGCAAGTCGCTGTGCCAGGATGTAACCTTCCTGGGGCATCGGGTTGGGGGCGAGGAGAAGGTTAGCATCATACGTGAGTGGCCGACCCCTGCAGACCAGAAGGCACCTAAGAGTTTTTTAGGGCTGTCTTGCTATTACAGGAAGTTTGCGCAGGGGGTTTCATACATTGCTGCTCTCCTGTACAGGCCTCTGCAGAAAGACCAGACTTTCCTCTGAGCCTTTCGAACACTGCAGCAGGCCCTGACAAGGCACCGGTCCTCACAGCCCCTGATCCTAACTTACACTTAGTTCTGGGCACAGATGCGAGCGGAGAAGGGTTAGGGCTGTAGTGGTAGTGGTGTTTTCTATTCGACATTTTAAATACTACCGACACCGTGACCTCAGAGAGGAGAAGGGAGACGGACCGGTGCTGCAGTCGGGTGAGGGGTTGAGATGCGAGCTGAGCAGGGAGCTACGGGTGGCGGCGACAAGATCCAGACTTGTAGCCGGTGATGTTGCTCGCAAGGGCCCACGGGGGCCAGTCTAGGGCCTGCCTGCAACAGTTTCCAGCGGGGGAGCCGATGCAGCGGGTAGGGGTAGATGTCATCGGGCCGTCGCCGTGCACGGAGAGAGGCAATCGCTATATTCTAGTGGACTATTTCACGAAATGGCCCGAGGCCTGTGCACTGCCCGATCAGGAAGCGGAGACAATAGTAGATGCACTGCTTGTGGGGAAGTTTAGTCGGCTCGGCGTCCCGGAATCCATCCATGGCGACCGCGGCAGACATTTTGAGCCCGAAGTGCATCGCTTGGGCATCACAAAGACCTGCACAACACCACTCCACCCCCAGGTTGATGGACTGGTGGAAAGGTTCAATCATACTCTGAGGGAGCAGTTGTCCATACTGACGTCCGACCGCCAGCGAGACTGGGATCTGCACTTACCCCTTGTTTTGATGGCGTGCCGCACAGCGACCCAGGAGAACGTTGGGGTTTATGTTGATGCTTGTTTTCTGTGATTTTAGGGGTTTCTGGGAATTTTGTGAGTGTGGTTTGGGGTGCAATGAATTCTGTTTTTGTTTTGTTTTTTTTACCTGGGATTGAGGGGGAACTGTAAGTTGTATTGCATGCTTGTGTGGCGTGGCTGTGGCCAACAACAACTATCGCTCATTAAACAGACGTTTTACCATCACACGAGTGTTTCCCTGACTAAAACACTACAATATCTTCCTCGTCTGGCTTAGAAAACAAGTCCTTCATTATTGCAGCTACTTACAATAATAATAATGTTGCTTTGCAAAGTTTGCTGCAATTCTGCATTTGTAAAACATGGTGTAGAAAGGTATGGATATTATGACAGTGGTATATTCTAGTGTGTGAAAACGGCAGGGATGTTCACTGACCTGCTCATCAGTAATTCAGTCCGTCCGGCAGCGATCATCAATAATAAATGGCAGGTTGAACGAGGAGGAATATTTCAGATCGGTTTGCAGCGAAGCTCCTGATTGGTTGCGCAGACAATCAATCATCCGCCCACCTGTCACTCATTTCTACGTTAGCGCTGTAGTGTAGCTAAGCAGCTGTGAAGCGACTGAAATACCGGAAGTACTTTTTTCCTTCAAAATAAAACACATGAATGAAATGTAAATATACCAGACGAGTAAGATTCTTTGGCGGCCTTTTCGTGATTTTAACTTTAACTGAGATTTATTTAGATTAATAATTTTCAACATATTAACAATAGCCTTTTGAAATTCTCGTAATAGTTTAACGATACCTTTTAGCTGGAAGCATTAACCGGATCTTTACCTGCCTGTGTTTTTCAGCTTGACAGTAGTGTTGTTTCTGCGGGTGCTGGACGCGTTGGATAGCTGCCGGAAAGAAAATCAAAAAAGGTTTGATTTCATCCTATTTCATTCATTTTTATCCTCCGTATTTCTGAAAATCAACATAATTTTATGTGCTATTGAAATGCTGCAAGCAGCCTTGGAAAAAAAAGCAATTAACAGCGATAAATATGAACCAGGCGGTCTTATTTCAGATTAAAATGCATCCTCACTATGAGATGGTTTTATCAGAACGGCTGCTTTTCAGTGTGAAAAGCTGTTTTATATGTTGGTTTGAGGTCGAGTGGGGAAAACGTTAGAGGTGATGGTGGAGTGAATCTCTGGTGTGACTCAGGGCCCCGTCCTGCGGGAAAAGGCGTTTCACCGTCGGATCCAAATGGATCAGAAAAGCAAATTTAACCTTTTCTTTTGCATAGATTCATTCTGTCACACATATATTATCTTACACATGCAAATGCGCTGTACAGACATTCATTTTTTTTCATTGTGATTGTCAATCTCATAACACGGTCGTGGTGTTTTTGGCAATATTGCAATGTTGAGGGCATCTCCTCCATCGGATGGACAGAACTGAGCCATACGAGCGCAATTAGTCACGCTGGTTCGACCAATCAAAGCTCGACTGGTGCCATTTATATGCCAATGTATTTCCCATAATTACAACATCTATCTATCTGTCTATCTGTCTGTGTGTCTGTGTGTGTGTGTGTGTGTGTGTGTGTGTGTGTGTGTGTGTGTGTGTGTGTGTGTGTGTGTGTGTGTGTGTGTGTGTAAAGATAGACAGGACACCAGATTGGAGGAAAAAAATCAAAAATTTGTGTTTGAGTGTGAATTCATTGAAAGCCTCTGAAAAGATTAATAGTTATGCTTTTAATTCTTTGCTTATTGCTTATTTTTTTCCTAATGCACATTCATGTACGCAGAACTGTCTCGGAAAATTAGATTATTGTGATAAAGTTCTTTATCTTCTGTAATGCAATTACAAAAACAAAAATGTCAGACATTGTGGATTCATTACAAATACCTGATATATTGCAAGCCTTTTATTATTTTAATATTGCTGAACATGGCTTACATCTTAAGAAAACTCAAAAATCCTATCTCAAAACATTAGAATATCACAAAAAAGTAATTTTTTGTTTTTTTAATTGCATTACAGAAGATAAAGAACTTTATCACAATATTCTAATTTTCTGAGACAGTCCTGTAAGTGCAAAAATGATAAACTGTAGTTTATGCCAAGAAAGGATGCGGCTTTTACTATCTACCGCAACTCAAGCGCTGATTCAGCCATCTGATTAAAAACAATTAGGTTAAGTGCGACGCAGACCAGGAGGGTTTTAAATTCTCATTTAAATAAGTCTAAAGAAGTCTGCAGTTTGCATCTGCACTTTCTCTGCTGACAGGACTGAAACTGTCAGTCAGACCCGAAGGCAACGGAGGCACATCTGCTTATTTCCATCTCAGAACCCCCTCCTGCCTCCCCAATCCCTGTGATAAAAACCACAGCCGGCTACGACCAGATACCCTGAGTTAGTATTTCTTTTTGAGTCTTAATATCCGCAAGGCGAGGCCTGAAAATCTGCAAGAAATTCCCTAAAAATAAGTAAGATTTGGAGACAAAAATTCTATAATAATAATATGTTAACATATCGTTCAGCTGTAATTTTTAATGATTTAAAATGTAATCAACATTAAGAATACTAATTAATGTGGATATCATCTATGTTAAAAGGGGAAATACACAAATAAAGCTGAGACATCAAATGAAAAAGGCAAATATTCAAACAGTGAAGATTCCTAGATGTTTTAATAGATCATTTGATTTTTAATATTGGGGAAAAACTTGTATAGTGATAATAAAAATATTATATTAACATATCGTTCAGCCCTGAGTTTACTTGATCAAAATTAAGAATATGAATTATCATGGATAAAATCCATTTTAGAAATGGGAAATAAACAAATAAACATTAGACATCAAATGAAAAAGGCAAATATTCAAGCAGTGAAAATTCTTACATTTCTATATGGATCATTTGATTTTTAATATTCGGGAAAAAATGATATAATTATGGTAATATTATGTAAATATCGTTTATTCGAGTTACTTAATCAACATTAAGAATATGAAATAACATGGATAAAAATCCATTTTAAAAATGGGAAATAAACAAATAAACATGAGACATCAAATGAAAAAGGCAAATATTCAAGCAGTGAAAATTCTTACATTTCTATATGGATCATTTGATTTTTAATATTCGGGAAAAAATGATATAATTATGATAATATTATGTAAATATCGTTTATTCGAGTTACTTAATCAACATTAAGAATATGAAATAACATGGATAAAAATCCATTTTAAAAATGGGAAATAAACAAATAAACATGAGACATCAAATGAAAAAGGCAAATATTCAAACAGTGAAGATTCCTACGTTTCTATACAGATCCTTTGATTTTTGATATTGGGGAAAAACTTGTATAATAATATTATCTTGACATATCGTTCAGCCCTGAGTTAAATTAATCAACATTAAGAATATGAATTATCATGGATAAAAATCCATTTTAAAAATGGGAAATAAACAAATAGACATAAGACATCAAATGAAAAAGGCAAATATTCAAGCAGTGAAGATTCCTACATTTTTTTATAGATCATTTGTTTTTTATTTTGGGACAAAAATTCTATAATAATGTTATGTTAACATATTGTACAGCTGTAATTTATAATGATTTAAAATGTAATCAACAGTAAGAATATGAATTATCATGGATAAAAATCCATTTTAAAAATAAGAAATAAACAAATAAACATGAGACATCAAATGAAAAAGGCAAATATTCAAGCAGTGAAAATTCTTACATTTCTATATGGATCATTTGATCTTTAATATTGGGGAAAAAAATGATACAATTATGATAATATTATGTTAACATATCGTTCAGCCCTGAGTTACTTAATCAAAATTAAGAATATGAATTATCATGGATAAAATACATTTTAAAAATGGGAAATAAACAAATAAACATGAGACATCAAATGAAAAAGGCAACTATTCAAGCAGTGAAAATTCTTACATTTCTATATAGGTCATTTGATTTTTATTTTGGGACAAAAATTCTATAATGATAATATGTTAACCTTACGTACAGCTGTAATTTTGAATTATTTAAAATGTAATCAGCAGTAAGAATATGAATTATCATGGATAAAAATCCATTTTAAAAATAAGAAATAAACAAATAAACATGAGACATCAAATGAAAAAGGCAAATATTCAAGCAGTGAAAATTCCTACATTTCTATATGGATCATTTGATTTTTAATATTTGGGAAAAAAAATATGATAATATTATGTTAACATATCTTTCAGCGCTGAGTTACTTAATCAACATTAATAATATGAATTATCATGGATAAAAATCCATTTTAAAAATGGGAAATAAACAAATAGACATCAAATGAAAAAGGCAGATATTCAAGCAGTGAAGATTTCCTTATTTCTTTTTGACTGAGCTATTTCCATCCCCGTCCTGAATTCACCTGCAGCGACGGGAAGCGTCCCCCGCATCGTGACTGCTCGCCTCTCCGCTGCACTGTTTGCCGTGGCAAAGAAAAGGATGAAGAGATGCTATATTTAGCCGCCCTACTCCTCTCATCTGCATCCACGCGCTTCCTCGAAAAGGAGGCGTGCGATTGGCAGAGAGGGCGGGAAAAAAAAAGGAAAAGTGTGTGTGTGTGTGTGTGTGTGTGTTGGGGGGGGGGGGGGTCCTCAGGAAGCCTAGGAGGACTGTGGCTGCAGAGCACTGCAATCTGCAGGAGACATCTTCTCGGTCGGTGAAGGCTAAAGAACCGTGCGCCGCTTCTTTACGCATGATAACTTTATGGGAACCGCTGTCGTAACAATAAATGTCGAATAAATCAATTTCTCTCGGATGTCATCCGGTGCTCCGGAACAATAACCAGTGACGCTGATATGGGCGCCGCTGAAAAAAATAAAGCGAACGCTAAAATAACACTTCCTAGAATCTGAATGGATGAAATAGTCTTATGAAATACTTTGTTGTTTACAAAGTGGAATGTACTTAAAACACCAAAATGATCAATGGAAATGAAATGTATGAACCCGTGGATGTGAAAACACACTCCCGGCTGATCCAACGTTGATGTAACGTCCTTAAAACAAGTCCAAATCAATCCGTGGACACTTCGATTTCACACAAGTGCGATCGACTTGCAGTAACATTGTATTGTTTAATTGTTCCCTTTATTTTTGTGGAGCAAACTGGCGATTGATTCTTTTTAAAAATGGCTCCACGGCGTCAGACCCGAGACGTCAAGTCCCCTCCGACTTGAATGCTCACTATAAGCTGGAAAGTGAGTTTACATACGTCGTTTTGTGTCCGCGCTCGTCGCTCCGAAGCGGATTTCGTAAGAAGACATGATGATTTGCGTTTCTGTCTTGCTCTCTTCGCAAAGCAACTCTTGTTCTTAAAGTCGGCGACTCTTTAATCTCCTCCGGCGTGCACGGTGACGCTCGTGTCGGAGGTCACGTTATCACCTGCCTGCGGTTCGTCTCCCTGTCAGCTGAAGGGACGCCTGTTTCGCCTTCTTTTTTTTTTTTTTTCAGATTCCGACCCCGACCCGTTATCTCAGCAGCCTACGTGGAAAAAAGTCACAGGGGTCACAGGTCAAATGACCCCTGACCTTTAAACGAAAATAGCCATAACTCCCCCAACCGTATTGATTTTCTTTTTTTTTTTTTTTTTTTTATGGCACGGTCCAAGGGGCCGAGCATTCCAGCAAATTTTTGTTTTCTTCATTTTATTCTCCTGGCGTTTTTATATACTGCTCAAAAAAATAAAGGGAACACTTGAACAACACAATGTAACTCCAAGTCAATCACACTTGTGTGAAATCCTAGTGTCCACTCAGGAAGCAACACACATTCATTTTGACTTGTTTTAAGGACATTAAATCAAAGTTGGATCAGCCTGGAGTTTGTTTTTACACTTTAATTTGGAGTGTGATTCCTAATCCAGACCTCCATGGGTTGATACAATTGATTTCCATGGATCATTTTTGTGTGATTTTGTTGTCAGCACATTCAACTGTGTAAAGAGCAAAGTATTTCATAAGAACATTTCCTTCATTTAGATCTAGGATGTGTTTTTTAAGCGTTCCCTTTATTTTTTTGAGCAGTGTATTTAGAATGTTATCTCTCAGGCTCCTGAAAGAGCGAGTCTTTGCCAGGGTAGATGGAAACCTTGCCCCCCTCCATCAGTAACCTTCTCCTCAGAAAGGACGAGGGATGCGTTCCCTGCGGCGACAAATAAATACATGTCACCGAACGCGGCCTCTCCAGAGATAAGCTTCACAAATATCGATCTTTTTATCGCAGCATTATTATTCTCGTGAAAGATCTTTCTCCGCTCGCGGTACTTTCGGGGTTCTTTTTTTTTTTTTTAATTGTTAACGACTCTTGAATTCTGCATTGAATTCCAGGGAGGCGTCTATTTGTATTTTTATTTTTGTTTATATAAAAATGTGCTCACATTGCAAAATTTTACCGTGTCTTTAAAATAACAATTGAAAATCTTGAGTCTTGATTCTTGAGCGCGTAAATGATGGAGGGGAAGTCATTCACTGATTCGGCTCGCGAGCTGCAAAAAGAATTTAGAATAATTAAATTTATTTAAACGTCAAAGAAAGTGTTGCTAAATTCAGTTTTAAAGATGTATTTGTCTTTATTTTGATGCGGTAGCAGCCTATTTGTGTCACATCTGGTCCATCTGACTGCTCTGTCGTTTTAATTTTTTTAATTTTTACCACGTTGTCACGTTTATTGTTTTACTTTTATTCTTTCTTTTGAATTTGTATTTTAAGCAGAAGAAGAATAAGAAGAAACTTTTGAAGAAACTTTGTGTAAAGTTCTCCATCCATGGGTCAATGTGCGCGTTTGACTTATTTATTTTAAGACAATCAGACCTTTTAAATATATATATTGATATATATAATATTATACATATATATATATATATATATATATAGTATATATGGGCACACAGACTTATATAATCATATTTCATATTTAATTAACACTATGTATATATAATGCAAACTCTGTTTTACTGCATGCACAGCATGAGATGGATAAGTTACTAAGAACAAACTGATAATTTTGAAATTCTTTTTTTTTTTGGTAGTTTCTTGATTATTTTGATGTAATATTGTAATTTTCAGGGGAATTTTTGACATTACTATTAAACTGCTACAGATTTCCAATTATTTAGTTTAGTTTTTTTTTTTTTTTTTCACAAATTATTCAGGTGATTTTAAAACGTACAGTCGAAGCACTACTTCTTGTCTGACTAAGAAATGTCTGAAAATTTGAAGTGTTTATAAAAATGTTGGAAACGTCACATTCCGAGCACGCCGGTGCGTTTTATTGGCCAGCGCTTTGGGAAGTCCAGTGATGTAATTCCACAAATTATCAAATCAAGTTATTACATAGGTGGAGCCTCCTGTTTGCATGTCCTTGCAAGTTTCCTCGTGCAAAAGTGAACCCTGGTTAGATCCTTGCACGGCAGCTTTGCCGCCAATGGGGTGTGAATGCGCTAGAATATGTGATGAAATGAAAACGTATGCGTTTTTTTTCACGATGGCGGTCTGAAACACCACAACTCACCCCATTTCCTCCTCATCATCCAAGCAGAAGGAGTCCACCGCATCCTGCGGGCTGAGAGACTTTTGCATAATGAACATTTGTTAATGAGCGTGGGGTTTAGCGCAGCGGCTTCGGCCTGCCCGCTCGCTCCCGGATCAAACCAGCGTTGAGCGAAGGTTAAGCCAACTCCCGTCTCCTCGGATTATCTCCGAGACGCAGAGGGAAGGCCGCGGAAAAGCCCGGCGCTCCGAAACCCGCGACGAGCGCTTAAAACGGCCTACGTATGTGAGAGCGTTTGACAAGAGCTTTAAATAGTCACCGTTTTTTTTTAACCTTGTTTTACCAGCCTCTTGTCAGAAATTGTCAAAAAAATTGAAGCTGTTGAACCAACCCTGGCTCCCACATCCCGCTGTAGAGGAGAAAAATAATGTCAAATTGTCGTTCCGTCAGCCGCTCAGCTCGGAGTCGAGTACCGGTTTCCACACGAGTAACACGAGCGGTTTCCAATTAGCCGCACACCAAAAAGCGGTGTTGTGTTCAAGCGTGACCCCCTTCCTGCAGCCACGGTCACGCTGTCACACTATCCTTTCGTCGACAAACGATATCGTACAACCGACAGGCTCCTATCAAGCAAGCTGATTGGTCGGCTGCACTCCGTGTGCCACTGACAGTGGGTTTGTTGTGTGTCCAGCGGATCCGGACACCCATACTGACCTCCCTGGAGGTCCAAGATACACACTATTTGGCCAAAAGTATTTGCGTACCTGCCTTGACTCGCATATGAACTTCTGACATCCCATTCAATATGTCGTGGGTCCACCATTTGCAGCCGGAACAGCTTCAGCTCTTCTGGAAAGGCCGTCCACAAGGTTCAGGAGGGTGTTGATGGCAATTTTAGGTCCTCCAGAGGTCACATGCTGATGTTGGACAGGAAGCCCTGGCTCTCAGTCGCCGCTCTCTATGGGGTTGAGTTTGGGAATGTCTTTATGGAGCTTGCTTGGAAAGGGAAGGGTCCAGCTCCAAACTGTTACCGCAAATTTGGGAGCATGGAATTGTCCAAAATGTCTTGCGATGCTGAAGCTTTCAGAGTTCCTTTCGCTGGGACTAAAAGGGCAAGAACAAGCCGGCACCATCCCCCTTCCACCATCCCCCCTTCCAGCAAAGCCTCAACATCAGGACAAAGAAGCAAACAGGTATTGATGCATCTTTCAAGATGGCGGGCGGGAGGACGCTGGCGCGTTTGGCTGCCGCTTCCCGCTCTCCAAACAACCAACTAAACCAAAGACAAATCGCTCTATAGCTACCGTTACTGTTTCGGTTTCTCCACCAATCCACCTGGATCTCACAACCGTGACATCTCCCTGGGGCTGTATGTGTTCTGCTGCTGGACTTACCACCTGCCGGACGCTGGACTGGTTGAAGGGTGCAACCATCAGAACCATCGGGAGTAACCGCCACTGCTGCCTGGGTACGGCTCACCTGGACAATCCCCGGCAAGCTCCCGGTGTCGCTCCAAACCGCCAGGTGAAGCTAGCCGACCCGAGTAGGCTGGCTGGCTGGCTAGCCGGCTAGCCTCTCGAAACTCCGGATCCCGACGATTACCTGAGTACGCTGGCTGGCTAGCTAGCCAGCCACCTGAGCAGGCTGGCTGGCTAGCTAGCTGGCGACCTGAGCGAGCTGGCTGGGTAGCTAGCCTCTCGAAACTCTGGTTCCCAACGGCCACCTGAGCAGGCTGGCTGGCTAGATAGCCGGCGAGCTGAGCCAGCTGGCTGGCGAGCTAGCCTCTTGAAACTTCGCATCCCGACGGTGACCTGAGCAGGCTGGCTGGCGAGCTAGCCAGCGAGCTGAGCAGGCTGGCTGGCGAGCTAGCCTCTCAAAACTCAGCATCCCGACGGCGACCTGAGCAGGCTGACTGGCTAGCTAGCCGACTAGCCTCTCGAAACTCCGGATCTCGACGACGCCTAGCAAGACAGCATTTCCATCGGCCGAAACCTGCTTGCTCCTCCTGCTCCACCATCTCTCCCTCCACCAGCAACCATCTCCGACATCCAGCTCCGGCACTTGCCTCCTCACCGCTCGGCTATGAAACTCGGCTGCACACCGAAGCAGCTTCTCCAGCTTGTCCCTGGACTGTGCCATGAAAAGGCCTCTACAAATCTTATGTATTATTATTATTATCATCTCACTGTTGCCTTCGTCATTCAACCCGTAAGAACCGTCAACAAGGCCGCAGCCCTAAATCTTTCCTGGGATCCATCGCCGCTGGACGGCGTCCCTCACACAGGACGTCGGGGAAGGGTCGGCGCTCCTCCATTATTCAGGAGGCGTCGCTCTGTTCCTTCATGTAAGCCGATACGAGGGCGCAGTTGTTTTGTTTGTCCTTTATTCCCAGAGAGCTCTAGAGTTTCGCCGCAGTCACATTAAGATAACGGTCTAAATATAGAGCCGGTGGTCCGCCGAGAGTCTGAGCCATGTGAGCTGAAGTCTGGTCCTCCTCTGGAGATAGCAGCGTTTTTGTTTTTTTTTCTGTTTTTCCTCTGATGGTTTGAGTGTTTTCTCGCTGCACCAACTTTTGCAACAGATGAGGCTGATTGTTGCGGAAGGGTCGTCAGAGGTGACGGAAATGCAGCGGGTTGTGGGTGATGATGTTGAGATGGACGGCGGCAAGGGATAAGTTGGGTTCAACAAGATGGACCAAATACCGCAAGTGGATGATAAGACGCATCACCAAGCTTGTAAAAACCCAGTCTACCGTGGTTCTGACCAGTGTAGCTGCCTCTGAAAGTAATGTCAAGTCAGCGTGCAGTGGGGAATTGCCCCTTTTTGGGACTTTTTGGGACGATTTTCAATCTTGTATTTAGAGTTTTTCAGATTTTCAGGTTGTTTTTTTTTTTGCCCCAAAACAGGCGCTTCACTGCATCCCCCTTGGGTTCCAGGAGGGTTTGTACATACGCGCTTTCGACATCGCGTCACCTGCACAGGGTTGCACATACGTACGTGCTTTCGTCATCCGGGCGATGGTTAGAGAGGCTTCTCTCTTCATATTCAGAAATATCTGAAGGTAAACTGACATCTTCAATGTAGATAATTTCACCCGTGATCAATCTTACATGTACCTTCCTCGTAGCTAATGTAGCTCGACGGAACATCTTCGTGTTTATATCGACACCCATCGGTTGCAAGTTGTATCGCAATGCAAATGTAAATTGTGACAATTGTCTAGTCACCTGTTAAATGACCAGTTTAATGGGTCACCTTTGTTGTATTCCAAAAGTTGCCCCTTTTCATGAAGGCATCGTGCCGCGTTTGTAAGCACGAAGGCCTTTTCGTGGCAAAATTATGCTTTTAGGTTTCCTGTGCCGAGGATATAAAGTGGTATGTGAATGGGACCGGATTAAAAACATTCATGATGGTTAGAATTCTGTGCCATCCTAATGACGGGATTGTTCACTCATTGCCCAAACTGACCGATATGAAATAGTTTCTTTTACAACATAACCCAGTCTAAGAATCTCACAAGTAGCAGTGAAACAATACAAAGTGACAATGAAGGGCTGGAGGTCACAGCCGTCTCTGGAGAGAGGGAGGCGATTTTAACTGGTAAAATAAGAATTATTAGAAAAAAAAAAAAAAACACGAGAGATTACTACTTTAGCGGTTAGCGCTTCCGCCTCACAGCAACAAGGTCCAACCGTCCGATTCGGACACAGGAGGTTCATACCACACTCGAACGTATCCATCATCGAGATCGGGTATCCTTAAAGACGTCAACAGTCCCACGGTAACGTTTGGTACTCTTTAAATCAAAGTTTTCTTCACATCTGTCCACAGATGGCGTCGGCAACAGCAACCTATGGGCAGAAGGAGTCCTCGGACCAGAACTTCGACTACATGTTTAAGATTCTGATCATCGGCAACAGCAGCGTGGGCAAAACGTCCTTTTTATTCCGTTACGCTGACGACTCCTTCACGCCCGCTTTCGTCAGTACGGTGGGCATCGACTTCAAGGTGAAGACCATCTACAGGAACGACAAGAGGATCAAATTGCAGATCTGGGTAAGATATCTATCGAGTTTCACTGGGTAGGAATGAAGCGTGAGCGTGTTTTCTTGTCAGAGCAACAAGGAAGTTGGAGTAATAAGAATCCGAGGGAGTTTTATTGGAGTCAGAACTCCAGTTTCGGGTCGGCTTCATTGATCGGATGATATTACGTAGTCATAACTCACATCGATGCAACTCATCTGAACTTGCAATTGCCAGTTTTTACCAGTGGTTTGCCATCAGGGCCTGCAAGGCCTTCTCTGCTGGCCTGAAAAAATATCTGGAACACAGACTGATTTTAATTGTATTTCGTCCATGAATACTTATTAAATAATCCAAATATTCTGTGCGCTCCCTCTCATGTGTGTGACATGTATGTCTCCAGACATGTATGTTTATGAAATGCTTCCAGACATGTATGTTCATATTAAGGCATTTAACCAATCACATATAAGCCATTATTTGTTGCCAGATTAGGGTCAAAGTCAAAGAAATCTGCCTGTAGGCCTTCAGAACCAGATTCAATGGCGCTCTAGAAAAAAATAAGTGTTAACGAAACTGTTACTTCAACCAATCAGACTTTGAGTTGTGACACCAAGGCCTTCTAGAAGGCTACGGTAACGTCAGTGCATCACACGCCCTTTGATTGGATAATCAGAGAGTGTACTAGCCAGAACTAGCAGGCCATAGGGAGCTGCACAAACACAAATATAGTAGTGCTGATATATTAGCTAATTTGTCAACTGGTGATGGATGAAAGAAGAGAAAACTAGATGTGGTTGCAGATTTATTGTCAAGGCCATTTTCAAAAAAAGCTGGACGTCGTAATGAAAGGTCGGGCAATTCCGAAGCGATCGAATCCAGGAATGGGCTCCGGCCCGCCCATGACCCCGAGTGCAGGATAAGCAAGTTAGATAATGAATCAGCGAGTACTGTCTGCATTGCACTTCTGCGGTATCTCTTCACTTGATGATGCTTTTTCTGTGAACCCTCTGGAGAAAAGAGCCATTTCGTCTCGACCGACGGTTACGTGGCTTTGACATCAGGCATCCGGTTGCTTAGAAACCTTTTTATGTCAGATCATATCCTTTCACACGCCTTGCCTGTCCACGTAAAACCCGGACCCCTTTGGACGAGTCTCCGTTTACGAGCATTTAACACCCACATTTTCATCTAGTTTGGACAAAATCAGTTTGTTGATTGCGTCGCATTGCTTGCGTGTTGATTCCCGGGAAGAGGAAGCGACGAGCAGCAGAAAAGTAGACGTTGCGGATCATGACGAGCGTTTCCGTGCATCGTCGAAATCCCCTCCGATAGCGAGTGATGACTCTCCCAGTGCCGATCGTAAGGAGGCCGGAATGAACCAATCAGAGGATGACGGCGCGCTGCATTCCCCCTCCCCCACCGATAGCATCTTATTAGCCGCGCATGCAGTGCCCAACCCCCCACGCAGCCGCACCGATGACTCAAGCGAAACCGAAAGAACGCGTTTCACAAGAGGCGGTTAACCTTGTTTCATTTTGACGCTCGCCGTACGACCGCGTCGGCCTTTCGGTGAACCCGAGGCGTAGCGGCGTGCACGCGTGACCCCGGGGAACATGCTTCTTTTTGCCGTGCTGCTATAAAGCGTGTTTGTGGAGGTTCTCCGTCATCCACGTCTCGGTGGATTCTTGTGGAAATGTTCTGGTCTTGAGTTGCTTCACTTTTTAAGACGTTTCAAGGGGAGTTTCCGAATATGATATAATATATATATATACTGCTCAAAAAAAATAAAGGGAACATTCAAACAACACAATGTAACTCCAAGTCAGTCTCACTTGCATGAAATCAAACTGTCCACTTGTCCATTTTGACTTGTTTTAAAGACATTACGTCAACCTGGAGTGTGTTTTTACACTTTTATTTGGAGCCCAGGCCTCCATGGGTTCATACATTTCATTTCCATCGATCATTTTGGTTGGATTTTGTTGTCGGCACATTCAGCGATGTAAAGAACAAAGTATTTCATGAGAATATTTCATTCATTCACATCTAGGATGTGTTATTCTTAGTGTTCCCTTTATTTTTTGGAGCAGTGTATGGATCTCTGTAATCCATATATAAAAGAAAGACAATATTGATAAATAATGTTTCAGTAAATTGTATGTACTCGTACCAAGTACTAGTGATAATTTACTATATACTATTATACTATAACTGAAATGATCTGTATTGAGATGGGAAAAACTGTACATACAAAACATCTTTTATAGACATTCCCTTCAAAAATATCACTCGTTCAAGTTCCGTTAGAATAATGTGCCGACAAGGCGAGCGCAACAAATTCAGGAAATTTGTATTTTTACTTTTTAGTCGATTCTTTTTCAAAAGAAACTTCAGCAAAGGCGTTTCAGCCGTTCAGCAAAAGTGAAAAGTAGCCAAAGTCGTATCAGCCTGGACTGTCGGCTCATTCAACGACGTAAAGAACAAAGTATTTCATAAGAATATTTCATTTCATTCAGATCCAGGATGTGTTATTCTAGCCTTCCCTTTATTTTTTGAACAGTATATTTAGGCCGGTCCGATGGCTGTGGGGTTCCAAAGGATTTTAGAAATCCCTGGTTAGATTCTCGTCTCCAAGTGTTGTTGAGCAACACACTGAACCGCTGATGGACGGCAGCCGACTGCGCAATAATTCTTAAGTTATTATAACTGCGGGGGTTTCGGGCGGGTTTACGTTTCTTGTCGTGTGAACGGAAGGGCGGATCTGCAGAAACGAAGCGTAAGGGGGTCGTATCTGGAATGTGAAAAGGTAAAGGGAAACAAATGAGACAAAACCTGTTGGATCCCGTGAACCGACGCTCATCTTTAAGGGAAGAAATTCCAAAAAATAAAAATCCATTTGCCACGACAACAAGATTTGGAATAGAATTCGAGTGTGCGCAGAGTATTAGCTCTATAGTGTAGGTTTTTGTGTTTCGCGCCAAGCATGCACACACACACACACACACACACACACACACACAGCACAGAGCAGGAGATATGAAGTGCAGAGAACAAACCCTCAAGAGACAACATGGAAAAATATTTAGCAGGAACGATAAGAAAGGCGGTGAGTGATGAGCGAAAGTCACCCGAAAGCTAAGATGAGGAAATATGACGAAAAGAATTTAGCGCTTGGCTTCACTGTGATGACCACGAAGTTAATGGCGCTGATCAAGTTAAATTATTATTATTATTATTTTTATTTATTGATTTGATTTCATTTTATTTTGCGGGATCAAATGGTTCAGTCAAAAAATGTTTTTAGTTTAAATCAGGATTAGATTGTTTCAGGCAAATGGATGCACTTTAAATCTTTCCTGTTACAGACTTATAGTTATTTGTTGCAAGTTGATCCATTTTTTTTTCCTTTTTACCTTTTTTTCTTTTTCCTTTTTTCTGTTTTCTTTTCTTTAAGTGTCCTGAGTTAATGTAGCTGGTCAATTTGAATTTATCGTTATTTCTATTTATTGATTTTATTTTTATTATTTTTTTCAGTATCAAATGGTTCAGTCAAAAAATAGTTTAAATAAGGATTAAATTGTTTTAAATTTCAGGCAAATCGATGCGCTGTAATTTTTTTCTGTTACAGACTTATAGTTATTCTTTGATGCAATTTGATCAGTTTTTTCCTTTTCATTTTCTTTTCCTTTTTTCTTTTCTTTCAGTGTCCTGAGTTAATGTTGCTGATCAATTTGAATTTATCATTATTTTTATTTATTGATTTCATTTAATTTCATTTTTCAGTATCATACGGTTCAGTCAGTCAAAAAATGTTAATAGCGTAAATAAGTTGTTTTTTTTTTATTTCAGCAAATCGATGCACTTTAAATGTTTTCTGTTACACACTTAAAGGTTTTTTTTTGCTTCAAGTTGATCTATATTTATTTTCTTCAAGTTTAATTAGGATACAACATGATATAGAGGTTCACATAGACCAATTTCATAGACTAATGATACTATTTATAGTCACGTCGACGAGTGAATCCTTTAAAAAAGGATCTCATGTGTGAAAAATGTCATCTTTCGAACGTAATTCTGCGGCAAAATCAACATATTTCCAATGTAGAGCAAAAAAAGAGCACCTTCATGCAAATAAGATGCGTTTCATAAGTGCAATGTTTAATTGCAAAGCAAGATGTCGGTGTTTTTAAGTCAAATAACCCAAATGTAATATTAGTCATTATAAAAGGAGCTGACCTCTGAGAGCCGTGATGTTGGACCAGAGGGGTTGAAGACGTTCACCCCGGCCCAGATCCGGCCCGAAGGAGACCAAGAGGAACAGGCAAGGTCACCGGTTTGGCAGAGCGTGTCATGACGCCCGCCGGCACATTTGAAAAGCAACCGACATCGTTTTAACAAAGATTATCCTGTAAAACTGCTAGAATAACGCATAAAAAGTAAGTAATAATATGCCTCCGGTGTTTGTGAGATGTTTCAGGTACGAGCCAGTGAGAAATGAAAAAACAGATTAGAAAACTCATTAAAAAATAATGAGACAATTCATGTAAAACTGAATTATAAACAAGTGGGAGCGCTTGTAAACTGCCTATTGTGTGTGTAATATACATATTTTTATTATTTTCCAGTCCACATGTGTCAAACTCAAGGCCTGCGGGCAAAATGTGGCCCGCCACGAAAATAAGTCGGGGCGCTTGTTAACTGCCTGTGGTGTGTTTAAAATACATATTTTTATTATTTTCTTAATTTCCAAAATGGGTTGATGTAAGGGTCAGGAAAATGAATTGTTGAGGGGATTCTTGTTTATTCATTCTATATCTTATCTGTCTGTATTGTCACGTATTTATGGATGTGCTTGAGTCAACAAATTGAAATGAGGTGAACGAACAAAACTAAGCTAAACATTTTTCCACATTTGAGGCCATATTGTGGCGTGCAAGGCGGCTTTGGACGTTTTTATAACCAAGACAGTTTAGTATTGAAGCATTTGACCTTGTAGAACACGTGTCAAACTCAAGGCCCGCGGGCTAAATGTGGCCCGTCGTGTCATTTTATGTGGCCCGCAAGCCTAAAAAGTCTGATTGTCTGAAAATAAATAACTCAAACGTGCACGTTGACCATAAACGACATTTCCCATAATTCATGCCGATCTTGTTACCCGCCAAGTGACGGCATCCCGCCATTAGATCCCAGCGTATCCGCGCTTTTAACCCGTCAACAAGTAGAATTGAGAAATCCAAATGTCCAGGAAGAGAAAAGTTTCTGCAGATGGAAGGCTGTTCCAAGAAAGAAGGGAAGGCCAGTACGTGTTTGCGCTTCAAAGAAAAAGCAGTGTGTCTTTTGTGTTCGGAGGCAGCGTCGTTTGTCAAAGAGTCCAATCTACGACCAGACACGTGGCTAAGTATGCTAAAGTTAGCCTTCCGGGAAAACTACAAATTGTCCAAGAATTAAGAGGCAAACTCAATGAGTAAACATCATTTTTTTAACATCTAGTCCAGGGGTCGGCAACCCGCGGCTCCTCTTCCATCTTTACACTGCGGCTCCGAGTGGCTTGGGAAAATAAATTAGAAATATTCAATTGAAGTGTATTTTTTTCGTGTTAATTCCTTTTTTTTTACTTTTAGTTCTAAGTTGGAAGATTATTGTGATCTTGAAATATTAAATAAAATTATATTTATCATTTTTCTCCGCTCAAAATAACGTTGCAACGTCGTAAAGTCCAGATTTGCAGATGCTGTGCGCAGAAGTTCAGGAGCAGAAGTCCCATAAACCGGGTAAAAGAAATATTTATGAAGATATTTTGCAAATATTTATTTTTTATCGTTTACTGACACAGTGATTTCTTCCCGATTTATTTTTAAAATTCACATCAAGGCTCCGCTACACGCTCTGAAAGCCCAAAATGAGTTCATTACATAAATAAAATTTAATTTTCTCTGTAATACTTTGTGAATTTCAGAAGCAACACACCACACACTTGTTTATACAAAGTGTAAAGGTCATAAAAAGCAATATATGCAGTGGTACCTTTATTTTAGACGTCAAAAGGTAATTGCGGCTCCCAGTGTTTTCTTTTCCGAGGAAACCGGGTCCAAATGGCTCTTTGGGTGTTACGGGTTGCCGACCCCTGGTTTAGGCAAATACATATGTAACATTTTGGATTTGAATGAATCACACATTCAGAGTTATTTAACATTAAGGAGGAGTTCCACTTGTACTGTTAGCGTTACATGCGCTGACGTGGCCCTCGGTGAAAATGAGTTTGACCCCCTCTGGTGTAGAATATGTCTGTTGAAGTTGAAGTCATAAGATATTCCCCTGCAAGGTTATTTCATATTTGAAATTCACTCTCGCAGCTCTGTTCACGACAGTTAATCTTGTAATGACACTGTTTGATTTTTGATCTCCGACCCCAACGACCTTGCCGACGTATCAGATCGTGCGCCGTGACACTTCCCGGTCAGCTCTCACCTGCAGGGGAGCGCGTCGAAATTGTCGGATCGCTCGGCTAAATTTTATCATTGGCAATGCGCGCCTACATCACTCCGTTGGCTTGTACAATCTAAACCAGTGTTTCCCAAAGGCTGTGCAGCGGAACATTAGCGTGCCGTAGAAAAATGACCACTGTCACCGGATTGGTCCAAAAATTAGGACCCGCTGGCTCTGACCCAGATGAAGGCCCAAGTAGTGGTCAGGAGAAAGTGGAAAAGGTGAGCTCAAGACAATATGATTAAAATTACATCACGTTTGGATTCACTTTTACCGGGGAAACGCTGTCCGAGAGTGTCGCGGTTTCAAGCGGACGCCATCTCCGAATGTCTGCGGAGGTGCTCGGTCATCCAGGTCACGGGGAATTCTGGTTAAAATCTTCTCGTCTTGGCAAGCTGACTTCTTCACTCGAAGACGTTTCAAAACTCCCAAAAGGTCGCTAGAACCGAAGAAGCCTCTGGGATGAGGGCTGAAACGTCTTGGAGTGAAGAAGTTAAAGCCGGATTGCCGAGACAAGAAGCCGTCTCCAAACTAAACACCGTTCACTTCGAGAAGAAAACAGTTGTTGCAGAAAACCACCAAGACGAGCGAGAAAGCTCTGAAAGCTCGCTAGCTAAAGTTGCTGAACTCATGGCTGAATCCAAACAGAATACCACCGTCCTGGAGAATCGTCGTAGAAGACATGCTGGTCCCTGGCGCCGTTAAAGAAACGTCCCAACGCTACAGTTTCATTCAAAACGGTTTTGACGTATGATTTTCCCGTGTAAAATACGTCCCGTGGCTCAAAAAAGGTCGGAAAACATTGACGGAAACACTTGAAAAATAACACGGCTTATCCAACCAGCTTTTTCTTTTTTTGTCTGTTTTTATGTAGGACACCGCAGGCCAGGAGCGTTACCGCACCATCACCACGGCTTACTACCGGGGAGCCATGGGGTTCATCCTCATGTACGACATCACCAACGAGGACTCCTTCAACGCTGTCCAGGACTGGTACGTGACGGCAAACAGTTGAGGATATCAACATCGGATATCAACAGCAGAGCGTGAAGCGATGAAGTGCGTTGTCGTGTTGTCGCCCTTTTGCCTGATGGGTTTGCTGGTTTCCAGGTCAACACAGATTAAGACGTACTCGTGGGACAACGCCCAAGTGCTGTTGGTCGGAAACAAGTGCGACATGGACGACGAGCGTATGGTGAGTGCGGACAGAGGCCGGCAGCTCTCCGAACATCTCGGTGAGTCAACGCTTCGCCCGATGCGCTCATAAGTCATGCGTTTTTTTGTTTTTGTTTACACCGGCGACACGATCCACCAAACGACCGACTCGGACTTTACCCGTCGTCTTGTGACAATTCGGGTCATTGTGGGAGCTGTGAAATGCTAACACCTTGCTAGGTTTGACAAGATTGGGGGGAAAATGGCAGCTATTTTGACAGACATTAGCTGTTTTCGGGCTGCTGAGTTCTAAGAAAGGCATTCTCACGAGCACCAAGGCTCTTCATCGCTTCAACTTTATCGCAAGAAAACAGCAGAAACACAATTGTTTTGTTTTTTTTTCAATCGTCCGAAGGAAGTCTCGCGGTAATTGGCGTCGCTTATGAGTTCCACCGATTACAAAGCAGCTACATCATATTATTTCCTAAACTTTTTCCTGCGAGGGCTAAATAACTTCTCCCTTCTCAGTTTGTAACACAAAAAAAACTGTGACGATCGCAGAGGTGTCGAAACGTAAACATTTATTGTTTTCCAGAAAGCCACACATAAATTTCATCAAAATGAACCCTTTCTGGGATCTTGACAGGAAAAAAAAAATCTGAAAATAAATAATAACATCATTAATGAAATAAATAACACTTTTTATGAAATAACTAATAACTAAATAACGCTTTTCAGGTTTTTCACAGAAAAACAGACTTCCTTGTAGAAACAATAGTTTGCAGCTCTCATATCAAATTCACTATGAAACCCAACTGATACCAACACCTACCGAGTTAAATCCACCTACCAGGTTAAACACCCTGCATTCGGAATCTATTTATAATCTTTTCGCCATTATTCCGTGTTATTTGACAGGTGTGTGTCCAGGATTTTTTTTTTGTTGCTTATCTGGGCTTTCAGATGAGGCCCAGACTGCAGAAGGGTGGGATAGAATGTTGCGTTCTATGCATGTACAAGTCACGATTAAAAAAAAAATCGTGGAAAAAAAAATCATAATGTAGTTAGTAGTTTAGGGACCACTGGTTTAAATGGTTTAAGGAACTGAGTTCCACGGTTCCTGGTTCCTCCACAGAGAAAACGTCCTGCAAAAAGCTCCTAACGGTGTCGTGACCTTTTGTATGCTAATTTGTATGCTAATGCTAATCCGCGTCTCCGTCGTCGGATTCGAATTATTTCCATTAAACCCTCCCGTCTCTGTCTTGCGCTCCTCTCCTCTCCCGACCAGGATTCGAGTTCTTCGAGGCCAGCGCCAAAGACAACATCAACGTGAAGCAGACCTTCGAGCGTCTGGTCGACATCATCTGCGAAAAGATGTCGGAGAGCCTGGACGCCGGGGATCCCGCCGTCACGGGGGCCAAACAGGGGCCGCAGCTGACAGAGCAACCCGCTCCGCCTCACCAGGACTGCGCATGTTAGACCCGAACCGCCCTCCTCCCCGACCCGACCCGTCCCGCCGCTCCCCCGACCTTGTATCCGTCATTCTTTCCCCCGCCCTCCTTTCGCCAGAGGGACTTCGGGTCCGTCACCTATTTGGCTCACTCTCCTGCTACTTCCTATCTCAGTAGGGAACGGCGGTTGATGGTCACAAGAACCAGGCGGAGAAGAATCTGAAACGGCGCCGTTCGGGTTCTCGAGGCGTTCCCGCGCCGCGACCCCGTCATTCCCCCCCCTCCCCCCGTTCCTCAGCATGTTTTACGAGAAGGAGTTCCAGTGCCATTCGAATCCTTCCGATGTTTACAGCGGTTTAGTTTCAAGTCGGTCTTGAAAAAGATGTCAAACTTGGATCCGGCGACCGAGAAGTCAACGGTGAAATTGTATAGTTTCCCACAAATGAAGCGTCCGGCTTAAACGCGTCCCATTCCCTCGTGTTATGATTCTTATTTAGTCGGTCCTTCGCGGATTCAGCAGAGATTCAAATCGATGCATCCGTCCCAGTTGTTGTCTCACTCGGTAGAATATTGATATTGCAACTATCAATACCTAAGCCTCTGTGTTTGGCCTTTTTTATGCTTTTGCATTACTTCAGGAAAGTTTGTATTATCATTTATGATATTATGATTATTATTATTATTATTGGTGTGGCCCTTTTATTCTCTTCATTAACACAGGGTGGGGAAGATATGAACAAGATATATAGGAAAAAAAAAAAGAGAGATTTATTATATTGATTTTAAATGTATATACGATTATTGTGCAAAATATAATATATACAGGTATGCATTTCTGGAGATGAACTTTAAAAGGTATGACATTCTATGAGAATAATATCAAATATATGAGGTTTGTGTCATGTGGTTTGTTTGGACGATGCGTGGAATTGTTTACACTCGCCTCGTTTCCCTCCCGTCGGTTTTTGTCTCCCGCTGAGATTTCGCAAAATCTGAGATTTCCAACGTCCCGCTATGAAGAACGCAGCGGAGCCGCCACCCTCCCCCCGAGTCCAGACCTTTCGCTTTGTGTGTGTGTGTGTGTGTGTGTGTGTGTGTGTGTGTGTGTGTGTGTGTGTGTGAGTGAGTCAACGTTTGGAAAAAAACCCACACGGTGTGATCTTTAGCACTGCCGCTGCTAAAGTGTTAACATTTCAATATGAGATGATGCTTGCTGGGAGAACAAACAAACAAACAAAAAAAGAAAAACAGCATCGCGCTCGCGACATACGTTAAAGAAACAAAAAGGCAAATCAAAACTAACCGAAAAGCATGCGTCGCTAGGAAGTGCGACTGATTTGGTCACATAGAAACAAACCATATTTGACTGGGGTCGCAGAAGCCTCCTGCACGGTGAACACCCAGGGTTACATGTCCATAAGATCATCACGAAGCCGGGAGCTGATTTTTTTTAATTAACTTTTTTTTTTTTTTTTGTGATGTCCTGCCTCTGTCCGAAGATCCAGGAAAGAGCGTCGAGGTTCGAGATCGTCGAGATAGTAAAAATCATCATTTGAGTGTGTCAGTGGATCCGAGTCACCGATATTTAATTTCATATTTGTGTCACATGCATTTAAACCCCTAAATGCAGCCTGTGATCGAGGCATAGTCTTGCACCAAAGTCGTGACGTTTCTTACCAGATATGAGGGATGGATTATTTGCACGATAATGATTAAAAAAAGGAAAAAAACAAACTAACCATGAAGACTGTTTTCCTCTCTGCGGGGTCTTTCCTGAACTTTAAGCTGACACGTCTTCCTCTCGATACAAACCAGATCTGTTAAAGTTGGTCCTACTTGTCTGTTATTGAGTAAGGCTTGCAAAACAAACAAAAAAAAAAAGCAAAAGAAAACTAGAGAGGCTGGTTTAAAACCTGAGCTGCGTATGTTGTACTTTATCTGCGTCGATCCGAAGGCCTGCTTGTGAATGATTGTGACCTTCAGTCACGGAGCAATACACACTGCAGTATTTACACAAATAGAAATCCGCCATTCAGCTCGGTAGATGTTGCCCACCTTACATTTTCTACTAGCACGCGATGACATGTACTTTATTCGGTCTTGTATCACTGCCTCTATAAATCCTCCTCAGTTCGGACCATCGAGGTGAGAGACTTTGCTGTGGGTGTTTTTATCTGTACTTTGTGGTAAAACAGTAAAAAGGAAAGTTGCTTACATCGAGTTCCCTGTATTTATTCCTTGCTTTGTCACAGCAAAATCATATCTATCTTTTGGGATGAGATTTCTGAAACTTTTTATCCTAAACACTTCAAAATGTGGATGTTTGAAGTTTGTCTTCCCTTACAGAGCTTCAATCTCTGCAGATTCCGCCCTTGCAAATGAAAATCCACCCAGTGTTAAGTGTTTTCTATCCAGCTGAACATTCATTCATTCATTCATTCATTCGGTATCGAAACTACTATATCCTGCACGCAGGGTCATGGCTGTGTAATTGCGTGGCAGTCGCACACAGGGCCACATATGGAGATGTAAAAACATTCACTCCATCATCCGGACACGCAACATTCATTCGCTCATTTACACATCATTTAAACATGCAACCATTCATTCACCCATTCACACATCATATAGAGACGCAACCATTCATTTACACATCATTTAAACATGCAACCATTCATTCACCCATTCACACATTATTTAAACATGCAACCATTCATTTACACATCATTTAAACATGCAGCCATTCATTTATTCATTCACACATCATTTAAACATGCAACCATTCATTCACCCATTCACACATTATTTAAACATGCAACCATTCATTTACACATCATATAAACATGCAACCATTCATTCACCCATTCACACATCATATAGAGACGCAACCATTCATTTACACATCATTTAAACATGCAACAATTCATTTGCTCATTCACTCATTTAAACATGCAACCATTCATTCACCCATTCACTCATCGTAGACACTCAACCATTCATTCATACAATTATTTAAACATGCAACCATTCACTCTCTCACACATCATTTAGACATGCAACCATTCATTTATTCGTTCACACATCAGTTAGCAAAATGCAACCAGTCACTGATTCACACATCATTTAAATATACAACCATTCATTTACTCATTCACTCATCATTTAGCAAAATGCAACCATTCATTCACACATCATATTGACACGCAACCATTCATTCACCCATTCACACATAATGTAGACACGCAACCACTCACTCACACATCATTTAGACATGCAACCATTCCTTTACTCATTCATACATCATTTAGCAAAATGCAACCATTCACTCATTCACACATCATTTAAACACACAACCATTTATTCACCCTTTCACACATTATATAGACATGCAACCATTCATTCACACAATTATTTAAACATGCAACCATTCACTCACTCACTCACTCACACATGATTTAGACACGCAACCATTCATTCACCCGTTCACACATCTTATATAAACCAGCAGCTATTTATACACTCATTCACACATCACATAGGCTCAAGCACTAATTCATTCAGTCCTTCACATATCATTTCGAGCCATACAACCATTCATTCGCACATCACATAGGAACTTGTAACCATTCACTCCCTCATCCACACATCATTTAGAGACATGCAACCATTCGTTCTCTCATCATATATGGACTTGCAACCATTCATTCACTAATTCATATAATTTAGACACTCAAGCCTTAATTCACTCATTCACACATTATATAGGCTCATGCTACAGTTCATTCACTCCTTTGCATATCATATGGAAACTTGCAACCATCCGCTCTACAATTCCTATATCATTTTGAGGCATACAATATAATTTATGCATGCAACCATTCACATTCATTCACTCATACATCACATAGACTTGCAACCATTTTCCCTTTCCTTCACATGTATTTAGAGACATGCAACCCTTCATTCACTCATTCATACTTCTGGGCATTTTAGAGTGTCATAAAAATCACCACATGGTTTTGGACTGTGATTGAAGTCATAGTTCATCATATTTTATTCAAGGTCATAAAACAATACAACACAGGTTCATAAATATATATATATATACATATATATATATACATGTTCATGAAAAAGATATACCAACTGTGTGTAATTTTGCAGACCAGCAGCAGAGGGAGCAGGACGCTGCAGGTGGAGCCAATGCAGCAGTTTGAGAAGCCGCATCCTCCCATCAGACAAGACAATCCAAACAAAATGAGGTTAAGATGGAAAACAACGTTCGAGAGAAATCTGGAGCGGCATTCGGTAAAATCACACTTGAAGTCGTGCCGCCGGTAAAACCTCGGTTCACTTTTCCAGCGACGCCTGTTGCAGGAGCTGCGCCCGCGTCCAACCCGGTTTTGTCGATCGGTACGAACGGAGATATCTCTTCACGCCAGAGCGCCGGGATGAACTAGACGAGTTTGGTCAAAGGCTAAATGTTTAGCGGCGGGCCCGAGTTCACCAACTTCAGCTACATTTGCAGTTTGAGATCGGATAAAGAGGACAAGCTTGGGGGACGTGAACATCGGAAACGGCTGATGTCAAAGGTCAGCCCTTCCTCGCATCACGAAACTTCAGGCAAACGCTTCCCGGAGGTAAACGGTGTTTATTGCGCGTCCCAGACTGAAGTCTTTATTCAGGCTTGAATTTTTTGTTTTTAAAAAAAGGGGCTGTTCTTTCTCATTTTTAAAAGTCATGAATGTTTTGTTTTTCATCCAACAGTCAAAAATTAGTGTCGGGCTACAGTATGCTCGCCTTTTTTCTTTTTGTCTTCGTTTTAAATATATACTGCTCCAAAAGAAAAAGAAAATAAAGGGAATACATTTGAGTTCCATTCATCATTTCGATGTGATGTTGTTGTCAGAAGAAGAAAAGCTTCCACTCGTTCAGATCTAGGATGCGTTATTTTGGAGTTCCTGAGCAGCGCATATAAATGTAGACATAGAAGTCCTGCAGACGCTTCCACGCAGATCACGCCGGTTCCTCAGTGCACCTGGACTTCGTGGGGCAGCAGCTGACAGCCGCTGCTGACGTGGGTGAGCACCTTCTGCTTGAGCTGCGCCACCTGCTCCCGCAGCAGGCTGGCCGTGGAGGCCAGGTCGGTGTTCTGGTTCTTCAGGGTCTTCACCTTGTCCTCCAGCCTGGAGATCCGCTCCAGCTTGCGCCGGCGGCACTTGGACGCGGCGATCCGGTTGCGGAGCCTCTTCCGCTCGGCCTTGATGCGCTCCTGCGAGTCGGTGTCCCCCGCGGGGGACGGCGGCGGGCTCTCCCCGAAGCTCTGCACGTCCGGCACCGTCTGCGGTTCCTCCTTCGCCGGCTGCGGCTCCCCGGCTCCCCCGAAGTGATGCGCCGGCGGCGGCGGCGGCGGCGGGAAAGGCACCGTGTCCGTGGAGTAGTTCACGGTGGTCCCCAGCGGCCCGCCGCCGTAGCTGTTGAGATTGGTGTACACCGGCAGGTCCGGCGGGGGCCCCGCCAGGTTGGCCCCCAGGTCCGGCCCGCCTCCGCTCAGCTGGTTCTGCTTGTGCAGATCCTCCAGCGCCTTCACGAAACCCTCCGCGAACTCCTGCTCGTCCGTCACCGTCTTCGGGTACTGGAAGTGGGAGCCGCCGGTCGGCGTGGTGGTCACCGTGCCGTTGGACTGGATGATGAGGCGCTCCAGCTCCGGGGAAGCCAGCTTGAGGAGCCCCAGATCCGGAGAAGCCAGCTTCAGGGGCTCCAGCTCCGGGGAGGAAGCCGGCTTGAGGAGTCCCAGATCCGGGGAAGCCAGCTTCAGGGGCTCCGGGGAGGAAGCCAGCTTCAGGAGCCCCAACTCCGGGGAGGAAGCCGGCTTGAGGAGCCCCGGGGAGCCCAGCTTGAGGAGCCCCAGCTCCGGGGAGCCCAGGAGCCTCTCCGCGTCCGCGTCGTCCTTCCTCATCATTATTCCGCGTCACAGCGGAGCCGCTGCCATAACCGCAGCAAAAAATAAAAATAAAATTAAAAAAACACACCTTCTATCCGATCGATATGATATCGGTGAGGTCCTATCCGGGATCGATATCGACGAGCCGACGTCAGACAAGATGTCGAAGGGGGAGCATCCGGCTCGCGCACGGCGTCTGACAGGAAGGCACGCGCCCACGCCGAGCCTTTTCTAAGCTCGCGCCTCGTATTATGTCACAGCTATGCGCGCGCATTGGACGAGAACGTGATGCCTTTTCGGAATGCATGCACGCACACACGCACACACACAAACACATCATCATCATCATCATCATCATCATCATCATGTGCGTGTGTGTGTGTGTGTGTGTGACTGAGAGAGAGAGAGTACATGGATACACACACATAGATAGCTACACACACATACACACATACACACACACACACACACACACACACACACTTGTCATCATCATCTATTCCATTCATTCTTTTATTCGTTCGTTATGTTGCTTTTCTTGCACTCAAGGTTGCTGTGTGTGTATGTGTGTGCGTGTGTCGTGTGCGTGTGTCGTGTGCGTGTGTGCGTGTCGTGTGCGTGTGTGCGTGCGTGTGTGCGTGGGTGCGTGTGAATATGTGTGACAGAGGGAGAGAGAGAGAGAGAGAGAGTGCATGGATACACACACATAGGTAGGTACATACATACACCCCCACACACACACACACACACACACACACACACACAGACAAATACATACATACACACACACACTCATCATCGTCATCATCATTTATTCCATTCAGTCTTTTATTCTTTCGTTATGTTGCTTATCTTGCACTCAAGGTTACTGTGTGTGTGTGTGTGTCTGTGTGTGTGCGTGCGTGTGTGTGTGCGTGCGTGTGTGTGACACAAAGAGAGACAGATAGAGAGAGAGAGAGAGAGAGAGAGAGTACATAGATACACACACATAGATAGGTACAGACATATACTCACACACACACACACACACACACACACACACACACAGGTGCGGTCATATATGTACATTCATTCATTATGTTGCTTATCCTGCACTCACGGTTGCTGGGGTGACTGGGTGTGTGTGTTCCGATTCTGATTCTGATTCTGATATAGATAAGATACACACACACACACATATACATATACTGTATATACATTGGGCCATATGTATAACACACACACACACACACACACACACACACACACACACACACATATATATACACCAGGCTATATGTTTGTGTATATATAGGCTGGGTAGATAGATAGGTACACACACACACACACACACACACACACACAGGCTCCAGCCTACATATACATATAATATATAATATCTATGTGTGTGTGTATGTATATATATATATATGTGTGTGTGTGTGTGTGTGTGTATACAGCTTATATATGTATATATGTGTATAGCCTATATATATACATGTGTGTATGTGTGTTTGTGTGTGTGCCTGCGTGTGTGTGTGTGGGGGTTAACCAACAAACAATGATCAGGAATTCTTTCATCTTTACTTGTATGCGTCCAAATAGGAGCCTTTCTTTAAATGAAACAGATTTTTATTTAGTTTCCTCACCTCAGGCACCTCTAAACTAGAAGTGCAAGATACAATCAAGAAAGTGCAAGGGGGAATTTCTCAGTCCTGCTCCGGGAACAACGAAACGTTTTTTTTTCATCGTGAATCAAATCAGGATTTCACTTTACACGTGCAGCTTTCTCACACAGCGTCTGCAAAACACCGTCATAATGTAAGCAAAAATGTGACCGATTTTCTTTTTTTTTTTTTATTGTGACCCTAAAAATACAACTGGAGTATTGAGTTGAATGTCACACTTGGTTTTTACATTAAAAAAATATGAAGTTATACTTGATTTTAAACAACCATATGTGACGGTTGTTTCATTCTATTGGAAATATTGTGCCTCAAGCCGAGGGAAATCATACACAAACATCGTCTTTCTGTTGCCAGAGAGGATTCTTTCTATTTTCCCGACAGATTTTCTCCTACTCAGACATCGGTGATGTATCGGTTATTCCGTTTGCAACGCTTTCGCCCAAAAAAAGAAAACCCTAAGATGGCACACATTTACATATCCGTCTACCAAAGCACTAAAACGTCTTGATTGCATCCCGCTGAGCCGCGTCAGGACTTTCCCACTGTAACGTTCTAGCTTGTAATAGAAATCCAATATCAGGAAAGAGTCGCTAATGACTTCACACGTACATTTGACTGAAGCTTGAAAAGTAAGCAGGGAGCAGAAAAGGGGTCGACGCATTAAAATTGTGGCTCAGCGTCTGCATGGCAGTGCGCTGACTCTGCCACTCATTCTGCAGCGGATTGGAAGAATCAGAATTATCTATAGTGGGACCTTGCAGAGTGAAGATGGAGGAGTTTAAGCGCTTTGGGTCAACAGTCCAGAGTGTAGAAGATGAGTGAAGAAAGAATTTTATTGTAATTCATTCATTTTTAAGTGTCATTTTCAATGTGAAGATGAGATGAGATGAGAACAACTTTATTCATCCCGAAGGAAATTGTTGAAAAAAATGATTGCGGTCTTGTAACAAAACATGTTCAAATATTTTTGTTGCTTAATGAACGACTGGACGCGGCAGTCAAAGGACGACAGCACACACACACACACACACACACACACACACACACACACACACACACAAAATGGGCTGTAAATTAACTTAAATAGACATTGAGTATTTTGTTTAAAAGTAACCTTATCGTTATGGCTTTGGCGCTCAAAACAGGCTGTTTTTCTTCACCCACGGAAACCTTATTGGTATTACGATAATAATTGGCTGACAACAAACTATTACTATATATTTTCTCACGAGTAACAAATTGGAAGCATACAATTGTAAATAATCCTCCCAACGCTAACGTACCTTCATTTCTCTGGAATTCATTCATTGTTAAGTTGGCATGCAAAGCGATCATTTCATTCTCAGGCAGGCGTCAGGATTTTTTTCTCTTTGCAGCAACAAACCAAAAATGAACGTTTGAAGAAAAATCTCCAAGTGCAGCATATTTGGAAAGTGACAGTAGCTCTAGTAGTCCAGGAATAATAAATAAAATAAAAAGTATATATGCCATGTTCATTCATTTTAAATTTCAAAGGGTCGTGTGGTAAACAGGCTGTTTTCTTTCCAGTGAAGGCTGCCGAACCCTGGTTTAGATGAAGACCAAGGAGAAGATGGATGGACGTATGAGAGAGGATATGAAGGTAGTTGGTGTGAGAGAGGAGGATCCAGAGGATGGGGTGAGATGGAGAAGGTGGACTCACTGTGGAGACCCTGAAGGGAAAAGACCAAAGGAGATGGAGAAGAGGGAGAAGAAATAGAAGAAGACATAGAAGATGAAGAAGAAAAAGACAGAGAAGAAGAAGACATGAAGGAAGACATGGAAGAAGAAGAAGAAGAAATAGACACAAAAGAAGAAAAAGAAAAAGAAGTAGAAGAAGAAAAAGAAATAGAAGAAGAGGAAATAGACAAAGAATAAGAAGAAGAAATAGACAAAGAATAAAAATAATAATGATAATAATAAGAAGAAAAAGAAATAGAAGAAATAGAAGAAGACACAAAAGAAGACATAGAAGAAGAAATAGACAAATAAGAAGACAAAGAAATAGAAGAAGACATAAAAGAAGACATAGAAGAAGACATAGAAGAAGAAGAAGAAGAAGAAGAAGAAGAAGAAATAGACAAAGAAGAGGAAAAAGAAAAAGAAGTAGAAGAAGAAAAAGAAGTAGAAATAGAAGAAAAAATAGAAGAAGAGGAAATAGACAAAGAATAAGAAGAAGACGAAGAAAAAGAAGAAGAAGAAATAGACCAAGAATAGGAAGAAGAAGAAGAAGAAGAAGAAGAAGAGTGGGCTTGCACCAAAGATATAAAACTATGGTTACCACCTTTAAAAAAAAAAGCAACCTCTGTTGGAAATTTGATCTCAAACCTCAATATTATTGAGCTTAAAGGATTTCCTCGATTGTGACTCGTATGTTGTTTTCTTGCCCGAGTCCATAAAACCATGATTCGGGCAGATTAGATCGCATGAAAAGAGGTTTATTAGATGTATCAGTATCTGTGACCTCTGGATGGAGAGAGCTCTGCTTTCTATGGGATGTAATATTTGATGTCAGGGCTGGAATTAGATGCAGTTCTATAAATACGTCGGACATCTTGGTATACTTTGTGCCCATCGGTAAAAATAGTCCGTCATCCCGAGGGAAGACGTGACGTCTGCAGCCTGCCTGCATCAGCAGCCACAAGCCGGCTTCATCCTCACATTGGGAGAGAACGAAAGAAGTGTGTGTGTGGGGGGATGTCAGCCATAACCATGGCAACACACACAGGGTGACGCAGGTAAAGGCAACAGAAAGGAAGAGCGCGACTGATTGGCCGGGAACAGCGGCGTATGTGTGTGTGGAAGAGATCTGTGGGTGGTAAAGAGAAGGAGGAGGAGGTAGCCCAACATCCCTTCACACACACATGGACACACACACAATCCCAAGCCTGTTTGCATGGTCAACAAATCAGGCCGGCAATGAGATGATATGATTTAGCACGCTGCTCGAGCACGGACTTCTGAAGCAGCTGCAAATACAGTTATTTTCCGCCCTCACAAATGCCATCTTGGATATTATGCATGGATGCCTGGGGGCAAACGGGGGGGTTGGAATATTCATCCAACATTAACTTGAACCACATGAACTTAACCCAGCGCTTAATTTCTGTGCTATTTCAAATACGTCTCAACATTTCGGAGGCTACGGGAAGGTCTTGCCGCTAAATGTAATTATATTTCACAGGTGCACCTGTCTTGTTCTTTACTACGGTCCCGCTTGTATTCTCTCTAAATGCTCTTTTACACCGGTTATTATAGCACCGTTCGTATCAAATCTTTGTAGTTAACAGTTAACAGTTAAGACAATTTATATTTCATTGTATTTCTTATTCTTCCTCCTTCCTACTATTTCTATTACTGTTATGTTTTGGCTTGAAACTCTGGCACAACAATTTCCTTCGGGATAAATAAAGTTGTTCTCATTCTCATTCTCATTCTCATCCAAAATGGGGTTTCAAATGTGAACACGGTGAATTTTAAAGACGTTGGTGCAACCGTTTTATCAACGCTACCAGTCCGGTGTGAATCCAGTTTAAGTGAGGCCATTTGGAATGCATGTAGATGTGCACGGAAAGCAAGAATAGATGGGAAAAAAAAGAAAAAAAAATACAAAATGTACGCCATCTGAAGCGCCGTTTGGTCAAATCGATTCAGACTTGAACTCCAAGAGAAGAGACTTCCAAAATTGAGGCGCCGCTCCCTTGAAACCTCAATATTTTTACGTTCAGGCCTCGATCTTGGAAGTAAAAGGAGAACCTGAGCCAAGGACCGAAAAAAACCTGCAGCTGGAAGAAGCTCACGATAAGTCGCTGGACCTCATCAACACGTGAACCTCGAAACTGGGCCGCGTCTTCAAATTAAACGCAGTACCAATAAACACAAAAAGGGAGGAAAGGTTTGAATGCTTGGGTTCGAGAAAAGAGAAACACATGCACATCCGCTACCCAATTAGGGATGGAGTTTTGAAAAAGTCCACAACCCAAAAAGTGCTCCAAGAAGAGAGACGTTTGACATTTAACGCAAAAAACTTTTTCTCCCATGCGTGACGTTTCGAGAAAACTCTTCCTCAGACGCTTAGCGGACATGTGTGTTTACAAACGCGAGGAATATCAAACCTCGTCTGTAGGCACGTCTGTGTGTTAGCACACCATATTTTCTTGCTGTCTGGATTAATTTGATCTCCTGGTCCGATCCCCCATGTATATATTCCATATGTTATAAGATAAGATAAACTTTATTCATCCCCATGCGGGAAATTCCTTTGTCACAGCAGCGTAACAACAAAAACAAAAGGTAAAATATGAATATAAATATAAATAGAGAGACAGAAGATAGCAGAAGACATCCACGAATGAATAGACACCGGCAACAACAACAATAACATCAGGGATAATAATAGACAACATAAAGGAACAGTGAGAGTGAAAAATACACAATCAGAACTAAACAATATAAATTGATATAAATAAAGGGAACACTGAAACAACACAATGTAACTGCAAGTCCATCACACTTGTGTGAAATAAAACTGTCCACTTAGGAAGCAACACGGATTGATTTGGACTTGTTTTAAACATGACATCAACGTTGATCAACCTGGAGTGTGTTTTTACACTTTTATTTGGAGTCCACACCTCCATGGATTCAGGCATTTCATTTCCATCGTGTGATTTTGTTGTCAGCGTATTCAACTATGTAAAGAACAAAGAATTTCATTTAGATCTAGGATGTGTTATTTTAGTGCTCCCTTTATTTTTTTCAGCAGTGTATTTGATATAGTACGCTGAAGCCCTTCGATCATGAAGGTTTTTCCGTCTCAATATCTGCACATATGGAAAAATGTAAAATAGTATTGGTTTCTCAGGTCGGCTCTAGAAAAAGATTGAAGATATTATAAAAAAAAAAAAAAAAGGGAATCAAAAAATGGTGCCACAATAACATCTCCGGTAGGAATCTGAGGAAGAGTCTATGCTCGAAACGTCATGCATGCGAGAATAAGTTTTTTGTGTAAAATGAATCATCTTTTCTTTTTGGAGCACTTTCGTCAAAACTCCACTGTGCTTGGGTTCAACCATCGACACTCATCTTTACAATCCCCTCGATTCTTCCATGGGCTTTTTGAGGAAACCTTCAGCTCCTCATTGAGGTGGAGCTCAACCCGATGCATCCCAGACAGTGATACTCTGGCTACCTCTTGTGGTCGCAGAGTCTGCGTCTGCAAGTTCCAGAAAAGGGGATCTTTTCCGGGAAATGAAGCATAGCATGATTCCATATTCCTTGCTAGGTGGCGGTGAAATATCACAACTCTTACATGTCTTTGGAGGGTCTCAGTCATGCAGGTCACGGTTGATTTTTGTCGAAATCTTCCAGACTTGATTTTTAAACATCTTAAAACATCTTCAAGGGAGGAGAATCAAATCCAGTTTCCACAAGACGACATTTTTGACCAGAATCACAACAGGGTGATTTTAACAGAAAAATCACCATTTTAACAGACAAAAAAAACAGCTTACTGTTCTGTATATTTCCTGTGCATCTTGTATTTGCAAGTGTTATTTGCAGTGCTTGTGTCCTCTATTGTAAGTCGCTTTGGATAAAAGTGTCTGCCAAATGCAATGTAATGTAATGTAATGTAACAGATGGTAAAAGAATTGGAAAAAGATCAATACGAGAGATTACGACAAAAGTGCTTAGCGCTTCCTCTGAGGTGTCGTGGTCGGATTCCGACACGGGGCCTTCATGTGAGGCGTTTGCATAGACCCGAAATTGCTCAGAACGAGAGCGTCGGCGGTTTTAGACCACTTCCCAAACACCCCGGGTGTATAGATAACGAACGAATCAGTGCGTGAATGAACTGTGTGTTTACGGTCACACTTTACACACAGTGTCTTTGCATATTCATCACTTTGATTTTGGCACAAAGGATTAAAAACAATTTGTCCTGTGTATTAATGAACGAGTTAATTCCAACATGCCGTTATGCTGAAACAGATTTTTTTTTTTTTTAATTAAATCGTCTGACACGCACGGTACAAATAGAGAAATAAGTTCCTTAAACGTTTTGTTGATGCCATATGTCAAGTTAGACAAGTTCAGTGTTGGTGGTGTTTTGAAGGCTGCAGGACAATAGGAAGCTGACAGGGAGGCGTGGCGTTGTGTTGTGTTGTGTTGTGTTGTGACAAAGCTGCATTTCAGGAAAGGCAAATAACTGTGTTCTTTACAAGAGCAGGATTTTCTAGTGTACCAATGATCAAAATCGCTATCATGAGCATCAGAATACTTTTACTGATAAAATTATTTTTCGTTGAAAACAGCTCCTGCTAAAGAGTCAAGTTGGGAAAAATCAAAATTGAACTCGACATAAAAACAAAGAGCGAAGATTAAGAATAAGATAAAAAAGAACAATAAAGATCAAAAGAAATAAATAAAAATAAAGTGAAAGGTATGGAAAAATATATGTCCTGTGTAGTTACAGGTATATGATTACAATCCTTTGTAACATACCTAAATGTTACAAATGTCAAGTCTTCTTGTCCAAGTAAATCCCCAAAAGTTGTATCCCTTTCCCCACCTAACGACACCCCTATTAGCACAAAAAACCCCTTCGACGTCATTTCTGCCGGTCACCTCTGCCATTTGTATCCTGAGCCATCATAACCCAGATCCGCCTACAACCTTGCAGATGTATTCGGAAACTCCCCGCGAGCCGTTTGAAATAAAGAAGCCTCTCAGATCAGTTGTGAAACATCTTCAAATAAAGAAAATCAAATCCGCTTGATATGTCAAGAATATTTTGAAAGGAATTGACGGCGCAGAGCTTCACAGAATGGGCCGAGCAGCTGCATCCGAGCCAGACGTCACCGAGTGCAATGCAAAGCGTGGGATGCGGCGGTGCAAAGCACGCCGACACCGGACTCTAGAGCTCTCTGGAGTGAAGAATCCAGCTTCTCCGTCTGGCGATCTGATGGACCAGTCTGGGTTTGGCGGTCGCCAGGAGAACGCAACTTGTCTGAATGCATTGTGCCAAGTGGGAAGTTTGGTTAAGGGGGGATTATGGTGTGTAAAAGGAACTCAGAAAGCTTCAGCATATCAAGACATTTCGGACAATTCCATGCTCCCAACTTTGTGGGTAGTTTCCTTTTCCAACATGACTGTGCACCAGTGCACAAAACAAGCTCCATAAAGACATACTGTGGATGAACTTCACTGGCCTGCAAAGAATCCTGACCTTAACCCCATAGAATACCTTTGGGATGAACGATCCAGATTCAAAAACTTGATTTTTGTCTTCATATCTTCAGTATGTCTTGTTTTAAGTGCACAGAATAAGCTTTAACCTGGGTTGTACGGTCAAGGCGTCGGTTCTCAGAAGATCTCTCTCTTTTTTTTAATCCATAACCCTGCCCGGAGAGCATTTGACCAATGTAAATATCCCCAAATCTCTGCATTTCAAAAGTCAAAATCAACTTTATTGTGAATTTCTCCACACGTACTGGACATGCAGAGGAATCGAGATGCCGTTTCTCGCAATCCCACGGTGACATGAAATTTACAAAATCATAATAATACAGTTCAAAGTAGGAGCAAAGTGCACTGTCACATTAAATGGTAAACATTAAACTATGAGATATGAAGTATAAAGTGCACGCAGATACAAGAGAGAATGACGACAGAGGTTTTTTTTTGTGTACAGCTTAGTGCAAAGGTCAGTAAGAAGCATCTGACCAGGCCATATACTGTATATGTGTTACTCACTGGACATCTGGTTTTACTTGAAGTGCCTTGAAGTTGATCAAAATATGCAACGACTGACAATAACAAGAGGCCCTTCACTGAAACACACCTAACTCATGTTTCTGTTGACTCCAGACAGCTTCAAACGACCACTTATGCATAGTAAGAAAATCCAGCCTGTGTCAGAAAGATCAGATACCACACTGGAATTTTCCAGTACAGAGTGCACACACCCAGCCACTGGATGGTTCAACTGGTTGTCATACTAGCGTTGTCATCGAGAATGACGTTTCATCATACATGGTATAAAATCTGACATCTTCTGTAGTCTACTCATCTGTTGAATTCCTCAATTATCCACGTCTACTTGTATTTCAATGACGTGAAGCCAGATATGAGGTAAAACATAAGTAATGAACAATTTACAGAAATGTAAACAATAAAAGTGCAAAGTGAGATTTAAATGTATTTCCCCTGCACTCCAACAGGAATGTGGTTCACCAATATTTCCGCAGGTATGACAACAATAATAGTATCAATATCACCAGATCATTGACTTTTATAACAAACAAAAACAAACAAAAAATAATAATTCAAGGCAATTTTTACATGCGACTTCAAATGGTGATTCAGACGATGGCAACTTAAGACACGACTCTACAAATGATAAGAATAATATCAATTGCATAGAAACATGGCAAATCATGCTACAATCGACGTTATCGAAAGTGAAAGTTAAAATCTGCCAGGCTTTGAATCTCGCAGATGCGCCTCAGTTCTTCCCGACCCTGGAGGAGAGAGGAGGTCCGGTAAGCAGCCCATCAAACTTGGTTCAGCAGAAATTAATTATTCTGATCTCCATAGCATAGGAGAAATTCGGACACGGAAAAAAAAAAAAAATATATATATATATATATATACTTATATATTAAAAAAAAAATAAAATCTTTACACACACACACGCGCGGAAACACACACACACACACACACACACACATATATATATGTATGTATGTAAATATAAAGAAAGGCTTTAGCAGAAAACTTGTTTTTTTTAGTATTTAGCTTCACTGTTTGTTTCCAGGGCCTATTTTATGCGGCGGAAGGGAGACTCACATGGTCGTGCTGCGCCGTACAGTCAATCACTCCGCCCGGCAAAATGATATAAAAAGCCATTTGTCGATCGTAATGTAATAATGACGATACCGGTGATTCTTACCGTCTCCGGTAATTCTCCGGTAAAATAAAGTGTCCTCGGCAGGAGCCTCCCGTTTGGGTGTGGCAGCTGTTTTCCGGGGTCTTCGAGACGGTAGAGGGGGGTCGTTACTGGTTTATTGTCCCGGTAAGCAGTTTTAAAGAAAATAAACTTCCGACGTTCCAACAGGCGGAGATGCTATCATTCACTGCCGCCAAACGATGAACCTGAGGTTCGGTTCGGTTTCCAACCGGCGGCTTTACTGTGTCGAGTTCGCCTTTCTCCGTGACTGCGTGGGTTCTCTCCGGTTTCCCCGCTCCGTGGTTTTGGACATTTTGGGGGTAAAAGGGGGACTTCTCCGAGGGTGTTGAAGGATTTGCGAGTCATAAGCGAATCGTTTGAAATGCGACAGTCATTTTGCTGAGTCATTAGTCATGATTCCATTGACTCGTCCTTGCTACTGCTATCTAGGTAACTGTAAATAAGCTAACGCCCACGATTGTACGATTTCAATTCTATCTGAATTTGTGTAAAAAAGTTCCTTAGTGCTTCGTCTCGCCCTTTCGCCCCCTGCTATGAGCTCTTAGAGAATTGGCGCTAATGGTTGAGCCATTCGCATAGCAAACGAATCACTATGTCGCTCAATGAACAAATCACTATTTAGCTCAACGAACGAATCACTATTTAGCTTAACGAACGAATCACTAAGTCGCTCGATGAACAACTCACTTAGCAGTTCAACGAACGAATCACTAAGTCGCTCAATGAACGAATCACTAAGTAGCTCAACGAACGAATCACTATTTAGCTTAACGAACGAATCACTATTTAGCTTAACGAACGAATCACTAAGTCGCTCGATGAACAACTCACTTAGCAGTTCAACGAACGAATCACTAAGTCGCTCATTGAACAAATCAACAAGTCGCTCAATGAACGAATCACTAAGTAGCTCGTTGAACGAATCACTCAGAAGCTGCAGCGAACGAATGATGCAGGAAAGATTCAGAAGTTTTATTTACAAATGCAAAGTGAGAAAACGTGTTTCCCTGTACGTTGGTGGTATTCTTACCTTGCTGTCTGCAGGAAGTGCCACTCAGTTTGAGAAGGTGTGAGTAACAGAGACACGGGTAAGTTAGAGAGGACATACAACATAAAATAAATATGCACAGTAAAGGACTGTACAGTCAATGAAACGTGACTGACATGAGATTTGCCACGATGCATTTGTATTTTTGCTTATCAGGGCTGAAATGCCTGACAGTTTGCAGAGTGAGTGTCAAGAATATGATCAGATAAGATAATACTGAAGCGTTTTAATCAGGAAAAACACCTGGTTGGTGGTAAAACATCCATTTAATCAGCAATAGCTGCTGTTGGCCAAGGCCACGCCACACAAGCCTGCAATAACCCCGTTCCTGCCAAATCCAGGTAAAACCCCTAGAATTCCTTGCACCCCCAACCCCACCCACAAAGTCCCCATTAACCCCAAAATCACACAGACACAAGCGTCAACATAAACCCCAACATTCGTGACTCACTACAATACTCTATTTAGCCCCAGAGGGGAAATTCGGTTGTCACAGCAGCACCTCAATAAATATAAATAGAAGAGAAATATAAGTAAATGAGAAAAGTGACAACAACAGTGAGGTTAAAAATGGATAACAGATTGACAAGGATAAACTAGATAACATGACAGCAACTTTTGACTCAAGTCAAAATGACTCAATAAATACATTTGGGTTCTAATAAATGACCTGAAACGTGATGAATTTAAATCGGTGACAAAATGTACAACTTTAGACCACATAGTATTAGTTGCATTTTATAACATTAATTCAGTTTTCAAGCTTGCATTATGCATACTCATTTTGTGTAAATTGATCATTAAATAGCATGGAATTAGGTTGTAATGCTTAGTCCACAGCATTTTTGGTTATCTTTTAACATGCTTTGACCTGCAGCAGAGCCCAGTGCATAGAGCAAACAATTTAACACTGGGCACACGCCACAACTTCTGTTTTGTTCTTTGTTTTTTGGGGTGACACGTTTGTATTGCCCTAGGACTTATGTGGCGGCTGTATTTGCAACAAGCTTTAGCGCCATCTTCTCACAGTCCGGGATCTGCATTCATAGCTCAGGGTCCGTCTCCCATTGTACCCTATGCACCCCCCTACACACACACTTTGGCATTGGGATGTTCGCCAACTTCTAGCTTGACAGCAAAGACAAGGCTTCTGTTGTTAGCAAACCGCTGCGTCAGTTTAATGAAACTAAATAGAACAATAGCATGAGGTCCAGAGGCAGAACCTAAATCGGACTGAAGTACTCGTGAAACCCACCATTTCAAGCCCTCTCTTTTCTTCTCTTTAACAACCTATCTTTAACTTAAAAACAAACAAAAATGTGCAATATCTCATTTCTGTGCAATATTCAGAAACTGTGCAATATTTCATTTCATAACAGCTACACTGTGCAATATTTCATCTCATAACAGCTACACTGTGCAATATTTCATCTCATCTCATAACTGCTACACTATAATGTTCCCTTCTATCATACTATTGTGCACTCCTTACCTCACTTGTTACTAAGACACTTATAGTTTTATCACGGCTTACTAAGACACTTTATAGTTTCACTGAAACACTTTATAGTTTATTTTTATTTCTAATTCTGCCTCTCTTTTATTATTTATTACTGTTATATTTTCTGTAACTCTGGCACTGCAATTTCCTTCGGGATTAATAAAGTTGTTCTTATTCTTATTCTTATTCTTATTCTTATTCACCAACAACACCGGATAGAAGTCATGACAATCAAATGGTTATTTATTTTGACTGTAAAGTCGCAGGTTGTTTGTCGAAATGGCCCCCGATTTTTTTCAATAAACGCCATATGCATTCAAAAGTAGCCAAATGTTTATCTCCCCCCGCCTGATGCTTTCTCCTCCTGCCCAACGTCATCAAGTGATAGATTGTGATAGACAGGCAGCCGGTCCGGGTAAAGCACCAACTCTTGTCGGCCATCAGCTGGGATCGACGTCATACTCCTGCTAGAAATGATATCGAATGACCCTGAAACCTCCTACGATACCACGTCCAACGGTTTTGGAGGCAGATGTTGGACTTTATTTGCTGATTTTAATGCAAAATCAGACTGTATTTTCTATGTGATTTCCCATCATTTTTGTTTTTACTTGGAAACATCAAATGAGCGTGTCATCTTTTGAAACAGGTTTGAACCATGGCTTGCGCCAAATGTGGGAGGGACGTTGACGGATCGTTCAATTTCTGTCCCAACTGTGGCTCTAAGCTATTACCGTTGATTCAGAAAGAGATCCAAGGTAAACTTCTTTGTTGTTCTTTTTTACGTCAAATGTTGACCAATAGTTTCCTTGGCAGGTTGATGAGCAGTTAATTTTCTGTCACCTGGTTTGAGTGGTAAAAGATCGATGTGTTCCACAACATTCTTTTTCACCCAGATGCCATAGCGTGTGAACTTCCGCTCTCAGTGGCCACAGCGGACAGTCACCAGCCTAAGGCTCCAGACCAGGCGAAAGGAAAAGCACTGCAGATAAAGGTGAACACAAAACATGGGGGACATCTTGCTATACTTTATCCCCTATGATGTGTTTTCGTTTAAATTAGGGAAGTGTTTGCCTCTGTCCTGCTGCCCTCATTTCCAAGAATGGTAGTCTTCTTATAAGGGGCTTCAGGAAGTCTGTGCAAGCTTTTGCCTGGATCTTTCCTTTTACAAGCACTTTCACTTTCTTCTTTTAGGCGTGACACTTGGAAAATTGTGGTTTTGTCACCTGTGGCTTTCTAATTATTCCAAGTAGAACATTGATTGATTTCTGATTAGATCGCTAACAAGCATGGTTTGTTAATATTATTTAAAATGCAAATTTTAGCGGATTCTGCAGTGTTCCAGGAATAGATATGAATGTCATACTTTACCGCAGCCGCCCTGTGACGAGTCAAATCCAACCGGCGATGGCACAACACAAGTTGACCCGAAGGACGCACAAAGCCCGGCTGCGTTGGAAACCCAAGCCAGGCCCCCGTCTTGCGGCCAAAAAGACTCTGACGGCACTTCTGAAAAGACCCAAAACATGGAGAGCTGTAAAGATAATGAGATGCCGTCTGACTCGGCTCCTCACAGCAACGATTCATCACACAAAGGGACGTCTTGTCCCACGACAACTCTAGCTGACAAAGGTCAACTGGCAGAACAAACACATCCTTCTTCAGAGATGACTCCAAACAGCTTCACCGACGCTCTCGACGTTGCTCCCAACAAGCTGGAGAATGTTAAGATCATCTATCCAGAATCAAGAGAGACACCCCAAAACCAGGTAGTCCTTCAGCAAACACATGTTTTTACCTTTTCCGGGAACTTTTTACTGTCATTTTCACATCACAGGTATCACAAAATCATGGCATATCCTCTTTGACAGGATTCACCACCTTTCAAATTAAAAATACCTAGTTCACCATTTAACCCTGTGATTTTCAACCAGTGTGCCGCGGCACACTAGTGTTCCGTGAGAGATCGTCAGGTCTGCCGTGGGAAATGATCACGGCGCACTGGATTATAAGATACATCTGTCCCTAAGAAATGGAACGCCACTCGCTACGTCGTAGACGTAGATTTAAAAGCCATCTCCAAACCAAACACCCTTCCGTTCAAAATAAGCTGTTGGACTATTACAAACAATGAGAAACAGGCAATTTTTTTGAGAAAAACCACAAAGGTGAACAAGAGAGCCCTCTTAGCTAGCTACCTTGTTGCTGAGCTCGTAGCTAAATCAAAAAAGTTCCACACTGTGGCAGAAACATGAATACCGCCAGCTTGTAAAACTTGAGCAAGAGCCTCGTCTTTCCACCATTACCGTCAGGATATCCATTTTGTGTTAATCGAAACAGCCCCCCAGGATTTTGTAAATGTAAAAAATGTGCCGCGGCTCAAATAAGGTTGAAAATCACTGATTTAATCAATGCATTGTGTGTACCTCCTTGCATACTCTTATTTACTAATCTTAACAATCTGGGCTCATTGTAGGTAAAAAGAAGAAGTGCTGTCCCAATGGAGTCCTCAGTTGATCCAATAACACAGGTAACAACTGTTACTGTTATTTGTTTTCCTACTTCCTGCGAGTCAGTTTACTTAAGGTATTTCATTGTCCGGTGATGTTGCGTTGCATTTAAAAGTGCGGAAGAGCATTCAAAAAATGATCCCAGTCCTTCGCGAGAAATTGAGCGAAGTGTAACACTTTTGATGTATATGATCTAGTTGATAATTTGATCTCCTTGGGTTTGTTGTTTTGTCCACAGCAGCCAGGCTCCGTCTATGTGGAAAACTCCAACTTAGAACCATCATCTTGGCCCGGCTTGGTCCATGATGCTGGCTCTCCGGCAGTGAACTCGTTTCCTGACATGGGACAGTACGTTAAACAAGTCTTATCGATTCCAAATATTTTCCCAACCTATGTGTTGTGCAATATTATGTACAAGAGCTGTTATAATATCCATGTCATATCTTTTCCTTGTGGTATGGTTTTCCTCTCCCGTTGAAAATGCCAACCAAGATTTAACTTTTTCTATTTTTTTCAATGAATGCATCAGAGACTACATACCTGTTTACTTCCATGCTGTCACACCCCAAAAAATGGAGTTTAGTCCAGAGGAGAGTGAGATTTTCTTACATTCTGAAGTTTTGTTTGGAGACTGGAGATACTGCCTGGGGATGACTAGCTACAAGTATGTCTTCTTTTGGAAATGATTACATTTTCCACTTATAACCAAGTAAATATTCAAATCAGATGTGATTTTTTGTTGCACTTGTTACATTTAAGTTACTTCTTCGGCTGAATGTTTCACCACTTCCCCGTCCCCGTAGATATCTTGGGAATAAGAGATACCTTGTCGAATGGCAGCACTGGATCCCCAAAAGCAAGATTTTTGAGGATATCCCCTACAAATACAGCATTCAGACGTCGGCTAAAAAGATGCACAAATATGAGATCATCTATCAGAAAAATAAGGATGTATACATCAACAGATGCCTATCAGTGAACAAGCAACTCCTCACACCTAAAGGTATGTTGCTATTTTGCATAGCTTCCTTATGTTTACAAATTGATTTTTCCTATAATAAACCACGGTCACTGTGCACTGACTTTGAGCAGGTTATTGAACTCTCTTCTTTTCTGCTGAACTTTTAAGGGGAGTGGCACCAGTTTGATGATGCCATCCATTTACATCTGGCCAAACGCTTCCAGTCTGATCGAAGTTTTGTAATAGATGAGAGAGACAAAGCTGGCAGGGACATGCTGGACACAATCTTTGGACATCTTAATCATTGGACTGAACACAGTGTGGGCGACTTCTTTGCGCTGCTGGAACAGTTCATTCATCAGTACAGCCGTCCTGTGGTTCATGATGGCTTTAAGAAACTCTGGGAATTACAGTATGGCAAGGCACAGGTAAATGTCAAGGGTTTTACTCTAAAATACAGATACGCTCCCGATATGTGGCAGCATGACATCAGCACTGTCTCTTGGTTTGCTCTGTTCAGGTGAAAACCCTGCTGAGAAGTTTTCTGGAGGACAGCTACATTGACACGTATTTAAAGAAAGAAAGAAATAATACTTCCCATTTGCATATGGGCGCAGTCATTTTGCTCATCTACTGTCAGCACCTGGATAAAGATATGACAAAACAATTATCCAATCTATGTGATTGGCTTTGCCTGCCTAATCAGGCGCAACATGTGTTCAGTAATATCTGGGAAAAGTTTTTGCTCCCTCTTCATGATAAAATCGAGTAAGTATTAACAGACATTCATCATAAATGATTATAAGGAGTGAGGCAGCCAGTCATGAAATGAGCTACAGGGAAAAGTTGACATGATATATTCTAAGAAAAATATGCCTGCGTCTGATAGTTGAGAATTCATGGCGAGAGATTAGCTTGCTGATTTGCAGGGGGTTTGAGGCATTGTGTGCTCAGAAACAGACATTTGTGAGATATGTGAGATATGCCAAACGTGTTCTCATCATCAGATGACAGTGGGTACCTGTGACAATAGCGGATTTAAGTTTCAATACCAGATAAATGTCTCAATTATTAAGACGACATCATCATCATCGCTTGATCTCTAAACAGTATCTGTGACACGGTAACAATTGATGATAACTTGATTTTTATTTAAAGTTAAACACATTTCACTAATACGCTAGTAGGTGAGGGACTGTCTACATGTAGATGAACAGTGGACCCTCTGCACCCAGAATAGATTTTGTGTTCTCAATATGACAAATAGTAGAAGCAATTCAGCACAACAGCCTCACACACTTCAATTCAATGATTTCAATTTACAGTCAACTTTGCAAACGTTTTACTGTTTGCGTTTATATTCCAGTGAACTCGCGGATGCTGCTCAGGAGCTTTCCAACTCGGCCCGAAAATGCGGCTTGGATGCGTGGGTCCTGATTATCCCTTTAATTCACCTACTGAAAAGAGAAAGCCAACCGTTTGAGCCTGCTGTGCTTGTCCTGAACCAACAGTACGGACGCTTCGATTCAAACCTCTCCAAAAGAAGAGGGGCATCCGAAAGTCAAATGTATGTATTTTAGTTTTTGCTCAAAACAGCAGAATATATCAATGCGTGGGAAAACCAATTTTTTGTGGTCTTCAATATACTTCTCCTGTACGTCTCATCCAGATAAAGAGTGATAACAAAGTGCCTCCTCATTCTACCTCGGGGAATAAAATTGGGAGGGCTCCCATATTTCAAATTAGTCTAGCCAGCTGCATTAATAGACACCAAAAATATTTATGATCATGGTGATGCAATAGTTTATTTGTTGTTCTAAAACAGGGGTGGGCAAACTACGGCCTGCGGGCCACATCTGGCCCGTTGGTCTTTTTAATCCGGCCCGCCAAAGGTCGGTACAGAATTCATACTTGATGTAAATGATAAAAATGTGGGAGCTGAAACAGGAGATTATTTCATTTTTGGAGCTACTTGAGAATTTTCCTTAGCTGAATGACACAGATTGGCTCTGTGATTTAGCCTTTACTGTGGACATACCGACACGAGGAATGTCCTGGACGTGAAGCTACGAGGGAAAAAGCGGTTTGTGCATGAAATGCAAGCAAACGTCAGAGCCTTCTAAACCAAAGCTGGTTACATATTTAAAGCAAATGTCAGACAAATGTCCAGACAAATTTCAGATGAGTCTGATATGCACTGTTAACAAATGGTTTTTTTTTTAAAATTATTTATTTATTTATTTATTTTATTTTTATATATACCGTATCTTGTGCTGACCCAGCCCGTCTGTCAAATTTTAAAAGTCAATGCGGCCCCTAATCCAAAAGGTTTGCCCGCCCTTGTTTTAAAAGAAGAGCCTTGCATCAGTGTAGCAATGGTATGTTCAAGCTTGTTGGCAGTTAATGTTGGCTGTAACATGTTAATGTTGTGGAGTTAATTTCCCTACCCATTTTTCTCTTTTTTGTCTGTTAACCCCTGTTCATATTTTAGGAAACTGAGGACAATCATGCTGCAACATGCATACCTAATGAGAATCGATTACCTCCTCATGAACACATGGATGCCTCTGCTGAATGCGGATGACGTGCAGACGATCTTAACCAGTGTGCCGGTGGATCTCCTAAACATCCTTTTTTACCTGCTGCGCTTTGTCCGCAGTGGTTCAGTTCATCGCGACATCCTGGTACGTAGCCTTAACGAAAAGCATCCATGTATTTAAAAGTTACCTTCCCGTGTTGTCCCTATTTAATTTTTCATTTGGGATTGCAGCCACTGAGAGACATGGCAGCTTACCTCGTCAATAGAGAAAATTCCATCAAAAGTTTTAACATACCCAGCGCAAAAGAAAGAGAAGGGTAAAAATAAAAATCATATGTCATTGAAATACAGTTTACCACCTTCATGTCTGTGAATATCCAATTTGTAGTTCTAGCTTCTAAATGAATAAAGGAAATGTATATTTCCATAGGTGGAATGGAGAGTATGTAGAGAGATGCATGAAAACTGCAGTCATGTTGCTTGAATCCGTCTGCCATCAAATAACTGACACAGCCCAATGTGATGTTCCTCTTACCTTCCTCGATGTGGTCTGTGCACTTGCCAAAAAGTACTACGTCACCGATTTCCAGGTAAGAGCCGCAGAAGTGGGGCCGCACTTTCATGTCCTGGTAACGAAGAATCACAACCAGTTAACGCTGACATTTCCGAACGTCTGTTTTCTTCTGAAGAAACAATGCGTCTTGTGTGGGTTCCTGATACTGCTGTGCGTTTCCAATGTTTTCAGTCTTTTTTACAGATAATTAAATAAAACATGCATCCTTCATTCATTTTATCACCTTTGTGAAAGGTAAACGGCCAAATATGGATGTGTTTTTTAATGACTTCTGTATTTCAGCATGTTGTAACTTTGCTTTCAGTCAAAAGAGAGAGTCTATGAAGAGTCAGTTGGGGAGACATTAAATTCCTTGAACAAATGGATGAACAAAACCTTCAAAAACAAACTTCTGAAAGAAGGTCTTGGCGAGTTTTCTGAACCAAAGGAAGTAATGGTATGCTTTAAGTTTTAATTCAATTCATTTGTTTAGTCCTGCTGTGTAATTGAGAAATGAATGCACAATAATCCTCCTGCGATAGGTATGCACGAAGCTACTCTCACTGACTTTCAGCCATGATTCTTCTGTGTGGACAACCACCTTTTTAAAGAACTTTGAAAGAAAACTGGAAAAGGTAAGGCATCATATGTGTTTGTGACCACATGCTTCATGCTTGACCGGAGAGACAAAACTAAAGACTCTGTTTGTGTAGGAACGCAAAGAGGACCAGATTAGAATCTACACCAAGAAAATGGACGAGCTAAGAAGCACAAGTCCATTGTTATGTAACTTAATGGAGAAATATGCATTAGAGGCGGCTGGATCCATATGTAAGGTATGCTTTTTTATTACTGATGAACAGGTGTGTTTAATCTGGTCATAGATTTATGTGATGCTGTATATGTGAGTAGTAAAGCGCAGATGCGATGTATATCCTCGAAATGTCATGAATCGTAGTGTTGTTATGCGGGCGCATAACAGTGGAGACGGTTTACAGTGTTACATTTGAATAAAACACTACCAGTGTCTGCTAAATACTTTCATCACAACTGAATCCAATCAGTCAAACTTAATTCCATGCTGACTGTGTCACAGACATTGTATTTGACTTTAAAATGAGGTATCGGTGCAGCTACTGTTTTTGTTTTTTATTAATTCTATATCTCACAATAGCATCAACACATCTTTTGCAGTGTAGTTTTGAGGATTCTTGTACGGCATTTACCTGGGATGGGCTGGCGATCGGCCCAGGATCGACCCTGCCTCTCGCCCAGTAACAAATTGGAATGGGCTCCAGCCCCGCTGTGACCATGAATGCAGGATAAGCGGTATAGGAGATGGATGGATTAATAGCACAGCTATTGTTATTTATTTTAATATGGCTTAACAGATTAGGAAGCCTTAAGGCTAACAAGGCGGTGGATGGTTCCCTAAACTCATACTCAGTGCCACATTTCTTTTTTTTTTACCTTCTTTATCAAAAATTCAGGTGTAAAACTATTGTTTTTTGTTTTCTCATGCGTCTGACTAACTCGCTACGCATTTTGATGCTGGATTTGAAAGTGTTTAGCCTGGCAAGCCGCAGTCGTTTGGGAGAAAGTGACGCGCTGCTTTTTATGCTCCATTTGCCTTAACAATTCCCAGCTCTGTGAGGGCTATGTTGTTAAATTTCTTTCTTCTTTTTATACATGTGCATCACACCCTTTAGCTAACAAATAGTTCCCAAACTATACAACACAAACTTCAATGCGACATTGTTTGATCCCGCTCAGAGAGTGAGAGTAGGGAAAGAGCGCAAAAGGTAAGATCCTTAAAGACCCTTGACCAGGGGTCGGCAGCCTTCACCACTCCTAGAGCCATTTGGAGCTGTTTCGCAGTAAAGAAAACACCGGGAGCCACACAACCCTCAGAATGAATTAATGCGGCATATAACTACATATATATTTTTTTTTTCCAAATGCACTGTGGACAGCAAAGTAGGAATTTCACTGTAGGGGGAAACACGTGTCTCCACTGTGCATGCAGGGATGAACGCTTTGAATGGAAACAAAATGTGTTGCAATGAACTGCAGAGAAAACCAAATGACGATTCTGCATGCATCAATACATTTTGAACTCTGAAAAAAAGACATCGGGTTGAAGGTTACTGTTAAGAAAAATACTCAATGTCTATGTCAGTCCTTCTTGCATTTATGAAAAAAAGACAAACTTAAATGATCCACCGGCAGCAAACCAAAAACACCGTCCTCTCCGTGTGTGCTGTCGTCCTTTTGCTGGCGCGTGCAGTCGTTTATTAAGAGCAACAAAAACATTTGAACATGTTTTACTTAGATGTAACAAGATCGCGATTTTAAAATTTGACACTTTTAAAAATGAATAAACTTAAATTAAAAGAGATTTGAATCGATTATTTTCAAAAGCCGACCCCTGATCAAGACGCATTCTAGAAATCCATTTTCATTTAATGATACTCATCTTTTTTTCTAATAATCCCACTCATTCATGGCTAAAGTGACCTCCAAAGCTAAAAGCTGCTTTCATCAAGCTTATCGAACTTTATGTTCATCATTAACACGTTCTGAGGCCACGACAGCGTTTCGCTTGCTCCTGATACAACATCTTGTCATGTTTGTGTGGATGATTCAAAGAACACGTATCGACGGGATGTAATAAAACCCCTTTTTTTTGTTTTTCTTCGACTTTTTAGGACAGCGAATCCAGAGCGTCTTCACTTGTGCTGCGTATACCCAACATCGAAAAATTCGGGAAGCTGATGTCCGTCATCATGGTGAAGTCATGGCCCACAGATGCCGACGGACATTACATTGTAGAGGAAAGCCTGATATTCGAGTTCCTCTTACGTTGGCCCATGGCCCGAATTGCTCTCAAGGGGACAGGTGAACATGGTGAAATGGAAGATTGGTCTTTAACAAGTGTTGGGCTGCGTCTGATGATGATCGTGCACGTGTGTGTTTGTTGTCTGATGGACACACGGCCAATTATTATCATAGCACCGATAAGGTTTCCGTGTGTGAAGAAAAACAGCCTGTTTTGAGAGCCAAAGCCATAATGATAAGCATCATTTTATACATTGTGACATGTATCTATGGAGCTGATACATTTATTATTCCTAGAGCTACTGTCACGTTCCAAATATACTGTACTCTGAGATTTTTCTGCAAATGTTCATTTTTGGTTTGTTGCTGCAAAGAGAAAAAAATCCTGACGCCTGCCTGAGAATAAAATTGTAGCTTTGCATGCCAACTTAACAATGAATGAATTCCAGAGAAATGAAGGTACGTTAGCGTTGGGAGGACTATTAACAATTGTATGCTTCCAATTTGTTACTCGTGAGAAAATATTTCCCTCTAGTAATAATAGTAATAATTTGTTGTCAGCCAATTATTATCATAATACCGATAAGGTTTCCGTGGGTGAAGAAAAACAGCCTGTTTTGAGCGCCAAAGCCATAACGATAAGGTTACTTTTAAACAAAATACTCAATGAGTTTGAGTTAATTTACAGCCCAGTTTGTGTGTGTGTGTGTGTGTGTGCTGTCGTCCTTTGACTGCCGTGTCCAGTCGTTCATTAAGCAACAAAAATATTTGAACCCGTTTTGTTACAAGACCGCAATCATCTTCACACTTAAAAATGAATGAATTACAATAAAATTCTTTCTAGCTTTGCATGCCAACTTAACAATGAATGAATTCCAGAGAAATTAAGGTACTTAAGCGTTGGGAGGATTATTAACAAATATATCCTTCCAATTTGTTACTGGCGGGAAAATAATTCAATGAATATCAAGTTTCCTTTAATTAGCACTTCATGCTTTCACTTTGATTGTTTTCCAAGGCGGAGGACGTATGGACAATATGTCCAAGGGGGACTATTCTGAGGAGGCGCTCAGCAGGATGAACTTGGCAAGATCGGTGTTCAGATCCGTGACACAGAAGTTCCTCAGCGGAGAGATCCAAATCAAGACTCTGAAGCAAATCCTCACGGAAGAGCATGGTTATGTACACATGCTGAAGATAGGTAAACAGGAAGCTGTTTATTCGCCGTGTATTTTGCTCTTTTTTTCCACCCTTTTAGTTCTAACTGTCTGGCGACTCATTCTACACTTTGTAGATGTCTTTTGGAGATGATGTTTTGCAATTTTTATTTATTGATTGTCTTATTTTGTTTTTTTTCCCAGAAGGGTTTAAAGATTTTACAGCGCTTTTTGTCAATTTTTAGCTAATTCCCTCAGGGATATACCAGCTTCCAACACAAGGAAGATAATTGGTCTAGAGACCAGTTATTCTTTGCAGATTTTGTTGTCACTGGATTTCAAGGAAAGTCCACTTATTATCACACAAAAGCTAAAAATTTGGGAATCGAAACTAGATATGGCACTTCTTTCTTTTTTTTATTTCAACAGCACAAACTATAATGTATCTTGAATATTTAAAATCGAAATGGTAGATATTTTGAAGACGAGGCCCTGATATTTTTACTTGACTCGACAACTACTATGAGCAAAGGTTACCATAAAAGGCATGTAAACTTAATATCAAAAGGAAATAACGTGCAAGCCAATCTACTCATAGTGAAACCTGTAAATTTAAAGTTAGTAATGTAGTACGTCTTGTTGCTTTAGTAAGACAGCATTCGTGAATTGCAAAAACGGGCTGACCGATGTGTCTGACTGGATGAAAGAATAGAAAGGTTAATTGTTGTACGTTGAATGCTTTGATTGATTTTGTAATTTTCACATGATTCCTGTTGACTGAAGTAGCAGAGCAATCTGGAAAGATTGCAAATTTAATAATATTTATTACAACGTAATGTAATTGTATGTGAAATACAGATTTTTTTTTTACAATTGAAATACACAAATCAAATTGTCATACACATTTAATAAATTCTAAACTGCGACGCTCACGGCGGAGACTTTGCGGTGAGATTGGTGAGAAATTGATAGCGTTTCGCTAATTTCCAGTGTTCGGCGTGAGTGACAGGTCAAGGGTGAATTTATTTCTCGTGCGACTGCACGGATACAAATTGACTCCCATCAAATTGCAGAAAATGATTAGAAAATATGATTATTCTTTTCCCCAGTTCCAGCCGGTTTTGTGCTTTGTGTAATTCTACTGTTCGAATTCCACTTCGTATTTGCATTGATCCAAAGCAATGTGTCCCTAGATGGCCTCTGTGACGACGGCCGCTGCAAAGACAACAGAGCCATGACACAATTACTGAAGCAAAGAAAAGAGGAGGAGGAAGCGATCCACACCGAAAAAGAGCTGGTCAAGATACTTCTGCAAATCTGCCAAGAGCTTCCACAAAATGTCCAAGGTAGTGCAAAAAATAGGGGTCATGTTAACATGAAGTTGTCTATCAAAGCAAAAACAAGATTTACCGTATTTTCTGGACTATAGAGCGCACCTGTAAATAAGCCGCTCTATTAAAAAAATACATATATATACAAGCCGCACCAGGCTATAAGCTGCAGATATCTATGTTGAAAAGAAATGTCCTCCAGGACATTTTCAAGTTCAGGCCACCTGCTTTTATGTCCTCTGAAAGCTTTTTTCGACTTTTGGCATTGCATTCGCTCTTCCCGCTGCCGCCTCTTATGTTTCCTTCGTGGATAGCAAGCTCGATGGCCTTCAACTTAAAACTTGCATCATACGAGCTTCATCTTGTGGTTTCCACGATGAAGGGGCGAGGATTTGAAAATGAGTACCAGTTAGTAATATGTCTTGCATGTTCTATCTGCTTTTTATCTGCTCTTTCTGCTATTCTTCTTTGCATTGATTTATATGTCTTATCTTATTTTGGATTCTACTTCCGCCCCCTAGCGATGGAAGAAAAATCCATAGAAGAGTATACGCCGTATGGTTCAAAACCAAGGAAAAAGTAGCGGCTTATAGTCCAGAAAATATGGTAGTATGGTTATATTCAGTATGGTTGTTATTCAGTATGGTTGTTATTCCCATTCATATCAATTTAAAGTCTTGCACAATTAGTATTCACTTGTATGTAAATAAATGCAGCATTCAGAAGCATTCAGCACATTTGACATTTGACTTCATATCAAATGCATGTTGTCTTTGTGTTCACTTGATTTTTCACCACTTCTCTGTAACATTTTACTACTTTCTTGGCGATTTCTGGTGAGTTTTCAGTCATGTTCAGTATTCCCTCAGCCCTTGTCATGCCATTTGGTTAATTAGAAAGTGAACCAGACTTTTGATGTACAAGCAGTGCATTCAAAAACACTTGGAACCAAAAGGGGGAGTGAAAAAACAAATGTAATTCTGTACAATTCTGTACAGAATACAATGTATGTCTACATTTTTTTATTTTAATGCAAATTCTGTCTTTTTAATCCGTAGCTGACTTCCAGGGGTTGGATAGTAAACTTCGCCAAGAAATTGACACGATGATTCTGAATGAAGTGGTCAATGTTCACACTTTCGATGGACAAGCCTCCCCTTCCATCGGGGAAGTGACCTATTTCAATCTTTCTGAAAATACCCGGAAAATGGCCTCAACGCTGCAGGACTTTAAAGATAGCACCCTTTTCAGAAGGTGTTGGACAAACGAAGTGGAAACGCTGACTCAAGAGCAACGTCGAAAACAAGACGTCGAAATAGAAACCTACACTCTTGACGATGTTTTCAACAATATATTCCAGAGCTGTTACAGCAACTACAAACACATATATGATGGTTTAAAGAGTGGAGATTTGTCGCTGGACGAAGTAGACCGCGTCTTTGAGAACTACAGAGGTCAGTACGATGACATGCAGAAAGATTTGAATATCATGTGTCGGTTAGACCCAACGGATGACAGAAAATGGATCAGTCGGAGGAGTTACCAGATCGAGCATTACCACAGTCGCCACTGTGCGATCGACGCCGCCAAAATCATCATGGATGTCCGCAGAACAATTTGTCCGGAGGGAGATTTCGAAGCGTTGGAGCAAGTCCTTGAACTGGTACGAAGAAAAGTTGATCCGTGTGTCTGATTGGACTTTATTTATTTTTCTGAAACAACAGGCATTGACTCGTAATTTCTTTCGGTTTGGTTTTTTTTTTTTTTCTCTTAAAATTGAATTATGTCTGTTGTTTTGGGGAAAAAAAGCTCCTCATTGGCAAATGATGATTGTCATTACTTTGCAATTCAAGATACAGTGTTTAAAGTGAAACAACACCCTTCTAACACCCCTCAATGAACAACAATTTATGTTTTTCAGGATGAAGGTGGCATTGAGAAAAGCCTGAAGTGCATTGATGAAGACATTATTTTAGCCAACAACATTCTGAAGGGCATCACTGATAAACGCAGGGAATGTCTCCAGGTACTTGGACAATGCTCTGTGTTTGTCCAGTGGGTGAAAAAAGCCATCGAAGGTAATGTAAATAATGTTTTTTTTTTTAATTATTACTTTATTCAAGAACATCATTCTAGCCTTAAGAAATGCTGTTTTGCAGATATCAAGGAGCTCAAAGTTTTTGTTGACCTGGCAACCATCTTTGCTGGAGACAATGCCATGGATTTAGGCCAAGTGGCCTGTTTCCATGATGCTGTCCTTGGATATTCTTCTATATTGTACGGACTCCAAGTGAACTCTGACTTTGAATCCTTCAAGGAGTCACTGACAAAAATGTGGGTAGCGCTTGAAAATGACAAAGGATTACCGAAGAAGCTGGTGAGTGAACAATAATCCAAACAAAGTATTGGCCCAATTAAGAAGTCAAACCAGGTTGAATTTACATTCGATAGGTGAAATTCCATAATCCATTTGTTTCCGGTTTCAAATTAGACGCTAAGTTAAGCTTTTAATTGGTCATTAAGTAAATCTTTCTCTCACAAAATGATACATTTGCATCTGCAACATCACTGATGGATATCCTCGTGGGGCTGAATGTGGCGGCGATTCCCTTGTGTTGTTAAAATGCCACCGTTGATCTGAAATAGATGCTGTTATTGTTTTTTTGGGTGTAATTTTTATCTAGTCCTCATTCAGGAAGGGAACATCTTGTTGTTGAGAAGTATGCCAGACTGCGCTTACTAGTTGTACAACCCAACCCGTTGCAAAGAACAACAACCTCGTGGGTTATTTATTTAACCCAAGGGTTTCACCCTCTGATGAGGCTCCCTGTGGTTTCTGAAAATAATTAACAAGTATTAAATTGAAATTTTTTTTTTTTAGTTTGTTCATTTTTAAAATGTCATTTTAAATTTGAAGATTATGGCGATCCTGTGACATCAAAAACGTGTAAAAATATTTTTGTCACTCTTAAGTCGAATCAGTCGCTTAACGTGCGCCAGTTAAAGGACGGCATTTTTGGTTTGCTGCCGAAGGATCATTTGAGTTTCGCTTTTTTTTTCCATAAATACAAGAAGGACAAATAGACATTGGGTGTTTTGCTTAAAAGTAACCATCAGTAACCATTTTAGGGGTTCAAAATGTTTTGTTGCATCCAGAAAAGTAATTTTGTTCTCTCTGCAGTTGTTGATTTAAAAAAAATGCAGCATATGTTGTGTTATACATAGCATGAAGGCAAAAAAATGACATTATATGCCGTGTTAATTCTTTGAAATTTCAAAAGGGTCGTAGTGCTCCCGGTGTTTTCCCTACTACTTCAAATAGCTCTTTTAGTGGTAAAGGTTGCCGACCCCTGATTTAATCGATATATTGAATATCTTCCTTTCGATTACAGAGGGATACTGCAAGGCTTTTGGAGTGGTTCAAAAATGTCAAGGAGAGCCATGGATCGGTTGAATTTTCGTCTCTGTCTCTGGCTACATCCATTAATGAGAATGGGATATATAGCATCAAGGCCCAGAGCCAGAAGAAGGTGTGAAGTGAATAAGGTCACACATGGTACAAAAGATGAGCAGATCAAACAGTAATATCATTATTCATCTATATAGGTCACTTTGGAGACTTCACTGATGCTGCATATTGAAGACCAGGAGAAGAAAACCACAACATGCACCTATGATGACCTGAAAGAATTACAAAACAAGCTCATGCTCATGTCTGTAAAAAAGGAACATAATCAGAGTAAAGTAGAATGCTTTGCTGAGGTTTGGGCCTTTTTTTTATTGTGATAGAAAAAAAAAAATCATCAACTTTTTTTTAATCCGTGTAAGTCATGAAATGTAAAAATTCATTTTGTCTTAAAATGTGTGTTGTCTTTTTTTCCTTTTCCTTCAGGTGTTTGAGAATGTGCAAAGACTTGCAAAAGCGTTTGTTGACCTGCACACTGCCGGCAACCCAATTTTTAGATTTTGGGAAGCAAAGATCTTCTGCAGAAATCCGAGCGATGCATGCATCATTATGAAGATCAATTTCTGCAATGACTGTCATGAACTTCAAGTAGGTGGAGATTTGGTTGAGCAACTAACGTTGCTGTCAAAGCAGATGGAATTGTTTTTTGACTGCTGGCAAAAATTCATGGACAAACAGAGAAGTGATCACTACTACTTGAACTATTTCACCGCAGAGCAGTTATTCTACCTTTGCAGTATTTTTGATCCTAAAAACGTGAATGCTGTGATTGAGGACAAAGCTTTGATGATGATGTCGTTTATCAAACCCAACTGCACAACATCGGACGTGTGGAGCACATGGAATAGGTTTAACAGACAATTCTGCCCCGGCGAAAGGACCGGCGAAGATTTCCAGTTTCTCGGTCACCTCCCTTTCCTTAATGGCAATTCTCCTACGGCCGACATGTGTCACGTTGCTGCTGACGATCCACAGGAGCAGATGGACATGTTTGTCCACATAAAAAAGCTCGTAACACTTTGGAACGGCTACGTGAAAAATGCAGAAATCTATTTCAACGATCTTTTAGACATAAGAAGTTTAGGAGGTTTCCTCGAAACACTGACGAACATGGAAAGCCAGAGAGAAAACGAAGCGGAGGAACCGGAGCCTTCGGACCCGAAAGACAATCTGCTCAGAAGAAAACTCCCCGACAGCTTCCACCCAAACCAGCCTAATCTTATCATTTGCCCTCAGAAAGACATTCTGATTTCATGTATCTGCTTATACATGGCCAGCGAAAAGGAAGCAATGCCGAGTTACGACGAGGTTCTTCTGTGCACACCTACAACAACATTTGAGGAAGTGGAGCTTTTTCTCAGGAGATGTCTCACGCCGGGTTACTCTGGACAGAAAATCTACACCATGCTTCAGGCAGAACTCTTGAGTTATGACGTTTGCAGTGCAACGGAAGAGTGTTTCCAGAAGCTCAGCACCCTTTTCACCCATGAATACAGGCTGGTGATCTTCTGCAGCTCTCATAAGGAGCAGGCTTACATTCCCACGGCGTTCCGACAGTTCAAAAGGGAGTTTGTGCCGAAAGAGCCGCCGGGAAGCATCCAGAAGTATCTGTCAAGGCATTTCACCGTATCCTCGGATTACAAGAATGCCATGTTTAAAGGCGGCCATTCAGTTGGAGTGGTTACTTCTCAACGTGCAGGAGTTGGTGAGAATTTTTCTTCCCATCGTAACTTTATTGCATCATAACTATTCTCTGCAAGGGATCTATGTGTACTGTGTTGGCTTTCGACAACAAACTTTTTTGTTGTACTTTATAACTCAAATGCATGAAATAAGATGATAATCTTTTGACCTGTAAAGTTTTTATATGGGGTATTATTGGCCAAATCAGCTCCAGTATTCGATAACATAGAATTGGCTGATAAATGCATTGTGTCCCATTTATCAGCCAATAAATAAAAAAAAAAAGTGAAAAAAATTGAAAAAACTCTGTTTTAAAAGAATGACCAGCGTTTGTAATTTAACTTTGTGCATTTTTTGCCAACAATACCATCTGTTTTTTTGTAACATGTAGACTATTAAAAAACACCAACGTAAAAAAGAATGACCTGAAACGCATATAATTGTTTATAAATTGCCTTCACAGTTTTAATATCATTGGTTATGCGATCATTATAGTTGAAGGGGAAACAATCATTCTTAACTGCTGATTCTTTCTTCGTCTCTAAAACCTTACAGTTAAGCGGAAGATTTTGTGATATTACGAGTTTATTCAGCCAAACGACAAGTAATTATTTAACCGTTGCAGGCAAGTCTCTTTACATCCAGCGACTTTATGAAAACCTGGAAAGAAGCGTTACACAAGGGGCAGTTTTCAAGAAGTGCATCCCACTAACCGAAAAGGAGGTCGACAACCACAAGGTTCTCCGGTCTTTGTACGGCACGCCGAAGGACACGGAGCTCACACTCTTTCACTTTGACGTCACTGCTTCGGTAAGAAATCTAAAGCAATTAAGCCATCAGATGGTGAGCTTGTGTGAAACCGATACTTTCAAAGTCTGCTGTGAATTCATTTGTTACACAGAAGATTTTAATGATGTAAATTCTGATACTCAGGTGCAGAAAGGCTTGAACGAATTTCTCTTCAAGCTTTTGTTTCTGCGATACCTGATGGATTCTGATGGCTGGATGTGGTGCTGCAGTCACAGACACTTGTATGTCGTCGAAATACTCGAAAGAAATTCCCCCGGAACTGTAAGTTGAGACTCCTTGTTTTCGCCTTGTCCACTTTAATCTCAGTAGAGTTTGAAAAAATCCACACAACAAAAGTGCTCCAAAAAGACAGATGAAAGAGGAAGAGCGAGAATAAGAGTTTTTGTGTTATAGGTAAAGTAAATCATCTTTCTTTTTGGAGCACTTTTGGTGTGTGGATTTTTTCAAATTCTACTGAGTCAACTTTTTTGGTTCCAGCACCCATTCGTAACTAGTTAGCAGATGTGCACTTCAACCTTAGCCCGTAGTTGTCTTTTGCTGACATTGTTGAATATTTTACTGTCTGTATATAATGAGACAAACCTAGAATGTAAGGAATTTTAAATGGTTGTTTATTATGACCAATATGTATATATGTGTATGTATCATCACCCAATCAGAGTCTTAAAGAGCTGTATTTGAATAGATCAGTGGAAATTATCTCCATGTAGATTAGAGTTGTAAGTGCAGTTTTAACAAGAGGTATGTTTGACTCTAATCGTGTAAACATCAACATGTGTGTGTTTCTGTGCATTTTAGGGACAAGTGGAGAAAAACACATTTTTGGACATTTTTCCCAAAGTGGTTTGTCTGCCACCAAAGGATGTCCTTGTTTTGGAATCAAAAAGAGAGGAAAATGGTGACTTTGAGAGTGAAAACCCCCTCATGGATGATGAATGTTTCAAAAGCGAAGCTTATCAAAGGCCATATCAGTACCTGAAATGTTTTTACAACAAGGGAGATCTTGACAGGTTGTCTTACAGTGATCGTGTCGAAGGGACTCATGCAACCTGCCTTCAGATTCTTCTGCTTTACTGCGGTGTAATAGATCCGTCATGGGCAGAGATTCGCAACTTTGTCTGGTTCCTGAATCTCCAGTTAAAAGACTGTGAGACCTCGGTCTTCTGCAGTTATGATCTCATTAAGGACACTTTAAGAGGATTCAAAAAATTTGTGGTCGAGTTCATGATCTTGATGTCAAGAGACTTTGCGACCCCATCGTTGTGCATTGCGGACCAGAGCCCCGGAGGGCAGCATGTGGATATGAATGGGCTAAATGAGCGTGATTTAGCACCGTTTGTCATGAGAAAAAGGTGGGAATCTGAGTTCCACCCATACATTTTCTTCAACGATGATCACACATGCATGACTTTCATTGGATTTCACCTGGAGCACAATGACCAGGGAGGGGTGGATGCCATCAATGTCAGAACCAAACAAGTGATTCAGAAAAACATCATGAGCAAACAACTGTATGCTGGTTTGTTACATCAAGGAGTCCCCTTTAACAGAAACTTTGACCTGCTGCCTCGAGCCGATAAGATCGAGCACCTTTGCAAAGTTCTTGGCATCCGTGAGTACAAAGATCCAGATGAAACATATGAACTGACCACAGACAATATGCTCAAAATTTTGGCGATCCATATGAGATTCAGGTGTGGTATCCCTGTTATCATTATGGGTGAAACTGGCTGCGGTAAGACTAGGCTCATCAAGTTCATGTGTGACTTGAGAAAGAGTAGTCAAGTGACCGAAACGATGAAACTGGTCAAGGTTCATGGAGGCATTTCTTCAGCAATCGTCTACAACAAAGTGGAACAAGCACAAATTCTTGCGAGGACCAACAAAAGGGACCATCACCTAGAGACTGTTCTTTTTTTTGATGAGGCAAACACAACAGAGGCCGTCAGCAGCATCAAGGAGATACTCTGTGATCACTCTGTGCAAGGGCAACCTCTTGACCCTGAAGCAGGACTTCAGATTATTGCTGCTTGCAACCCTTATAAGAAGCATAAAGAGCAGATGATTGAGAAGCTTGAGGCATCCGGATTGGGCTACCACGTCGGGTCGGAGGAGACTGAAGACAGACTTGGCTCCATCCCGCTCCGACAATTGGTGTATCGTGTTCATGTGTTGCCCCCCAGTATGATTCCACTTATTTGGGACTTTGGACACCTCAGTGAAATGTCAGAGCACAGTTATATCAAACAAATTGTGCTGAGACAGACAAAAGCCAACGATATCAGGGAGAGTTACGGATCGGCAATATGCCAGGTGCTGTCGTCGTCGCAAAACTTCATGAGAGAGAGGGATGATGAATGCAGCTTTGTCAGTTTGAGGGATGTTGAACGTTGCATGGATCTGATGGTGTGGTTCCACAAAAATCACTCCATGTTTCAAGAGGGACTTAAAACGTTTGTTCAAATCAAAAAAATCCAGCTGGAATTTACACCTGCAAGTGACAAAGTCATTTGGTCGCTCTTGATGGCTACGGCGGTCTGCTATCAAGCCTGCTTGGAGGAAAAAAGGCCATATCTGACTATTATCACCAATTTCCTTCCCCAAGCATACAACGTAGTCAGGGCCTTGGATGAAATTGAGCTGATGCAGGATCTCCTCCTCAGTGGTGTGCCCATGAACAAAACGATCGCCAAAAATGATGCTTTGAAAGAAAACTTCTTCATGATGGTGATCTGCGTTCAGCTAAGAATTCCCTTGTTCATCGTCGGGAAACCCGGGAGCTCCAAGTCACTGTCTAAAACCCTAATTGGAGATGCGATGCAGGGCACGGCTTCGCATTCTGAATTCTTCAAACGACTGGGGCAGATACACCTGATGTCTTTCCAGTGCAGCCCTCATTCAACTCCGGAAGGAATAATCAACACGTTCACACAGTGCTCTCGCTTTCAGGAATGCAAAAACTTGGATGAATACATATCGGTCGTTGTTCTCGATGAGATAGGGTTGGCGGAAGACTCTCCTAAAATGCCACTGAAAACACTGCACCCGTTACTGGAAGAGGGCTGCATTGATGAGGAGCCGCTGCCCTATAAACGAGTTGGATTCATCGGAATTTCCAATTGGGCCCTAGACCCTGCAAAGATGAATCGCGGAATATTCGTGTTGCGCGGCGATCCGGACGAGGAAGAGCTCATCAAAACTGCGAAGGGAATCTGTTGCTCTGAAGAAAACCTCAACAGAAGGATCCAACACCTTTTTAAGCCCCTCGCAAAGGCCTATATGAGAGTGTGCCAAGAAAGCAAAGGTTTCTTTGGTCTTCGGGATTTCTACAGTTTGATAAAGATGATACTTTCGATCGCCAGAGTTTCGAATGACACCCCCAGTGCCTATGAAATCACCGGAGCCGTGCTCAGAAACTTCAGCGGAAAAGATGACGTCGATGTGATGACGATATTCAGTCAGGAACTCAGAGAGGACTTTGCACGTGTCACCATCAGCCCCAGAGAGTTGATCAATCAAAGCATCTCTCCCGTTCTCAGCGTGGATCCTGAAAGGCAACAGCTCTCTCACTTGAGCCAAGAAGAAAGTCGTTACCTCATCATTCTCATAGAGAATTATGCCGCTCTTCAGATTGTCGAACAGATTTTCTTCTCTTACGATCTCCATCCGGAAGTCATCTTCGGCTCCAGTTTCCCAAAAGATCAGGAGTACACCCAGATTTGCAGGAACATCAATCGTGTAAAGGTTTGCATGGAGACCGGCCAGACGGTTGTGCTTCTGAACCTTCAAAATCTGTATGAAAGCCTCTACGATGCTCTCAACCAGTACTACGTGTCCCTGGGGGATCAGAAGTACACCGATCTCGGGTTGGGAACGCATCGCGTGAAATGCAGAGTCAACAAAAACTTCAAGCTCATCGTCATCGAGAAGAAAGACGTGGTCTACGAGCAGTTTCCGATCCCTTTGATAAACAGGCTGGAGAAACATTACCTCGACATCGACACTCTTCTCGGCGAGGAACAGAAGGACATTGCCGAAGGACTGCGGAAATGGGCAAATGATTTTATCTCCCCGATAGGTCAGTTCTCCACGAAGAGGTATGTTCCGAGCGACGTCTTCATCGGCTACCACCCGGACACGTGCTCCTCTGTGGTGCTGCAAGTAGCAGAGAATCAGAGTCTGGATGAATCCCAGGACATTCCCGACAAAGCCAAAGACCTTCTGCTCCACTGCGCCACCGCCGACTCTATTCTACGACTTGACCAATCAGGGCTGTCGAGCGACGAAAGGGAACAATTAATAAGGGAATACGTGAAAGACGACATACACTGCTCATTGGAAGACTACATTTTCTTTCACACGCAGAAGATGGAACAGCGACAACTCTTTACCGAGGTAATTTTCCCTTCGGTTGTAAAACATTTGATAAAGATAAGAGTGCAGCGTCTTTTTTCTGCCTCACTGAATTGGTTTCTTTAGTCTGAATTTAACAGTCGCTGATCAGAAAATGTTTTCTTAATAACTGCTTGGCAATCAAAAATGACCACATTTTGTCATTTTGCCTGGTTCACTTAGGTTTTGTCTTTGTTATTTCTATTGTTTTTTTTTTTTTTAGATCACAACGTTTTCCAGGTTGCTGACGGGAGCAGACATTCAGCAGCTTCAGAAAGCGATCAAGCTCAGCGTCAAGCTTCTCTCACTGCACCAGTTTGACACCGAGTACTCCTTCCTCAAGAATATCAGGTGCCTAAATTCAGTATGTCGTGAAGGAAATACCACAGCTCCCGAGGAAGCGAATACAATCCTTTTGGGCTCAAACTTTTAGAATTCTCATTCTCGTTAACAAAAAAAAAAGAATTGCAATCAAAGCATGTACAGAATGATTCATATGTGCGTGTCTAATCGCATTCTCGTCTCACCACCTGGTACCAGGGAATTCATCGACTTATCGCGCACAGACAAAGTTCTCATCATCCAGACGGAGTTTGACGAAAGTCGCCACGGAAGGAATATTCTCTTTTCGGCTAAGTTCGTACAACAGTTATCGTAAAGTCGTACTTTTCTTCCGCGTGACTGCGAAAGTCGGATTTCAATTCTGAATTTCCTCGACGTCACAGGTATTCCTGCACCAATGAAATAAAGAAGAGGGCCGCTGCCGAGGGCGCGAAAACATTTGTATACTTCGTGATAAGACTTCCTCGAATGGATGGAGGAACTTCTTATGTGGGGTCTCAAGGAGGTAACATTTGTTAACAGTTGAACGGTTTTATCACGTGTTGATTGATTTTTCAGCGTTCTTAATTGCACAACAGCAACAATAAGTGGGTTCAAAGCAAATTCAAATAGGTTGGATTACACTGATGAAAGTATAAAATAAGTGTTTTTCTCAACATACTTCTTTGTGTGCATATACTAGAAAAACTAGGATATCTCACTCAAAGAGTATTGCAGCTGCTGTCCGTTTCCTTTTTCAGCGTGGAGACTAATGGTTGATATGAATGCATTGTTAATGATACACGGGGGGAAAAAAAGCTCTCGATTCAACCTTAAAATCCCCAGTAGTTGTCGTAGTCCTTTAGATTAGCTTGAAAGATTGCATCCGTTTATCCTTTAAGTTCAACCTCATGCTGTTGCTTCAGCTTTCAATTGAGGAATTGATGATAGCTAGGTCAAATGGCAAGAGTAAACCTTATCTTAAATCACATAAGGGATTCAAAGGGAGGAAGAGTGAGACCCGCTGTCTGTAGCGCATTTTACCAGGATGTCGGGCCATCATGACGTTTTTGCTGACAAATCCATTCGTATTGAGTTTTCATGCTGCAACTACAAATCGTAATTGAAGAGGACGTGTTTAGCATTTATTTGTAAGAGGCAGAAGAATAAGAAAAAAACAACAGCACTGCGTGACACTGCGTCATATTCAGTTAATGATGATATGTTTATTTGCCTTTCCTGTTGAGGCCTTTGGAGATCGGTTCACATTGATGATCTCAGAAGATCCAAAGAGTTGATGACTGACGTGCATGTACTGAAAAATCTACAGATGAGCGACCTGTTTGCTGATCCACCTGAAGGTGTGGGTTTTTTAATAGTTATCTATTTTTTTAGATATATATATTCTAAATAAGCGATTCAATTATACATCTTTTTCCCTTTTCTTTTTAAGTCACAGAGTTGGAAGACCAGTCTGACCTGCCACAGAATGACACCTCCAATGCAAGTTATTTGTTAAACCTGTTCAAATGACCGTAAATCCCCCTTGCCATAATTCTGAATACTACTTTGTCTGGCTCGTATCTGAGGTCATAGTTGGACGGTTTACTGTTATTAAATTTCAGTACTTTGTTGGATCTCTGACTCTTTCCAGATTTTGGCACTTGATACAGTTTACTTGACCAGAAGTTGTGTTCAGAGTGCCGTGAGCATGCTCAGAGACTCAGCAGACATCGGAGAACTCAGCAAAAGGAGAGTTCTGAACCTTCTCACACTTTTGGATGAAAGTCAGACGCACGGTTAGTCGGTGTATTCCGAGTCATCCATGTATCAGCCCGCTGTAAAAATCGTCACCTGAAATCCATAAATTGGCGTTGTGTTCCAGAGGCTTTTGGCGATATTTTGAGGAAGCGTCTGCACTTGCTCTTGTTGGAATACGAAGCCGAAAGAGAACTTCGCCAAAGCTGGGTTGTGAAGGAGGCATCCAATTTCAGTGCACTTCAAGAGGGAGGAACATTGCTGTAAGTTGTTTTATTGTGTTTCTTAAATCACCGGTAATCTTTTTAGTGGCCCTTACCTATGTCATCCTAATGCAAAGTTGTGTTTTTCTTATTTCAAATGAACGTTTCTTTGCAGACACACACTGTGGAGGAGAATCCAAGCAGTCGTTACTCCACTTCTAGCAAACCTTGTGTCAATCATTGACAAAGACTCCAATTTACACCTTCTGCTGAACTGCAGTGAAGACCTCAGAAACCTGTGGCTTGAGATATTTGCCAGCAAAGACATGCTTCCTATACCCAGTGTCCATATGGAGAAGTAGGTGTTCCTGTCATGTGATAGAAGTAGTAATTCACCTTAAATGGTCCAGATTTGTCTCCAAGCAAATTGTGTAACAGTTATGTGTGTTTTTGTATGGCACAGAAATCTCTTTGGGCAAAATAAAGAAAATTAAGAAAAAGATAATTCTAATAGTTGTAAAAAAAAAAAATTAATAAGATTTCTATCTTTCCCCTTGCTCAGCTCCACCGTCCTAAATGTGCAAAGCCATAAAACATGTGGCGTCCTCATGAACTGTGCCATGCCCTTCAGCTGGTGGATAAAGGACTTTTTGGACGGCTTAATGGTACAAAAAGCAAGACACAAATGTAACTATCCGTTTATTTTCAAATTTTACATCAACTTTTTTGTTCTCAATTGTATAAGCTGTTCGACTATGGATTATTTTCATATATACATAAAGAAGCACACAAACACACATACACCTTTTACATATATATATATATATATGTATATATATATATGTAAAAGGTAATGCTTGTTACAGACAATGTTAAATGATCTGGTGTTCTGCCTTAGAAATTTTTGCATAAATGTAACCTTTTGTTTTTTTGGCGGGATCTTTTGCGGGGATTGTTCGTTCAACAATCAGTTGAAAATGTGAAGAATTGACAATTGTTGATCCGAATCAATTATTTTAAAGACATTTTCAAGACTGAGGAAAATAATATAGATTACGCCAAAGCATATAAGAACTCACTGAGTTCTCCCTCGCGTAAAAACAAACTGACATGCCCGTTGTTTTTCTCTACAGATCATTCCCACAGCAGTCTCCTTGACATGTTTGCTAACACTCCACTTGGAAGATACCTGGCGGAAAAAGTAAATGAAGAAACGAGAGCAGACTTTTTCCAAAGGTACCTCAGGGATTTTGTTTCCATGCAAATAAAAGTGGCATCAGAAGACGAATTGCAGGTGAGGATTTATCTCTTCTATCATATAGCTTCCTTCCAGACCCTTAAAACAATGTGCAGTATGATATTTACCACAAAAAAGGAACTCCATGTAAACCAGGACACTGAATGGAATTTCAAATAGTCCAGAAAAAAATATAAAAAGAAGTAGAAGAGATCCAACTTAGTTGCAGTCTAAGTTGAATGTGTTTTTTTTTTTGTATCAGAGGGTGAACTGTCCATTGAAAGCAAATAATCTCTACTCACCGTACATGTACGTTTGCTCCTCAGCTCTTGTTTGGTGCCCTGAGCTGCTGTGCTGATGACAGCCGCAGAGAGATAAGATCCGAAGACGAGCTTGCTCTTCCTCACATACACATCGCTTACAACAACCAGAAAAGTCGTCTTCATAACCTCTCGCGCATGTTTGCTCTTCAACCTGAAATTATTTCTCCGCTGCTAAATAACGAGCACACAAGCGACTCTCCAGAGATGGTAAATAGTTTTTTACGTTTCAACGGCAGCCTTTTCCGCCAGCGAATGTGACGTGATGATTTATTTATACTTTTACCTATAACTCAGTTAGTATTGGCAAGTTAGCACTTTATTTCCATCCAATATGTAGTTAAGTGGAAGCTTGACGTATCGAATTTAAATTGAAATTCTGTTTAGGGTTGAATAAATGAAGGACTTTTCCGAATGATTATACATGTCAACCAAGGACAATCTTGGTAAAAATGAATTGTTATAAAACAGACCACATTTGAAATTTGGGTTAGAAATTTCAAGGAACAGATTAAAACTTCGAACCTTGCTTTGTGCTGTAGGTTTTGGATATCCAGGCCGCTTTAGCATGCGTGGAGCTTCTGGGCCGCCATGATTTCCAAAGAGAGGATCCCTGGAAGCAGTGGGTGAAGCAGGTGAAGATGCTGAAGGCCCCTTTGGATTTGATTTGCTGTCTCAACAACAAACAATATGGAGAGCGATTCAGTGAAGTTCACCGAAGTGTCTGGTAAGACAATCTAACATAAACGTACCAAAGCTTCTGCTTTAGCATTTAGTAAATTGTATGCACCCCCTTGTGTCAGAGCTAAAGACAGTTTGTTGATTGAAAATTAATAAGCACATCATCAGGCGCGCAGCTCCACAATTTCAGATTATGTAGGCAAAGCAGATACTGACTAGGGTGATTGTTGGCATCTCCTTTTGTTTTGGTTACGCTTCTTCAGTAAACCAACTTACGCTTTTGTCTGCGATATTTGACAGCGATGGCTGGCGACGCATTTACATCGTTTCTTTGTTTGTGCAACACCTGCTGCTGGGATTCAATCATGATACGGAATTAAAGTCACTCATCCTGAAAAACAGTCAAACCTTGAGCAACGTAAGTCAATTTTGACCCGCTACATTCTACCAAGCCAAAAATACTCAAATTATGGTAACCATGTGCCCCCGTCACTTTTTAGCACGGTTCCGCATTTAGGACAATTAGATGGTTCTGATGTTTGCCTGCAGGCTCCTCCAGGTCCTTTTTATTCCTTGCACGGTAACGCGATGTGTGAAATACAAAAATGTTGTTCGAAATTTAACTAAGACAGCATTTTATGATTCATATTTCAAATGAAGCATTGGTAAGTGATTGTGTATGACAGTTGGATATTTATTTGCAGAGTTTTTGATGCATTCCTAGGTTCTCAGTGGTACAGGTTCAGATGTCAAATCACTGCCAGCTTTTCAAGGTGTGATTAAGGTGCTGAAGTCCTGTAATCAAGGTGTAAGCGATCTGTATTTCAGGTAAGATCTTTCTCATCCAAACCTGCCGTAGTTTATAACTGAAGAAAGCGCCTCCGAGGAGCTGACCTACACGTCGCTCACATTTTCTTTAAGGTATGGATCACAGTGTGGTGTGTGCCAGGAGGAATCTCAGGACCCTGTTCAGTTGCCATGCCTTCACATCTACTGCTCTTCGTGCATCAGGCAAACCCTCGAGAGAAACCCAAACTCCTGCCCCATGTGCAGGCAAAACCTACCTCCCGATTTCCAGCCACGTGTGTCCGAAGATGTCAGGTGACTCTAATATATCATTTAGTACAAGTCTAATTTCATATTAATTCTGTTTTTTTTTTTTTTAAGTATGTGCAGACGTCTACATTTGTTGGGAATTCACAGGAGATTTTTAAAACATGTTTAGTTCAGCAATGAGAAATCTCAACTTTGGTAGTCCAAGGTGGCCAAGGACCGTCTTTAATTCTTTTAAAGAAAGGGTTGGCCGATTGAGCAATACACTCAGGGAACGTCCCTCTGGGGCAACCTGAAGGCAATTTATGAACCTGCAAGATGCAATGTTAAATTTCTCCTCAACGTCCAGCACAAGTCTAGTTGGACGGATCAGAGACGGCAATAACAGGCATCATATATATCCTCAACTCTCTCCTTTTTTGACTTTGAAATGGTGAAGCTTCAGTCTAATGGAATGAAGTCACATCAAAACACTCATATAGGGAACTAAAGCGGATTTCTGTCTTTATGTTGATTTTTTTTTTTTTTTTTTCATGATGTTTGCAGGGCTTCTTTGAAGAAAAAAGCAGAATTCAGGAAGCGCTGCATTGGTTTCTTCATCGATCTTCTCTCCAGTGTGTGCTTCAGAGACAGCGAGCCTCCGACCACCGCTGTCGTCAAACACCTGTTGTCCTATGTGACGCTTGAGACAGGTAATATGAAAGTAATAGCCTCTCATTAGAAAGAATTTACCAGTGATCTTATTTTTGCACACTGTGCATGACAGCTTAACCACTTTGTCTTCATTTTAATGATTTATTTAGATAACGTGCAAGTGCAAGAAATTAGTACACATATTCAGACTCATACATTAATGACAAAACCATTAATTTACTTGATTTAAATGACAAAAAAAAACAAACTTTGGTCACAATGTGAAAAGCTCAGTACAAGCCCAAAAAATGGGCTGTAGCTCATTTTTTCACTCATTTTGGGGGTAACAATAGTAGAGCTTTGTGTGTTGGATGTTTTCTGTCGCCTTGTACTCTTGTCAGATACGTGGCATAAAAAAATCCTTTTGCCGTGATATGTGTGCCTGGGATGTACGTGCACGCACTTAAAGATGTGTGTCTAAGGATGTCTTTCAGTCTCCTGGATGTACTAAATGAACAAGGTTGTGTGTCTGTGTGTGCGGAACCATGTTGGAACCACAACGATTAGCTTCCATACAAAGATGCTGTATTTAGCACAATGAACATCCTTTCCGAGCTGCGCTGCTAACACACACACAGGCGTCACAACAGGCATCCAAACACGACATCGGTAACACCATTGCTGGAACTGCGACTGGAATGGAAATAATTTCATTTAAGTGATAGAATCTTTGGTATGTTACAACCAATAATCTTTTCACCAGAACACCAAGGGATTCACACCAAGGAATTGTCACCTTTTGATGAGTCCCCAGACGACAACCCAGTTGTGCGATCAGTGATCCTCAAGCTCCTCCTGAAATTCAGGTATTTAAAACAGCTGTTTAAAGTGCCTTTTTGAAAATCTCTCTCTCAATTATGAACACATGGATTTTTTTATTTTTTGGCTAAAATGTAAAGGTTTTAAAGAACCTGTGTGACAGAACAGACGCTCCTTGGGCAGTCTCATGAACTTCTAATGAACCTCACTGTCTTTTAGGTTTGATGAAGTCAAGGGCTATTTAGCCCAGCATTTGTCACGTGTTGAAAGCAGTATATTTCTAGTAGAAGAGGATAAAATGGAGCTTTATACTTTGTACATCAACTGCTTGGAGGTAAATTGTCTTGTAAAGAAATCTACATCAGTCGACATCAACTAGTGAAAAATTTGAGTTTCCAATAATGATTGATGAGCTAAAGATCTCCAACTAATGAAAAGGATTCATAAATATACAACTGTCCCTGCAGGACTCCATGCGGGAGAAAATGCCTCATGAACGGAGCAACGTTGAAGTAATGAACCGACTATTTGAAAGTGAGACTCAGTTCCTGTGCTGTCTGAAGGACGTCCCTACCGTGCCAGCAACAGTGTCTATGCAGGACTTGCAGAACATTGCAAGGTTGCGGGTTTCTTTCACTATGGCCGCTGAGCTCATCGGTGTCAAGCTCGCTGGTGAGACATCGTTTGAATTTTTGAGACTTTGCATTATTTGAAAATTCAAAGGGGGGAATGCGGCATTACGAGTAAGCTGGGCTATACCATCTTCACAGGGAACGGGGTTCCGGATAAAGCAGAACAATTCCTCAAAATGGTCACTGAGCTATGTCAGACGAGTGGGAATGACTGGTATCGGGTTTACTTGATACGCAAAATCCACGAACAGCAAGGTTTTGAGGTCTCACAGATCCTTCTGAAAGAGGCAGCTTACGGCTGGCTCATCCCTGAAGCGATCCGAGAACAGGTGAATGAATTACTTTTGTTTTGTGCATCCCCTTCCAAAATAGGGAGTGACTCGAAAACAAATTTTCAAGTTTGAAACCAATTTAAGTCGACACAGTTTGTCACCAGAATCGGGATGCTTGTTGAAACATTATGCTTTCATTTGTTGATACCTTTATCCAAAGAAAAATTGGACCGACATTGTGTTTCCTGTTCATGGACAAAAACGGTATTAACTAGATGCTTGGATGCATGAAAAGAGTCACTCGTCTTGTTTCTTCAAAACTTGTAACAGAATGAAGATGGTGGTCAGATCGACCAGTATCTTGTGTGGGGGGACGAATACAAGGCAGTGAGGAACGCAGTTGCAAAGGCAGTCGTGGATGGTGACGTTAAGCAGATAGAAGAAGCCATCCAGGTACATCTTTTTCTTTTCCTTCTTCTTGTCCTGATCTCTACTGTTGCAAATCCTTTTTTTTCCTGAACATGTGAATGCAGTCTATATTCTTTTATCAGGAACAGAACAAACAAATACCTCCTTTGATACAAACATTTCAGAGAGGTCTCTCATGTGTTCGTCTTTGCGATGACGCATCCAGTGCAGATCTCAATGCATTCTGAATTGAACATGACTTTTATCATATCATTCAGATGGGATGTCAGAATCCAATCTAATTATTGATGAAATCCAAGGCTTTTTTCTAGTGAAAGACATCTGTCGAATCTGCTGCAAGCCTGGAATAGTTTATCTAAAACTCTGAATACACGTGGGTTAACATTTTAGCATTTATCAGAGCATGTGACGAAATCTGGGATTTGTGTCATTACCTTATTTAATTCAGCTCCGAATATCACTTAATGTAACGACACAGCTTGTGATTTAATATACGTGTTATCGGTTTGCTTCAGAAATGCTCCACACCAAGGAACCGGCCTGTGTTCTTCCTGCTGGCACTCTTTCGAGAGGTCACAACTTTAAACAGGTCTCAGAACGCTGCGCTCCACCCTACTCATGAGGTATGACAGCGGGACACAAAGGCACTGCTGGTGGTCCTTTACCCTTCATTCAATAGCCGTTGGTTCACTGTTGAAATCACACTCTGTAGTTTGTGTTTAACCACATGTGCATTCTTAAAAATCTAATTCATGCAAATACGTGTCTGGTGGGGGAGTCAAACATTTCAAGAAGGTTCTCCGCTTGCTTCTGGCAGTTCTCTGTGTGCAATTTACGCGTTTGTCGTGTGCTAGCGCGGATTTTATTCTGGTCGTCCTGCTTCCTTCCAAAGTCCAGAAAAATGAGTACTGTTGATACATCAGGTGAGGGGCGGTGGCCATCCTACACTTGTCACAAGTCAAACACAAGGCCATATGTACGGACATACAACCATTCGCTCTCAGTCTCAGCTACGGAAATGTTAGAAATGGACCCACTGCAAAGGTTTGGACTGTCGGAAATAACTGTCCTCCAGTTATTTCCACAGGTGGAATCGAAGCAGGAACCTTTTCTGCTGTGTGAGGCTGCAGCGCAAACCACTGCGACACCTTGTCTGAAAACGGGGCATAAGGTTAATAAATCTAGCTACAAATTGTTTATATTATCGTATGTGTTTCCTGTAGCAATGCCAAGCCCTTGAAGAGGCCATCCGTGGCTCACAATATCTGCAGGGAGGAGAGATGAAGAATTTTGCCTCAGCTTTGGTTCATAACAACCTGGGACCCCTGGCGGTCCACTGCGGTCACAAGGCATTTGAAAACACTTTCATTGAGATGACCGTCCACCTGGCGGCTGTGTTGCTGTCTTCAAATAACAACACGCTGAAGCCCCTGAAGCAACTTGGGTTTTCCCCCGGCACAATGAAGGTAAACAAATCTCATCTTCTTTTTTTTCCTCTAACACGTGGGAAAGGTTTAATGTCTTATTTCTCGTGTAGGAAGTGTTTTGACATCTTACACAATGGGTACTTTGAATTAAAAAAAAATAAAAAAATACACATTACATTTTTTTTCTTTCCCACGTGTTCATGTATATGTTTTGCTATAAGGGAAGACGTATTATTGTAAATAGGTATCGATTCGTATATCTTTGTCACACTCGTCTCCACAACTAATGAACCTATAGTGATTTTTACCAATTATATTTTACTCCCTGCAACAGGAAGCTTTTATACCCACAATGCCAGATGATTATTTTGCTGTGGTTCGGGGAGCTGTATCTGACTCCTGGTATGGTAGGTGGTAGTCATTAATTGTCAAACATATCCTTTGTGCCAATTCTCTGTCCCTTGTGTCAGTAACTCAGCTAATTAGCATTGCTAACTATTTGCCCGTGTTTTCCAGTGTGTCCAAATGATCATCCATGCGTCGTTGGCGCTGTAAGAGTTTTTGGCATTTCAAATTGATTTATTTGCACTTGTTTAGGAGTGAGAGAGAAATTAAACGAGATGTTTTTTTGTGCGATATCCGTATTTGACTGCAGTGCGGCTTTCCCATGGAGGAGACAAAGTGTAATGAGTGCGGTGAACTGATTGGAGGACATAATCATAGAGCTGTAAAGGGATTCACGAAAATCCAGGGGAGCCAGTAAGTTATTTATGTTTGAGGTTTTGTCTTGCTTTAGAGAAAAAAAAACTTGCTTCCTGTTCATTTTTTATTTTTGTTTTTTTCATTTTACCTGCACATTATAGGTACACAGCATTGTTTCTGTTTTGATGGACTACTTGTGCTAGCTGGTGAATGCACGATAAACACATTTTCCTGTTGGAACTTGAATTCAGTGAATTTAGATCCACAGTGTTTGAGAAAATGAATGTTTTTAATACGTCAATACGATTTAAGGTCCATTTTAAATCCTCTTGAAATAGTCAAGATACAATTTTGTCTTTTGACAGTCTGGAGCTTAAATTGGACCCGACAAGCTGAGCCCGACGATGTCTGAGCTCTGCAAAATTCAAAATCAAAATGAGACGATTCCCTCAGACCTCTTATTAAAGGCAAAACCAGGAACAATATCAGCCCTACAGAAGAGGCATCAAGCCCCCAAGGCATAACATTGGCTTCTGCTGCTGGCAACCGGTCACGGCAAAAACCAAACAAAATAGAAACTAGATAATACATAGAGTCTGAAAAAAATCGTAGGTAAAAAAACCAAAGTGACCCGGGGGCTGTAATCACAACAGAGATGTGCAAAAAACACCCGAAAAAAAAATAATCCGCTGTTTTAGGGATCGCACAAAACGTGGCCACATCCTCGGAGACCCTGAGAAGAGAGATTACCCCGACACCAAAGGCATACCGTTGACGCCCTTCATTCTGATCCGGCTGGTCACACATTTGGCCATGTTGGTGGGAGCCACAAAGAAACAGGAAGTAAGGAGTTCATTTTGGAAATGAGAAAATCCATTTCCATTTTGCTTGTGGCTCAGTGAAGGACTCACCTCAGCGCCACCTTTCTCTCCCTCTCGCTCTCTCCAAACTCCTCTTCTCTCCTTTAGCACGTGAATCAGATCATCCACCCACGTGTGGAGAATGTTTGTTGGTTTCTCTCTCAACACGTAAAGAAGGATTTGGATCAGCTGTCCAGCGCTCTCGGAAAAGGAACCGACGACATGGGCACGATTGTCCACTTGATGCTTAAATCGATGCTTGATTCACCTCCCAGCAATATCAGTAAGCCAATTCTGAAAATGAAAATAATTACTGATGTTACCTCTCCAATGTATCCTGTTCCTAAAAACTCATACTCACATACGGTGTGCATTTCTTTTCTATAGAATACCCCACATTTTCTTTCTCTTACTGATGTGAATTAGATGATGTGTTGTATAAAATTCCTCTCTGGATACTATCTAGGTGTTGACCTTGGAACAAAAATATCTAGAAACCAATGGGATGAAACTGTAGCTTCGAATATCCTGAGACCAAAGTTGAAGGTAAGCGTTTTTAGTCTTATAAAGTACTCATTTTTGCAAGTTGTAATTTGTTCTCTGTATAAATAAAGCTTCTCGATGCTTAGAAAGGTTTAAATCTGTTCATCCCTGTATAGTCAGCCATTTTGCTAATCTGAAAGTGCGTCCACTGTGCGAAATGTCTCCTCATTGCATCGTTTATTACATTTCATATTGATCATTGGCTCTTATTCAATGGCCGTAAAATGTTCATTTTGTTTTGTCCCCCCTGTGTAATACCCAGGATTTTTCATTGTATTGCAAGACATAAACACATCACGTCACGTTAAACTCTGTTATCTTTATTTGACGTCCAGGATATTGATAAGCATCTTCAAGAATCCAAAGTCTCCATCAGGGATGATTCCCGCGTGTCTTCCAACTTCATCATGAGGGTGACCTCTGGTGAGGACTGCGCCGCGCTGCTTTCGCCAGAAACTCCCAGGAGTTCCCAGATTCACAGATCGGCAGTTTGGAGCTGCAGGAAAAGCCTCTCGCTGCTCAACCTCACACACATCATGGATGAAGAGTTCCAGCAGGGAGAGCTAACTGTACTCAGGACCTTTCTGGAGAAGGTGAGTCCAGTTCAGGGGATGCTTTTAACCCGGATTATTTGCCAGCTCCTGCCCTTCGGCCTAAAACATCCATAACTCTCATAACAGACCTTTTTTGCCTAATATCTTGTAACCAGCAACAATTAGAACACATTTTTTTTATTATGTAAAAAAAAAAGGTAAAATTGGAGTTAATAAAATTGACATTTATTTGGTTTCGGAGATGGTGATCGAAACTGGAAAGTGCGGTGATTATTATAGAAATTTTTCATCTGTTCAAAGCTACTCTTTGAAGTTGTTTTGGATGCCTGTTTTGATGTGTTGTTTTGAAAGTGATTTAATATTCATTTGACTTTTCTCATCAGGAAGGACAATATCGCCTGATAAAGTTCCTCCCGGATATTCTGAAACTTCAGAATTTTCTGATCAAGAAGTTTCAGAATGCACCTGACCAGGTTGTGGGCTCGATTGGAGAATTCATTAAAAAACAAAGAGGTAAAGTTGTGTTTTACTGATCTTATGAAAGCACTTTCTGTTCTCTTCTGCAGAGTTTCATTATCAGCATTTTTCAAATTCAGTTGTTCTTTTTTTCTGAACCGGTTTTGATCCTTATTTAAACTTAACGTTCTCGATCATCCCTGATAGCCTCCGCTCTGACAAACTGTCAGTCTTAACCTTTCAAGAAAGCGTAGTTGATTCCCGGAATTTGACCCGCCTCCGGGGATTCGACTCAAAAACAAATCCCCGAACTTTCCAGCGATTGAGTTGTACGCCATCCACGGCGGTAGCAAACCAGCCTGACTATGAAACCGACCGGATGGGAAAATCCTGAAAGTCCGGTCTCACGCCTGGAACAGTCCGAAAGAAATATCCACGCTTTGACTTCTCAAGAAATGGAACAGAGCATGGGCGTACAACAGAACAGCTCTAACTCTAAACGTTTCCATTTCTTTCAATTCAGAGATGGCGGAGTGGTATGAAAAACATATCGAGATCTACTTGAAAACATGGAATCTCCTCAGGGTGTTTGTGCCTACCCGTGAGTCCAACCATCAGCACTTCTAAGTACGCCGACCGATGCGAGCGTCGTACCTGTCGAGTCATTTTGAAAACCCGTGCGTTGTGCAGATGAGCTGAAGATTCCGGAGAAATTTTGCAGCCAGGATTTGGACGAGAACAGCGACCTGCAGTACCTCCTGCCCCGGCAGCAGGGGCCCGGCCTGACCGCCACGGGGTTGGTCGGCTACCTGGTGTCGCTGCACAATGAGCTGGTTTATGCGGTGGACAACCGCACGCGAGACAACAGCGGGTACGAACGCCTCGCGGTAACGGTCACCGGACGATCGCCGCCGTTCGATTTTCTCTGAAAATCTTTTCAAAGGAGATTTCAGACCCTCTGACTCCGATGTTCTTCGCAGCGGTTACAAAGTGAACGTGTCCGAGCTGACCAGGCATCACGTGATCAGCTATGAACTGGAGAAAGACATGCTGCCTCTGGTTTTGTCCAACTGCCAGTACAGCCTGGAACGCGGCAACGAGACAATGTCACAGTTTGACTTTCCCAAGATTGAGCAGCAGATCGTTTCCCGCTTTCTGGAAGGGAAACCGCACATCACCAAAGCAGTGAGCCCGCACCCAGTCTGATTGTGGTCCAAGTTTCCGTTTGTGTTCATGTTGTTTTCTTCTGGCTCGTGTTGGTTTTTTAAAGCGGCGCAAATTCAGTTGATGTTAATTGTGCTCCAAACGAATTCGTAATAATTGCAGCTGGTAACCTCTCTCTGCTTTGTATCAGGGAATCCCCACTTTCGTCAACACACAAGACAGAGGCTACAAAACCATTTTAGCGACTGTTAAGGAACGAGTGCCTCAGGTAAATTGGTAAAAACTACGTCCCCCCCGAAAAACCTCCCCCGCCTGTCGGGGTACATTTGCATGCTGGAAAACAACTAATTATATTGGATATTGTTGTATGCAGAAGTCGAAGGAACACATTTTGGATACTAATTGTTTATTCACCTCACGCTTCAGATTAGCTCCAAACCATAAATGTTTTTTTTTTTGTAAAGTAACATTCAAATGGAAAGTTTGCACAATCCTGTTACTTTTAAAGACAAAAAGCAGCACCCAAAACACAACCTCCTTCGCAGTCTTTCGTGAGGTGATGTAATCACACTAGTCACATATCTTATGTTGATTTTCATTTCCAGCACCAAGATACAAATACCTTCTTCTTCTTTTTAGGAAGCTCTGGACTCTCACACCTGGGCATGCGTGTCAGCAGACCTCAAGTCCTACAGCGAGGTGTGCGACGTGCTCAAGCTGGTGGATTTGCTCCTGGAATTCCTGTCCATGACAGGTGGACAGCCCGAGATGACGCTGGACGTGTACCTCCTGGAGACTCTGAAGATCTCCAATATCGAAGACCTCATTTTGCAGGTCAGGTCTTGTAGGAGGCTGTTATTATTAGCGCAGTAGAAATGCTAATAAATATTATCCTAATTGTCTGTGAATTTCATTTTGATGAAAGCGATGGATGTGATCACACTGCCTTGCAAGTAAAGAGATGCTTCTTTTGTGCAACTCGGTCTGCTGAGCCGTGATAGACGTGTGCTAAGTAAGCAAGAAAATCAGGCTTCGCAAAATTGTATCGTTGCAGTCAAACCGCAGCGATCTGCCGAAAAAGAGGACTGGCAATCTAATATTACAGACATTACCTTTAACGAATAATAAAAAGAAAGAACCGCTGTGTTGTTTCCTCAGGCTCTGAGGAGATGCTCTCTCAGACACTGTGTTTCTCTCTGGCAACTCCTGGCCTCCCACCGATCTAAGAAAATGCTGTGTTTGAGGAGGGTAAGTGATGATTGAAATAATGTGTTGTTTCATCTTTTTTTTTTAAAAAATACTATCTTTCAGCCTGTTTGATTCAGCTAAATCTGCGAATGGCCATAAGGTTCCAAATGTTTACTGCCCTTTCTCTCTCTCTCTCTCTCTCAAAGGACCCGTTTTCAGGATATTCCGAAGACTATCAGAAGCCCGTGACGGAGGACAACAAGACCGAGCTGAAAAAATTTGTCAACGGTGGAAACGTGGACCAGTGGCTTCTTCAGATGCACGAATTCCTACTGCTCCACCTGAGCAGCCCCAAGTCCACCGAATTATACAGTCCGAATTACAGGTGATCCCCGTGAGCTGCTGCGAGATCTCGCCTCGCTATTTTACAGTTTACCATACACATGCCATGCGTCGGGTAAAAATGGACAACACACACTCGTATCTTGAACGTGCGACAGTTGAGCAGAGCTCCTGGCGGCAGGAAACGTCTAGCGGGCCGATCAGAATGGCTGGAGAGGAAGGAGAACCGCGATTCGACAAAACTCTGACCGACCGTGTGTCTTCCTTTTCTTTTCAGCCTAAAGGATACATTGATCATCCATCTTGAGGACAAGTTTGAGAACGTGCCAGATTACGTGGTGGAAAGGTTTCCCCAACACCTGTTGCTGTCGCAGATCGTGGAGACCTGGAAATGCGCCGTGGCTGCGAAACACGACTAAGTCACTGTTCTCAATTCACATTTCTCTTGTCATTCAACTGGCTGGCTTTCCTCTTTTTTTTTTAACTTTCTCTTGCTTTTCTTAGTTAGAACACACTAAGAAAGACCCTTAATTCATGTAACCCTGAAGAGGTGAACACACTAACTTAAATTCATTTCCAAAGACCGAATCCTTGCTCCCATATGGCCAGATCTTCTCTCAGACCTGCTGTGGATGCACAACACAGCAAACAAAACTGAGTTGCAAAAAAAACTAACCTTGAGTATCTCAAAACAAGTTAAAAGTAAAAAAAAAAAAAAAAAAACACACTGCTTTTACGCTCACAGGTGGGGCAGGACCCGGAAATCCTCTGCATTGTGGAAAGCAAAAATTAACTTCAGAGAAAGATACTGACTTTTTTTCAGGATTAAATTCCAGAATAATGACTCCATGCATTGATTTTATTTTACTTTTTAGATTTATTCTTCACTCCCTCCATGAGTCAACTTTACAAGTTTGTATCGCCGATTATGGTAGTAATCACTTTATTAAATGTCAATCGGTCAATAGTAGACAATCAAATTTGCTGATTTATGTTTGTTCATTGGTTTGGATCACTTGGGATCCAAATAATCCTGAATCTCATCACCAAGAGCGTGCATTAAACCTTTAAAAGCTCAGGAACGCCGTCCGTTACACCACATTAACCGTGTTTAATGCAATTTTGATTTTCAGTTACTTGAGCGTGACATGTCAGATGTTACACCCGGGAGGCAGAGACTGGTGTGTCACATGTGATTTATTCCATCTGGAATACACAAATCAATTCAGTCAGAGTGGCTCGTTACGGCTCGCAGCCAGACGTTGACAATCGCTGTTTCTGCGACAACAACAACGCCAATTCAAACACTTCCAGCATAAAGATTACACAGATGTTTGGCTGATATTTGGCTGTTCGCCGAGAATCCTCCGTGCAGGTTTGAAATGGAGAGGTGGTGCTCCTGCACGCTTGCATAGGTGTGTTTACCGAGGGCGCTTGTTCATAAAAGTAATAGCGGACAAGTTCACTCAATTTTTACCAACAATCTCTGCTTTTTCCTTGGGCTGCTCACCTCACAAACCAACTAACTCCATGTTTGCTTCTCAGTATCTCCAACTATTCACTCCAGTCCTCATTTATTGCCAAAAAAATGTTGAATATCAGTGGAAAAGTTACGGCGCCTCCTGTGTGTCGTTGTCTTTACTTGCTCCATGTTTGACCGGCGTATGAACCTCTGGGTTGCATGTTACCTTTCAATAATCATGGTTCATATTTTTAGAGCTATCGTGGTTAAAGATGAACTTCTGTTTGAACCAGTGATATTAAAATGTTATTTCCACCCTGGTCATTTATCATTGTGGATTTCAGCACATTTGCCTCTTATCCGTTAGGATGCTTTCTGTCTTGAGTTCTTTTGTTTCAGGGGTGGAATGGGACCGGACACACGTTGTTTCTCGCAGGTTTTTTAAGCGAGCCTGAAGATTCTCCTCGACGGAAACGTCACCAAAATATCACTCCAGTTTACTCAACCTCGAGCCAAAAAGAAATTCCTCCTAAGTCTGATTCATCCCAAATTGTTGAGTAAGCACGCCACGTCTGAGAAGTTGCCTTTGAGCTTTTTAATGTCGAGTATTTTGCACGATGAAATCTTAAATTTAGCTCCACTGTATTAATTCGCGAATAAAAACCCTTTTTAACAAAAGGTGTTTTATTCTCATGTAAATAAATTACAACAGTCTTGTTACAAAAATAAAACAAAATCCAACCAACATGACACATGTTGGACTCATTGATGACAGACAGCCTTCAGAATACAAGATTTTTTTTTTTTTTTTTTTGAAAACATGTAACTAATCATGACAAATCCTTTTACAAACGCTTTAACAAAAGTATTCATTTCCAAGGACCGAATCCTTGCTTCCATATGGCTCGGTCTTCTCTCAGACCTGCTGTGGACGCACAACACAGCTGACAAAACTGAGTTGCAAAAAAATATTAACCTCGAGTATCTCAAAACAAGTTAAAAGTTAAAAAAAAAAAACAGTCAGGAGAAAGTACTCATGCAAACATCATTTTGTGCTGTGCAGCTCCGGAGGAAAAAAAACAAATTCAAGAAACAAAATGAACAGAAAAGGATTTAAAACCTGATTCCAGCGAGCCATTTGACAGGAAACAATGTATATAAAGGACACAAAAGTTCTCTGTAGGTTCTGCTGACTTTATGATCAGACTACACAACGACTGCCGACTGTGACTGACGCTGTATATCGTCACGACGACAAAAACAGAAAGTTGCGCTACAAACGGGAAAGGCTTTAAAAAAAAAAAAAAGAAATCCAGTGCAAATGCACAGCTTGTTTCGGTTTCTCCAACCAAGTGTGAATTCTGCACCGGCGAGTTAATATCACACCAGAAAGAGACGCCACGGTATGGAATCCATTTTCTGATTGACAGGCTGTGTCGATGAAGTGGAAGTGTTTCTCGTCAGTGCTGGTTCTTCATCCCCTGAGGCTTGCCTGGTTTCTTGTCCTGCTGCTGCTGCTGTTGTTGACCGCGGGCGTTACCGGTCATTCCTCTCCCGCGCCCGCCAAACAGACCTACGGCAGAAAGCGAGAAGATCGATCGCACGGGGAACGTGTGACGTTTTCCGAAAAAGATGCGCGTTTGTGCGTCGAAACAAGTTCAGAGTACACGTGGATTTCAAATAGTTCTTAAACAAAAGTAAACCCCTCAGGTCGAGTTTCTGGGCTTCAAATAAGCGGGGCAATGTTTGAGGCAACCAGATGGCTCTTTTCCTACGATCCAGAAGAAAATGTGAGAAAACATTTAAAAAGAACGAAAGGCATCACCTCGGCCGGCTCCTCCTCTTCCCTTTCCCTGCTGTTTGTTCTGCTGGGCGCCTCCTCGCCCGCGACCCTTCGACACCACCTCCTCCTTCACCATGTCAATGATTTCATCCGGGATCCGCAGGTACTTTATGGTACTTCCTCTGATGTAGCACTCGGGCATTCTCCAAAATTTATCTCCGTCCTACCACGAGGAGAGCGGGCGTGTCAGCACCACACAGTTGATGTTTTTTTTCGGTGACGAGACTCAATTTCCACCCGTGAGAAAGAGCTTTTTTTCATTTACAAACTACACCCCGATGTTTTCGGCAAAAACTAGAATCCGCTCCACGCGGTTGTGAGAGAACGCTCACCCTCGAGGTGCAGATGACTTCTCTCAGGTTGATGTTCATCCAGTTGTCGCAGCTGACGAGGTGGCCGTTGTACGTCTCTCCGTTCTTCAGCTCCACCAGCTGTGAAGAGACAACGCAAGACGCTGGATGAGTCCAAGCAACGGCGAAAGCCTCAAACGCTTGTGTGCGCGCCAAGAAATACTACTTCTTTGGTCATGGAAAAACAAAAAATAAAAAGGGTTTTTACTATGTCAGGAAAGCTGTTTGACCAGATATCTTTTGTGACAGGGAAGGAAATCTTTATATAAATTCTCATAAACTGATGTCTGAGGTGGTAGCCAGATCAGGCAAACTTAAAAAAAAATATATATAAATTGGTTGGCAGATTATTATGCCACAACAAATAGCCTTCAACTGAAATAACGGCGGCAATAACAGTTGCATCCTTTGGTGCTTTGGTCTTTGGGTCGAACCAGGAAACAGTGCAACAGTGCAAGTCATAAGAAAAGTGAAACCGTGCACGTGGACAGGTAGTTGCTCGGAAAGAAAAGAGAAAGAAAACCCTTTCTTCAGTTGTATTCAGTTATACGCAGCACGACATCCGTGAAGATTGACCACTGAGACCAACCGGTCATGGATCACCCATGAGCAGTCAAGGAATGACAGGTTTTAAGGAGCGCGGGGGATCAAACCTCGAACAGATTCCAAGAAGACTGTTTTGACCACCTTATTTCAAATAAAACACTCTTTTAGCTCCATATTAGCTGCTGAATAGCTGGTAATCATCTCTTCGGTATCCGATTTGTTGTAATGCTATTATTTATTGATCTGAACGCTGGATCGATTTGAGAAACTGTCAGACCCGAAGTTCTCCTTACCATAGGATGGTTCTGGGCAGTCTTCAACAGGGAAAGAGGAAGCTGCAAAATAGAAACAGAAAACAGTCAAATGTTGTGATTCCATGGGAATCCTAGGATTTCCTAGGATTTCCTGATCCTAGGATTTCCTAGGATTAGGAGTGATTAGAGTGACTTCTAGCTACAGCATCTCTGGAAACCCAGATGTGTCGTCCGTTCGATATGTTACCGGTGTGCTACCATGTGTGACACTACAGTACTTTTATTTGTTTTATTTTGGGGGGTTTGTATTTACTTTTACATTGGCAAATCAACCAGGATCGCAAAGCTGCGTTAACGGACCCCATCTATAGCTACAGCTATTAGCAACTAGCGGTATTTCGTGAAAGAAACTTTCGTTTTCGGTGCAATGTCGTAGCTATGGTAACAAGAACGACAAGAGTTTAAAATTCGCGTATCAAGAAGACATTTCCTTAATCGATCGACTCATTGTGCGCATTTCAAATGCACTTTATTCACGGAGTTTGATGTTTCACTAACGTTGCTAACGTTAGCGTTAGCTATAAATTAGCTACAATTCGTTTTACATTGTAATTCCGCTGTTCTCCATTAGCTGAAAAAGCATAACTTCTACTTAACTCAATTTAATTAAAGTACAAATTACCTACTTACCATTATGATTGCAGTATCTTTAAGATTTTTTTAATCCTTCTTGCGCTGCACAGGCACGTTTCCTCACTTCTTCGAATGACCCTATTTCGACAGAATCGTGCGTCAGTTGCGAGATAGCGCCCTCTAGTGGCGTGTCGGGGTACTGCGGCTCTGCTGTTCCAGGTTTCCCACCATAAACACACACCAAAAGTATAAAAACAAGAGTAAAATAAAGAAAAAGAAAACACCATTCTCTTTCATAAAAGTAAATAAGAAGTATTTCTTTTTTGCCCTTTTCCTTTTGGCTTGTCAGTTCAGGGGTCACCACAGCAAATCCATCAAACCCTCTCCTCTGCATCCTCTTTTCTGGAAAATAATAATAATCACATTACATTACATTACAGTCATTTAGCAGACGCTTTTATTCAAAGCGACTTACAAAAATTACAATTCAATAACCGAAGATCCAAAGTACCAGTAGTCGTTACTCAGAAGTGACCACTCAGAAGCTTCAGAAGCTCCTCAGCTTCATGAACAACGTCCATCACCCCCTGCATGCCACACTGACGTCCTGTCAGAGCTCTTTCAGTCGTAGACTGATACCACCGAGGAGCTCCACTGAACGCCACAGGAGGTCTTTCCTACCTGAGGCTATCAGACTTTTTAATTCCTCTTCCCTCAGCCGCAGGGAATCTTAAAATAGTAAAGCTTAAAAATCAATGAATAAATAAAAACTCCCCCACTTACTGTAAAATGTAATACTTTATCTGTATATATGTTCATAACTGCAATATTTCATAACAGCTACATGTACAATATTTTTTCATACTCTTGTGCACTCCTTGTCTTTCACTTGGTACTTAAGACCTTAGGACTCTTCATAGTTTTCACTTGTTACTGAAGACACTTTATAGTTTATTTGTATTTCTTACTCTCCCCCTTTTTTGTACTGTTTATACAATTTTCTACTATTATTTATTATTGTTATGTTTTTCTTGTAACTCTGGCAAAACAATTTCCTTCGGGATAAATAAAGTTGTTCTTATTCTTATTCTTATTCTTATTCTTCATTGGAGCTGCCAATTTCGAGGAAGACATAAGAGAAGATTTATGGACGTAGAGAGAGAGGATATGAAGGTAGTTGGTGTGAGAGAGGAGAATACAGAGAATAGGGTTAAATGGAGAAAGTTGATTCGTTGTGGTGACCCCAGAAGGGAAAAGCCGAAAGAAGAAGAAGAAGAAGAAGAAGGATTCTATTTTGCTCGACACTCAAGGACACCACACAGATCTCTACTTATACACAAATACTGATTTAAAAGAAACAACTAAAACAGCCATGATCACCAGTTGTAATTCCAGCCTCCGATCGGTAGGGGGCGCTGTTGACAACTATCGTACCGCGACTTGAACACGAAGAAGAAATTACGGTCCTCCGACCAGCAGGGGGCGCTGTGGGGTTTCCCCACCCGTTTCGAAGCAGGTGGCGAAGAAGAAGCCACTGCGCTTAACTTACCGGTCCGGTCCATTATTTGTGTCAGAAGCCTTCGTCTGCGGAGCGGGTCGGACTTCATCCATGGTCCTTCCGCTCACCGGACAACCCAAGAAATAACCGGACCTCGGCACCAGGGCGGGAGATGGATAATAGCAAACGGACGGTGGTCGTGACAGGTTGGTCTTTTTACTTTTATTTTGTATTTTATTTTTGTCCGCCGTGGTAGTCGAGCTCCCAGAATAACGCGCCGAAGTGGCTAAAAAGTTGCTCGGATGACAGCCGTTAGGAAGCTAATGGCGTCTCGGAAGGGGCCGTCGACGCGACACTCGAAGGAAAAACAATAAACAAACACGGTGAGAAAACAATAGTTGAACATTTAAGTGTTAGACGATCTTATCAATGTATAATGGTGGTAGTATTATACATTTTTATAACATTAATCAGGCTGGGTGTCACAACCGTACCACTTATTCACATCGGAGCCTAGTATGTATAATTTAACTTCTGTTTAGCTTGCATGGCTAATTTTGCTTTCAATAATCTGCCACTTCCACAGTAACATTATCATTTATGCGGTTTACCGTTTGCTTAATATTTGACTTTCGTCTGCTGCAGCTTCTCACACACATTACAGTTAATATCTATTCCAAAAGTAATTGTCAACAACTGAATTTGGCACTTGTTTTTGATTAATTTTGTCACCTTGCGTTGCTGGATGAAAATAAAAGTCTTATGCGAAGGGCACAGAGAGCTCACGTATCTTCGTTTAAGTTGCACTTTACAAAATCTGTGTAAAAGGATGCTGAAAAATTCAGCAGAGGGTGGAAAATTCTTTCAAAAGAAGAAGCCCAAAGATGATTCTTGCCAGGGATGTTGGTACATTACTCGGGGGGAATTTGCCACTTAAATCTAATTTTCACGATGCTTTCAACTTAATTTTTGGTATGATTGTTATCCTTGATAATCATTACTATTTCACTTTTGCACAATCTAGCTCTTGACATTTTATCGACGTAGATTTAACGCTGACAGCGACTTGATGTTTTCAGACACAAAGGCACAGGGAGCTTGTAGTCCCAGCTAATGGAGGATGTGTATGTAGACTGCCTGGGAACAGCAGCCTCACAATAGTGCTCGGGTTTGTAGCCACTGACCCCTCGCTCTGCTCCTTTTCAGTAGTCTGACAGACCCTCCACCCAACCCCCAGGGACCCGCTGACCTTGGAAGGTGCGGTGGAGGGGGGCGGCCATAGATCCCTATATAAACAAGGCTGAGTGAATATCTGTCGCCCACTGCTGTGTTGTAGCCTTTTTTTTTGTTCACGTCGCATCGAGTAAAGAATGTTTGTCAGTTATTCTGTTCGGGCATGAAAGAAATGGACAACAGTGCAGAGGATGAACTTTACCAATACTGTGTAAAAGTTGTCTAACAAGTTATTTACATGTTTCTATTCATTGCAGATGTCGATTGTTTGTTTTAATATAAAATTGGAATTGCTTGACTGTATCTGCTTTAGGGCAGTTTAGCCTTTTATAGTCACACTTGTCCTGGATAGCATTACCACTGTGTTTTACTTTTAAATGCAATGACGTGGCGAGGCGCTGCTGTAAATCAGTATAGTATCTCACCTGCTTTCTGAAAATGAAAGCATCAAGTATTTTATTTTATTTTTTTCATTTCAATGTGTGTCTTTGTGTTGTAGAGAAACACAAGGGCGGAAAATTCCTCTGTAATGTTTGGTTCAGTATAGTGAATGCACTGTTAGTAAAGCGTGAAAGTGCACTACCAAAAGACCTGCCGCCATGTTTTGCAGGTTTTGGACCGTTTGGAGAACACACAGTCAATGCTAGCTGGGTAGCTGTGCAGGTGAGTTTACACACAGTCAGTTTTGAAATACACATTCATAAAAGCCTTTTTGTTCTGTTGAGTGTGAACTGGACAGAATTTCAGGTAAAAACAAACAAACCAAAGCACGCTTCATAAGTGCAGCCCCTTCTGGTCTGCCTCGCACCGCGCAGCAGCCGTATGTTGTCGAATCGGTGTCCTGCCGGGGGAACTACGTGGGGTGTGAGTGGGGAGGGGGGCCAGGCTGTCTAGACAACTTGATAAGGATATTAAATGCAAACAATTGGGGCCCTTGTGGCGGGGTCGCAGACACGGCCAGAAAAGGCTCTTTTCATTAGTGGTGGGGGTCAGCGTCCAGGGCATCTTGTCCAGCTTGCAGGCCGCCGGGGGCAGGGGGGTCATCTTCAACCCCGGCCGTGATGGGACGCAGATTTGTTTTTTTCTTCGTAAAAGCTGACTGTTTTATTTCACGCTCTTTCTTTTCATCAGTTTCAGAGAAATCCTCAATGTGTTGTAAATTGCAGGATATTAATGACCGCTGTTTTGAAATAACGATAACGATTGTCTGCGAACATAAAGACTTCTCTGACTAAAACCGGAAAGAAATCTGAATCATCAGTCAGGTTGTAAAAAGTCATCGATTGCAATTTGATGGCGTGTCTGTTTTGTTTGAATAATGATATAGCTTTCAGATATCTCTCCACAGAACACTTTCCAATACTGCTGCTCTTTCAATAGTTTTCTATTTTAAAACAACATTGCTTATTATTTGCTGACAGTGACAGAATTGCTAGTATACTTATTTGACTGATTGGTTATGGTGGTGTTGGCTCGCATCCTTTTGAAAGCTGCTCCTAAAATCTTTTCTCTCTTCAGTTCATGATCTGATACAAGAAACATCTCTCAGATCATAATCGATCATTCATTCCGTTAAAGTTTTACCTGTTGATTTATATATTCTTTTTAATGTCTGTAAACACTCAGCGTCACAGTAAATCTGTAAAATGGGCACCAAGTGTGTTTTGACCTTTTAAAGGTGAATCCTGTAATACTTTGCATCGAGCATTCCTTTACAGAAAATGGAGGCGCGTGAAGTGTTGAGATATTAATCAAGCTAAAAAGCGCACACAGAAATTAAAAGTATGGTGTTTGGCTACATAAACATTCAAATGATGTGTGATGGTATATTTTCATAGGAACTGAAGAAACTTGGTCTTGGGACTGACGTGGACTTGCATGTACATGAAGTTCCAGTAGAATACCAGACGGTCCAGAGTTTGGTTCCATCATTATGGAAGAAGCATCATCCACAGGTAAGAGACGATGGCATTCAAAATTCCCCGATGTTCTAAAACTCCATAGTGAGTCAACCGTCAAATGTGGAACGTTACCTTGTACTCCATAGAAATACTAATCCAACACGCTACTGACTTTAATAACCGTCCAGTGCAGGCTTTCCATGACTTTGTCAAGTGTTTGCAGCTCCATTTCTCCACGCTGTCTTTAGTTGTTCCTCAGAGTAGTATTTTTCACAAACCTCACAATTTGTTGGAAACAGTGGCAATTCATTTTTTAAAAGTGGTGCATCTTTCACTGAGCAATATCCCAAAATGATTCTTAATGTCATGACACTGTGAGGCACCTGAATGATTGTTATCTGTTGCTCACATTGAACAAAATGAAAATTGGAATTTACCGGTAAATCTTTACATTTTTTGGCATTTTATTTCAACCTTAAAATCATTAATGTCATGTAAATGTACTGACATTATTTTGTGTGTAATCATCCATACAAAATTCAGAGACATTCAAAAGTTTAGAGTGTATCTTAAACAGCTGTTTGTTTGTTTGTTTAGAAGTTTATTTGGACGGTGTTCAATTACATTTAGCACAGAGGCAGAGATGGTTGTGCCAGATTGTAGCTCATAGCTAATTTCCATCTGTAGTCCTAGACAATACAAATTTAAAACTGTACAAAATAGACAATAATATATAAAATATACAGATAGGCAATAATATAACTATGCAATATATAAACAGGCAATAAAATATGTATTTTGCAAGTTGAAACTGCTATTGTTGTGGTATTATTACTTTGGTCATCTGGGGGCAAAACACCCGTCTGGTATTGTTAGTGTGAGCATGTTTGGTGCTCCAGAATCCAATTTTTAACGGCCCGTGTAAAGGTGTGAAAATCTGTCATGTTCTTAAGATTGTCTGGAAGCCCATTCCATTCTTTTATGGAAAAGGCAGATTGAGAAAAGCTCACATTTGAAAAGTTTTGATCAAATGGGCGCTCCAAGACACCAGTGAGTTGTGTGGCATCAAATATCACCCAGATGTTGTTTGTTCTGGGTGTCACTGATCCCAGATTTGGATTTCTTCTTTGTCATGGAAAATCACATTGCTGATACAAAACACAACACAATGAAGTGTCCAGACAGCACCATGTCTAATTCCACTTTTTCATTTTGTGCTCAAAAGTTAAGTTTAATTTTCTCTTTTATTCATTCATTATTTATGGATACCTTGAACTGATGAGAAAGGATGTCTCTAAGTCTTTATCTAGTTGTTTTTTGTTTTCCCCAGAAGAGGCTGATGGATGGGATGCCTTAAGTGAATTAAGCCTGGGAGACATTTGTGAAAAACAAAAGAACAGATTGCAGTGCATGTTCAGTAAAACCCCATCGGCAGTCCGTCCATGCCTTCATTTTTTCCACCATCTTCTCTGTGTCTTTGGGAGGTCACCGCCCGACCTTTACCACTACATTGAGGTCTCAAAACACCTTTTGTTTAATTTTCTCCCACTAAAGAGGTCACTTGGGGATCAGGTCAGAAGCAAAAATGGGTGCCAGGAGTGTAATGACTGTTGCTGTTATCTTTGTTTATTTCCTATACAGTATTTGCTGGCAGCAACAAATACTCTCTTATCCATAGAGTAAATAATTGAGAGAGAAAATGCCTATTGATGCCACCAGCCATTTTATCCAGACAGTCACCGTCCATCCACACAGATGACATCAATTAAATGCGTTGTAAGGCTCCCAACTTTGTGGAGGTGAAAGATGTACATGCGTTCTTGACAGACGCTCCCCGCGTGTGAACGCAGAAGCCAGATTTGGTGTATCGGGTATTAAGGGGTCATATTTGCCCCGTGTGACAGAGCCTTTCCCCGAAGGGAAGACGGTCAGCTGACCGGCCATCTGCTATAGAACAGGACTCCGTCTGGATCCTGCTGTTTGAGGAGGCTGTAAAATGTAAATAATTCCAACTCCAATTCCTTTCCCCCCCAGTTGGTGGTTCATGTTGGAGTCTCAGGTATGGCCACCACTGTTACGTTGGAAAAGTGTGGAAGAAATCATGGCTACAAGGGCCTGGACAACAGCAGCTTCTGCCCGGATACACAGTGTTGCATCGTGGGAGGCCCAGACTGCATCAACTCAGTCATTGACATGGAATCCGTCTGCAAGAGAGTGACCGCCTCTGGGTTGGGAGTCGCCGTATCGGTCTCCAAAGATGCCGGAAGGTAGTATTGTATCTATTTTCAGACATGTGTTATCAGAGGAACAGCCGCACCTTAGGAGAGGTCGGGCATGAAATGCTGGGAATGTGTGTTTACCCCACATGGATGTTCCCTCTAAGCGCTGCTCCAGTGTAAATCCAAGCTGAACTGTTAATAAAATTTAACACATAACAATATTATGTTTAGTTACAGTTTTATTTCATGCGCGACGTAGATTTGCTGTGCGCGCAAATCGTGGAGCGATGCGTGATTGCGCAGCTTGTGGGGACATTGCGCCACATGTGGACATTTACATAGATTGACGGGATTTTACGGATAGCAATAGTGTTTTTGCATGATTTGATTCTAGCTTCTCTATTTAGAAATATATATTCCTACATTTACAATAGATCTGGAACATTGAGTGCCACATATGGGGCATTCTATACTATTATTTAGAAAGCATTCACATGTGCTACAGATCCATTTATTGTGCAGAAATTTCTATTTTCCACTAAAAACACAAATCACATCACAACATCTATCAACACAAACATTTTTGTTGTTTCTCTGTATCAGTCATTGTGAATTCTTGTGAACAAGGGGCGTTTAATCCCCACAACCATTTACACTTAATAATAATAATAATACAGTGACTCGTGGACAAATGGTTTAGCCAGTAACTGTAGGCTTTGTCTTTTTGTATCCTCACAAACAGGTATCTCTGTGATTTCACCTATTACACGTCCCTGTACATGAGTCACGGACGCTCCGCCTTCGTCCACGTGCCTCCTCTCGGAAAGCCTTACAGCGGCGAAGACCTGGGCCGCGCGCTGCAAGCCATCATCCAGGAGATGCTGGAGCTCTTGGATCACACCAAGGAGAAAATTCACTGCCAGCAGCACTTCCACTAAGTACCCTCCAGATACCAACCAGCCTCTCCAGCCATGACCACATGAGGGAAAATTGCACTTGCCCACAAGTAGCCAAACGTCTTTTTAAAGTCAATGTCTGCAAATGTAAAAACAAACTATCAACAAAAAGGCTGTTTTCTCAGCTTTTGTCTGCAGTGTTCTTTTTCTTTTTTGTTGTTTAGTTTTTAATTAGAACGACTAATGTCAAAGCTAGAAAAAAAACAAAACAACAAAAAACTTAGTGTTTTGTTTGTTCCTTCAACAGTTCCTACACTCAGAAACCCGGGAAGGAATTTCAAAGCTTACAACAAAATTCCAGAGTTTTGTTAAGAAAATACAAGAGATACTGTAAACAGCCTATTGTACTTTCCAATAGTTGATTTACCTCAATTTTTATTCCTTCTCATTTTATTTCTGGAAAAGTGATTTTCACTTCCTTATCAAGGTGTTAGTGCCTAATATTCTATCTTCTATCTCTCGCTCTCTCTCTATATATATCTATATATAGATATATATAGATATATATATAAATTTTTTTTTTTCCTTCCCCCAGTTCCCAAAAGATGCAACCGTCCATTCTTCGCTTTCACTGTTGAATTCTTTCTTTTTTTTTTTTTTCTTTCTTTATAAGAAGTTGTAAATTTGCCTTCTTTAACAAAGGTTATTTAAATCAGGGAACGGGTTGGTTCCAGCTCATATTTCCCCAATTTGTCGGCCCGCTTCTGACTGGAAACCACAAGAGCTGGATGGAGACGTAGCCAAAGTGAGCTGTCACTTTTTACCATTTAGTCTTTCTACTAACAAAGCAATGTGACCTTACACAACAGCACTCCATGCAATCTAAACTGTTAAAATACTGTTTCCTAAAGGATTTTAAAAGGGCTGCAATAGAATTGTTTAGGTAGAAATAGGACAGAAATCAAGACCTACAGACCTTGATTGTTTCAGTCTTGCTATTTTAATGTGATTTGATACACGGGTGGACGATTGTACTATGATTTAGGGTGCAAAGATCACCAGCAGTCCCTGAACTTAACTGTAAAAGTCTTTTATGGGATTTCTTTCACCTTAAAATCTTGAAAATCGTGTTAATAATCAAAGCTTTCCATTCATCATATCAGCGACAGCTGCAAATCGTACCTGAAAATTTGTTTTTTTGTCAGACTCGGGCCAAAAAAGTTTTTTCTTCAGCACTTTCCCTTTTTTCCCCCCACTATCTGGAATTTCACAGCCTTTTTTTTTTTTTTTTTTTTTCCAAAATGTGAATGCTCAGATGTATTTCCAGTCACTTTAGCTTACAATATGTAGCTTTGCAAACATGCACAGGTTTTTGTTGTCCAACAGAACTTAAGTCTGAATGTGAGGTATGCTTCCCAGCCGAGTTAGCTTTATTTTCCTCAACATTAGCGTGACTTTTAACGTACTTTGCCAGATTCAGTCGGTCCTGGTGTGATGGTACCAGTCCTAGGTGGCGATGTTTTGGTTTTATTTGTTGGGGGAGATGTATTGTCTACAGACCAGGCTTTCCCTGTCTCCTGAATCCAGGACAAAGCACATTTTATCTCGTATGACTTAAGTTTGATCAGTTTCAGTCTGTAACTCTCAGTCCTGAAAAGTTCAACACATCGTCTCAGCCATCTGTGAAAATCCTGAATCAGTTTTTGGGAAAACGTTGAGCTAGAAGTAAGTTTTAAAATAACTCTATACTGTGCTTAGTGTTGCGACATCTAAAATGTGTTCTACTTGAGATGAGCCAGATGGTGCCAATGAGTTTATGTAGTTAATTACCTATTATTTCTCTTTGTTTGTCACTTTAATATCTTTTCTGTGCCAATATTTTTCTATTTTGTCTGTGTAGCAAGCAGGTCCACCTAGCAGATCTGATTTTGAGTTTGTTTGTTTTTTTTTTCCTTTGGATTCTGATTTTGATAACTATTTTGTAAAGTGTGTGTGTGTGCGCGTGTGTGTATTCCTATGATCCGAATCTTGTGGAATTACTCAATATTGTTCTGAATTAGTTGTTGGTGGTGGTGATATTCATTGTGTGGCATTCTGACTGCCAGGATGTGCTTGTGCTGCCCCTAAAATGGCCATGGCCTCCATTCATGTCTGGTTCATACATGAAGTGACCGCTGACCATGACTCTTCTGTGCCTTGCTGTCGTTTACGTATGTTATGCCTTAAAAATGTTTGGCGGGTCAGTACTGAGACGTAAACAGATGTTGTTTAGGCAAATGTTTGACTACCTCAAATTATTATTATTATTATTTTTTTTAATTTCTTATGTTCTTTGTTATATAACATATGGGTCTGAATTATCGTGAGTTGCCCCGTCCTCTGCAACGTATCTTCTCTTCTGATATTGTCAAAGCACTATTATAATGGAATGTGGCTTTGAAATAAAGAAAATGATCACAAGTGATAATGTGGTGTTTTCTCTTTTTTAATAAGCAATACAGTTTAGACTTAGGGTTTAAGTAGCCTGGGACTGTAAGCTTGTCAATAAATCAAACAGTATGTGTATGTTCAGTTGTCAAGAGAAATGATTAAATGATTGTGTTTGTATGTAATAGCTACAACCACAAAGTTTGAAGCTATGTAGTGATCACCGTAAATATATACACTGCTCAAAAAAAAAATGAAGGGAACGCTAAAACAACATGCTAGAGCTGAAATACTTTGTTCTTTCCATACTTGAATGTGCTGATGATAAAATCACACTGAAATGATCAAATGTATGAACCCATGGAGGTCTGGACTCCAAAATGAAAGAGGGAAAACACTCCAGGCTGATATAATGTCCTTAAAACAAGTCAAAGTGGACGGTTTGATTTCCACACAAATGTGACTGACTTGGAGTTACATTGTGTTGAAGTGTTCTCCTTATTTTTTTGAGCAGTATGTCTTTTAAGAGAACCATACAGGACTATCTCAGAAAATTAGAATATTATGATAAAGTTCTTTATCTTCTGTAATGCAATTACAAAAACAAAAATGTCATACATTCTGGAGTCATTACAAATCAACTGATATATTGCAAGCCTTTTATTATTTTAATATTGCTGATTATTGCTTACATCTTGAGAAAACTCCAAAATCCTACCTCAAAATATTAGTATATCATGAAAAAGTAATTTTTTTTTTTTAATTGCATTACAGAAGATAAAGAACTTTATCACAAAATATTCTAATTTTCTGAGACTCCGAATCAGAATGACTTTATTGATCCCATGGGGGAAGTTGCTTTTTTTGTTGCAGAAGCAGCTGAGAAAATATAAGCGTCAGTATAAAAAAAATTATAAAAATCTCTCGAAATATTAGAATATCATGAAAAAGTAATTTTTGTTTACAGAAGATAGAGAACTTTATCACAATATTCTAATTTTCTGAGACTCCGAATGACTTTATTGATCCCATGGGGAAAGTTGCTTTTTTTGTTGCAGAAGCAGCTAAGTAAATATAAGTGTCAGTATAAAAAAAATTAAAGAAATCGCACAAAATATTAGAATACCATGAAAAAGTATTTTTCGTTTTTCAATTGCATTACAGAAGATAAAGAACATTATCACAAAATTCTAATTTTCTGAGACTCCGAATGACTTTATTGATTCCATGGGGGAAGTTGCTTTTTTTTTTGCAGAAGCAGCTAAGAAAATATAAGCGTCAGTATAAAAAAAATTATAAAAATCTTTCAAAATATCAGAATATCATGAAAAGTCATTTTTGTTTTTTTAATTGCATTACAGAAGATAAAGAACTTTATCACATTTTTTTTAATTTTCTGGGACTCAGAATGACTTTATTGATCCCATGGGGGAAGTTGCTTTTTTTGTTGCAGAAGCAGCAAAGAAAATATAAGCGTCAGTATAAAAAAATGATAAAAATCTCTCAAAATATTAGAATATCATGAAAAAGTTTTTTTTTTTTTATTGCATTACAGAAGATAAAAACCTTTTTCACAATATTCTAATTTTCTCAGAATCAGAATGACTTTATTGATTCCATGGGGGAAGTTGCTTTTTTTGTTGCAGAAGCAGCTAAGAAAATATAAGCGTCAGTATAAAAAAAATTATAAAAATCTTTCAAAATATCAGAATATCATGAAAAGTCATTTTGCTTTTTTAATTGCATTACAGAAGATAAAGAACTTTATCACATTTTTTTTAATTTTCTGGGACTCAGAATTACTTTATTGATCCCATGGGGGAAGTTGCTTTTTTTGTTGCAGAAGCAGCAAAGAAAATATAAGCGTCAGTATAAAAAAATGATAAAAATCTCTCAAAATATTAGAATATCATGAAAAAGTTTTTTTTTTTTATTGCATTACAGAAGATAAAAACCTTTTTCACAATATTCTAATTTTCTCAGAATCAGAATGACTTTATTGATTCCATGGGGGAAGTTGCTTTTTTTGTTGCAGAAGCAGCTAAGAAAATATAAGCGTCAGTATAAAAAAAAATTATAAAAATCTTTCAAAATATCAGAATATCATGAAAAGTCATTTTTGTTTTTTTAATTGCATTACAGAAGATAAAGAACTTTATCACAATATTTTCTGAGACTCCGAATCAGAATGACTTTATTGATCCCATGGGGGAAGTTGCTTATTTTGTTGCAGAAGCAGCTAAGAAAATATAAGCGTCAGTATAACAAAAGTTATAAAAATCTCTCTAAATATTAGAATATCATGAAAAAGTAATTTTTGTTTTTTTAATTGCATTACAGAAGATAAAGAACTTTATCACAAAATATTCTAATTTTCTGAGACTCAGAATTACTTTATTGATCCCATGGGGGGAGTTGCTTTTTTTGTTGCAGAAGCAGCTAAGTAAATATAAGTGTCAGTATAAAAAAATTAAAGAAATCGCACAAAATATTAGAATACCATGAAAAAGTATTTTTCGTTTTTTCAATTGCATTACAGAAGATAAAGAACATTATCACAAAATTCTAATTTTCCGAGACTCCGAATGACTTTATTGATCCCATGGGGAAAGTTGCTTTTTTTTTTGCAGAAGCAGCTAAGAAAATATAAGCGTCAGTATAAAGAAAATTATAAAAATCTTTCAAAATATCAGAATATCATGAAAAGTCATTTTTGTTTTTTTAATTGCATTATAGAAGATAAAGAACTTTATCACATTTTTTTTAATTTTCTGGGACTCAGAATTTCTTTATTGATCCCATGGGGGAAGTTGCTTTTTTTGTTGCAGAAGCAGCAAAGAAAATATAAGCGTCAGTATAAAAAAATGATAAAAATCTCTCAAAATATTAGATTATCATGAAAAAGTTTTTTTTTTTTTTATTGCATTACAGAAGATAAAAACCTTTTTCACAATATTCTAATTTTCTCAGAATCAGAATGACTTTATTGATTCCATGGGGGAAGTTGCTTTTTTTGTTGCAGAAGCAGCTAAGAAAATATAAGCGTCAGTATAAAAAAAACTTATAAAAATCAATGAAAAAAATAAAATGTCCAGAATACACACATATATATATATTTGTATTTCAGAGAAATGTATATACCGGTAGCTTCTGAGAAAACGTTACACAACACCTTTAACCGAGAGCAACCACTCAACCACCCCTTTACAAGATAACGTCAGCTTACGGCGTATTTACGAGACAAAAAATAAAAAATAAAGAATAAAGAAACATGCATCGCAAGTAAGTGGTTAGAAATTGCAGAATAAGGCACCGTCTCTCCTCCGGCTCCAGCTCCGGCTCCAGCTCCAGCTCCGGCTGCAGCTGCGGCTCCACCCGCCTCTCCCTCTCCCTCCGCCGGGCGCGTCTACGCTCCACGCGGTGAACGTCACACGTCGAGCGTCGCTGTGAAGTTCGTCACCGTTGATGTTGGACCTGCCGGAGCCTGCGAGGGTTCTGCTTTCTTTTTTTCGGGTTCCCATTCTCTCTCTCTCGGCCCGGGATTCAACGCCAGATACCGATAAACGCAAACGGGAGAGGATTTTTAAGTCATCTGCACACGAAAACGCCGGAAACCTTCCAGTAAAGCGAAAGTTAAATCAAGATGAGTGTAGAGGCTTACGGGCCGAGCTCCCAGACCCTTACCTTCCTAGACACCGAAGAGGCTGAGTTGCTAGGAGCAGACACCCAGGGATCCGAGTACGATTTCACCGATTTTACCCTCCCCAGCCAGACGCAAACTCAAGGCCAGACCCAGAGCCAGCTGGACAGCCAGGTCTGTAACTTTCACCGCGACGGGAAGTCACGATTTAAACGCGGTTTACTGGCGTTAGCGGTGCCCGGCTAGCTGACTTAGCTCTGCCTTGCTAGCTTGCTATTATTGGCTCCGGCGTCATCTCCCTTCATGTTAGCTAACGTTAGCAGTTACCGTTAGCTTGCTGTCAAAGACAGTCTACAAACTAAAACTCCTCAAGTCGCGTGAAAGGTAACCGTCTCCGTGTTGTTTGCTTGTTTTTATTATAACAACTTGTTGAAGAAACCCGGGATAAACGACTATGGGTCAAATGACCGAAGACACGTGTTAAGAGCAGCGGTAGTTTGACAGCTTCAAGTTAACTTTCTAAATTCGGCTTTTTTCCCGCACTGTGGTCCGTCGCAGCTAATGTTAGCCTAGCATGTAGCACACGGCGTCTACGCAGTGTTTGTGTTCATGCCTCCGATGTGCTACAGGTCAATGGTCCTGATGAGGGACTCCTCAACGGCGGGGTGGAAGATTCTGTGGCAAAAACAAGTCAACTGTTGGCCGAACTCAATTTCGAGGAGGACGAAGAGGACACGTATTATACCAAAGACCTGCCTGTGCACGCCTGCAGGTTCGCTATCAAGCTCATATTAGGAATGAATACACCGACGCAAGCCTTAGAAGCAAATCCTGGTGCTATGAAGTCAATCGTTCTGAAACTTTCTCAATCGGTTGGCTTATAAATGTTGGCAAAAGCAGCATATTTACATTGAACTGCAATCTGTACCGACTAAAGTCTTGTTTTGTTATTTCCAGCTACTGTGGAATCCACGATCCAGCATGTGTGGTGTACTGCAATACCAGCAAGAAGTGGTTCTGTAATGGACGCGGCAACACATCTGGCAGGTGTGTACTTGGCGCTTGAGCGTCTTATATACCGTCTATTAAATTTCTCTGTCTCAAAAAAGTGAAGACGCACGTCTGGCTCACCATGAACCCGGTAAGTCTGTGGAACTGAGCTGCAGAATGCGCTGGAGCCTGATTTCTTTTTGCACCTTAGTGGAATCAAGAAGCAAAGAAGGGTCTTTACCACATTTTCTTCCCCCACAGTTGTCGACTTAGCGATCGAGAGTATAGGACGTGTTTATAAAGGTTATTAAGAGTTAGGGGATGGTCATAAAGCTTAAAATCCATATCGATAATGAAATGAAAATATGGTCGCTACTTTGGAGATTTCTGAATATCGTGATAGATTAATTGCAGATGCGGGCGTTTGCATAGATTATAGGGCCGACGATACTTCTGCGACTGATTTGTGCACCCAAGGAGTGACCCCGTTGTTGCACTTTGTTTTAGCGCGGTATTTTACTTGCAAGCAGTTCTTGTGGTGGTCAAATATCTGTTCATTTGTTGGTTTCATAATGCGTATGGCTAAATGAACCTCTCTATTCTATCAAACCACCACACAATTCAATTTAAGCCATAAACGTCAGTGCCGTCGTGGCCCAAAGTGGATAAAATGGGTATTGCTTAGTATTAATGCGCCCCCTGTTTTTTTGTTGAAACCGGGGAAAATAGGTATTCATGCTCATTTTCAAGAGACCCGTCACAGGTAAAAAAAATAAAAAAAAATTGACTCAGCGATTTGACTCCTGCTGTCTGACTTCCAGCCACATTGTAAACCATCTGGTGAGGGCCAAATGCAAAGAGGTGACGTTGCATAAAGATGGACCCCTGGGTGAAACAGTGCTGGAGTGCTACAACTGTGGTTGTCGCAACGTCTTCCTGCTGGGTTTTATCCCTGCCAAGGCCGATTCTGTGGTGGTGCTGCTCTGCAGGTAAGTGGATTCATGGAATGCCATAAATCCCTAGTAAAGTGTGGAAAAATTGTATAAAAGTGTTTCCGTGCCTTGAGGTAGCTAATTAATTCATTTCTTGATAAGTTTTTGATGATGCACCAAAAGTCGCTCATTTGAAATGTTACACTATTAACACCATCCCAAAATGGACTCCTCGCTCTCTTCCATATTCCAAAATAGAGGAAAAGCAGGCTAAAATATATAAATCAATAGTCTATGTGTGTGTTTATATATTCATTGGATTCTATTATTTTTCAAGAAAATGAGCTTGTTAACAAACTAGACCTTAGATGTTATTTATTTTAAAGATCAAAGCTGGTTATCGATTTACTGAAGGGGGATTTCCGTTCCTTGTTCCTTCTCACGGAGGAACAGTTCTCTTTTTCGTCGTCTTTTTCTCTGTTCATTAACGGGCGCTATTCCGACTTCGCAACTACGTGATGTTGTCCGGATGATTTGGTTCTTTTGACAAAGTGCGGTGTGAAAGCAAATTCGAAGGGAAGTCCGTCGACATCGCCTTCATTTGACCGACGTCCACCGGACCAATAGATATGAAAGCAACCTTTGGCAATTGTGATGCATTCCTTCCCACACCGTGTGTCTTCATACAGGCAGCCCTGTGCCAGCCAGAGTAGCTTGAAGGACATCAACTGGGACAGCTCCCAGTGGCAGCCGCTGATCCAGGATCGATGTTTCCTGTCTTGGCTGGTGAAGATCCCCTCGGAGCAGGAGCAGCTGCGGGCTCGACAAATCACTGCCCAGCAGATCAACAAATTAGAGGAGCTCTGGAAGGTGTGCGACTAAAATCAGAACAGCTTCATCACTGTGTTGAAGAAGGGTTACAAAGCATGGATGAAAGAACATCTTAAAGGAGGCGATATGAATATTGACACCATTTATTTTTGAGGAATCTGACGCAATATCGTCGGCCACATGTTGACAGATGCCGTGTCTGCGTTTCCTTTCAGGACAACCCAAGCGCCACCTTGGAAGACCTGGAGAAGCCCGGCGTTGACGAAGAACCCCAGCATGTCCTGCTGCGCTATGAAGATGCCTACCAGTACCAAAACATTTTCGGCCCGTTGGTCAAACTGGAGGCTGACTATGACAAGAAGCTCAAGGAGTCCCAGGTAGCTTAGCCTCTTGTAACTTTTGTGTTCAGCCTTGCTCTTGGTAAATGACAGTGATATTCCCACATGTTGGAATTTTATTATTCTTGAGACTCCAATGTTCATGTAAAAAAAAAGAAAAAATGACGTAAATAATATCACGTAGCCCCCATTGAAGATGATACAGAGGGGGCTATGCCCTCTGATATGATGGGATTTTGCCCTATTTTCAAATTCATAGCTGTCCTAGGGCTCCAGGTAATATCCAGACAAATTTGTGTTAAGCTCCTCACTGGCCATGTTATTGTTATTACACATTTCTACCGTCTTTTTTTGCAGACCCAAGACAATATAACAGTCAGGTGGGACCTGGGGCTGAATAAAAAGCGGATTGCCTATTTCACTCTGCCCAAGACGGATTCAGGTGGTAATTCTCTAAGTTTCACTTCCTCCCAGTCACTGTGGTGCAGATAAAAACCCCTCCCCATCCCCTGCCAGTCTACAGAATTGCACGCAACTTCATCCAACCCTGCATCATTTGGTGGCATGTGTGCTTGGTCGTGCTCTTGACTTGACTGTTACGGAGTGGACTTCAGTTTTGCTATGTCTATACACAGTACAGTGTCATAACGCTCATTACCAATTCCCTTCCTCCTCGGTATGTTGATCCTTCTGAGGATAAAACCAATCGGTCCTAACTTGTATCTTTCTCAATGTCAGATATGCGCTTGATGCAAGGTGATGAGATCTGCCTTCGATACAAAGGCGATCTGGCTCCGCTGTGGAAGGGGATCGGCCATGTCATCAAAGTTCCCGACAGTATCCTTTGACCGACGTCAGTCTCTCGGCCCGGCCTTTTTCACCTTGAATCTCATCTCGGTTGTCACCGTAAAGCTATCTGCAAAAATGTGACGATAAACAGCCAAACTGTGATTTCCTTAACAGCCTGCGTTTACAGACTACGGGGACGAAATCGCCATTGAATTACGGAGCAGCGTCGGCGCACCGGTGGAAATCCCGCATAACTTCCAGGTTGACTTTGTTTGGAAGTCCACTTCCTTTGACAGGTAGGGTAAAATCGAATCCATATCTTATTTCGTCTGGGAGGTAAAGCTTTATGAGTGTGCAGAGCAGAACGCGCTGCAGCAGTCGTTAGCTGTGAGGAACACAATCTATTAGCGCTTGGAGATAAAACCCAAGCCCGGGACAAGGTGCGATTCACTAAAGCTAGTAAAGAAGCCATTGCTTGTGTCGTAACACAGGATGCAGAGTGCCCTGAAGACCTTTGCGGTCGACGAAACCTCTGTGTCTGGCTACATTTACCACAAACTGTTGGGTCACGAAGTGGAAGACGTTACCATCAAGTGCCAGCTGCCTAAACGCTTCACTGCCCAAGGCCTGCCTGACCTCAATCACTCACAGGTTACACCTTCTTTGTTTTTGTTTTGTTTTTAAACTTTCTCTGCTGCGATGACAATGCTTTATGTGGCTTCATGGAACGACACGCTCGATCTGTGTCACCTAACTATATCTCAGCCCTTGAAATTGACATCGAAAGCAAAACTCTTCCCCTGTCTCCTCATTAGATTTTTATACTGGCCCTTTTAAGAGTGGCTTCATTCATTGTTGATGATTTTTGTGTTGGTTTTTTTTTTTACTTCCTTGTTTGTATGCTCAGGTGTATGCTGTGAAGACTGTGCTGCAGAGGCCTCTCAGCCTCATCCAAGGGCCTCCTGGTACCGGCAAGACCGTTACCTCTGCTACTATCGTCTACCACCTCTCCCGCCAGGGCAATGGGTGAGACAGAAATACAGTCAATGTGTTGTCATTTGTGCCGTTCCTGAAACTGTATTAACTCTATTGTGACGCTGCGCTGCAGGCCGGTTCTGGTGTGCGCTCCCAGCAACATCGCCGTAGACCAGTTAACCGAGAAGATCGACAAAACAGGCCTGAAGGTGGTCAGGCTGTGCGCCAAGAGCCGGGAAGCTATTGAGTCCCCTGTGTCTTTCCTGGCGCTGCACAACCAGATCAGCAACATGGACAGGTCGGTCGTATGGAGGAAAACTTAGGTCCCGCCACACAAGATGCCCAAAACAGGGCTTAGAATACTCAACGTTAACACCTGTCTATTGATATCCTTTTTTATTTTATCACTCCATTTTGTCAACAGATTTACTTCATAACAAACTCTAACTAGTTATACACCTGCTACAAGTGATTCTCAATGGAACGGGGGCTTGTTCACTATCGCCGCGTAACCGCTCAGCCAGTCCCAGAGAGATCGCTCACATCTCGTAGACACAAGCGCATTCAAACAGGAAACTGCTGCCAATAACTCATGACAGACCACAAGGCACAATAGCGTTAAACTTATTGAGGTTCTCCAAACTGACACAGTTGTGTTGTCTTCCTTCAGCATGCCAGAGCTTCAGAAACTACAGCAGCTGAAAGACGAGACTGGTGAGCTTTCATCTGCTGATGAGAAACGCTACAGAGCCTTGAAACGCACTGCCGAAAGGGAGCTGCTGATGGTGAGCTTACGCCCCACATTATTTTTCAATAGTCTTTTGTTGCCGGAGGTTAATACCATGATTTGGAAAAGGTGCTTGCTGAACCATTTCAGGGTGATTTTGGTTTTGTTTTTTGTTTTTTGTTTACAATTTGTACTTTGAGCGCAGCCGTCAGACATCATTGGGATTAAGTCGATTGTTCTGCATACCAATGTGGAGATTAAGCTGTGATTATCCCTATGCAGAAATGGTTTTTAGCCCGAAGGATTTATTCTCATTTGTTTTGAACAAACTAAATAAAAAAAAAAAAAAAAAGAAAAATTAGAAACCAACGTCCTGAAGCATCCTTATACATTGCAGTTGTAATTAGATTATCAGATTTCCCTTTCTGCTTTGGCTGCTGCTGGTTATTGTGCATTTCAAAGTTTTTATCTCTTTTTCTTTTTTTTTTTTTTTTCCCCCCAGAATGCTGATGTGATCTGCTGTACCTGCGTTGGAGCCGGTGACCCTCGTCTGGCCAAGATGCAGTTCCGTTCCATTCTGATTGACGAGAGCACACAGGCCACCGAGCCTGAGTGTATGGTTCCTGTTGTGCTGGGAGCCAAGCAGGTACACACCTCGGGCATATTACAATTGTTGTGGGAATCGTCATTGATACCATATTTTTTTTCATTTGCAGTTCTTTACCATAACCTAACTCTAATCCCGTTTTACCGGCAACAAGTTAATCACTCAAGTAACCATTTAAAAGCAGCGTTTTGCGTCCAGCAGTACAGATTGCTTCTGGTTCAAAAAGGGACTTAGAGAAAATGTCCAAACATCCAGTTTCTGCAAAGATGTACCAAGAAGTAAAGAGAAATTGTGCAATTGCATGTGTTTCATTTTCAAAGGTGTATCGTCTCTGCAATGTAAAAGTTGTACATTTTAATTTTTACATTTTTAACGTGAATGACGCGGTTTACCCTCTGAGCTATTTTCAGTCGAGCGTTTAGTGCTGAGCATCCGTTCATTTGCGTGCCATTCTCACAGCTCATTCTGGTGGGTGACCACTGCCAATTGGGCCCCGTGGTGATGTGTAAGAAGGCAGCCAAGGCAGGTTTGTCACAGTCCCTGTTCGAACGCTTGGTGGTTCTGGGAATTCGGCCAATCCGCCTACAGGTCCAGTACCGCATGCATCCTGCTCTCAGTGCCTTCCCATCAAACATCTTCTACGAGGGCTCCCTGCAGAACGGAGTCACGGCAGGTTTGTCAATATTCCCCTCCTCACTCTGGTTTGATGCAGGTCGATTAAATGTCGAAAAGCTTAAAAACCTTGTGTTGCCCCCCCAGCTGACCGCATCAAAAAGGGCTTTGACTTCCAGTGGCCGCAGCCAGACAAACCCATGTTCTTCTACGTGACTCAAGGCCAGGAGGAGATTGCCAGCTCCGGAACCTCCTATCTTAACAGGTAGCATTGCAAAGTACTTAGCTGTCAGTTATCTTTCTGTCCACAGCACAGCGGTAGAGTGATGGGATCATTTTACCCAGTTTGATGTCGCTAACTTGAGTCTTAATTTTTTTTTTTTTTTTTTTTTTTTTTTGCATTTTAAACACGTTTTCTGCCATCACCCAAAAAGGCTGTTCGGCTGTCTTTTGTTTTCCAATTTACAAAAGGAGCCCATCTCTGGTAAAAATCCTTTTGCTGATTTCCCTAACGTTGTTTTAAGCAGCTGTGTATCACAGATGGATCTTTGAAACGGGTCTCAGTGCCTTAAATCGCGAATAAAGACTTTTCATTCTGTCATGATGTGCTGCGACGCTAGAATCAATTCCATAGTGCACTGATTACTTTTCCATTCGACCTGGAAATTGGCTATTTTACCAAATGTACTTGTGTTCAGTCTCTTACATTTTTGTGCATTTACTGGGACTTTTAAGATAAAGCCAGAGAGTCAGATGAGATGATTTGGACACGTACAGGGGAGACATAGAAGGATGGTGAAGGTGCAACTGCCAGGCACAAGGCAGCTATGACGTTTAAGGATGTAGTGAAAGAGGGCGTGAATTTAGTTGTTCTGAGAGAAGAGCCAGATGGAGGCAGATGATGTGGTGACACCGGACGGGAACGAAACAAAATGGCGTTGTAAAAATTGCTGTGTTGTTGCTCTGTAAAATGGATCTCGATGTTTTTAAGAGTCATTGTGGCGTTATTAGACCTACAAATCCGTTTCTTGTCCCGTAACGCAACCGTTTTTAACTGATGTTGATGTCTCTTTTAGGACGGAGGCTGCCAATGTAGAGAAAATCACAACCAGGCTTCTGAAGGCTGGAGCGAAACCTGACCAGATTGGTATCATCACCCCATATGAGGGTCAGCGTTCCTACCTGGTCCAATACATGCAGTTCAGTGGCTCCCTGCACACCAAACTATATCAGGTAGACCTCACACACACCCACACACACACACACACACACACACCTGAAGTACAATAAGAATAAGAGTAAGAATAAGAATAACTTTATTTATCCCTAAGGAAATTGTTGTGCCAGAGTTTCAAGTAAAACATAACAGTAATAAATAATAGGAGGAAGGAGGGAGAATAAGAAATACAAATAAAACTATAAAGTGTCAAAGTCAAGGCTATAAAGTGTTTTAAGGTCTTAAAAAGTACAAAGATTTGAAGTGGATCCAATATTTCTGCCAATAAAACATAAGTGACATTGGATTAAATCTGCTAATCAGTCAATCTCTTGTTTTGTTTTGTTTTGCTTTCGTTTTCTTGTTTGTTTGTTTTTTTGCTGTTCTCTTCTACCATGATAGCAAGTGGAGATTGCCAGCGTTGACGCCTTCCAGGGGAGAGAAAAGGACTTCATTATCCTGTCTTGCGTTCGGGCCAATGAGCATCAGGGCATTGGTTTTTTGAATGACCCCCGTCGCCTCAACGTGGCATTAACCAGAGCCAAGTAAAAAAAAAAACAACACATCTCTGCATCATATTTGACAATTGTTTTAGTGTGCAGTCTGTTTTACACAGGTGTAATTGGAAAATGGTGTGAAAAACAGTGGTTTGACTTGATGGATTCACACACTGACTGTCTCGTGTCTGTGTGTCAAGGTACGGTGTCATCATCGTGGGGAACCCCAAAGCCTTGTCAAAGCAGCCACTGTGGAACAACCTGCTGAACAATTACAAGGAACAGAAAGTCCTGGTGGAGGGACCTCTCAACAACCTGAGGGAGAGCCTCATGCAGTTCAGCAAGCCACGCAAGCTGGTCAACACCATCAACCCCGTCAGTATCTATGATGAGGAGACTGTTGCTGAAAATGACAAACGCCTGGTTGGCTTTGTTGCATTTTATTTTCTGTGGTTTTTTTTTTTGAAAGGGTGGACGTTTCATGAGCACCGCAATGTATGACGCACGTGAGGCTCTCATCCCCGGTTCTGCCTACGACCGCAGTAATGCAGGTATTGTTTTGTATCAGTTTTGCACAACTAGTAACTGGCCATAAAATCAAGGTCACAAATAGATATTTGCGTTCACCTTAATTTTCGGACTATTGAGTGCACCTGAATATAAACCACACCCATTAAAAAAAATAAAATAAATTTGATAAATAAAAAAATGTACATATATAGGTCGCAAGTGTCCATTTGTAACTTGAGTTATGAAAGATGTTACACAGAAAAAGGTTTTTAAACTTTTAATCAAATGCGTACCGTAAATGCTTTTTTCCAAAGTGTCTGGTTAAAAGAATAAAAATACAGTAGCCTACCAGGAAAGGTCATTGGTTGCTATCTTTATCCTGCGTACTAAACCAAGTTGTCTTCTTCAGTGTCGGAATTGAACAGCCTCAGAATTCCTCCGTCACACACTCCTTTCATCGCTCTTGATGCCACTTGTGTAAACCACAGGCGTGTGTTCGGCGCCGGCTGTGTTTAATTTTATTGGTCCGATGTGACGAGGCGGCTTGAAGCTGGTTAGCCCATAAGAATCCATAAATTAGCCACGTCGCTGTTTAAGCTGCTGTGTTCAAAGCGTGTGTAAAAAGTAGCGGCTAATAGTCTGGAAATTATGGTATTATAGTTTCCTGGCAATTGAATTTGATAGGCTGAGCAAGCTTTTTTTTCTAATTTAATTTCCTTGGGGTATTGCTGTAGTTTGGGTTTTAAAATATTTACATTCTACATGACTTGAAATTGGGAGTACATTGCTTTTTTTTTTTTTTTTTTAAAACGTAGCCACATGCTTGGGTGTTATTTACATGACATGCTTGACTTGGTACTTGTTACATTCTTAAACGTGACAAGCAATTACCAGCAGTCGTGGTCCGACCAAACCGTCGCGTCACGGTCAACGTGAATTCAAGCGATGAACTGCTTTTTGTCTTACAGCCGGCCGGCCGTCCAGCATGTACTTTCAAACTCATGACCAGATAGGGATGATTGGGGCAGGTCCCGGTCACATGGCAGCTATGAATATCCCCATCCCCTTCAACCTGGTCATGCCACCGATGCCTCCGCCTAGTTACCTCGGGCAGACCAACGGCCCGATCGCAGGTACAGCACACCTTTGAGATTTCCTCATGCTGTTGGTTGTGTGTAGTGTTTTTTTTTTTTTTTTTTTTTAACATTCTACAAGTTTGTACATTGTTAAATCCACTGTGAGATTGCAAATGTTTATTGTTATCCCATGAGAAACGTCCAGGTTGGTGGCCACAAACCCCATCAGAACATTTCTCACCATTCATGAAAGAGGCTGAGATGGAGAGAGAGACTTTCCTGTGTTTAGATAAAGGGATATTTCCATTGCTTCGCTGCACACACACCTCCCACTTCTCCTTTCCTATGCCAGCTGCCACCGATTGTGTTCTTCACCGCAGTTCAAGCTGGAAAGCACGCTCGGTTACAGGATCCTAAGCTGAAACACAAGAGTTCGCCTCTTAGCTGCCTCACATCTAATTTGATTTATGTTCATCGCATGAATGAACAGTTCTGGGACAATTTGGTCAACGGGGATTCTGTTGTCCCTGAACAAATTTCCTGAACTGTGCTCAGTTAAAACCCCAGTGGACGTATTTGTTTCCACAGTGGATTAATTAAATTTGTACTTACCACTACATCATAGTGGAGTTCACAGTTCCCACAGTATGAGCAGATGTCATTTTGTAATTGTAAAATTGTGCACGGTGCAGGGAAGTAGAGCCATCATCCTTAGAACCCAACATTACTGGTTCGATATCCGGCTCCGCTGAATGTTGATGTCGGTCATGTGTTCAGGTTCATCTCTTTTTGCTGGCAAGTTGTCATTTCCTCCCATATTCACCCCTTCGATGGGTTCAAGCTTTGGGTTGTGGTAGAGCGGTTAAGTGGAGCGACATCTCTGCATGATTTTAACTTCCTGGCACGGTGCGCAGATGTCTTCTCGTCAGTTGTCTGACGCTGGATGCGATCTTTGTTTTTCTGCCATTGAGGACGAGGAGCTATGAAGGGTAAGCCAGGACGCGGAGGAAGACAGAGGGCCAGGGGCTCCGCAAACCAGGGTACCGGTCAGGGTAACGGGCTAACTAGCCAAACCAGCCAGGATGGGGCCTCCCAGTCCTTCTCACAGGGGCCACTGACTCAGGGCTACATTGCGATGAGCCAGCCATCTCAGATGAGCCAGCCCGGCCTCTCTCAGCCAGAGCTGTCCCAGGTAACTCATGGCCGTCACCCTGCAGCATTAAAAAATTATTTCTCTTTTGATCAGTTTTATCCTCACAAATTGTGATGTCAACTTTTGCTTTTGGTTGAGCAGATTCTGCTATTGTTATTTACTGATTTAGTCCACTTCACTCAAAAACAGTTACAAATTGATATTCTCCAGTAAATTTTTAGACCCTGGTTTAACTCAAAATCCAAGCGTCGGACCGACGCTGTTATTTGCAAAATAGTTGCACCAAGTTAATTTAACCATGGGGAAAAACCTTTTTTCAAATGTTGAGATTTTGAGAATTTTGTTTCATACTTTAATGCCCTATAGTATTCATCTCAGACACACTGGGCTTGCTCCTCCTCATTGGATTCCGCTAGAAACAGTGAAATACTTCCGTTGAAAAAGGTAAGGATGTGATGGAATCAGGGATTTTTAACAGCGTGCGTTGGTGTTGTGTGATCTTCTCCAGGACAGCTACCTGGGCGACGAGTTCAAGTCCCAAATTGATGTGGCTTTGTCCCAGGACTCGACTTACCAGGGTGAACGTGCATACCAGCATGGTGGGGTGACTGGCCTGTCACAGTACTAGAGGGTAAGTAGTTGCTCGTTGGCTTCCATTACCCGTCCCCTGCCGGGCGCATCTTTTCACATCCCCGGCTGTTAACCTAGACCAGGGGTCGGCAACCCGTAACACCCAAAGAGCCATTGGGACCCGTTTTTTTCGGAAAAGAAAACACCGGGAGCCGCAATTACTTTTTGACGTCTAAAATAAAGGTACCACTGTATATATCGCTTTTTATTACCTTTACACTTTGTATAAACAAGTGTGTAGTGTGTTGCTTCTGAAATTCACAAAGTATTACAGAGAAAATTAAATTTTATTTATGTAATGAACTCATTTTGAGCTTTGGGCTTTCAGAGCGTGTAGCGGAGCCTTGACCTGATTTTTTAAAATAAATCGGGAAAAAATCACTGTGTCAGTAAACAATAAAAAATAAATATTTGCAAAATATCTTCATAAATATTTATTTTACCTTGTTTTATGGGACTTGTGCTCCTGAACTTCTGCGCTCAGCATCTGCAAATCGGGACTTTACCGGCTGGCGGGTATACCGGCTTCCGCCAGTGTGACGTTATTTTGAGTGGCGAAAAATTAATATTTCAAGATCACAATAATCTTCCAACTTAGAACTAAAAGTTAAAAAAAGGAATTAACACAAATGAAATACACTTCAATTAAATATTTAGAATTTATTTTCCCAAGCCACTCGGAGCTGCAGTGTAAAGATGGAGGAGCCGCAGGTCGCCGACCCCTGACTTAGACAGTTTGTTGGTCGCGCTTTTGCCTGTCAAGGTAACAGGCAATGCAATCGTACCGAGATCACAAGACGGGATGCTTGGTCAGATACGTCTTGTTTATCAAATGGTGCTTTTCAATGACGCGGCGACAGCTGGACCACACTCTTTTCCATGACTTCATTGAGCAAAATGCCTTGATGTCGTTTTATCTTGATGCTAAACACAAACAGCGGTCGGCATGACGTACTTGCTGCTCTGTCTTGGTTTTGTTTTCACACACAAAGCCAGGGAAGGCAGCAGGTGACGAGATGGAGCAGCAGCCATGCTAACATTTAGCATTTTTTTTCAATGGCGGGTTTGATCCTTCTGTCAAGTGCCGCGTTCAGCGATAGCCATCCGTGGCTTTTTACGTCGCCGCTTTGGCGTTGAATTTCACCCGAGCACGTACTAACTATCCTGAATGGAAATGAGCCAAGTTATTATTGTATCTGTAGCGGGAAAGCGTCATTGTTTGCCTCCAGAACTGCCTTATTTCTTTATGGCGCAGATTAACGTAGGTGCCGGGCAAATTCCTTCGATATTCCGGTCCGCATTGACATGACCTTGACACGATAGCGTCACACAGTTTTCCGCCTGCAAGTCCGTTATATGCGGCCCACATTTTTCCCCCATTCTCAAAGACGGTCTATAGGATTGAGATCTGGATAACCGTGGAAGCCGTTTGAGTAGTGGTCACGCTCAAGAAACCAGCTTGAGGTATTTGAATGATGCAATGTTGTAACCATCTGAAGGTTTACTGTGGCCATAAATGGATGGACACGGTCAACAGAGAATACTCTGGAAGACTGAGGCTAAACAATGCTCAGCTGTTTCTCAGGAAGGCCAAAGTAAATATCCACAGCATCACACAGCTACTACCTGCCGACAGTGTGGTTGGTTGACCAGATGGATAAATATTATTTTCCATTTGGTAGGAATAACCTTGGAAGTCCCAAAACTGTCTGTGAGCCTTAAGCCAGGGGTCGGCAACCCACGGCTCCCTGTGGCTTTTGAAAATAATCGAGTATTGAATCAGATTTCATTTTAGTTCATTCGTTCGTTTTTAAAATGTCATTTGAAATGTGAAGATGATGGCGATCTTGTGACATCTAAATAAAAGGTGTTCAGATATTTTTGTCGCTCTTAATAAACAACTGCACGCGCCAGTAAAAGGATGGCAGCACACACACACACACACACACACACACACACACAGACAGGACGGCGTTTTTGGTTTGCTGCTGCTTTTTTTCATAAATTCAAAGAAGGACTGTAATAGACATTGAGTATTTTTCTTAAAAGTAACCTTCAACGTAGCGCCTTTTTTTCAGAGTTCAAAATGTTTTGATGCATGCAGAAATGTTGTTTGGTTTTCTCTGCAGTTGTTCATTGCAACACATTTTGTTTATACATTCAAAGCGTTTCCGGTCACATGCACAGTGCAGAAACGAGTTTGCCTGGACACTGAGATTCCTACTTTGCTGTCCGCAGTGCATTTGGATAAATAGCATAGAGGCAAAAGAAATATTAAACATTACATGTCGTGTTAATTCATTTTACATTTGAAAAGGGTTGTGTGGCTCCTGGTGTTACTGCGGAGAAACAACTCCAAATGGCTATTTGAGTGGTAAAGGTTACCTGCTTTGTCAATGCATATTTGTATTTCCAGATCCTGGTTGTAAGACCTGACTGTGTTTGTGTCTTGCAGGTTGCTTAAAGAAGTGAGCTAGGCTTGGGCTGAGCTTAGTTCATCAGCTTTTTAATCTGGGAAATAATAAAAAGATAAAATGGATACCTGTTTTCCTCTGCTACGTCCGGAGCGCCACCGAGTGAAAGCGACGGAATAGCGAAACCAAACCAATGACCAGAGAGAGAAACAAGAGGATACGAGAAGAAGAGCGCGAACAGACGGGCATGACGAAGGCAAGAAAGGCCGGTGGGCAAGCGAGGCGCACGGTTCGACGCCCGTGCAAAGCGAGGAGGGAACCTCGAGGCGTGCGGTCGAGCCGCCGAGGGAGACGGCGAGGAGATCCGATCAGTCTCATCATGGGAATCCAAATGAGGCTCGACTCCCAACCAAACAATCCAATAAAGACCCGCCACTCGGATGAGGATGGAAGCGTTTCCGGCCGAAGGAGGTGGCGAGATCGCGGAAAGCCATCAAACAGGCAGCACGACATCTTCATCCAACAGGCGCGGTGTCTTGGACTAATCCAAATTTGGTTTCTCATGGGAGGAGACTGGTGATGTTCTATTGCCCCCGAGATCCTCAGCAGCCTCTAAGGAAGCGGCAGTCAACACAAACACTCTCAAGAGAGGAAATGAAAAAAACACTGTTTCTGTGTTTTAAGTCTGAAGTTTTGAAGAGCCTTGAATTGGAATACCTTCCATTTGCCTTCCAGAACCACTGGCTCTTCGGTGTCTACAACAGGTGTTTTTCTTTTGTTGTTGTTTTTTTTGACCACGCATCAGTGGCGGAGCGGCACAGGGATCTCAGACTTTTTTCAAGGCCGGACACGAATCTTTCCTACGTCACGATCATGGAAAGGTTTTTTTTTTTCCTTCTCTGAAGTACCTTTCTAATCTAAGAGCACAAATTTGCGACGACGACGAGAAAAAGTCATTGAAACAATCGAACACGACCAGCATTGAATAGCCGATTCATTTGAGGTTTCAACCAAGGCTTTTCTTGACTCTTTGGAAAGCGGGGGTCGTCGACCAGCTGCGTCCGCTGAACCTAAAACCACCTTTTTTTTTCTCTTTTTTTTTTGAAAACCGTTTAGATTAGGAAATGTGTACATGCTTTGTGTTGGGTGATTCCTCAGGGGATTGTGGAGTCGTTTCTGTTCGTCATACAAACTCCCTGCTTTTAAGGTGGAAAAGGACGAACAGGAGAAAAGGGCGAGTGTGACGGGCTCACAGGCGGTCGCGGTAAAAAGTCACGAGAGGCAGAAGCTAGAAAAGGAAGGTGGCTGAGGCAGGGAAGCAGCTTTTGCATCTTCATGTCGAGTCGAGGCACGCTTGCCCGTTGCAAGCGGAAAGAGGGGAAATGCGTGGCGCGTGGACTTGTGAGTCCGCCCGCAGACGCACCGAGCGTTTTCATGTTGGGACTTCGCCTGAGATGCAGGCCGGCTGTTGGTCTTGGTACCCAGCAACGCAAACAACTGAGCAGTGACCAAAATCTTCAAATCCAAAGATTATCACGAGGTAGAAAAACAAACAAAAACAAAAAAAAGACATAAAATAAGTTTAGCCTACCCAACCCCCCCCCCCCTTCCCCGCCAATGTTTTTGTATGTATGTGAATTCAAATTTTCCTCTTTTCATTATCAGTTACAGCGCGAGGAAAAGCCATCGGTTTATCACGACCGACCTGACGATGGCAATTAGCGAAATGAAATTTGAATGAATAACCTGAATCAGTGCCTATAACTTAATCACCTTCAGAAAAAAAAAAAAAATAGCTGCAGCACAAGCATGAATGTAGTTCAAGTCAAACTACCAGCATTTAAAAAGACACCCGAGGGCTCAAGAGGATTTGTTACACTTTATTTTTTTATACAAATCAGGCTGGGTGAGAGGTCAGTGAGTTTGGCTGCTGGGTGGTTTCTCTAAAGGACTGGCTGATATATAAAAAGCCACCTTCCTTCTCTGTGGAGTAAAACAAATAGAAGTTGGTACTTTCCTTTCCTTCTGCGGACTTTTGATTTGTTCAGAGCTCTTGTCTGCACTGTGCACGAGGTGTCGTCGTTTCTAGGTTGACGCGGATCTGGAATCCTCCCCCGGAACGGAACGAGTCGAGCGACCGGATCCCGTCGAGGTTCACGTCGGAACTTCGCCTCGGTCGCTATCGGCTCGGTTCAGTCGGACGTTATTTAGCCGTTTGTTTTTAATGAAAATCTGCTTTTGTAGCAACTTGCTGACGGGAAGGAGGCGCACGCAGGCCTTTCCTTTCATTAGAGATTCATATTATCCTCAATCTTTCCAAGGATTGTAGTTTTGTAAGGCTTTTCGAGAAAAGACGCTTTCTGAACACAGTAAGAATGTACTCCCGTTGTCACCTCCTTTCCATCTCAGCAAACATGTGACAATCACATCGTGAGTAGGTGTCGCCAAGTTGATTGACTTAATACTTCTGTTCACCGTGCAAATCTCAGTTTTACCTAGATTCTGTGAAACGTTAGTACATGTTATAGCTTTAAAAACTTGCAGTGGTAAAAGTGCTTTGTTTTTTTTCCATCTTCTGAGCCACATTGGGTTTCAAACATGTGCAGTGACCATTAAAGAATTTGTTCAACATTTGTATCCAAACTCTTGATCCTGTCAAAAGGCAAAGAATACATTTTTGAACTTCAAGGTCTCCTGTAAATATGTATTGGAAAAAAACGAGTCCTATTTCCAGTGAAGTTTGCTCATATCATGGCGACTCATCGATGGAGTTATTAAAGGCTGACGACTTGAGCACTTGTTTTAATCGATAAATTCATTTATTTCAAGATGGTCGCAAATATGAAAATTGGATATTGCACAATAAAACGCATCAAACCGTACAACAGTTTCACGCTGTTGGCTTCTCCTTTTTCTTTTTGAACTGTCCTCGCTTCTTTCTCTCCATGCCCTCCTGGATTTTCTGTTTGAACTTCTTCTTCTGGCTCCTGATCTTTTCCAGCTCCGCCTTCCTCTTGGCCTCTAAGTCGGGATCCTGGAAAAGAAATCCACGCGTCCTTTAGATCGATCCACGGCGGCTCACCGACCCGAAGCCTCCCGCAGAAGGCAGGTGGTTTTACCCGTTTTTGCAATTTCAACCTCCAGTTACCTACTTCCAGGGGTTATTTCTAAAAATGAATTTTAATTCTTAAAGAGATGATAGATTTCGATAGGCATGTTTTCTCTTGCTCAAAGAGAAATATCTGCAGTAGTACCAGAACCTCAAAATGGGATTGCCGTGTCGAAATATTACATCATGAATTGCTACAACATTCACAGGCGTCAAAGGATAAATCTGTCAGTTGATCCCCCGACCAATATTATAATCCTGCTGTCTTATTCATTCATTGGTTTTGCTGAATTTGGCCGTTTCGGGCACGTTGAAAACACTTGTACTCGCCTTTCCTTCTAGGATCATCTGTTTCCTCTTGTTAATCTCCTTTTTCTCGTCGAAGTCCGTCGACTCAAGTCTCTTCAACGCAAAGCAGAGGCGGTTTTAATCTCCAGTCCGATAACCTTTCGCACGAAAAGCAGCCGGATTCTGAAAAGCGTTATGGCTCGAGGGAGCCGGATGGATGCCAAGAACTGCACCAGAAAAATGGGTGATCACGTTTTGAGATAACGACTGGAAACAAAACGAATCCTTACGATTTCACACTCCCGCTTGGTCACGTTAACCTGGGTGAGGATCTTAAGAACTTCTTTCTCCTCCACAGGATATTCCTTCAGCTTGGTCTCTGGAAAACACCACAGACGTGTTGGTGGCGTTTCGCCGCGGGGCAGCAAGCCGTCGCTGAAGCGAAGGTGATGAAGATGCTTCTCTTTCTTGCTACGTGAAGACGACACCATGCTGACGGCTGGACTCCATCTCCATCTAACCCTATTCTCTGGATCCTCCTCTCTCACGACGTCCATTTATCTTCTCTCTGGTCTTCCTCTAGACCTCCCATTCCCGCATCCGTCTACTAATATATTCACCTTCCCTCCTCTGTCCATGACCCAACCATCTCAGTCTGCCTTCTCTGACCTTCTCTCCAAAACATCTAACTGATGGACTCATTCCTGATCCTCTCCATCCTGGTCACTCCCAAAGAGAACATCTTCATCTCTGCCACCTCCAGCTCTACCTCCTGTCTTTTGGTCAATGTCAATGTTTGTAGATCATCTAACCACCGTCTCCTCCGCCTTTCCTTTCCTTCTGGCTGATCGTCTTCTTTCTTTTCGTAACCCTGACACTTTTCTCCACCCATTCCAACCTGCTTGAACCCGTCTCTTCACCTCTTTTCCACACTCTCCTACACTCTGGACTGTTCAACCCCTCCAACTTCTTGATTTCCACTCGGGTTCCTCTCGTTCACACACGTAATCTGTCTTGCTGTAACTAAACTTCATTCCTCTTCTTTCCAGAGCATACCACAACTTCTCTAGATGTTCCTCAACCTGTTCTCTGCTCTAACTACAGATCACCATGTCATCTGCAAACATCACGGTCCATGGAGATCCCTGTCTAACCTTCTCTGTCAGCCTGTCCATCATCACTGCAAACAAGAAGGGGCTCAAAGCTGATCCCCGATGGAGTCCCACCTCAAAGAATAAATCAATGGTCACGATTATTTTCCAGAATCCAAAGTGACTCACGAGTCTGCTCTTCCACAGAATGGACCAGATGGATGTCATACTGTGTTACCAACGTGATGGACACTCCGTTCCTCCCTGCAGCAGAAGACAATTGTCATGGAAAAGGAGGAAAGAGTTCTGAGCGAAACATTTGTCATTGGATCGTCCCTTCCCCAGAAACTTTCTGCAGAACTCAGTAAGACGAAGCTCCAGACAAACTCCGGGCCAAGAACGAAAGAATCCTGTACCCGCTCGAGCTGTTCGTCCGACCCTGTGGATGTAGATCTTGGGCAGACCGGGGGTGTTGTGATTGATGACGACCTGAACCGTTGGAATGTCCAAACCCCTTTGAGTGGAAAACACACGGGAGGACAACGTCACGGAAACCCGAGCACGAAATCCCGTCTTTTAAAAAACGACGATCCGTCGCCTGTGCTTCTACTACCAGCATTTCTTACCTGGCGGCCACATCTGTCGCAATCAAGATTTTGTAGACGCTGGCCTTGAACTTGGCGAGATTGGCAAACCGTTGTTTCTGGAGAGCGCAGAGCCTTCGGTAAGTCTTGTTACACACACACACACACACACACACACGGGAAGCCTCACCTGTTTCATCATGGAGTGAAGCGATATGGTGGGAAAGTTAAACTCCCGGAGCATCATGGTGAGGATTTGGCAACTCCTGTGGGAAAAAGGGACGGTAAAATTAGCAGTAAAATGAAGATTCTCCCCATTCATTAGCTGAGTCGGCCCACGCCGCAGGAAATGACCACTGTAATGTCAACATGCACGACCCTGTAAGTGGCATTTTAGCTTCTCACTTGCACGTGTTGGTGAAGATTATGATGGACCAGTCGGCGTGCTCATCCGTGAATGTCTGGATCAGATGGACCAGGTAGGCGTCCTTCACCTTCTCTGGAGTGAGGATGTACCTCTGGTCCAGCTCCTCCACGGTTCGGGTCCTGAGAGCAACAGACATTTTTTTTTTTTTTTAAATAAAGCCTCCACGTGCTTTATTTTCTGGTCCCGGTGACGGCAGAGATGTCGGCACTGAAGAGGCTGAGGTGTCACTCGAGGGTCAATATAGAGTTTTTTTTTTAAATGAATAACTGCTTGATGTTTTCTGTAATCCATATAAACAAACTGACCCTTTCAATCTTGTCTCTTACCACAAATATTAGCGTTAAGCAAGACAGGAGTTTATCCGGTTTTCAGACGCAGATGTCACACTCCCTCCAGTGCAGAAGCCTCTTGAGTAAGAACAAAATATGAAATAATATTGTCCGCTCACTCTGATTTGCTCTCCCAGAAGAAGGGCCTGTTCATGGCGATGGTCTTCAGCTCCTGTAGCGTGTCTGTGAGCGTGGCGCTGAACAGCAGCGTCTGACGCTTGGCCGGCAAAATCCCCAAGATCATTTCCAGGTCTTTGGTGAAGTCCGTGCAGCCCTGCTCCAACAACCTGTCAGCCTCATCTAATATCTTACACACAACATAACATTTTCAGAATTTGTTTTTTTTTTTTTTTCTTAAAAAAAGGACAACTTTATATTGACTTAGTATGTTAGCCTTGTCAATAATCTTTTAAGTCCGGCAAAACATGGGTAGAAAAGCATCCTGACGACTCCATGAGCGTTAAAACATCCTCTGAACTCACCAGGAACTTGAGACTCTTCATGTTGACGGTGTTGGAGCTGCGGATGTGATCGGCCAGCCGGCCGGGTGTGGCTACGACCACATGAGGCTGGTCGGACAGCTCCAGGGCCTGGCTCACCATGTCTGCCCATCACAGCACGGAGAACATCAACTCACAGGTGAGGAGACGCGAAAAAACTTTCTGTTTCTGCAACTACAGATGGGCAGAATACTGCAAATATACAACATCAACTTAAAAAAAAAATCTGAAAAACATAAATGATATATTTTGGTCACATAAAATGTGGGGAATCATTAGAATTGAGTGCAGCATTTTTTTTTAAAAAAGGTTTCTACCATTACAATTATTTCAAAGAGACCCCTGTTTCCTGCTGTTTCCTGTGTCTCTCTGACTCCAGCCTTTTTGGTATTGCATCATAAACAGATGTAGTTACCCATTCCGCCGACGACGATGCAGTCTCGCAGACCCAGCGGCTTCCCCAGGACTCGGAACTGCTCGGCGATCTGGTAGGCCAGCTCCCTGAGAGCCATCACAAGGACATTCATCACCGATCGCACCCATCATGAGAGTGCGGTATCTAAAGATGCACTGGACACGAGGGTCGTTTGTGTCAAATCCTAATATGGGGAGTGGGATTTATATCGGATATGAAATTTCATTCACTTGTAGCTATAAAGTGTACACAGAACAAAGTGTCATAACAAGTGGCTGAGCACGGAATTTAATATACAGTATATCAGAAATATACAGCGGCAAGGTATTATAAAGTGCAATAGTAGAAGTGAGCTGTGGATCACAGAAGTGCAAAAAAAAAAGTTTGTATGACTAGAAAGTACATATAAAGGTTTGTAAGGGCGGAAAAGACATGATATCCAGTATCGGCAGCGAATTTCATTTGAAGAACATAATTCTAACAGCCTGAGGAAGAACCTCCTGCAGAACCTGGTGGTCCTACAGCCTCTTTTCAGAAGACAGAACAGTCCATGGTGGGAATGTGAGGAGGGAGTGTAATCCTTCGATACTTTTATTATATGTGTCTCCATCCATGCTTCTAGAAACATCTGGACATGAGGCTGTAAAGCTATAGATGTTCATACACAGATAACTGTTGAACATCTCAAGCAGGGCCACATCAGCATGATGGTGGCCCTCAAAGGGCCACATGTAACGGCCACTCTTCAGCCACAATAAAGCTAGCTTTCACTGCTGCAGTGTTTCTGAATCAAGCTTTCGTGAAAACGTTCTGCTGCCATCAGAGTTTGGCTTTTAATTCTTCGACAATTTGTTGTTTTTCTGGAAGGCTAACGTAGCTCCGTGTTCGGTGTCAAAATGCCAGCGTAGATTGTACTCTTTGATGAACGATGCTGCCTCATAACACAAAAGACATACAGCCTTCCCTCTGCATCAACTTTTCTCTTCCTGGACATTTAGGGATCATTTGGATTTCTCAATTCCACTTGTTGAAATTTGCATTAATGTCAATACGCTGCAATCTAATGGGTGGGTGCCGTCACTTCGCGGGTAACGTGATAGGCATGAATTGTGAGAAATGTAGATGCAAACGTCTACGCGCGCGTCCGACTTATTTTAATACGTTCTCACGGGCCACATTCGGCCCACGGGCCTTGAGTTGACAAGCGATCTAGAGGAACAGCCGATATTTTCTTTCAGTTGGACTTGTGAGCAGTAGTCTACTTGACACGGCACCAACCTGGTAGGGGTGAGGACCAAGCAGAAGATGCCATAAGGGTCCTCAGATAGTTTCTGCAGGACTGGGAGAACAAACGCTGCTGTCTTTCCACTTCCGGTTTTGGCACAGCCCATACAGTCTCGACCTGGGGGGGGGACAATAACACAAACAACATCACCAATGTACCTGCTGCGGATCCAAAAGAGTTCAAACAGTTTAAGGTGACATGTATCAAATCAAGGAGTTTATAATGATTTTGTTGTTGTAGATTTGGGTTTGACAGAACACGTTTTTCTACTTCCAGGATTGAGTTTGGTACCCTTCGGAAGAAAAGTGGTTTAAACTCCTCTGACTCAACTACAACTAAAAAAATAACGGGATCAATTTCGATTCATATTCACAACAAACGGAATAATTCTTAATGAAAAAAATTACCTGTTTGTGTTGTCTAGACAAAAATTGCTTTGAAATTAATACGTTTTAATTCCCATCGACTTAGTTCAACGATAGCTAAAGCTAGCTCGCTAGCTACACATCCGAGTTAGATGCCAGATTAAACGGGGAAACATGCAGTATTAGACCATTTTTAGGCAATATGTATGCAATATTCGACAGCGTGGATATTCCACGCGGGACGTCTCACCCTCGAGGATAGGTGGCATGCAATTTTCCTGGACCGGTGTGGGTTTGTTGATTCCCAACTGTTTACACTGTTTAACCAGCCAGTCCGAGAGTCCGAGCGAGTAGAAATCACCCATTTCTAATTCAATTCACTCGTCGAGCCGGTAAAAACTGCTACGAATAGTTTTAATAAAAAAATACACTTAAATGCTTAAGTTTAATGCGGAGAAACACATCCTCGTGTTTCTCGGCTCACAATAATGGACGACGACGTGGTATCTTTTCTTCGTCTTCGAATAAATCGCAGTAGACCGGATGCAGAATGAGAGTGCTGTCCCCTAGTGGTCAAACGGTGGTATTACAAAAACAAGACTCCCATCATCAAATTAAATCAGGCTTTTTTTTTTTTTTTTTTTTTTTAATTCAAATTTGTATTTTTCATGCAATAAAAGCGCCACTAGAATCCCCCTCAAACTATTTTAATAGTGACAACCCTTCAGTTTTGGGGATTGTTCAGAAGGAATACAAATGTTGCACTGTAACTTTATATTTTGTTGTATTTCTTATTCTCCCTCCTTCCTACTATTATCTATTATTGTTATGTTTTACTTGAAACTCTGGCACAACAATTTCCTTCGGGATAAATAAAATTGTTCTTATTCTTATTCTTAACATTACATTACAATTACAGTCATTTGGCAGACACTTTTATCCAAAGTGACTCACAAAAAGTCACAGATGATCCGAAGTACTAGTAGTCGGAAGTCAGGAGAGCCACTCTACCAAATATCCATCTCAGAGCATATGCATACATACATATATTAAGTGCGATTAGTGGTGTATTGCTTGGTGAAGAGGTTGAGGCGCTTCGCTCTTTTACCCACCCCTATATGCCAGTATTGTACTAACACAACTGAAGCATTTTCTCTGCCATTTTCTTTCATAGTTTTAAATAACAAAAATCACTGACAGGAATGCATTGATAGAGCCTGTTGTTCGGCACATTCCCCCTAACCGCCCTTGTCATTCAAAGTAGCGGAAAGAGTGTTTTTTTTTTTTTGTAGTCTAGCACGTTTAAGAAAGAGGCTCATTTGTTCTGTGATTCCAGCCGTGTTCACAGCTCAGGTTGGTTCAAGTATTTCCGACAGCAAAAGTCTCTCCCCCGCCCCCAACCCGCCGATCACACCGACGCCTGCTCAGTCACCTGAGCTGAAATAATTGGACCCAAAAATATCATGTGATTGAATGAAGTGTCGAGATCACTGAGCTGGAATCAGACTGCTGTTTTTCAGGTCATTTCCATCACTGTTTCATCTGACTTCATTCCCGTTTGTCGATCACCCAGGAGAAAGTCAAGGTCGTTGAATAATCCTGTTTTTCGCGGTCTTGTCTCACCTCCGTCTTCAACACCTTGCCTTCCATTCTGGCTGTCACTCGTTTCTCCACCCGTTCCATCCTGCTTTTACACGTTTCTTCCTGGTACCTGGTAACGGAGTATAGATGGATGGATTAATGCTGCAGGACAAGGAGATATGGATTTTCTGATATTTTATTTCCACCATATTTTCCTTTACAACAGCTTTGACTTTTTTTTTTTTTATAAAAAGATTGCTTCATTTATTTTTCAAAGTGTACAGAGAAATCGCTTGGAGTTGGAAAATGTTCTGAGGAGTCAAACTTGATTGTAAAATCTTTGATTTTAAAACAAAAAAAAAAGATCTTTTGCAAAATCCCCAAAGTGGAACTCGTCCAAAACAGATTCTGATATCATGATTGTGCAAAATCCTTCTTTTTGAACGCGTGATCTTCGAGTTAAACTTCCCTGTTTGAACTGTATTTCCTGTTCCAGACGACGCCTTAGCTGTCGGATCACGCTCGTCTCCCCGTACCTTCTGCTACGTGGAGCGTGAGGGAGAAGCTCCAAATTCAATTCAGCCGGCGATTCACCGCGAAAACCCATCTGTGTCTCCCCCCGCCGGGCTGCCAGGGGTGATTAATGTCTTGTGTGTTAAAGACAGAGGCCTGCAGGCGCAGCTCTACCCCGCCCGGTTGGTCCAACCGTGGCCCAAATGGCTCCAAGTAGGCCGAGATGGATCTTCCTAAAAAAAAAAAACAAAAAAAAAAAAACACAGGGGTTGCTTGCACGTCAGGCAGGGATGTGTCATTTCCTGTCGTTTCCTGTCGTTTCCTGCCGTCTCCTGGCGGCGTGGAGGAGCGGTCGGCTCCATCGCAGGCCACTGAGCAGCACAAACAGCGCGGGAGACGCTCTTCCACTACATTTGATGCTCTGCGCTCCCGCTCATTCAAATCAACCGTGATCCCAAGCAACGTCCACGTGATTTAATGAGGTATGAAGCTCTTTTTATGTCTCAGAATTAGTCAAGTTGAGTTTTATATCTACGGCAGCTTTATATCTAGAGCAGGTCTGGACCACAGATCTTGAAGATCTGCAGAAAGATCTGCCATGTTCTGCAGAAACACAACATGACATGGCATGTGGGCGGCCCTCTGTCTCAACCAGAAGGTGTGTGTGTGTGTGTGTGTGTGTGTGTGTGTGCCTCCATGTCATTCAGTCATACTGAGACAGAAGCAGCAGCATTGTATTTGATCAAATGTGTGTTTTTTTTTAAATTTTTTATTATTAATCTCCTGAATTAAATTTTCAAAAATAGGAGTGATGGAAAGTTTCCTGGAAAATCTCCTGTTTTGTTTTTTTTTTTTTGTTTTTTTTTTTTCAAGCTGGAGTTCAGTCTTGTCATCTCGAGCGATTCTCACCTCCAGGAACTGGGATGTTTTAAAAATTCTTCAAGTCAGTACAGACGTCTCACTGTCTGCAAGCCGGTTCCCCAGATCACATCTGACACCGTGACATTTAACAAAGGCTTACATTTTTTGAAGGTCCAAATCTATGCGGTCGATATGGACATTGTGGAGGACTACAAATACATGAGCGGGCACATTGACAAATTAGCAAATTAAATTGGACATAAAAAAGGCATTGTGCAAGAAGGGCCACAGCTACTTCTGCTCCCCGAGGCATCCGAGGTCTTCCGACATCTACTGGACCGAGCTCAGGATGGTTTAATGGTCAGTCCAGTGCCATATTTTACGCCGTTTTTTAATTTCTTCATTTATCTATTAGCGGGTTTATCTGTTTGCAGATGACATTGTGAGAGCAGGGAGCAGGTGGAGGAACATCTAGAGCGGTGAAGGTATGGCCTTGGCAACAAGATCGAATATGTGTGTGTGAGAGAGAGAGAAATCGAGTGGAACGGTGAAGCTGAAAGGAGCGGAGATAAAGAAGGTGGAGGATTTTTAAGTAATCAGAGTTATCAGGCAGAAGGAAAGGGAAGGTGTAGAAGATGGTGGCATTGAGGAGAAGACTGGAAACAGAGCTGGAGGTGGCAGAGATGAAGGTGATGACGTTGACCAGGATGGAGAGGAGCAGGGATGAGTGCGTCAATTAGATGTTTTGGAGAGAAGACAAGGTCAGAGAAGCCAGGCTGAGATGGTTGGGTCATGGACAGTGAACATATTGGTAGACGGATGCTGGAATTGGAGGTCTAGAGGAAGAGCATAGAGAAGATGGACGGAGGTCATGAGAAGCTAGCTGATGTGAGAGAGGAGGATCCAGAGAACAGGGTTAGATGGAGAAGGTGGATTTGCTTTGACGACCCCTGAAGGGAAAAACTCAAAGATGAAGATCTTTATTCATCCATTTCTGTTCATCTCCTCTTATTTTATTTGTCTTACTTCTTTCTGTATGCAGCATCTGGGATCAATAAAAGTTTTTTCTGATTCTCATTTATTGCAAATGTGTACATTTCTGGGTACGGTTGTACTGATATGTATAGATGTACAAATAATAAAGCAGAAATAAAGCAGCTTAATCATATTTTCAATCCAAAATCTTCTTTTTTTTTATTTTGCATGAAGAAACAACTTGTTACCCGTCACTCACGACAGTAATTATCTGGGTTTCCTCTTTTCACAGTGCGGAAATACAGAATGTAGGCTGTGAAAAGCTGGCGTTTTTTATTTAACATGCTTGTTTTCTTTTCCTTGACGCGTAGCATAAAACTTCCAAGGTGATTTTAACCGAGTGACCCCAAGACGACCAATGTACCCTGTTAGTTTACAGCTTTGACAGACTCATAAACCAGTAAAATACTTTACTTGTTCCATTGGTGGGGTCAGTTTAGGAAAAGTCATCGAGTTTCAAGCCGAAAAAAAGGTTTAAGTGGATTTTTTTTCTGCCCCTAAATGTGCCAACTGGCTCATCTGTTACGGAGCCCCTTTGGGGACGTGGTGGGTAAAACATTGAAGGTTTGACAGAAAAAAAAGGGGGGTTGGGTTTAAGAGCTGGCAAATGTTTGTCTTTTTACCCCAACATTATTAGGTAAACAATTTCGAGATCTCTTAAAATGTACTTCCCAACCCACTTTGGGAGACCTTTTTATTTATTTATTTTTCTATTATCCCTTTTTAACCACCCAAATTTTGAAGGGGTAAAAAAAATTAGATTCATTTCTTCGAGATCTTGCAAAAGTTTGTCTTTTTTTTCCCGACCCACTTTGTGAGATCTTACAAAAAATATCTTTCTTGGACGCTTTTTACCCCCAAATTTTGAAGGGAAAAAATATAGAAATTTTTGCAAGCTATTGGGTAAGTTCATCTTTTTTTCCCCAACCCATTTTGTGAAATCTTCCAAAAATTAATTTTTTAATCCCCTTTTACTCCCCCAAATTTTGAAGGGTAAAAAAAATATGAATTTTTGCACGATCTTGCAAAAGTTCTTCTTTTTTTTCCAACCCACTTTGCAAGATCTCACAAAAAAAATATATATTTTTATCACATTTTACCCCCCAAATTTTGAAGGTTAAAATATTTTTAATTTTTGCAAGATCTTGGAAAATCTCATCTTATTTTTCCCAACCCACTTTGTGAGATCTTACATATAACATTTTTGACCCCTATTTGAATAATAAAAAAAATAAATACATTTGCAAGATCACGCAAAAGGTCATCTTTTTTCCCAACCTACTTTGCAAGATATTACAAAATTTGTTTTTTTAATCCCTTTTTACCCCCCAAATTTTGAAGGGAAAAAAAAGTGAATTTTTGCAAGATCTTGCAAAAGTTAATCTTTTTTCCAACCCACTTTGCGAGATCTCACAAAAAAAATTATATATATATATATATATATATATATATATATATATATATATATATATATTTTATCCCATTTTACCTCCCAAATTTTGAAGGGAAAGAAAAACTTAATGTTTGCAAGATCTTGGAAAAGTTCATCTTATTTTCCCAACCCACTTTGTGAGATCTTGCAAAAAATATTTTTGACCCCTATTTGAATAATAAAAAAATAAAATAAAATTTGCAAGATCATGCAAAAGGTCATCTTTTTTTCCCAACCTACTTTGCAAGATATTACAAAAATGTTTTTTTTATATCCCTTTTTACCCCCAAATTTTGAAGGGTAAAAAAAAATAAATTTTTGCAAGATCTTGCAAAAGTTAATCTTGTTTCCAACCCACTGTGCGAGATCTCACAAAAAATATAAATATTTTTATCCCATTTTACCTCCCAAATTTTGGAGGGTAAGAAAAATTTAATTTTTGCAAGATCTTGGAAAAGTTCATCTTATTTTCCCAACCCACTTTGTGAGATCTTGCAAAAAAAAATTTTTGACCCCTATTTGAATAATAAAAAAATAAAATAAAATTTGCAAGATCACGCAAAAGGTCATCTTTATTCCAACCCACTTTGCAAGATATTACAAAAATTGTTTTTTGAATCCCTTTTTACCCCCCAAATTTTGAAGGGAAAAAAATGTGAATTTTTGCAAGATCTGGCAAAAGTTAATCTTATTTCCAACCCACTTTGCCAGATCTTGCAAAAAAAAATCCCCTTTTTACCCCCCAAATTTTGAAGGGAAAAAAATGTGAATTTTTGCCAGATCTTGCAAAAGTTAATCTTATTTCCAACCCACTTTGCCAGATCTTGCAAAAAAATTTTTTTTTCCCCTTTTTACCCCCCAAATTTTGTAGGCTAAACCATTTTTTGTAAAATCTCACATAAATACTTTCATTTTTTCTCCCTCCATCACTCTCATGTCCCCGAAGGGCTCCGTAATTTTTGACCCTAATTACCACACACGGGTGAAGTGGACCGTGGGTATCGTGGGAGTCGATGTGAAGGGACGTGTGGGGTCCAGTTTGCTTAGTGACCAACAGATGGCGCGGAAGAGGCTCAACGGTCCCACGGAGAGGCTCCAAGCTGAGTCTCCGTGGAAGTGGATTTGGGGGGGAATAAACGAGAAAAGCGCAACGACTTTCGTGGGCGTTTTTTTTTTCTTCCTTTTTTTTTCGGTTTCGCCTTTAGAGTCGCGCGTCGCGGTGCGTAATTACGCGTGGAGCGCCTTGCGTGGATTCTGCGGGACAAAGGGAGGCGGGCTGGAGAAGAGGAGGAGGAGGACCGTTGGAAGGGAAAGGGGAGGGAGTCGGAAGTGATTTCTCTGCGTGTGTGTGTGTGTGTGGAGAGAGTGAGTGTGTGTGTCGTCTCTCTCCTTTACGCACTCTTAGAAATGTAACTTTGCATGCGGGATTTCGTAAAGACGTCGCATCGCCGTCGAGAGCGCCGCTGCTTGTGAGGAGGAGAAGAAGAAGAAGAAGAAGAGGAAGGAGAAGAAGAAGAAGGAGGAGGGCAGAGAAAGACGCGGAGTTGCCGGTTGGAATCCGCCGCAGTTTCCTCCCCGTCGGATCCTCGGAGCATGGGGTGAGCTGGACACCCGACACTCGGAAACTTCTGCAGATCCTCCGCGTCTCCTCCTTTTGTTTCCGCCGTGCTCTCTCCCTCTGCCCCCCCCCCAACCCCCTTCTAACCTCCAGAAGGTCGACCTGGACGGTCTGATCTTCAGGTCATGTGATGGGACACACGAGGAGGTCGCCTGCAACGACCCGCCGGAGAATTTCCTGTTTTCTGCTTCCCGCGGCTGCAAACTAGCTCGGATCATCTCCAGATCATTTCTAGTTTTGCACACGGGATAGTATGTGTGTGTGTGTGTGTGTGTGTGTGAGGCGCTCAGCTCAGTCCCGTCTGCTATGGTGTGTGTGTGTGTTGAATTATGCATGCCAGCTTGGCTGCTTCAACCACACACACACTTGAAGGCTCCACACATGGTCTGCGGTCCTTCATGGTCTTGGCATTGAGATGTTTGCTTCTTCTCCTGGTGCTCCAGTGTTTTCCAGGTGACGCCGCGAGGAGAACTTTTGATATGAAAAGTCGTCAACTTTTAAATTCCACAGTTGAAGGAAAAGATTTTGTGACCCGGCGTTTGTAGACCTGGACCCGCTGAGCCGGAGGTCAGGAGAGCAGCTTCTGGAGGGTCTGCTAGCCGTTAGCGGTTAGCTCGTCGCTCTTCCACGGTCTCCGGTTGGATTCCCACAGGGAGGCCTTTCAGCGTGGGGTCTTTCTGGGGTATCCATGTTCTCCTCATGTCCGCTTGGGTTCCTCAGGTTCCTCCCACCGTCCAAACACATGCAGGAGATTCTTTGGAGACTCCGAGTCGGTCAGAATAAGAGGGTGGATGATGGCGCGTGAGTGAACGTCTGCATTGTTCTGTACGATGTCTGAACGAAAGGATGAATGGTTGCACGTTTACATGTCATGTGAACAAGCGAGTGAATGTACAAATGTTGTACAAATGGCTGCCGGTCTCCTAACGACGTGAATAAGAGGGTGAATGGTTGTGTATATGTATATATATATATGTCTGTGTGTGTTTGTGTATAGATATACTGATGTCATGTCCTTAAAACAAGTCCAAATGAATCCGTGTTGCTTCCAGAGTGGACACTGTGATTTCACACAAGTGGGATTGACTTGGAGTTACCTTGTGTTGTTTAAGTGTTCCCTTTATTTTTTTGGAAGAATATAAATTTCATTTTCATTAATTGGTTTATTAGGACAGTGTATAATTACATTAAGCACAGAGGCAGAGATGTTTGTACCAGATTGTAGTTCATAGCTAATTTCCATCTGTAGTCCTGGGAAGATGATACAAATGTATACAAAACATACAAATAGACAATAAAATAACTATACAATATATAAACAGGAAAAAAAAAAGTATTTTGCAAGATGAAAGTTCAATGTATAATTTGATGCAATGTGACATTATTAGTTTGGTCATCTGGGGGCATCAGATGATACCCAGAAGGGCAACATCTGATGGAAAATACCCGTCTGGTATTGTTAGTGTGTGCTTGTTTGGTGCACCAGAATCCAATATCTGACAGCTGTGTAAAGTCTGAATGAGAGGGTGAATTATTTTATGTCTATATGGTGAGCGAGGGAGTGAATGGTTGCAGTCAGGGGAGGCAGGAGAGGCCGTGCCTCACTTGCCAATCTCGGAAAGAATGATGGTTTTATTTATCAGCGATTTGGACTATAAATGGATTTTTCATTTCATTTCATCAGTTTTAGATTTTTTTTTAAATTCAAAATCACTTGATTTTCACAAGACGTGGCGGTGAGGCCGCAAATTGTCGAGCCTCACCAAGGATTGTGCGATGGTGTCTGACCGCTAGCTCTGCGCTAAGACTGTATTGCTTTCACTATTAAGACCTTTAAACCCTTTTGCTGCATGAACCACATCTCCAATGTACACTCTTATTTTTGTCAACGACTGTTTGTGTTCTACTAGTTTCTTGTGCTGAGCGATCATAAAACATCTGAAAAGCCACTGAGGCACGCAGTTCTCCTGCCTCATGTTAGGGGGCGCTCGTGAGGGAGTGCCTGACCAGCCACGAACCTCACCGTGCACCGCTGGTTGCAGAAAATGAAGGATTTCATGTCTCTATATTGTGTCTGAATGAAAGGATGAATGATCGCAGGCCAGTATGAATGAGTGAGTTAATGTTGCCATGACGATCTGGCGTCTGATTTCATATCTCTAGATGGCGTGTGAATGAGAGGGTGAATGTTGTCGTGTCTATATTTGGCCCCGTGATTGATTGACTCGCGGTCGAGGTCGAACTCGGCTCTCGGCCAATGAGAACCCTCCCCCCCCCTCCCCGCGACCACGAGTGCAGGACAAGCGGTAAAGATAATAAATGAATGGATGAATGCATTCATTCCCGAAGGAAGGGGAAAACCAGCGGTGCGTTCAGGTGCCGCTTTGCATCTGCAAAGTCAATTTCCCTTCCCCGGTTCAGGCAGTCGGGCTCAAAAAAAGGAAAAAAAATCAGCTGATTTTCTACTCCAGCACATGACGGGCGGCGTCACGGCGAGATGACGGCTCGCGGGGATGAAATGCACCGGGCGACGGCGCCGAGCAGGACGCTGTCGTGACTTCAGGCCTTCTGGCCGGAAGCTGAAATCAAGCGACCAAATGGTGTTTTAATGGCGTGCGTCGGACGTGGAGCCTCGATGACACCCGACCGCCGCGGATTGAAAGCCTCTCCGTGTCCGCCGTCGAACCAGATGCACTCGAAACACCGCTTCAGCGCTTGAATCCCAGACATTAGCGACACGGAATAATGTAAATAAGAGGTCAACGATACTTGTGGAGCTTTCATTTCCAGCCAGTAACTTTGCCCGTCTCTGTTCTCTCCCGCTGCAGAGGAGTCGTCTTCCGGCCTTAAAATGTACCCGCTTCATCGAGAGAGGTATAAAAACGCCGCCGTGTCGTGGCTCTGCATGGCAGGGATGGGCGAGAACTTCTTTTTCCCCTTCTAGTCACCATCTTCTACCATTTAAACAAGAAAAACCTGAAAGCGACCCAAGCGCAGCCCCATCATGGCTCATTGGTTCATCTAAAGAATCGAGGCTTTTCAGGTTTCGACGACAAATTACGCAACTGAATGCAAGTTTTTTTTCCCGGTAAAATATAATTGGAAAGTCCTGTACTTTAAATACCAACTCGCCTATCCCGGTTTCATCACGATGTGTTTTCCCATCTTTATCAAGCCATCAGTGTGAGCGTCGTCTCCTGTCTGTCCTTTGCACCACAAAGCTCCCGCTTTACGCATGATTTTTGTTTTTTTATGTGGAATCCATGTCCGTTTTGATATTTTAACCCGTCGTTCCCCGGATAGTCGGATCTGTTTCTATTTTGTTTGTTTTTGTGAATTATTGATGGCGCAGGAAGGGAGCGCGGCGCCGCTCAAATACTTCGGCCGGGTCCGGTGCGTTCATGGCGCCGTGGGAGAACCCGGAATACGACCCGAGTCCACCGGAGATCAGTACAGTGGCCACAGGAGCGGGGCTTATTCGGAAAAATCCACTTTATACAGTTTTTTCTTTTCTTTCGCGTCCAGAAAACAGCTCCTCGGAATATCCGACCGCTGCAAGACTTCACGTCCCGGGAACTTTGGTGCAATCTGATTGGACGTTCCAATGTGACCCTTAAGGGCTGCATCTGTATCTCATTATATTAACAATAATAATAATAGGGATAAAACTAATGATGACATTTATTATTATTATTATTATTATTATTATTAATGATTATAATAATAATCAGCCAGCTTTGTCGATTTCTCTGCTTGCAGAAGATGTCAAGAAATGAACATAATAATAATAATAATAATAATAGAGTGTAAATTAGACAGTAAACATTGAAGTATGAGATACGCGGTATAAATTGCACGCAGATACAAACTGATATTTGACGATATAAAAGTAGCAGCCGAGGGTTTTTTGTTTTGTGTGAATTTCAGTGTAGTAATAATGAAAATAAATAATAATAATAATAATATTGCATTTTTTTAAGGTTCCTTTCTCTGTACAGAGATGCATAAACCGACAAGCGCATTTTGCGTCTGCTTGCACTCACAGGAAGCATCAAAATTAAGCGAAAATGAAATTGTGGAATTTAGAAATATGTAAGAAACATCCACTTTGAAAGATGGTAGAAAAAAATAGAAAACATGGTTTGATAAAAATGCATCTGCAGAGAACTATTACACAATAGAGGTGTTTCTCCGATTCGGCAATATTGGTAAAAAAAAAAAAACAGTTTAGCATTATCAGGATTTGGAAAATAAAAGGAAGTAGCCCGTTGGGTCTGAGAGGGATAGAAAAACAGTGATTTGATAACCAGAGTGCCCAGAACTATATAAATATTAAGCCCCTTTTTGTGAAAAATACTGCATTAGTGTTTTCCGTGCCCCCCCCCCCCCCCCCCCACTCCCTACCCTTTTTAAATAGGACAGTTTAATCCCGCTGAATAAATATGATTATTTCCGACTGTTAAATTCAAATCCGCGTCTTCTTTGCGGAGCGTCGGAAGACGACGACACAAAACAACAACAACCTCCATTTCCATCCAGGTGGAAAAGGGACGGGATTTAAAGGAAGCGTGGCGGCTTGTTAGGGTTAATATCTGCTGGGTTGGAAGACGGGTGAGTTTGAGGAGGCGACCCGGTGGCGACCCGGCCAGAAACTTCATATAACTTCGGGGATTCCTGGTGGCGTCCTCCCTCCGGCTGGAATCCAGCGGCCGCGTGGGAGGAAGGCGGGTTTTTACAACAATCACCGTAATTGTCACTTCGGAGACTCGCTTTCGCACGAATCTGTTCGGCGATGAAAGCTTTTTTTTTTTTTTTTTTTTTTTTTTATCCCCCTTTCTTTCCATTTTCCTCTCCGACCTTCACGTCCGGACGATTGCGAAAACCCCCGGATTCAAATCGCCTTCGCTTTAAGCGACTGCAGCAACTCCTCGGTGGAATTTATGCGAGAAGGTCTGACCTTCGAATAAGTGCTTCCGGCGTGCAGACGTGGAAAAACATTTTCGCGTCGTGTCGTGAGAAAACGTACACAAAGCGTGCGGCCCAGACGGGGAGGGAGATGCTCAGCTGGGCCTGAACATGGGTCTGCATCTTCTTCTCCTTTGGGCTTTTCCCTTCAGGGTCTCCACAGCGAATCCACCTTCTCCATCTCACCCTGTTGTCTGGATCCTCCTCGCTCACCTTCATATCCTCTCTCACAACATCCATAAATCTTCTCTTTGGTCGTCCTCTAGACCTCCAACTCCAGCATCCGTCCAACAATACATTCACTGTCCATGACCCAACCATCTCTTCTTCTCTCCAAAACATCTAACTGATGGACTCATTCCTGATCCTCTCCATCCTGGTCGCTCCCAAAGAGAACCTCAGCATCTTCATCTCTGCCACCTCCCATCTTCTGGTCACTGTCAGTGTTTGTAGATCATCTCACCACCATCTCCTCCACCTTTCCTTTCCTACTGGCTGATGTTCTTCTATCTCTTGGTAGCCCTGACACTTTCCTCCACCCGTTCCAACCTGCTTCAACCCGTCTCTTCACCTCTCCTACGCTCTGGACTGTTGATTGCAAGCACCTGGAATCTTCCAACTTCTTCATCTCCACTCCCTGCAGCCTCTATCCCCACTTTGTCCTCCAGCCGATGTCTATCTCGGCCTTCCTCCCGCGCGCTAAAACCGTTAAAGTCGTCTTTTTCGCCGTCGGAATTGAACAACCTCAGAATTTGACGCTCATTTCATCGGTCCAGTGCGACCAGGCTGAATGTTTCGGCGGCGTGAAGCTCGTTCGCTCCTAAAATCCATAAATTAGCCACAACGTTGTTCAAGCCGCAGTGTTCACAGCGTGTGAAGAAGTAGCGGCTTATAATCCGCAAATGTTGGTCGTTGTTGCCCTTCCGTTGCTATGACAACGTCCAAGCAGTGGCGTCCCAACGTGTCGTCACGCCTGCAGAACACGCTACCGGTCCCCCTCCTTTTGGTTTGGACGGCGTCTTAAATCCCCGACGTTCGACCAGATCGGTAGGAATTATGAAACCGTCTCATTAGTCGAACGTAAACCCCGTCGGCGCTTGTTTTTCGTCGGATTTCGGCTCGGATTCAAATCGTTCCCGTCGTCGCGATCGGCCCCCGGAGAGCGTAAACTGGCGGCGAGTAAATGGCGCTGATGCGGGTGTTTTCCAGCGTTTCCGAGCTCATCATCCCGTCCTTCGCGTCCAGCTCTGCTTTCCCTCTCCCGCTTCTTTCCTCTCGTACCTGGATGGAAAAGCCGATGTTCTGCGGGCCGGATCGAGGAGCCGCATCGATTTACTGACATGAAGTTGCACGTCAGCCGGTTGGCGATGCGCCGACGCCGACGACCTCCGTGGGTTTAGAGACACCGAGCGATGGAGGCCGTGACGGAACGTGATCCTTTTTACAAGGATTACAGGGACACTTTGATCAATTCATATATTTTTAAAGGAAATTGTTCCTCTTCCAGCTCACATTGAGATTGGTGAGGTTGGATTCCGGTCTTGTTCCTCAGGGGTCTCAAAAACATGCAGGAGGTTCATTGGAGACCCTGATCAAGATGCCTCCATATCAGCGGTGCTCAGGTTTATTTAGCTTGCAAGCTACTTTAAAAGTCAAAATTATCTGCCGATATTTATTTATGTGTATACACCCGGCATACTTTATCGTTAATATAAAGATACCATATTTTCACGACTATAAGGCAAGGTGTACAAGTCAGTGGTGAGACCAGCGATGATGTTTGGACTAGAAACTGTTCCAATGACCAAAAGACAGCAGGCAGAACTAGAGGTTGCAGAGATGAAGATGTTGAGGTTCTCTTTGGGAGTGACCAGGATGGAGAGGATCAGGAATGAGTCTATCAGAGGGACGGCACATGTTAGATGTTTTGGAGAGAAGGTCAGAGATGGTTGGGTCATGGACAGAGAAGGGATAGTGAATATATTGGTAGACGGATGCTGGAATTGGAGCTGCCAAGCAAGAGGTCTGGAGGAAGACCAAAGAGAAGATTTATGGACGTAGTGAGAGAAGATATGAAGGTAGTTGGTGTGAGAGAGGAGGTTCCAGAGAATAGGGTTAGATGGAGAAGGTTGATTTGCAGTGGCGACCCCTGAAGGGAAAAGCCGAAAGAAGAAGAAGAAGAATCTGTCACAGGGGTGCAGGACATGTATGACCGAGACAAAGTGATGATTGAGATGTTTTGGACATGAACAAAGGAGTGTTCATGTCCAAACCCTGGTGAAGATCTGGGTAGAAGGTTGCTGAAGGTGAAGCTGCCAGGCATGAGGTCTGGAGGAAGACCAAAGAGAAGGCTTATGGATGTAGTGAGAGAGGATATGAAGGTAGTTGGTGTGAGAGAGGAGGATCCAGAGAATAGGGTGAGATGGAGAAAGTTGACTCGCTGTGGCGACACCTGAAGGGAAAAGCCGAAAGAAGAAGAAGATTTTAACGACTACAAGGCGCACATAAAAGTCTTGTTTTCTACAAAATGTGCAGTGCGCCCTGTGTGTGTTGTTGTTGTAAGGCGGACATAGTAAAGAACACCATGAGAACGTTAAAGGGGAAAGTGTGTGCATTGGTTGTATATAAAAGAACAGGTATTTGCGTTATGCAGAACATCGTTGTTTTAACAACCCTGAAAACATGGCCGACAAACACATCCAGCCACGTCACCAACATGCCGCTCACTTTCGACATCCTGGTGAGTCACTGTGGAGAAGAAGTGGACCAGCATGGTAGCGAGACACACAACGGGGTACGAAAAGTCTTCTTGGAGACCACGGTTTCACTAAGAGTAGAAGGCAGCGCCGGGCGAGTTACGCCACAATTTGCAAATGGATTGTAGATGCTCAGGCTAACGTGTCTGCCGGCACTGTTGTCGGAGCTTTCGCAAAAAGCCGGCATCATTTCCGGGGAAAGCGACTCTGACAGTGAAGAAAGTGAAGCTTGCATGTTTGATGGAGATTTAGCGCAGATGTTCAAATCAGAAACAGAGGATGAGGACTTCCATGGGTTCGATTGATGACGATTGACGGTAAAAAAATGTGAATACCTTCTATTTTTAAATACGCAGACTTGTATGCTTGTGTTTGCAAGGCGGACCTAGTAGAGGACACCATGAGAACGTTAAAGGGGGAAGTGTGGGTGGATTGTATATAAGACGCGCGCCTTATAATCAGGTGCGCCTTATAATCAGGTGCGCCTTATATGTGAGTTAAATACAGTAATGGCACACATAACTGAGACTGCGCCTTTTAGTGCGATGCGCCTTATGGTCGGGAAAATACGGTATATGGAAATGTAACTCCAGTCAGACTTGTATGAAATGAAAGAGTCCACTTAGGAAGCAACATGGATTGATTTGGACTTGTTTTAAAGTCATGACATCAACGTTGGATCAGCCTGGAGTGTGATTTTACACTTTCATGGGTTTCCATGGGTTCATACATTTCATTTCCATTGATCGTTTTGGCGTGATTTTGTTGTCGGCACATTCAACTATGCAAACAACAAAGTATTTCATAAGAATATTTCATTCATTCAGATTCAAGGAAGTGTTATTCTAGTGGTCCCTTTATTTTTTTGCGCAGTGCATATCTTGTTGACCTTGCAAGAACATGTATTGCCCAACCCGATTTTACATTTTTGGCCATTTTCGTTCTCCCACGTCGCCTCCTGTAGTGTCTCTGGATCCGTGATGGACCGGCGCCACCAGCATTTGACCTATCAGGCCCCCTTTTGTGCATGAAAATGTTTCTTCGAGGCGCATCTGAATATAATGATCTCACTTTATATGAGGAAATTACAATATTAAGTGCGGTGGTAAGGCGAAGACGGAAACAGACGCTTTTCAAAATAAGATCCGGAGGGTCTAATAAATAAACGATGCACTCACATGTCTTATTGCGCTGCCGAACCGTTCCATTTTGTATTTATAAAAACGTTTCCTATCATTATTTCTCATCAATTCATATCCAAATGCACTGCGGATGTCAGAGTAGTAATTTCAGTGTACAGTGAAACACCTTTCTACTCTGTGCACGTGACAATAAACGCGATGAATCTGAAAGCTATAATTTGTACCGGGAAGGATTTATTTTGCCGACCGGCACGAAAAGCTCCTCGGCGGCGGGTTTGGAGGAGCGACGCTCTACTTTCACCTCATTCACACGTGTCCTGCTCAAACGCCGTTATCTGTTTTTGTCCTTGTTGGTCTTATTTTTGTTTATTTTTATCATTGTCACTCTCATTTATGTTCCTATCCTTGTTGTTGTCATTTTGGGTGTCAATTCTCACCCTTGCCGTTTTTTTTCTCTTTCCATTCTGTCTATTCTTATCCGTAATGATGTTGTTCACTCTGCTGTCTATTTATTTGTGGATGTCTTTTGCTATCTTTTAATTGTCTTCTAATTGTCTCTCTATTTATACGCTGCTCAAAAAAATAAAGGGGAAACTAAAATAACACATCCTAGAATCTGAATGGATGAAATATTCTTATGAAATGCTTTTTCCTTTACATCGTTGAATGTGCCGACAACAAAATCACACCAAAATGATCAATAGAAATCAAATGTTTGATCCCATGGAAGTCTGGACTCCAAATGAAAGTGTAAAAACACACTCCAGGCTGATCCAACCTGGAAGTAACACCCTTAAAACAAGTCCAAATCAATCCGTTTGGCCTCCTAAGTGGACACTTTAATTTCACACAAGTCAGATTGACTTGGAGTTACATCGTGTTGTTTAAGCGTTCCCTTTATTTTTTGTTGACCAGTTTATTTATATTCATATTTATTGATCCTGTAACTGTTACGCTGCTGTGACAAAAGAATTTCCCCTCATATGATGTGTGACTGGTTGCAGGAGATGAACGCTTGTATCTTTCTAAGACAGATGGATGTTTGTTTACGTTGATTATGTTGACATCGTTCCTGTCAAATCTCATGTCATTCAGCGCGACTCCACCTCGCGACGGTTCAGAGTTGCAAACCTCTCGTCCGACCCTTTATTTGAAACCGCGGTCTCGTGTTGTCCACCGTCCAGACGGAGCTGTCAGAGAAGTCGGTCTTCCTGGAGTTTCCTGCAGCTGTCATCGTTTCCTGTCCCTGCGTGGAATTATTTCATCTCAGTGACGCTGAGAAGGAGCTGGAATGTTGAGCTTCCAGGAGGAGACGAGGGCCGCCATGTTTTACATTCCAGCAGATCCCCGGCTCAGCTGGGCTTCAGACGCGTTCCTCCGTCCTCTCGTCGTGTCAGAGGGAAGGTTTTCTTCTGGAAAACTGGATTTGCTTTGAGGGGAAAGCGTAGTTCTAAAATCCGCTGGCGAGGAGCAGGAATTCAAACACATCCTGCGGTTTGAAGGAAGGGTTTCCTTTGGATGGTTTTGAAGCGCAAACATCTCCCATGACTTTCGGCTGTTCACGTTACATTACATTATATTTTGCAGACGCTTTTATCCAAAGCGACTTACAATAGAGGACATAGGGACTGCAAATAACACTTGCAAATACAAGATGCGCAGGAAATATAAGCTTGTTTTTTTTTTTTTTTTTTTGACAAAGACATACACAAACGTACACACACACACACACACACACTGCATAGCCTAACTTGGTGCCTAACCTGATCCGGGGCATCAGCGCAGTAAAAAGTCCTGAAAGAGAAGAGTTTTTACCTGTTTCTTGAAGGTTGAGAGAGATGATGCTAGTCTTGTTGCTTCCGGAAGTTTGTTCCACCACTGAGGTAGTAGAACTGAGAACAGTTTTGCCTGAGATCGCTTAGAGCGAGCAGAAGGTACTGCTAGTAGGTTTGTATTAGAGTATCACGCGTCCTACAGGGCAATTCCAGCGTTCATGTGGCTTATAGAACTATATAACATTCACCCTCTCATTCACGAAACATTCACAGTGTCATTCGGTCGTCATTTAGAGACGTACAACCTCCATAATGTCGTATGGAGATTTACGACTGTTTACACGGCATGTAGAAACGTACATTCACCCTCTCATTCACGTCATTTCGTTATACAAACTCCTAGTTTCAATCCTTGTATGGAAACAGTTGTTCACTCTCTCATTCACGTGTCGTATTGAGACGTACAAACATTCAGTCATTTAGAGACGTACAACATTCACCCTTTCATTCACACGGCATTCAATCCTTATAGAAACAGTCGTTCCTGCTTTCGTTCGAGACATGCAACCATTCACCCGCTCATTCACGCTTCTAAAACCGTTGAAACAAACATACTGTTGTGGACATTTTTTGGAGGCTTCTTAAGAAAGTCGGTGACTGACAAAGAAAGGTCTGAATGGTCTGTGGATGTTTATTTTGAGGCCTCAAAAGGTAAAAGTCTCACAAAGATGCAGCTCCGGGGTATGTTTTTTCATACCTTTGCAGGACCGTCGGGCCAGTTCTTGCATGTGAGGGAACCTTGAGAACGTGCACAGAAAGGCCCCCCGTTCAAAAACACAAAACGAAATTCTAATAATTACCGTCATTTCCGGACGATAACGTGACTTTTTTCACGTAAACGACGTTGCGGCTAATATATGGACTTTTTTGGGTGGAGGACACTAACGAGCTTCACGCCGCTAAAACGTTTATCCTCGTCACATCGGACCGATGAAATGACCGGGAAATTCTGAGTCCGTTCATTTCACCGAAGAAGACGACTTTGACGGTTTTAGTGCGCAGGAGGAAGCCCGAGATAGCGATCGGCTAGCCGGTGCGGCTTATATTGAGGTGCGCCCAATAGTCCGGAGTTTAACAGGAGTTAAAATTCCAAGGATGTTCCCTGTTGGGCTCTGTTAGCAGGTGGCTGGAAGGAATAAAAGGCATTTCAAAACGCGGCTTCAGTAAAATCGAGTCTTCGCTCGCTGCAAACGCGCTTCCGTGAGGAATCAAACCTCTCCGCCGGCAGGAAAACTTCCGTAAATCCGCGTTCATGAAAGCGCATTCAGCCGATCCGGTCAGTCATTCAGCTCTTTCTCCTGCAAGAACCGGATAGAAACCAACATTTTTGCGTAAAAAGCAATCGATTTTAAAGCAGTAACATCATTTCTTAGCTTGTTTCAATGCGGGAGGAGGAGGAGGAGGGGGGACGTCCATCCCATCCTGACGCTGATCCGATCTGACAGCCAAATCCAGTTCTACTCAGACGCCAATACCGACGCGACCGCAGCCGGACAGAGAGATCGATCCATCACGTTCCCTCGGCCTCCATTCAGAAACTGGCCTCCGACTTTGAAAGAGAAGATTTTTAATCAGCAGGAGGAGTTTGAAGTCTTCATCGTGCACTAAAGGGATGACTTTTAGCGACAAAAACAACACCGGTCAGGGAGGCTTTCAGTGCTGCCCTCCATGCAGCGAGTGTGTGTGTGTGTGTGTGTGTGTGTGTGTGTGTGACCTGGATGGTCTGAATCTGAATAGATCCAGATGACCTCTCCATGGATTCAGGCCTAAACTAATAAAAATGTTTGTTTTTATCTCTCCAGCTGAGGTTGGTATCGCTGGGGACGGGGAGGGGGTAGTTGGCACGTTAAATAACCCCACCCCTTTTGCCTGTGTGTGTTTGTGTGTGTGTGTGTGTGTGTGTGTGTGTGTGTGTGTGTGTGTGTGTGTGTTTGTGGGTGTGTGCAATCATTCCCTAGCAGTTTACTGGAAAAAAAAAAAGTTAAAATCTCTACAAACTCTTAACTCCAAACCATGTCACATTATTTTTGGATTTTCCCGGCAGATTACAAAATTTACCGAATTGTGTGGAGGCAGAGATGGAAAAATTTGTAATAACATTAAGTATATATATATATATTAAGATATTAAAAGTCATCTTGTGTCAACTAATCACACATTAATGGATCTCTCTCTTCATCTAATGACTAACAGCATCTTAATTTGCTTCTTTGTTGTTTTGTCCGTCAGCAGTGTGTGTCTGTGTGTGTGTGTGTGTGTGTGTGTGTGTGTGTGTGCGCGCAATCATTCCTTAGCAGTTAACTGAAAAATTTGATTAAAGAAGAAAAAAAAAAGTAAAATCTCTCCAAACTCTTCACTCCAAACCATGACACATTATTTTTGGATTTTCCTGGCAGATTATAAAAACTACCGAATTGTGTGGCGGCAGAGATGGAAAAATATTTAATAACATTAAGTATATATATTTAAGATATTAAAAGTCATCTTGTGTCAACTAATCACACATTAATGGATCTCTCTCTTCATCTAATGACTAACAGCATCTTAATTTGCTTCTTTGTTGTTTTGTCCGTCAGGTGTGTGTGTGTGTGTGTGTGTGTGTGTGTGTGACAGACGGTGCGTTCACTGACCTCCCCTCCGGACCGCCAGCTGTGAACATCTGCCTCTGCGTTTTCCAAAAAGCGGCGCTGATTTAATTAAAGGCTTCTCGGTCTCGGGTCCATCAGATCAGGCGTCTCCTCTGAGCCGGGTTTCGCTCTCCATCACCTCGGCGGGGATTTAATCCCGTTCAGATCTGCCCGGATCATCAAACGTCGATGCGGAGCGTCCCGTCTGAGCCGATTAGCCCGAGAGGCCTTTTACGGGCGCGACGGCGAGGCGGATAAATGAAATGACTGCGTATTAAGCGGGTGTGACGGCGGCGGGTCGACGAGCTGCCAGTCATCGGCTTATTGAGATAAGAAAAATGGCGGGATGAATATTAGCGCGCGATAATTATTTTGTCTTGATGGTTCAGCGGCCTTAATGAAACGCTTATCCGTTTGTGCCTGCAGTTAATTAGTTTTAATTTGATATTAAAGTAGTGAGAGGCCGCCTGATGTGGAACACACCGGATTCAGAAGATCTTCCTCGCCGTCGTGACCCGAGAGGGCCGTCGCCAAAAAAACGATTAAACCGCTCCACATCGAGGTTTTTATAAAGTTGTACAAATATTACATCTCCAACTCCTTGTGAGGAACGATTTATTATTATTATTATTATTATTATTTATTTATTGAATCATTTATATTTATTAGAATATCTGGGTGGATGAATCAGCGGTTGCTTGCCGTATCATTTTGTTTATTTTTCTGGAGTGCAAATTTTTAATCAGTGATATTAAATTGCAAAAACCTGCGGTGTCTCGAAAAATCTGTAATTTATAAAATTTGTCGTGTGGATTAGAAATCTGGTTTTTATGATTTTAGTTTTATTTAATCCGCCTCAAAAAAGTAGCCACGTAGTAGAAGGGATCAATCCTATTATGTTTGCATCTCAATTTTAAAATGATCTAAATTCAAAATAAATCACAATTTTATATTTTATGAATTTCAAATACCACATGTTTTTGCGGTATTAAGATATTTTCATATATTTATTAGTTCAATTATTTTAATGTGTGAATTTTTACGTGTGAAAATGTTTCGCTAGTTTGAGGCGAAAGGGTTCAAATAATAAAAACTTTTATCAGATCACCGTATTTCATCTGAATACAAAAATTACACTTTATATCAGGTGATAACAATATTACGAGCGACAGGAAGGCGAAGGCGGAAACAGTCGTTGTTCAAAAAAAGATCCGGAAGGTGGAATGAAAAAAACTCCAATTTGTACCAAGAAAGATTTTCTTTGCGGGCCGGGACGGCTTCAGTTTTGCGTTGGGCGGGGGGTCGCGGACAAACAAACTGATAGCGGTTCCTTGAATCCTGCAGTTATTTTGCACTCTAATATCAGGTCACCATCATGCAGAGTCAGTGGGAGTGGAAACAGTCGGTTTTCCAAATAAGATCCTTAAAGTCCAACGATAAAAGCCTTTGCGGGCCGATACCAAATGACCCGGGGTTTGCGGACCGCCGCTTTAGAATATACGTAAATAATACAAGGACGGCTGCCACTTTGCAGATTTTTTGTTTATCGCGTCCGGTTCTGGAACACGATAAACGACAGACGACTGTGAATTAAATTCGAATTGTTTATCAACGTAGTCACATAAACGCTCCTCCTCCGCATCCATATAGAGTAAATTCTCACGGTGTGTTTTTGTTTCTATCTAGAAACATTAATCATCGGATCCTCGCGTCGGATCCGATTCATTACCGGAACTCAGCGACGCCTTCATCTGCCTCCGTCCGCTTCCATTGTCTGTCGTAGCTCTGATATTCTACCTCCAAACAATCCTGGCCATTGTTGGTATGCAAATGAAGAGCATCTCCGGCAGGATCCAGCAGGAGCCGGCGTGTTAGCCGGCCACCGCTGACCTACATAAACGCTGTTTTTCTCACCCAAACAAAGAACCGGGCCTCTTCCCGCCACTTATTATCCTAATTAATGTCACCGTCTAATTGACTTGCATTGGGAACGGCTCATTGCGGAGATTAACAATATCCAGACTCTATTAGCGGTGTAATGTTGCATGACTTCGCTCAAGTGCCTTTGCAGTATCCGGAGGCCCCGCGCGCCGCACGCTAATGGGCTTCCCGCTAGCGTCTCGGAAGACGGCGCGGCGGCTAATTGGGCTGCGGGGAGGTTGCGGGTTTAGAAAATGAAGAATAAAGCGATGATTTTTGACAGGTGTCGGAGCACGATATCACAGGAAAGGTAGAAAAAGTCAGACGGCGCTTTTCCCTGGTGTGCACGGATGAAACGAATTTAAAAATGATGACGGAATTGTTAGCGGCGCCGGTTGACAAAGCGGGCGACCTTTAGCTTCCCGTCGATAAACGAGAGTGCGTTCATCTACACGGGCGAAAGAAGGTTCAGCCGAAGAATCCTTACAGGTGAAACCGGAGCGCCGGATGACGACCGAGTGTGTTTTGGTGTTTTGCAGGGAGCAGCCCATCTTCAGCGCCCGAGCTCATGTCTTCCAGATCGACCCGGCGACCAAACGCAACTGGCTCCCGGCCAGCAAACACGCCGTCACCGTGTCCTTCTTCTACGACGCCGGCCGGAGCGTCTACCGCATCATCAGCGTGGGAGGAACTAAAGTAAGAACTTGGATTTCACACAGCTAGAAATGGGATTTTTGTTTTGGTCGCGTCGACGGCGGCGGTGAATCAGCTGAGAGTCCCGCCTCTAAACGGGTCTCCCGTGAGCACCTCAGCAACAACTACAAAGCGTGGAGCTTCGCGCACGTCGGCAAGACTTCTTTTTGTTTTGTTTTGTTTTTTTTTTTTTGGGTGCAGATAAGAGAAACGCTTTGGCAACAAAATCCGCATTATCGGACGGTTCACCCGAGGGAGCCGCCGAACACGACGCCGTTCAACACAACAAGCCGGAGCCCGTTTTCATCTTGCGGGGTTTGTTTTGTGTTCCGTCGTGACGGTTTCGTTACTGCTCGGATTCCTTTCTGTGTGGAGTCTCCGTCGTCTCCTCGTGTTCGCGTCGGTCGTGTGCAGTGACGTGCGTTTTTTTTTTCATTCTGAAAAAAAGAAAACAGTGATAACATAAGATAAATATTAACATTTTTCCACAGATCTGATTTATAAATTCATTTTCTGTGGATTCCAGTCTTGTTTTAAATGTTCCCAAGACCAAATCACACATCTTTTAAGCCAAGGCGCCTCAGCGGTCCTTCACAAACTGGTTATTTCTCGGGTTATAAAAGATTTATCAAATTATTATCGACACCACGACTTTCTACAAGCTGTGATACAATTATTTGCGGTGATCGGAAAATAAAAGTCAAAATAAAAGTCGTGAGGTGAGGCAGGCAATTCTGTGCCTCACCTGAAGGGGGCGTTTGTGAGTTTGCTGGTGACTGCTGTCCCTCTCAAAGCAATGTAGAAAGGAGAAAATAAATAAGATAAATAAAAGAAAACAAGGAGTTTTAACAAAATAACAGAGCTTTTTGTGCTTGTCGGGCGTCATACAGAAATAAAGGAAAGACCGCAAATTGTTTTCAGTTTTATACAAAAATGAGACGATGGGGAATAAGAAACTCTTTTGAGTTCTTACAATTGTAAATGTTGATCCAAAGGAAGTCATTAGCCGTGAGCCACCGCACGCCTCTGGTTGTGTGTCTGTGTGCGATGTATGAATGACGCAGTGAGTGGTTGCGCGTCTTGCAAATGAGATTGTCGACAGCTGGACTTCAACCTCTTCACTCGATTACGTTCCACCGCTCATCCGTCGTAGAAACCTAGTTTCTGCCGATCAACTCTTGCATTTACACAACAAACCGTCCCAACCTAGACCCGGCCCACACCGCGGCAATTCTATTGGAAAACGACGTCTCCATGAGCGGCCTTGTGATGGATCGGCCACGCCGTTCGCCCAATCGCAGCCGGGACACAGATAATAAAAGATTGTTTGCGTTTACAATTTCCAAACAAACCTCTGAAAGAAAAGCTCAGCCCAACGCACTCGCACCAGCGCGTAATGAGCTGCCGCACAATGAGTTTTTAGACCTTTTGAAAATAATATGAAGATCAGCATATTTCCCGATTTAAGTACGACCAAAAGAAAAAAAAAAACAATTCAAATGAATTATTCATGCTTCTTTTTGTTGGTGTGTGCGATTATGAATGTGTCTTTGAAAATGACCTATTTGGGAAGCGGCTCGTGACGTAACTTGAACCGTTTCTGGAAGGTCTCTTTTACCGGTGGAGCCGAGCCCTGCAGACGCTGCAGGCGTGGATTTATGTTGGGAAAAAAAAAAACGGGTCGGGGGAGGAAATAAATAAATCCGAATAAACATTAAAATAAGTCTGAAGATTGAAAATGCCCTCGGAAGATGGAGTATCGGCTGAGTGTTCGGTATGTTGGAACATTGAAGCGGTGAAACGAAAGCGTCGCCGTCCTCAGCGTCCACTCAGCTGAAGGACAACCTCTGCATGACCTTGAAGTCCTCAGACGTCTGGTGTTCATTATTGTTATTAAAAACACGCTTGTCTTTGTGCATTGAGAAAGACTGAATGTCCTGCTTTCGGAGAAATAAGAAGCCGACGACCCGTTTAGGTATCTCGAGTGTTTGTCCGCTCAACAGCGAGAGGAGAAAGATGTTGGTTGCAGCAACATCTGACCTTCCAGAAAGCTCCTTGCATGCTGACTTTGGATTTTTTGGTCATTCTAAGGCAGGAGATAAAAAACCATCTTGTAAAGAAAGGAAAGGAGCTTCGCCAGACGATAAAAGCAAATGCAGACGGGTCTCCTTCAAAGACTTCTCACGAATCGTCCCTTTTTTTGTCTGCTGTTTGCAGGCCATCATCAACAGCACCATCACCCCCAACATGACCTTCACCAAAACCTCCCAGAAGTTCGGCCAGTGGGCCGACAGCCGGGCCAACACCGTCTACGGCCTGGGCTTCTCCACGGAGCAGCAGCTGCAGCAGGTAAACGGCGGAGCTGCTCAAAAACATTGCAAGACGTCGGAGAAGTGGTTGACGCTGAAACAGAGGCTACGGGTTGAGAGAGAAGTGGAATATTACAAATCTACATTAACGTTAGCTGCAAACTGAGGAGACGTCCATCTGCTCCGTTTTCGTATTCTGCTGAAAATCAGATGTAAGACAGGCAGGTGGTGAAGCCAAGCACAGTAGAACCTCGGCCTACAAATTAAATTTGTTCTCTGACTTTTTTCCCTTTGAAATCAGTGCAAATCCCATCGATCCCTTCCATCCAGCCCTGCAAAATTATTGACTGTACTTTTTTGAAACTTTTTTTTTATGGGTTTATCTGTAAAGATAAACCCAGTCATCTGTAAAGATATCCGTATCTGTAAAGAAAAAAAACCCATTAAAGATAACCTTTCTCGTATACGAGACCCTCACTAATGCTAATGCTAATGCTAACGCTATCTTCAGCAAGCTGTTTTTCATTCGTCCAAACTGACAATAACTTTTTTACTTCTTCTAAGAGTTGAGAGCTTTGCTTCGTTAGCGTCGTCTCCCCTTTAGAAACATCATCCATCTTTAGCACGTCTTTGTCCTTCAGGGTGCCACAGATGTCGTAGTGCTCGGAAAGATCTGTAACATGAACACGTCTCTCACCTTTAGCTAGTATTTCCCTCTTCAGATCCAGTGTCATTCTTAACTTCTTAACACCACTATCACTAGCAGTGTTAGCTTTTTTGGGAGGCATTATGAGGGCTAGCTTACAGGAAAAAGCGCTCTAACAGAATGTAGCAGTGCGATGACTGCCGCTACGCTAAAACACCACAACTTAGAAACCCTGCGAGTTTGTTTGTGTGTTGGTGCACCGAGGCTTGTTTGCGCGTCGATCAAAATTTCATCGAAAACTCGGTTTGCGACCCCATTCGTTTTTCCCCTTTGAAATCGCTGCAAATCCCATCGATCCGTTCTCCAGCCCACCCAAAATATTGACTGCACTCTTTTGAAACTTTTTTCACGGGTTTATTTGTGGTAAATATACAGAGAGGAAATAAAGATGACCTTAATTATTACTGTGTTTTTGGTGTTCTTTCTCTTCTTGCTAGCGCTTGTACTTCGCTAAAGCGTTTCCTTCACTAAATCAACATGCAAAAGCCTTCTCGCATGAGACCCTCGCTAACGCTAATGCTAACGCTATGTCCAGAAAGCTGTTTTTCATTCATCCAAACTATAACTGACTGTAATTTTTAACTTCTTCACATCATGACCTCTAGCACTTTTAGCTTTTTTGGGAGCCATAATGAGGGCTAGCTTAAAAAAACAGCGAACAATATATACGACGTAGAGTAGCACGCACGACTGCTGCTACGCTACAACGCCACAACGCAGAAACACCGCAATTTTGTTCATTTGTTCGCGCGTTGGTGCACCGAGGCTTGTCTGCAGGTTGGAATTTGATCAAAACTTTTCGCGGGTCGATTTGTCGGTGATCAGGGGCGTTTTTAAGCCGAGGCTCTGCTTCTCAAGGGCACGCAAATCCTCCCGTCACGCTCACTTTTTGGAAATGACGGACGTCTGTTTGTTGCCTCCAGTTTGCAGAGCAGTTCAAGGAGGTCAAGGAGGCGGCTCGTCTGGCCAGAGAGAAATCCCAGGAGAGATACGAACTGGCCAACCCGGCTCTCAACATCGCAGCCCCGCAGGTGAGGCACTTCATTAAAACTCATCTTACTAACACTCCGACTTTAAAAGAGGAACGAAACATTTTAATGTCACAATCAAAGCAAAAAAAAAAAAAAAATGAATTGAAAAATGATTTTTCTCCCAGTACCCTTTTTCCCGCATTTTTCACTTTTTTCCTTTTTTTCTTTCTACATATTTATCTATTTATTCTTTTAGTTTTTATTAATTTTTTTAAATATATTTAAAAAAAAAATGTTTTTGTTCTCCTACCTCCAACCCAGCGATGCTGATATCATTGTATTGTTGTGTTGTGTCCTGCTTTTTAAGGTTATTTTTGATTCCACTGAACCTGAGAGCTGCTAGCGTTTAAATGTCGTTGCACTCAGTGTCATAACAATAAAATCCTTGAATGCATTTTAACCCATTATGGAGCAGAAAGCAGCCGCTTTGATCGGATTAGATTAGATTCAACTTTATTGTCATTACACGTGTTCAGGCACGGGGGTTTAGAAAAAAAACAGCGGATAACGGATCAATGAATGAATGAATCAAAAAGACCTTATTGATCCCGAGTGGTCTCAGATGCTCCATACAGAAAGATATCAAATAAATAAAAGGAAGATATGAGCAGGAATAAACAAATATAGATAATAAAGATAATGGAATAAGGATGAAACAGTGTAAGCAGTGTCAGATTTAAGATACGTAAGATACCTGCCTATTTTTGTTTGTTTACTTTATTCATTGTTATTGTCACTCAATTTATATTATTGTTTAGTTGTGGTTGTTTATTTTTCACCTTTACTGTTCCATTATGTTGTCCATTATTATCCCTGATATTGTTGTTGTTGCTGCTGTCTATTTATTCCTGGATGTCTGGCTATCTTCTGTCTCTCTATATTCATATTAAGTTTTCCTTTTTTTAATTTTTTGACGTAACTTTTACGCCGCTGCGACAAAGGAATTTCCCCTACGGGGATCAATAAGTTCATGTATCTTATTCATCGGCCGTCTAACAGCCGCTGATCGGGGGGGGAGCTTTTCCAGTACAAACTGTGGATGCTACTGGTATGTATTTAATTAAAAGTTAAAAAAAAAAAATGTTTGTGTAAAAATTTCATGTTACAACATCCACTCTGCGGCTCAGAGACAAATGTTGCCTATATATGTAAACATAGATTTATTGAATAACGTAAACTTTACTGATCTCCATAGGGGGAATTGTTTTGTCACAGCAGTTATAGTGTCAATAAATATGAATATAAATATAAATAGAGAGAAAATGAGAAAATCCACATCCACAAATAAATAGACAGTAGAGAGAACAACAACAACAACAACAACAACAAGAAATAAGAATGGACAACAGAATGGGGAGAACAAAAAAACATAAATAGTGACAATAGCAATGACAAGAATAAAATAAATAAACAAAATAGACAGGATGCGAGTGGGCCGAGACCAACAGGATTAAAACCCTTTATTTTTAGTGGGTGCGGTTTATATTCCGGTGCGCTCACTAGTCTGGAAATTAAAAAAATATCAAAAAATGTGGTTGACCATCGACGGGAAGCTTGGACTTAAATCAGATGTGGCAGCGTCAGCGGAGCAGTTACTTCTGGATTCAGCGTTTTGCTCAACAGCACAACAAGAGGTCAGGAGGAACGTGAAATCGAGCTTGAAAAAGGAAAAAGAAACGTGTACATTGAAAAAAATCTGCAAACTAGAAGCGCTCCAAAAATGAAGATCTTTTACATACAGTACAAAAAAACGTACTGTTGCTTTACATTCGGAGCAAACACAGGCTCTTCCTCAGATGCTTCCAGTGTCTTCCTGGATCTCCGGTGCACCCGGAGCACTTTTGTGTTTGGATTTTTTTTCCAAACCTCTATATAATCACGGGAATCGAACCATCATGTCTTGTTCCAAGACGACCTCCCCAACCCTACGCTTCAGTCTGCGAGTTAGCCGTTGGATCCCGGGTTCCTCGTCCTCGGGAACGACGCTGAACCTCAAGCTGTTCCCGGTGGCCCAGTTAGCACCTTACAAGCCAGTGCATGTGTGAATGGGATGTAGACTCGAGGTCCTTTCAGATTGCCCAGTGGTCTATGTATGCTTCTCTAAAACCAATGGAAATTTTATTTATGACTACGCTATCGGGCGTCACGGTGGCGCCGTGGTGAGAGCTTCAGCCTCACAGCAAGAAGGACCCTGGTTCCTTTCCCTCAAGGGAACCTTTTTGGGTGGAGTTTGCATGTTCTCTGGTTTCCTCCCACAAAAACTGGGAAGATTGCCCCGAATATGGTCCAAGCAGGGTGGAGTGGGTGGAGAAAAATGTCGGGGGTGGACCAACACCGGCGCTGCTGAATGCTCTAGAAAAAGTGACAATGAGGTGGCAGAGATGAAGATGCTGAGGTTCTCTTTGGGACTGACCAGGATGGAGAGGATCAGGAATGAGTCCATTAGAAGGGACGGCGTGTTTTGGAGAGAAGGTCAGAGAAGCCAGACTGAGACGGTTGGGTCGTGGACAGTGAATACATTGGTAGATGGATGCTGGAATTGGAGGTCTAGAAGAAGAAGAAGAAGAAGAAGAAGAAGAAGAAACTCCAAATGAGCGAGTGAATAGTTCTCTACTTGAAGGAACCTGATAGTCCCTGTAGCCTGAAGGTCAACACGTCTTAGACCAGTTCAATCCAGATGAACTCCTTGTCTTCATCCGGTTGAAGAGGCGTTGGACGATGCTCCGCCCGGTTGCGCCGTTATTTCCCCATGGGTTTCCGCCGTAAAAAAAGATTTCATGCATGACAAATGGAGATGGAGGGTTAAAAAGAGACGCTGGAGATGAAGGTGCGTTAAGGGACAGAAAGAAGGATGAGGGACTCGGGAATGGAAAAGGCAAGGGTGGAAATGGAAGGAGGGCAGATGAATCATCTATAATGTAAGAGGATCTCATCTTAGCTGAAGGTACAATAGCTCGCCGTCAGTCCACCGCTATCCGCGATTTCCGACTTATCTTTTCGATTCAACTCATAGGAGGCAGCGATTTTTGGCAGCCCTGAGCTGTTGTGGAGGAGCCTTTGGCCTTCTGGACACCGAGGGTGTCCCTGACTTCCTGCCATGGTCTCATGAAGCCCCCAAAAAGCCAGGGGTGTGTGTTAGCTTATAAATGTTAAAATCGACTCCCTTCGAGTTTCTCCGCTCAATCCGCAAATGTTGACGTCCGTTTAGGAGGAAAAAAAACAAAGTTGGCGTAGCTCGAGAGGGAATTTGTTCATCTCACGCCGGATCCGTCCATCAGCTGATTTCTTTTCCCAATATCAGTGCTTAGAGATCAATCGTTAGCGGCAAACTTGCTCATCTGCAAACTCTCCTCGTTTTTAAAATGAATTATATCCAGGCGCTCCTCACTTAACCACGACTCAGAGTTACGACGCGCTTTACGATAATATTAAAATACTCGCGTAACGCACTGGCAGCGGAGTCCCATCTAATTGGCCTATATTCATGCAAATATAAACGTTCAAAGAAAAAGAAAAGGTTAAAAAACACAGCAAATGGCCGATATGTATGCAAATACGGTACGATAGAAACAGTGTTTCGCTTAATGTCGAACCCCTTGGAACATAACTGTCGCCTGCAATCAGTCAGAACGTCGGGATGGTTGTAAAACGCCGACGCTCGCTTTTCGACATGTTGTCAAACAAAGTGTGTGCGGCAGCCAACGACTAAACCAGGGGTCGGCAACCTTTAACACCCAAAGAGCCATTTGGACCCGGTTTCCTCGGAAAAGAAAACACCGGGAGCCGCGATTACTTTTTGACGTCTAAAATAAAGGTACCACTGTATATATCGCTTTTTATTACCTTTACACTTTGTATAAACAAGTGTGTCGTGTGTCGCTTCTGAAGTCCACAAAGTATTACGGAGAAAATTAAATTTTATTTATGTGATGAACTCATTTTGAGCTTTGGGCTTTCAGAGCGTGTAGCGGAGCCTTGACCTGAATTTTAAAAATAAATCGGAAAAAAATCACCGTGTCATTAAACAATAAATAATAAATATTTGCAAAATATCTTAATAAATATTTATTTTACCTGGTTTCTGGGACTTGTGCTCCTGAACTTCTGCGCACAGCATCTGCAAATCGGGACTTTACCGGCTTCCGCGAGTGTGACGTTATTTTGAGCGGCGAAAAATAATAAATATTTAACATTTCAAGATCACAATAATCTTCCAACTTAGAACTAAAAGTAAAAAAAAAAAAAAGGAATTAACACAAATGAAATACCCTTCAATTAAATATTTAGAATTTATCTTCCCAAGCCGCTCGGAGCCGTAGTGTAAAGATGGAAGAGCAGCAGGTCGCCGACCGCCGAACTAAGCGATTGGACGGTCGTAGAGGAAACCCGGCTGTTCTATCATCGACCTTTTTATCGTGTTCGACCGGTCGGTCGCCGTCAGAACTCTTGCAGAAGTGTTTGTACGCGCTCAGCTTTGCAGACCTCATAGCCCGGCTGCCATATTCAGATGGCGTCACGGCATCTGCAGGCGGTAAGCTGCAGCTTTCGGGCTTATCTGAGGTTCTCAGAGGGAAGATGGAGGAAGAGATGTGGCGGCTCAGAGAGATAAGCTGGAAAAATGATAAGCAGAACAATAAAAATGAGCAGCGTAGAACCACTGAGAGATGACAAACCGGTGGTGAGAGGTTTACGTCCCACAAATGTGAAAGTGCTCCTCAGGAAGGGAGCAGAAGTCAACGTGGATTGTAGAAACTCACGAACCGATTAGCAGGCTAGCGGCTAGCGCAGCCTTTCTGTGTGGAGTCTCCATGTTCTCCGCAAGACCTTCTCCGCTTTCCTCCCTCAGAGCTCTGGATTTAGATTCTCCTTTACTTCTAGTTGTGCGTTTTTCACCCTCGCTGTTCCTCGATGTCGCCCATGTTGTTGTTGGCGTCTGCTGTCTATTAATTCGTCGTTTTTTTTTTTTTGTTTTTTTTTTGCCTTGCTCTTGTCTGTCTTCTGCCTTTTATATTAAATTTCATATTTATTTCCTTTTTTTTTGACATTATAACCGTTATGCTGCTGTGACAAAGGGATTTCCCCTATGAGGATCAATTAAGTTGATCATATCTTAAATACAAGCGGGCTCACCGGAGGCCTGGAACTGTCCGTGTGTGTGAATGAGTGTGTAGGAAAATACAGTAAACCCTTGTTTTTCACAGGGGTTACGTTCCAACAAGAACCCGTGATAGGCGAAATCCGTGAAGTCGAAACCTTTATTTTTTTTTTACAATTATCATACAATATAATACTCTATTATACATCGCTGCTGTCGTCCTTATGTTTTTTCCCTCCTTCTTTATGGAACGAACGGAAGATTCATTAATCCCGTAATGCCGACCTACAGCCGCATAGCTTTTAGCTTCCCTTAGCATGTCCAGAAGTTTCACTTTATCTGCCATAGATAGCATCTTCCGCTGCCTTTTGGGCCCATTTGTCGCTCCAGAGGGTTTTGTCAACATGATGGGTTTTAGAGAAACTGGAAATCGCAAGAGAATTTGCACGTACGTCATGTAAATTTGTCAAGCTGTTTTACGTACGTGTACATGTTAAACCGCAACGTTATTGACGCACAGGTAGAGAAGAAGCGGAGTGACTTTTTAGCCAATCAGAATGCAGAACACAATGCACGACGCAAATCCGTGAAGTAGCGAAACCGTGAAAAGTAAACCGTGTTATAGCGAGGGATCACTGTAATATATGAATGATGTGAATGATAGAGTGAATGTTTATATATAATTATATGAATGAGAGGATGAATGGTTGCATGTATCTGTGTGATATACAGGACTGTCTCAGAAAAGTAGAATATTGTGATAAAGTTCTTTATCTTCTGTAATGCAATTACAAAAAAAAAACTTTTTCATGATATTCTAATATTTTGAGATAGGATTTTTGAGTTTTCTTAAGCTGTAAGCCACAATCAGCAATATCAAAATAATAAAAGGCTTGCAATATTTCAGTTGATTTGTAATGAATCCAGAATGTATGACATTTTTGTTTTTGTAATTGCATTACAGAAGATAAAGAACTTTATCACAATATTCAAATTTTCTGAGACAGTCCTGTATGAATGAGAGGGTGAATGGTTTTATCTCTGCATGACGGCCAGGTTTGGAAACCACAGCCGCTTTATTTCAGGAAAGACTTTTCAATCAAATCTAGCGGAAAGTTACTGGACGTGCAGGACAATGTGCAGGGAAGGAAAAAGGCAATAACGGTGTAGAATCGACACCCTCTCCGTCCTCCAGGCGTCACACGCAGAATCCGGTCAGCGCGGGAAGGAGACCTGACCCGGACATCAATATTTAAATTTGTGTTTGCATTACAACCACCTTAAAGCAGAAAGCACAGGTTGGCGAAGGCGCGCACCCTGGAGGCATGAACACATGAATAAGTGAAGCGGGTCTGCAGTTTCCATGAAACTCCAGGATGTAGAAACAGGAGCTTTGAAAAGCTCGACGGACGGACGGACGGACGGATAAATAAGTAAACAGTGACGACGGTGCGCGGAGAAGGAGAGACGCCATGATGGAAGTTCACAGGGAAGATGTTTGATATTAACAGTGTGTGAAATCCCACTGATTGCAAAGCACGAGGTCTCGAGAGAACACACACACACACACACACACACACACGCATGCTAAGTCTGAGGTTTCATTGTGTGTCTTCCAAACTGAATGTCAGAACACTTGTGATTGTTTTTGATGACAAATGTCCTGCAGGTAGATTCTGGCCGCCGTCGCCTCAGAGCTGCACTCTCCTGGATTAGCTGTCGTTCAAACAGCGACGGCGAGCGCGAGACTTCTTTCTCTGCGTGTTCGCTGGCAGTCGTGACCTTAGTGCCGGTTAACTTCCTGTTTTGCATGAAAAACATGCAAAAAAAAAAAAAAAAAAGAATAACTTATTTTTCTCCCTTTTCTTTCTTATGCATTCCCTGCTGCTTCGTGGGACTTTTATTGCTCTCAGCTGTCCCAGGTGTGTATACACACACACACACACACACACACACACACACACTAGAAGCTTACCGTTTTCCTTCCTTTTTTTTTTTTTTTATGGTTTCTTCTTTTTCCAACTTTGCCGCTCTTTGCCACGTGTCTTTGCGTTTTGCACGGACCGTCGCGCTCAATAATTAATCCAGAGTCTGATCAAATCTTACTTCAGAGCGAGCGAAGCTGCGGCGTGCGCACGCACACACACACACACACACGCACACACATATACACACAGGGCTAGTGTTTTTGTGGAAAAAGATGCCTTTGGTGTTAAAAAGAATATATCAAAGTCTATGTAAAGTCCAGTTGGTATAATTTATGCATACTGCTAGAAAAAACTAAAGGGAACATTTAAACAACACAATCACACTTGTGTGAAATTAAATTGTCCAACACGGATCGATTTGGACTCGTTTTAAAGACGTTACTTCCGAGTTGGATCAACCTGGAGTGTGTTTTTACACTTTCATTTGACGTCCACACCTCCACGGGTTCATATATTTCATTTCCATTCATCATTTTGGTGTGATTTTGTCATCAGCACATTCAACTATGTAAACAACGAAGTATTTCATCAGAATATTTCATTCATTATAACCTAGGAAGTGTTATTTTATTGTTCCCTTTATTTTTGACCCGAGTGATAACCTCTCTGGCGTCCTTCAAAATTCTCGTTCCTTTGCGCGAGCTAATTGGCTAACCTCCCGCGGGCCGAGCGTGGCGGCGTCCCCTCCTCGTTCCGCTCAGCCTCCGAGCCAACAACGTACGGGATAGTGGCTGGAAATTTGTTATCCCGTTTATGACTTAAACATGATCCGGCGTATGAATAATTCAGGGGTGCGAAGGGCTGATCCGCCGGCACGGCGGCCGAACAGGAGCCGTCTCTGCTTTGATTTCCGAGGCTCTCGGGATCTTTCCTCCGGACGCCGCGCTCGTCCACGCCAGCCGACTAGGCTTTACATTTCCACACACCCACTCCACGGGAGGGAGGGGGGTGGGGGTTCCACGGCTGTAGATAATAATCCACCAACCTCAGGGGGTGTGTGCTCAGGCCCGGACAAATTAATAATACAAGGGATTCCTACAGTAAGTGCATGGTTGTAATGCTTCAGTGAGGCAGTTGTTGACAGGTTTAGGTTGCCACAGAGACAGAAATAGAAATAAAGCGACGATGGGGGGGGTTGAGGGGCAAAAATGTGTCCAAGCGTATTCATCTGCATGCTTTGAATAGTTGTTAGCCCACAGCCTCACAGGGAAAACTCCATGAGGAGAGGCCAGCGCCGGCGTCTCTGCTGCGGAGAGGGAGGTTTTTCAAGGCGAGCGAGCTGCACGCCACTTTTCCAGGCTGCGTTCCAGCCGTCGGCGGGTTGTTGTGACCCAATCAAGTGCTTTTTTGCCCCAATCGAGGGAAAATGAGTAGATCTTCTCGCACTATTCTGTTAGGTTACCGTGCAAGGTCTCCAAAGGGTCCTTGGCAAATGAAAGCGAATTTTAGCCATTAGCGAAATGAAACTAATGGCACTTGTGTGACGTCTGCGTGTACGTGCTGATCCGTCCGATAAAGAGTTACAAGCCTTCATTGGCGCTGACGTCATACGCTATCGGGCTAAAAGTATCGGCTCACCCATCCAAATAACCAGAATCAGGTGTTCCAGTCACTTCCACGGCCACCACAGGAGAAAACCAAGCACCTCGGCATGCAGACTGTGTTTACAAACATTTGAAAGAACGGGTGGCTCTCAGGAGCTCGGTGGATTCCAGCCTGGAACTGTGATAGGATGTGGGACAAATCCAGTCGCTCCAAATATCCCACGGTCGACTGTCGGCTGGATTGGAAGAAAATGGAAGCGTTTGGGAACGCCAGCAACTCGGCCTGCAAGTGGTAGGACACGTAAACTCGGGGGACGCTGAGGCGCACAGTGCCGACTTTCTGCAGAGTCAATGTCTACAGACCTCCAAACTTCACGTGGCCTTCAGATGAGCTGAAGAAGAGTGCGCAGAGAGCTTCGTAGAACGGGTTTCCACGGCCGAGCGGCCGTAACCGAGCCACACATCACCGAGTGCAACGCAAAGCGTGGGATGCGGCGTGTAAAGCACGCCGACACCGGACTCTAGAGCGGTGGAGACGCCTTCTCTGGAGGGAAGAATCGCACTTCTCCATCTGGCGATCTGATAGACCAGTCTGGGTTCGGCGGTCGGCAGGAGAACGCTACTTGTCTGAATGCAGTGTGCCAGGTGGGAAGCTCGGTGGAGGGGGATTATGGTGTTTTTCAGGTTCCAGTGAGTTGGAAGGAACTCTGAAAGCTTCAGCAGACTGAGACATTTTAGACCATTCCATGCTCCCAACTTTGTGGGAAGAGTTTGGAGCTGGACCTTTCCTTTTCCAACACGACCGTGCACCAGTGCACAAAGCAAGCTCTATGAAGACATGGAGGACAGAGTCTGCTGTGGATGAACCTGACTGAGTCCTGACCCAAACTCCACAGAACACCTTTGGGATGAATGAGAGCAGACACTGAGAGCCAGGCCTTCTGGTCCAACATCAGCCTGTGACCTCTGGACGATCAAAAACTGCCATCAACACACTCCTGAACCTCGTGGACAGCCTTCCCAGAAGAGCTGAAGCTGCTCCAGCCGCAAAGGGTGGACTCACGTCATATTGAACCCTATGGATCAGGAATGAGATGTCGCTTAAGTTCATATGTGAGTCAAAGCAGGTGAGCCAATACTTTTGGCCATATAGCGTAAGTTGCACAAAGGTGCAGATTCTAAAATTGAATTCCATCTCCGTGTTTGTACGGCCTCCGCTGATGATCTTCTCGTCGTCTGTCACCATGCAACTTGTGAATGTAGTCAACTACCACGACAAGTCAATTTCCCACGGGGATCAATAAAGTACCCGACTTCTCCTCCTTTCCTTCAAGCAGGAGTTGTCGGAGGAGCGTCACTCGCCGCCTCTTCTGACCGTCAACGGTCCTGGGGAGGAGAAGCTGTTCCGCAGTAAGAGCGCCGACGTGGAGTTGACAGCAGAGAAGGAGAAAGTCAAGAAGATGCTGTCCGAAGGGTAATGACCGACAGTTTTGAATTATCCACAAAAAGAGATGACGCTTATCAATAATAGAGATACTTTTCATTCACAAGTAGTTTAGTCAGTTTATTTTGGTCCCCTAGTACATGACAATATATACCTGCAAGACATTTAAATAGAATTTCTGTATTTTCCGGACTCCAAAGCGCACTGGGATATAAGTTGCACCCACTAAATTTCAAAAGAAAAAATATTTTGCATATATTAGCCGCAGGAGATTACAAGCCACGGATATCCACGCTGTGAAATTAGAAATTTACACAGAAAGATTTTGTAAATGTTTATAAACATACCTCAATTCAGGGGTGTCAAACGTACGGCCTGCGGGCCGGCAACGGCCCGCCGGGGAGTCCAATCCGGCCCGTGGAATAATTCTACAATTTGAAAAAAAATCATGAACTGCTCTTTTCAAATAAAAATGCAGTTCCTCTAATGTCTGCTAGGGCTGCACTGTCGTGCTCAGTGTTAGCAACACGGCACAACACCGTGTGACTCACAACTCACAGCAGATGGCGGCAATGCAGCTTCCGGGTCTGTAAATCGCATTTTGTCTTATTCTTAGAAATGAATCTGCAAGATGACGTTGTCAAAGAAGAGAAAAGTGGCCATGGAGTGTCGGGTTTGCCAAGAAAAATGAGCCTCTTCTTATTTGTTGGTTGAGGTTAATAACCTGCATCCACACCGAGCATACAGGTTGGTGTGGATGCAGCAAGTTTGGGTGCAACTATGAGACAAAATACAACAAAATGCACAAAAAACTGATAAGAAAGAACTGAGGTGTAGTGTTTTTTGAAACTGCACTTACTTTTCTAAAGGATCTCTGGTTGTTTGTCATTTATTTTTTCAAGGAACAGTTCATTCCATAGATATTTATGAGTTACTTGTCCCAAAACAAAGGAAGAATTTGGAGTTTGTGTTCCTTCTAGGTAATTACGCTATGATTTTCCTGGTCCCCTTGACACCAAGTGACCTAAATGAGTTTGGCACCCCTGACTTAAATGATTTGTTTCCAAACGGTGGCTGGAACACGGCAATAAAACGGCTGATTTACAAAACAAAAATCATTGACGGCTCAAGTCTTGGTCCTCCTGTGCACTGAAACCACTGACGTCTTCTTCGGTGTCGGAGTTGAAGAAGAACCTCCGAAAATCTGTCGCACAACTTTTCAGTCTCTGTGACTTTCATTGGCAGACCTCAGAAAAAGGATGCTCTTCTCACGCCGACAGTTTTTGTGAATGATTTTATCACCGCTGGTTCATCCAAGCCAGCGGCGCTTTAAGTGCACGATTCACTCCGATATCAAGCGGCTGCAACTTAGTTGCTGTATTTTGCGTTGAGTACGCCAAAAACTAGCGTCATCTTCTTCTTTGCATCCAGCTCTTGCGTCCGTCTTGTTTTTGCACTTCCCGCTAAATCGATTAGCCGTTCAAAGCGCGGGGAAATCAAGTAGCGGCTTGTCGTCCGTTAGATATCGGAAAGGAGAAACGGTATAAAACCAGCTTGATGGAAAAGTCGCGGGTTTTCCAGTCAAACAGTGCGAACAGACGTCAAAAAACTGATTAGCATTAACAGGAAGCAGGTATTTATGGAAAATCCATTAGCCGCTATTAAATCGGCCCTTTGTGTAATAACAGTCGAATGCAAATCAGCCGAAAGCCGTCCTCGGCTATTTGCGGCCTCTCAACGCCAGCGTTCGATCCTGAAACCGGAACAATTTTGGACCGAAGCGCCACGTCGTTGAAGAACTGAAAGCGGGAAGCGAAAAGTAGAACTCGAACTCTCGCCGGATGAAATACCGGATCTCCTTCAGAGCCCCGTTCAAAAGTGAAGCGGGTGCTTTTTGTGTCGTAGCGCCCGTTTAAAAAAGCTCCACGTCACCAATTTCGGATGATCGAGAAAAGCGTTCAGCTTGTAAGAGCAGCGTTTCGTTTCCAGACCAAAATATTTTGAGTTTTGAAGCCTTAAAGGCCATTCAGTCCAATAAAGTGAGGATAAAAAAAGCCAAAAAAGAAAAAAAAAAGTAACAGGATACAGTGGCGCGAGTGGAAATATTCAGGTGTGTGTGTGTTTAAATCCGACACGCGTCGCAGCTCGTAATTATCGTTTTTCATCGTCACCATTAAGAGCCGGTTCAAGCTTCCATCTGGGATCAGAGAGCGGAAAAACACTCGTCCTCAGCAGTGTTGCTGCTTTTTATGCCAATGATTTTATTATATAATGCTCGCCGGCCCGTGTCTGCTCCGCTGTTGCTATGGCGCGTACATTTATGGTTGCCGCGGTATCGCTTCGGTTGTCATGGGTTGAATCTCTGCGGTTTCCCGGGTGAATCCTGACCTTTTAGCAGCACAAGAAGCTGCTTCTCCAGCGTGATCTGCGAGGTCTTTTAATTCTGGCGCGTCAGTTATTGAGCGCCTGAAGTGCAATGCGAATGCAAAAGAAGCTGAGGAGATGTGTCAAGATCCTGGTATAAGCTGTCAAACGGTAGGAGCTTCTGGGTGGAGCTTCTGGAAGTCTTGCGTTTTGATGGACGCGCCTTTCAGACGCTGATTTTACCCTGCAGTTCAACATATGATATTTATGTATCGTGTATTTAAGGCTTGTTCTTCAGCTCGCAAAGTTAGGGCTTCGTTGTCTTGCTCAACAACAGGAACCCTCTGATGCAGCTTTTCATAATAATGACCGAGTATTTAATTCAAATGTATTTTACTTTAGTTCATTTATTTTTAAAATGTAATTTCAAATTTGAAGGTTATGACAATCAATTATGACGGCTCATGATATATCTATTGTATTTATTGAGTGCAGCTGAGTTACAATTCTCACCTCGTAATTCTAGACAGTAATTTATTTTTATTTGTATTTAATAAAGGAAAAAAAAAATCCCTTGTTCACAATTTGATGCCGCTGCCCCCCCAATTCCCCCTTTGGGGACAAATAAAGGTTTTTTCTGATTTGTGATCTTATAACATCTAAATAAACACGGCTGATGAAACCAATGAAAAAGATAAATAACACAAGGATTGAATCGAACTGAACGGCCTCAGAATTTCACCGTCATTTCGTGGCTCCGATGTGACGAGGCTAAATAATCGCCGGCGTGAAGCTCGCGAGCACAAAACAAAAATCCAAGAAAAAAAGCAGCGGCTTACGGTCCGAAAAAACGAAAGTAACATAATACCGCGTTAAAACAGTCATGTTTATATGCGTAGAGTGGTTTCCTTCCATTATTGTGTCGTCAGCCGTGCAACTTCATTGTTTCTCTCAAGCGGTCGATTTCACCGAAGGGTGTTTTTAAAGCCGTCTGCCTGAGAAGCAACCTGGTGGAACGTTTAGCTGCAGAACAACAAGACGCATCTCCCGGGGATCTGACCTGCGCCAAAGGCAAATAAGTGGTGCACCTCCACCCACCAGAGGGTTAGAAATCCAGCTATGGATTTAAAAATGAGCGCTCGCGGATGCGCGAGGCAGCGAGGTCCGCGAGGTCATCTGAAAGTCCGCTTCGTGACGCCCTCAGGTCCATGTGCGAGATCAACCTGGAGGCCGAGCTCTTCACCCTGCAGGACAGCAACGCCAAGCTGGTGGCGGCGCTCCAGGAAGCCAACAGCAGCGTGGAGCAGTGGAAGAGGCAGCTGGCCGAATACCAGGAGGAGACCGATCATCTCCGAGACCAGGTAATCCTCCGCAAAGGAAAGGCGGCGACGCTCGGTGACGGATGGCGGCGCTTTTGAGACTTTATCCTGCCTTAATTTGACCGGTGATGGCGAGGGATGTGAAGAACATGTCGTCTGCATTGAAATCTCCATCAAGCCACAACCGTAAGAGTTGAAAATTGCTTTCTTCTTCTCCTTTGGGAGAAGAAGTAAGAGGTCCACCTTCTCCATCTAACTCCATTCTCTGGATCCTCCTCTCTCACAACAACTACCTTCATATCCTCTCTCACCTCCTTGGTCTTCCTCTAGACCTCCAATTTCACCATCCCTCCTCTGTCCATGACCCAACCATCTCAGTCTGACCTTCTCTCCAAAACATCTAACTGATGGACTCATTCCTGATCCTCTCCATCCTGGTCGCTCCCAAAGAGAACCTCAGCATCTTCATCTCTGCCACCTCCCATCTTCTGGTTATTATCACTGTTTGTAGATCATCTCACCAGCATCTCCGCCAGCTTTCCTTTCCTTCTGGCTGATGTTCTTCTATCTCTTGGTACCCCTGACACTTTCCTCCACCCGTTCCAACCTGCTCCCGATATGTTTAGCAATCAAAGTTTGCCTGTGCCTCTGGAAGTGCTTTTGTTTCTTACAAATTGGATTAAACTTTTGGTTTCCTTGACCAAATTTAAAAATGCTTGCTACATCTGTAATGTCCTCTGCATCCCGATGCACATATTCTTATTTTGGAGTTTGGATAGTGAATGGCAGCGGTTGGCTGCTCTTTTTTTATCCACAGTAATGAGATAGTCGGGACTCTTGGCAATTGTATTGTTGTTCTGCCTTTTTCGATGTTGTTTTTCACATTGTCGAGTCGCACCGACTTTCAAAGGAGAGCAGAAAACCGCTATTGCTTTTCTACGTCTTTATGCGGACGACGCCGTGATCTCCGCACGCATTTCTTCCCCCGAAACTATTTTCAATGCAGAAAAAGAATCTTGCGAAGAAGCTTTTACGGGATTTTGCTTTTGAAAGTCGTGTTTCTGACGGCTAAGATCTGTTGACGCCGTTTTCCCGCTTCCCCGAGCTTCATCGCTAATGGTAAAGTATCAACACAGCACTGCGAGTGCACGGGACGGTACTCAGATTACTGCCTAATCTGAGACTACCCTAACCGGATTCAGATTCCTCACTTTGCATTTGTTTCTCTCAATCCTCTTATGAAAATATACATTTTTTCCTATTTCATTTTACGTGTGTGCGTGTGTTTTAACCGTATCTTTTTTACAAATGTGTTTTGTATTTCTCGCTGCCTAACCTTGGCCATGAGCCGTGACTCCCTTGAAAAAGAGCTTCATAATCTCAAAGGGATTTTTTTTTTTTTTTACATTTATTTATAATTCATGTATTTAACAAAAAACATTCACACACACACACACACTTATGCTTGTAAAAAAGAAAAACAAATTCAGTTATTACATCTTGTGGAGCTTAGGACCCTGGCTTACTAAGCTCACCAATCAAAAGGTATTATTTTTATTTTTGCATTTATTGCTTTGAGAGGGATAAACCTGGAGTAATTGTGGAAAGTGACACCAGGTGCAAACACTTTGGGAACAGCAGGATGTGTTTTCAAAGTTTGAATTAAGACAGGAAGTCTTACTAACGCGACCGAGACCAAGGAACTTCTTGGGATGGACTCGTATGCTTTCTTTCTTTCTTTCTTTCTTTCCTCCATTGCAATGTTTGTCCAAAAAAATAACCTTTTTGTCTTTGTCCTCCACTTACCTCCCGTTGCCCGGGTGGAATTAAGGACAAGAAACACTAAATTGACATTTTTTTTTTTTTAAGTATTGCTGTTTTTACCTCCTTGCGTAGCTCTGAGCCGGATTCCTTCGCCCGCCTCATCGCAAACAAATCCCATTTATCTCCGACAAGTTGAGGCCCAGCGGAAAACAACCCGGCTTGTTCTTGTGAGATTTCCCTGTAGAAAATCTCTCAAGAACAAGCCGCTAAACTACACTGACATTACATTATATATTTAGATATCTGCACTCTGCATCGAGGACGCGCGCACTAGCCCTGGTCTTCTCGGAAGTAGATAAACACTGAATATTTGAAATAGCTAATTGGTAGGTTGTGCATGACTGGAAACAAACAACCCTCTGGTAGCGCGGCGCGGAATAGCGGTTAGCCGACTGTGACTTCCATCATTTATTGGTAGATAGTCAGGGAATACCATCAAAGATGGAGCCGTCGACCGAATCGCGGGAGTCTGCGCTCACGAGATGCGGCGCGGCGGACAGGAAAGGCAAACGGCGCCTCCCGCGGGGTCGTCTGAAGAGCTACGAGACGGGCCGTTGATCTTTTATTCATTCCCATCGCGTGAAAGTCAATTTCAAACGATTCTTGTTAACTAGAGATGCGCGTTCCGTCGGCCCCTCCTTCCGTGGGACGTCGGCGTCGCCGCTTGTTAATCACCGGGCCGACAATCCCGCCGTTTCAGCTTTAATGCAAGGGAGGGACGCTTTGGCGTCGATCGAGGGGAACCAGCTACTCGGTCGCCTCGAAACGATCGTCCCGTCCCCCTTGTCCGGGGGAAAGTTGGACCCCTCGGACCCGTCGGACCCCCTCCCTTAAATAAAAACCAACAAACAGTGGCGTTGGAGCGCGGCAGCAAAGTCAACCAGGTGGCTGGAAGTGGAGCAGGCCTCCGGGGTTTGGCAGCGGGATGTTGCAGGGGGGCGTCGAGCCCCAGTTATGGGAAGATCATAAACGGCCAAAGGAGAGGGAAGAGAGAAGCTGACGGGCTTATTGCATTTTATTTTAGATGTTTCACGGGGTATCGTCTGTTAAATACGCATATAAATGGCTCAACGTTACCTTCGGGGGGAGCTTAGGTGTCCCGGCAGGTCCTTCCCGACCCTGAAGCTGCTTCCCTCGGCAGCCGCATTCTACTTTTTTGACGTTCCCGAACTCAGAATGTAACGGAATTCTCGCTTATAAGCTTTTTTGACAGCTTGGAATTCTGGAGGTTCATCTCTGCAGGGTGGTGTTGTTTTCAGAGGCCTGCTGGAAAATGCGTGCTTTTTTTTTTTTTTTTTTTTTTTTTTAATTTCGGCTCCAGGTTATGGTGGCTTGGAAGAGACGATTCAGGGATTCAAGACGTGTCGTCACAGAATGCAACGCTCTCGGGATCAGCGGAACCGAAAACAGACACGATGCAATAATTCAACGATAGCAGGGTTAGAGATATGGCAGAAAGTATATAAGACAAAAAATATTAAAATATTAAAAAATATTATCGGCAACCTTTACCACTAAAAGAGCCGTTTGGAGCCGCACAACTCTTTTCAAATTTCAAATGAATTATCGCGGTATATAACTTTTTTTTTTTTTTTTTTGCCTTGATGCTATGTATAAACAAAATAAGTGTTTTTTTTTTGTTTTTTTTTAATTCATTGAACAATTGGCAGAGAAAACAAAATGTCATTTCTGCTTGCAACAAAACATTTTGAACTCTAGAAAAAAAAGGCTTCAAAGTTACTTTGAAGCAAAATACTGGATGTCTATTTGAGTCCTTCTTGTATTTATATAAAAAAAAAAAGAAAAAAAGAATTTAAAATGGCGTCCTCTCTGTGTGTCATCCTTTTACTGTCGCGTGCAGAAAAACGACATATTTGAGCACTTATTATTTAAATGCTGCAAGATGGCCTTTATCTTTGCATTTAAAATGCCATTTTCAAAACGAACTAACTAAAATAAAATACATTTTAATTAAATACTCGTTGATTATTTTCAAAAGCCACAGGGAGCCTCAGGTTGCCGACGCCACATCTAGAAGAATAAATAGATAAATATGTAGAAAGAAAAAAAAGGAAAGAAGTTGAAACAATATGGTTTCGTGGCTTTCAATAATTCTTAAAAATTTGGCTTCATGAATATTATTATAATCATCTGTTAATGACTAATAGCTTGTTGATAATGATTGAATGCAAAGCTGCACAACAGACAGATCGTTGATCTCATCGTTGATCTGGTTTGTCCAAAGTCTGAACTTCATGGAATCGTCGTCTCGTCCGTCGATGTGTCTTTTAGACCAGCGGTCCACAACCTTTTCCGCACCAGGGAGTAGTTTTATCTGTATAAATGTTTGACCAAGTCCTCAAGATGTAGCTTAACTAGTTTTCACGATCCGATCCGTCTCTGCGTTTAGGCAGCTTTCAGGAGAAGCTCGCTAGCTTGGTGAATCTCCTGGACGGCCAGTCGCTTCTCTTTGATTTCAGACTTCGGGCCGACGATTACGGCTTCAGTTTTGTGTTTGTCGGGGGGAAAAAACTGAAAGCTTGAATCCTGGGACTCCCTGGCCTCCACGGAGTCACCGCAGGGATCTTCCAGGGCAGCTCTTGGAATCAAGAGCTTTTCTTTCAGCGCCACCTGAGCGTGTCCACCCTCTTCTAATAATCCCTGCAAGTTACAACAGGATTTGTTTTCCTTTCTAAAGCATTTGGTTTAGTTCTGATTTAGCCCTGATTGTCCCGGGCAGAAAAATAAACATGCATCGTCTTTTCATTCCTTGGACTGCGACTGTTCGCAGATGACACTGTGGTGTGTCGTGAAAGAAGCCATGTTGTCCGCTTTGGAGACGACGGGGGCAAAACAAGAAGACGTGGAGGTTACATTACATTACACTACATTTGGCAGACGCTTTTATCCAAAGCGACTTACAATAGAGGACATAAGGACTGCAAATACACTTGCAAATACAAGATGCACAGGAAATATACAGAACAGTAAGCTTGGGTTAGTGAGGTTTTTTTTTTTTTTTTTTTTGGGACGGGGACATACAAACATACACACAAACACACACACTGCATAGCCTAACTTGCTGCCAACCTGATCTGGGGCATCAGCGCAGTAAAAAGTCCTGAAAGAGAACCGTTTTTACCTGTTTCTTGAAGGTTGAGAGAGATGATGCTGGTCTTGTTGCTTCCAGAAGTTTGTTCCACCACTGAGGTAGTAGAACTGAGAGCAGTTTTGCCTGAGATCGCTTCGAGCGAGCAGAAGGTACTGCTAGTAGATTTGAATTAGAGGAACGCAGCTCTCTGCCGGGAACATAAGGACTTATCAATTCGGTCAGATATGGTTCTGTTTAGGAGCGGATCAGGAACCGGTCCGTCGGGGGGACGGTGCATGTCGGACGTTCTGGAGATGAGATGTTTCGTTGCACAGACTGGGGACGGAGAAGATCTGAGGAGAAGGAACGCTGAGGCTGGAACTGAGCAGAGACGGCCAACTGTAAAAATTAAATTGGTTCCCGTTTCAAAGGCCGAACCGCTTCATCTTGTTTTGTTAAAATTGTCCTTCCCCGTCTTCGGCCTCTCCGTTAGTGCGTTGGATGTTGGAAAGTGGGACGAGTATTGTTCACATTGTTCGCAAGGTCGCATCTCTGCGGCGCCATTTCCTGCCAAGGTCTCAGCTCTGACCACTGCAGGTCCAGCTTCATTCCAGGAGAATTTCATCTGTGTGTGTGTGTGTGTGTGTGTGTGTGTGTGTGTGTGTGTGTGCAGATCCGCATTGGCTGCTTGGTGATGACTTTTTCTTGCTCTTCCTCGATTCCCGTACTCATCAGCAGCAATCATTAATCATATTTGTGTTACTCTGCATGTGCTTGCATGCGTGTGTGTGTGTGTGTGTTTGTGTGTGTGTGTGTGTGTGTGTGTGTGTGTATATAATCCACTTTTCCTTCGTTATGCTTTTGTAACATCCAGCTACTCTTTTTATCGCCAGGTGTGTATGCAGCAGTCCTAGTTTTGATGTCATTAGAAACTTTTAATACGATTACATCAGTAGCTTAGCGCAGGTTAGCTTCAAGGAGCATCTTGCAGGAGCACCATTGGTGATAAAGGACAAATTATTATTATTATCAAATACTGTATTTTCCGGACTATAAGCTGCTACTTTTTCCACACGCTTTAAACGCTGTGGCTTAAACAACGATGTGGCTAATTTATGGATTTTCATGAAATTCTGAGGCTAAAAACAATGTTTGTGTGTAACATAATGTCTGTGTAGTGCGACCTTTATATGTTTATTTTCAGCGGATGCTGCTTATATTCAGGGGCGCTCAATAGTCTGGAAATGATGCTAAACACAAAATAGAAAGGTTGAGAATTCTTCAGCTGTCACTCGTGTTTTTTACATCAGATTAGATTCAACTTCGTCGTCATTACACATGTAAGGATGCAGAATAACCGAATGCAGTTAGCATCCAATCAGAGGTGCATATGTACACAATGTGCAGTATTTACAGATAAATGCAGTATTAAAAAAGAATTGCTTTTTTTTTTTTCCAGTGCACATACAGGTGGATAAGATATGACATTACATTACATTACATTTGGCAGACGCTTTTATCCAAAGCGACTTACAATAGAGGACATAAGCACTGCAAATAACACTTGCAAATATAAGATGCACAGGAAATCTCCGGAACAGTAAGCTTAAGTTAGTGAGTTTTTTTTTTGTTTTGTTTTTTTTTGACAGACGTACACAAACGTACACACACACACACACACACACTGCATAGCCTGACTTGGTGCCTTACCTGATGTGGGGCAGCTCAAGCATCAGCGCAGTATGAGCAGAATATGTACAGCTCGTGCAAGTATGGAGGATAATTCTGTGCTGATTGTGTAAAAATAGGTAATGATGAACAAATGACAATATGCAGATGGACGTATAATATACAGATGTCTTATAGAACTCTTCAGAATGGATAATATAGAGATGTTACATGAACAAGAATAAACATTATTGTCATAAGCGTGTAGAGCGCCGGGTCATTTTTTATTTTTTTTTTTAATGCCGGTGTGACGTCTATAAGGGCAGTATTTACATTTTTACCCACATCTGTGTTTGGTTCCAGGTGGCCGAGCTGGAATCGCAGCTGGGGCATCCGGCTGCAAGCCAGCCGGCCAAAGAGGAGCTCAACCACTCGCTGGAGGAGCTGAAAGCTCTGCTGAGCGCCAAAGACCAGGCAAGTCACCTCAAACACAATCACAAAACGTTTTCATTGCCAAACGTACAATGAACCATCATTTCCGGATTATTGCGCACACCTGATTATAAGCTGCACCGGCTAAAATAACTATATAACCTGTGTTTTTATACAGGTCGCAACAACATAGAAGCATTTTTTCTTTTAATTTTAATCAAATGCATAACGGTAACATTTATAGATACTAATGCAATGCTTTTTTTCCAAATGCCGTCCGTAACTCGGCTCATGAAAAAGATGAATAATAAACAACACAAGAAAAAGTCCATCCATCCGTCCATCCATTGTATCTGCACACACTTTAAATTAGTGTTTGCCAACCTTTTTACAGCCACGGCACATATTTTACATTAGAAAAATCACACGCCACAACACAAAATAAATATGTCAAAAACATTTTTTAACGAATTAGAATGAAACCGTAGTCTCAATTTACTTAGTGTGAAATCTAATATATCTAATATCTGTAGATTCGTCAAGTTGCAATGCAAATTTCCCACTGATGTGCAACTTTTCCAGAACACTTATTTCAATATCTGAAGACATGTCATCAATATGTCTGGAAATGGTATTATTTTAGAGAGCTGGCTATTTCTTTATCAACGCCAGAGCCGAGCTTTTCTTCTCCAATGATTTTGCCGGCAGGTAGTATTGATATTTTGCTGTTTGGATTTAGAGACGAGTTCAGCAACTTTATAGCAGCTTTCACCGCTTTCTCACTCGTCTTGGTCGTTTTCAACAACGCTGCCTGTTTGTTTACGCAGATACAAGTACTTTTTATTTTAAAAATGTATCACGCAAAGCGTCACTAATCACTCTGATACACAGACGCACAGGTTCATTCACCACCCGTTGCCATGGAATGGACACGCTGCCCACATAGACATAGGAAGACACATTATTTGCGTTGGATAAATCATTTTTGGACCAATCAGGTGAAAGTGGGCGTTTTTCCACGGCACTTCTGATGATCTCTCACGGCACAGCGGTTGGGAAACACTGCTTTAGACCTCATATACCTTTCTGTTTAATAGAACACTGCACTTTACTGCTAATTTGCACTCTGTTATTATTATTTTGTCAGTTTTGTTTATTTCCTGTCACCGTGGGATTGTGAGAAACGCCGTCTCGATTCCTCTGTATGTCCGGTTCACGCGGAGAAATTGAAAATAAAGCTGACTTTTTTGACTTCCGTGCTTGGGATGTATAAGGAGCTGCAGCCGTCTTCTTTAAATCTTCTTATATTTATGCAACCTGCTGAGTTTATCTCATTATACCTTGACTTTTATAATCATCCCTTCCAACAAAGGAGCCGCGAGCTGCTGTTTGTTTTTTTTTTTTTCCAATATATATTTTTATTCTTTCATTTATTTTTTGAACAAGGACTGTCATCAGGCGCGAGGTCGGATTATTATTCAGGTCAGCGAAACCGTACGCCGATTTTTTTTTTTTTTTCTCAATAAGTTTTATGATACGAAATCGCGTGGTGAATTATTCATGCTTGTTTTGGGGTCGGCGTGGAAAGCGATGAAATAAGGGAATATTGAAATGAAGCGTTCCTCGAAGGAAGCTCGCGTCCGACGACCTCATTACCGTCGCCCCGTCTAAACAAGACCCACTTTTGGCCGAAGGATTTATGCCGGGTCGAAGCGGCCGCCGTCCCTGAGGCCGAACATCGAGGTGTCCCAGATTTTATCGCCGACCCCGGGTTTATTATAAATCACCCCGCGTCTTTTACGAGCCGAAAGAAGGATGATGGACAGGGTGCCGTGACACAGCCGTGTTCTGGTGTCTCCAGGAAATCCACACTCTGCAGAGCAAGAAGACCGACGTGGGCGAGCTGGAGAAGGAGAGAGAGGAGACGGTGAAGAGACTCCAGGTAAGACAAAAACGGGACGGAAAAGTGACATTCGGCAGTTAAAACGGTTTAATTTTTTATTCCTTTATGCCATAATTTAAGTAATTTCCGAAATGAGGCATGCTGCCCCCTAGTGGCCGATCTGGGAACTTCACCCAGGAGGAGCAAGCAGTAGAGATGAACGTGTGAATGAGAGGGTGAACGCTTTTATATCTTTATATAAAGTGTGAGTGTTTTTATATCTTTATATAAAGTGTGAGTGTTTTTAAATCTTTATACATGTGAATGAGAGGGTGAATGGTTTTATAGCTTTATATGGCGTGTGAATGTTTTTACATCTTTATATAAAGTGTGAGTGTTTTTATATCTTTATACATGTGATTGAAAGGGTGAATGTTTTATAGCTTTATAAAGGGGGGAAGGTTTTTATATCTTTACATGAAGTGTGAATGCTTTTATATCTTTATATAAAGTGTGAGTGTTTTTATATCTTTATATGACGTGTGAATGGTTTTATTTCTTTATACATGTGAATGAGAGGGTGAATGGTTTTATATCTTTATGAAGGGGGGAAGTTTTTTATATCTTTATATGGTGTGTGAATGTTTTATATCTTTATACATGTGAATGAGAGGGTGAATGTTTTTATATCTTTATATGTGTGAATGAGAGGGTGAATTGTTTTATATCTTTGTAAAGGGGGGTAGGTTTTTATAACTTTATATGAAGGGTGACTGTTTTTGTATCTTTATACATGTGAATGAGAGGGTGAATGGTTTTATATCTTTATATGATGTATGAATGTTTCATATCTTCATATGATGTATGCATGAGAGGGTGAATGTTTTATATCTTTATATGACGTGTGAATGTTTCTATATATTCATATGACGTGTGAATGGTTGCATGTGTCTGCATGTGAATAAGTCCCAGGTGAGCCCTAAATGCACGGTTAGCGAACAGAGAATGAATGAATGAATGTTGGCATCACATTAGTTATTGTTCAAACTTTTTTTTTTTTCACCGACTAGAATGGGTTTTTATCTGCGACACACCGGCGAGCCCTCCCTCGCTCGCGGTGTAGACGATCTCAACCTGAGATAAATCGGGAGAAATGTTATAAAAGTATATACGTCCGTGGGAAAACGGGACGAAAATTCAATTCTGTTCAACTGGTGCAACTGTGTGGAGAAAACCTTTTAGTTTTTTGTTTCCGGGATCTCCGCAGAGCTCCGGAGAGTTTGCTCAGCCGCCGCTTCGGTCTGTCCTCCAAGTCAAACAGGAGGCTAAACATCGGCGGGTTCGGACCGGCTTAGCAGCCGGGGCCGAGCCAACGGAGCCAAAGTCAGGGCTTCAAGGAGAAAACAAATATTATCCAATTCCCATGTTAATGCGGATCATTCTACCTGCTGCATACGGCCTTTACCCGCTCCTCTGTCATATTTAGTCGAGCCGTCAGATGACAATTACGCCTCTTCATCTTTGACCTTTGCCGTCTTTGTGTTCCCTCGCCGTCACGGGCGTAACTGCAATTTTGAATTTGTATTCCAAACAGACCGGAGGTTGGTACACCTGATAAGAATTGCTCAATAAAGCGGAGACGCACAGGAGAAGCTTAATGAACGGAATCTCAAGGGCAAAAAGCCGCGAGGATTATTGGCTCCTCCAGTCGTCGGCGCTGCCCGAACCGACGCTCCCGTCGTTTAAGCTTTAAAATGCTCAGAGAGTCACCACGCAGATCTTGGCTAAAGTCACAATTTTCCATCAGTTAAGCAGGTTAGCACAAACAATGAATTTAGACCAGCTCTTAGACCAGGCATGTCCAACGTCCGGCCCGCGGGCCGAATGCGGCCCGCCGACTCTTTCAGAAAATCGATGATAAAATCAAATCTCCGGCCTGTTTTTCTATTTTGTATTTTTGATCTGAGTCTAAAATTAAAAAAACAAACAAACCTGCATTTCCCCTTTTTGATAACAAGTAATACAGGGATTCATATCAAGATTTGTAAATGTCGTCGTGCAGGCACGGGGAAATTTTGTAATAAGAGCTCCCGGCTCGGAGCATGTAAGGGCTTTATTGAAAAAAAAAAAATTCAAATAAGTTGACAATTTATTATTTACATAGTCATATACGTGGTGAAGATTTCATGAAGGGTGATATGAGTTAATTTGGCCCTCATTGTTTTGTACTTTGAATAATATCACTGTTAGTGTTATTTTCCTGTTCACGTTTTGAATTTAGAAGTTCCTAGTGAGCATTAAATAGTGAATAATAACCATAAATATGCTTCATCTTTTTTCCAGACTGACTATTTCCCCCTTATGTATTCAAATACGAAAGACAGAGTGATTTTGGTAAAAACTAAAGATTTATGTCCTGTGTTAAGACATGAAAAGTATCATATTTACAATAAAACATTTCAGAAAAGAGTTGATTTGCATTTAATGTTAACGGTTCGAAGAATGCCGGACGCATTTTCACCCGATCGAATATGGCCCTCTTTGCTAAAGGTTTGGACATTTTTGCATCAGAGAAAGCCTGAAAAGACGTAAAACAGTTGCAAACCTTTTGTAACCAATAGCAACACTTTTTCTATAATTCTAATGTATTTATAATCCATTCAAACACTGATGAGTAACTCATTCTGCAAGCTTCCCCGCGGGTTCACCGATAAATAAAACAAAAGCGTAAACCAGGAATGTCAAACTCATTTTTCATGGCGGCCACGTACGGCCGAGGAAGGACCATTAAAATAATAGCATTCTCAGCAATAAATAACCAAAAAAATATCATGTCTTTCCTCTGTTTTGGTGTAAAAAGTACAAGGACATGAGGAAAATCTTGGAATTTAATGAGCAATCCGTTTACAAAACATTTCATGAAACACCTCATATTTCCTTAGACAAACGTGCAATTTATGTTTATGGTTCACATGTTTGCATTGCGACTGATCCCACTGATCGTACAAAGGCACAAAACTTTAACAAGTATTGTTATTGAAAAATATAGTAATGCACTTTAAGATGAAATGAGACTTATAAAGAAAGGGATTTTTAAACCATTTACACATGTGCATATAAAATCTAAATTGAATCCCCACCTATACCCTACAAACTAAAGAGAGTGCTATTAAATATGTAGGGAAGAAAGTATTTACCTGTCCTGTAAATGTGTAAACTTCATCCATGAAACATGCAAACACATACAACACATACTGAACATGTATGGAGTTGCATGAACAGTAGAATTCCAACGTACCAGTTTGTAGTGAAGCTGTTGACTAACATTAGATTAACTAGCTGGCTTTTACCGCTGCTTCACTGATTTCTCAGCTCTGGGTGAAAGTGGACGCTGTTTCCTCAGACCCGCCAGCGATTGGTCGATCTTATCTCTTCTCAGTTTCTTTGCAAGCTGTCATATTTTTGATGAGTCTCGTCGCGGCGCCGAATATGATATTCTTTAAATACCGAAACTTGTTGCAAACACACCGAGTACAAAGGTTTCCTGTGTGTCTCCGTAAATTAACAGGACGTAGTCCGTTTTTCTTTAAAAATTCTACACTCTTTTTCTACTTTTCTCTGTATTGATAACATTTTGGCTAATGAGGGAGTAGCGAGGAGGTGGAGAATATAACAATCAGCAGACGGCGCATTGATACCGTCTGCTGATTGGTCCGTCTCAGTGATGCGTTTTGTCAACTACTCTGACTAATATAGTGCACCACTAGCAGAAAATTCTTGAATTGCATTTAATAAAAAAAAAAATCCTTGTCTTTTATGCATTTTTTCACTTTCAAATTATCCTGCGGGCCCGGTCGAACCCCCTTGCGGGCCGGTTCCGGCCCGCGGGCCGTATGTTTTGACGCCCCCGGCGTAAACGCTAACACGCCAATCGTCTCCTGGAGCGAGAAACGCTGACGTCTGTTGACGTTCGCAGGACCTGGAGAGACGAAACACGGAGCTGGAGGACCAGGTTCAGAGCGCCGAGAAGACGCTGGCCTCCAGGCAGGAGGAGCGCGAGGAGGTCGAGGTCGGGATTCAACAGGTCATCGAGCTGCTGGATCTGAAAATCTGCGAACTGAAAGAACTAAGTCAAAGCCTGGCGAACATCTTCGACAAATAGTCCCGGCCGGAAACAGGTTTGGTTCGATTCACTTATGATTCCACATGGCGAGGATTCGGTTTGTTTTGCTGGATCGGCGCTGAAAGGAAGGGGCGGCCAAAGAAGTAGAGCCATGCAACCTTTAACTCTCGTGCCGTTTCCCCACACGACCCTTTTCAAATTTAAAAAGAATTAACCTTGTTTTTTTTTGTTTTTGCCTTTATGCTATGTATAAACAAAAAATGTGTTGCATTGTTTTAAATCAAAATAACAGCGTCTCTGGGTGAGAGATGTGGCAGAAAAAATATAAGATAAAAAATTTTAAAAAATGTAAATAACATCTAGACCGGGGGTCGGCAAACTTTACCACTAAAAGAGCCGTTTGGAAGTAACCGCATAACTCTTCAAATTTCAAATGAATTTACGCAGCATACAACCTTATTATTTTTGCAAAAAAATAAACAAAATATGTGTTGCATTGTTTTAAATTAAAAAAAAAACAGCGTCTCTGGGTGAGAGATATGGCAGAAAAAATATGAGACAAAAAATATTAAAAAATGTAGATAACATCTAGACTGGGAAGAGCCGTTTGGAAGTAACTGCACAACTCTTTTCAAATTTCAAATGAATTTACGCAGCATATAACCTTTTTTTTTTTTCTTCTTTATGCTATGTATTGACAAAATATGTGTTGCATTGTTTCAAATCAAAAAAGCAACTGCAGAGAAAATGAAATGGCATTTCTGCATGCAACAGAACATTTTGAACTCTGAAAAAAAAACGACACTTGGTTGCTCCTTTTTTTATTTATGAAAAACAAACTAGTTTTAATGATCCACCGGCAGAAAACCAAAAATGCCAAAAGGGTGGAGGACAAAAATGCCATCCTTTTACTGGCGCGTGCAGTCATTTATTAAGAGCGACAAAAATATTTGAATACGTTTATTTAGATGCTACAAGATGGACATTATCTTAACATTTAAAATGACATTTTAAAAATGAACAAACTAAGCTAAATTACATTTTAATTGAGTTTCAAAAGCCACAGGGAGCCTCATCAGACGGATCCAAGAGCGCCGGGTTGAAGACCGTGTGCGCAAATCGGTCTTGGTGTGGATCCAATATTGTTTTATCTAATTGTTACAAGATCAGAAATCAGAAAAATAACATTTTTTTGTTCCTGAGGGGCATTGTGAACATCCAAAGATAACATTTTTAAATAAAATATAAATAAAAATAAATGACTGTTCAGAATTGTGAAGCTAGAATTGTAAGTAAGCCGCGCTCCGCATTTTTATGATTGAGTGGTCATGATCGATTACCTACAAATTTAAAATTACCCGTAAAAAATTAACTCAAATTAAATACATTTTAATCAAATACTTGTTAATTATTTTGAAAAGCGTCAGGGAGCCGCATCAGACGGTTGCCGACCCCTGATCGGGTGCTGTTGAGCAAGACAATGAAGCTCTAACTGCTTCCTGGTTGATCCATGATTGGTTCAATGAAGAGGGATTTAAAAAAGTACATCATATTTTTCACACCACAATGTGCACTTAAAATTTTTATATTTTGTCAAAAATCATCCCTGCGCCTTATAATCCAGTGCGCCTTATATATGAATTCTAGTTGTCCTCACTGACCTCCAACCAATTCTTGTAACCCAGTGCGCATTACGTATAAAAATAGACCCATTCATTGATCTTGCGCCTTATGCTGCGCAACATACGGTAAATTAAACCGTGTATTGAGGTGCGATGTGCAAAATAAAACACCGCTACTGCATTTTCTCGCTTTTACCTCATAGAAATATGATCTTCACCCAAGTTGGAAGATATACACTGCTCCAAAAACTAAAGGGAACACTAAAAATAACACATCCTAGATGTGAATGAATGAAATATTCTTATGAAATTCTTTGTTCTTTACATAGTTGAATGTGCCTACAACAAAATCACACCAAAATGATGAATGGAAATGAAATGTATGAACTCATGGAGGTCTGGACTCCAAATGAAAGTGTAAAAACACACTCCAGGCTGATCCAACGTTGATGTCATGTCCTTAAAACAAGTCCAGATCAATCCGTGTTGCTTCGATTGGAGTCAAACTCAGTCTAAACGGGATGATTTAAGCTTTTTGTCATCCATCGTTATTTGACAGCTGAGCTTATTCAACATGTTTTCCCAGTAGTTTGAGATGTAAGCGAGCGAGAGGGACTAGAAATAATCCCAGAATAATGAGCTCCGTGTTTGACAGGAGCAGGTGGTTCTGCAGGAGGAACCGCAGGAGGTCCATGGGGGATCTGAGACCACTTCCGTTCCAGGATTTATGGGCAATAACATTTTATAACGCAGCATTATTCTCCGTGCCGTGTTAATACAAACAAAAAAAGCGACGATCCGAGATCCGTTACTTTTTTGCAGTGCGGCTTCGGGGGGAAATGGGAAAAAAAAACAACTTTTCGGCGTGAAAATGAAGTCAGTTTGACATTTCGGTTGAATTCTCACTGGTTATATCTAAAGTAAATAGGAATGGGTCTGAAAAAAAACAGTATAAATGGAACTGAATGTAATTTCCAATAAATGGAACTCCTCCTTAATGTTAAATAACTCTGAATGTATGACTCATTCAAAATATTACAATCCAAAATAAACTATCCAAAATATTCCATATGCGTTTGCACAGAATCCATGCAAATGCATATGGAATATTTTATTCTTTTAATTCTTGGACATTTTTTTATTTTTCTGGAAGGCTAACTTTAGCATACTTAGCTCCGTGTTTGACGCAGGTTGGACTATTTGACGACCGACGCCACCTCAGAACACAAAAGGCACACCGCTTTTTTTCCTCGGAGCACAAAACGTCTTGGCCTTCCCATTTTTCTTGAAACAGCCTTCCATCTGCAGAAACTTTCCTCTTCCTGTACATTTAGGGATCATTTGGATTTCTCAATAAGCTGCGATCTAATGGCCAAAAGCCTTTGCGGGTAACATGATCGGCACGAATTGCAGGAGATGTAGTTTATGTTCAATACGCGCGTCGGACTTATTTATTTGGACGTTCTTGCGGGCCTCATAAAATGTTGTGACGGGCCACATTTGGCCCGCGGGCCTTGAGTTTGACACGTGATTTAAAAGGTGAAATCTCTTTTGTCGTAAACGCAGATCCATCGGGATGTCGTCTTCGCTTCAAGACCGCGGAAATGCAAACGGAAGGAAAGACCCTGAACCAAACCAGATCCCGGAGCCGGAGCCGGAGCCGGACCTCACGCCAGCCGGAACATTGACGACTCCGCAGCCTCGTAGCTTCTTCCCGTTGTGTCCGAGGATGGCTAGCACAAGACTGTTTTTCTTCATTTTCCGGGGAACCACTTGTTATTCGCGTTCATCCGCAGGTTCTCCGAGTCCCGGCGGGACGACCTCCTTTCCGGGCCCGCTGGCGTTTAAATGTTCGTGCCAAGTTTTATTTAATTTTGTTTACATTCTTTGTTTGCAGTATTCACAAGACGTATCTAGTTTGCTCTTCCTCCGTACCACTAATAGTTAAATCCGTCGTGGAGGGATGCGGAGAATAGATCGCTGCATGAGCTCTGCAGAAGCCCCGTTCCTGCCAGGTCGTGAAACTCCGCGCCTCGACACAAAAGCACAACTGCAATAATGAATGCGAACTCACTTTACTTCCCTCTCGGCTTTTTAAGTTCAGCTTTGTACGCGTATTATCTGTCCGGCCTTTGCGACGCACCCCCTTGTGAGTGACGGACGTGGTTAATGTAGGTACAATCAAGGTGCGCGGATGGGAAATTCTGAAATTGGACGATGTTTCAAGGCTGGTTGCTACGTTCTCCGCTGTTAACGGCATCGTCGTGTCGTCGATAACATTTAGTTTGGCTTCTTCTTGGCGGAGTTTTCGAACGATTTCTCGATCCGGCCTCTGCAAGCTCCAGTAAATCAGCAATAAAAAGTTTCTCGCGCCGATACCTGTTTATATTTTCCATTGGTATCTTTCAGGTGATAAAACCTTTGCCTTGCTTGTTTGAATCCACGTGTACGGGAGCTTATTTATAGTTCTTTTTTTTTTTCTCCTTCTAATCCCGCCGCGGTATCATTGGACTTTTGACACAGATCTCGACGGAGAAATTGACAAGAAGAACTCTGGGCGCCATCGGGCCGCAGAAAGATCCTCACAAGTCCGGGGTTTTAAACATCGACGTTGGCCTGCCGCTCCAGAGGCGACGCTGAACGGCAAAAAAAAACCCATATACCTTTAAAAATGGATTTTCAGATCATTTATACGTGTGTGACATCCAACTTTCATCTGGCATGAACTGATCTTTTATTCAAGTCAGATTTGATTTAAAGAATTGTTTGTTATGATGGTGTTTCAGAGGATCACATTCTTTCCGTTCCGACCCCCCAAACTATGTACTGATATTTCTTTCTATTTTCATCTGCATCTTTGCTGACCTGTTTAGTCTTTATCTTTACAAGAAAAAAAAAAAAGTCTTCAATTGACGTGTCAGAAGTGTGAATATGTGAGTGAAATGGAAAATCCTTTCGATTCTAAGCGGGTTGGGTGGAATCTACACCTGACGGTTGATAAATTCCAGTCATAAACCCGGATTTATGATGAGAAGGCAGATTCCCTCTGGGATTGATCGAGTGTGCAACTCCGTAGATTGGATTTATTGATCCCAACGGGAGTTTCTTGAATTTAAACCCATTTTCTCAAGATGTCTGGTCAAAATCATCCCATGTTTCCGAAGAAAATACCTCAAAACACGTGTGTTGGGCTTAGTTTCATCAAAGAATTGTACTTTTGGAAAGCTGTTGACCGGTGTGTTTTGTCAGCCGCGATTCTTTTTCACGGGTTACTGAAGATTAAAAGATATTTGTACGAGCTTTGACCATGTGAGACCAGTTGCTATTGTTTGTATAGACCTGAACATTAAAAATCATGTAGAATAGCTGCTGCCATGTCTTTGTTGGTTAGGAGCTTCTCCCTGCTCAAGTTTGCTTCCAACTTTTATCTCAAATGAAACAATACCTGAACTAAGGTTTTAACACGTAAACTGCAACCGATGCATTGTGCACTGTTAACATCGGAGTTAACGTTCTTTTCCGTGCGCTATAAATACTTGCAGGAAAGGTACAGATCATCATGTAATGTGCATCATGCTTTCCCAGATTTTTTTCCTTCTTATGAAGCAGAATGAAACACTCCAAGTTGGATTCGATTCAGCGAGCGGCGTGACGTGTTAAGGCCATATTGTCATTTATCCTCTCCGGGCCTTGTGGAGTTCTATCACGTGCTGCGTCGGAAAGTCATTTAGAGCGTCCGCGAGCGCCGGTGCCAAATGAAATGGCGCCAAGTCCGACCGGCAACGGGGTCACACAGGACTTTTACCCGCCGCTCTCATCGGGGAACGTTCCAGAAGGCCGGCGTATTCAAAGGAGCTTTTTGGGACAGCCTCTGACCCAACTATCCGTTAATAGTCATGAGTATTTCTGAATCCCATCGAATTGAAATCCCTGCACGGCTAACTTCGGGGTTTAACTTTAAACCTGCCATCTTAAAAGACCCGCTGAAGGACAGATGACACACGGAGACGTATTTTGGTAAATTTATTTCTAACACAAAATGGCACAGAGCCAATTTAAACAAATCGTCTACTTCAGCTTCTTCTTGGGGCGGAGGTTGTTGGTGTGCCCGCATTTCTTTTTGCGACAGTTGACAGCACGTGGGTGCAGGCGGGCGTAGCACCTGAAAAAGAAAAAAATCACAGGTTAACAAGAACCAGGTAAATGTGTCTCGTTTCCATAGGCGTTTCCTAACTAAGTTGTGAAAGCAACCTTTAAGTCAAAAGCCATTTCGCCGTAGGAATTAATTTATTGGGAAAAATAATCGATTAGCGGCCATTTGCGTTCTTTTTTAGCCTTCCAATGATGGCTGTCTTAACCACCACGCAGTGATTTTTCAAAGCCGATTGTTTTCAGGACTTACTTGCGGCAGATCATCTTGTCACAGTTGTATTTCTGGGCCAGCTGTCTGAGGGAAGGCTCGATGATGCCACCGCGCAGACGCAGAACCAGATGCAGAGTGGACTCTGTTGAGAGAACAACACGTTTGTTAACAGTCTGTTATTGAAACCCCAATAAAACATTCACGTGTACATATGAGTGACCAGATAGGTTACAAAAGGACTTCAACTGGTCTTTTGAGGTGCATTTTTCCATTATGGCCTGATATGGCTGGTTGTGTGTCGCTAAGACATCATAGCTGCCCAGCTTTTCACACAATCGTTTCAAGATTGAATATTACAAGACTCATGGGGTGACTCTGGTTTCCCTGAATTCAATCATGGAGATAGAAGGACTTTACCTTTCTGGATGTTGTAGTCCGACAGTGTGCGTCCATCTTCCAGCTGCTTGCCAGCGAAGATCAGACGCTGCTGATCAGGGGGGATTCCTAGAAAACACACACTTTCACATGACATGCAAACTCCACGACAGGCTGTGCAGGTGAATCACAACAACCCCCCGGCCTTCTGCTACACGCATATACTTCTGAGCATATCGCAGTGAACATGACCATCGGTTAATTCCCCAGATGCGACCCCTCACCTTCCTTGTCCTGGATCTTGGCCTTCACATTTTCGATGGTGTCGCTGGGCTCGACCTCGAGAGTGATGGTCTTCCCCGTCAATGTTTTCACGAAGATCTGCATGATGGCAGGCTGCGGACACCCGATGTGAACGCTGTATTAATAAAAGGCGTTGTCTTTAGTAGGTAAGGCTAATGGTTTGACGCTTCAATAGCACTAAAATGTCACTTGATACGCTTTGTAAAGTAAGTTCCAGAAGTCAGTAGCACCGTGAGCTAATGCTAGCTAAGGCCCGGCCACATGCGTAGCGTTAGCGCGGAGCTCAAAATATAATTATCTCAATTTACTGTCTAAAAAACGACACTATCGCGAATAACATGAGTGTAATGTCAGTTTACGGCGAAGATAGCGTGGCGCTGATGAAGATTAAACTGTTAGTCTACACTTTAAATGGACAAAATGTACGGGACAGAAAGAGTACCCACCCGGCGGCTAGCTGAGCCGTAAGGAAAAGAGAGCGGAAAAGGTTGGCGCCGCGTGACGTCACTTCCGCCTTCCGGGTTTTATATGTTTATATTTCTTTTATTGTATTCAGCGCGTAATCGTATGTATATATTTAAATACACATACATGGAAATAGAATCGACTGTTCGTCACATTTAGCAGGGATTCTTATTTCCCAGGCATATGTAGTTTACAGATTTTTTTTTTTCCTTCCACTCTACGGATGAAATAGTTTTGTATATGAACGCCCATGACGGCGTATTTAGTAAGAAAATAACAAACTGGTGACAAAGAAACTGTCTCAATGTCTTCGTCCACTTATAAGAGACTCAGTCCAGACTTGAGGCGCTTTTTTGACGCTGTGAAAGCGCTTGACGTTGGGTTTTAGCGCCTCCCGCCGTCCAGATGGCGACAGTGCTGCTGAGTCACATTGAGCGCTCCAGAAAGATTGCAAATTAAACAACAAAATGGTATAAATGATCGTATGGATGAGCACAAATATCAGATTTTTTTTTTGGTTATCACATATTTTTTTCCAGTACAATCCATTCTTTTACAAGAGGCTTCTTCTGAAATCGTAGAATCGTGCAGTTTCTCTGCAAGTAATTGTATTCAAAACATCCCTGAAACGTAAGAAAGTTGTTGTCAAGTGGTCTGGAGTAACTTGCAAGCTCTGAAATATTAACAATTGAAGTCTTTCTTTTGTTTCTTTGTGTGACGAGTTCCACAATTCACCTGTTGTTTTTGTCCCTGCAGGAGCAGCAACAGAATCCACATCGTGATTTTCCACCGCACACAGGTTTCTATGGCGAGGCTTCGTAACATTTATCACCTGCATCCAAAGGTAATGACCAGCCAGTCACCGCGATGCTACTAAGCTGAAGAGAAGCGGCACCATCCAACATCACTGCATTTCAAAAAATTCCAGACTCTCACGTGAGGATCGATTTCCTCCATGTCTACCCGTATCCCTTTTATGGACCGAAGCGAACCCAGACATATTTTCAACAACTTTCCAGATGTTTTCTTCCATGAGGGTGAATTCTTTCTATCTAATCCTCCCCAGACATCTGGAATAACATGCTGATGCGTGCTTTGCACCATTAAGATGACATTAGATCAAGGTGAAGCTGCCTTCTCCACCACAGTGTCTCAGAAATCCACATTAGTCTGACCTGGTAAGCGTTTCCGCCTCACAGCAGGAAGGTCCACGGTTGGATTCGGCTAGGAAACCAAAAAACTCCCAAAAAAATGCTGTCGTTTGAGGAGCGGACAAACGGTTGCACGTCTCTAAAAAGCATTAAAATGATACGCTGTGCAGATAATGAATGGAGGAATACGAAAAGAGCCCCGATAGCTCTCTTTCATTGACTTCATTTAAATCCTGCATTTTTCAGTTTTATAACACAGGTCTGTTTCACGTGCTCGATCCCTTACTGGCATTTTTGTCCGGAAGTGACTCAAACGGAGAGAAACGGCGAGGTGCTTTTGTTGGGGCTTTATCTGATCTCATAGAAAGCCCGGTCTTAGGGATCAACACTTTTGTTTTTCCATCACAGAAGGCCTTCACACTGAAAATGTCAACACATGACGTTATTGTTTTGTCTCCCAGTGCAACGGCTCCTTCTAGGAAGCCACGAGCAGCCTGAGGAAAGTCTTCATGCGTCTTTACAATTGTTTTAAGAAACGTGATATTAAACTCAAATGGCAATTTCTCTCAGGATTTTTTAATGAAACTTTTTTTAAAATTATTTATTTATTAATCAATAATTATTTAATTGTTAATTATTTGATTATTTATTATAATTATTGAAGTATTTTTTACGTATCATAAGTTTGGAGGGACGTTATCTGCAGCGTCTTTTTTTTTTGTTTTCATTATTGCAATTATTGCATCAGACATTAGTGGCTTTTACCACTAAACCACAGCTGCGCTTCAACCAAACAAGATTGCATAAGTCACTGTTTAAAACCGATAGATTGTTTCATTTTTCATTTGAATCCGACCGAAATGTGGACTAGATTCCTTACAATAACATGTTCATAAATTCTTTAAAAGCTCTAAGATCTGAATCTCAATATGTATCATCCGAAGAGTTCTTCCACCTCTGTAACAAAGTAGAACAAACATCCCAAGTTTTTGTCCGTAAAACCGCTCGTTGTATTTTGAATTCCTTCGATCAATTCTCGTGCAAACGCCTCAGGTTGCTGCCGAAGCAGAGCGATACTTTTTAAGACGGGGGCGTCACACTCATCGGTTGATACATTTAGCGGTAACAGTATAAATGTAACTGTATGTAATGTAAAAGAAACGTTATTATAATAATGTTTACCAGTTTCTCTGTTCCAAAGCTAGCTTTCACCGCTGCAGAGCTTCGGTGAACACGTTCTGCTACCATCCGAGTTTAGCTTTTAATTCTTGGACAATTTGTTGTTTTTCTGGAAGGCTAACTTTAGCATACTTAGCTCCGTGTTTGGACGTCGTTTGGACTTTTTCTCCTTGAAGCACAAAGAGACCTTCCCAGACGTTCTCCCGGGCCACATTTGGCCCGCGGGCCTTGAGTTTGACACGTGTTTTAAGAGGTTGTGTAACCACTGGGGGAGAACACACACTTAATACTCTTATACATTACACATTATGACCGGTTACACACACACACACACACACACACACACACACACATACAAACACACAGCTTTAGCAGCAGTCATAAGCCAGCTTGGAAGTCTGTTTTGAAAGTGCAAAAACTAGGAGTCTCTGCAACTAGTCATGACTCAGCACTTTAGGAGCCGTCGACTTTCTTTTGTTTTTTCCTCAGTGACTTCTGGGTGACTTCCACACACACACACACACACACACACACACAGATTAAGCGACGGGTTTATCGTAAACTAGTGTGTGTTCACGGGTATGAAAACATTACACGGCCCGGAGTACCAACACCCTCAGCTTTAAGTAGAAACAAGCAGGACGAGGGCGTCGACCTCTTTCCCCGAGACTTTTCTTCAAAACGTCTGTTTTCGGAGCCAAAGTTTTGTCTAAACAGATTTTTCGAGGAGGTCGCAACACGTGCTCGTCACTCGCTATCAGTTCCCCGTTTGGCTTCTTCAACACGCAGCAGTTTTGACGGGACAAAAGCACGGCTTAGAAGAACTCTGTAACAGTAGAAGGAACACTAAGTCCAAATGTTTCCTTCGTTTTAGTGTAAAGGAGAACGGGTAAATGATAAAAATCTTTCTATGCCGTTTAAAAAATAAATGACAAACAACCTGAGATTCTTTAAAAAAAGTAAGTGCCCCGCTTCTTTTTTCTCAGTTCTCTGTGCATTTTGTTGTATTTTGTCTCATAGTGGCAGGTTTCTTATTAACCTCAGCTGAAAAATAAGAAGTGGTTCATTTTTCTTGGCGAACCCTTCGATCCACGGCCACTTTTCTCTTTTTTGACAACCACATCTTGCTGGTAAGAGTGTCGAGTCCAACGGAAAAGCAGGTATATTTCTAACAATAAGACAAAATACTATTTACAAACCGCACTGCTGCCATCTGCTGTAAGTTGTGAGTCACACGGTGTTGTGCCGTGTTGCTAACATCGACTAAAACAGCGCAGCCCTAGCAGACAATATAGGAACTGCATTTTCATTTCAAAAAAGTAATTCATGATTTTTATGTATTTTTTCAAATTGTAGATTTATCCACCTGGTTGGAATGGACCTCCTGGCGGGTCGGTATCGGCCCGCGGGCCGAACGTTTGACACCCTGGTGCCTTGGTTTACCTCCAAGGAAATCTGGATATTTCAGATTTCCAGTTCGATACCGCGCCAATGAGGGAACGGACAACATCTCCTTTGGCACCGGAGGACCTTTTTGCAGTTTCTAGAACCTCGTGGACCAGGAACCTCAGCTTTCAATTCCATAGGAACGATGTGAAGTAGGTCTCGCGGACTGCGGAGCGCCACTTTTAAAACTATGTGACCGCCAATCGGCCGTTCCCTTGCGACAAAACGAACGGAATCGGTGGGAAACGGGCCAAACGTGAACATTTTGGCCAAAATAAGTGCACGGTGCAACCACTCCGCTGTTTTTGGGTTTGTTGCGTCACATGGTCCCTTCTACCGTGGCCTCTTGCTGCCTGTGAGAATGCAAAACTAAACTCCCCCCCGAGGAAGCTCGTTCCTGGAACGGAGTTCGCAGTCAGGAGTTTGTCCCGAGCGAAAAGTGAATCATTGAAAATATTCATCGGACGTCTCGGTTCTCTCCCGCCGCGGCGCCATCTCCGGCCGTCTTGTTGGATAATCCCACGAAGAAGACGATGCTGCGAAGCGTTGACGGTTTTCAGCGCGCCGCCGTGACTCATCACAGCGCGGCGGGAAACGGCGGCGACACAAGGCGGCCGTTCCTTTTCGCCGACGCGACAGGAACTTCACAGAGCCTGTGAAGCACCGTGTGTTTCCCCGAACGCCACATTAGGCGCTGTCATCTCACACCCGTGGATCTGAGGCTGACGCCCGTAAACATCGGTGCTACCCGGCATGGTGGACGGGCCCGTCGAGCGGCGGCTCCTGCCGGGGCTGCGAGGGTTGGGGAGGAGGAGAAAAGACGCTTGTCAACATCGAGGTTATTACGTTTCCTCGGTCGTTTCTGGTCGGAGAGCTCGCGGGGAAAAGGAAAACCCCCGAATCGTCCCGCGCTGACCCGGCCATGCAGGTAAGACGCATCTTAGCGCTCTAGATAAGTTGACGTCTTGTGTGTCAACGGACGCCGAAATCCTCCCGTGGCCCGCGGGACGACGCGTCCACCCGACCGGTAAAAAGTCTTTTACCGAGAAGAGGGCAAAGGTCACCGCCGGGTGGCAGCGTTCACTCTGCCGTCTGTTTATTTGTGGATGTCTTTTGCCATCTTTTTATCATCTGTATATAATGTATAGATATATAAATTAATTATTATATATATTAATATTTATATATTTACCAGTTGCGTGGCAAGGAAAAATGAAAAATAATAATGATAATAACAACAATAATCCAATACTTTAATTGACTATTTATATTTATATTCATATTTATTGATGATATAACTGTTATACCGCTGTGACAAAGGAATGATCAGAATTATAACCAGTCAATTTGCAGGAAAAAAAATTAAAATTAGTAATAATGATAATAATAAGAAGAACAATCAAATATTTTGTCTATTTACATCGATATTCATATTTATTGATTCTATAACTGTTACGCTGCTGTGATAAAATAATGATCAGAATGACAACCAGTCACTCAGCAGGAAAAAAAAATATAATGATGATAATAATAATAATCCAATCTTTTCATGTCTATTTATATTTATATTCATATTTATATTTATTGATACTATAACTGTTATGCTGCTGTGATCAAAGAATGATCAGAATTACAACCCGCTACTTAGCAAGAAAAATAAACAGTCATAGTAATAATAATAATAATAATATTAATAATCCAATCTTTCAATCTCTATTTATATTTATATTCATATTTATTGATACTATAACTGTTATGTTTCTGTGACAAAAGAATGATCAGAATGACAACCAGCCACTTAGCAGGAAAAATAAATAGTAATAATAATAATAATAACAATAATAATAATGATAATAATAATAACAATAACAACAATAATAATGATAATGATAATAACAATAATAACAATAATAATAATAATAATAATAATAATAATAATAATAATGATAATAATAATAATAATAATAAGGATAATAATAATAATAAGGATAATAATAATAATAATAATAATAATAATAATAATAATAATAAGAAGAAGAAGAAGAAGAAGAAGAAGAATCCAATCTTTTAATGTCTATTTATATTTATATTCATATTAATTGATGCCATTACTGTCATTCTGCTGTGACAAAAGAATGATTAGAATTACAACGCGTCACTCAGCAGGAAAAATAAGTAGTAATAATAATAATAAGAAGAAGAATCCAATCTTTTAATGTCTATTTATATTTCTATTCATATTTATTGATACTATTACTGTTACTCAGCAGGAAAAAAAATACTAACAATAAAGATAATCCACCAAGGTAGGAGAAGTGTTGCGATCTTGCAGTCATCATAACATCATATCATAGCAGAAGAAACTGCCGGCTGTTCTGGAAGTCCTTTAGCGACTTGCAGGAAACCGGACGCTCGGCGTCCGGAGGCCAGCGGGGGCGCGTTATCTGGGACTTCGCCGTCCCACTTACGAAGGAGGCGAACGTCTGCGATGCAGGCCCCCCCCCCCCATCGAGCATGACCGAGCACAAACCTCTGTAAAAACAATCTGTGTTGTGGCAATAACACGGCCTTGACCCCGAGATGCAGGCTAAGCTGATAAAAGAGAAAGGCGTATGTACATAAAGTGAACCTGGCATTCATCAAGCCGGTGGAACAGCGAGGGTTCAGCTATGAGCTGCTACGTTAGCCGGGTGACACCGGAAGAGCTGATTTACTTGACTTTCAGCCCGTCGCATCCATTCGTATGCAAACATTGACCGATTTCATGTAAAATAGAAGAAATATTCCATTATATACCGCAAAGAGTGTCGGGATGGACATGGAGACTGAGTGGAGTCTCCACACACGTCTTTCACACACACGTCTCACACACATCTCACACACACGTCTTTCACACATGTCTCACACACACGTCTCACACACGTCTCTCTCAGGACACTCAAGAGACCCGACTCCACATTCAGTATTCATCTTTTTTAATCCGGGTTGTGATTTTTTCTTTAGAAATTATAAGGACTACTACTTATAATAATTGGTGTGGTAATAATGGAAATAATTGTTGATGTTATTTTTATTTTTTACAACAGCTATATTCATAATGATAATATGATAATTATTATTATTAGTAGTAGTAGTAGTATTCAGATTATGATCATACTACTACTACTACTACTATCATACTACTATTATTACTTTTACTACTAGTAATAGTAGTAGTAGTAGTAGTAGTATGATCATAATCCATATACTACTACCACTAATACTCCTATAATAATAATCCTAATCCTACCAAACAATAATAATAATCATAATAGATTATGATTACTTTTATTATTTTAGTTGTATTAGAATATAATGATAATAGTATAATTAATATGTTAATCATTTATAATTATACATATAATTATTATTATCATAATTTTTATACTTATATTATAATTATTATAATAAGGCTATATCAATATAGGAATAATATTACTATTGCTACTTACAATGATAATCATTGTTTTGTCGTATTTATCATTGTGATATCTATAATGGTATTATTTATTATATTCATAACACCGACTAATATTAATATCTAAAAATTAAAGTATTATTGTAGTTGTAATAATAACAAGAAGAAGAATGATGATGATGATGATGTTGATAAAAATCATTGGAATAAATCCAGGCGCTTTGAAGCAGCTCAGCGAGCCATTCCATCAAAACACGCTTTGAAATTCGTAACTTTTCAAAATAAAAGCTCACCGGCACGATTTCGCGTTTACAAACACCCGGAAGTAGATGACGCATCGACGCACGTCACGATCCGGGTCCTCCTGTTGCGGGGAAAGAGGCTCCTGCGGGGGATCCTGCGGGGGATCCTGCGGGGGAGGAGCGACGCCACGGCGGAAGGGCTTGTAATTTGAAAGGTCGTGACGCGGCTCCTCCTCCTTTTCCACGGCCTTTAAGTGGGTGGACGTGACTTGCATGTGCTCTTCATCATTGGTGCGCAACGGGCGCGCAACGGACGCTCCTCCATCTCCACCTCCACCTCCATCATCCTCCTCCTGCTCTCCACGAACCCCGGTCCACCGGGAGGGTCGCCGCCGGTGAGTTGTTCTCCAGCCATCCGGTGCAGTGTGTGTGTGTGTGTGTGAACACACACACACAACATGCCCTTCGCTCCGGTGTAAAACGCGTGTGTGGATCCTTCCAGGGTGGGAGCCGCGGTCACCGAGGCTATTACAGTGTTATTAAAGTGTTATTACACTGTTGTTACAATGTGTTATGACAGTGTAATATGACATTCATGCTGTAACTTACTATGTAAGCTCATATTTACATTGGCTGGAATCATACTCTTATTATTGCCGATGCAGGAGCTCATCCGGATGTCAGGCAAATTGAAAACGGCGCCTCGATTGATTTGTCGCAGTGACATCAAGATATTGGATATGATCCGTTATTGGTGATCGGATGATTTTGGAATGGCGAGATGGAGCGGGAGAAACGTAGCGGACGAACGGCATCAAAAATTTACAGGGTCTTTGTTTGGCGTCGGCGACGTCGCGTTCATGTTTTACTCCGATGTGGCATCGCAGGGATGGCGTTGAACTCGATAAAGTCTTTCAAACTGGAGCTGGACGCGCCGGGCGACGCGGCGTTCGCCGGAGGGGAGTCGGTGTCCGGCGTGGTGGTGCTGGAGCTCCGCAGGGACACCAGGGTGAACTCCATGAAGGCGCAGGGACGAGGCGTCGCCACGGCGCACTGGCTGGAGAACCGAGGCATGAACTCCGTCTACAACGACTACACCTCCAAGATCACCTACTTCAGGAAGAGGCAGCATCTGATCCGAGGTCAGTGGAAAAGTCGCCGGCGCGTTCAAGCGACGCCGACCTCCGTCTTCGGTGTTTTCGGACCGACGTCGTTCTTCACCTCAGTCGCTAAAAACCGGGTTTTTCTTAACGCGTTGTAAATAAGCGTTCGTGAAAGCGACAACGTGTTTGAGCGGTCGTTGGACGGCGAGGACGGGAACTCCCTCGACATCACCCGTCTCGCCGAACGAGGCGGAATGGAAAAGGACGCTTCCCGAAACAAAGTCGCTAAACACGCTTCCTCGGTTTTCTCGTTGTAAATTGTTTGCGAACGCCCGCGTTTCGTACCGTTTCCTTCCTTTTTTTTTTTTTTTAAATCCGATTTCGTAAGCAAAACGACCGGGGCCGGTTAAAAATTACAGGTCAACGGGTTGACGGGCGAGATAAGTCCAAAGGTGAACGCGGACAAACACGATGGGGAAAAAAAAAAAAAAAAACACCCCAAGATGAAGGATTAGGAAAAAACAAGAAAAAGGTTTTAAAGTGCAGCCTCCCAAAGTTATTGTTATATTAATTCAACGGATCCCTATCGCAGAGGAATATCTTGACGTGCACGTTCGATGCACGATAAACGCCATTTAGTTTATGATTGACTGGCTGGATGATAAACGCTAGATAGCCGTCACGTGTTCTCCCGCTGCCGTCGACTGTTCGGATGCCATTCTCGACGCCGGAGAAACCAGGACGCCTAAATTCAAAGTGTGTTTCAGGTATTTATTTCCTGAAGAAAATGCTTTTTCAGAGCACGATTCAAATCCAAAAGCCGATCATCGGACTCTTGTTTAGCGACCGAGGACTCGTGGAAGAACCGTCATCTCACGTCGAAACGCACGTTTTTCGTCGCATCCTCGGGTCGCCGTTTACAAGCCGACAACTCGGATCGACGACGAATTCCGTCTGTGCCGCCAAATACCGCCCTGGCGATTGTTTATCCACAAAGTTTCCTTTTTCGGTTGCGTTGGCGCTCGTCTGCTGGTCGTCGATCGCATCGCGGCGCCGTAAAGATTTAAAACAGCTCAGCTTTAAGGTAAGACTTTGTTGTTGTTGTCACAGCAACAATAACAATATCAATAGATATGAATATAAATAGAAGAGACAATTAAAAGGACAAAGACGACGTTTTTTCGGTCTGCGACCGTGAAAATGTTTTGGTTGCGCGCCCAGACGCCCGTCGGCTAACGTCCGGGCCGTCGATGATGCGCGGTCTATTTTGCGCTCTCAAGGTAATCAAATAAAACGAGCGTCCGGAGCGACTCGAGAGGTCGACGCCTTTCACTGAACGATTCGTCGGACGTTTTTTTTCTTTTTCCCCGTTCGTTCGCACGTCGCGGGAAAAACGTCCCGTGGGTAAAATAAAAGTAAGAGGCGGCTTGAAGCCGGGGAAAAGTGAGCGGAGGAGAAGGGAAGGAGGAAGGAGGAAGGAAGGAAAGGGTGAGGACCTTTTTTTTTTTTTTTTTTGAAAAATACAGGCCGTGTCGCCGCGGCAACCGGGAAAGCAAAACACACGGTCCCCTCCCCGGACACAACGCCAGCTGCCGCTTTTATTTAGAAAATATTTTCATTTTAAAGTGTCACAACATTAAATGAAAGAAAAATCCAGTCGCTTTCAATTTGTTTTGAAGGATTTTTTGGGGGGTATTTTAAGAGAACAGGGCAGATACTCATTCTGGGATGCATCCCGTCAATCCGCTCATTTTTTTGCTCGGCGTCATCGCTTATCTGGAGGTTGTTTTGCGTCTTATCAGCGTCTTACCAGCGTCTTACCGGAGCCCCCGGCCCCCCGGGAGCCAGCAGATGGCGGAAGCGACCTTCTGCAGATTTCTGCAATGTTGAGAAAATAAGACCGAGAAAAAAAAAGAAGACAGAGAACTCGATTACCCGAATGTAGCTGGACGGCGTAATCTGGAAATTGCGCCGAATGGCACGATCGTATAAATAACAAGTTCCAGAAAGGCGGTCCAGCAGATGGCGCGTCATCCTCTGTTTAAAAAAAAAACCGAGGGAGATCTTCTTCAGCTTTCTGCAATGTTGTGAAAACAAGACTGAGAGAAAAAAAAGAAGATCTTGATTTCCTGAACGTAGCTGGACGGCTAAGTCTGGAAATGACCCCGAATGCTACGCTCATGTAAATAACAGGCTCCAGAAAGGCGATCCTTCATTGAAAACCCGGCTCTCGCTTGCAGCCGCCGTCTGGTGGCGGCAGAGAGCCGGCTCAGCGTCCTCGCCGAACAAAAGGAGTAAACAACTTTGTTTTTCCAGACTCCCGAGTGGAGCTGAGCGTTTTGAATGGAGGAGGACGGAAAAGGTTAAATGCAGATAAACTTGTTCAGTTAGTAAAAGGTAAACTTGTTTACTGCAACTTTCTTGTAACGCGGAGACGGGCAACTCTCCATCTAAGGGAGGCCGGCGATGGAACCCCCAAATGACGTTCTGGTCCTGGTTTTGCGCTGACCCCCTCCTCCCCAGAACCGCTCGGGTCCTCGCAGGCACCGCGAAAGCAAACCTCTCGCCCGGCGACGCCGGCAAAATGACGAACTCGCCGCACGAGTCGTCGATCTCATTGCGCTTATTTGCCGGATTTGAGGCCCGCGTCGGCGAGGTCCCCCCCGCCCCGCCCCCCTCGCCGTTCGGTCACTCCGGATCTAAGTGAGCACAAACGTCATTTGGTTTTATCCCCGTAGCGAATGCCAAAAGCGGCACTGTAGTTGTTTTCCAGCGAGGGATTTAGAGGCATAAGTTGAACGCTTTCGTGCGGAGCCGTGTGCGGACCATGTGTGCGGCCACGGGACGGGGTAACAGTATGTTCAGAGCGCCAAGGAAGAAGTGGAGTAAACAGCGTCGGTACAGAGTGAAACTATTTCCCTCTTGAGTTCTTCTGCAGGATCCCTGCCAGACTGAGGCATGCTCAGTAAGCCTGTTTTCTTCTAAGAACCTGTAACCATCAGTCATCGTCAGGCACTGTTTTTCACTCTGGCTTCCACACCCAGTCTGCGTGTTTATGATGACGCCTTCAGGGACGCCTCGGAATTGTCAGCTTTATCTCAAAAGGAGCGTTAATAACTCGCCCGCGGGGATGATGAGCGGGTTTCACCTTCACGGCGTCTCACAGAGAGATCCGATTACAAATCTGCACGCGGATGCGGTTTGTTTTTTTTAAGTTTTAACATTTTTTTAACGGAGTAAGAGGGGGACATCGAAGTTTGAAAGCCGTCTGTACGTGACAGCGCCGTGGCACACCTCATCTGGGCATCGGTGGGCAGGAAGGGGCTTTACAACTCGCGCGTCGATGTAACGCTGTTGTTAATTTTATTTGAAAATAACAAAAACAGGAAAGAAGTGCGACTTCTCAGCTGGAGCGCTGAGATGTCGGTGCCGACGAAGCGGTACCTGAACGCAGCGCCGCCCTCTCCTCAGGCCTTATATAAGAAGCGGCGAAGCCCCGCCCACTTTCTCAGTGTATATATAGACCGCCGTGCGTCGCCGCAGCTCAGACAGTCGAAGCGCCGAACGGAGCGGCAACACGGACGAATCCTCTCCCACACATTCACTTCCCAAAACTCTGCGGGACTAACGCGAGAAGGAAATAAGTTCGCTTTGCACGTCATCGGGCTTCGTAACGCCAGAGACATGATTTTCGACAAGGTGAAAAAGTTGGACGTCGTCTTCGACTCCCCGGAGGTGGACTGTCCGCCCGTGTTCAGCAGCGGGGACGTGGTGTCCGGCCGGGTTCTGCTGGAGCTGTCCGGGGAAACCCGCCTCGACTCCCTCAAGCTGCACGCCGAGGGCTTCGCTAAGGTGCACTGGACCGAGTCCCGCTCGGCCGGGTCCAGCACCGCCTACACCCAGAACTACAGCGACGAGGTGGAGTACCTGAACCGGAGGGAGGTGTTGCTGCAGGCAGGTCAGTCACCCCTGCAGCCTCCCGGAGATCCAGAACCCCCCCCCCCCCCCAAAAAAAAAGCAGAAAAAACACAAATGTGACCCCCCGTTTTAGTTGTTTCTCTGCACAAAAGTGCACCCCAAACCGGATTTGACACGTTTTACCTGCCTAGGTTGTCGTTTCTGTCTTGCTTTGCTCTGGGCCTTCACTTGTTACTAGTCGGATAAAGCCAACTTCCTTGACAGTCGCCTGAGGAACCCCATTCACACACACACACACACACACACACACACAGGTGACAGCAGCTGTGTTTGCATTGAGCCCAACCTGCTCCCGGAGCCAGACGTGCACAACTTCATTCATTGCTCCACAAGTTTGTCCATAAAGGAGCCGGAAGTTACAGTTGCAGACTTGTTGTTGTCGTTGGATCTGACGGCCCCTGAAGACGGTCTACAGGAGTGCGGCGTGGAGATTGACCTGTAGCCGTCGGTGTGCGCCGAAGCGCCGTCTGTTGGATTTGACGCGTTTATTTTCCAAAAAGGACGCAAACACATGGAAGCGGTTAAAACGCGAGACACGTGTTAGGGGATCTGCAGGGAAAAAGGGCGAAGGAAGGAGGGAGGGCCGGCCGGGGAACGGCTGCAGGAAAACATGTTCTCAGTCAGCACAAAGGAGCAGGAGCCGCCCCTCGGAGCGGCTCGCCCATGTGATTCGCAGAGAAAGGGCTTTCTGTTTCGGCGGCGGCCGCGACGAGCGCCTTCGGAGGGCGAGGGTTCGGGTTCGAGTCGTATTTATTCACCTGGACGCCAAGCGTACCGTCGTTAAAAGCTCAGAAAGTTAGAAAAAAGGAATGGACGTCTCCCCGCTCACGTTCTCCCCTCACGGTTTTCTTTTTTAGATAACGGCGGCGTGACGGTCCTTCCCGCCGGCAGACACGAGTTCCCCTTCAGCTTCCAGCTGCCGGAGGAGACGCTGGTCACCTCCTTCGAGGGGAAGCACGGCAGCATTCGCTACTGGGTGAAGGTGAAGCTGCATCGTCCCTGGGCCACCGTCAAGAAGATCAAGAAGGAGTTCACGGTGATCGAGCCCATCGACATCAACACGCCCGCTCTGCTGGTGAGGCTCCGTGACCTCCTCACCTTTTCTTGGACGCCGCCGCGACCTTTTTCCTCAAACGTCTCCCGGTGTTTTCGCTTCCCCAGGCGCCGCAGGCGGGAACCAAAGATAAGATGGCCCGCATGTGGTACCGCAACTTCGGTCAGGTTTCGGTGACGGCGAAGATCGACCGCAAGGGCTACACGCCAGGTAAGGGCTCGGCGGAGAAAAGAGCGTCCGCCGCGGCGAGGAGAGGCGCGCCGCGATCCTCAACGCCGCTCCTCCCGTCTCCTCAGGCGAGGTCATCCCCGTTTTCGCCGAGTTCGACAACTCCACGTCGCGGTCCATCGTGCCCAAGGCGTACATCACGCAGACGCAGACCTTCATCGCCCGCGGCACCATGAAGCAGAAGCGCTCGGTGGTGGCCACGCTCTGCGGCGACATCGTGGGAACCCGGCGCCGGGAGACCTGGCACGGCCGGGCCATCAAGATCCCGCCCGTGGGTCCGTCCATCCTGCAGTGCCGCATCATCAAAGTGGAATACATGCTGAAGGTGAGCTTCGGCGTCCGAAAGGCGGAAACTCGCCGGTTCGCTCGCCGGTTCCTCCCTGACCGCCGTCCTCCGCTCCGTCCCAGGTGTGCGTGGACGTCCCCGGCACGTCCAAGCTGTGCCTGGAGCTGCCGCTGGTCATCGGCACCATCCCGCTCCATCCGTTCGGCAGCAGAACCTCCAGCGTCAGCAGCCAGTACAGCGTCAACCTGGAGTGGCTGCGCATGGCCATCCCAGAGCAGCCCGAGCGTAAGCGTCTCTTTTTAAAACCTTCGACGAGGGGGGGAATCCTCACGATGCGCGGTGGACCGATCCTCCGTCTCCTTTCCCGCGCAGCCCCTCCGGAGTACAGCTCCGTGGTGACCGGCGAGGAGGCGGAGCAGCGCAACCACGACAACGACGCCGCCGCCGACGTCCCGCAACCGGACGAAGATCTGAGCGGGATCCTGGAACGGCCCCTCATGGCGTTCGTGCAGGAGTTCCGCTTCCGACCGCCGCCGGTGTACAGCGAGGTGAGGTTTTAGGATACGACGTACGCTGCGGGAAAAATAAAGGGAACACTAAAATAACACATCCTGGATCCGAATGGATGAAATATCCTCATTAAATACTTTGCATAGTCGAATGTGCCGACAACAAAATCACACCGCAATGATCGGGAAGTGAAATGTATGAACCCATGGAGGTCTGGACTCCAAATGAAAGTGTAAAAACACACTCCAGGCTGATCCAACGTTGATGTCACGTCCTTAAAACAAGACCAAATCAACCCGTGTTAAATTCCTAAGTGGACATTTTGATTTCACACAAATAGGATTGACTTGGAGTTACATTGTCTCTTAAGGGTTCCCTTTATTTTTTCGAGCGGTATCTTTATTTTGTTTTTCTAGGTGTGGGTCATTGTTTTGGCCGGCTGGTCACATTTCTCAATTTTTAGATGCGGGCTATCATTGAACAAAATTGAAATTAAAGAAAAATGAAAATTTCAATTTTTTGACATTTTATTTCAACATTCAAATCCTTTTTCCGATTCAAAGCAAATAATTTCCCCGTTTTTTTTTTGTTTTTTTTTGACACTTAGAACTGTTTCATTGCCGCGACAAAAGAATTTCCCCTCTGGGGATCAAAGTTTATCTCCTGCGTCGCCGTGGAAACGCCGGTCCGGGTCGAATCTAATTCCGTTCTTCCGTCCGCAGGTGGATCCCAACCCTCAGCCCGTCAGCATGAGGCCTCGCTGCATGACGTGTTGAACCACCAGCCCCCGTTCGAGCGTCTTAAAATAATGAAACGAAAACAAATCAAGAGATTTGGATCGCTTCTCCTTGCCGGAAAAGCCACCCCGGTCCCGACCCAAGAGTTGCGAAGAGGGGCCGGAGCGCGGCGGAGCGCTCAGCAGACCCAAACGCCGGTGGAAGCGCGAGGAGCGCCGACCTCCGAACCCACTGACCCACGCTTTTTTTTTTTCGTTTTCACTACCGAGACAAAAAAAAAAAAAAAAGAGTGGACACTTTCCCGTTCTGCTGAGACGGAGGCCCCGTCGGCCCCCCCGTCGCCCCCCCCCCGTCGGCCCCCCCCCCGCCGCCAAGTGATTTTTGGCTCCAAACCAAAAGAGCTCCGAATGCCTCCCGATCATTTCCCTCATGTCAAGTGAGTTTTTAAAGATTTCAGGAGTTTTTGGACACGTTGGTGAAGGGAGAAAGCGGGAGATGTTGGTGCTGCACCGGGTGTTTTATTTCAGATTGACGTGTTTTAACGCTACGTCGTCAAGTAATGTAACCGGCGTTACATTAAGAAAGGTGCGATGTGTTGTCTTTTTCTTTCTTTTTTTTTTTTTTTTTTCCAACTCCCTTTTACCAGACATGCTGGAATCTTAACAGCCTACATTCTATGCAACGTGTGACTCGACGGCAGTGATTTCAAATGTTATACAAGCACATATTCTACGTGAAGGAATTCTACGAGAAGTCCAATGAGCAGATGTAGATGTATGTTATGCATGCAGGTGAACAATATGTAAAAGGGAAAAAAAAAAAAACGTATGCCTTAAATATGTCGTCGGAGATGGCGCGAGAGTGTCAGGAGCTCTCGGAACCGAGCGTTTTCTGGAAGGAAACGAAAAGTCGCGGGCGGGCGAGTGGAGTTTTTTCGCGATGCGGCAGCCGCACCGTCGTCTTGATGTTGATTTTTAGCGTGAGGCTAAAAAAAATAAATAGCGGGGTGATCCGTTTCCACGCGAGGCTCAAGAATTAGCTCTCCCAGCTGCTAAAGAAAAAGAGGAGGAGGAAGAGGAGACCTCTGAGCCATGTGGTTTGAAGCTGTTGATGGGAGCCAGATGCCTTAGCGCTTCGGGTGGCTTCGCCGAGCCCGACAAGAACACACAGCGTTCAAAGTCAAGCCTTAAGCCGGAGACGCCACCGAAGTGTATGAACAAAGAACCATTCCAAAAACAAAAGGAAAAAAAAAAAAACTGACTCAAGGATTAGATTTTCTCCTCCAACTTCCAAAAAGAAGGAAAAGAAAAACAAACTGTATGAAAGAAGTCCTCAGGGTCAGCCGTGCGACTTCATTGTCACGCTAGAAGAAGTCGGAATGTATTTTTATACGAATGTTAGTTCACAGTTTTGCCTAATTTTTGTAATTCTTTTTTTTTAAGAAAATAAAAATATATTAAATCAACCCCTTCTTCTTCGGTGCTCTGTGGAAAATCCCCTCTGGATCCTTGCGGCGGCGCGGTTAGCGTGCAGCACGCCGCCGAAACTACCTTCAAGAGAGCAAATCCAAAGTCCCATGTTTTGGCCAAACGTAGCGTTGGAGCTGGAACTGGACGACGTTCTCTGATCTCAAACCGGCGCTGCGAGGTTTCTATTTCTGTGCTTCATCTTAACAAATGTGCTGCGGCTTATCGCTCCGTCTCACATCTGATCGGTCGCGTCGCGTCCCGACCGAAACGTGGCTCCCGTCGGGCGTCGACGCGAAATTTCAACGGGGATCGGAACGGTTATTTTTAACCCGACGTCGACCCCGGAACGCACGGGTTGGGATCCGCAGGTCGGTGAATCGTCACGCCGTCGTAACACGCCGTCCTGGGGGTTTAATTTACCCGGAGACGGTCTGCGCGGGCACGGTTAGCGTACCGGAAAGGGGAAGGCAGCGGTTCACAACCTGTTTTCTTGTACCGGGAACCGGTTTAATGCATAAAAATGCATGGGGTTTCAAATAAAAACTTCACAGTATTTAATCCGAATACGCTTTATAGGAGGCAGTATTAGACTAGAATATCTTGTTTCCCCGCTAGTAGATGATCCCATCTGGGGGCCGAAAGTGAGTTTTCTATAGTCTTGTTTTGTTGGTTGGAAACAGAAAGGGCTCTCAGGATCTTCTGCTTTGACTTGGACCCAGAATGCAAAAAGATTTGAAGCCGTCGCAAGCAAATAATGCGTTGCGGGTGCAAAGTTTTTGTATCATCTGTTACGATGAACCCGTAACTTTGGTAGGAATCTATTTTCTTTTAAATGCAGCCGCGGTCCCGTTGTTCGCTCGTTTCCGCACGACTTTTGTGCCCGACTGTTTGCTTCTTTCAAGTGTTAGCTTGTGGAAGCCGAAGTGTGAAATGGCGCGGCAGAGCTCAGAGCGGCAGTCAGGCGAAGGTGGAAACTGACGCTTTTTATCAAAATAAGATCCGGAAGGTGGAACGAAAAAAACTCCAATTTGTACCAAGAAAGATTTTCTTTGCGGACCGGGACCAAATGATGAACCAGTGCGGATCGTTGTGGCTTCATCCAATATGGCTTCCGACGGGCGTTCCTAAGAAAAGGCGTGGAGCGAACGAACAGCCCTTTAACAGCCCTGTAGTTTGAGAGCGACTTGCGAGAGGAGTCAGAAGGTCTTCAAGATGTAGCCTAAATATTTTTAGGGATCCAATCCGTCCCTCTGTTGGGCAAATGGACTCGTGTAAGAAGAAACTAGCTCGCTTGGCGAATCTATTTCCTCTGCGGACCGCTACCTGGGTTAAGGGATGATAATAAACATTTGTCAGCGTTGCCAATCCGGTCCGACCCCTCCGTTGGTCTTTGGATCCCTAAAAACTAGATGCGTCCCCGGGAGGTTTCAAGCAGGATCCGTCCCATCGGTTTTCAGCCGGCGTTTCCGTTTTCCGAGTCCCGGCTTCGCTCCGGTCCCCCCGCCTCCCTTCCGGAGGGGAATCTTCTTTCCCCGTTCATTTTCCCATGTTCCAAAGGATTTATTTCGTTCTTCCGACCCTCTGACGGGACCTCGCGGAAACGACCCGTGTAAAAGCTGAGGCATTGTATCGCGCGCCGCCTCCGAACCCCCGAGCAACGGCTGCCTTGTGATTTCAGTGTGTGACAATCATATTTTCTCCCAGGACTTGTTCCACATCTATTAGTGTCTCAAATACATCTCAGTTGTTAAATCGGCGAGAGAGATGATAATCTCGGGGCGATCCGGAGACGATCCGCGGACGGTTGAGGGAGACGGTAGGAAGGCGAAGCGACGAGCTGGAATTTGACACCGTTATTGTGGAAAAGCGAGACGGCCAACCGGGTTTTCAGGAGCGGGACGGGTGACCGAGCCTGCATGAAGGAATGCACGGCGGGCGTCAGGTTATGAGGGAGCGCGACTCCTCGGGCGGACGCTACGCGGGTCGGATCTTCTTTAGACCACGCCCGAATCCGTAGAAATCCGCTTCCCACGTCTGGACGGTCTACAGAAACCCGACGTCCGGGCTCGATCGACCGACTCGAAAAAGAGGGCGGAGACAGACGGCTTGCTAACAACTTGCTAACAACTGACCTCTACAATCTTCTTCTCTTTTGGGGTTTTCCCTTCAGGGAGAATCCACCATCTCCGTCTCACCCTACTCTCTGGATCCTCCTCTCTCACACCTTCATATCCTCTCTAGATGTCCATCCATCTTCTCTTTGGTCTTCCTCCGGACCAGGGGTGGGCAAACTACGGCCCGCGGGCCACAGCCGGCCCGTTAAAGATCGGTACGAAGTTCATACTTGACGTGAACGATTGAATGATTGGATCATCATTACATTTTTGGAGCTACGAGAGAATTTCCCTGAGCTGAATGACACAGATCGTCTTCGTGGTTTCGCCTTTACCGTGGACACACTGACACACATGATAGAGTGAAGCGACGAGGGAGAAACCGGTTTGTGCATGAAATGCGAGCAAACGTCAGAGCCTTCAAAACCAAAGCTGGTTTCTCTTTCAAAGCAAAAGTCAGACAAGTGTGATATGAACTGTTAAAAATGTATTTTCTTTTTTTTTTTTTTTTTATATGTATCGTATCTTGAGCCGACCCGGCCCGTCTGTCAAATTTTAAAAGTCAATGCAGCTCCTGAGCCTAAAAAAGTTTGCCCACCTCCGTTCTAGACCTCCAATTCCAGCATCCGTCTACCAATGAATTCTCTGTCTGTCTGTGACTCGACCATCTCAGTCTGACTTGATCTCCAAAACATGCGCCGTCCCTCTGAAGGCCCCGATCCCGTCCGTCCCGGTCGCTCCCAAAGACAACATCGGCATCTTCGGCTCTGAACTGAAAGGTTACAATAATAGTTTAAGTATTGTTGAAGAAGATGTGCACGGAGTCCGAAGGAATCCGGAGAAGGTAGGAGCTTCCTATCGTGCATTGACGAAGGGACAAATATGCAGGTTGCCGCTTTGGGAAAGCATACCGGCTTGTTTATCGGCGTGCCCTCACCTACCCGGCTTCTCCAGGTGACCCGGCAACTGTTTTCTGCTGAAAAAAATGTTAGAGGAGGAAGAAAACATGAGCTTCAATGCGGGAGGGGTGAGATTCAGGTCCAACACTGGGCTGTGAGTCCGAGGTCAAGATCTGCGCAAATCTGAAGAGGCCAAAGTAAACACTTTTAAAATTCTTCTCCTGAAGCTCTGAATCCATTCGGCGTCCCTCGGTTTTACTTCGCTTTCGGTTTTCGTCAAACGTTAATAGGGGGAAAAAAATCTAAAACATGTCGAGAACAAAAAGCGATACGGAATGACCTTGTAACCGTGGTAACTTAAAAGGACGCGCTAGTTATGACAGCGACGGTGGCGTGAAGCCCTCGGGCGCCGAAAGAAACCGAGCGCTCCCGAATGAACCTGAGCCCGTGGAATTTTTTCAGCTCGCCGTAAAACTGAAGCCGTAATCGTCGACCTGAAGGCTGAAATGTCCTCAAGAGGCGACTGACGATCCAGGAGCCTTGATTTCAACAAGCTAGCGAGCGGTTTCTCCTTAAAGCCGCTGCGACACCAGTCCGTCCTTGTCTTCAGGGTCTAGTCCACGGATCATTTGGTCCCGGCCCGCAAAGGAAATCCTTCTAGGCACAAATGGTAGTTATAACTTGTAAAAGTCGTAAAAAAGATGGTTTCCACCTTTGCCCTCCTGCTGCACTGAATATTGTCATTGCCTAATATAAAATCCTAATATAAAACTTTTGCAAGCATTAAACTGGTCCCCGGTTGGCGGCTGCTGATCTACACCTTCAAATATCACTCTATTTGTAATATTCCATGTTTCTAGATGACGCCCGACTTGTAACGGCAGCAACTCGCCATCGGCGGACGTTTCCGTTTCCTGACATTCACATCGCGAATGGAAATTCACCGAACCGAAAAGCTGTTTTTCCACGTCGGTTTTTGTTTTTGAATAACGCAGCGCCTCTTTCTTACGACAGCTGACGAGCGCCGACCCTCCGGAGAAGAGGCCGCAGGACGGCAGCGCCGGACCTGCTGGATCTGCTGGACGGGCGCCGACAGGTAAACGCCTTGATTTCGCGAATTTGCGACGCTGCGATTGAAGCGGTTTGTAAGAATGACTCATTTGAACTTCCAACGTTGCGTCATTTTGGTTTCTCCCGCTGCTGGATAATCGGATAATCATTTAACCAAACAGGTGTTCGCCGCTTATGTCATTCTTTATTTTCCTTCAGCCGTGGAGAAGTAACTCCTTTTCCGCTTCATCGTCAGCACGTTTGGTAATATCAGCGTCGTCTCTTGGGCTGAACGCGGGCCTCCTAGCGAGGCGGCTGGCGAACGGTTCAAACGGACACCGTTTTATTTTGAAAATACGCTCTCTTTGTAGTTTCACCTCGGAGGTTTGACGGGTTTTGCCCTCGGCTGATTTTTGGCCCAGATTTTAAAGCGGAGGCACAAGAAATCCTCCGTCACGCTCTCGTACATCCTTCGTTAGAGATCCGAACTTGTCGGCAGTAAATTCGGGAAAATACTTGAAGGTCAAGAACGGAGGTCAGAGGAGATCAAATCATAGAAAAAAAAAAAAAGAGTTGAAACGTTGAATCCGTGAACGCGAAACACAAATTAGAATTGAAAATATTCTTCTCACCGATAACATGCTGACAATCCAATCACTTCTTACGTGACAGAAATATGAAAACCTGTCCGCTGTGAAATAAATAAAATATCCGTGTTTTTATTCGTGTCCACCGTTATCTTGTCGCTACATAACAGAGCAGAAAGGACGAGCTAAGTTGCTACGGGATTTTCAGAAACACGCATTTGATTCTTATGAAGCCGCACCGCCTTTCTAATTCCTTATTTCTCATAATATCTCAAATAAAGGGAGCGCGTTGGCAAAGCCTCTAAACCGATGGGAAGGTTTGGGATGAGTTTGGTTGGTGAATCAACACTTGTTATTGGTTCTTGGAGCTTGGGTTTGCGCTGCATCCTCGCTGCAAGACGCTTCCTGGCTGGTCGGCTCCTGTGCAAACATTCTGCCGTACTAATATATACAAGTCTGTAATTTGGATTCCAGACAAGATGGTACCGTGCACGTTCACTCTCTACAGAGAAGACCGCGCAAACTCTGGAAACAGTTGAGATAAAATCATTGAATTTTTTATTTTTTTTTGTACAGGATGCAAAATTTAGCAGGTTATTGGCGAAATAAATGACATAAATGATTATAGTGCACAGCATGTGTGTTAAACTCAACTCAACACATCTTTATATGAGGCCCGCGAGAACATCTTAAATCAAATAAGTCAAACGTGTGCATTTACCATAAACTACATTTCCGATCGTATTACACGCAGAGTGACGTCTTTAGATCGTAAGCGAATCCATACCGACGCCACTTCCAACATATTATCCCTAAATATCCGGGAGGTGGAAAAGTTGCTGCAGATGGAAGGCTGTTTCTAGAAAGATGGGAATGCATATGGAGTATTTTGGATTTCATACAACCAGAGCTATTTAACATGATGGAGTAGTTATATTTATTTTCCATTACATTCGGTTCCATCTATACAGTTACTGTGAAATGGAGGGCAGCCATGATGCTGACGTGGTAGAAATGAGTTTTTAGTCTCTAAATGACGTGTGAATGCTTGTAATATCGACCTGAACGAGTGACCTAGAGAACGACTTATCGCTTGTTCTCCTTCTAATGTTTTCCCGGACAAAAACAGAGCAGAGGAAACCGTCCCGAACGTCTCCTCGGCAAAAGAGACTTCCAGACGAGATCACGAGTAAAACAAAAGGCCTCATTCAAACAACAGACGCATAAAAAAACACCGGCCAAATATTGAGTTTCATCGAGCTTATAATTTAATGTTCCTGCTCAGGAATGCGGGGCATTCAGTGCGTTACACTTCCGCCACATGTTCCTGGAAGGGTTGCACAAACTTATTCTTCAAATAAACTTCCAAGTCTAGCGTCGGGGCTGCGCGATAACGCCACCGGAGCCCGGGCGGGATCGCCGAAGACACAAGAATGCGATTATTAGCGTCTTTGCTCTGTTGTCTCTATTTTTGAAGATATTTCCCCTCTCCTTGTCACGGCCAGATCCTTCTGTTTCCTCCAAACGTCAGGCCGGAGCAGAAGGAAAGTTGCAGAAGGTGTTGCGTAAGAGCCGGGTTTCGATAGGCGCAGCGAACGCGACACCTGAGATCTCATAATATCTCGGACTCCTGTTTGGGCTCGCCCTCCGTCGGCCTCCCACGCGCCTGTTGTTTTGCGGGTGTTTCCACAGTCGGCGCAGCTGTTTTCACTTTCCCCAGCCGCGCTTTCGGTTTCAGACGCGGCCTCCCATCGCGTCAAGCTCGGCTAGCGAGCTATCCAAGGACTCCGCCGTGCCATCAATGAGTCTTATCGCGATGAATTTGGCGCCGTTTGCTCGTTGCGCCGATAAAACCCCGGGCGCGTCGGAGCCCGGGCACCTCGTCAAGGTTGGCGGGAGGAAGCGGATCTTCCCGCGAGCGTTCGTTTGTCTTCTTGTGTTCCGAATGTGAATCGCATTCCAAACAGATCGCAACACGACCCGGGGAAGAGCGGTAGGCGACAAACCAAAACACGCCGTCTGAGGTGGGAGGACGTATCAGGGGGTTTGTTTTCGGAAGATACCGCCAGGCTTTTGTTTTGCGCCGGGTGAGAAACGGGAGCCGGACGGGTTTTTCGGTCAAAAAGATGCTGTTATGGCTAGCGCCCTGGGTTTTTGTGCGAAAGCGTCGGTCTCTGCGGCGTACAACGAGCTAGATCGGGGTCAGCGGGAAGCTCCAGAAGGTTTCCACGGCACCAGGACCGGCCAATAACCTGGCTTCTTGCTCAGATCGTTACGCGTCGGGCGGCGCGGCGGCATAGCGGTTAGCGCTTCACGGCAAGAAGGTCCCGGTCGGAATCAGGAGGCCCTTCAGAGGCGGGGGGGGGGGGGGGGGGTCTGTCCATATGATGGCGTGACGTATCTGCACGACGGATGAATGACGGGGTGAATGCAGGTTCCTCTCTGCAAAATAGAGAGAAAAGAGAAATGGAAGCAGGATAAGCGGTAAACATTATGAATGAATGAATGAATGAATGAATTGCCGTTACAGCGACATTTGCGGCTTGCTAAGCCGTCACTTTATGGCAGCACCCACCTTCATCATCTTCATCATCTTCATCTTTACACGACATATCATCGAGAGGGTGAATTAACTGTAGGTCTCTATGGCATGTGAATGACAGGGTGAATGTTTTCTTTCTTTATATTCAAGATAACCTAAGACGAGTTGGGGTCACATAGGGGTTCATACATAGACCCTTATGGTCTCTGTATGAAAGAGTGAATGGTTGCATGTCTTTAAATGACGTGTGAATGAAAGGGTGAATTATTTTTGTCGGTCTTTGCATCTCACATGTGAACGAGAGGGTGAATGATTGCATCTCTTTACATGATGTATGAATGAGAGGGTGAATGGTTTTCTTTCCTTACATGACTGAGATGGAAGGATTGCATTGCCCACATGGAGCACGAGTGAAAGAGTGAATGCTTGGATGTCTTTATATGACACGTGAATGAGTGGGGGAATTATTTTTGTCGGTCTTTATCGCTCGCATGTGAATGAGAGGGTGAATGGTGGCATGTCTCTAAATAATGCGTGAATGAGAGGGCGAACGGACACGTGTCCGTATGTCCATGTATACATGGGATTGTCCGAACCCCAGACGTCCGCAGGGTCGAACTCCAACCCCCGACCTCGACTGCACGATAAGCGGTGTGGAAAATGAATGAATGAATGAACGGTAATCAATCGAATCGGATTCGTGCAAAAAAAAAAAAAATCGAAATCCGTTCCCTTCTGGCCGAGCCTGGGCCGGCCACGTCTCCGACCGCGACATTTGAGTTGTTGTTTTTTTCCGTGACCGGATGTCAGTTAGCCTTTTAATCTCGAATCTCCCGCGAACTAAGAAGAGCCCCTTTGTTCGCGTCTCTCCAAATATCCCCCTCTGCTCCGCAACTGTTGTGTCTCCGGCCACTCGGCGCGTTATAAAAAGGGTATTCATAACTTACAGAATTGTGTGTCATGAAAGATCCCTTTGATGTGGAGGCCAAGCCGCCGACCTGGCCAATCAAACGTCTCCTCAGACGCCCTCATCCCGCCCGGTCCGCTCGCACGTAGGCGATGTTACGTCAGGACGTCCGATCAGCGCCTTGTTGACTCCGGAAAGGAGTCGGGATCGTCTTGCAGCTCCTCCCTTTTTCAAGATTTCATGGAAGCCGGTGTAACTCCAGAGCGACAGGAGGAGGAGGAAGAAGGGGTTGCGAGCTCTGCGTCTCAGACGGTCGATGTTTTGAAGGAAAAAAACATCTTGCGAAACGCGCCGCTCCGTTTCTGTTGGCCCCGCCTTTGTTTGTCATCTAAATCTGCTTACTAGCTTTGTCCCGAAAAGCTCCGCGTCGCTCTTTGTTTGCCAATCTTGATGAATTTAAACAGCCTGGCGTTGTGACGTCGTCTCCCGATCCTGCAGAAAATGATCAAATCGACACCCGCAGGGAGGGAAGGGGGGGGATTGTTTGTTTACCCGGCTTTCGGAAAAGGAAGCCGGACAGTTTATCCACGCCGTGCGATTCCGCGAGTCGCAGCAAAACACCACCCGGCTACGAGTTTCACGCTAAGCAAAGCGAGGCCCTGGTTAGGTGCGGGAGGCGCCTAACCGTGCGTTTCCTCCGTGCACGTGGTTGCAGGCCGATTGGCTGCCGGCCAGACCCGGAAGGAGGAACTCTCTCCCTTCCAGAGTGTGACAAACACGAAACGAGCCCGGAGGAATGTATTTTTCTTGGAAGGAGCGCGAGATTAGCACGTAGCCCTCCGAGCGCCGCCAGACAGCAGAACAATAGTGCAGGTAAAAAAAAAAAAACAACAAAGAGGAGAAGCGAGCGAGCCGCGACGCGCACGTTTCTGCACGAGCGTCGCTTCCAGGAGCCCCGAAGAATATCACGACTTATCCGTTTTTCCGAGAAACGAGCCGTCGCTCGCGGGATGAGCGTTCGTACCGACGTGGCCGGCCATCGTCGCGTCTTCACGGTTTTTGCAGATTTTTTTTCCATTTTGCGGCATCGATCGCGATCGAGCAGATGTCATTTCACTTTATTTTCTCTTTATTTAAATCCTGTTACATGTTGTCTGTTTTGCAACGTTAACCAAAGATATTCCTTGTAGTTGTAAAATTACTTGGTGGATAAAGTGATTCTGACACTCGAGGATACCGTAAAGATGTAAAAAAAAAAAAAGATTTTTAAAAGGAAAAATAAAAGTGACAAAATGGTAAAACAAAAAACAAACAAAAAAAAACAAACCAAAACAAAACAAAAAAATATATATATTTTATATAAAATATATATAATATATATAAAATATATAAAATATACATTAAAAAAAATATATACATACATACATAGATATGTATCTATACACAGATACACATATGAATAATAAAGTGGCATTGAATAAATCCAGTTAATTTCTTTACATCCTTTGTAATAATGTTAATAATAATAATAATTGTATATATTATTATTATTGTATTTTGTTTTATTATTTTTAGGTACATTTGTCTTATTTAAAAACGTGTAACAAAACTGAGGGCTGGGACGGATTATTAGTGTTTCAGTTCATTCATAGTGGGGAAACTGAATGTGTCATACAAGCAAGTTGAGTTATGAGTCAGTTTACTATTCTATTTTATTTAGTTATTTTTTCATTTTTATTTTATTTATGTATTTTTTTTATTTTGTTATTTTTAGGTACATTTTTCTTATTTAAAAACATGTAACAAAACTAAGGGCTGGGACAGATTATTTCCGTTCATTCATTATGGGGAAATCGAATATAACCTACAAGCAATTTGGGTTACGAGCGAGTTCATCTTGTAAGCGCAGGTGTCTCTGTCTTAGAGGTCGCGCTGCCAGTTACATGTCGAAACGACTGAATAATAACTTTCGTATTCATAAAGGAATAACTACGGTGGACTTGTGGCGAGTGGCGGCGGTCGGTCAAACTAGGGAACATGGAAACCCTGGAGTGCCAGGAGTGTCCCGGCTTAAAGACTTTTCTGTTGAGGCGAAAACGTGTGAAGGCCGACCGTTCTGCCTGAAGGAAAAAAGTCAAACCCTGTTCCCTATCACAGGTGAAATGCCTTCAATTCTCCGTAAATTTTCGAATGAATAAATTCAGGTTTGCAGCGGTTGGGAATCGTAGCTCGCCTTTGGGGCATTTTTCATTTGATTCGCTTGTAAAAAACAAAAAAAGAGCATTTAAAACGGCATCTAGTTGCTTCTATTTTTCCCGTCGGTTCCCGGTCAGATGGTTGTAGTGTTGCCTGGTCAACAGTGCCGGCGGTCGCATATCTTTGATTTAAAGCCAGAGGCCGCGGGCCGGCGTCCGTTTGAACACGGGCCACATTTGGCCCGCGGGCCGGACATTGGACTCTGAAATGTGAAGCCCATCCTTGTGCAAACAGAGCGTGACAGGGTTCCACATCTCTGGGCTCCAGGTAAGGAAAAGAGTCACAGTAAAAGCCTGGTGTGTGTTGATGCGGCTCGGTGAAGGTCGGCGGTTCAATTCGGACCCGGGTCCTGGTAAGCCAGGTCTCCACAAAATACAGGACCCTGAATTATCCAGATGTATGAATGACAGGGTGAATTGTTTTTTGTCTACATGAATGAGAGGGTGAATGGCCGATTTTAATTAAAACGGTTTTACTTTTGTTCCATCATTTTTTAAATTTAATTTTTAATTTGTCAAAATCTGTTTGTCGCTCATCATAAGCGACTGCACGTGACAATAAAATGATTTTTTTGTCATAAATACAAGAAGGACATTGAGGAAATTGCGGAAATCTAATTCAATTTTCTTTGCAGTTGTTTAATAATAATGAAATTTGAAAAGCCCCCCCCCCAATAAAAAATAAAAAAAAATTGCTATGTTAATTCATTTTAAATTTGAAAAGGGTTTGTGTGGCTCCCGGTCAGGGATTAAGAAAGTATAAATAACTAATCTAAGTACATCAATGATAGAATGAGAGGGTGAACGCTTTTCCTCTGCTTTCGAACATGGAGGTCGTAGATAAATCCTGCCCTGGACGGAGGAGGTTCCTGGGCGGAGGGAAGGAGGACACGTCTCTGCCAAGAGTACAAGCCGTTTCTTTTTCTTTTTCTAATGACATCCATCTTGCAAGATCACTTCCTGTTTAGCTTCTTCCTATTAAGTCACTCCCGGGCGTTTGTGTCTTTCGGCCGAGGAGATCGGCTTTTCTCCCCCCGTTACCTGCCTCTGATGCAAGTAAGATAAGATAAGATAGTAAGATAAGAAAAGATATACTTTATTAATCCCGATAGGGGAAATTCTTTTGTCACAGCAGCGTCAATAAATATGAGTGTAAATAGTCACAGCAAGACAGAATATACAGGACTGTCTCAGAAAATTAGAATATTGGGATAAAGTTCTTTATCTTCTGTAATGCAATTAAGAAAACAAAAATTACGTTTTCATGATATTCTAATATTTTGAGATAGGATTTTTGAGTTTTCTTAAGATGTAAGCCATAATTAGCGATATTAACATAAAAAAAAGGCTCGCAATATTTCAGTAGATTTGTAATGAATCCAGAATGTATGACATTTTTGTTTTTGTACAGAAGATAAAGAACTTTATCACAATAATCTATTTTTCTGAGACAGTCCTGAATGTGTGTGAATGAGAAGAACCCGAGAGGAACGCTGAGGCTACAGGGAGTGGAGATCAAGAAGGTGGAGGATTAGGGTCAACAGTCCAGAGTGTAGGAGAGAGTGGAGAAGAGGTGAAGAAACCGTTTCAAGACGACCAGCCAGAGGGAAAGGAAAGGTGGAGGAGATGGTGGTGAGATGAGCTGCAAACACTGACATTGACCAGAAGACAGGAGGTAGCAGAGATGAAGATGCTGAGGTTCTCTTTGGGAGCGACCAGGATGGAGAGGATCAGGAAGGAGTCCATCAGATAGATGTTTTGGAGAGAAGGTCAGACTGAGATGGTCGGGTCATGGACAGTGAATATGCTGGAACTGGAGGTCTGGAGGAAAACCAAAGAGAAGATGGATGGATCTCGTGAGAGAGGATATGAAGGTAGTTGGTGTGAGAGAGGAGGATCCAGAGAAGAGGCTGAGATGGAGGAGGTGGATCTGCTGTGGAGACCCTGAAGGGAAAAGACCAAAGGAAAAACAAAGACAATTAAAAGCAAAAGACGTAAACAAATAAATAGACAGTAGAGTGAAAAACCACAAGGTTAGACGACCAAAACAACAACAACTCTGCTGTCTTTCTGATCCTTGTGGGTCTCAAGCCGAACACATCCTGCCTAGTTTTGTTCATTTACTCTCGTCTTGTCATTGCTATCGTCACTATTATATTGTTGTTTAGTTCTGGTTGTGTATTATTCATCCTTATTGTTCCTTTATAATATCCTTTATATTCGAGGTCACGAGGTCACGAGGTCGCGAGGTCGGTTAGCGTTGCGTGGCGTCCGGCTTCACCGGCTTGTCGACCTCACCGGTCCGGGTTGTTCCTCCGCCACGCCACGGCGAAGACGAGTCTTTCCAAATGTAGTCTTTCCAAATGTTTCTTGAAACCCGCCGGCCGCCCGCCAACTAGTAAACATCAGGAAATGAGTCACCAAACTGCAGACACTGGTAACCAATCACGTAGCATTAGATATCACATTGACCAATACCGTGACATTTTCAGAGCGACGCCGTTTAATCCGCGGAGTCTCGTGCGCACGTTTCGTCGACGGCCGACGAAACCGTCCGACACCGACTCGAATCGAACCGGAGCGATTGGTCGCTGGAAGCGGGCACTTCGGCGGCGGCGGTTTATTTTTAAGCCTCGGACACGCGGCCGGAGACGGCGAGGACGTTGGCGGGCGTCACGTGCGGCTTCACAGAGGACGCATTCACGCCGCCGACCGACGGTTATTTTAATAACGTTAACGTTGAAACCGCGGGCGGTTCCGGGCCGAGACGCACGAGCTTCTGCCGGAACAAGAAGGGAAAGTACGAGGAGGACGGAGGCCGGCGTCGAGTGGAAACTTGTTTTTCTTTTTGCTTTGAAAAGTCAGTTGACTTTGAGATCATCTGGCGTGAAGACGTTTGAAGGGAAGCGGCTAAAATGCGTCTCCGCTCGCGAGGGCCCGTTCTCGCTCGTCGTCGCGGCGACCGGGCGGGGGATTTTAAGCACGACATCGAATGATGTTGAATTTTTTTGTTTCCAGAACTTTCTTTGACCTCCTGTACATAAAGCGTATGTACAGTACGTATGTACATAAAGCGTAAGACCCATCGCGTCGTCAATCATTAACACCTGATTAGCATCTTTAGCTTCGCTGTTCGGCGTCTGAATGGCAACAGCAGGATCTCCTTTTATGCGCCAATAAAAATTACATTTCGAAGAAACGACGAGATGAGACGAGTCGTAAATGGAGTCTAATCCCGTCGCCGTGACGACCGGCAGAACCTGTTTGACTTGAATGTGAGCCGAGATCCCTGGATCACCTGTGTCAACCAACACACCCTTCTATCTATCTATCTATCTATCTATCTATCTATCTATCTATCTATCTATCTATCTATCTATCTATCTATCTATCTATCTATCTATCTATCTATCTATTCATCCATCCATCCATCCATCCATCCATCCATCCATCTATCTATCCATCTCTGATCCCCTCCTGAGTCTCCTGTCAAACCCAGAAGGTGTTGTTGTCATTTTATTATTCTTTTAGTTGTATTATCAAACCTATTATACCATTCATATAAAGAATAATCACACAATTCTAACCATAATAATTGTTTTTATAAACAACAGTCAACAAGAGCTTCCGTCATCTATCTAACAATAATAATAATAACAACAACAACAATAATAATAATAATGATAACAATAACAATAACGACAACAACAGCAACAATAATAATAATACTGATACTAATGATAATAATGATAATAATAATAATAACGACAACAACAACAGCAACAATAACAACAATAATAATAATAATAATAATAATAATTATTACAATAATAATAATGATGACAATAATAATAACGACAACAACAGCAACAACAACAACAATAATAATAATAATTATTATTATAATAGTAATAATGATAAAAATAATAATAACGACAACAACAACAGCAACGACAACAACAACAATAATAATAATACTAATAATAATAATAATGATAATAATGATAACAATAATAATAACGACAACAACAACAGCAACAACAACAACAATAATAATAATAATAATTATTATAATAATAATAATGATAAAAATAATAATAACGACAACAACAACAGCAACAACAACAACAACAATAATAATAATACTAATAATAATAATAATGATAATAATAATAATGCTGATGCTGATGCACAGGAGGCCGTCTCGGACCGTGAAAGCCTCCCTCGGAGGGACGGCTCACGCGAGACGTTCTGGCGCTGAAGTCGGCCTGAGAAGGTTTGGACGAGCAAGACGTTGCTGAGGCCGGAGCTGCAGGGAGGAGGACCAGAGGAAGAGCAGAGGGGAGGGCGAGAAGAAAGGGAGAGGGTCGGACGGTCCGTGACCACCTCGAAGGGCGAGCGCTCGGGATGGCATCTCTTCTTTTTGAGCGAAACGCGCAGCGAAACTCAAGGGAGTCACGCAGACGAGCAGGGAAACATTATTCACACACACCGCATTCTTGATTTTCAACGCCGCTTCTCATTGGCCGCGCCGTTTGCGCCTCCTAAGATGACAGCAGAAAGAGCGGCTATTTTTGCCTCTCCGTGCACGACAACCATCAGCAACCCCATTGTTTCTATCTTTCTGCTTTTCTTTCTCACATCCTTATTCCCGGCACATTTACCAAACTATCCAGTTTCACACATCCAACAAACAGATCCTATCAGTGTGTGTGTGTGTGTGTGTGTGTGTGTGTGGGGTTTAATCGTCTCGTCCTCGTCTGATGTCCCTCGGGAGGAAGGGCTGTTCTGGATCCTGACGTCAGTTTTTATGGGTAAGTAAACAAAGACTAATCGAGGGAAGAGCTCCATGTAAACACAGAGAAAACGTGGGCTGAGGTCAAGAATGAAGATTTGAGAAAACACCACCATCCAGAGAAGGAGAAAGAGCGGCGATTTAATATCGATTTAAAGCGATTTATCGCTCTCTTTCCCGGCTATCACAAACAGAAGTAAGGAATGATAAAGATTCCCCTTCCCCGGTTGCTAATTTTTCAAAAAGCGGCGGCGGCGCTCCTCCTCGCCATCCTCCGGTGGAAAAGTACGGCTGCTATAAACTCGTCTTCTTGTTCTTCTTCCTCTTCCTCCCCCGTGTCCCTGCCAGCGCTTTCCCACAGACCTATATACGGCAGCAACGAGAGGCAGGTTCGGAATCGGAAAGTTACTGCTCGGAGCTCGAGGGTCTTGCGAGAATAAATTCCACGCTTGGAATGCACGCCGCCGGCGCGCACGGCCGCTCGGGCCCTTGAGCAAGACATTTTATTTTTTTCTCCACGCGTCCTCCGTTCACGACGTTCCCCGACGTCGCCCGTAAATCTGTGAGGAAAGTCTCGTTGTACGCTGTTACGCTTTTTTCGGAATCGCTTTATTTGTCCCCCCTTGAGCGCCAAGTGGAGGGGCTAGCATAGCAACATAGCTAGAATATAACACATAAATAAAAGTAGAATTAGATCAAATTAAAAACAGAAAAAATGATCAATAGAGCGTCTGTTGATAAACTGCACGTCTTTGTTCGAGGAAAGACGTCTCCGGAAGGGAAATAGAAACCGGTCACGGGCGGTGGCTAAGTGTTAGCCGCCGTGTTAGCGTAGCTGTGTGACGGCGTGATGTTCCGACTTACGCCGAAATGAAATTCCGAGGACCGGCTTCTCTATTTAAGGCCGCTAACGGTGCTCCGACACGTTCCTGGCATGTCGGGATCGGGATTCTTGTAGAATTACAAAACGGCCCAAATTATTATTTGTTATTATTTGTCTGCATGGGATTTATTAGCCGCCGTCGTCTCCAGATGTTTGTGCAAAAGGCCCAGCGGGATCGCTTCACCTGCGAGGATTCAACGCGTCACAAGCTACTCATCCGGCCGCTGGAGAAACAAACATCAACCAATATGATCCATCACCCCTTCAGAAGTATATTTTTGTGTTTCTGATGGATTGATCGAGTGGTTGATTGTATCTCCAGATCCGCGGTTCACAACCGGTTTAATATTAACATAATAGTTTCACAGACTGGCCTTTAAGGTGTGACGGATAAATCCGCTAAAATACCACAGCCTGGATGTGAATGAATGAAATATGACATTACATTACATAACATTTGGCAGACGCTTTTATCCAAAGCGACTTACAATAGAGGACATAAGGACTGCAAATAACACTTGCAAATACAAGATGCATAGGAAATATACAGAACAGTAAGCTTGGGTTAGTGAGGTTTTTTTTGTTTTTTTGACAAGACATACACAAACGTACACACACACACACACACACTGCATAGCCTAACTTGTTGCCTAACCTGATCTGGGGCATCAGCGCAGTAAAAAGTCCTGAAAGAGAAAAGTTTTTACCTGTTTCTTGAAGGTTGAGAGAGATGATGCTAGTCTTGTTGCTTCTGGAAGTTTGTTCCACCACTGAGGTAGTAGAACTGAGGACAGTTTTGCCTGAGATCGCTTAGAGCGAGCAGAAGGTACTGGAAAATGTAATGCAAAGGGAAATATTCTGATGAAATACTTTGTGCTTAACATCGTTGGATGTGCTGACAACAAAATCACACCAAAATGATCAGTGGAAATGAAATGTGTGAACCTACGGAAGTCTGGACTCCATATGAAAGTGTAAAAACACAGTTGTTTTTGAAAGCAGGGCGCTTGTTCTCCAAGCTGGAGAGCCGGCCTCTGCATGTCCTGCAGAGCGGGTTTGTTGCGTGGGAATCACCCTATTTTCGGCGTCTCCTGGTATTATCTGTTAAATGCGGCTTTTTTTGTTCTCGGTGGTCATCGGCTCTTTTTCTGCCTTCTCGCTGAGCCTTTTCCCTTTTGCAAAGAAACTCTCCGAATATCTGTTTTTCACTCGTTTTGCCGCCTCTCGGGTTTGATATTTACGTGACCGAGACGAGCATCTTGTCGAGAGAGAGATCGGACGGTCATTTTTAAAAATAAAATTGTTCAGACTCTGATGACGGGGTGAAGGCTTGTTTCCATCTGGAAAATAGTGAGAAATGACAATGAGGTTTTGGTTTTTGAATGAGCATGAATGGCTTTAAGCCTCAATAAGGTGTGTAACTATAGTCCTGACAGGGTGAAAGGTCGTGTCCATCTATAATATAGAGAGAAATGACAAACGGTTTGTTTTTTTAATGACGTGAACGGTTTTATGTCTCAATATGAGGTGAATGACGGGGCGAATGGCTGCTTCCATCCATAATATAGATCAGGATGGGCAATTATTTTGGCTTGTGGGTCACATTTCTTATTTCATTTTTATGCGCGGGCCGGCTAGGTATCATTTAATTGAAAAAAAGGAAATTGATATTTTTTGGCATTTTATTCAACTGTAAAAGGATTCATTCATTCATTCATTCATTCATTCAAACCTTTATTTATACTTGTAAGACCACTGAGGTCTCCCTCATTTTCAGGGTCGACAAGTTTACAAGCAAAGCAGAGCACAGCACAACAATAGAATGAGATCAAATTAAAAAACAGTAGATAAACTCAAAACAGGTGAAAATGACATTAAATTAAAGACAGTACGGAAGCAGTAGATAAAACTCAAAACGAGTAAAAAATGAGATCAAATTAAAAAGTACAAGGGGTGGATGATGAAAACTGATTAATGATATAAATGTAGCGGCATCATTTTGTATGTAATCACCCATCCAAAATTAAAGAAAAGAAAAAAAATAAGGAGTTTTTAAATTCAATATTGAAAATACTTATTAAAATATTCAATTAAAATAGCTTGGCGGGCCGGATAAAAAAAGCAAAAATGGGCCGTAAAATACGCGGGTTTGCTTCAGAGAGGAATGACAAACAAGAAAGTGAACAATTTTGTTTTTTTGAATGTTTTTATGTCTCCAAATGTGGTGAATTAGCGTCTGAATTAGCGTCTGAATGGGCTGAGAGGCTGAAAGCTTCGTCGCCGGCTTCCCTGAAAACCCGACCTGCACTTTACTGAAATGTTTCACGCGTTTGTGCGTTTTCTGCCACCGAACCGTCTGCACATTCGCGTCCGCAACCTCTCCGTGCACATATTTCCCCCCGAGCGAGGAGCCAGTGGATGTGTGTTTTTGCGGTGTGTTGCTACTGGGCCCGTGTGGGTTGAAGCGTCCTGAGTCATGACACCGTCTTCACGCTCACGTGCGCTGGGTTTTCACGGTGGCCTCATATCACCGCCGGCCCTGCCAAGTTTACAGCGTCGACGTGAAGTTCAACAGGGAAGTATCAGGTGTGCAGATATTTATTGCGCTCCCGTCACGTGCGGGAGATGGGTGTTCCTCGGAGCAGATAAACAAGTTGTTTTCTGATTTTCTTATTCGAACCGTCTCGAGCCCGAGCTGCCGTTAAATGCAAAAATCCTAAAATGACACTGGCGTTTTTCCGTTCGCTCAGAGAGAGGCTACAATCTCGGCATTAAGGGCCGTAAAATCAACCGGTGCCAGATAAGGAAGGACGGGGTTTTTAATGACGGTATCTTCCTTCGGTGTCCTCAAGTCAGATTTTCATTTTTAATGAAAGCAAAAACACTTTTGCTTTCCAACCTGACCCACTTTCAGACGGATTCAGCTGCACAGGAAGACAAAAACCTGTTTGCTGTACATTATGTTCTGTTTTGAAACCGCAGCTTGTCAAACTTAGAGGAAGTATCCCCACACACACACACACACACACACACACGCACACACACGCACGCACGTATGCCTGCACAAGCACACCACATTACCGTGGCCATTTAAATCAGATGTCATGAGGGGGTGAAGACAGACAGGATTTAGATTTCTATCTTCTCCGCACCCGTGTGGTTTGTTTTGCCCGCAGTTAAGTTTTACCTGATCCACCCCGACCTCCACGTTTTGTTTTATAAAATGAGCTCAAACCATCCCGGATAATAGTTTTAGAATTTTTTTAGAATTTGTATTTAATTTTTAGAATTTGTATTTAATTTTTTAGAATTTTTTAGAATTTACATTTAATTTTTTAGAATTTTTCAGAATTTGTATTTAATTTTTCATGGTTTTTTTCACTTTGCTGCCTGGTTTCTCCACTGCAATTTTTTCGGTAAAAACAAAAAAAAAATCAGTCTGGATAGGCCTGAGCCAATGACCGCTGTTTTCTTCTGGGCAGAAGCTGCAGCGCCGAGACTCCCGTCGCAATCAGGTGTTTTTCTTTCAATCCGACAACCCGACTTTCCTGTCTGCGGATTTCAATCGGCTTCGTAAACATACGGCGTCGGATCCGCTGACATGTAACTGACTTTCAGATCTTGATGACGCCGGATCGCAGGTGTTTGTCCGATGCACACCTTTTGTTGCACGCCGAGACCTTCGCCATTTGCACAGTTAAGCCAATAATGTGCGTTCATCCTTCAGAATGAAAAGGATCGAGCTCGACGTTCGTCGCAGCTGTTGGTCGATGACGGGTCCTGATGGAGCCCGGATGATTCGGCGCAAGACAACCGGCCTGGAATCAATCCAAACTACGGGGATTAGAAGGCTGTTCGTTCGGAGGTTAAGATAAGATAAGATAAACTTTATTGATCCTCAGAGGGCGAATTCCTTCGTCACAGCAGCGCAACAGTTATAATGTCAAAAATGAGAAAACATAACATAAATATGAGTAGAGACATTAGAAGATAGCAAGACATCCACAAATAAATAGACGGCAGGGAGAACAGCAACATTTTTAATTTTTAATGACTGATTTTTATTTATTATTATTTTTTTTTAATTTAATAAATTTGATTTCTATTTTTTAATTACTGGACTTTTTAATTTTTAATTATTCAAATTTTTTTTTTTTTTTTTAAATTGAGTAAATTTTATTTTTAATTTTCAATTACTGGACTTTTTAATTCCTCTTCCTTCAGCCGAAGGGAATATTCAAATCTTTGTACTTTTTAAGACCTTAAAACACTTGATAGCCTTAACTTTGACACTTTATATTTTATTGTATTCCTTTCTCTCCCTCCTTCCTACTATTATCTATTATTGTTTTGTTTTACTTGAAACTCTGGCACAACGATTTCCTTCGGGATAAATAAAGTTGTTCTTATCTTATCTTATCTTAACATCAGGGAAAATAACGGAAAGGTTGCGATAGATGCGGCGTTCGTAACGTAGCGGGCGGCGCTACGTTTGAAAGAGAACGTTTCGGGAGGGAAGCGCAATCTCGGAGATTGTTCGTATCAGCGGTAAATAGAAAAAGCGCAGAGTTCGGCGCTTGTGAGTCACCCAAATATAGAGTTCACACTCACACGCCTTGATTTCTTTATCCAAGTACGGTATCGGAGCGTCGTACGGCGGTAAGCGCTCGCCGCTCCGAAGACTTCTGGCCTCGTCATCGGCTTCACCTCGGGCGGGTTTCTGAAGCGCGTCGTTTCCAGATGCACTTGACGATTCGACTCCGTGACGGTCCGACCGCTAGTCACCGTTGGTAACGTGGAGATGAGACGAGCCGCTCGTCGCCATGGAGGATCTCTAGATCCCATCCAACATTGACGCCAAGAGTCTGAAAGACCTGTCGATTCCCGACGCGCCCAGAAGACAGAGCGCGCAGGTTTTGGACCGAGCTTTGACCGGGCTCAGATAACGGCGGCGAGAGTTCAGGTTGCCTTCCCGATAGAGGTGTCGACTGCTCGGGCCGGTTTCTTTATTCACGTTCTCTTCGGGGATGTGGTCGGTGCTGACTGAGCTGCAGTTCCAGTAGAATGGGATGTCTGCTTGCGTTAGCTTCTTCTTGTCTTCTTCCCAATCTGACCCTTCTCTCTGCATCCTCTTCTCTCACGCCGACTAACTCCATGTCCAACTTCACTCCAACCAGCTTCTCCTTGGCCTTCCTTCAGACCCTCCTTCTATCCAGATCTTCACCCTCCTTCCTCTCAGTCTGATCTTATCTCCGATAGAGATGGATTCATTCCCGATCCTCTCTGTCCTCGTCGCTCCCAAGGAGAACCTCAACATCTTGGTCTCTGCTGCCTCCAACGCCATTGTTTCCAAACCCCACAGCATCGCAGCGCAGCATCGTATCTCCAGCTCTTCTCCACCCTCTTCTTACGATCCTCCGCCTTCTTTATCTCCACTCCCCGCGAGCTCACCGTTCCACTTTTCCTCCACCCGCTTTCCCTACAAATCACAATGTCGTCTGCAAACATCCTGATCCATTTTTGCCGATGAGCTACGTACGGGGGCTAAATCATTACTGAGAGGCTGTTTTTTATTGAATAAAACTCCAGCCGCTCCCGGATCTACGATACCGACGCCCCACGTTTCGATTTGGATTTCGAAATCACGACTTTCCCTCGGCTGAACGGCGACGTGACAAAAAACCGAACCCGAAGACAACCCGCGACTGAATTTCGACGTAAGGAGCTGAATGAAGAAACCGCCGTCTCGCCGGGCAAATGTTGGGCCGAGGAGCGATTTTGGATGCGGCCGGTATACTTTCAAATGTCAACCTTGGCGAAAGATCAGACATAAAAACAGCCTTTAGGCCAATTCGCCGCCCGAGTCACACGAGCAGAATGAAAACCCAAGAAAGCATTCGGCCTTTGCCAGTAAGTCATTTCAGCCGTCTTTTGAGAAGTCAGAGAATATATCAGCGGCTGTTTGTTTTCGACTCCTTCTTTGGAGACGTACATTTAGCAGGTAGCCGGAGGTCCGTTGGGTGATTGATGCCTGTTCTGACCTCAAAGGGATCCCGAGGAGCTTTTCCAAGAAAGACGTATGGAGTTACGTGGAAAACCTTAAATTCAAAACAGAGCATGGAGATGTATGTTTTTTCATCACGCCGGCTCCACATCCAGACCGAAATACCTCAAAATACACTCTGAAATACCTCCGTTGTTTTTTTTTTACATTTTATTTGTTCATTTTTTTTACCCTATTTGGTGTCACTCCACTCGCATCATGTTTATTTTGGTAATTTTTATTGTCATTGTTTATGTTCTTATCCTTGTTGCTGTTGTTTTGGTTGTCCATTCTCACCCTTGCCTTGTCTATTCTCAGTCTTCTTCTTGTTCACGCTGTTTATTTGTGAAAGTCTTTTGCTATCTTTTCATTGTCTCACATTCTTACCCATAGTTATACTCATATTTATTGATACCGTCATTGTCGCGCCGCGGTGACGAAAGAATACTCCCTATGGTGATCAATAAAGTATATTTTATGCCATCTTATCTTAAATCTGGTGGATGTGGTACCAAGAAGGTGTCGCGGTTGAATTCCGATCGAAGGCGTCTCTGTTTGGAGTCTGTTAAGGATTCTGACGGGGTCTTGAAACATCCCAAACCATGCAGGAGGTTCACTGGAGACCCCAAATTGCCCAAATTGTCCGTACGCCTCCATTTGACACCCGAACGGCCGGGTGATGACACTCCCGGCACATTAAGGCAAACAAACCACTAACTCTGTCATTCAAAGGTCAAATAAAGACGTTCAAGTGTCAAATAGAGGCCGTTAACCAAGATCCCGGTCGACCCGACCAACCCAACTTTTCCAACCACAGGAGGTTGCGGTCCATCAGGACCAAAACCACCAGCCACAAAAAACATTTCTTCCCATCGGCAGCCTGCCTTATAATAAAAATAATAATAATAATAATGATGCTTGACAGTGTACCAACCCCTCTGCCTTGCACTGCTTCGCACAACCGACCACGATCGCCCTGATCTGACTTATTTTGCCGTAGTTGCACATGAACTTCTCCCCGAATGTTAACCCAAAGCGACCGAAGCGAATTCCTCGTCGCTGGGAAAGACTCGGCGAATAAAGCGATTCCGATTCGGCGTCGAGGACGAGTATTCAAGGCGACCGATCCACAGATGATGACCCGCGTTGGTGTCTTGAAGGCCTCGCCGGTGCCGCTTATCGACCTCGGACCTTTCCTCGCCCGCACGAAGCTCGGAAAAAAGAAACAGAAAACAGAGTGCATCTACGCACGACTCTTTTGAGAACATGATTCATTTCCCTCTTCCTCTCGGAAGCCGCCCCGTCGCTCTCCTTTCCCGACTGGTGGCGGCTGGACGCGAGTTTGCCTCGTGACCAGAACCCGTCGGACCTCCATCGCCTTCTTCCCCTTCCCAAACCCCTCGCCCTCCTCCCACAGGATCTCAGCAAACTGCTACTTCAGAGGAAGTCCTGTTGGTTCCCTGTCAGAGGCCAAAAAACAGGCAGTGTGTGTGTGTGTGTGTGTGTGTGTGTGTGTTGAATCCACATCTTTCACTGTCTCTCCATTTACGTCTCCATCCTCTGGGCTCCTTCCCCTCCATGTTTGTTTTTCAGCAAAGGGAAAGGCGAAACCGTTTTCGAGCGTTTTCTTTTTTTTTCCGCTCAGACTTTCAGAGCCCAGGTGGCGGCGGAGAACCTTCCTGGAAAACATCAGGTGAACGGTGGGAGTGGTTTTTTTTTTTTTTTTTCTAGGACGTCCCGGCTCTCGAGGCCCCGTCACGGTCTGAGGTTTTTATCTTTGTAAACCGGTCGGACGGCTTCTCGGCCGTCAGACCGTCGGCAGTACATTCTTTTCCGCTGACTCGGCCCGGGTCGCAGTCGCTGCGGCTTGTTTTTCACCTCGCTGTCGTGACGGGGACTTTTTTTCGTCGTCGTTTTTTTTACAGGTTGTCATCTTTCCGAAAGGTACGACACCCGGCGCTTGAACCCCAGATTGCAAACAATTGAGGCGCTCCGGTTTCTTCAGTTATCCAGCGAGCGAATGGTTGTATATCTGCGTATGACAAGTGAATGAATACTTTTTCCGCTTGATATAGTGTCTGGATGAGAGGGTTAATAGTTGTACGTCTCTATGTGACGTGAACGGGTGCTTTAAACCAGAAATGTCACATTTCAGCCACCCAGCAGAAAGTGGACAGTGCAAGAAAAGGGATCAAAAATAGAAAAACCTGAGAATAAACAATAATCGGTGTTAATATGCACTGCTGCAAACATAAAGGGAACAGTAAAATAACACAGCCTAGACGTGAATGACTGAAATATTCTCATGAAATACTTTGTTGTTTACGGCGTTGAACGTGCCGACAACAAAATCCCAACGAAATGACGAGTGGAAATGAAATGTGCGAACCCGTTAAAACACACTCCGGGCTGATCCAACATTGATGCCGTCTTTGATTCTATCTGATAATGTCTTGTTTGATTTCATAAAGTGAAAGCGTTATTGAACTTGGAGTTACATTGCGTTGTTTAAGAGTTCCCTTTTATTTTTTGGAGCGGTATATATACACAGGTAGACTTTGTATTAACAAGTTGCACAAGCAATATAAGACCATATAAACAGTATAAACATGAAAGGCTGCAGTTAGCAGTAAACAACAGCCATACTTGCAGTGGTAGCAGCTCAGAGTCGCACCGACGGCAGCCGTGTCAAACTGAAGCACATGGAAAGCTAACAGTAAAAAGTGGAACTAAATGTAATGTCAAATAAATGGAACTATCCCCTAATCATAAATAACTCTGAATTTATCACTCATTAAAATCCAAAATGTTACGTACGCATTCGCTCAGACGTTGTTCCAAAGCTAGCTTTCACCGCTGCAGCGCATCGGTGAACACGTTCTGCTGCCATCGGAGTTTGGCTTTTAATTCTTGGACGATTTGTTTTTCTGGAAGGCTAACTTTAGCATACTTAGCTCCGTGTTTGGACACAGATTGGACTCTTTGATGACCGACGCCGCCTCAGACATACCGCTTTTTCTCCTTGAAGCACAAACAGGTATCGGCCTCCCCATCTTTCTGGAAACAGCCTTCCATCGGCAGATACTTTTCTCTTCCTGGACATTTAGGGATCATTTGGATTTCTCAGTTCCACTTGTTGAAAGTGATATGGATAGTGAATGGTTGTATCTGCTCCGGGGGTCGCCAACCCCTGGTACGGCATTTTATTTTAGTTCGTTCATTTTTAAAATGTCAGTTTAATCGCGACGATGATGGCGATCTTGGAACATCTAAATAAAACGTGTTCACATATTTTTGTCGCTGTTAATAAGCAATTGCACGTGCCAGTAAAAGGACGACGGCACACAAACAGAGGACGGTGTTTTTAGTTTGCTGCCGCTGGATCATTCAAATCCGTTTTTTTTTTCCCATGAATACAAAAAGGACTCAAACAGACATTGAGTATTTTGCTTCAAAGTAACCTTCAACCAAATGTCTTTTTTTTTCAGGGTTGAAAATATTTTGTCATTTCATTTTCTCTGCAGTTGTTGGTTGATTTAAACAAAATGCAACACATATTTTGTTCATACATAGCATAAAGGCAAAAAAAAAAATATATATTGAAAAGGATTGTGCGGCTCCCGGTGTTTTGTTTACTGTGGGGAAAGCAAGGCTTTCTGTACGAGTGTGAACGAGAGGGTGAACGGTTGCACGTCTCCAATGAGCGCCCTGTATGTGGCCCTGTGATTGGCTTAGAGCCTCCCTCTTGCCCAATGACAGCTGGGATTGGCTGCAGCGCCCCAAACACCCTGAATGCAGGACGAGCGATATGAATGGATCACACGGATTGATGCAATAGTTTATAAACCAAATACTAGTTCATTAACCGTCTTTTGACCACCTGGCGGCGGTTTAACTCCTCCCGTCTGCATGCCGAAGTTTACTTGTGCAAAGACGTCCCAATGGGCTGGTTAGCGCCGCGCAGAGTGTGTGAACGGGTGAAAGCTATCCGGTCTAAAGCGGCGTGTAAGTGGAGACCATTTACCATCCGTGAGGCGAAAGAGTTAGCGTACCGGCTAAGGCGCTCAGAGATACGGAAGACGTTTTTCGGACGAATCTGAAGCACGGATCCAAATTCGTACTTGAATCTCATTGTTCTGCAGGCAAAGGTTAAACGCTCCCGCTTTCAAAGTGCTTTACCTCGGATCGCGTTCGGCGCCAGAACCCGCCGCGCGAGGCGCTAACCAGACCGTCGCTATTACTGTCTCGGGGTTACGTCACGAGCGCACATTTCCTCGACGTAGAAAATGACCGCTCTCAGAGCAAACATGTCATTTGGAGTTTGGAGTCCGCCGAGCATCTGGTACAAATTGTAGCGGTAGATTTAGCCGGTCGGGCTTTTCGGCGCTGAAGAGAGGGAGCGCGGCGGGGAGTCATCTGGGGAAACAGAACTGGGAAAACAAACTAAGACCCTTAACATTTACCCACCGGAGCCCCGCGGGAGGCGGCTGCAGGTCCCTGTCCTCCCGGCTGCTGCGGCGGCCAAGAGCCCGGCAGCGGAGCTGGAATGTCACTCAGCTGATCTAATCCCATGTTTATGTCACATAAACACATGACACTGGGAAAATGACCAGCGCTATGGATACTAACACTCTCCAGACGCTGTGTAAACATCACTGCTTCTTTTCAGACGGGGAAAAAAAAAAAGCTTTTTAAATAAAGACGGAACGGAAGAACAACGAAACTTTTGAGATACCGAGAGAAAGAATTGCACAACGGGTCGTGTCCGCAAGTGACGTAGCGGTTAGCGCTGCGGCCTCACGCCAGGAAGGTCGCCGCTCGGATTCCGACGGCGCGTTCTCCTCGTGTCTGCGTCAGGTTCTCCGGGTTCCTCCCATGAGGTTCACTAAATGCACGGATGAAAGCGTGAATGGTTTCTATGTGACGTGTGAATTAGAGAATGAATGGTTTCGTGTCCCTCTTTGGCAGGTGAATGAGCGACTGGATGGTTGTACGTGACCATCTGTGGCCTTGTGATGGACCGGCCTCTCGTGCACTGATAGCCAGGCTAGGCTGAGTGCAGGATAAGCGGCACAGAGGATAAATTCCTCAATCTTTCGCCATCGCGCGGATGCTCGGCTTCATTTTTATCCTCTGTTGCAGCGTGAAATTCAGTTCTCCGTCGACGCCGAGCCGTCAAATAAACTTTTCGCTTAGAAACGCCTCTATCATTAGCGGCGGCTCGGCTGTTTTCGTTTTACCCCGCCGTCGACCGAGAGCGTTTTCAACGTTATGTAAGCATTGCGTGTCTCCCGACTGCACCGCGCCCATTTTCTTGTCCGTCAAATGTACAGAAACGTTTACGGTACCCAAAAACTTTGCGACCGTGAGGGATTGTGTAAGAGGCCTGCGGCCTCGGTGGTCACGCAACGCCGTAACCCGAGAACATACTGAAGTCACAGAAGGGTGTGGGAGGAAGACCAATATAAAACAGACGGAGGAGAAGGAGGCCTCATGCTATCCTGTCCACACTCTGCTATGCTAGCTGAAGCGTTAGCGCCCTCGTGTTGGTTTGTCGTTCGCGTTTACGACGCCGTGGGTTCGGTACCGGCTCCGACGAGGGGGAGGACGGGCGGGAGGCTCGACCCGCTGACAGGTGGATCGGCTTTGCGAATACCCTGCTAACAAAGCCCTCCGCGTAAGCCGTTTTCATCAGGGATGTATTAGGTCTTATGGAAAGTCAACATGCTGGGCATGCAAGGGGCTTCCTGGCCGCGGATGGAGGCATTCATCACGGCTCTTTGACAGCGGCGCTAACAATATCAGCAAAATAACAGATAGGAAGATCATCGCCCGCATTTTAGCTCTAGATCTGATTGAAAATGGTTTTTCATCTCTCAGGGTTTTGGTTTCTAGGACTCAAATGAAGAGGAGAATTTCACCACATGTTATATTTTTTGATACTTAGAACACAGGAAGTGTTTGGTCCAATGGGAAGCCTAGATTACACAGATGAGAGAGTGAATGCTTGAATGTAAATGGATGAATGTCTCCACGTGATTGGCTGGCCACCGGTCCAGGATGAGCCCCCCCACCAATGAATGAATGATTGCATTTTAACGGTGTATTTCAAATGTCATGCGTGTTTTAATGGCACTGTGGCATTCATGCATTCACACGTATATCTATTATTTCGGAGTGTGTCACATCAAGAACGTTTCTGTAGTTTTTGTCTCACTGTGTGTGTGTGTGTGTGTGTGTATGAGGTTAGCAGATGTGAACCTCCAGCAGGCATGCTATGCTATTTTTATTCACACTCATAAAATCCAATGCATTTTGCAATTTAGGAAAATATTTAACAATATTTGTGCATTTATGAGCTGGAGATTTCTAAAAACAACAACAACAATAACTCAGGCTCAACACACAGGAATACAGCAGACTGTTTTTTTAAATACCTCCTGCTCACCCCTCCCACACACACACACACACACACACACACACACACAAATAGGCTTCCTCTGTGCAGCCCCAGCTGTGTTGAGGCTCCAGACGTTTAAATATAATAACACATGGAGGATGTGCGTTCCTGCGTGCCCCGTGTGTGCACGTCTTTGCCGCGGCCTGTTGAGTGTGTGTGCAGACAGGACGGTGCGAATATTAACGATAAACAGTCGAAGGCGACACGTGATCTTCTCGTCGAGGAATCACACGCACAGGGGCAGCGTGAAGTGGAAAAAAAAAAAGGGAACATTGGAAAAGAGGAGCATGTGAAGCGTGGAAAACACCGGAACAAAACAAATGTATATTTATTTCAAATAGCAATAGCAGTTCCACCTTGCAGTCCTTGCGGTTGCTTCGAACATAAACATCATGGCGTGTATGTGTGTTGCAGTGAGGTTTAAATGTTCTTGTGAATTGATTTTGCACACACACACACACACACACACACACACACACACACACACACGATTGCCTGCTCTGGAAAAAAAAAGGTCCGTGCAGAAAGTGCAACTTTGCAAAAGTACCCCACAACCCACGTCCCAGCGTCGGCCTCAACAACAAAAGAGAATTGAAACTAAAAACTTGGTGAGTGTGTGTGTGTGTGTGTATGTGTGTGTGTGTGTGTGACAGCTGGGAACATTTAACCCCGCCTCACGTCTGCTCTCATTGGCTCCGCTGTTGTCAAGCACATTTAATAAGAAAACAACTTTTGTCTGGTCCAATGAGGACGCGGCAGGAACCCCCAGCGCGGCGCGGCCCCTTATCTTGGGTGACATCACATGGCCCTTTAAACGGCAAAACTGCAGGCCTGCTTTGCACGAGACAGAACAAACACCAAACCACTGCAAACAAAAAAAAAAAGAAAAAAAAAAAAGAAAGTTTATCATTTTTGCACACGTCATTGCAGCCAACCGGTCCAACACACACCACAATACGCTGCCATTATGAGCTTCTCTGATGCTGTTTATGAAACAGAAACTTTTGTTTTGCTCCCTTTCTTTGTTATTTCTTCCTTATTTGTGTTGTTATATTTCCATTTCCTGTGTTCTCTCTTTTTATTTTCTGATTTTTTTGTCTCCCAGTTACTGAACATTAAGCTTCGACTCGAGTTTAAGACAAGAGCGGCGAAACCTCGGCGTCGTTTTAACCGTCTTAAATCAGGTTTTAAACGGAGATACGACACAAGAACAAGAAAAGTGAATTAACGCGCACAATGAGCGACACAAATATCTTTCAGGAAATTGTCTGCCGGTGTGCGATAGCCGATTCGTGCTCTGGTTTGGTGCGTTGTCGAAACTTGCAACAAAACAAAGGGAGGAAAAAAAAAAAAGAAACGACACGTGGATCTTTTCTCAGAATCAGAATTAGAATCAGAAACAATTTTATTTGTCCCCGAGGGGCAATAGGGGGCCTCATGGGGCCGCAGCATCAAAGTGTGAACACCGAAGAATAAAATAATTTTAAAAAAGAATTATATATCTATCTATACATATATATATATATATATAGATAGATAGATAGACATAGATATATATAGATATATATATATCTCTATATATAAATAATATATACATGAAATAAATAATATATATATATTATATGTACATATATAATATATATATATAAATATACATAATAATATATGCATATATATATATATATATATAAATTATGGTAGAGAATTTTGCAAATCAAAGAATAAGATTACTGTACAAAACTGTGCAAATCAAAGAATAAAAGTTTTAAAAAAGAATATTTATATATTTATTGACTTATTGAGTTAATTTAATTTTATGTATAAATTTATTTATTTATCTATTATCCATTTATTTATATATAAAATCAAGTACTGTACAGAATTGTGCAAGTTAAAGTAAGCTTGCTCGTCATTAATAAGAATAAGAATAAGAATAAGAATAAGAATAAGAATAAGAATAAGAATAAGAATAAGAATAAGAATAAGAATAACTTTATTTATCCCGAAGGAAATTGTTGTGTCAGAGTTTCAAGTAAAACATAACAATAATAAATAATAGTAGGAAACTGTATAAACAGTACAAAAAAAAAAGGGGGGGAGAATAAGAAAATAACTATAAAGTGTTTTAAGGTCTTAAGTGCAAAGATTTGAAGATTCCCTGCAGCTGAAGGAAGAGGAATTAAAAAGTCTGATATAACAATATATATATAATATAATAATTCTAATACATTTCTTGGGATCAAACATGGTGTTGCTGTTTTAAACGTATCTCCACTTTCCTGTTTAAGAAAGATAAAAAAAACAAAACAACTTGCAGCTTCTCACACAGACAGCATTTATGCGTCACCCCTTCCAAAAAGCGGTTTGACTCTTTAGCAGCCGACAGCAGAAAGAGGTGTTGTTCATCACAATAGAAAGTGCTGGCAATGTTTCACATCAAACATGTTTGCCAGAGGAGAAATCCAGGTGAAGGAGCAGACGGTTTGTTTACGGCCTTGCAGGGCGGAAAGTCTGGGCCGGGTCACCACTGGGTGAGAGGTGACGGCCAAATGGGTGACCGACCAGCAGGATTAATCCAGCCGCCTCTATTTGCCTGCACGGTTCCTGTTCCAACGGGCTATTTATATACATCTGTTCCAGATACAGACGGAATACTCGGAATTCGGCGTCATATCTTTTTTTTTTTTCCCCCCCTCTCCGCGGTTTTGGTGAAAAGATCGAAAGCGTATTCCGATTCCGACGGAACCGCATTGCCGGACCGGCTCGGGTTTCCAAAGAGGTGGTACCCCGTTTCCTCTCTGCCCGCAAAGGCACTTTGGAAATAGAAGGCCAGCGAGTGTGATTTGTAATCGCGCCAGCAGATTTTTAAGGAAGCCTGACAAAGTCACATGTGTGGCATTATATAATGTAACATCCGTGTCTCACATGCCGTGGCAGCACGGAGTGAAACCGGGACTTAAATATCTGTGAAATGTCATGCGAGCAGGGAACATATTTGTCGGTAGCGTCTGAACGCTCGCTAAATGTTCGAATGGAAAGCTAATGTTCTAGCATCAACCGGGTCGTTTTCAACGGCAGGCGTCCGAAGCGGCGACCGTGACCCCGATTAGTTCGAAAAAACAACGCGCTCGGACCAGACTTGATTGGCGGCAGGTCCCGTCACGTGACCGACCTTTCTTCAGATGTGGGTCTCCCAATTACGGTAACACCGTGGGACTCGCAAGAAAGCGTCTGCGAACGGCGCCGACAGCCGTGCGCTCCCGCAACACACTGATCTATTGTGATGCGTATCGGGCCCGGCGAGGGGAGAAAAGTGTTTCCTGTGTTTCTGGGCTCAGAGCATGTGATCAGCATGTGTGGCTCCACTGAAGGCAACCACCTCACACACTCTGCGCGCGGTGTGTATGTGTGTGTGTGTGTTTGTGAGTGTACACGTGTTTGTTGTTGTTGTTGATTATTATTAGTTTATTATTGTTACTGTTATTTATGATTATTATTATTGTTGCTGTTGTTGTTAGCATTAGTGATATGTGTTAATGTTATTTATTTTATAACATGTTACTTTATTATCATGTTTTACATTAGCTATATTTTCATTATTATTTTATATATTATTTATATTCACATTATTCACATATACTATTATCTATTATTATTAACATTGTTTAATATGTATATTACATTATTGTTAGGGTTAGGGTTAGGGTTAGGTCAGGTGTTTTTGTTTTGTATTGTATGTTTTTTTATATTTAATACGTAATATATAAAATATATTATATTTTTAATATTATATATTATTATTATTATTTCAAAAATGAAATATTATTGTCATAATTGTATTATTTTTTATTTATTAATTATTATAGCTGAATAATACTACTACTAATAATAATTCCATAAAAATATTATTATTATTTATATCATTGTTATGTCTATTCTTATTACTATTATTTTTATTCATATCAGTGTTATGTCTATTTAATTAGTATTATCATTATTATATCTATCATTATTACTATTATTGTAGTTGTTATCTCATGACCATCTCCTGCTGGCGTCAGGGTTGGGCTTCTGGCGGCGAGGCGGACCGATAGCCAGCGCACGTCCGTCCCCGGGTACCGCCGGTTGATGAACGCTAAATAGCCGCAGCTTTGAGTCTCAAAATACTGTTTTCATCCCCTAACCTTAACTCAGATACGATTTCAAATTCATGCGTATTTCCAGTGACCGGTCGGGACAGAAGCCTCGGCCACGGCCGTGAAAAAGAACTCTAAAAGCAGGACACGTCTTTTGGAATAACGGCGTCCAAACAGGGCGTTTTGGGGGCCGAGACGCTTCATTTGCTCACGGTAAAATACTTCCGCGTTATTCTATGAGCCCATGGAAAAAAATTAATGCAAAAATGCTTTTTCGACGGTGTCGGAATCTTGAAAAGAAGCGCGGGTACATTCTGGATTTTGCGATTTTAAAAAAAAAAAAGGTCTCTTTGGCCCACATGTGTTTTGGATTTCACGCGCCCCGACGTTAAAAACATGTTTGCTGACTTTCCAGGAAAGCTAAACGTTGCTTGAGCAAATACCTTAAATGTCAAGGGAATTAAACGTCGCGTGTATTTTTACAGCGCGGGCAGAGGCACTCATTTTGAGGAAGTCCTGTCAGTTTTTCCCCTTTTAAAAGAGACGGGTCCAAAAAAATAAAAGGGAAAAAAAAGTCGGGGAAAAGGCCGCGAAAGATGCGGACCATCTTGGCGTTTCTCCACCTGGTGGAAACGACCAGGGATGAATCGAAAGACATCATCATCATCATCACGCCATCATCGCCCTCCTCGGCGAAACGCCTTATCGTGCGTTTGAGGTTCGGACGTTTGCTCACCGGAAAACGACGTAAACACACGTTTTCACCGGCCGTTTCAGCACAATATCCTCAGCTTAACTGGGCTGTATCATTATTATTAAAGTATTATTATTTCATGATTCTATTTTGATGATTCTCCGGCGACGATAAGAGCATATTTTAGGTGGAGTATCAACGGATCGGCATTAGAAACAGGACATTCGGCCTGATAAGATTAGACGCGGCGGGTTTGTGTTTACGGTATTTTTAAGCGATAAGAGCCAGAACTCACTCAAAGTGGAATCGGATTCGCCTTTTTAGAAAAGCCGCGGAAAAAGGACGCGGCATCGAAGGTCAGACGTCGCGGCGCGACTCCGGACAATAGCGGGCTCTCGTAAGCGGCCTAATCCGAAAGTGTGTGTAAGCACATATGGGAGGAAGACGTAAGAGGAAGGAGGAGGCGGGGGTGATGGAGCTCCGGCACTGGCTCACGCCGGTTTGCGCTGCTTTTCGCTGGCCCATCCCCGCCGTGAGGTTGCGAGGTTAGTGGAGGGGCAAATGGATTTAGGGTGAGGGGGAGGGAGCGCTCTGTGTGTGTGTGTGTGTGTGTGTGTGTGTGTGTAATTTAGCAGCTCATCTGCCCTTTAATGCTCCGAGAGCCTTGGCAGCCGCGTGTCTACCATAATAGACATCAGCATGGTGGGATTTCATGCATCAACCCTCCCTGTGTGAAGTGGTGGATCTTCAAGTGGAGATGGGAGAGATCTATGTAAACACCGTCCGGCGTGCACGTACCCATGCAGACGGGGTGTATCAAAAAAAAAAATGGCGGCGCATGCTCGCGCCCACGTGCGTGCGTTGGGACGTTATTACATGCGTATAATACCCCCCCCCCCCCCGTTATCAACCCCCGCCTCCCACCAACAACTTTACTTTGGTCTGCAAAAACCCAAGTAAACAATCTTCATGTTTCGTTTGCAGGCACGTGCGCTTGTTGTGCCGGGCGGCGGCGAGGCGGGTCACATGCACGGCGCTCAGGCACTTTGATGGAAAGAGCGCAGATGAGCCGGAGGACGGTTCGGGGAGGAGGCGCGATGGTGTCTGACAGTTTGCAGAAAAGGAGAAACATCAACCCGTGATCTCTCATGCACTATAAGGATAAAATAACGTCTCGCCTGCCTCGAACTGAAGCGACATCACATTCAACATGACGTGGGTCCACCCTTTGCTGGTGGAACAGCTTCACCTCTTCTGGGAATGCCGTCCGCAAGGTTCAGGCAACTTTGGACCATTCTTCCAGAGGTCACACCCCGATGTTGGACCAGAAGGCCTGGATCTCAGTCTCTCATCTCAAAGGTGCTCCATGGGGTTGAGGTCAGGACTCTGTGCAGGACAGTGAAGTTCATCCACAGCAGATTCTGTCCTCCATGTCTTTATGGAGCTTGCTTTGTGCACTGGTGGATGGCCGGCTCCAAACTGCTGCCCCAACCTTGGGAGCATGGAATTGTCCAAAATATCTCGGTATGCTGAAGCTTTCAGAGTTCCTTCCAACTCGCTGGAACCTGAAAAACAACCCTCCACCAAACTTCCCACTTGGCACAATGCAGTCAGACAAGTAGCGTTCTCCTGGCGACCGCCAAACCCAGACCGGTCCATCAGATTGCAAGAAGTGCGATAGGTCACTCCGGGGAGGGCGTCTCCGGTGGATCCCACGCTTTGCGTTGCACTCGGTGATGTTTGGCTCGGATGCAGACGCTCGGCCGTGGAAACCCGTTCTACGAAGCTCTCTGCGCACTCTTCTTCAGCTCATCTGAAGGCCACGTGAAGTTTGGAGGTCTGCGGCCATTGACTCTGCAGAAAGTCGGCCTCCTCTCGGCACTACGTGTCCTGCCACTTGCTTGCCGGGTCGCCGTCGTTCACAAACGCTTCCATGTTCTTCCGATGCGTCCGACAGTTGACAGTGGAATATTTAGGAGCGACTGGATTGGAGGGAAAAATAACCATGGACTAGAACCCTGCTGCTAGCTTACTCCAGGAAATCCCTCGGTGACGTAGCATGCCAGAGCTCGTTTCTCACTGGTTCAGTCCATTTTTGGACACTTGACCGCAGTAGTTTTATAAAATGGCCAAGCACCCGCATCATATGAGCTCCTCAAAAAAGACTTCATTGAGGAAGGAGCTAAAGTAGTTGGAGGTTCACGCTTCCCGCTTCCCATCGCAAGATAAAAAAACACTCTCCTTCCTGAAAAGGTTCTAAGAACTCCAAAAAGTTGAGCTAAATATGGTCACATCTGGTTGTAAAAGCCAATGCCAAACTGGAGAGCGTCCATCCTGGATATAATAGCGCACACATATATGAACATACTTTATGGCTTTCTGGAATGGTAATGTCAGTGTAGTGGAATGCGACATATTGGCAAAGCGATTCTTGAAAAGTCACTTCGACCGCCGGCGGCAAAACACAGAGAAAACCCTTTCCTTCAAGTTTCCTCCCTCGGATGAAGCCAAAATCCAATTTAATGGACCGATCCTTACAGCCGAGGGAAAGGCTACGCTTTCAGAACATTTCAAACCTCTGGAGGAGTAAATAAAACGCAGCTGGAGTTATGCAATGGAAAAATTAAACGGTACCTCTTCACTTCGGTGCAGGTGGAACTGATTTTCAGTCGCGGCCTGAGTCGGATTAAACCGCGTTGAAGCCGTGCAGCATTTCGTCGGGCCGATTCTCAGTCAAACGGGAGCTTCCTTCCTGTTATGAATTAATCTGCATATCAATAACCATATCCGACCATATCTGTTGATGCACTATTGAACTGTAACGGCACGGCGTAAAATCATCAACTGTACTTTTCGACTCGTAAATGAGAGTCTGCGAACTCAACGGGCCACGTCTTAAAAAGTCTGATTGTCAAAATAAATATTTTGTTTGTGAAAATAAATGACCATAAAGTAGATTTCGCGCAGTTCACGCCGATCACGCTACCCGCGAAGCGACGGTATCCGGCTATTAGATCGCAGTGTATCCACGTTTTTATTTTACATAACGTTTGGTTCCATGAAGTTGCATTTATGCTGATGTGGCCCTTTGTGACAATGAGTCTGACACAAAAAGAATAAATAGATTAATTTCTAGAAAGGAAAAAGTGAAAAAGTACAAATGTGAAAAAAACATATAACCATAAGCTGTCTCGACTTTTCATGTCAGCGCTCAGTGTTTTCTCCACATAGTCGAGAATGTGCAGCTTGTCGTAAAAGAAAGGAAAGAACTTAAAGAAATGGCCTTCAAATAACTATTAAAGTAAAATCAGAGACTTTAATAGACTTTTGCTATTTTAGCCTTACGCTAAAAAGCGAAAACACGCATATCCAGTCGCCTGACGGATACGAAACTCTGACTCTGCACGACATTTATTGCGCTTATCCACGTTCCTGGTGCTCTATCTGTAAATTATGAACATAATATATTTATTCTCTCTGCTCCTGCTGCTCTTTTGCACTCCTGGTTCGATGCTAAACTGCATTTGGTGTCATGACACTACAGCTGAATGTAATCTAAAATGATCCAAACCGCTCTCGGGATTCGAGCCAGTTTAGATGTTTTACTGCCTTCAATATGATCGCGTGCGAGGCGAACGCGCCCGTTAGACCGGCTCGCCATCCCTTTACGGTCGGACGGCTAAAACACGGCACGTGCGCGATTTCAACGCATTCCATCTCAGCTGTGTTATCAAAAGAACTATATCCTCGCAGCCAGTCCGTACCGGGGCGAAAATGAAAAAAAAAAGGACGTTTGTTTATACCATTTCGGCCATCGGGTTGCAGCTGCATGTAATCTTACGAGGCAGCGTGGAGCGCTAGCCTCCCAAACTGCAGGGTACTGATTACCGCTTTGCAGGGAGAAAGACTCCTGGCAGAGTTCGGGGGGTAAATTCAGATCTCAAAAATACACGGTTTTATTATCCGCATCGCCGATGTACGTCGTCTGTAAACGTCCCCTTCGTGATTAAAACGTATTACATTTATTTGCTTAATTGGAAATTACTTTGCGACTGCGGAAAGCGTAACTAGGGGCTAGCCTAGCGCTGAATACAGGGTTTCTCAAAAAGGTTTTAAGCCTATTCTTAAACAGAGAGAGGGCGTCCACCTCCTGGACGGAGACCGGGAGATGGTTCTTCTGAAGAGGAGCTCGGAAACCGGACGCTCCCGCTCTGCTTTTAGAGACTCTCGGACGATTGTGAAAAGAGTCGTCGGTTGGTTTACGTCCGAGGAACGCTTCGAGAAAGACGAGTGTCTCGGTATATGCCCAGAAGATGCTGAGATGCTGAGAACGTGTGACCACTCACCGCCTGCTTGATGACCCGAGATCAAGAAGGAGAACCGTCATATTAATAGGTAGCTTCTGATCCCGAGTGAAAACAGGAGGCAGGGTGAGCCGGTCCTGGAAAACAAGTTCAGGACTTGGCAGCGTCCTGAGTCCAGGAATAGTGTCAGTTCTCATGATCCCCGTGACCGACGGCCAGCTCTGCCCTCGTTGCCCTCGTTGTTTATCAAGGGTTAGGAGACATTTCCCGCCAATTAAAGCCCAGACGAGTTTCCCCTACCATGAAAAAGGTTGTTTCCCCTCCGAAATCTAGCAAATCTACCAAACTGCTGTAATTGTGATTCTCCAGATGAAGCGTGAATGAAAGAGTGAATGGTTGAGAGACACCAGAGACCCCGAGAGCATGAACGCTATGGAGGATGAACGAACGAACCAACGAACCAACGAACCAACGAACCAACGAACCAACGAACCAACGAACCAACGAACCAACGAACCAACGAACCAACGAACGAACGAATGAACCAACGAATCAATGAATCAATGATTCTCTTATCAATCATTTATTGATTGTCCGTGTGTTCATTCAGATCACGAATGAATGAATCAATGAACCAATGAATGCTAAAACGGTCTGTAAATGGATCTTCTTAACCTTCATTCATTCATTCGTGTCTCTGCTTGTTCATTCGTTTGTGAAATGAATAAATGAACAAATGAATGAATGATAAGAAGACCTGGAATTTGATCCTCTCATTCATTTGTTCGCTCGTCGGTTTGTTCGTTCGTTCATTCATTTGTGAAATGAATGAATGAATGAATGAACAAATCAATGAAGGATAAGAAGATCTGGAATTTGAACTTCCTCTTGATCCGTTCTTTCATCCGCCGGTTTATTCGCTCATCCATTCTCCGAGGTGTCAGTGCAGTCGGGATCACCGGGGGCCGTATAGAGACCGACAGCCATTCACCCTCTCATTCACGCGTCCAATCAGATCCAAGTATTTGACTTGATACCCAGAGTATACACATGGTCGTACTTCAGCTCTGAAGAGTCCTTCGGACGTCTCAGTGAATTCTAAATATGTCTGCCCGCTAATCGGCGTCACTTGAGTCCGGCCCTCCCGGTTTGTTACGTAATCCTGGGAATCACTCAAAGCGCGAGTCAGCGGAGGGAAGGGGAGGCGAAGACGGGGGTCCGAGCGAGGAGGGGTTTATCGCCCGGGCTTCCTGCCCGCTCCGGATCGGACCGGTTCCCGCCCCCTGTCTTTGCCTCTGCGCCACATCGTTCTCATCCGGTCGATATCGTCCATCGCGCCCGATTCCAACTCCTTGAAGACTCCCGCATCTCACCGGGAGCTGGAAAAGCCAAGACGGCGCAGGCGGAGCAGAACCGGATGAAAACGCGTCGAGAAGCGACACGAAAAGACAAACCCCAGCCGGCAGACAGTGAAAACGCAAGCTCCGTTTTCGGTAAATGAGCCTCATCGACCGATCGGTCTCCGAGAAACACGGAGGAAATCTTTACTAGATTACTGGCCGAAAAGCACAGGCGTCGTAACTGAATACGGAACCTGCTGGAAGCGCTCTCCGTTATTTACGGTGCTGTCCTCGCATTTATTCTTTCTCTGAAAATAAGTTATGGGCCTTACTTACGGGCCATGGATACCTGCACAAACAGGCAGGTCTGGTGACCCGACGACACCCGATAGCCCTTCTTTCTAATTAAGGCTTGTTTACAGTCTGCGTTCGGTGGCGAACGACTTCACCGAGCGCGTCGACGCAGAATCCTTTCGTTTTTTACCCTCCGGTTTATTCTTGAAGAAACACGGACGACGAAACACGAATGCGTCGTTGGCCGCGCGGTAAATCTCGACTACGCCGATGCACCGCCATCTTTTTTAATTATTGGTGTCACAACATACACCGAGTGCAACCTCCTGTGAAAAAGGCCTGAAACGGATCCCGGCTGAGTTATTTAAAAAGTTGTTTAAATTCATTTATTATCTCTACCGCTTATTACGCTTTTGCGGTTGAAGGCGTCATATTGATGCATATGTGACGGGAAACGCTGGCCCTTTAATGTGTGTGTCGTAGCTCTTAGCACAGGATTCCCCGTCGTTCTTTTGAACGCGGCAAACGGCGAAAGGCGAGCTCCTGTGCAACTCAGTGCCGACGGTGAGAAAAACAGCTTGTCTTCTTGGATTTTAGACACTCGGATTCAGTTGAACGTGAAAAACAGAGAGGAAACGGCGCTTCAGAACAACATTCCCGAGGGACTGAACTCTACGGAGGTTACCAACCATTTCCTGGCGCCGACCTGGACGGAAAGCGAAGGCGAACCGCACAAGCCGAGACAGTTGGTGGAACCGCTGTGTTTTCCCACCATTATTTGAGGTTATAACACTTAAAACCCTCGACCTGGTGATGTCTAGTATGCGTTCTACATTTTGTTTGGTGGATGCTGTGGCTCCTGTTGCTGAGCAGCGAACAACGCTTGTTATCCGGCTACGTTTCGTGTGGAGTGAATTCCCAAAAAGGTTGCATGCTTACGGTTGTGTAGGCGGTTCTCCATCCTTGTCGTCTCCGTTGTTTGTTTTTTAGCAGAAATCAACACACAAACGCACAATTTCACCTGAATTATAGGTAAATAAAACTGACTTATTTCTGCACATGGGAGCCCTTCCTTTCTTCATTCATTTTATTGAATAACTCAACCTGTGTTTACTCTTGGTGCCTTTAGGTGGGTTACACGGATCAATGCACTTATTCACAAATCCTAAAAAGACATACGTGCATAGACGTGCAACCAGCCGTTGATGTCCGATCGACTTTTTATAAGACATTCAAGGATTCGAGATTTTAATTGTGGTGACGCAGAGTGCAATGATATTTATCCAGGACTCCCTTGAAAAAGAGGTTTTTAATCTTAATGGGACTTTCCTGGTTCAATAAAGAAGAAATAAATCAAATAAAAAAATTACAGATCGCCGTTCTCAGGTTCAGCAACATCGAATAAAAAAACAAAAAAAAAAAAAAACGATAGCAGCATCTCTGGGTTGGAGATATGAGACATAAGAAATGTAAAATAACATCTAGAACACGTTTCAAACTCGCTGCGTCATTTTATGAGGCCCGCGAGAACATCTTAAAATGTCTGATTGTCTTGAAATACAAAAGTCAAACACGTGCATTGAACATAAACTACATTCCCCACAATTCATGCCGATCATGGTACCACATTTACAACACCTTTGTCGACAAGTGGAACTGAGAAATACAAATAATCCCTAAATGTCCAGGAAGAGAAAAGCTGATGCAGATGGAAGGCTGTTTCAAGAAAGATGCTAATGCATACGTAGCATTTTAGCTTTGAATGAATCAAAAATTCAGAGTTATTTCACATTAAGGAGTTATCACATTTATTTTATATTACATTTAGTCGCCTCTATACTGATGTGGCCCCCTGTGACAATGAGTTAAACACCCCTGATCATAAAGAATAAATAAGATAAGATAAGATGAGAACAACTTTATTAATCCTGAAGGAAATTGTTGTGCCAGAGTTACAGAAAATATAACAGTAATAAATAATAAAAAGAAAAGGCAGAATTAGAAATAAAAATAAACTATAAACTATAAAGTGTCTCAGTGAAACTATAAAGTGTCTTAGTAAACTGAATCCCGTGCAATAGATTAATATCTAGAAAGGAAAAAGTAAAAAGGTACAAATGTGAAAAAAACAAATAACCATTAACTGTCATGTCAAAATAACTTTTCAGGGAAGCACATAGTTGAGAATGTGCAGCTTGTCGTAAAAGTTTAAACATAGAAAGGAAGAACTCACAGCAACGGCCTTCGAATCACAATTAAACACTCGATCGAAGATAAACAACCTGACGCTAAAAAGTCCAAAACAAGCGTATCCGTTTGGCTCCAGGAAACTGTGACGGCGAAGGCTCCGCCCGGGGACAGATGCACGGGATTCGGTTACTGTAATACATATGTTGTGAAGCCGAAACGTAAATCATGTCTAGCCGTGTGCGCGCCGTCGTCCGAACACCTCGGAGATATCGATGTCGCCCCGGCAGGACAGGCAGTACTGGAACGTTCGTAGAATGTGTGAATCCGCGAGAGGAGGCCGGCTTGATCCAAACAACTCCAACGTTTCGCTCTTTCCCGTCTTCACTACGAGTCGGGTGAAGTCCGATTTTATTCGCGCCATCGTCTCGCAACGGAGGTCACACATGATCTATCACCGCTTAGACCACCGTACAATTCATTGTTCATAAAACAAGCTCAACGGCGGATGTTCCTCGAGGCTGCTGCGATGGAGGTGAAGCAGATAAGCCGCTTTTCCCCCATTTTCCAATAGCACTTGCTTTTTTTTTTATTTTTCATTTCTTTAAATTTACATCCCCGGTGGTTTTTTTAGTCATTTCACACAAATGGTGCTTGATCTCTGGCATCTGCGCCTCGCAGCAAGGACGTCTCCATGGAGTCAACGTGTTCGCCGTGGGTTTCTTAAAAGCACAACTTGTTCTTCTTTTGTTGCTAATTTATCTTTTTTTTTTTTTTACAACTTATTTGGCCATTTTTAAATTTCTCATCACCTGGCGCCGCTGCACAAATTCCTGTGTACGCTGGGCATTCAGCAAATAATTGTCCAGATGTGTGAATGAAAGGGTGAATGCTTTTATGATTTTGACGTGACAAGATGAATGCTTGTATGTTTTTATGAGTGTTAATGAAAGGGTGACTGCTGGTATGATTTTGACATGTGAATGAGAAGATGAACGCTTGTATGATTTTATGACATAAGGATGAGAGGGTGAATGGTTGTACGAATCTGATGAGCTAATGAAAGGGTGAATGCTTGCATGATTTTATGGCGTGTGAATGAAAGGTGAATGAGAGGCTTAATTCTTGTATGTTTTTATGAGTGTGAATGAAAAAGTGAATGCTTGTATGATTTTATGACATATGGATGAGAGGGTGAATGGTTGTATGATTTTGACATGTGTATGAGAGGCTGAATTCTTGTATGATATTCTGGCGTGTGAATGAAAAAGTGAATGCTTGTATGATTTTATGACATATGAATGAAAGGGTGAATCATTGTATGATTTAGACATGTGAATGAGAGGCTGAATGCTTGTATGATTTTGACATGTGAATGAGAAGATGAATGCTTTTATGATATTATGAGTGTGAATGAAAAAGTGAATGCTTGTATGATTTTATGACATATGGATGAGAGGGTGAATGCTTGTATGATTTTGACATGTGAATGAGAGGCTGAATGGTTGTATGATTTTGACATGTGAATGAGAAGATGAATGCTTTTATGATATTATGAGTGTGAATGAAAAAGTGAATGCTTTTATGATATGAGTGTGAATGAAAAAGTGAATGCTTGTATGATTTTATGACATATGGATGAGAGGGTGAATGCTTGTATGATTTTGACATGTGTATGAGAGGCTGAATTCTTGTATGATATTCTGGCATGTGAATGAAAAAGTGAATGCTTGTATGATTTTATGACATATGAATGAAAGGGTGAATCATTGTATGATTTAGACATGTAAATGAGAGGGTGAATTCTTGTATGCTTGACATGTGAATGAATGGCTGCATGTCTGTTTACGACATCTAGAACAGCACCCCTGCGCGAGGTACGCAGTACCCAAGATGAATGACTGAACAAATGACCTTTTCGCCATTTCAACCCTCCGACTTCTGTCTCCTAGATGCAACAAATATGTATCCACCCCGACGCCAGGGAGAACAAACCTACATATGAAGCGCTCAGGCAATGTTGCACGTTTGTTTGACCTCTCCTCTGCCCCCGGCCGGCTTCCCCCGAAACCCCCCCGGCCTCTCCTCGCTATAATTGGTCCACGTAGCGAGGCGAGCCGCCGGGAGCGTCTCCGGGCGGCGCACCGGCCGGGGGCGGGGGGGGCGGGGGGGCGGGGGGGTGGAGGCGGCAGCTGCTGTGTCACAAGGCCTCTGAGTCAGCGTGGCTCATTGTTCGAACGGCGCTCGGTCCAGGGCTTCTGCTGAAGCTGCTGAGTCAGAGCAGAACTTACTCAAACTCTTTGCTCAATATGATGAGGAAGAGACTATTTGTTTTTGCCCGGTAGGCATGAAAATGTATGAATCATTCATCTGAGCGAAGACAAACGGGTTGGAAAACACGTACCAGTCGGGAATACGTTCGGTTCACGCCATCCGGACTCAACGGTGTGCATGATGAAATCCATTTAAGAATAATTATTAGCTTTGGTTTTCATTTTCTGTTAATCAGAAAAAATCTGGTTGGACCTGTGTGTGTGTGTGTGTGTGTGTGTGTGTACATCCAAACAGCACCAGTTGTATTGTTTACAATCATCGTTTACATTCACTGATGTTCATCCATTCATTCATGCAGTCAAAGTCAACTTTATTGTCATTACTGCCGTACATTCACACATACAAAGCACTGAAATAGCGTCACTCAAAGACCCAAAGTACCAAAAAATGATAAATAATTCGTCACAGAGAACAGCGAACAACGACAAGTGATGCTGAGGTAGATATTTTAGGGTTTCTTGCTGTGAGGTAGAAGTGCTTCTCCAGTTCTACAATTTAATTCTTGTGTATGTAGAGCTGAAGAAGCCTCTGGGACGAAGGGTGAAGCGTCTTCAGGTGAAGAAATTCAAGTCCTCCACAGACCAGCCCTCTCCTGCCGATCAACAAAAAAAGAAACTAGATGAATCGCAGACTGGTTTCTGTGCCCGTGGCTTCATTGAGACTGACATTCGACGTCCTCCAGGAGGCGATGCCTTCCAGCCGGGCCGCAGCAACAGCTGTCGGGCCACTTCATTGGACGCAGATTTGCAGGAAGTTGCGTTTTAGCCTTAGTTGATTCCCGTTGGACAGCGTCGCGGCGCCTGGCATCTCCCAATCTCTGTGAATCCATCGCGTATTTGTTTTTGGATAATCGCGTTTTTGGGGATCTTGTAACCAGACTCCGGATGGCGATCCGGCTTTCTGTGACCTCGCGTTGGCGTTTGTTTTTCTGCCATGGAACTGCAGTCCACCAGCTTTCTGGAACGCTGCCTAGGCTTTGCACAGTCCAAGGCAAGCAGGAAATTTTATTAAAGGACTCCATTTCCGGTGCAGAAGACTGACGCAAAACAAACCCGCTGGTCAGATCAACCTTCCGGTCATGTCAAGACAGATTTATTTATGCACCACTAAATCATAACCCGGTTGTCCCGATGACGCCGTCGATGCAGAGCCGCTCTTGAAATTGATCTGCGGATCATTTTCAAGCCAACGTTCACGGCGACGGCTGGATGTGGGCGGCCTTCTGCCTCGACCGGTCCGTGGAAACAGAGCGAGAGAAGCCTCAGATGGACAAGTGATCTATGAGAACTGCAGTGGAATCTTGAATCACAAGATACGAGCCGTCGCTCGGATTATTTTTTGGGTTTTGTGATACAAGATCTTAGTTACCAGGAAGCGGGACGAACGTTTGATGCGCACCTGCCGCCGGGCGGCCCGGAGAAACTGCGTGTCGTTCACTCCGCTGCTAAAGTAAGCTTAGCCAAAGAGCGTAGCAAAGTGTGCAAGTTATATTGATGCTACACATTATAGCATCAAGTTTGTAGCCAGTAAGTTCATCCTTGGAACCGAACATTCCTGGTTGGATTCCCGGCTTCTCCTCGTGCGTCAAAGTGTTGTTGAGCAACACACCGAACCTCTAACTGCTCCCCTGCTGCCGCCAGGTAGCAGCCAACGACGCGTGGTTTGTCCATGATGTGTTAAATGCAGAGAGGAATTTCTCACAAGGGATTAATAAAGTACAATAAAATGTAAAGAGAAAAAAAAAATAAAAATAAAATCTGTGTCTTTGCATATATCTCTATAATAATAATGACAATAATAATAATAATAATAATAATTTATTATTATTATTATTATTATTCGTGTTATTATTATTATTCTTAGTGGTAGTAGTAGTATATCAATTATTTTTTACTATTATTACAATACATTATTATATCAAATTGAATTATATCATATTATATTATATTACAGTGCATCATTACTATTATTGCTGTTGTTATTGTTATCATTTTTTATTACTATTATTTCTTTATATATATATTGTATAAATTTTCACCCCAAATTAAAATATAGAAAGTTTCAAAAGAGTGCAGTATGTTTTGTGGCTGGAGAACGGATCACTGGCATTGTCATTGATTTCAATGGGAAAAACTGAAGAAGAATTAAATTCATGAGCAGAATTATTTACTTATGTTGTTATTTATAAAGCACATTTATCTTATTTAAAAACACAAACATGGAGGGCTGGGACTGATGAATAGTATTTCAATTCTATCGACGGGGAAATTTAATTCGATATACAAGCACTACTGCACAAACTCAACGCCTAAGTGGAGGTATTACTCTGCTGTTACATGCTCGTAGCAGAAACGATGGAATATTGTATTCACAAAAGAAATAACTACGGTGGACACCTGGCGAGTCGCTCCAGTAGATCAAGGAAACCCTTTACGCTTTCTGAAAAAGAAAGATTTGAAGCCTATCCTTGTGCAAAGAGAGGGAGACATATCTCTGCTATTGCATAATTTTGCGTCTCCAATGCCGACGTGCACAGCTGGAACTGAGATGGATATATATATATATATATATATATATATACACACACACATAAATATATGTATATCATCCATATACAAACTTATGTATATATATGATTTATATACACAAATACGTACGTGTATATTAATATATATAAAAAAGACATATATACATGTATAAAATATTAAATATATATATAAACATATATATACCAATATATATATGTGTGTGTGTATATGTAGGAAAAAAAAATACAAATATATGTGTAAGTATATAGATACATAATATATAATACATGTATATATATATACATAAATAAGTATGTCACACACACATGTATATAATAATTATTATTGCTCATTTAAGTCTGTATTTTGTATAGGTGTATAGTGTGTACATTTCCTTGAATGTTGAGTAGAGGGCCTTGAATGAAATACATTATTATTATTAACAATACCGAAACCTTAGGAAAATGTATCTGGCAAAGAAATATTTTATAATATTGAAGAGGTCTTATTAAAAACATCATTTAAAAGTATACAATATTTCAATAATGATTTTTCCAGGAAGTCAAAGAGGTGTTCACTTCCGAAATGTAATATTTTTTCTCACAATCACACAAGCTTTGAAAATGTAAAAACAAAAAGCACGGAAAGGCTGCAGGTGCTGGAGCCGTACTTTCCAGAACAGTTGTGACGAGGAATCTCCTCCCAGTCAATGCTCTTTCCTTCATGTGACTGGAAATCAGGATTTGTTTTTATCTCTGAGCTTGGATTGGCTGCCAACATGTCGCTTCAACATTGTCAATTGGAACCCTTGATCGCAGGAGGCTGGTGTCTCGTGACACCTCCTGCTTGCTGTCTTCACGCCAGTGGACAGTTAAATATGCCTGAATCAGTGAGTGGATTAGTTACAAAATTCTTCCCGTTGAAAACTCAAGCAACAGTTTTTTCCTGTTTGATAACAGTTACGTCACCCGGGAAACCGACACCTTTATGAATAAATCACCTTTGAATATAACAGTCGCAGTGCAGCCAGCCCTGGTCAATACATATATACATACATACATTCAAACATAATTACACACAGAGATACATAGATATATACATACATACATAGACAAATACATACAAAGATACATACATACATTGATACATGCATAGATAGATACATAAATACATACAAACATACATAGACACATACATAGATGGATACATAAAAACATCCATACATAAATACATACATTGATACATGCATACATACATACATTAATACATACATACATAGACACATACATAAAACATACACACATTGATACATACAAACACATACATAGACAGATACATACATACATACAGAGACACAAACATAGATAGATACATAAAAACATACATACATTGATACATACAAACACATACAGAGACAGATACATACATGCATACATACATACATACATTCAAAGAATGATTTGGTATATCTTTGGTACAAAGATGCATGCATAACATGCACAAACATGCACACAGACAAATATACATATATACATTTTATACATAGATACATACGTACATTGATACTTAATTACATTCGTGCATACATAGGTTCTTACATTCATGCATACATACATACATTGGTACATGCATAAATTCTTACATATACACAAATACATACATACATAAATACATACATACAAACACATACATACACAGATACATACACAGACACATACATGCATCTATAAATACATCAGAAGGTAGAAACATAAAAACATATATACATAGATAAATACACACATACATTCATAGATATATACATACATACATACATACATACATACAGGCATATATACATTGATACATACACACATCGATACTTAATTACATTGGTGCCTACATAGATACATACATAGACATAAATGCATACATACATACATACATAGACACATACATAGGTAGATACATACATACAAACATACCTACATACATACATACATTCAAAGATATATTTGGTATAGCTTTGGTGCAAAGGTATATTCATACAAACATGCACAGAGACAAATATACATATATGCATACGTAGATATATACACATATTGATATATACATAGATACATACATACATTGATGCTTAATTACATTCGTGCATACATAGGTACATACATTGATATATACATACAGACATTGATACATGAATAAATTCATACATAGATATACATACATGCATACTTACATAGATGCATACACATACATACATGCATACATACATACAAATATACATATACACATACATGGATAGATACATAAATACATACATACATACATACATACATACAAACACATACATACACAGATACATACATGCACACATAAACACATCACAGACACATCAAAAGATAGATACATAAAAACATACATACATAGATATATACACACATACATTCATAGATACATATACACATACATACATACATAAAAACATACATACATAAATATGTAAAAACATACATAAATACATACATACATACAGGCACATATACATAGATACATATATACATTGATACTTAATTACATTGGGGCCTACATATATACATGCATTGATACATACATACAAACATACTTACATAGATACATCTTACATAATTACATAGACACATACATAAATATATGTATGTATGTATGTATGTAACTATCAAAGTATGTATGTATAAATGTATGTATCTATGAATGTACGTCTGTATCTGTGTGTTTATTAATGTATGTATGCATGTTTCTATGTATGTATGTATGTGTAAATGTATTTATGTATTTAGTTACATATGTATGTATGTATGTATGTATGTACGCATGTACATATGTATGCATTTATGTATGTATGTATGCATGTATCTATGGAATAGTGTAAGTTTGTATGGAAGTATCAATGTGTGTATTTATAAATGTATTTATGTATCAATGTATGTATAACTGTAGGCATGTATGTATGTATTTATGTATGTGTATGTATGTATGTATTTATCTTTGTGTCCATGTATGTATCTATGTGTGTATGTATCTATGTAAGTATGAATGTATTTATCAATGTGGGTATGCATGTATGCATGTATGTATGTTTTTATGAATGTATGTAAGTATATATTTCTGTATGTGTGTATCTATGTATCTGTCTATACATTTATGTATGCATGTATCAATGTATTCATCCATGTATGTATGTATGTATGTGTGTATGTATCTAAATATGTGTTTACGTATTTATGTGATATTATGTATTTGTCTATTTAATTATGTATGTATGGATGCATATATGTATGTTTGTATGTATGTGTCTTTGCATATATGTATGTATGTATGTATGTATGTACGTATATATCTATGTATGTTTGTATGTATGTATGTATGTAGGTATGTATGAATATATGTATGTACTTATGAATGTATTTATCTATGTGTCTATGTATGTATGTATGTATGTATGTATCTATATAACAATGTACGTATGTACACGTGTGTCTATATGTCTATGTATGCATGTATATGTATGTATTTATGAATGTATATTTTGCATCTACATATGAATATATGTAAGTAATAATCTATGTATATACGAATGTATATATCCATGCATATATGTATCTATGTAAGTATGTATGTTTGTGCGCATGTATCAATGTATGTATTTATGAATGTATATATGTATCTTTCTATGTACATATGTATGTATGTATGTATGTATCCATGTATGTACATAGGTATGTATGGTCTTAGCTTCAGCCCCATTGAGTGGATCTTGGTTTTTGTCCCTTGAGGCTGTGATAGGCACATATTGTACGATCTTCATGAGAATCTTCATCTGTTTTTATTAAACCTTTCCCATAAATTTTAAAGGGTTTGTTGCAAACCCTGCCTTTGAATTTCTTTTCCTGTTAATAATAATATAATAGTTTGTATAGTGAACGCTCTCCGCATCACTCTGGAGATGAAGTCCACCACCGGTGTTTGATCAACACATTTTGGTCGGTTCATGTAAATAAATGCTTGTTTTTCTTCTGACTGGACAGTAAGTAGACGTGTATTCCGAGGAGCAATCAGTGAACGCGTTCAAACGCCACACCTGTTTAAAAATGATATTTTGGTTATTAAAGACCACTGAGTGATAACAGTGACTGTGTCAGTCAGGACACATTTGGTTTCACCGCCGGGGGAACTTTTGGATTTCAGATTATTATAGAGTTTTCCTGGGCGGGGAAAGGAAGAGGAGCAGGAGGAGGAAAAGAGGAAGAGGAGTAGGAGGAGGTAAAAGGAGGAAGAGCAGGAGGAGGAAAAGAGGAGGAAGAGGAGCAGGAGGAGGAAAAGAGGAAGAAGAGCAGGAGGAGACCTCTGGTGTCTGAGGGGCGCACGACCAATGAGACACAAACAAATGGATCTGGCGCCCTCTAGTGGACATTAAGTGTAACTGCACTCAGGACTGCGCTCCCAAAGCAAAGAGAGACAGAGCGAGAGAGAGAGAGAAAGAAAGAGAGAAGGAGAGAGAGAGAGAGAGAGAGAGATTGAGAGAGAGATTGAGAGAGAGAGAGAGAAAAGAGAGAGAAAGAAAGAGAGAGAGAGAGCGAGAGAAGGAAAGAAAGAGAGGGAGAGAAAGAAAGAGTGATGCATAGATAGATAGATAGATAGATAGATAGAGTGGAGATCAAGAAGCTGGAGGATCTCAGGTACTCAGGAAGGTGTGGAGAAGAGCTGAAGAGATGATCCAAGCAGGTTGGAATGGGTGGAGAAAAGTGTCAGGGGAACCAAGAGATAGAAGAACATCAGCTTGAATGAAAACAAAGGTGGAGGAGACGGTGGTGGAGGAGACCAGCGATGATGTTTGGACCAGAGCTGGAGGACCAGGATGGAGAGGATCAGGAATGAGTCCATCAGAGGAACAGCACATGTTTTGGAGAGAAGGTCAGAGATGGTTGGGTCATGGACGGAGGAGGGATAGAGAATATATTGGTAGACGGATGCTGGAATCGGAGGTCTAGAAGAAGACCAGAGAGGATTGATGGACGTAGTGAGAGAAGATATGAAGGTAGATGGTGTGAGAGAGGAGGAGCCAGAAAATAGAGTTAGATAGAGAAGGTGGATTTGCTGGAACAACCCCTGAAGGGAAAAGACCAAAGGAGAAGAAGATTCAAATATACTGTTCTCTCCAGCAATTACTGTTTTTTATTTTATTTTATTTTTTTAGTCCAGTAGATTTGCCCACAAAGAATAAAGGAATAAATAAATTTGTAATGTGCCGTTAAATCTGGCAAAAACTAAAACCTGTCCTTTTTCCCCGAGATTACATAAATATACATATAATGACAATGTTCATAAGCTTGTTCAACCCAAATCAGACGAATGCAGATGGCAGTGCTACACAGACGCAGCAGACTCGTAAATATTTTCATTCACTTATGTTTTATATCTTTATTTTCTTTGTTGGAAATCGAAACCTAAAGCGTGGCTCCGTCCTGTGATTGACAGGCGACCCTTCAGGCTAAGCCCCGCCTCCCGCCCCACGGACAGCTGTGATTGGCTGCAACGGGAGTCCGGTGGATAACCCGCAAAATCAAAATAATGCACGACAAAAAAGATAAAATGTAAAAAAAAAGAATACATCGGATAGGGAAGAATCATGAATGGATCCAGGGAACTACAGCGAAGAAATATTTACGGTGCGGCGCCGCTATTTGAAATTAAAACAAAAAAAAACAAAAAACTACAAAACATCAAACCCGGAAGTGAGGTTTTAGTGACGTGATCAGTTTCTTTTCCTCAGAAGCGTCCAGGACCAAATGCAACGATGAACTTTGGAGGAAACAGCGGGTAATTATGGCAAATAAAAATAAAATATTGGGCTAAATTTGCTCCTTGAATGTATTTGTGGGGATTGCAGATGGCAGAGTAGATGTAAGTTTACCAAAGGTGACAGGATGTTCCTGTCGCCCGGACATGTTTCACTTTCTAAACGAATAAAATACTCTCACTTTTCATTGTTTTCTAATAGGATCATGAAACGCGGATTTAAATTGAGTTGTACTTTTTTGAGTATTGCTGTAGTGGAGCGTAACAACTGTTCAATTTGCTTCCTATGATTTCAATAAGTTAGGGGCCTAAAATGAAATGTATTTTACTATTATGATTATTATTATTATTATGAAACGATCGGAAAATATATCTGGCAAGGAACTATTTTCTCATATTGAAAGGCATAATTTAATATTATATAATATATCAATATTGATTTTTCTAGGATGTAGGTAAAAGAGGCGTTATTTCGAGTGTTCACGTCAGAATTTCTTTCATTTATTTCATTTTGAGACTTGTTTAAGAGGTTTAAAAAAATACACAAAAATAATATGTGTCGTATAACCTCTCGCAGTCCTAGTTTGCAACTTTAGTTACAGTTTGTTGCTCAATTGAATTTTCGATCATGGCATGCTGGAGTTATATTAAAATCATTAAACTTCCAGCATCTTTGCAATCCTTCTCTGGAAATCAGGGTCCACCAAAATGACAAAAAAAAAAACCCTGACATTTTAAGACATGTTAAATTTTATTGATTCCCATAGGGGAAATTCCTTAAAAAGGGAAATGGAAATGCAAGTGTCCCGTGGTGTCACACAGTAACTTGGATAAATAATTCAAAATAAATCAATACACTGAGCAGGAATGGAGCTTTTTATCTGCGATATTCTTAGCCGCTCATATTTCTGCATTAGTTCAACCGCTCCTTCGTCTTTCCTTCCTCAGTTTCAGCCTTAGCAGTACAGTGCGTCCTGCGCTCTTCACTATTGGATCCAAAGAGAAGCAGGATGATACCGCCGCCTCAGGTAAGGTGCTTCCATAGTTAGTTCAAGAAAACTGAAGAAATATCTCTTTGTTTTTGTTTTATCGGGCTTCTGTTTCATAATTTATCAAATTTATAGAATAAAGTACTAAAGGAGCGGACCGTCTTATGAGGACACGTAACTTTCTACTTGGATTATTGCAAGGCACCTTATCAGGACACTTTTCCTACCTTGTTCGATTTACATTATTATTATTTACAGAATCGGAAAAACCCATTGTCCCCGAGGGGCAATTGGGGGGCACATGGGGTACAGCATCAAAATTGTGAACATCAAGGATTGATTAATAAAAAAAATTAAAAATAAAGAGAGAGGAAAAAAAGAGAAGAAACAAGAGAATAATATATAATAAGAATAGAATAATGTATATTATATAGAGAGAGAATAACTTATACAAGTAGCATAATATAATATTATATACATATATATACATATATATAAATGACTATACAAAATTGTGCAAAATTGTAGTTAGGCTTGCTCTGCATTTACATGATAAATATATTATAATTATTATATCAATATAAATGGCGTGCCGATGATGGGTTTGCAGGGTTGATGGGAAGTGAGGAGGTCAAAGGTCACCCTTCTCCTCTGGGCTTTGCAGGCGGGGCAGAGGGGAGCCACTCCAAAGACGGGTGTAATATATGGAAATTAATATTATTATTACTGTTAGTGAGGGGGGAAACAGGCTATCCTTCTTGTGCGACATATATTTTGCATGTTTTTGCTGTGTTGTATGACAAATATGGTTGCATGATCATAGTTTCTCTATCAAAGCTTGTCCATAACATCAATGGTGTCCAGTTTGTCCAACCGTCACTGCTGACAGTTGTCCACCGTTACTGGTTGTTCATTGAAATTCAAGGCATTGTTTGCATGATAAATGCCAATAAACTCAGAAGACTTATCGTTACCTTGCTTCCTCACCCTAGAAATTACTAGTATTATTATTATTGTTGTTGTTCTTATTATACTTCACATAATTATTATTATTATTAATATTATCTTCTTAGCAGTAGTAGTAGTAGTATTGTGTTTATTTTTATTCTCATATTTATTATTATTATTATTGTTATTAAGAATAATATGATATTTTTATTATTATTATTATTATTGTTATTGTTATAATATTATTATTATCATTATGTTTGACCTGTGCAATGTGTGTTGTGTGTATGCTGCTTGACACCTTCATTTCCTTCAGGATCAACAAAGTATCTCTACTCTTTATAAGACCTCATTTTTAGGGCGTTTAACTTAGCTTCTCTTTGTTTTTTGACGTTTCACAACTCCTTTGGTTGAAATTCCTAAAAAAATCAGGTTAAAGTTGGATTGGCGACGAAGGTTCGGGCGCTGCGGTCGCAAAGATGACCCTTCGTTTGAAAAACATCTCTGTTTTGAAAAGAATGACTTGTCTGATCTGCAGGAAAGGTGGAGTCTGAGAGGGCAGAAGAGGACGGCTTAGCAGAGTGAGTCAAAACATTGGAATGAGAAATGGGAGTGGAATATGCCTGCACTTTATTCTCAATCATTATTTCTTTGTTTATTGTGCATTGGACTGTCAATGTGCACTCTATTATTATTTGGTTCACCTCATGTCTTGGAAAGTGAGAAAATCGACAATAAAGGGGACTTTGATTTTGAATAAATGATGATCAATTAAGAATATATTTATATATTTTATTGTTATTATACATATGTATATATATATATATATGATAATAATAATAATACTCTATAATAATTATAAATCTAATAAATAATGCACATATAAAATATCAAATAATGATAATAATATAACTAATAAATAATAATAATATATCTAATACATACTATTTAATATATAGTGATAACCACAAATATAATGATAAATAATAATAATAATAATAATAATAATAATAATAATAAAGTGTAAGTAGTAATAATAAAAATCTATTTATTGTTATTATTGTTAATAATAATAATAATAATAATAACAAATAATAAATGTCTCAGCAGGGCGAGTCGTTCGGTGTTTAAAAAGAAGCCCTTTGGTTTGGATCCCAGGCAAAAGGCCGACCTGCTGAAGGCCATCGGCTCCTACCGTCCGCTGGGCAACGGGGTGTCTCAGGCGCGGGTTCTCCTCCTCGGCCCCGTCGGCGCCGGGAAGTCCAGCTTCATCAGCTCGGTCCAGTCGGTCTTCAGCGGGAAGGTCCTCAACAAGGCCATGGTCGGCGCCTCCCCCGCCAGCTTCACCAAAAAGGTGATCACGGGAAATCCCGCCGAACCTCCTTAAACTCCTCAGAGCTTTGCTTCGTTGGCGCCGGCGGGTCAGAACGTCATCATTTCTTTCAGCTACAGTCGTTCGCCATGGTGGGCGAGGACGGGGCGCCCACCGGGCTGGTGCTGTGTGACATGATGGGCCTTGGAGACGGAGGCTTGGCCGGCCCCACCCTCCCCGACATCTTGTCCGTCATAAAGGGCCACGTGCCCGAGGGCTACAAGGTAACCAGCGACGCATTTAGAGCCGTAATGGCGCCGCTGCCTCCGTTAGCTTAGTTCGGACTCACATGTCGACATTTTCTCCAAACGAGCAACGCCTCGTTTTAAAGTCTGGACTTCTAAAGCTTTTTTGCCGTTTTTGTCCAATGTCTTTCATTTTTTCCCGAACCTTTTCGTCTCATTTATATATTCACTGTCCATACTTTTACATTTCTATTCTTCATATTGCTTTTCATCTATTTTTGAGATTGACGCTGGTGTTTTTTTTACCTTGTACCCTTTGAGTAGGAGTAAAGCGATTCCTCCTTGGGGATCAATTCGGTCATTCTGATATTTAATGGGTTGTTAGAAAGATGTAAATATTATTAGACGATCGCTAATGAGGCTGATAACCATAAAAAGCTAGTCGGTCGGGAAAATTAGATATTATTCGACTATATAATAGCGAGGCTATTATATTTTTTATCATATTAGACGTTCCCCTCGTCCTCGGCTCCGTCTCGTCCCCCAATTTTTTTGTTTTTTCCCGCCCAAGTTCAGGCCAGATTGTCCGGTGAGCTCGGACACGTTTGGCTACAAGAAGAAGCCGGGCCTTCATGACAGGATCCACTGCGTGGCCTTCGTGGTGGACGCCTCGCAGTTGCTCAACTACCCCAAAAGCCTCCAGACCTCCTTCCAGCTGCTGCGGGAGTACATCAGCGACCTGGGTGAGAAAAACCCCGGCGGATTAGGACGTCCGAGGTCAGGGGTCGGCAACCCGCGTCTCTTCCGTCTTTACACTGCGGCTCCGAGCGGCTTGGGAAAATAAATTATAAATATTTAATTGAAGTATATTTCATTTGTGTTAATTCCTTTTTTTGACTTTTAGTTCTAAGTTGGAAGATTATTGTGATCTTGAACTATTGAATAGAATTATATTCATTATTTTTCGCCGCTCAAAATAACGTCGCTCTTGTGGAAGCCGGTAAAGTCCCGATTTGCAGATTTGCAGAAGTTTAGGAGCAGAAGTCCCATAAACCAGCTAAAATGAATTTTTATGAAGATATTTTGTAAATATTTATTTTTTATTGTTTACTGACACAGTGATTTTTTCCTGAATTATTTCTAAAATTCAGGTCAAGGCTCCGCTACACGCTCTGAAAGCCCAAAGCTCAAAATGAGTTCATTACATAAATAAAATTTAATTTTCTCTGCAATACTTTGTGAATTTCAGAAGCAACACACGACACACTTGTTTATACAAAGTGTAAAGGTAATAAAAAGCGATATATACAGTGGTACCTTTATTTTAGACGTCAAAAAGTAATCGCGGCTCCCAGAGTTTTCTTTTCCGAGGAAACCGGGTCCAAATGGCTCTTTGGGTGTTCTGGGTTGCCGACCCCTGGTTTAGATCAAGAAATATGTACATTTAACATGGGCTGTCTTGTATCTTGTGTGGCGTAGGTGTGCACCAGGTGGGTCTGCTCACCCATATCGACAAAACTCCTTCAGAAATGGCCTTACACGTGACCTTTTCATACAAGACTCCCGCCCATCAGGACATCGTAAGTCGGAATGACGCCGAATCGAACCGTATGAATCGGGTTCCGCCTCGCAACGAGAAGGTCTCCAGGGGAACCTTTCTCCATGTTCTCCGCGGGGGCTTCGCAGGATGGCCGGGGTGAAGCGCGCCTCTCGTCCAATGACAGTTGAGGTCGGCGACCCTGAGAGCGTGAAAAAAAAAAAAGAGTTGTCACATAAAGCTGTCGCTGCGTCGAACCCGTCATGGACGATCACGAGCAGAAGGCGGTGAAGGAACAGCGCCGGGGGGAAGAGACGGGCGCGTCACGTCAATCGGGACGTGGACGACAAAACATCCCTGTGGGAATCTTCTTGTCGCGGTAGCTGGACTTGAATTTCCTCACTTGAAGATGTTTCACTTTTCCTCACTGCAGTTCAGAAGTGAAGAAGCCTCTGGGATGAGGCCTGGAACATCTTGGAGTGAGGGAATTCAAATCCAGTTGCTAAGAGGAGGAGGTTTTGACAAGAATTCACCGCGACCCGGATGACGGAGAACCTCGGCGGACAACAGTTCCGTTGGCGTTGCTTTCCTGCTGTAATAATGAACGACCCGGCCCCGAGTCGAAGTGTCCGCAGTCGGATTGGTTTTCTAAATTGTGGAAAACATTTCCCGTGCATCTTGTATTTGCAAGTGTATTTGCAGTCCCTATGTCCTCTATTGTGAGTCGCTTTGGATAAAAGCGTCTGCCAAATGCAATGTAATGTAAAAACATAGCCTGCTATTTTTTCCCTGTCATGCACCTTTTGACATCACATATGTTTTACGTACGATTTAAACATTATTTTACTTTACTAGAGGATGTGAAAGGTTTGTTTGTGGGTTTAAAGATGGAGAAAGCCGCCTCCCTGCTGGGGATGCCCACCTCCTGCATCTTCCCCGTGAGGAACTATTCATCCAAGCTGCAGCTGAACACCGACAGCGACGTGCTGCTGCTGCGTGCCGTCAGCGGCATCCTGCAGTACGCCGACTTCCAGTTCCAGGACAGGAAGACGCAGGAGCAGCTTCACGACCTGATGTGAAGCTTCCCACCAGAACCAAAATGAGGATGATGAATACGGTGGAATAGAAGGAAAACAAAAAAAGGAGAAGCAGAATTTGTGGTTGAAGGAGTGAGGATGGGACAATATTAACCCGACTTTAAGGCCGAAAGTCTTACTGGAACTCTATTTTGAAAGCTTTTGACTTTTAATACATGCTTTTTTTTTAAAGAGCTGCTCATCATCCATTCATTTCATGTTCTGCTCCGTCAGGCTTCTTCTACTAAACTTTCCTTGCACGGTTTCAAAACTTAACATGTGCGCTAATGGGAGCAGGAGACCAATATGCATTCCTGTGCAGCTTGCAATTGAATGAAAAAAACAAACAAACATAAAACTCTATATCGTGTGGTTTTTTTTTTACCGTGACCGAGAATCATCGTTGATGCGCGTTGATGAAGATTTGGACATTTGTGACGCACCGTTCAAGAATGAGAAAAAAAAAAAAGATCTAACTGCTTGTAGAACAGAAAACAAATTTATTAATGCAGGTCAGACAGTTACTGTACAGCAAACGGTTAAGGTGTTGAATGGGTTTGGCGTCGGAAGGCAACTCGCCAGAGTATATTTCCCATTTTTAACAATAATCTGTTTAAAAAAAAAACAAAATAAAAAACGCCTGTGCTCATAACTTTTAAACAAACCCACATTTTTTAATATTTTTTAATTTTTTAATTATTGTCATAATAATGACAATAATAATAATAATAATAATAATTTATTATTATTATTATTATTATTATTCGTGTTATTATTATTATTCTTAGTGGTAGTAGTAGTATATCAATTATTTTTTACTATTATTACAATACATTATTATATCAAATTGAATTATATCATATTATATTATATTACAGTGCATCATTACTATTATTGCTGTTGTTATTGTTATCATTTTTTATTACTATTATTTTTTTATATATATATTGTATATATTTTCACCCCAAATTAAAATATAGAAAGTTTCAAAAGGGTGCAGTATGTTTTGTGGCTGGAGAACGGATCACTGGCATTGTCATTGATTTCAATGGGAAAAACTGAAGAAGAATTAAATTCATGAGCAGAATTATTTACTTATGTTGTTATTTATAAAGCACATTTATCTTATTTAAAAACACAAACATGGAGGGCTGGGACTGATGAATAGTATTTCAATTCTATCGACGGGGAAATTTAATTCGATATACAAGCACTACTGCACAAACTCAACGCCTAAGTGGAGGTATTACTCTGCTGTTACATGCTCGTAGCAGAAACGATGGAATATTGTATTCACAAAAGAAATAACTACGGTGGACACCTGGCGAGTCGCTCCAGTAGATCAAGGAAACCCTTTACGCTTTCTGAAAAAGAAAGATTTGAAGCCTATCCTTGTGCAAAGAGAGGGAGACATGGAGAGATATCTCTGCTATTGCATAATTTTGCGTCTCCAATGCCGACGTGCACAGCTGGAACCGAGATGGATATATATATATATATATATATATATATACACACACACATAAATATATGTATATCATCCATATACAAACTTATGTATATATATGATTTATATACACAAATACGTACGTGTATATTAATATATATAAAAAAGACATATATACATGTATAAAATATTAAATATATATATAAACATATATATACCAATATATATATGTGTGTGTGTATATGTAGGAAAAAAAAAATACAAATATATGTGTAAGTATATAGATACATAATATATAATACATGTATATATATATACATAAATAAGTATGTCACACACACATGTATATAATAATTATTATTGCTCATTTAAGTCTGTATTTTGTATAGGTGTATAGTGTGTACATTTCCTTGAATGTTGAGTAGAGGGCCTTGAATGAAATACATTATTATTATTAACAATACCGAAACCTTAGGAAAATGTATCTGGCAAAGAAATATTTTATAATATTGAAGAGGTCTTATTAAAAACATAATTTAAAAGTATACAATATTTCAATAATGATTTTTCCAGGAAGTCAAAGAGGTGTTCACTTCCGAAATGTAATTATTTTTATTCATTTATTTTATTTGGAGACTTTTTCACTCATATAAATAGCACTAATCTCACAATCACACAAGCTTTGAAAATGTAAAAACAAAAAGCACGGAAAGGCTGCAGGTGCTGGAGCCGTACTTTCCAGAACAGTTGTGACGAGGAATCTCCTCCCAGTCAATGCTCTTTCCTTCATGTGACTGGAAATCAGGATTTGTTTTTATCTCTGAGCTTGGATTGGCTGCCAACATGTCGCCTCAACATTGTCAGTTGGAACCCTTGATCGCAGGAGGCTGGTGTCTCGTGACACCTCCTGCTTGCTGTCTTCACGCCAGTGGACAGTTAAATATGCCTGAATCAGTGAGTGGATTAGTTACAAAATTCTTCCCGTTGAAAACTCAAGCAACAGTTTTTTCCTGTTTGATGACAGTTACGTCACCCGGGAAACCGACACCTTTATGAATAAATCACCTTTGAATATAACAGTCGCAGTGCAGCCAGCCCTGGTCAATACATATATACATACATACATTCAAACATAATTACACACAGAGATACATAGATATATACATACATACATTGATACATGCATAGATAGATACATAAATACATACAAACATACATAGACACATACATAGATGGATACATAAAAACATCCATACATAAATACATACATTGATACATGCATACATACATACATTAATACATACATACATAGACACATACATAAAACATACACACATTGATACATACAAACACATACATAGACAGATACATACATACATACAGAGACACAAACATAGATAGATACATAAAAACATACATACATTGATACATACAAACACATACAGAGACAGATACATACATGCATACATACATACATACATTCAAAGAATGATTTGGTATATCTTTGGTACAAAGATGCATGCATAACATGCACAAACATGCACACAGACAAATATACATATATACATTTTATACATAGATACATACGTACATTGATACTTAATTACATTCGTGCATACATAGGCTCTTACATTCATGCATACATACATACATTGGTACATGCATAAATTCTTACATATACACAAATACATACATACATAAATACATACATACAAACACATACATACACAGATACATACACAGACACATACATGCATCTATAAATACATCAGAAGGTAGAAACATAAAAACATATATACATAGATAAATACACACATACATTCATAGATATATACATACATACATACATACATACATACAGGCATATATACATTGATACATACACACATCGATACTTAATTACATTGGTGCCTACATAGATACATACATAGACATAAATGCATACATACATACATACATAGACACATACATAGGTAGATACATACATACAAACATACCTACATACATACATACATTCAAAGATATATTTGGTATAGCTTTGGTGCAAAGGTATATTCATACAAACATGCACAGAGACAAATATACATATATGCATACGTAGATATATACACATATTGATATATACATAGATACATACATACATTGATGCTTAATTACATTTGTGCATACATAGGTACATACATTGATATATACATACAGACATTGATACATGAATAAATTCATACATAGATATACATACATGCATACTTACATAGATGCATACATGCATACATACATACAAATATACATATACACATACATGGATAGATACATAAATACATACATACATACATACATACATACATACAAACACATACATACACAGATACATACATGCACACATAAACACATCACAGACACATCAAAAGGTAGATACATAAAAACATATATACATAGATATATACACACATACATTCATAGATACATATACACATACATACATACATAAAAACATACATACATAAATACGTAAAAACATACATAAATACATACATACATACAGGCACATATACATAGATACATACATACATTGATACTTAATTACATTGGGGCCTACATAGATACATGCATTGATACATACATACAAACATACTTACATAGATACATCTTACATAATTACATAGACACATACATAAATATATGTATGTATGTATGTAACTATCAAAGTATGTATGTATAAATGTATGTATCCATGAATGTACGTCTGTATCTGTGTGTTTATTAATGTATGTATGCATGTTTCTATGTATGTATGTATGTATGTGTAAATGTATTTATGTATTTAGTTACATATGTATGTATGTATGTATGTATGTATGTACGCATGTACATATGTATGCATTTATGTATGTATGTATGCATGTATCTATGGAATAGTGTAAGTTTGTATGGAAGTATCAATGTGTGTATTTATAAATGTATTTATGTATCAATGTATGTATAACTGTAGGCATGTATGTATGTATTTATGTATGTGTATGTATGTATGTATTTATCTTTGTGTCCATGTATGTATCTATGTGTGTATGTATCTATGTAAGTATGAATGTATTTATCAATGTGGGTATGCATGTATGTATGTTTTTATGAATGTATGTAAGTATATATTTCTGTATGTGTGTATCTATGTATCTGTCTATACATTTATGTATGCATGTATCAATGTATTCATCCACGTATGTATGTATGTATGTATGTGTGTATGTATCTAAATATGTGTTTACGTATTTATGTGATATTATGTATTTGTCTATTTAATTATGTATGTATGGATGCATATATGTATGTTTGTATGTATGTATGTTTGTATGTATGTGTCTTTGCATGTATGTATGTATGTACGTATATATCTATGTATGTTTGTATGTATGTATGTATGTATATATGTAGGTATGTATGAATATATGTATGTATGTATGTATGTATATATGTATCTATATAACAATGTACGTATGTACACGTGTATCTATGTGTCTATGTATGCATGTATATGTATGTATTTATGAATGTATATTTTGCATCTACATATGAATATATGTAAGTAATAATCTATGTATATACGAATGTATATATCCATGCATATATGTATCTATGTAAGTATGTATGTTTGTGCGCATGTATCAATGTATGTATTTCTGAATGTATATATGTATCTTTCTATGTACACATGTATATATGTATGTATCCATGTATGTACATAGGTATGTATGGTCTTAGCTTCAGCCCCATTGAGCGGATCTTGGTTTTTGTCCCTTGAGGCTGTGATAGGCACATATTGTACGATCTTCATGAGAATCTTCATCTGTTTTTATTAAACCTTTCCCATAAATTTTAAAGGGTTTGTTGCAAACCCTGCCTTTGAATTTCTTTTCCTGTTAATAATAATATAATAGTTTGTTTAGTGAACGCTCTCCGCATCACTCTGGAGATGAAGTCCACCACCGGTGTTTGATCAACACATTTTGGTCGGTTCATGTAAATAAATGCTTGTTTTTCTTCTGACTGGACAGTAAGTAGACGTGTATTCCGAGGAGCAATCAGTGAACGCGTTCAAACGCCACACCTGTTTAAAAATGATATTTTGGTTATTAAAGACCACTGAGTGATAACAGTGACTGTGTCAGTCAGGACACATTTGGTTTCACCGCCGGGGGAACTTTTGGATTTCAGATTATTATAGAGTTTTCCTGGGCGGGGAAAGGAAGAGGAGCAGGAGGAGGAAAAGAGGAAGAGGAGTAGGAGGAGGTAAAAGGAGGAAGAGCAGGAGGAGGAAAAGAGGAGGAAGAGGAGCAGGAGGAGGAAAAGAGGAAGAAGAGCAGGAGGAGACCTCTGGTGTCTGAGGGGCGCACGACCAATGAGACACAAACAAAGGGATCTGGCGCCCTCTAGTGGACATTAAGTGTAACTGCACTCAGGACTGCGCTCCCAAAGCAAAGAGAGACAGAGCGAGAGAGAGAGAGAAAGAAAGAGAGGAGAGAGAGAGAGAGAGAGATTGAGAGAGAGAGATTGAGAGAGAGAGAGAGAAAAGAGAGAGAAAGAAAGAGAGAGAGAGAGCGAGAGAAGGAAAGAAAGAGAGGGAGAGAAAGAAAGAGTGATGCATAGATAGATAGATAGATAGATAGATAGATAGATAGATAGATAGATAGATAGATAGATAGATAGATAGATAGATAGATAGATAGATAGATAGAGTGGAGATCAAGAAGCTGGAGGATCTCAGGTACTCAGGAAGGTGTGGAGAAGAGCTGAAGAGATGATCCAAGCAGGTTGGAATGGGTGGAGAAAAGTGTCAGGGGAACCAAGAGATAGAAGAACATCAGCTTGAATGAAAACAAAGGTGGAGGAGACGGTGGTGGAGGAGACCAGCGATGATGTTTGGACCAGAGCTGGAGGACCAGGATGGAGAGGATCAGGAATGAGTCCATCAGAGGAACAGCACATGTTTTGGAGAGAAGGTCAGAGATGGTTGGGTCATGGACGGAGGAGGGATAGAGAATATATTGGTAGACGGATGCTGGAATCGGAGGTCTAGAAGAAGACCAGAGAGGATTGATGGACGTAGTGAGAGAAGATATGAAGGTAGATGGTGTGAGAGAGGAGGAGCCAGAAAATAGAGTTAGATAGAGAAGGTGGATTTGCTGGAACAACCCCTGAAAGGAAAAGACCAAAGGAGAAGAATATTCAAATATACTGTTCTCTCCAGCAATTACTGTTTTTTATTTTATTTTATTTTTTTAGTCCAGTAGATTTGCCCACAAAGAATAAAGGAATAAATAAATTTGTAATGTGCCGTTAAATCTGGCAAAAACTAAAACCTGTCCTTTTTCCCCGAGATTACATAAATATACATATAATGACAATGTTCATAAGCTTGTTCAACCCAAATCAGACGGATGCAGATGGCAGTGCTACACAGACGCAGCAGATTATATAATTCTCGTAAATATTTTCATTCACTTATGTTTTATATCTATAATTTCTTTGTTGGAAATCGAAACCTAAAGCGTGGCTCCGTCCTGTGATTGACAGGCGACCCTTCAGGCTAAGCCCCGCCTCCCGCCCCACGGACAGCTGTGATTGGCTGCAACGGGAGTCCGGTGGATAACCCGCAAAATCAAAATAATGCACGACAAAAAAGATAAAATGTAAAAAAAAAGAATACATCGGATAGGGAAGAATCATGAATGGATCCAGGGAACTACAGCGAAGAAATATTTACGGTGCGGCGCCGCTATTTGAAATTAAAACAAAAAAAAACAAAAAACTACAAAACATCAAACCCGGAAGTGAGGTTTTAGTGACGTGATCAGTTTCTTTTCCTCAGAAGCGTCCAGGACCAAATGCAACGATGAACTTTGGAGGAAACAGCGGGTAATTATGGCAAATAAAAATAAAATATTGGGCTAAATTTGCTCCTTGAATGTATTTGTGGGGATTGCAGATGGCAGAGTAGATGTAAGTTTACCAAAGGTGACAGGATGTTCCTGTCGCCCGGACATGTTTCACTTTCTAAACGAATAAAATACTCTCACTTTTCATTGTTTTCTAATAGGATCATGAAACGCGGATTTAAATTGAGTTGTACTTTTTTGAGTATTGCTGTAGTGGAGCGTAACAACTGTTCAATTTGCTTCCTATGATTTCAATAAGTTAGGGGCCTAAAATGAAATGTATTTTACTATTATGATTATTATTATTATTATGAAACGATCGGAAAATATATCTGGCAAGGAACTATTTTCTCATATTGAAAGGCATAATTTAATATTATATAATATATCAATATTGATTTTTCTAGGATGTAGGTAAAAGAGGCGTTATTTCGAGTGTTCACGTCAGAATTTCTTTCATTTATTTCATTTTGAGACTTGTTTAAGAGGTTTAAAAAAATACACAAAAATAATATGTGTCGTATAACCTCTCGCAGTCCTAGTTTGCAACTTTAGTTACAGTTTGTTGCTCAATTGAATTTTCGATCATGGCATGCTGGAGTTATATTAAAATCATTAAACTTCCAGCATCTTTGCAATCCTTCTCTGGAAATCAGGGTCCACCAAAATGACAAAAAAAAAAACCCTGACATTTTAAGACATGTTAAATTTTATTGATTCCCATAGGGGAAATTCCTTAAAAAGGGAAATGGAAATGCAAGTGTCCCGTGGTGTCACACAGTAACTTGGATAAATAATTCAAAATAAATCAATACACTGAGCAGGAATGGAGCTTTTTATCTGCGATATTCTTAGCCGCTCATATTTCTGCATTAGTTCGACCGCTCCTTCGTCTTTCCTTCCTCAGTTTCGTCTTTAGCAGTCCAGTGCATCCTGCGCTCTCCCCTATTGGATCCAAAGAGAAGCAGGATGATACCGCCGCCTCAGGTAAGGTGCTTCCATAGTTAGTTCAAGAAAACTGAAGAAATATCTCTTTGTTTTTGTTTTATCGGGCTTCTGTTTCATAATTTATCAAATTTATAGAATAAAGTACTAAAGGAGCGGACCGTCTTATGAGGACACGTAACTTTCTACTTGGATTATTGCAAGGCACCTTATCAGGACACTTTTCCTACCTTGTTCGATTTACATTATTATTATTTACAGAATCGGAAAAACCCATTGTCCCCGAGGGGCAATTGGGGGGCACATGGGGTACAGCATCAAAATTGTGAACATCAAGGATTGATTAATAAAAAAAAATTAAAAATAAAGAGAGAGGAAAAAAAGAGAAGAAACAAGAGAATAATATATAATAAGAATAGAATAATGTATATTATATAGAGAGAGAATAACTTATACAAGTAGCATAATATAATATTATATACATATATATACATATATATAAATGACTATACAAAATTGTGCAAAATTGTAGTTAGGCTTGCTCTGCATTTACATGATAAATATATTATAATTATTATATCAATATAAATGGCGTGCCGATGATGGGTTTGCAGGGTTGATGGGAAGTGAGGAGGTCAAAGGTCACCCTTCTCCTCTGGGCTTTGCAGGCGGGGCAGAGGGGAGCCACTCCAAAGACGGGTGTAATATATGGAAATTAATATTATTATTACTGTTAGTGAGGGGGGGAAACAGGCTATCCTTCTTGTGCGACATATATTTTGCATGTTTTTGCTGTGTTGTATGACAAATATGGTTGCATGATCATAGTTTCTCTATCAAAGCTTGTCCATAACATCAATGGTGTCCAGTTTGTCCAACCGTCACTGCTGACAGTTGTCCACCGTTACTGGTTGTTCATTGAAATTCAAGGCATTGTTTGCATGATAAATGCCAATAAACTCAGAAGACTTATCGTTACCTTGCTTCCTCACCCTAGAAATTACTAGTATTATTATTATTGTTGTTGTTCTTATTATACTTCACATAATTATTATTATTATTAATATTATCTTCTTAGCAGTAGTAGTAGTAGTATTGTGTTTATTTTTATTCTCATATTTATTATTATTATTATTGTTATTAAGAATAATATGATATTTTTATTATTATTATTATTATTGTTATTGTTATAATATATTATTATCATTATGTTTGACCTGTGCAATGTGTGTTGTGTGTATGCTGCTTGACACCTTCATTTCCTTCAGGATCAACAAAGTATCTCTACTCTTTATAAGACCTCATTTTTAGGGCGTTTAACTTAGCTTCTCTTTGTTTTTTGACGTTTCACAACTCCTTTGGTTGAAATTCCTAAAAAAATCAGGTTAAAGTTGGATTGGCGACGAAGGTTCGGGCGCTGCGGTCGCAAAGATGACCCTTCGTTTGAAAAACATCTCTGTTTTGAAAAGAATGACTTGTCTGATCTGCAGGAAAGATGGAGTCTGAGAGGGCAGAAGAGGACGGCTTAGCAGAGTGAGTCAAAACATTGGAATGAGAAATGGGAGTGGAATATGCCTGCACTTTATTCTCAATCATTATTTCTTTGTTTATTGTGCATTGGACTGTCAATGTGCACTCTATTATTATTTGGTTCACCTCATGTCTTGGAAAGTGAGAAAATCGACAATAAAGGGGACTTTGATTTTGAATAAATGATAATCAATTAAGAATATATTTATATATTTTATTGTTATTATACATATGTATATATATATATATGATAATAATAATAATATTCTATAATAATTATAAATCTAATAAATAATGCACATATAAAATATCAAATAATGATAATAATATAACTAATAAATAATAATAATATATATAATACATACTATTTAATATATAGTGATAACCACAAATATAATAAATAATAATAATAATAATAATAATAATAATAATAATAATAATAATAAAGTGTAAGTAGTAATAATAAAAATCTATTTATTGTTATTATTGTTAATAATAATAATAATAATAATAATAATAACAAATAATAAATGTCTCAGCAGGGCGAGTCGTTCGGTGTTTAAAAAGAAGCCCTTTGGTTTGGATCCCAGGCAAAAGGCCGACCTGCTGAAGGCCATCGGCTCCTACCGTCCGCTGGGCAACGGGGTGTCTCAGGCGCGGGTTCTCCTCCTCGGCCCCGTCGGCGCCGGGAAGTCCAGCTTCATCAGCTCGGTCCAGTCGGTCTTCAGCGGGAAGGTCCTCAACAAGGCCATGGTCGGCGCCTCCCCCGCCAGCTTCACCAAAAAGGTGATCACGGGAAATCCCGCCGAACCTCCTTAAACTCCTCAGAGCTTTGCTTCGTTGGCGCCGGCGGGTCAGAACGTCATCATTTCTTTCAGCTACAGTCGTTCGCCATGGTGGGCGAGGACGGGGCGCCCACCGGGCTGGTGCTGTGTGACATGATGGGCCTTGGAGACGGAGGCTTGGCCGGCCCCACCCTCCCCGACATCTTGTCCGTCATAAAGGGCCACGTGCCCGAGGGCTACAAGGTAACCAGCGACGCATTTAGAGCCGTAATGGCGCCGCTGCCTCCGTTAGCTTAGTTCGGACTCACATGTCGACATTTTCTCCAAACGAGCAACGCCTCGTTTTAAAGTCTGGACTTCTAAAGCTTTTTTGCCGTTTTTGTCCAATGTCTTTCATTTTTTCCCGAACCTTTTCGTCTCATTTATATATTCACTGTCCATACTTTTACATTTCTATTCTTCATATTGCTTTTCATCTATTTTTGAGATTGACGCTGGTGTTTTTTTTACCTTGTACCCTTTGAGTAGGAGTAAAGCGATTCCTCCTTGGGGATCAATTCGGTCATTCTGATATTTAATGGGTTGTTAGAAAGATGTAAATATTATTAGACGATCGCTAATGAGGCTGATAACCATAAAAAGCTAGTCGGTCGGGAAAATTAGATATTATTCGACTATATAATAGCGAGGCTATTATATTTTTTATCATATTAGACGTTCCCCTCGTCCTCGGCTCCGTCTCGTCCCCCAATTTTTTTGTTTTTTCCCGCCCAAGTTCAGGCCAGATTGTCCGGTGAGCTCGGACACGTTTGGCTACAAGAAGAAGCCGGGCCTTCATGACAGGATCCACTGCGTGGCCTTCGTGGTGGACGCCTCGCAGTTGCTCAACTACCCCAAAAGCCTCCAGACCTCCTTCCAGCTGCTGCGGGAGTACATCAGCGACCTGGGTGAGAAAAACCCCGGCGGATTAGGACGTCCGAGGTCAGGGGTCGGCAACCCGCGTCTCTTCCGTCTTTACACTGCGGCTCCGAGCGGCTTGGGAAAATAAATTATAAATATTTAATTGAAGTATATTTCATTTGTGTTAATTCCTTTTTTTGACTTTTAGTTCTAAGTTGGAAGATTATTGTGATCTTGAACTATTGAATAGAATTATATTTATTATTTTTCGCCGCTCAAAATAACGTCGCTCTTGTGGAAGCCGGTGAAGTCCCGATTTGCAGATGCTGTGCGCAGAAGTTTAGGAGCAGAAGTCCCATAAACCAGCTAAAATGAATTTTTATGAAGATATTTTGCAAATATTTATTTTTTATTTTTTACTGACACGGTGATTTTTTCCCGATTTATTTTTAAAATTCAGGTCAAGGCTCCGCTACACGCTCTGAAAGCCCAAAGCTCAAAATGAGTTCATTACATAAATAAAATTTAATTTTCTCTGCAATACTTTGTGAATTTCAGAAGCAACACACGACACACTTGTTTATACAAAGTGTAAAGGTAATAAAAAGCGATATATACAGTGGTACCTTTATTTTAGACGTCAAAAAGTAATCGCGGCTCCCAGAGTTTTCTTTTCCGAGGAAACCGGGTCCAAATGGCTCTTTGGGTGTTCTGGGTTGCCGACCCCTGGTTTAGATCAAGAAATATGTACATTTAACATGGGCTGTCTTGTATCTTGTGTGGCGTAGGTGTGCACCAGGTGGGTCTGCTCACCCACATCGACAAAACTCCTTCAGAAATGGCCTTACACGTGACCTTTTCATACAAGACTCCCGCCCATCAGGACATCGTAAGTCGGAATGACGCCGAATCGAACCGTATGAATCGGGTTCCGCCTCGCAACGAGAAGGTCTCCAGGGGAACCTTTCTCCATGTTCTCCGCGGGGGCTTCGCAGGATGGCCGGGGTGAAGCGCGCCTCTCGTCCAATGACAGTTGAGGTCGGCGACCCTGAGAGCGTGAAAAAAAAAAAAGAGTTGTCACATAAAGCTGTCGCTGCGTCGAACCCGTCATGGACGATCACGAGCAGAAGGCGGCGAAGGAACAGCGCCGGGGGGAAGAGACGGGCGCGTCACGTCAATCGGGACGTGGACGACAAAACATCCCTGTGGGAATCTTCTTGTCGCGGTAGCTGGACTTGAATTTCCTCACTTGAAGATGTTTCACTTTTCCTCACTGCAGTTCAGAAGTGAAGAAGCCTCTGGGATGAGGCCTGGAACATCTTGGAGTGAGGGAATTCAAATCCAGTTGCTAAGAGGAGGAGGTTTTGACAAGAATTCACCGCGACCCGGATGACGGAGAACCTCGGCGGACAACAGTTCCGTTGGCGTTGCTTTCCTGCTGTAATAATGAACGACCCGGCCCCGAGTCCAAGTGTCCGCAGTCGGATTGGTTTTCTAAATTGTGGAAAACATTTCCCGTGCATCTTGTATTTGCAAGTGTATTTGCAGTCTCTATGTCCTCTATTGTGAGTCGCTTTGGATAAAAGCGTCTGCCAAATGCAATGTAATGTAAAAACATAGCCTGCTCTTTTTTCCCTGTCACGCACCTTTTGACATCACATATGTTTTACGTACGATTTAAACATTATTTTACTTTACTAGAGGATGTGAAAGGTTTGTTTGTGGGTTTAAAGATGGAGAAAGCCGCCTCCCTGCTGGGGATGCCCACCTCCTGCATCTTCCCCGTGAGGAACTATTCATCCAAGCTGCAGCTGAACACCGACAGCGACGTGCTGGTGCTGCGTGCCGTCAGCGGCATCCTGCAGTACGCCGACTTCCAGTTCCAGGACAGGAAGACGCAGGAGCAGCTTCACGACCTGATGTGAAGCTTCCCACCAGAACCAAAATGAGGATGATGAATACGGTGGAATAGAAGGAAAACAAAAAAAGGAGAAGCAGAATTTGTGGTTGAAGGAGTGAGGATGGGACAATATTAACCCGACTTTAAGGCCGAAAGTCTTACTGGAACTCTATTTTGAAAGCTTTTGACTTTTAATACATGCTTTTTTTTTAAAGAGCTGCTCATCATCCATTCATTTCATGTTCTGCTCCGTCAGGCTTCTTCTACTAAACTTTCCTTGCACGGTTTCAAAACTTAACATGTGCGCTAATGGGAGCAGGAGACCAATATGCATTCCTGTGCAGCTTGCAATTGAATAAAAAAAACAAACAAACATAAAACTCTATATTGTGTGGTTTTTTTTTTACCGTGACCGAGAATCATCGTTGATGCGCGTTGATGAAGATTTGGACATTTGTGACGCACCGTTCAAGAATGAGAAAAAAAAAAAGATCTAACTGCTTGTAGAACAGAAAACAAATTTATTAATGCAGGTCAGACAGTTACTGTACAGCAAACGGTTAAGGTGTTGAATGGGTTTGGCGTCGGAAGGCAACTCGCCAGAGTATATTTCCCATTTTTAACAATAATCTGTTTAAAAAAAAAACAAAAAAAAAAACGCCTGTGCTCATAACTTTTAAACAAACCCACATTTTTTTGAAACAGTGTTTAAAATATCAAGGTGTTAGTGCACATATAAGACAAGGCTCTCTCTCTCTCTCTCTCGCAACAACAGTCGTTCAGCAGGGTTTATGGTCGTAACCAAGGAATGTTCTGGAACTGTCAAACATGCGTTTTATTCGGTTTGGTGCGGCGGTGAGGAAGGAGGGCGACGGCGAGTGGAAAAAGTGATATGTCGATGAACACGACGGGATATTTGTTTTAGCCCGGCTGATTCACGCGACTCGGGGTCACTCGGAGACCAAACCTTCACGACTACGTCAGTTACGGTCATTTCTCACGTGGACGTGTCGTCGGAAGGTCAACGGAAGCCCGAAACCGAAATCCGCCGGTTCAAACGTCGTGAAAGTCGGTTAACGGTTGTGCTTTTTTTTTTTCCTTTTTGTAAACGAGATCACGGCCTCCGGACATCTTTGGATGTCCTCTATTGGTTTTCTCCAGATGTTATTTCCCCAAACGATGGGATGAATCTTTCGCTACGAGACGCTTTGGCACACCTCTGCAAACGCACTGGGAACGTTTGTCCATGACGACGAAGACTATGAAATAAGCCGAATCGCTCAAAGTAAGAAAAAGGAAACCCGAGCGGCTCGAGAAACACTTTCCAAGACGACGCCTTCGGGACCGACGTTAAAAACGGGAACGCGGCTTAAAACACGGAGGCGAGTTTCAGAGATTAAAAACGTGATGTTTGAAAGCAGAAGTGAGGGAACGGTGCAGAGACCCGTCCCAGTTTTGGACTCCACGCACTGTGCTTAACCAGAGAGATGACATTCAAATTCCAAACAGTAGAAAAAGAAAAATTAACCCCCCCGACCCCTTTTTTTTTTTTTTTTATATCCTTCTCTTAAAAGAACTGTACAAGATTATTATTATTAAAAAAAAAAAAAAAAGAAAATCAATAATTAGTTATACATATTTATATGACAACATTGTTTACGGTCTATCACTATAAAGAAATACAACTGCGGTGTTGTTCTGTCTCCAGGTTCAATGCAGTAATCCTTTCCCTCCTTTGGCTTTGGCGCATTAGAGGTGACGCTGTGAAGCCGGCGCCTCCGGAACGACACGACGGGATGCGGCTGCATAGCGACGTTCACAGAAAATGTCCAAATTGCAAAAGCGCGGGGACGGATGCCTCCGCGGTAGCTTTGTTTGGCCACAGGGCGCCGCCCAATGACCGACCAACGGCCAAAAACAGGTCGGCGCGTTCATCTTTCTTCTGAAGTGGCGCTTTGAAACGGCTTCCGGCTTCTCACCTGCACAGACGCCATCCGGTCCTTTTTCTCCCCTCCTTTCTTTCCCTAAACAGTCCGGGGAAGCCAGAAAACTCCATGCGACCGCCGGCCGGAAAAGGAATACTGCATTTCTCCGCTTGTTTCTCGCCTCCCTCGGCCGTGAGGTGGAGCCGAATCGAGGAAAGGCACTCTAAGGCGGGCCTTCCTTCGGAGAGGAGGGGGTCTGGGACGAGGAGCCGGACGAGGACGAGGCCGAGTTCTTCAGGGACCCCAGGGTCTTGCTGAACCAAGAGTTCTTGGCCGCCTGGATCTCGTTCATGAGGACTCCTCGCTGGTGCTCCAGCTCCTGAGGACCCAAACAGAGAGGACGTCGGCAAAGAAAAGCCATCGTTCCGAACGTTCGGCGTGACCTTGTTGTGTCGCCGGCTGGAAAACGATAAACGTACGAATATATCGTAGCTAGTTTTCTCAACAAAATAGTACTTTTTAACTTCTTGTCTTTTTAAAACCACCACGGAATAATAACACGTGACTTTCAAACTTTCACAATAAACGGTGTGAAGATGCTGTGGGCTGATTGCATCTTCCGCTGTCTGGTTTTCCTTTACAACTGTCGAAACTTCACCAAACACACACACACACTCGGTAGTTCCAGAATCAGCCATGATGAACAAATATATATATTTCAAAGCTTTACGGCCTCCACACTCTTCTTGACCCGGTTCGCGTCTCCCGCTGCCGCTTAGGTTTCAGTGCAGAACCTTGAAATGACTGAAAAACTTTGATAATTCACGAATGCAGACGAGGCCAGAAGCTGAATGCCTGCAGGAGTTGCAAAGTTTTGCAGAGAATGACGCTCCGGTCGGGTCTCAAGATACAGAACACCGTGCTCCGGTTGGTCGCCATCCATTAAAAATGCTTATTTTACCATAAAAATAACTGAAATAATAAACAAATATATAAAAATGCATTTAAACTAAGAAAAATCGAGTCGAAAAGGCCGATGAATGCGAGAAACTGCGACACGGCGAGTTGGCGACGGGCGCTCGACGGCGAGGATGGGATGCAAAAGTGGGACGTAGAGGATTTGTGTTTTTCCTCCAAAACACCCGATATTTCATTTCCGATATTTTCTCATTTTGCCCTCAACTTACAGCTCATGTAGGTGCATCCCATCTCCCTGATGTCGATTGATTCGTGGATGTCTTTCTATTTTCTGTCTTCTAACTGTCTCTGTATCTATTTCTATATCCATTTTATCATTATCATTTATTTGAATGCAAATGCTTTCTTTCTGACATTATACCTGTTACGCTGTGACAAAGGAATTTCTACTTCTACCGGCGCATTGGAGGGTTCTACATCTCGTCCCGCGTTTGCACGATCCGGCTAAAAAAATCCACGATCCGTGTGAGACGCGGCGATGTCGCCACGGACCAGAGTCGATATAAATACAAACATCATTGCAATTTTTTACGACCTGGATGCGGCACTTGGCCTCCACCAGCTGCAGCTTGGTCTGCGCCAGCTCCAGCTCCAGCTGCCGCAGCTGCTCCTTCAGGCCGTCCTTCTCCTCGTCCAGGGGCCCCGAGGACGCTTTGTCCCTGCCGGGCGACGACACCTGGAGGGACCCCATGGTGCAGAACAGGTCCCTGCAGTGCTCGCAGCCCAGCACTTTGCTCTGGCAAAAACACAACGGAGCGCGCCGTCGTCAAGGGAGACGGGATTTAAGATAAAAAAAAAAATAAAGCAGAGTGACGTCCATGAGGGTGAGCTCACCCTGACCATGTCCAGCTCTTCCTTGGTCGCCGCCTGCTGCTTCTCCAGCCTGGTGCTCAGCTGGGAGCAGATCTGAGACAGAAGAACGTCCGGCTAAAGGTTAGCGCTAAAGGCTAGAGCCTTTTTGAAATTGAGCGATGACTAACAACGCGGAGCTCACAAGTATGGCCGTGATCCGAAACAAAACACGACGATCGTCGTATCTGCGGAAACCGTCTTTCGCACCTGCGATTTGTGAGTTGCAAATCAAGCTGCGCTCAAATGCCTTATTGCACCGCCACCGTTCATATTCATATCTATAATCTGCTTTTTCTTCTTTACACATGTGAGGATACGGAACGAAACGCAGTTGGCCTCCAATCAGAAGTGCATATGGACAGAATATCTAGTATTTACAGAATAAATTCAGTATTTACAGAATAAATGCATTTTTTTTTCCCACTGCAAGTAGAGGTGAATAAGATATAAGCAGAATATGTACAGCTAGTGCAAGTACGGTGGATTGTGATGTGCAGATTGTGAGAAAAAATATCATTAACAGATATATACATATATATATATATATATATATATATATAGACAGATATAGATAGATAGACATATACAGGACTGTCTCAGAAAATTAGAATATTGTGATGAGGTTCTTTATTTTCTGTAATGCAATTAATAAAACAAAAATGTCATATATTCTGGATTCATTACAAATCAACTGAAATATCGCAAGCCTTTTATTATTTTTAATATTGCCGATTATGGTTTACATCTTAAGAAAACTCAAAAATCCTATCTCAAAATATTAGAATGTCATGAAAAAGTCATTTTTGTTTTTTTTAATTGCATATATTGGATATAGTGGATAATTAGATATAAGTTATAAGTATATTATTTAGATGCCTTCTGCAGTAACTGTGTATAATGTTTACACTCTTCCGATCAGCACATTCAGCTGCAGGGAATCTTCAAATCTTTGCACTTAAAGACCTTAAAACAATTTATAGCCTTGACTTTGACACTTTATAGTTTATTTGTATTACTTACCCCCCCCCCCTTTTTTTTTAACAGTTTATACAATTTCCTACTATTATTTATTATTGTTATGTTTTACTTGAAACTCTGGCACAACAATTTCCTTCGGGATAAATAAAGTTGTCCTTATTCTGAATCTTATTCTTACATATCCAAATGTGCTGCAACAGCAAAGTAGGAATTTCACTTTAAAGGGGAAACAGGTTTCTACGCCGCGCACGTATCAATAAACATTTGAATCTTCAGTCTTAAACTGTTTTAAATCGTCCGACCTGCTTGTACTCGGTGATGATGGCCGTCGTCTTCTTGATCTCCAGCTCCGCCTTCTCCAGTTCCCTTCGAAACACCTCCTTGAGCTTTCGAAGAGACGGGTGACGTTTACCGAACGGCTAAATCCGTCGAAAGCGCCGCGAACCAAAAATTCTCTCGGGGAGATCCCTAGAAAAATGAAGTTCTTGCACCGACGTTTTACCTGAGCCGTCTCCTCCTCCTGCCGCCGCTTCTCCTCCTCCGTCTCCACCAGACGTTGCTTGGTGCTCAGCAGCTCTTTGTTCAGAACGTCGGCCTTGTCTTCCGCCTGCGTCGGGGACGTGTCGCGTTTGTTAGCGCCGAACCCCATACTTTACAAACGCTAAAAATAACGAGCGACGCGGCATCCAAAGTCGTACCCGGCTCGGCCGACAATTTCCAAACATCCCGACGACTTGAAATGCGCGTGGAATCGACACTTTGGGACGTATTTTCTTTTTAATTTAGCGGCGCTACTTGCGTGTCGTATTCTACGGAGCCTTCGTCTCCAGGCTTCAGGGGCCAAAAAAAAAAAATGTAAAAATTCACAAAGTCCATTCATGGATTTTTAAAATATCTATTTCTAAAATAGAGAATGTGTAATATGTTGTGTGGGTTTGCCATTTTTCCATCAAAGCTGGTTAATGATGAGTCGTTGCAAAAACAACACAAATAAAATCATAACACGGAGAAACGTGTTAAATTTAATTACAGCCCTTTTAGTGCAGCCATGATGTTGAGCCTCGTGAAACCTTTTTATTCATCTTTTTAGGGTACGGACCCCCGAAAAACTACAACCTATCACGTCTGCACGCTGAAAATCACCATTAAATGAGGAGTGTGACGTAATAATTGTGATTTCCTGCGACCGAAAAACCACATCTGAAGATGAAAAGCGTCGGCTTTGCCGTTTCTACTGTTTCACGATGGCGTCCCTTTGCTGCGCTCAAGGAGGTTTGCCTACGTGCGAGTCCTTGAAGGACCAGTCGCTTGAAAAGATTAGCGAGATCACAAATCTCGTCTCGTGGAAGCAGATCTTCAGAGAAAGCGTCGGCGTGCACGGCGTTCTCCTACCTGGTCCAGGTCGTTCCGGAGGGCGATCTTACTGGTGACCAGTTCGTGGGCCAGGTCGTCGTTTTCCTGTTCCAGTCGCATGCTGGCCTCCTGCAGACGGCGGTTCTCCCGCTGCAAACACACACACACACACACACACACACACACACTCTCTTGTGTCCCGTTCTACATTTCTACAACCACTTCTTTGATAACATAACTGGAAACAGCGTTCGCCGAGACCACGTGCAACACAGCGAGGAGCTCATTCACACACACACACACACACACACACACACACGCCGCCATTCCCATTCCAAACTATTAGTGGTCATATGAATTGTGTTTATTCTGTGGTGTGAGTCACATGACCGCCGCGTCTTCATGAGTGAAAGCGTCTTGCGGCGTTTTAGCCCGAGGATCATCTGACACACACACGACCCGCCGCTTTTACGGCGACGGCGTCCTCTGCTGCTCGTGAACCCCCGCGCTTCCGAGAGCGCACGTCCCTTTAGGCGACCATGATAAACGCCAGAAGATCTCCAAGACCAAGGAGGTGGTTGTGGACCTCCAGGAGGTTGTGAGGAGACGGGTCCGGGTCACCAGAGATGGTGGAGCCTCGGCGTCCAGGTTCACAACACACCAGGCTGGACACGCCACACACTGATGCAAAGGTCAAAGGTCAGAGCAGGACGCACCTCCTGCGCCACGCCGACCCCAACATAAGATAAACATAAGATAAACTAAATAAATTCTTATTTTTTTGCCTCATATATTTGTGGATTTTTTTTTTCCTTTTGCTATTTTCCAATTGTCTCTCTATTTATATTTATATTTATATCTACATATATATATATTTCTCTATCTATATTCATATTTATATTTATATCTACATTTATATCTATATTTATATCTATTTTTATATCTACATTTATTTTTATATTTATATCTACATTTATATTTATATTTATTGACACTTATAACTGCGTCTGACAGAACACATGGTAATGTGTCAAAGCCTCCCGACGGCTCACCTGCACCGAGGTATTATAAAGTTAAGAAAAAAAAAGGCTTAGGTCAACTTTATTGACAATATCTGTACTGGACATATAATGGACGCATAATAATAAGAACAATTAAGTGCAGATTAGCGGTGAAGTGAACAGTTACATGAAACCAGGAGCCGGCGAACTGAATGCGGCTCTCTGAGCCTCTGATGCAGCTCCCTGGGGCTTCTGAAAATAATTAACCGGCATCTAATTAAAATTATTTATTGTAGTTTTTAAAATTTCATTTTCAATTTGAAGGTTATGACAGTTAATCATAACCGCTCGTGAAATATTTATTATATTTATTATATTATTAAAGAGCGCAGCTGACTTACAATCTTACTTTACAATTCTGTACAGTTATTTATTTTCATTTATATTTTATTTTATTTAAGAATGATATCTGCCCCTCAGGGTCAGATCCATTTTTTTTTCTGAGTTCCGATCTTGTAACGTCTAAGTAAAACATATCAAATATTAAACATATTGATATATAAACACATTATATAAATATTTATATATATATATTAATATATAAAATATAGTTTATAGTATAGTATATAGTATATATAATATAGTATGTATATTATTATATATATAATATAATAATATATATTATTAATATATTATATATATTTATTATACATATATTTAAATATATTATATATATTAATATATAAACATATTAAAAATATTAATATATAAACACATTATACAAATATTTATATATATATATTAATATATAAAATATAGTTTATAGTAGTATATAGTATATATAATATAGTATGTATATTATTATATGATAATATAATATAATAATACATACATATACATATTATTAATATATTGTATATATTTATTATATGTATATTTATATATATATTATATGTATTAATATATAAACATATTAAAAATATTACATATCAAAATAAACATATTTAAATATTTTTGTTGCTATAATTAGCAACTGCAGGTGCCAGTAAAAGGACGACAACCTTCAATCCAACTTCTTTTTTTTCAGAGTTCAAAACATTTTGTTTCATGCAGAAATGTCGTTTGGTTTTCTCTGCAGCTGTTCATTGATTTTCTTTACTGCGTGGAAACGGCTCCGAATGGCTCTTTTTACCCTGCATTAAATGGTAAATGAGGTATGAAGTGAATTTTATCAGGCGCGGCAGGACGGATGTGAGAGGACGAGAACGTCGCTGCTCTTCAGGTTGCGAACCGACTGTTTTTCTCTCGTGTCGGGGCGGAAAACCAACGACTGAGGCTGATTTTTCAACATTTTCCTTCAAACGCATCCAGCTCGCAGCGGCAGAAATGTATCGGAAACGCTAAACGAATCAAGCGTCGGAAACTTCCGGTGCGAATTAAAATCACAACAGTAGCAGGAGAAGCTTACCGGCTGCTCAGAGCTGCGTCTTCGTACCCAGACTGAGCAAACACATGATCCACACGGGAGTTTCCCTTCCCTCAAACTTTCCAGCCTCTCACTCTCTCGCTTGCTGGTTCTTTCCCCCTTTCTTTTTTTTTTTTGAAATTGTCCACAAACACGAGCAAAGAATTCATGCAAAAAAAAAAAAACAAAAAAAAAAAACAGAGGGCAATGTTGTGTGTTTTATGCGCCGCTGGATTAATGGCGGCACTTTAAAATGTTCAGTTTGTCGGCGGAGGAAACGGCGACGACGTCTTATCAGCGGTGAAAACTTTTCCTTCCTTCTTTCCAGACCACAGGGTTTGTAGTGTCACATATGTGACAGCCGTGCACGACAAAATGTCCTTTCGCAACAGCTGGCTTGACGTTAATGCAAGGGTGGGCCATTATTTTATTTTATTTTTAAATTAATTTTAATGCTCTGGCCATCAAGATATCGTGTCAATTGAGCAAAATGAAAATGGCAATTAAAATATTACATTTTTTTTGGCATTTTATTTCAACTTTAAAATGATTAATGATCATATAAATGCACTGATATTATTTTGTACGTAATATTCCATGCAAAATTAAACAAAAGGAAAAAAAATGTGGATTTTTTAAACTCAAGATAGATTTTACTTGCGGATGCGGCCCGCCGGCTGTAAAATGCCCAGGTCTGCGTTATTTCCATGTTTCATTATAAAAAAAAAATAATTCTTAGAGAAACGCTTCTCGCATGGAAATAAAATCTGAGCTGTTTCCTTTCTTATGATGACTTTGTGCTTTGAGATCATCTCTGCTCGATGAAACGTCTGTTTGATTCACAGCAAATGATGGCAGTGACCTTTTTATCTTATTTTAATAGTTGCATGTCAGCTATAGTTGATTGATATATTTGATTTCAATAAAAAAAAACTAAGGATATTTAAATGGTATGTTCGATAAAAAAGCAGTATCTGTTTAGTTTATTCAGGTTGTAAAACTCGACAATAAATCTAATTTTTCCTACAAACCATGTGATAAATATTTTATATTTACTAATTACATTTATGTTATTAATGATTTTAATGGCTTCAAAGGGGGAAAAAACTTCCCACTGCATCACCTCTCCTCTTCTACATCGAAGATAAAAACACAAAGACGACGACACCCTGCAGATTCACTGAAAATAAACCTGATAGATGTGTGCATGTGTGTGTGTGTGTGTGAAATGATCTGAGGAGCCATATTTGAAGCTAGGAAAAAAAAAAAAAAAAATAAAAAATGAAGTCATAAATATTAACAAAGGCACCGCTTGACTTAGAAAAACATCTAAACTTAGAAAAGCAGCTCGTCCACGTGCAGCGACGAAAAAAGGCCGACGCTCTGAAACTTGACGTAGGATCTGGATCCAGGACGGAAAACAAAAATAGGCCAAAGGTGTTTTTCAAGTGTGACGTGAAAGACGCTTGAGAAAGACGTCCGCTGTACCTGATAGCGATCGATGGGGTCTTCCTGCTGCAGCTGGCTCTCCCTCTGTGTCTGGTACTCCTTCTCAAACTTCTTCAACTTCTTGGTGGGAACCTGGAAGCACAGACAACCGAGCACGGCGTGATGTCACACCGCTTTTTCTTTCTTTTTTTTTTTTTTTCCACAGACATTCTGCGCGTCGCTCGCTTAAAAAAATAACAGCGTTTTATAAGAAGAGACGGCGGCGGCGTGCAGAGGAGAAAATTAAAATCCAAGCAAAGCGCAAGGCAACGTGAGATTTACTGATGATAAACAATGCAAACTACAGAACGTCTGGACGCTTTTTCTTTCTATCTATTGTGGGTGTTTTTCTTCCGGGTTCTCCAGAACCTGAACTGGCCCGGCGTGAAGGAGAAGGTCGTCCGACGCCAGCCGTGATTGGCTGACCATCTTTTTCACGTCCGTCTCTCACGTGGAATAAGAATAAGGACAACTTTATTTATCCCGAAGGAAACTGTTGTGCCAGAGTTACAAGAAAAACACAACAATAATAAATAATAGTAGAAAATAAACAGTATAAAAAAAATATATAATATATATAAAAAGATTTATATAAACAGTAAAAAAAAAAAAAATAGGGAGAAGAATAAGAAATACAAATAAACTATAAAGTGTCTTAAAAAGTGAATTGAAAGTGTCTTTCAAATCTTTGTACTTGAGACCTTAAAACACTTGATAGCCGTAACCTTTATTTATATTTTATTGTATTTCTTATTCTCCCTCCTTCCTACTATTATCTATTACTGTTATGTTTTTGCTTGAAACTCTGGCACAACAATTTCCTTCGGGATAAATAAAGTTGTTCTCATCTCATCTCATCTCATCTCTCATAAGTAACAAGTGAAAGATAAACACAAGAGTATGAAAAAATATTGCACATGTTATGAATATATACAGATAAATTATTACAATTTACAGTAAGTGGGTGAGATTTTTTTTTTTTTTTTTTCATAAGGTTTCAGATTTTGAGATTCCCTGCGGCTGAAGGGAGAGGAATTGAAAGTCTGATAGCCTCAGGTAGGAAAAACGACGGAAAAACACGGCGCTAATGAGCGACCAATAACACCCTCCACTTGTGCGTGTGGTAACTTTATCTCCCTTGTGTGGAAACGGCATTTCCATAGCACTTTCTGACCTGTGTGTGCTTGTGCTCAAATTATATATAACACTTTTATCATACTTTATTAATCCCTGGTGGGGAAATTCTTTCTGTGCATTTAAACCATCTTGGAAGCGCGTCCAAGGCGCTTCGACCAGGAATCTCGAAATGTCTCGCACCCATCGATGCGTTTGGGGCGTCCATGTTACACCCTTAGTTCCCTCCACGTGTGTGTTGTGTAACAACCTGAGATTGAGGCATTTCTTTAGCTGAGGTTAAAAAACAAACAAACAAACGACAAAACCCTTCGACCTCATGACGCAGACGCCGCTGCAGTTGTTTACGGGTTAAATTGCAGTTGCTATTGTCTGGGATTAAACCGTCTTAGCGACTTAGCAACAGTTGCTTCACCCCCTGTTGCACAAAGACGTGCCCAAGTGCAGATTCAACTGGAGTTACAAGGCCGTCTCTGTCGTACCGCTCGTATCGGCAGACGCCGCCGCTGCTTTCGGGAGACGCCTCTCGCCACCAGCCGTTGTTGTTATTATTTCCCCCCCGATGCGTCGGCGTGGCGAGTTTGACATTCTCAATCAACTAAGGCTTGCTACAAATCTAAAACACAGCTCTTTTGAACCTGATAGCGCGTTACGCTATTTTCCTCTGACCCGAGGGAACGGGGACGTCCACGCCGAGCGAATCGCTTCCTGGAAACTAAAGGAACACAACTGATATGTAAGAGATTGTGCGCTCAAACGTCGCGGCCCGTTACGGTGCGGACAGTTGTTCACAACAACGGTGGTGAAATAAAGACATCCCGACCATCCCATCCGGAAAATACCGCCCGCCGCTTCCCCGCTGGTGTGCGTCAACAGGTAGAGATGGTTTTCAGCGACTCCACGCCGTTTCATTTCAGTGGATTATGATTCTTTAAGGTTGAAATGGGTCAGGATGCGCGTGAGGTGATAAGCGTTGTGTTTGATAGCGGATTTCGGAAGCATAAACAGCTGACGCTTATTCTTCTTTTTGCACTTGTAATTACTGCCCATTCAAACTTGCACTGCACTTTGCACACAAACGTCTCATTGCACCGGCCCACTGTTCATATTTGTAATATTTATAATAATAAATATTACACGCGGGGAAACACGTTTCTACACTGTGCATGTGACAGGAAACACTTTGAATCTTGAATCTTTTACCCTCTGTCTTCGCCGCCACCCGCGGGTCGCTGTTTAGGTGAGCGCAGGTTACAGCTCATCCAGCCTAAACACACTCCCGGACAGATAACGCAACATTGGCTCGCTATCTGTGTGGGAAAAGTTGAAGCGCGGCGTTCGCAAGAAGACAACGGAGTCGACGCGGCGACTGATTCCCTGCTTGCAGTCGGAGCGGTTAGCAAAAGTTAGCAAAAGCTAATGTTTTGGGGAAAAAGTGCAACGGGGTAGCAAAAAATGGTGAATATAAATGTGAATGCTGTCAGGGTTGTGCATATTGAAGTCCAAAATATATATTTCTTGTGTCAAGAGACAAGAGTTCCGACACCTCCAGACTTCCTGTCTGACGAGCCGACGCATCCGCAGCTATAAAACACACCTGCCTCCGCCTCCTCTCACACAAACGCCTAAAACCTTTCTAAAATATTTTCATCCGGTCGCATCAGAGCCCGAGCTTGTCGAGAGCGAATCTTTGACCGAAAGCAGATTAAAACAAGCTTCGTCGAGAATGACTTTATAAAAGGACAATGCCGCCATCTTGAGTGTAATCGCGTATTCAAAACAAACCCGAAACGGCCCTGTCTGTCGAAAACACCTGTTACGCCGGTTCGCTGAATTTCCTTTCTGTCGTCGTTTCCGTGCACGAACCTCCCGACCCGACGTCTGCAGCATCGTTCTCATGCGTTCTCATTCTCGTGAACGCCATGTGCTTTCAAAACTCGATAAAAATCGACTTTATGAAGCCGCGCGACACCACCCTGGGTTTCTTCTGCAGGCTGTCGTGGTAACGTGTCGCCGATCGCACACACACACACACACACACACACACCCCTAAAGCACACAAAACCGGCCGCCTGACGGTTTCTTTTCCCTCCGGAAAAGACATTTATTACAACTACGACCTCGGTGGGTTCTGCTCGGATCTATTAGCACTCTGATTGGTAATGACAAGTTAAGATAAGATAAGAACAACTTTATTTATCCCGAAGGAAATTGTTGTGCCTGAGTTTCAAGCAAAACGTAACAATAATAGATAATAGTAGGAAGGAGGGAGAATAAGAAATACAAATAATATATAAAGTGTCAAAGTTAAAGCTATCAAGTGTTTTAAATTCTTAAAAAAGTACAAAGATTTAAATATTCTGCAAAAAAAAGAAAAAACTTTAATGATTACACCTTTCCCTGACTGGTTTTCCAGTCCTGACGACATGAAATTAAAAAACACAACATGGTGTGATGCAAGTTAGCATTTCTCAGGAAGAAATCCAGCTCTTTTTAACTTTACACAGTGATATTCTTCAAATGGCGGTGGCGGCGGCGGCGGCGTGCAGCACGCTCTGCTGAACGTGCACGCCGCCTCGCTCAAGGCCGCGACTCAATCACACACCAGCTGACACATTTCAGCCCTCACACTAATGTAGGACCGAACCCTCGCTGTGGTTTTCGCGCCGCTAAAAACCCCGGAGGCCGTTTTAAGGACGCGATTCTATCGATGCAATTAAAAAGATGATGGCGCCGCTAGAAAAATGTCCGGGCCCCGCTTTTAGATTCCTGACCTGGATCCCTGAAAATGGAATTGTTCCCAAACCACCCGGCAGACATCATATGTTGCAGAGCCGTTCAGGAAAGTATGTGTGTGTGTGTGTGTGTGTGTGAGGTCGGGGGTGTTCATGGAGAACGCTGACCTGCCCCTCAAAGAGACGACAGTCCAAAAGAGTTTGAATAATGAAATAAGGACAAAGCCAACTGGACATCCCGGTTAAAAAACTAGGCCACGCAATTCAATTACTCATGTGAGGGAAAGACGCCCGCTCTCGCCCACAAGGTCTCCATTGATTCCTAATTTATAGCAGTAATTGAAACAAAGTGACGCCCACAAACAAACCGCGCTTGCAGCCCAAAATATTCAGCACACTTTCTGCTGGGAAACAACAAACGGCGTGGGTGCGAAGCTTCTGCAGAACCTTCCCCCCCCCCCCCCGTTCGCAGCTACGGTTCCACGTGGGAAAGGAAAAAAAAAAAAGACGCACGAGACCGAAGCCGGCGGCTGACGAACGACGACGTCTGATGTTAAAAATAAAATCCAAAAGCGGCCGAAGCTCTTTTTCTTTTAATCCCACAGCGGGGAGGGAAAAAAATAGCTTACCTCCGAGCGAAAGATGGAGCGAGCAGGAGATACGGTAAAGTTAAAGGACAAAAAAAAAAAAAAAAAAGAAGACGACGTGGAGCGTCTTGAGGGCGAGAGGACCTACCACCGGTCTGGGAGCTCTGAGGGGTTTGGAGTGGGCGACCAGACGGGCCAGCGCGTCCTCCTCGCCCGGCCGCTCCACGACATGAGCGTCGTACGCCACCACGATGGACACCTCTTGCATCATCTCGGCAGCCGAGCGGAGGGGAAATAAAAAATAAAAACGCTGGAGGCGCGCTGCCGACGGCTCCCGTCTCTCCCGGTTTCTCTCAGCGAGTGCAGGAGGAGGAGGAGGTGACCGCTCGCTTTCAAGAGTCCCTCAGGAGCCGAGCCACTCCCACTCCCACCAGAAGGGGTGGGAGGAGGAAGAAGAGGAGAAAACAACACACCTGTTTGTCTTCCTCCCTCCTCGCCGTAACGCTAGAAGTCTAGCTGCAAGGAGGATGGATGACTTTGCTTTTCTTTTCTTTTCTTTTCCCCTCCCCATCAAATGAATACTCATTCGTAGTCTCGCTCTTTGTCTTCCGCCGCGCCGTCGAGCTTTCTTTTTTCTATTTCCTGCCGCCGCCGTCGATGCAAAATAAAGATAAGGGCTGGATCGGGGCGGCTCCTCCGCGGGAAGGAAGTTGTCGAACGCGATGACTTGTCGCTCGGGCGTTGCGAAGGATCCGACGGTGAAACCCAGGAAGTGAAGCGACACCTTCGTGGTCGTCCTTCACGGCTCTCTTGTGAGTTTGTCAGACTCCTCCTCCTCCTCCGCCGCCGCCGCCGCCGCCATGGCTACCTGAAGGGGCCCAGACATTTTCCTTCCGACCAAATGTCCTCGGTTACAGACGGCTAAAAATGCACACGCCTGTGACCTAGATGCATAACTCACGTTTCTACAGTTGACAAATTCACATTTGGACGCAGCGTTTTCTCTCAAAACCTTAACAAGACAAGCGTCTCGTTGAATGCAGCGGCATCTTTGATATGGAGAAACTGAAAATTATAGATATATATATAGAAAGAGAGAGATCTATATGACTATTAGTTTGATGTTCTGTGTGCAATACAAGTTAGTTCGGATTAGATTCTACTTTATTGTCATTACACGTGTGAGGATACGGAGAAACAAAATGCAGTTGGTATCTAATCAGAAGTGCAAAAAAAGCAGAAGGGCGTATGTGCAGTGTTTACAGATAGATGCAGATTTAAAGAATAAATGCTATTTTCTTTTTTTTTACAGCTAGTGCAAGAAGAGGTGGATAAGATATGAGCGGAATATGTACAGCTTGGGCAAGTACGGCGGATAATTGTCATGCGCAGATTGCGATTAGTATGATTAACAGATGGCAATGTGCGAGCGGAAATATAAATATACAGATGTCGATGCAAAACAATGCAATGACCCTGAGGCTAATAAAGACGAGCCCTCCTGCTAGCAGAGCCAAAGCAGATCCTGGTCCCTCCGGCAGCCCTTGGTGCATTAAATCACATAATATTAAAACAATTATTTGCTCCGGTGATTACATCTGCACCCCCCTTCTCCTCTCCGGTCTTAAAAAAGCAGACCCTTTTTTTTTTTTTTTTTTTTTTTTTAGCCTCACAGTTCCACCTTCTTTCTACTGTTTAGATTTTCAAGAGACCCGGTAGAAATGGATTCATCGAAAAATACGGCCCGGAGAAGTCGTCACCCCGGCAACGAAGGATGTTTAAAGAGGCTGAGAAATTCAAATTCTTCCCATAATCCCCGGAGAGGCTAAGCCACCCCACTACCCGATGTGCTTATCAAGCCAAGGTGCCAGTGAATTCTTTCGCTGTTTTAAGCAGCTTAGAGTTCAGCTGATCCGATTGAAACGTTGACAGAAAAAGGGGAAAAAAAAAAATATATGTAAAGGGGGGGGAGTCAAAGGAGCCGGACGGATTTTTTTTTTTTTTTCTCTTCCCTCTCCGTGATCTCCCACGGGAGGGGTGGCGGTTTTTAGCGCTTCCTAAAAAGCCACCGCGGGTGCAAAAACCAGAGAGCCGTCGCCTTAAATCTTCGGTTCCTGTTCTTCCGTCCTCGCCGGTTGAGCGGAGGACAGATGTTACATAAGACGTGCTATCGGACCACATCTGTTGCAATTATCTTTACTTTGTTTGCGTTTGGTCCTCTTGCAAACCCAGCGCGTTAAGCAGGGGAGCGTTAAGCAACATTTAAGAGGAGATCGGACGACTACGAAAATCTCCCGGAGGATTACGACTTTTGTACGTCATTTGTGAAGCGGGTTCAAGACAGTTATTTTTTGCAAGACTTCCTCAAATGAAAGAAATCTCTACTTTGGGACAAAAAGAAGTCGGGACGAACGTGCAGACGACAAGGAACTCTAGGGATTTGTTTTTGTTTTGTTTTTTTAAGTGAGCAGTGACGTGGAAAAACGCAGCGAGTTAGATTTTTTTGCTAATAAATGCTGAAATGTGACGGTCTGATGAATCTCTGCTTAATAAATAAATTTAAAAAAACAAAACACAAACCAAAAGAGAGGAACGATGGCAGCAACTATCAGTGTGTGCACTCAAAACTTAATACTAGACATCACTTCACTGCTGGAGTGTTGTGAAAGAGCCAATCAATTCTACTAAACCACCAAAAGACAAACAATGAGTCACATCACACGATATCCTGCACACACAAGAACTTCACCAGAAAGAGACAAGAAAAAACAAAAAATCACAAACGAGAGCGTAGAGCGAGATGGTGTCCTGCCGGGAACGCATCGATACGGCCCGGCTTCAAACAATGCCTGACGTGAAATATTGACTATTTGTAGATAAAGAGAGTGACGTGAGCCGAGAGCGAAAGGGGAGGGCGGCTCGCTGACGTACGTTCCGGACGATAAGCCGCCACTTTGCTTCCCACGCTTTGAACGGCGGCGAATCGATGGGTTTTTCTTCGCTAACGGCCATCGGGGGGCGCTGTGGCGGGAAGTGGAAAAACGAGATGGACGCAAGAGCTCGATGCGAAGAAGAAGAATAGGACAGGAGTTTTTGGTGTGCGGTGATCCCTCCCTAGAACGCGGTTTACTTTTCACGGTTTCGCTACTTCACGGATTTGCATTGTGTTCTGCATTCTGATTGGCTAAAAAGTCACTCCGCTTCTTCTCTACCTGTCCGTCAATAACGTTGCAGTTTAATATGTACACGTACACAAAACAGCTTGCCAGATTTACATGACGTACGAGCAAATTCTCTTGCCATTTCCAGTTTCTCTAAAAGCCATCATGTTGACAAAACGCTCTGGAGCCACAAAAGCACCTTGCAGGGCCCAAAAGGCAGCGGAAGATGCTATCTATGGCAGATAAAGTTAAACTTCTGGACATGCTAAGGGATGTACAGTCGGACATGCTATTTGTCCGACTGTACTTTGTATTTTTTTCATAATAATTTTTAATTTTCTCCCGTTTAATCCCATTACTGGGGTCGCGGTGGGCGGAGCTAATCTCCGCAATTTGAAGCCTTCTGTTCACGTTGATGATTAAAATTAATATTTGACAGTACAGTATAGAAGTTATTTGTTGAAAAAAAACTTTCTAAAGTACAGTACTTTTATTTGTGAAACAAATGATTGAGTCTGTAAAATGGTTTGTTCTTTCTTTTCAATGTATAATAGTGTATTTAATTGTATAATAATAGTAAAAAAAAAAATAAAAAGGTTCCTACTTCACGGATTTTGCCTATCACAGGTTCTTTTTGGAACGTAACCCCCCGCTAAAAACAAGGGTTTACTGTACTCCACACGCAAAGTATTGTTCACACCCTCATCATGGAAAGCACAAAAGAAATGCGTGCGATGCAGCTTTTAAGTTGAAAGCAATCCATGCCCAGCGGATGAAAGTCATGAAATTCACAAAAAAATCCACAAAATTCACAAAAAAATCCACAAAATTCACAAAAAATTCAAAAAATCCAGGAGCCTCACTTGATGTCAGGGGGGCCGGACCAGTAAAACCACAGCGTAATTACCTTGAGGGGACACTTAGTCCACATTTCTCCTTTGTTTTGGTGTAAATGAGAACAGGTAAATGATAAATCTTTCTATTTCATGAACTGTTCCTTTAAAAAATAGATGACAAACAACCAGAGATTCTTTAAGAAAAGTAAGTGCAATTTCATGTTCTGACTTCTCAGTTCTCTGTGCATCTTGTTGTATTTTGTCTCATAGTTGCACCCAAACTTGCAGCATCCACACCAAGCATACAGGTTTCTTATTAACGTCACAAATTGGTCCATTTTTCTTGGCAAACCCTACACTCCATGGCCACTTTTCTCTTTTTTGACGACGACATCTTGCGGATGCGGGTGTCGGGTCCGACGGAAAAGCGGGTTCATTTCTAACAATAAGACAGAATGCTATTTACAGGCCCGGAAGCCGCATTGCTGCCATCTGCTGTAAGTTGTGAGTTACATCATGTTGTGCCTAATACTGACTAAAACAATGCAGCACTAGCAGACAATATAGGAACTGCATTTTTATTTGAAAAAAGTATTTTTTTTTAGTAGAAAAAAGATTCTTATGTATTTCTTCAAATTGTAGATTTATTCCACTGGCCGGATTGGCCTCCCCGGCGGGCCGCTGCCGGCCCACAGGCCGAGCATTTCACACCCCTGAATTAAGGTATGTCAATCAACATTTACAAAATCTTTCTGTGTAAAAATCTCATTTCAAAACATGGATATCTGTGGCTTGTAATCCAGTGCGGCTAATATACAGGACTGTCTCTGAAAATTAGTTCTTCATCTTCTGTAATGCAATTAAAAAAACAAAACATTACTTTTTCATAATATTCTAATATTTTGAGATAGGATTTTTGAGTTTTCTTAAGATGTAAGCCATAATTGGAAATATTAAAATAATAAAAGGCTTGCAATACTTCAGTTGATTTGTAATGAATCCAGAATGTATGACATTTTTGTTTTTTTAGTTGCATTACAGAAGATAAAGAGCTTCCTAAGACAGTCCTGTATTATATTGTCTCACTGTAGGATAATTCATGGAAGATCCTATTCTATTTATTTTGCCCATTTTATATATTACATATTTAACATAATTGCATAATTGCATTACAGAAGATAAAGAACTTTATCACCATATTCTAATTTTCTGAGACTGTAAAAATATTTATTTGTTGTAAAATGTAGCGGTTGCGGCTTATATTCCGGGGCGCTCTAGAGTCCGGAAAATACGGTATTTCAATGTATCTCCGTCGCGTCTTTCCTCTGTCAAATAAACAAACGTACGTCCGCGTCCTCGGGGGAATCACCACAAGTTTTGCGACTTTTCCGAAACGGGAGCCTAATCCCAGCCGTCACCACGACCCAGCTTTGGCGCGACTTCACATAGAAATGTACAAATTCTTTCCCAGGATACCTGACTCCCACTCTCTCAGCACGCCGTGTCTCCGGTGAGCTCAGCAAATTCCCTAAATGCCAACCTCCTCATGCAAGTCAATAGAGAGGACGATAACATGTGAGCCCGCCCGTGCGTGGGAGGCCGCTTTTCACGGAAAGGCAACTTATGTCTCCTTGAGCCGGACCGTCCCTGCCGGTAAACGGTGGCGAGGAACAAACGGCGGAAAAAGCGAACGGCCACGTTCACTCTGCTGACATTTCTTCTCTCTTTGCACATTTAAAGCCTACTGTCGCGCTCCCGTTGCACTCATCCTTGCACCTGCACTCAAACGTCTTATTGCACCCTATTCTACTCACTGTTCCATTGCAGTTTTCGCATTCATATGTATAATCGTATTTATGACAATGTTCTTACTATTAGCTTTGAATTGTGAATCTGAACCATCTGACGTGGCATGACGCAACATTACGAGTCTGTTTGGGGAGTGGGGGGGGGGTCTTCTATAATTTGCACATTTATGGAGATAAGACGTTTGAGTTAAACTTTCATTTCTGTCTTCGGTGTCTTTACGCCTCAGCGCCGAGGTTCTTCCTGAAGGTCCTTACCTTGATGTTGCAGGCCTGCTCCATCAGCCTGCGGGCATTCTCTGCAGCTCGGTAGCGTTTGGGGAGCTGCACTCTGAAGAACTTGAGAGCCCCTTCAAAATCCGCTTGCAAGAGATCCTCTTTAGATGTCTGCGAGGAGAAATGAGGAGTTGGGCGGAGAGGAAAGAAGGTCGGATGGGGGAAAGATAAGAGACGGCCATTAAGAGTCAGAAATGCAAAGAACAAAGTGGCAGATTATCCTCGTTCCATGATGTTAGATTTCTAAAGTTGGCCTTCTGTGGCTCCTTATGAAAACATGATGGTTATCTCTGCAAGACAAACACACGCACGAATTAAAAGCCGTCCCTCCTTCCGTGTTTTTGAGACGTTACACAAAACCTGACGAAGGCGCACTAGAGTTTATTTTGATTGTCATTTTTAATAATATATCAGCAGCAGGATTGATGGTCACAACCGGGATATCTGAGAGTGGAGATGCACTGCGACCATCCAAACTGTCCAGGAGGGAACGTTGAATTAAAAGCACACAGACAGCACCATCTTCTGGTGAACACACACACACACACACACACACACACACACACACACACACACACACACACGCCAGAGGCGCTCGGCGCTCCAGACTGGACGAAAGCCACGGATCCCCATTCAATGTCTCTTTAAAGAATCTATATGTGGCAGTAAAAAGATTCCTGCCATCTTTGATTTCCCGCAGAGTTGATGTAAAAATCCTTCTTTTCCTGATGGGAAACCCTGAGCGAGAGCGAGAAAGAAAAGAAAAACACACACACACACACATCCGCTGCCCGGTTAGGGGTGGGTGCTGGGAAAACTTAAGAGTTTTTTAAAAAAAAAAAAAAAGAAAAGCTGATTTATTTTACATATAACACAAAAAACTTGTCTCTTCCTCAGATGCTTACCGGAGTGTGTGTGTGTGTGTGTGTGTGTGTGAGCCCGACACTTCGAGGAGCCTCTTACATGCGTTTTTGGTGCGATGCGTAAAATAAATCAGCTTTGATTTTCGGCGTTTCTTCCCCGAGAGTCCCCCCCCCCCCCCCCCCCCCCCCCAGACCCCGCTCTCACCGCCAGCAGCCTCGGGACAAAGAGCCGGTGTCCCATCCCGAGGAGACCCATCACTTTGCAGAAGGAGTCGGCGGAGGCCTGACTGGCGTGGGGCCTCTCCTCGGTCTCTCCCTCGCCGTCCTCCGCCGCCCCGCACACCGCCGGCGGCTGCAGGGGAGGCTTCCGGGACGGCACGGGGGGCGGAGAGGACGGAGGGGACGGAGGGGAGAGCGGCGGGGTGGGACGGGGTACGGGAGAAGGGGCGTCCGGGGCGGCGGATGACTCCAGCTTGTCGGGCAAAAGTCCCAAAAAGTGGGCGAGAAACGCGGTGTGCAATCGAGTCCTGGAGAACTACTGGTGGAGAAGTTGATGGCGCCGCATCCTGCGCCGTCTCGACGGACCGGTTCTCTAAGGATGAAGCCGAGAAACGCTCACGGGAACAAACGGCGGCGTCTGGGAATCCATGGCGTGAAACGGTGACGGTGGAGGCCGCCGTCAGAGCGCGGAGGCGGGCGTCGAGCGTGACAAAAGCACGGTCAGAAAATCCCTCAGTGGTGCCGTTACAGCATCCGCTCTCATCTTCCTGTACCAAACTCCCTTATCCAATTCCAATCCAGTATGCTGTTGCCAAGCAACAAAGTAGCGCGCTGCTGCTGCTGCTGCTGCTGCTGCTCTTGCACGCAGCATCCACAAACCTCCACCTTTTTTCCCTTTTTCCCCTTAGATATTTCTTTCTTCGTCGTTAGACCTCAAACAGCTACGGCGAATCCCTTTGGGTTCAAGTGTTTGCACGCTTTGCAAATATTTGTCAATATAGGGATATTCTAGCGGCGGGCCACACCTGGAACCGAGCCGGACGCGTTTGTGATTTCTTTCAGGCGAAAAAAGGCCCGGATAAAACACAAACGGTAATCCATTAATCCCGAGAGATGGAGCGGAAGAAGCTGAGCGCTTCTTCTCCTTCTTTTTTTTATTTTATCTCCTCCCTTCCCTTCTGGAAAGGATGATGCGCCGAATGTGTTGCTTCACGGCTCGGCGGGTTCTCAACTCACTGAGTCACACGAAACGCAAGGATGGCTGAAAATAGGCACGGAACTGTGTCAGCCATCACGTTTGCGTGCTTCGGAAGGGATGCAAAAACAAAAAACAAAAAAACCAAGGCGGTGGATTCCGGAATCTGTCCCTTCCATTAGGAGCGGAGGAGCATCCTGGCTCGCAGGGACCGGCAGATCCTGCAGATTTGAAAAGCAGCTCCGCTCAACAACACAGATGGGTGTGTTTTCATTGGTGAGTGAGAGATGGTTTGTGGAGAGGCAAAGCTAAGAAACCACAGTTTCACGTCTGCTGCTTCTCTCCCTGCTTCTTTGTGATGCTAAAAGCTAATCGGTAGCATCTAGAATCCAGCCGGGGCGGCTCCGCTGCAGACGTCTGGTTGATGGAAAGAGGTGGTGGGCATCTGGTGACTGAGGTGGAGGAGAAAATAAAGAGGAACCGAAGCAGGGGAGACTCTCAAAGCAGATATCCAGCTTTGTCAGGAGAGATGAAGAGGAGAAAAAAAAAATCCCAGGTTTTCTCTTCCGCCCCTCGGTTGCTAACGTTGTGATGTGGATGTCGGCCGCTCAGGAGGAAAAGGAGGGAGGCGACACAGATGGAGGGATGGAGGGATGGAGGGAGGAGGGAGCCTCGGGGCAGAATGCCGTCATGCCTGGCCAATCACAGACGGGCGGCGGAGGCGCGTCCCTCCCCGGGCGCATCCTCACTCGCCCCCCGTTTCCGTCCATCAAATCAAGCACATGTTTCTTTCCGACACGCAGAATGCATGGATACTAAAATACGGAGCTCAGGTGGTTTCACAACCCAACCCTGTGTCATTCAATATGCAGATGAAAGGGGGGGTCGGATAAATATGTGCAAACGGGATTTTATAAACGGACCTAAAATTGGAACTGTTTGTGCCAATATTAGCTCTTGTATTTTTGCAGACTTTGCTGCGGATCAGAAAAATCTGAACTTCAATCGAGTAATATTTTGGTTATGGGTGCAGAGCCTCATCTTCTTCTTCTTCTTCTTTCAGCTTTTCCCTTCAGGTGTCGCCACAGCGAGTCAACCATCTCCATCTAACCCTATTCTCTGGATCCTCCTCTCTCACACCAACTACCTTCATATCTTCTCTCACTACGTCCATAAATCTTCTCTTTGGTCTTCCTCCAGACCTTATGCCTGGCAGCTTCACCTTCAGCAACCTTCTACCCAGATCTTCACCATGGTTTGGACATGAACACTCTTTTGTTCATGTCCAAAACATCTCAATCATCACTTTGTCTCGGTCATACATGTCCTGCACCCCTGTGACAGATTCTTCTTCTTTCGGCTTTTCCCTTCAGGTGTCGTCACAGCGAGTCAACCATCTCCATCTAACCCTATTCTCTGGATCCTCCTCTCTCACACCAACTACCTTCATATCTTCTCTCACTACGTCCATAAATCTTCTCTTTGGTCTTCCTCCAGACCTCTTGCCCGGCAGCTCCAATTCCAGCATCCGTCTACCAATATATTCTCTATCCCTCCTCTGTCCATGACCCAACCATCTCAGTCTGGCTTCTCGGACCTTCTCTTCAAAACATCTAACATGTGCTGTTCCTCTGATAGACTCACTCCTGATCCTCTCCATCCTGGTCACTCCCAAAGAGAACCTCAACATCTTCATCTCTGCAACCTCTAGTTCTGCCTGCTGTCTTTTGGTCATTGGAACAGTTTCTAGTCCAAACATCATCTCTGGTCTCACCACTGTCTTCTACACCTTGCAGAGCCTCATCTACTGTATTTAATCTCCGTCCTCTTCACCTTCAGGGTCTCCACAGCAGATCCAGCTTCTCCATCTCACCCTATTCTCTGGATCCTCCTCTCACACCAACTACCTTCATATCCTCTCTCACAAGATCCATCCATCTTCTCTTTGGTCTTCCTCTAGACCTCCAGTTCCAGCATATTCACTGTCCAAGACCCGACCATCTCATTCTCAAAACATCTAACTGATGGACTCTTTCCTGATCCTCTCCATCCTGGTGACTCCCAAAGAGAACCTCAGCATCTTCATCTCTGCCACCTCCAGCTCTGCCTCCCGTCTTCTGGTCATGGTCAGTGTTTGTAGATCATCTCACCACCATCTCCTCCACCTTTCCTTTCCTTCTGGCTGATGTTCTTCTATCTCTTGGTACCCCTGACACTTTCCTCCACCCATTCCAACCTGCTCGAACCCGTCTCTTCAGCTCTTCTCCACACTCTCCTACGCTCTGGACTGTTGATCCTAAATACCTGAAATCCTCCAACTTCTCGATCTCCACTCCCTGTTTCTTCACCGTTCCAACCGGGTTCCTCTCATTCACACACATATATTCTGTCTTGCTTCGACAAACCTTCACTCCTCTCCTTTCCAGAGCAGACCTTCACCTCTCTAGACTTTCCTCCACCTGTTCTCTGCTCTTACTGCAGATCACCATGTCATCTGCAAACAGACAGACATGCTGGTATTTCCAATTCATTCTATTTCCACACTTTCGCTGGACGAAATTTTCAGGGCGAGCGTCTTCCCAAGAAACGGGACAGGCCCCGTTTCTACATCCCTTATATTGAGAATTTGACTTCCTTCATTTGTATTCGCTTTTCACTTACATTTGACTTCCAAGGCGCCATATCGACTTTTGTGAAAACAGAACAGTTGACACGTGTGGGTCCGTTAAGACCGGCGAACGACAACACGCGAGCAGAACCTGCTTGAACCTGCACCTGAAATCGTCCAACATCCCATTCACTCATTTCGCAAAAGCCGTGGATGTAAACTGGCACATCGTGTTAGAGAACGATGTGCGTTCCACGCGACCGGTCTCACTTCCACTCTGACAAACTCAACAAATCATCGGGCGCATTGAACCGCGAGGACATCCAGATACGACACAATACAAAACTAATCTATTCCTCCCACCACAAGAAGATCTCCTTTCACAATAGAGAGTAATTCTACACCGTTCCGCCCGGATGGAAACGGTGTGCCGGGATCCCCCGAGCCTTCTGTAAAAACACCATGAATCCAACGGAGATGTGTGACATCATGGGTCTGATTTGCTGGGTTTGGGCTTCACCGTGGGTTTCAGCGCATCGGTAAGCCATCTGGCCGCAGACACGTACCGTTTTCTTTGTCCGGACCAGACCGGTCTGGACACCAGGCTAAAAACCCTTTGTGCTCTGCAGCCGGATCGAAAACAGCCCGGACGTCAAAAAGCAGACCTCAAGAGGGACTCCTGAACTAACATTTGCATCGAAATGACGTCCAAACCGTTTTTTCTTTGTTTGTTTTTTTCCAAAACAGTTAATACAGATTTGTAGCTTTAAATTTATACAGGAATGTCTCAGAAAATTAGAATATTGTGATAAAGTTCTTTATCTTCTGCAATGCAATTACGAAAACAAAAATGTCATACATTCTGGATTCACTACAAATTCATTACAAGTCTTTTATTATTTTAATATTGTGATAGAATATTGTGATAAAGTTCTTTATCTTCTGCAATGCAATTACAAAAACAAAAATGTCATACATTCTGGATTCATTACAAATTCATTACAAGGCTTTTATTATTTTAATATATATTTATATTTAATATTTGATATATAGAATATATAGAATATTCCATTAATTATCCTACAGTGAGACAATATAACACAGGACTGTCTCAGAAAGCTCTTCATCTTCTGTAATGCAATTACAAAAACAAAAATGTCATACATTCTGGATTCATTACAAATCAACTGAAATATTGCAAGCCTTTTATTATTTTGATATTGCTGATTATGGCTTACATCTTAGGAAAACTCAAAAATCCTATCTCAAAATATTAGAATATCATAAAAAAGTTTTTTTTTTTAATTGCATTGCAGAAGATAAAGAACTTTATCACAATATTCTAATTTTCCGAGACAGTCCTTTACATATTAAACAGATTTGTTTTGTCCTAAAAGTGTTTTGCTGTATTCTCTATGAGAATTGCTATGTGTTACTTTTCTATTCTAATAAATTAGTTAATTCCGCTTTCGACGAGTGAATGACAATTACGATGTTTTTATTCCGTGACCACCATGATTATTTTGTAGTGTACGTCCCCGTGCGTCAGGATATCAAACATTTTTTTGATTTATGAGTGTTCGACCATCAGCCGACGTTCCACGAAAAAACTCTACTAATCTCTCACCCATCAAAATAATCCGTCACATCACCCAACGAATCCGTACACTTCTAACTTTGAAACGCGAAATGTCCAAACGAACATCTTCCTTTTCTGTTTTGCAACTTTTTTTTTCCCAATTATCATCGTGTCCCGCAAATGTTTTTGTGGAAGCGCAAATGGAAACGTTTGACGATAACTGACACTTATCGTATGGTCGTGAAGCCTTGAAAGAAAAGTTGAGGATGCAGGAAATGAACCCAACTCTTCTTTAATTCAATAAACAACATCTTAGCCTTAGATTTGCACCATGTTGCTGATACTGACTAAAACATTGCAGCCCTTGCAGACAATATAGGAACGGTGTTATTATATTGAAAAGCAGTTGGGGATTTTTATGTATTTTTTCAAATTGTAGATTTATTCCATCTGGAATAAATCGTCTGGATTGGATCCCCTGGCGGGCCGTACGTTTGACACCCCGGCTTAAAACATAAAGGTGACATTTCCGAATCTCTAAAAGAAAAGAACTGACTCTGTTGACTGATCTTGTTAATGCGATACAGGAAACCCTTGTTTTTCGCGGGGGTTACGTTCCAAAAAGAACCCGTGATAGGCAAAATCCGTGACGTAGAAACCTTTTTTTTTTTTTTATAATTATTATACATCCTTATTAAAACTTATTGCTGCCGTCGTCCTTATGTATTTTTCTTCCTTCTTTATGGAACGAACGGAAGATTCATTCATTCCGTAATGCCGACCTACAGCCGCATAGCTTTTACCTTCCCTTAGCATGTCCAGGAGTTTAACTTTATCTGCCATAGATAGCAGATAGAATTTGCACGTACGTCATGTAAATTTGTCAAGCTGTTTTATGCACGTGTACATATTAAACTGCAACGTTATTGACGCACAGGTAGAGAAGAAGCGGAGTGACTTTTTAGCCAATCAGAATGCAGAACACAATGCAAATCCGTGAAGTAGCGAAACCGTGAAAAGTAAACCGCGTTATAGCGAGGGATCGCTGTAAACAACATCTCAGCCTCAGGTTTTTGTCAATGAAAAGGGTTGTCAGCTATCCAGAAAATAACATAAATAAATCATAAATCCCTTTCCCTACATGTTGTTTTGCTTGCTTTATTGCCCATCCACAGTATGTCTTGGTGTTTATTTGTGAAAAGTAAAGCACGATCTTCTCTAACCCACAATGTTTAAACAATGTCTGTGCGTCGTGTGAAATATTAATAATAATAATAATGATAATTTATCCTTTATGAATCGGCGGCTTCTAATTCCTCTTCCTTCAGCCGCAGGGAATCTTCAAATCTTTGCACTTACGACCTCAAAACACTTTATAGCCTTGACTTTGACACTTTATATTTTTATTTCTTATTCTCCCCCCTTTTTTTTACTGTCTATACAATTTCCTACTATTATTTAGTATTGTTTTGTTTTACTTGAAACTCACACAACAATTTCCTTCGGGATAAATAAAGTTGTTCTTATTCTTATTCTTATTTTGTAGAGAACGGAGGATAGAAATAATGATTAGATTCATCTTCGACCCAAAACACACCCACGACTAAGTTAGAGACAATGAGGAATTCAACTCGTTTGAATGATTCGGCACGCGGGTTTTATACCGTCCGCTACGCCAAGGAAAGGCCCGAGACACTGACACCGCTTTTCATTCCAACATGCAGCTATTGGCTTTGGACTTTAGGGGGTGACAAATACCAGATGATTTATCACAACACGCACTTCCGCGCTTCACGCCCAAGCGGTTCCTTTCACTCGGCACGGACTTTGCTGGATTCAGTGCACATTTCTGCCGCCCCTTTTGCAGTTGTAATGACAATTTGGGACGGCGGGTCGAACGTAGGGTCGTACGAGTGCGGTCCAATCAAGGTTTGGACGGAGGTTTGGGAAAATTGCTTACCTTGAGCAGGGCGAGGGCGACGTTGAAGATGATGTTCAGACCCTTGAACAGAGAAAAGAATGCCATGAGAGGGAAATATTATATTTCCATGGGGAAACATGCTCGGCAGGCTGAAACTATGAAACGTGCATGAATCCGTGCCGGAGGACGAGCACTGAGTAAAACAGAGGTGAGAGAAGTGGCGAACAAGCCTACGTTGAAACTTCACTAACATGTACTTTACATGATCACATCATGAACCACACCTGTTTGAATGCATGTTGGGATTGAACCCACGCCACGCGCAGATCTGCGCTCGCTTGATAATATACATACAAATGCGTGACTTTGGTTTTTTTTTTTTTTGTTTTTTTTTGCCGGGGCAAGAGAGGAAAACATTACGGCGGTGCCAGCTCTGCATGGGAACACCCATCCCCTTAGTCTCTGTGACAACAAGTTCACATGGCAACACAGAGCTAAAAATATCTGGACAGCTCTAAAAATAACAAGTGAGAAAAGGGGGCTCTTCACACACACACACACACACACACACACATACACACACACCTATCTCTGCAAGCCTCAAGATGGTGCTACAGAGTTAAAACTGGATCAACGGCGTGAATGAGACAGTTGGTAGCGTAGCATGAGAGCGGAGGACTAGCGGGGTGTTGTAACGTCCGGTTGTTCTGGACGTTAACGGCAACAATAAAGAAATAAATGAAAATGTTATTCTATCAGGGATGCAATTCAATACGACCGCGTAGTTCGTAGGTGTCAAACATCTGGCATGCGGTGGGAAGCCATAACAAATGACTATTAGCGCCGGCCTGCAACGCATGAACCGCTAATGCTACGACTCCCAGAATGCTCTGCCGGTGTTTTGGCGCGAAACGCCATCTCCTGTGTTGACAGTAGTCATGGCGACCTGAAGCTAATCCCGGTACCGTGCTACCCCTCGAAAAGAAAGGTAGAAAACAGGCGGGAGGCAGAATATCTGTTTCCATATGCAAAAGACACACCTGTTTGTCTTGTATGTGGCGCCAATGTGGCTCCAAACACCAAATTCAGTGTTTAAGCAAAACTTGTTTGGGTCCATATGAAAAGGTTCTTGGTTATACCTGGAGGAAGTTTTTGTTTTTCAATAAATATCAACGTTGGGCTGCAATTTTGTCCCCGTTTTGAATTTTGGTGTTTTGGTGTCCAGGCCGAGCTACGAGGCGCGGGGGGGAATCCCTCGGCCCGCGACCTGGAAACATTTCAGACGCAAAACATGTTGAGAAATGAAAAATAAAGATGGATTCGGGGAGGCGTAAACTTTAGAGGCTTTCGGGGGGGGGGGGGGGGGGGGGTAATGGAAGAAATACGAGTCGGGGAAGTCGTGGAATTAAAAAATAGACCGGGCGGATAACAGCGGCAAAAAAAAATAAAGGTGATGAAACAAAGATAAAAAGAAGCAGTGGCAGGATGTTGTATGGAGAGGAAACAAGTTGTATGAGATCGAAGCGAAGCGCACGTGAAAAGACAGCAGAGACCCGAATAAATGATAAAAAAAAAAAAAAGATGAGAGCAGAATAAGCAGTCAGAGATGAGAGTTGGAATTTAATGAGCAAATTCTTGTAATGCGGCTCATTGGGAAACTTCTAATTGTTTTGCCGGAGGCCAATTGGAGGACAGAAAGAAGGGGAGGAAAATGGGGGAGGGAGGCAGAGGGACGGGAGGCCGACGGAGAACGAAGCCCGACGCCGACTCAAGCGCAAGAAGAAGGGATTCTAAAACCATTTATAACCCCAGTAATCCCTAGTTTTACACAAACATTAAAAACAAATACATAATCCAGCAGAGGACGGTAAAAATAGTCTACATGTGGTACATATAGACTCGCCCTTCCTTTCCTGACGGGCCGGCTCGGCGTGGTGTTCCACAAGGTGCGCCTCTGGGCCTCTTTCGACTTTTGGACTTTACGCCGTTGAAGCTAAAAGTTGGGGGTCAAACGCGGGCATTTGAGATTCAGGTCGCTCATCATCCCAGAGGCTCATCGGCCCGACAGCCACGCATTATGCTTTTACACTTTTCACTTGAACTTCCAGTCGCTCGCTTGCATACGAGGTGACGATATACGAACAACAAGTGGAAAATACCGCCGCCTATCCACATTTCTCTGATGATGATCTACGTCTGTATTTATTTGCGACCTCTGACTCCTGATCAGACCTTCAGACCTACAGTATAATCAGTTTGTCCGACTAAAGAGTGTCTCTCCACCCCTGGATGTTATTCGTAGCGTTACCGACGACCAGCAAATCCATTTTTATTCATTACTTTGGTAAAAGACCTGACCAACGGGAGGACGCGGACTTAGATAAGGCCTACTTCAGTGCTGTCTTCCATTTACCGAGCGGCGGCAGAGTCGAACCCGGTCCGGTCCGGCTAAACCCGCCCGGCTCCTCGTCCATTAATTGCACTTTGGCTTTCCTCTTATTCCCTTGCCGTCGCCTCTCCGGGGAGCACGACCCTCCCTTATCCGTCCCGGGTAATTCCGGCATAAAGCGGTGCAGAATGGCCGGTTTACCTCGCAGAGAAGCAGATCGGTGATGTGGAAAACCATGCAGAGTGGGAACTTGGCGGTGAAGAGGGTGAGGAACCACTGAGAAGCATACATGTGCGCCTCCAGGTTCAGCTCCTGGAAGTGAGCCCACAGGTCTGGAAGCTGCTCCTGAGGAAGACAGTGGAGAACGTGGAGAACCAGAAGCGGGAGCGCAGGGTGGGGGAACGTCTGACATAGACCAGCGCTTACATCAATACAATAATGCGGCTCCATGTAAGATTTCAATTTTACATTATTTAATTTTTCCTCAAACATTATTCGATCGTCCGGGTTCGCCGAGATGACAATCTCTTTCAAGAAAAAAAACAAGAAAAAATAAATAAATTAAAAGACAGAATGCAATGCAGTTCCCTCTTGCTTGAAAATCAACGTTTAAATTCCTAAAAAATGGGTGTTAAACTCATTTAGGTCCAGGGGCCACGTAAAAATCAGAGCTTATTACCTAGAAGGAACACTAAGTCCACATTTTTCCTTTGTTTTAGTGTAAATGAGAACAGGTAAAGGATACAAATCTTTCTATTTAATGAACTGTCCCTTTAAAAAACACATGACAAACAACCTGAGATTGATTAAGAAAAGTAAGCGGCATTTCAACAACACTACGCTCTCCGTGAATTGTTTTGTATTTTCTTCTCGAAGAGGCACCGAAACACCGAGCATGCAGGTTTCTCGTTAACCTCGGCCGACAAATAAGAAGTGATCCATTTTTCTTGGAAAACCCTTCACTCCATCTCCGCCCTGCTCTCGGGTTCATTTCTAACAAGAGGTGAAACACGCTATTTCCATCTTTACGTGTGTTTTTAAATTGCAGATTTATTCCTGGAGGGCCGCGTGTTTGAAAGCCCGGCTTAAAACATAAAGGTGGCATTTCCGAATCTCTAAAAACAAAAAACGGACTCTGTTGACTGATCTTGTTAATACAATAAACAACATCTCAGCCTTAGATTTTTGTCAATGAAAAGGGTTGTCAGCGATCCAAAAAAGAGCGTAAATAAATAAATCACTAATCCATTTACCCACATGTGATTGGTTGCTTTATTAGAACCAAAGGGGTCAACATTAGTAAGCCTTAGTGTTTATTAGTGAGAAGTAAATTATGATCTTGTCAAACCCACGACGTTTAAACAATGTCTGCGCGTAGCATGAAATAAAGAAATAAAAACAAAGCAAGAAGTGTTTGTTAAAGCAGACGGTTGGCAGCTTTCATAGAGAAATAATGATTAGATTCTGTCAAAAACACACCCACGACTAAGTCAGGAGGAATTTAACTCGTTTGAACGATGCGACGCGCAGATACTAAGACGCGCGTTTTATACCGTCCGCTATGTACGGCCAGAAAAAGGCACTGATACCTGAGCGGTCCTGGCTTCCAACTTACCATCACCTGCCTCCACAAACAACACCTACTTCCTTTTCCTGACTGAACCGCCAGGAAACAACAAGTGGCTTTCTCTCCAATTTTGTGTTTGATCTTTTTTTTTTTCCCTCTCTGACTTCTAGAATATCAAATCTTTGTCCAAAGAGAATCCATCGTCCGTACAGGAACGACGGGAGAGTACGAAACTTAACAAGTCAACGTTGTTGGACGGCGTTTTGGATCAGAATATGCCGTGATTCATCGTCACTTCAAGTTTTTGACTCTGAAAACCGTATCTGGTCCAAGTTGATATCGGTCCCTTGTCACGTTCAGCATCCAACGGCGGTCAGGTGAATGAATCTCAAAATGAGAGAAAACGACTTGAAGCCTTTGATCGTGAGTCGATCGCGTCGCATTTAATCCAGAGTCCGTATTAAGGATCCGTTACGATCCCATTGGAGGGGTATGACGTCTTCTGAGCACAATTTTGGGGGGGATTCCTGTCGTTTCTGTTTTGCAGCGTGAAGCCATTCTATCCATATCGTCACGTACCTGCATTAACCTCTCCAGCTGGAAGAACTTGCAGTGAAGATCTTCGAAGTTGTTCTTGTAGAGCGCTCTGAGGCCGTACTCGTACATGATCTTCACCAACACGCAGAACGCCTGTTCTTCGGGCATCTGCAACGAAAACACGGTCTATCACAGCACGGGAGATTGATGATAAGCCAAAGAGGAAAACCGAGAGAGCGTGTTTGGAACTCCGAAGCATATTTTGACAAAGATAGAAAGAGCAAAATGATTCTTGAACTCCTTCTGCACGGCGAGAACGCAACAAAGCAGAAGCCTGTGCGCTAATGCTAACAATGCTGCAACGCTAACGCGACAGGGGGCGGGATTTCACGCGATTTAAACGAAAAATAATGAGAGCGATTAACGAAAGCCACTCTCCAAGATTAAATCTCCGTCCCAGAGCGAACGGCAAAAGAGGAATGGTGGAGTTACGCGTGCAAACATACAAAATGTATAAGGGTTTATTTTCCTCTCTTACACACACACACACACACACACACACACACTCATGCAGACCTTGAGGTGATATTTAATCAGCGTGACAGTGTGTGTTTGGGGGCTCAATGGGCCCCTGCAGGTAAACCTGAACCCCTATTAATAATCCTGACATCTCCTCCCCTTTACCTTGTCTACCCCGATCCCATAACCCCTCTTTTTTTTCCTGGTCTTCTCCTCCGTATCCATCCTTCACACCTTCGTATTGTCACTTTCACAGCTCCCTCTCCTCCTCGCTTTTCCCCGAATCATCCGTTCATCCCTCGGCGCCGAAATGGCCGCGAGCTTTCTGCCGCGACCGCCGAAGCGTCGTCTCTTCTGTCCGGCTCGTCCTGGCGTCTGCGCTCCCTTCCCTCATCTTTAACCTTGGACGTCCTTGTCATCGGCGCTCTGAACAAACCGCTGGGAATCCTGCGCGATTACTCCTCCGACTCCCCTTCGTCTTTTAACCGCAAATTCAATCGGTTTGATCGGGCGCTCTTTTCGGGGACGCCGCTAAACAGTTTGAACAGATAATATCCCGTCCCCGGGGCCGCGCCGCATATTGATAATGGGCAGTGAAGGAGGGAAAAGGGGGGGAGCGTTCGTCCGCCGGCGACCTCGCATGAAAATGCGAGGCTCCTGTCAGTTTTCCTGGATCTTCTCATAGTTTACACCGTTTCTTATTTTCAGTCACGCTCCGACGCTTCCCCGATCAATCATCGCCATCATTTGGCGACCAAATGCGGCGATAGTCTCTCTATCCACCTTAATTCTGTCCACTTACATCCTTCTTGTCTTAATCTTTTTAGCGTTTGTGCTACTTTGCAAGCTTTTTAACTTTGAGTGGATGGGACAGTCACATTACCGGGGCTTTTTGTCCGAGGATAACCTTGAAGATTCCTTCGTCCTCGGCGGCGTCAGTGTTACGTTCTCAAAAATGGACGAGGACCTCAGCGCCGAAACACACACACACATTTTACGATAAGCGCCACTTGTGTCATTTGGCCTTCGTCTTCGCATACCAACATGAATCACGTCCACCTTCTCAACATCTTGCAGGTCCTCCATCTTTGTCCACCATTACGGTGCAAACTCTGGAGGTGCCGTCCAGACAGAAGCAGCAGAAGATCCTTAAATTTCATGATGTTTCGAGGAGTCGCCCTTCCGGATCGGACTCGCCGGTCCAGATCGGGGATCGGCTCTTTGACCCCCCCTTGGCTTTTGAAAAGAACTAACGGCGTTTTTAATTAAAACGTATTTTTAACTTAATTGTTCATTTTTAAAATGTCATTTTAGATTTCAAGATGATGGCAGTCTTGGAACGTCTAATTAAAACGTGTTAAAATCCGTTAAAATACGCCAGTAAAAGGATGACACACACAGAGGACGGGATTTTTGGTTTGCTGCCGCTGAATCATTTAAGTTCGGCTTTTTTAATTTTTTTTTTTTCATAAATACAAGAAGGACTCCAATAGACATTGAGTCATCTGCTTAAAAGTAACCTTCAACCAAACATCTGTTTTTTCAGAGTTCAAAATGTTTTGTTGCATGCAGAAATGTCATTTCGTTTTCTCCGCTGTTGTTCATTGATTTAAAAAAAAACAAAAAAAAAAAAAAAACATTAAATGCTAATTCATTTGGGGAAACGGCTCCAGAGCGGTAAAGGTTGCCGACGCCCTGGTCTGGACGAGAACACAGATGCTCTGCAGGACTGAGATCTTCCAAATGTGGAGGACGCGTCATGCTAAAAGAGGTCACTGTCATCGGGGGAAATAATTGCCATGTAGGGATTTACTTGGCCGGCGAGCGCGTTAATACGGTTTGTCTCAAAGTAGCATCAGCATCCGATGCAAACGCTTTCTTCTCTTCTTGAGTTTGATCCCGTCAAACTCCGACCGACGGTGTTTCTATCAGGGCTCCGGGCAGATGGACCAGGACTCAGCGCATTTTCACACTTGAACATTGTTTCCTGTTTTGCAAAAACCGAGTCATTTCATCTGTCAGTGGAACTGAAGAGAGTTCCTGGTGAATCCACAGGTACTCCCAGATTCTCCGGACTAAACCAGCCAACAAAATGCATCATGAAGAAGAACAAAAACATCTATAAGTCCCACTGGACTGTAAGTCGCATTTATGGGGGGATTTATTTGATGAAATCAGAGACCGAGAACAGACATTTCACCTTGAAAGGCGAGTTCCGGCGTGACGTCCGAGCGGACGAGCCCGACCGTCACCGTTTGCTGCTTAAACTTTATCTTTATTAGAACAATTACAACAATTAAGCAACGGCGGCTCCACTTTATCTTCTCCGTCTGAGCGCTCTCTCTCCTCCCGAAACGCATTCACAGCCAGTAGGAAATCACAAAACCCTGAACATTCCTCCAAACAGCACCGCAGGGTCGTTACAATAGTAATAACAACAGGGTTAACAGTTGCCTGGTATGTTAACGTAACGTATTTTTGGGGCGTCCATGCTCTGATACAGGCGGTTGCGTAGCATGAAGCGCTAACGCCAACGAGGTTCATTTATATTCATCGCCTTGGCAACGACCCGGGCGTGGAAACGTCGTCAACTCGTTCCTCTAGCTGTGTCCATCTAGCTTTTAGCCCGCGATTAGCTTTATTGTTTTCTTAACTGCGGTTAGAGTTTCTCGCTAGTTTCTCGCTCGCTCCGAACTTCCCTTCTGCTGCCCGATTACCGATTTTGCGAAGCTGTGAAATTACCGTATGTATTTTAATATATACGTCGCACCCGAGTATAAGTCGCAAGACCCGGACAAACCATGAAAAGTCCAAAAAACACGATATATAAACACCCAATACACTATGGACCGCATTCGCTCGTGTATTTCTAGTTGACTTACTTGATCTTTGCAGCGTGTCGTCGTGTTGTGTTACGTTTCAAAGTACAATAAATGCAGCACAAACCCATTTATATGGTATATTTACCATCTATCTGGTTTTCCGTTAAAAAGTCCAGTTTCGACAAATGACAAATTCACTTACGTGCAGCAGGAGGACAGCGGCGAGGAAGGACTGGCCCTGGCAATAACCAATTTCCTCGTCATAGACGGAATAGGCCTGAGAGAAACAAAAGAAAGATAAAAGACATTAATAAATGGAAAACTCGCTCCGTCGTATTAAAGAATCAGAAATGATTTAAAGGTCAATTTTACCGTCATTGCACGACTGAACGTGTCATGCGCCAAATTCATTTCGCGATTGAAATACAACGCGTGAATTAAGATCGAGTAAGATGAAGAAATCCTTTATCGACCCCGGGTCAAAGAGTTCACACGGTCCAGCGAAGGAAAACAGCGTTATGAGATGCCGACTTGTTCGGGAGAAAAGCAGCTCCAGAGGCCGTGGAGGCGAGTAAAGGACGCCGCCAGGACGGCGGTGATAGAACCTCGGACATGAACCTTCAGAGGAACTCGCGGGGAAAAAAACAACACCTTTTCACGGCGTTAACAAAAGCCCTAAAAAGTATCGCGCTGTATTTCCGTCGCGTAAAAAGAGAGAAAAAGGGTGAAGATTTTGAAGTACTCCGCACTCCCAACAGCTGTCTGGAGGGTAATATACAAGCAGACATGCTTGATGGAGTGTGGCATTCACACGTCCCCAACTCGGCGAGGAGAAGTGCATGCTGACAGATGGATGGGGGAGGTCCTGGTGGGAGAAATCTAAATTTGTTGGGCTGAACACATAATAGGCTCAGAGGGGTGGATATTACAATCTCTGTGCCTACTTTTCTCATAACCGGTAAGCCCAGTGTTTGGGCCGAATGCTGTGCCTTCAATTCATGTCAAGCTTCTGTACAATTTCAACCGAACGATTTCATGAACACACGAATATATATATATAGACATACACTGCTCAAAAAAATAAAGGGAACACTTAAAAAACACATCCGAGATCTAAATGAATGAAATATTCTTATGAAATACTTTGCTCTTTACGCAGTTGAATGTGCTGACAACAAAATCACACAAAAATGATCCATGGAAATCAATTGTATCAACCCATGGAAGTCTGGATGAGGAATCACACTCCAAATTAAAGTGTAAAAACAAACTCCAGGCTGATCCAACTTTGATGTAATGTCCTTCAAACAAGTCCAAATGAATCTGTGTTGCTTCCTGAGTGGACACTATGATTTCACACAAGTGGGATTGACTTGGAGTTACATTGTGTTGTTCAAGTGTTCCCTTTATTTTTTTGAGCAGTATATATCTATATATTTATATATACATACAGTGATCCCTCGCTATAACGCGGTTTACTTTTCACGGTTTCGCTTCTTCACAGATTTGCATTGTGTTCTGCATTCTGATTGGCTAAAAAGTCACTCCGCTTCTTCTCTACCTGTGCGTCAATAACGTCGCAGTTTAATATGTACACGTACGGAAAACAGCTTGCCGAATTTACATGACGTACGTGCAAATTCTCTCGCGATTTCGAGTTTCTCTAAAACCCATCATGTTGACAAAACACTCTGGAGCCACAAAAGGGCCCAAAAGGCAGCGGAAGATGCTATCTATGGCAGATAAAGTTAAACTTCTGGACATGCTAAGGGAAGCTAAAAGCTATGCGGCTGTAGGTCGGCGTTACGGAATAATGAAATACACCTGAGTCACTATTTGTCCGACTGTACTTTGTATTTTTTTCATAATCATTTTTAATTTTCTCCCATTCAATCCCGTTACTCGGGTTGCGGTGGGCGCTGCTAATCTCCGCCATTTGAAGCCTTCTGTTCACATTGATGATTAAAACTATTATTTGACAGTACAGTACAGAAGTTATTTGTTGAAAAAAAACATTTCTAAAGTACAGTACTTTTATTTGTGAAACAAATGATTGAGCCTGTAAAATAGTTTGTCCTTTCTTTTCAATGTATAATTGAGTATTTAATTGTATAATAATTGTAGAAAAAAAATAAAGGTTTCTACTTCACGGATTTTGCCTATCGCAGGTTCTTTTTGGAACGTAACCCCCGCAAAAAAACAAGGGTTTACTGTATATACTTTTTTTTCCTTCAGAGATAAAGATGTTAAGTTCTCTTTGGGAGGAGGATGGATAGGATCAACATGCTGGACCAGTAGTGTCAAACGTACGGCCCGCGGGGCAGCGCCGGCCCGCCAGGTGGTCCAATCCGGCCCGTGGAATGAATCTTCAATTTGAAAAATACATCAAAATCATCAACTACTTTTGTGAAATAAAGATGCCAATCCTACATTTTCTGCTAGAACTGCACTGTTTTAGTCCAACATGCCACGACACTATGTGACTCACAACTTACAGCAGATGGCGACGATGCAGCTTCCGGGTTTGTAAATAGCATTTTGTCTTATTGTTAGAAATCTACCTGCTGGACCCGACAACCTCATCAGCAAGTCAACACCGTGTGTTGGGTTTTCCAAAAAAAAACAAAAGAAAAAAACATTTGTTGAGGTTAATAAGAAACCTGCATGCTCAAGTTTTGGTGCAACTATGAAATTCTCCATAGCGAAAAATGCAACAAAATGCACAGAGAACTGAGGAATAGCGTTGTTGAAATTGCACTTACTTTCCTAAAGAATCTCAGGTTGTTCGATATGTATTTTTTAAAGGGACGGTTCATTACATAGAAAGATTTTTAACATTTACCGCTGTCATGGACAGGGGAGGGAGAGGGAATATATTGGTAGACCACTGCAGGAATTGGAGGTCTAGAGAAAGACCAAAGAGAAGATGGATGAACGTCGTGAGAAGATTTGAAGGTAGTTGGTGTGAGAGAGGAGGATCCAGAGAACAGGGTTGGATGGAGAAGGTGGATTCTCTGTGGAGACCCTGAAGGGAAAAGCCCAAAGGGTGTTTTTTTTTTTCTTGCTTGTCCCACAGCGCTTAAATTGTACAGAAACAAAGCACATTAAATATTGATGTTTTCCAGCTGACCCCACAAAGGTCACCAGAACTTTTGAGGGTCACCAGTCTGGTGAAAGTCTAAGTGAGCGGGACAGTGAGAACCTGGGTAGATCACCGGGAAGCTCTTCAGCTCCATGGTGGAACCTGGCATTCACATGGCAACAATCCGTCTGTTCATTTTGAAGTTTTCTGAAGTTCATTTTGGTTTCGCCGTTGTTATAAGTAACGTGGATCCATGGATGGAAATTGAAACGGATCGATCATTTTTGTTCCGCGGTTCAATCGCTTTTCTTTATTTCCCGTGGAGGACAAAAAAAAAAAAAAGTTATAAAAGGGGAATTTTCTCAGTCAACCAGAGCCCGCTTGCACTTTGTCTTTCTGTTTGGAGAAATCCGGTCAGGACGGCGGTCACCAGGCTGTGGACTAGTATCCTGAATAATGTGTGCATGGAAACACTTAGCGATCACAGAGATACGCAACATTAGCTTGGGTGATGGGGCATAATAACATGTTGTCCTGTTTGCTTTTTCCTTTTCCTGTTGGAAGTTCTGTTTCCACGGAAACTTTGGGGATATTTTTGCGTGTCTTTTAAGGAGTTGTACGCTTTGATATGAACAACCTTGTTTCCTTGAAGAACAATTGCAAAGTGTGCCCTCGATAAAGCGCTTCACCTGCGATTGCTCTGCCGGGCCTTGCGAATGACCACCGGTGTGTATCTGCGCCGACTTTTCTGCTGACCTTCTCCAGAGAATAAAGGTCAGGGAACGAAAGGACTCCGTGCTTATTACGGAGTAAGATGTTAAGATGAATATACACTTTGTCCTCCATCCTGTATGCCTCTGACCCCCTCATGCCTCAAGATCCGACCAACCTTATCAGCTGCAAATCTACATGGATTTGCATACAAATGAAGGCTGGCTCGCCACTGACCTAGTTGGGTCCGGACTGGATGCTAACCCTTTCTGACAGGTCCTCCCTGAGTGCTGACCAGCCGTACTCAAAGTCTGCCGCGGCAGGAAAACAAAACCAGAGTTCCTTTTGATTGCTCAGAAACTATCTTGGACTTGTATTCTCAAAACAAAACAAGTACGATTTCATAATTCAGCACAAACTCACACTTGTTTACTATAGTTTGGAACCAGAGCTCAACGTTAGCATTGCGCAACCAGCTAAAATGCCGGTAGAATCTCGGTATTGTTTCCCACGTCAGAGCCTTATCGGGTCGACTTTTTCGCCTCTGCATTTAACAGGATGCGGACGTGCACGCTAATTTTTGCTAATTTGCGATAATTTTACGACGCGTCACTTCGTCATCCCTTCTGACGGGTACATGCCCGCCGTGTCGGAAAAGAGCGGACCGCGTACATTTGCATCGGTACCGCTTGTGGGATTTTATCATCGTGACGATACAACATTAGCGCAACGTGAGCATCGCCGCTACGTCGAAGTTGACTCGGCGGGAGCCGCATCTTCCCCATCGTCTCTCGGCGGGAGGTGGCAGTGACAGGCTGCTACACCCTCACCTTTTCCTACTGGTGCGAATTGTGAGTTCAGCTCTCAGTCGGTCTTGGCCTTTTGTTTTTTTAATCCGGCAACGCGGACGCAATTAACCACGATGGCAGTAAAGGAGAGCACCAGGGAATTTTCCGGGTCATATTTCTATGGCAGCTCTTGTACAGACAACAAGTGAATTCTTGTCGAAATCTTCTCGTCTTGGCAACTGGACTTGAGTTTCTTCACTTGAAAACGTTTCGGCTCTTCATCCCAGAGGCTTCATCAGCTCTAATGACCTGCTTTGGAATATAGCTGCCAGGATTTTGGGCGGGTCTATGGTGACTTGTTGTGTAAATGGAAGAGTTCATCTGCAGAAGCTAGGTGTAAGGGGGATGCTATGCTAATGGGGCGCCCATTGTTGGAACAAAAGAGCACCCTTGTTGTCGACATGTCCGTGGAGGTTCTCAGTCATCCAGGTCAGGGTGAATTCTTGTCGAAATCTTCTTGTCTCGGTAACTGAATTTGAATTTTTTTCACTTGAGGAGGTTTCAGCCCTCATCTCAGAGGCTTCCTCAGTTCTAATGACGTATGGGAAGGAAAGAAACTCAAGTCCAGATGCCACGACAAAAACATTTCCACAAGAACGGGTGAAAAATACAATTTTTCTGTCGTTTTTTTTTTTCCGGTTTGCCGTTGCCATTATTCTCCCAGAGTTTCGTGTTGAAGCTGCGTATATCGACAAGAATTCACCATGACCTGGATGACTGAGAGCCTCCATGGACATTCATCAGCTATACAGGTGGTCCTCACTTAACGATGTACTCGGTTGACAACAACTCAAGAGTTTCGATGGGCTTTGCGATACCATAAAATACACATGGACTGCGCAGTGTTCTGAGTGAGTACGTATTGTACCTGCGCTTATAACTGGCCAATATTCATGCAAATATAAACACTTCAGGGAAAGGAAAGGTAAAATATCATGGTAAAAATGGACGATATGTATGCAAACACAGTGCGGTAAGACGGTAGAATCTGTGTTTCGCTTAACAACGAAATCGCTTCACGACGGTGCCTTTGGAACGTAAACCTGTCGTAAAGCGAGGACCACCTGTACGTGGCCCAGCTCACCCGTTCACACACACTCACAAAGATGCCGGCAGAGGTGCTGCGAAGGCGCTAGCTGTACCCCAGGTGCACCTGAGACACAGCCTTCTGATTGGTACTTGCTGCTTCAGTACTGCGATGGATTGTTCCAGGGTTCCACTTTAGTTCCAACAAAGGACATCCCCATTGGCACAAGGGACGCCTTGTTGTCTGCAGATCAACAAGTCACCGTGACCCCAAATCGCCCAAAACCCTGGAAGTTGGAAACTCCCCACAGGTCATTAGAACCGAAGAAGCCTCTGGGATGAGCGATGAAACATCTTCAAGTGAGGAATTCACCCTGACCTGGATGACCGAGACATGTAGACAACATGTAGCCTCGCACAGCTAAAGAGGTAACTGCGCAAATCTGTACGATGCCTTCGCTGAGATAGTTACAAGTCGTAGCATTATCATTCTTTTGGGCTGGAAAGGGCAAGAAATAGCTCTTGCGATGCAGTTCTTAGAGTAAATACACAAAATGTGATGTTAAGAAATCAGGATTGACTTTCAAGGGGCGGCTGGAGGATGTATGAACTCCACACTGTCGTATAAATGCTGATTTTCACGTCGCTCATGCAACAGTGTGCGCTCAGGCTACGCCCGCCGCCTGCTATGCGTGCGCGCTAAGATCCTTCTGCGTGATATCGCTGGTCTGGCAGCCGGTGGGCACCGCTGGACCTCTTCATCTGATATTTCTGAGGAATAAACAACGGCTGACCTCTGGCCATACAGCGCCTATGAAATGCAGATATGGAAATGGACACAGGCCTGCGGACTACTAAAGCATGCTACGGAAAGTCTTAAAAGCTAAAATATCCACAAAAAACAGAGAATACCAAAAAGGATGCAATATTTTGATTTCACCGAACAGAATCTGTGTGAATGACGGATGCATTTTGTTCGCTGGGGGGAAACACACACACACACACACACACACTCGGCTGTATGACTCCACCGTTAAAGACGCTTCAGTCTTTTCACTTCACCTCTTTTTTCACAGCATCACATTTTTCCTCCCATTTGTTCATTACTTGAAAAAAGGCCACTGAAGGTCTAAAATCATACCTAAAAATTAAAACGACTCATTTCAGCCTCTAATATACAGGACTGTTTCAGAAAATTAGAATATTGTGATAAAGTTCTTTATCTTCTGTAATGGAATTAAAAAAACAAAAATGACGTTTTCATGATATTCTAATGTTTTGAGAGAGGATTTTTGAGTTTTCTTAAGATAAGCCATAATCAGTAATACTAAAATACTAAAAGGCCTGCAATATTTAAGGTGATTTGTTATGAATCAGAATGTATGACATTTTAGTTTTTTTAATTGCATTACAGACGATAAAGAACTTTCTGAGACAGTCCCGTGTTATATTGTCTCACTGTAGGATAATTAATGGAATATTCTATTCTATTTACAAATTTTGCTTATTTTATATACTACATATTAAGCATATATTTATATATATATATGTTAATTATATTATATTATAATATATATACATATATATTATAATATATAAATAGATTTATATATATATAGAAATGTATAATTTATCATATATTATAAAATATTACAAAATTCAGCTAACTGCTCATGCTTCATCCATGATGGCTCCATTGCAGAGAGCCAATTTCCTCACTGCAATTAAAAAAGGATGAATTGTTATTGTTATTATTATCATTATTATTATCATTATTATCATTATTAAAATCATGGATTTGAGACGCCCAGCACTTCCTTGTGGGAAGCGCCTGCCAGCGCGCTGCGTATGTCCTCCAGCTGGGTACGGTTTGGATTCTATCCAATCACAAATTGATCGACGTAACAAAGTCAACAACCACACGGCGATGCCTCAAGCCCACCTTACAGATCTTGTACAGCGAGTCCTGCCCATCTCCGTCTGGGTCCTTGAAGTAGTCATGGGCCGGAAAGGTACGGTGGACGTCTCGGGTGATGACGCCCTCCTGGGCCGAATCCTGCGACGCAGACACACAACAGGGTTTGGACAAGTTAGTCAATACAACGGTAGCAGAACCTCAGCTTACGAATGCCGTCATCGCCGACAAATCGGCCTACAAACACAGATTTCCATCAAATATTGGATTGACCTGCAAACAAACCCCAGTGTGTTGTTGTAGCGTAGCGGCGTTCTTCTGTTATAACGCTATTTTCTGTATGCTAGCCCTCATTATGGCTCTGGAAAAAGTCAAAAGTGCTCATGTTTGAGGTGTTAAGAAGAAGATAAGAATGACAGTGGATCTGAAGAAGGAAATCATAGCTAAACGTGATAGCGGTGCGGTGTCACAGATCTCGCCAAGCACTACAATATGGCGGAGACGGAACAAAGATGCGCGAAAGACGTATCTCAAGGGGCGACGACGCTAACGAAGCGAAGATCTCAAGATTCAAAGTGTTTCTTGTCACGTGTACAGTGTGGAAACGTGTTGATAATGAACAGATTGTGTAAACATTGTTATAAATATAAACGGTGTTGGAAGTGCAAAGGTAAAACATTTAGCGCAGCTTGTTGAGCAACTCACAAAGTGCAGGTGCAAAAGTAGAAAAGTTACTGTTAGCTTGGATGAATGAAAGCAGCGTGCTGGAGATAGCGTTAGCGTTAGCATTAGCGAGGTTGTACATGAAAGCTAATTTTGCTGATTGAGTAAAGAAAACGCCAAATACAAGTGCTGGAAAGAAGAGAAAGAACAGCAGAAATTAAACTTATCTTTAATTTGTTTCTAAACCCAGTGAAACATTTTAAATGAATACAAGTTTTCACACTAAAAAAGTGTAAATGACCTGTTCGTTTGAACCCAACTTTTCTTTTGATATCCAGGAAATCTGTTCACAATCACATAACTCACGATAGAAACACAAACCTCAAAATACATGCTCCCGTATGTCACTGTTTGATTCTGAATATATTAATATTTGTCTCATTTCTTTCAGCGGAGGAAGCCCCGGGCCTCCGAGTCTCCGTCTGCGCCGTCTAATCCACAGCCACTGCAGTCGAAAAACACACACACACACACACACACACACACACACACACATAAAAACCAACCGCCTGTTTCTCTGCACACTTCCCAGTCGAAAACACTCGTGCGGATGCGAGCACTCGGCTCGCACTTTCTTTCCTCGTGCATACACAGTGTATCACGTGCACGCCATCGCAAACACGGCCAAAGAGAAGGCTGGTAGCGCAGCATTTTCCATCAAGTCACTGTAAGCTGCAGATAAACCAACCCTGAGCCTGACTAACCTTGATGTGGGTTTGTGAGCATCACAGAGAAAATGGGAGACTTTATGTGAGACAGGGAGAGTCAGAGAGAAATTTAATCTTTTTTTTTTTTTTTTTGCTTCTTTCTTCTCTCTTGACAGAGGAGAAAAAAGGGTGAAGTTAAGAGCGAAGCATCTAACAGAGAACAGAGACTTTCTGCTGCATTGGGAGAAACCATAACAATATCATCACACGTGTGTGTGTGTGTGTGTTTAATTCGTCACAGCCTTTGACCCTTCACTGTCGGTCTAAACATGACCTTGAAATCCACGGCAAACCTGTCGGTTCTCCTTCATGGAGACTCTTCGCCACCGAAACAAAAGCCCCGTAATTCGGAGGCTTCCTCGGACGCCGCCGGATCTCCTTTAGCTTTTAGCTTTGCTTTAGCGACTAAAAATATATTGTGTCTGAATGTCTATGGAGGTCGTCACGGTTAATCCTGAGATTGCGTCTAAGGTACATGCCATGAAAACATCAATAGCTTGATGAGGCAGAAAGGCTGTTTTGAAGGTGAGTCTGCCAATGTTTTTTACATCCGTGTCTCTATTGCTTCTGTACAAAGAGTCCCAAGACTCATATCTTTAATACTCTTCTTTTTTTTTCCCTTTTAAATTTTATTGCAGCACTATACACAATGCTCACTGGCTTTTTTTTATTGCATGCCCGCCTTATAGCAGATGATATGAAAGAGACAGATAGAGATGGAGAAAGTGGAGGAAAGGAGTGACTGTCGCCAAAACCTTTAGGAATTAGCTCAGACGCTAATGCAACCCCAAAGCCTTCGCTGTCGCCCGCACCCGTACTATTTATCGCACACATATTCGCGGCTTCGGCTGCGAAGTCGTTCGTACGACCGACTAGTCGGGAAGAAAAACCGTCGTACAAACGGTTTCCTTTTCTTAATAAGGGTCGTGCTTCGTGAAGCGGAGGCACAATTGAAAGTAAATCAGGAACTTTCTTTCAGCCTGCCAGCCATACGAGGGGAAAGGGAGAAGCAAGAAATGACACTTCTGGTTGAGTTTAATACAGTAAAAGGACCAATTTCCAAACCAAACTGAAAATACAGCAGGACTGTGGTGAATCTGATCATGTAGCATCACCAATCTGATGGTAGTGTCTCTTAGACGATTCCCCACTTTAACCGCACAACCCTTTTGAAACAAATTAACACGCATCATAACGTTATTATTTTTGCCTTTGCGCTATGTATAAACAAAAATATGTGCTGCTCCTTTTTTTGTTTTAAATCAACAAACAAGCGCAGGGAAAAAGAAATGACATTTCTGCACGCAACGAAACATTTTAAACCCCGAAAAAAGAAGATGTTTGGTTGAGGGTTGCGTTTCGGGAGTCTCTCTGGTTTCCTGCGGGTTCTTACATTGACCAGACGCAGGAATGCACGGTCACACACATCTCAATGGAGTATTTAACCACTTGAAAACATTGAGAAACACAGACTAGAATAGTTTCTAATTGACACATCGAGGCGAAATAAAAAGACTCTTAAACCTATTTCCACGAATCGTCTCAAGCGCCAGAAGTTCTCCACACCGGCGAACCTATCCGGCGCAAACACACTCGCACGTACACGCGTCAAAGGCTTTGACAGACACTGCTGGCACAACTGTGAGTAATGCTTTAATGAGATTTGTAGTGTGGAGGTGGTGTGTCGTTCTGTGCATTATGTGTTGGATATGGAACTAACAGTTTTACACCGTGTTCCTACGGCGGCACAAAAAAAACACTCCTCCTCTTGTGACAATGCTGAGGTTGTTTTTAAACCTGAGAGCAAAAAAAAAAAAAAAAAATCAGCTGAATAAAAAAATGAAACCCTCACAGTGAGGAGTATTTGGAAAACAAAGCCCCGAACAATAATCTGGCCACACACACACACACACACACACACACCAGGACTTGGCAATATAGATATAGACGTTTTTTACTTCCTCCCAGAATATTTGTGTTCACAGCTCCAACTTCCCTATCTTTGTGCCAAAACAAATACCGCTATATGCCTTTTAACTCAGTAGGTTAGTGTCTATATTGTCAGAAAATGCAGTGGTTTTTTTTTTTCCATGTCCTGTAGCTGAGGTCCGACCGGAACGCTGAACCGTGGACTCGGGGAAAAATTCAAAAGACGGGAAAACGGCTGAGAGGTTTCGGCCAGGACGTTTAATGCAGCACAATGTCATGTCTAATAATGTACACTTTGGTTTTTGCAAGATGGATTGTGGAAAAAAAATAACAGTGAAGTCGGAAGGGTCGGGTTCTGCTTCTGAAAGTACAACACAACGTCGGGCACCTGGATGAGCTCCGAACATGCAGACGGAGTCGGGTCTTCGGTTTCTGCAAAGCAGGTCTAAAATATCTGACTTTTACTTGTGAGCTGCGGATCGAGGGGGAATTACACCACGATGCGATTTGCAGAGAGGAGTTCGAGGCCGGATATCGGCGCATTTCTGTTTCCCTGAGATGGAATCTATGTCTGGAATATTAGCTGGACTTACAGGATATATTTCACATGAATAACATCCGTCAACGTCAATGTGTGAGCAATGTCAAGTGACACGAAATGAAAATGAATCCGGACTTCGAGTGTTTTGACTTTCAAACGCTTTTCGATGAAATGCAGTCCGTTCAGTGACGCCCTTAAGTCGGCAAAATCTTCACAAACTCCTTTTTGCAGCCTCAAAGCGTGGCTACTTCGGCGGCTACACGAGTGCACGACGCGACACTTTTATGTCAAAACCGTACAGTTCGAAAAAAATGAGAAAAAAGTTGTGTTTCTTCGGTCCTTTACGAGAATCGACGGAGAATATTTGAAACTGAATATTGACTGCTGATTAATGGATCACCCTGAGTGAGGTTCATCTATAACAGACACAGACTCTCATTACCATGGCAACGTCAGCAAGGACCAGCAAGAATCAGGCTGGCAGTGAAAGTTGTAAACACTTTGATTTAATAAACCATGCATGCCTCTACTGATTAACAGCCTCATTACTCAAGAAAACAACAAAAAAAGACGGGTCAAAGTCCTCCGATCCGCTCAAAGCGCCGCCGCCTTTTCTTGGAGAGAATTCCAAGGAATAACGTTTCGTCTCCGCGACGAACGAGCGCGGCGACCTCGCCTTTCCGTCGCCGATGAACTGGCTGGGATACGTTTTTATCCGGCCGGATCGGATGATCGGAGGAAGTGTCGCGAGGAGTCCGGCTTGCATATGTACCGTGCAGGGACAGGCCGTGCCGGTTATCTCGCACGCTGCGCGCAAAGGTATCCAAATCTGAATTTTCGACCGTGTGCAAAGACAGGCCGAGGTCAATGCTCTTGCGGCGTTTCTTTGTGCACAAATTATCGGTTACATAACGGCGGCGCTTCCGTGGAGATTTTGCAGGTGACATAACAAAGATGGAGGGATATGTGAAAGCATTAGCAGCGGCAGGGGGATTAAATCAACACTGTACGCCATCAGCCTGTATCTGATGCTTGCTTGCATTCGTGTGTGTGTGTGTGTGTGCGTGTGCACGAGTGTGTGTTTTCACCATGACTGTGTGCACCTGTCGAGATTTTTCGGATTTATCCCCTGGCGCCTTTAAAACTGACTGACTGAGGGGAGATTGTAAAGCAGATGGAAATGTGGCGCAATACAGTGGGAAAAGCAAAGAGCAAGTGGGGCGGCGGCGGCGGCGGCGGCGGCGGAGAAGCTGAGCAAGACGGAGAGAGGGGTGAAAGATATGTACACAGAGGGGAACGAGAGGCTACCGCTAATTGTAGCTCGGGGGCTCGTTGGGCAGACGGTCCATTACTCAGACAGAAGCAACAGGTAACCTACTTGACACGCGCCGCTGAAAATAAAAACTGCTGATTTGTCCAAACCCGCGATCCACCTCCGCATAACCCGATATCCCCGACAGCGCCGCTCTGTCAGGAGCCCCCGCCGGTTCCCTTAAGAGTTTCCCAGAGGTCGGCGGCGGCGAGGGAAGTTTCGGGAAGGTTTCACCCGTGCCCGGCGTCACAATCACATTGATTTGTAAAGCAAATTACATGGATTGCGCTACTGTGGGATTAAAAGAGGTTCTGTGAGATCGCTTATTTTTGTACCGTAAGAGAAAACATTTAAAATAAAACGCTCCGAGTGGCGTACTGAATTCTGCTCTTATTTTCCCCCGCCATTGGTTGTGCTGGCAGCTTGACAACACTTCATTTCTGTTCCACTACGGTACATTCAGGCATAACTAGGAATGGTTGTACGAAAAAAAAAAAAGAATAATAAAATGGAAGAAAGCGGGACTGCGATTGAACCTCTGATGACCCAGTTAAGTCGCGGATCAGAAGGGTAAGACGCGCTTCGACGAAGCCGAAACACGTCACAAAGAACAGCTGACGGTAAACTGCCTCCTCATCAGCGCCGCAAAGGAATGTGGCAAAAACGTCAGATGCTTGATGGAAGGGGCGGCGGTGCGACGTGGGCGGGTTATTTCAAATGTTAATCGCCGCCTTGCGCAATCTTTTCCTTCATCGCTACCCCGACGAAAAGGCAAAACGGGGGGGGGGGGGACACCCGTCATCTTGTAAGGGAAGAGAGTCGATCGGCGCGCCGTAACGCCTACGTTGCTGCGCGTCGAGTTTTCATTTGCGACTAATCGGGCTGTTTGGCGTTCGCTCCGGACAGACGATGACCTTGGTGAAGTCTAGACATCGTGTCCTGGAACAAGTAACCGCATTAAAGCTTTTCAAATGAAAGAATATCATAGAACGCCGGGTCCTACGAGACACTTAAAGGCAGAGGAGAGCTCCGCTTCCTCGCCGCCGCCGCCGCCGCCGTCGTCTTTGACCCGAGTCTCTTTCTGAATCAATGGGCGACCGAGTCACGATTCCGCGAGCGCGGCTTTAAAAGGATGGGAGGATATCGTGCACGCGGCCCGTAACTCGCGTGAAAAACAGCAAAAACCGGAGAAGGTGTTTCTGAAAAGGCACAAACCGACGTATTTTCCGGGAAAGCGATTCTGGCATACGTGTTCATCCTTTTCCGCCGCGAAATTTCCATTTTATTGGAGTATTTTCTCTCTGCGTTTTATTCACGCCAGAGAAGAAAGGCCCTTTTCGTCATTTGTTTCATTAAACACTTTGTTTAGGGTGATTTCTAAAACAGCCGGAATCGTTTATCATGCTAATGTAGGTGTTCACAGTGAGATGCTGCCATCATTTCCAAGGGGTGACTGGGCTCCCATCGGTTCACAATGCAAATGCAAATATTGCTATAATGGCACAGTACTGATAATTAGATGGTGGGGAAAAAAAAAACTCGTGAGGCTTCTATCATGTCATGGAAATAGAGACGGCGCTACGTTTCCAATTTGAACAGGTAGCGTCGGGGAAATGAAAGACAGGGAAAGAAAAAACGGCGACGGGTTGGAAAGAAAATGCAAACTAACGGGGTTTGCAGGCGCCTCCTTGTCAAGCCTTCCCCGGGTAAAATAAAGGTTAAAAATCAGGGGAACGGTTGAAAGGAGAGGGAAACGACTTCCGCATGGAGACGGACCGGAGACGACACCGCGACACGAGGAGGAAGCCAAGGGGAGAGTCGGCTCGGTGACTGGCAGTCAGAATATGAACTTGCCCTTTATCTCTCAGACAGATGGCAGCTTTTTCAGAAAACGACCAGCAGTGAAAGGCTGCTTTTGGAAATGAAGTTAAAAAAAAAAAAATGGAATAAATCCCCCCCCTCCCTACCCCGGAAAAATAATACAGTAAAGAAAAGAAGGGAGAGACCGAAAAAAGAAAATGAATTGGAGCAGGAAAATATCTGTTTGCAGGTTCGACGGCACAATCTTTCCACGTCGTGCTGGAGAGCATTTGTAACTGATACTATTTTAGAATTCTCTACTTTTACAATTTTATGACGGAATGCTTGATTTGATGATATTTCAGATCATAGTTGCTCCTTCAGAGCCCTTGAACAAATGTTGAAATCTTCTTCATGGGTTTAGATGTCGGATAATAAACGGACCACAAGAGCCAAGCAGGCAGCTCGGAAATATTTTGTTTGCTAAAGAGACGAGATAAACTTTATTGATCCCCATCGGGGATCTTTTGTCACAGTAGCGTAACAGTTATAGTATCAATAAATATGAATATGAATACAAATAGAAAGACAATAAAGATGGCAAAAGACATCCACAAACAAATGGACAGCAGAGAAACAACAACATCGGGGATAAGAATGGACAACACAGTGGAAAAAAATAAAAAAAATTAAAAACAAAAACGAGAGATATAAACCAAATAATACAAAACATTGCACGTTCTGACCAAAGTCCCCGTCTAACAGTGCCACGCTGGGCTTTCGCCAAAACATTTTCACTGTCTTTTACCGGAGTAGCAGCACGAAACCAGTACCATAACATATCGATGAGCTCTGACAAAACCGGAAACGGCAAATCTGGTGGACAAACCATCACCAGAGCGGCGTTGGCGACACAGACGTCCTGATCGCGGTGAAGCGTCCGCAAAAAAAAAAGGATGGGATGGCGGCGCTGCGGGCGGAACGGTCCGGCTCGTGTCGACGCTCCAAGGAAGGAAAAGCCACGGGGGGAAATAGTGGAGATACTTATTGATCCCGTAGGAATCAAAAGATCCAAAGAAATAGCAGAAGCTCTGCAGACTCCCGCTGAGAACGTTGCACGGTGGGGAAAAATGACTGAAAGTCTGGTAGATCGTGATCCTGTAAGATTCGCAGTCTTTGTAAAACTTGTCTTAGAGCAGGTGTGAGATGACGGTTTTCTTTTGAAAGCCTTTTGTGAGCGCCGGCCCACATTTCGGCACATATTGAATCTTTGCGGTCGTCTTTCTTCTAAAGATGACAAAATGCGTCGACGTCCAACAGGCGTTGTTGCACACGTCTAATAAACGCCGAGTCACGTGTCCAAGTATGTTGTTCGGATTTAGTCCATTCGAAGGGGCTCAATAAGCCTTTTCTGCTTCTTTTTTTTATTTTTATTTCCTTATATCGACCTTCGAACAAACCCATTTGGCGAGAGACCAACTATTGAAAGTCGCTATCTAGACGGGAATCGTTTTTTCTAACGTTTCTCTTTGTCGATGGGTGGAATTTTGTCGTTCGTGTAAATGTGCGCTCGGCAGTCTCTGCGCCGTACAGGTAAATGAAAAATGCTTTCCGTGCAATTCAAAGGTCCGCCGTCTCTCGCCACCGAGGGAGGATTTACGATCGCAGCGTTTGCAGGTTTGAGGAACACAACCGGCGCCGGTCAATAGAACGCCGTCGACCACATTTACCGGGAACGTCGCTCGGGTTCCTTTAGATACATGAAGAGACGCGCTCTCGCTAATCGTCGCCTTCCTGCATAAACCGTACGAGGACACCAAATCCCGTTCGATACGTCGACCCCTGTAATTATCCGTACGACCGCGTTTTTTGGGAAATCTGGCCTCGATGCCGAAAATGAGGCTATTTTATGCAAAAACAACACAGGCTACATTACGACTTCAAAGTCTAGCTGCAAGTCATAACACGATAATACACAATCTCTCCGCCGGCGCACCTGGCTCATTTGAGCACTTCTTATTTCTCTTTATTTCAGCGGGACACAGTCGGATAATCTATCGGCGCGATATTCAGAGGACAGAAGCCGGGTAATTAAAAACCAGCGCCCCTGAGGCCTTTGTCCCCGGTTGCTGGCGAGGACGTTTCTAGAGGTTTCCCTGGAGGGTTTAGTGTATGTGCGGTGGGTGCGAGGAGGGTAGGGGGGGGGGACAGCTGGTACGCCTGGCAGATTGCAAATTCATCTGTCTCTGTACCGCTGCCTTGGCATTTTAATGGCCCCGGCCAATTCTGCATTTCGATAAGCCGAACTGGGAATGCGGACCCGGTATTTGGAAGGGAGGGAAAAGAAATAATAACATTTCCCATTTGCTCGCGGGGGAAACCGCGATACGCCAGTAACTGGGATAAAAGCCGAGTCTGAAAGACACGCTCTTCAGACAATACGTTGAATATTTGCGACGTCAAATGCTAATTCCGCTTGTAACGCGCAGCCGCACGCGGCACCGCAAACATACAAAAACATTACCATATGAAAGATTATTACCGAGAACGTCATGCCTGCTTCAAAAGCCGCTTCTACGGCTGTCGGCGCGCTTTCAAGTAAGTCCCTGTTTCCTCCGTCCCTCGCTGTGTTCGGCTCGCTAACAGGATAAACCAATACACATAAACATTTATTCACTGTCGTGGAAAATCCCCGAACCCGAAACTTTTGTCTTTTGTTCCCACTAGTACGCCACATTGTGTGTTTTCATCAGGTAGCTGTTTGCACACACGAGGAGGCTGGCTTACTTTCACCAGGTAGAGATTCACGTATTTATGATCGCGAGACGTAAACTGGGTTTTAAACTGCTTCGACATATTGGAACAGGGGCGTCAAACTCACTTTCACCGACGGTCGCGGCAGCATCACGGCTAACTAAATGTACTGTCAAATAAATACAACTACTCCTTCATGTTAAATAACTGTAATAAATGTATGACTATATTACAAGTTGCTCTGTTCCAAAGCCAGCAGTGTTTTTGGACGCGGCTTCGGTGAACACATTCTGCTGCCGTCGTAGTTTGCATTTTAATTCTTGGACAATTTGTAGTTTTTCTAGAAGGCTAACTTTAGCATTCTTAGCTCGTTGAAAATGGCATCGATGTGGATACGCTGCGATCTAATGCTTTGCAGGTAAAATGATCGGCATGAAACGTCGCTTATGCTCAATGCACGCGTTTGACTTATTTATTTTGAGACAATTAGACTTTTTAAGATGTTCTCCTGGGCCACATTTGGCCCGCGGGCCTTGAGTTTGACACGTGTATCAGGTCAACAGTAGTGCTATGGACGGCGTGGCTGTTGAGCCGCATTTTGTAATAATGGTGCATTTTGTAATAAACGTCCAAAATATTATAATTTTTCATTTCATTTTGTAATACAGCCGCATTTTGTAATAAACTGCCCCAACGCATTTTGGAATAAATTTTGCTGCATTATGTAATAAGTTATTACATATTGAGAAGATTATTACAAAATGCACTTGCAACTTTTTTATTCTCTAGGAAATGTAATAACATGGAATTTATAGAATATTCTCTGTTGTTACATTTTGGACGTTTATTACAAAATGCACTGTTATTACAAAATGCGGCAAAAATACAAAAATAGTGTGTCCTTGTCGAGATGCATTTTGTAATAAACGTCCAAAATGTAATAACTTTTTCATTTCATTTTGTAATAAAGCCGCATTGTGTAATAAACTGCTGCATTTTGTGATAAACTGCCCCAACGCATTTTGTAATACATTTTGCCACATTATGTAATAAGTTATTACGTATTGAGCAGATTATCATAAAATGCAGTTGCAACTTTTTTATTCTCTAGGAAATGTAATAACATGGTGCATTATGTAATAACAATGCTAAAGCGTAGTTTATTTGTTTGTTAATTGTATTTTATTTTACTTTAAAGTATTTGTAAAAGCTATTATTAGTATCACTGTATTAGCCTAGTAGCTGTACTTAGCAGTTACTATCAGTACACTATTCAAAGGTTGCATTAACAGAGAATATTCTATAAATTCCATGTTGTTACATTTCCTAGAGAATAAAAAAGTTGCAACTGCATTTTGCAATAATCTCCTCAAAATGTAATAACTTATTACATAATGCGGCAAAATGTATTACAAAATGCGTTGAGGCAGTTTAATTACAAAATGCGACTTTATCACAAAATGAAATGAAAAAGTTATTACATTTTGGATGTTTTTTTACAAAATGCACTGTAATTACAAAATGCACGAGACCTGGTGCAGAAAACAACATCGCTCATGTTGTGCAACATGTACGACTGAACATGAGGGAATTAAAAAAAAAAAAGGGGGGGGGAAGATTTTCCAATGGTTTGTCACTGGCATTTCATCAACTGTCATTCCCCCCACGTGTCGAGAAAAACACTTGGCGTACGATTGGATGAGAAAATGGAAGCGTCGCCTCTTCCGCTAAGTGCTACGAGGCGGCATCCACTTCCACGCAGCCCCTCGGCTGATTTGTTTAGGGTTTTTTTTTTTTTTTTGGTTTTGTTTTTTTGCATCAGTAAGCGTTGGTGCGTTGCCCCTGTTAGTATCAGTGTTGCAGTATATTGCCTCGGCGGGAAAAACAACTTGAAACGACGAAGCCCTCGTCACGGTCGTATAGAAGCCTCGGCAAGCGGCGAAATAAATATTAAAAACATGTTGTTCTATTCCGGGATGAGTCGCCCCGCTCGCACAAACACACAGAGGACCATCACAAGAGGTCAGTGGATAAAGTGCATCCCCCAAGGTAGCTGACATTTTCTGTGCTGTTGTTTCAGTGGAGTTTATGAGTTGAATCTCTGTTATGTAGGGACAGAAGACCCCGAGGGAGGATGTAGGTGGAGTGAATAAAGGGTCAGATGCTGAGCGGGTCACTTTAGGTGTGTGTGTGTGTGTGTGTGTGTGTGTGTGTGTGGGGATGTGATGGTTGATATGTTTCACGCGTAACGTGAGCATGGCTCCGTGTTTGGGAGTTTTGATTTTTCGACCTGTTCCTCGCGCCAGAAAGACATGAAAAGAGAAAAGGTAATTAAAAACACAAAGATGTATAACAAAGGCACTCATTTCAATACAATCTTTTTTTTTTTTTTTTTATAAACGCAAATAACAGTGCTGTTTGTTTCTCCACATCCTCTCTCGGTTTCCATGGTGATGGAGTCCACTTAAGTCATTTTCGGGAAAGTTATAGACAATCAGTGGAGATGTACTCATGTTACCATTAGAGTAACAATAATGGTGCATGTTTTTTCTGCAGAAATGTGCAGTAATGGTGTCTTTTTTTTTTCTGGATAGAATAAGCACATCGTTTTTAATCAAAGTACACGTGGAACAATTTCCCCGTGGACACGGAGAGCCGATAAGACACCGGCATGACAGCTGTGGGCAACACCACTCCCGTTCCCTCGGTTTATTTAGTGACTCTTTCCTCCCACTCTAGCGTCGTAAACACTAGCGCTGAGAAAGGACTAGCAGCATAGCCGGAGGTGAGTGTCCTGACCATTACCACTCGCTAACTGCAGCAAACAAGCTGGCCTGCGCACTACGAGGAGAATTACTGCCTTGGGAGGTGTGGGGCGAACGAGAGGGGAGGGCATATATTCAGCAACCTAGGGAGTGACTTGACTGTCTGGCAGTATTTATTTTATCTGTCTAACTGAGAAACTGGATGTACATCTTGTACCTGTGTGGGGGAAGTTTATGCGGATTTAAAAAAAAACAAACAAAAAAAAAAAAAAACAATCATAATAAATAACGTTTTTCACGCCTGCAAATCAATCGGGTCGTCTTTGGGAGCAGAGTTGGAATGGATAGCAATTAACACCGGATAAAAAATGGACGCCCATACTGACAGTACACTGTAGCGTACAGTTGTTATTGTTGTTATTGGATTTGTTTGTTTTTTTTTTCCCACAAGAAATACTTCCTGGAGTTAAAGGAGCCAGATGTGGCTCTGGAAACAATGGCGACAGAATACACAGCAACACAGTTCTCAGCATGAAATATCACCATCATATTTATAAACTACTGAATTAAATAATTTAATCAACTCTTACATAAATATGACTTAGTGATAATACTGGTGAATAAATAGTTTCAATAAGAAATAGCGGCGGGTAAATTATAGCCTGACAGTCAGAGGGATTGGCAGCGCTTTTGCACCCATCGATTACAGATGCCCTCTCAATGTTCCCGGTGTGTGTGTGTGTGTGTGTGTGTGTGTGTGTGTGTGTGTGTGTGTGTGTGTGTGTGTGCAAGCACTTGCTCGTGTGGTGATAAGAGGGCTCTGATTACGGCAGGCAAGATGATAGCTGGGCCAAGGCAGCGAGGAGACTGGCATTTGCACACATATTTGAAGGTATGCTTATGAAGACAAGAGTCATTCATTATAATATCTGAGCGGCGCTGACAGTTACCGATATGAGTTTCCCTACATACTTATACGTTGCTTTGGATACACATGCAGCTAACATCTCATTTTATTTATCTATTACCGTATTTTTCGCAAGACAAGGTACACTTAAAATCCTTACACTGTCTCAAAAATCGCCCCCGCGCCTTATAATCCAGTGCGCCTTATGTATGCATTCATGTTGTGCTTACTGACCTCCAACCAATTCTATGTGGTACACTGAGCTCAAATATCTGTCCAAATATTTTAGTGGACTTTGGTAAGCGAGCGAGCCGCCCCGCTTGATTGATTGTTCCCACCTGACACGGGGACGTCGTAATAAGACTCGAATATGGGGTGCGACGTTAGACAACATTAGACAACTAATCACGTAGTGCCGGAGCACAACATGTTCCAACCTCACACTAACTTTAGGCGTCCGCCATCGCTGGTGACGATAAACCGATCAGTAGGTAGTTCGGTGACCTCTGGTGCTGTTATTCAACACAATATTACCGTGCATTTGTGTGGATGAGGACCCCCAAAAATGGCACCTGTTGTAAGATATCCTTACAAAGCGAAATTGAAACTCAAAGCTGTCAGTCACCAGAAGATGATGGGATCAGAGCAGCCGCCTCAGAATTCAACATGAACGAATCAATGGTACAGAAATGGAGGAAGCGAAAGAAGCAAAGACGACCAAACAGTTTCCCAGGGAACAAAGCGAGATGAACAAAGTTGGACTAAATTGACTGTTTTGTTTGGCTCTATATACCGTATGTTTCACATTATGTATGAAAATAGACCCGTTCATTTATATTGCGCCTTATCACGCAATGCACCTCCGCAACGTACGGTAACTAATACATTCATCATGAATTATCCAAAACACTGATTCTTTACTCAGGGTTGTGAGGGGGCGAGAGGTGGATCCACTCTGAAGCGGTTGACCGTCAATCAAAGTGCAACATATGGAGACCATTCACTCTCTCATTCACATCTTGGGACAAATCTGAGACTTTAGTTCCTCCGTTGGATGTTTTAGACCTGAGAAGCATCCTTATTGGCATTCGGTGTACAGTAAACCCTTGTTTATCGCGGGGGTTACGTTCCAAAAAGAACCCATGATAGGCAAAATCCGTGTAGAAAGTAGAAACCTTTATTTTTTTTTACAATTATTATACAATTAAATACTCTATTATACATCGCTGCTGTCGTCCCTATGTTTTTTCTTCCTTCTTTATGGAACGAAAGGAAGATTCATTCATTCCGTAATGCCGACCTCCAGCCGCATAGCTTTTACCTTCCCTTAGCATGTCCAGAAGTTTAACTTTATCTGCGATAGATAGCATCTTCCGCTGCCTTTTGGGCCCTGCAAGGTGTTTTTGTCGCTCCAGAGCGTTTTGTCAACATGATGGCTTTTAGGGAAACTCGAAATCGCAAGAGAATTTGCACGTACGTCATGTAAATTCAGCAAGCTGTTTTACGTAGGTGTACATATCAAACTGCAACGTTATTGACGCACAGGTAGAGAAGAAGCGGAGTGCAAACTCCACAAAGAAAAAAACAAGTTAGCCACCAGAATCAAGCATCATGCAGAAGCCAGTAAGCTAACCCATCTAATCTGTGGGCTACACGGAGAAGCTGCTCCATTCTGGAAACCTCCTCAGGTCCTTTCCTCTCCTCCGCCGCCTCAAGACTTCCTGCTTAAACCGAAGAAGCTCAGACGGCTTGGCGGTTGTTCTCTGGATGAACCGAGAACAAACAATGAAGACGCAGCTGCTGCGACGCCACAATTCCACTTCACGCGAGAGACACCGGCTACCGAGGGCCGGATGTGTAAACGTGATATGCATCGCCGTTAATAATCCCTGCATACGGCTCTCCTCCTCTCTGCACAACTGTTAGATTACATCTGGGAATCTGATATCAACCTATGCTAACCTTTAATAACGCATGAGCCTGTGGAAACGCTGCTCAGACTTCAAGGCGATGTAAAATAGCCGCAGAGTTGCGAATATTATCAGGAGGTGTGAAATGACAACAGATGGTGAAGCATTGAAGATGTCAGAGGCCGGGCTGCTCGTGGCTGAGATGGCCCATCCATCACAACCACAGGGATGTCAACTCATTTAAAGTAAAAAAAAAAAAGCTGTTATTGGATTATACTGCCCATGTTACTAACAGCTAAAAATGTCAAATGTCTTATTTAAGCAAACTATTTTTTATGTTCAATGTTAACTACCGTATTTTCCGGACTATACATCGCTCCGGAGTACAAGTTGCACCAGCCATAAAATGCGTAACAAAAAAGGAAAAAACATATATAAGTTGCACTGGAGTATAAGTCGCATTTTTGGGGGGAAATTTATCTAATAAAATCCAACACCAAGAATAGACATTTCATCTTGAAAGGCAATTTGAAATAAAAATAGAATAGAGAACAACAGGCTGAACAAGTATAACCTATATGACGCATAAACAACCAAGTGAGAACGTGCCTGCTAGGCTATGCTAACATAACATATGACGCTAAGAGTCATTCAAATAACACCAGGAAGGTCCTCCCGCAAAGTCACTTATATTCATCTCCTTGGCAACTACCTGGGTGTGAAGATGCAACCATCCTGTTGACAAGCCTCTCCCGGCAGCACCTTGTTCAAGCACCAAGAGTGAACTGGTTCCTCTAGCCGTGGCCAGGTAGCTTTTAGCCTAGCTTTTAGCCCGCGATTAGTTTTTTAGTTTTCTTCATTTCAGTAAGAATAACCTCCGCTTTTCTCCAGTCCCTTACAAGTTTCTCACTAACTTCAAACTTTCTCTCTGCTGCTCGATCCCCGTTTTCCGCCTCATATTTCACTCCTTCCGGCTTGTAACCTGCAGAATATGATTTTCCTTTCGGTGCCATTTTTGTTCAGCCCTTCTCAGTTGTTTTTATAAGTTAGCACGAATGTTGAAATGATCAATTTTCATAGGTACGGAAGTCGCTGGTAGCTTCTTTTTTCACAACGCTTTTCTGCCATGACCCGCCCCAGCTGAATTTTGACTGGTTGGCGTGTGTGTGTGACAATCGCTGTTATATTAAAGACACACCTAGACACACACATCAGAGCAAGAGAGCTCAATTATTTCACACATAAGTCGCTCCAGAGTATAAGTCGCACCCCCGGCAAAACTATGAAAAAAAACCCGACTTATAGTCCGGAAAATACGGTACTCGTGCCCGGTTGGGCGAGGCCTCCTATCAATGATCGGCCTTCATTTTGTGCCTATTTCTGTACATTCTCTGGGAGCATGTGGATGATGTAGCCCAATGCGACAAGCATAGCAGTAGTAGCGGAAGCTATGGTTGCCCGGTATGATCCAGTGTGACCAGCAAGGGGAACAGAGAAGAAGACAACATGGGAAGAATGAATTCTCTGTCCACATGCCAAGATGTATTTAATGGAACTTGGAAGTGAACCCTGCACCCTTTGTGCATACGTGTCAAACTCAAGGCCCGCGGGCCAAATGTGGCCCGCAAGAACATCTAAGGCGGTCTGATTGTCTTAAAATGAAAAAGTCAAACGCGCGCATTGGCCATAAACTACATTTCTGATCATGTTAAGTGACGGCATCCCGCCATTTGATCGCAGTGTAATAATAAGAAGAAGAATCATAAATTGTCTTTTATACATCCCAGTGGGGGAAGTGGTTCTCTGCAATGAGGCCATCATGGATGAACCATGAGCAGTCAACAACACACCAGGAAGAGGAGCCGGGAATCCGACCAGGAATGTCCGGTTCCAAAGAGGATTGCTCGACCTCCGGCGCCACACCGCCGACCCCCCCCCTTTTTTTTCCACATCAATCCGACTTTCAACAAGTGAAATTGAGAAATCCAAATGATCCCTAAGTGTCCAGGAAGACAAAAGCTGATGCAGACACGGAAGGCTGTTTCAAGAAAGACGGGAATGCGTATGCAACATTTTCAGTTATTCAACATTAAGGAGTAGTTAAATTTACTTTACATTTAGTTACATTTATGGTGGCGCTTTGAGGGCGAACGTGATGAAAATGGGTTTGACGCCGCTGCTCTAGTGGATGTATCGCTGAACAACCGTGGCGATATAAAGTACAGATGGGAGGGACGATGGCATTGATGCTTGACAGCGTGCATTGTGGATGTGCCTATTTATGCACGTTACGTGAGCATAATTGAGCCTTAGCACTGTTTGACTAGCGCTAACGGAGACATATAGGGTTGAGATTGAGAACGGGGGAAGGACCTCCGGTCCCGTTCCTTTGCAGCTTTATTTTATTGGTTATATATTGCATACTGGGGAATTCATGTGCTGGCTTCTTTGTCAGTGACTTGGCTCTATGGAAGAGAAATGGGAAAGGCGAGACCACGTGATGGTTATTTTTCAATGATATCAATGTTTGCATTCGAAAGAATCAAAGCACTAGGAAGAAATGACCTGCCGTCATTCAAGTGGTGACTGACTGAAAGTTTTCCTATAGCTCGCATCAAGTTCAAACAAAAGACGTAATCTCCACATTTTGAGACTTTTCCGGTGCTGTTTTCCCGAGCACTGTGCATGAAATGGGCCGATGTGTCTTCAATTTATGGCCAGGAGACATTTTGTCAGGGCTCAGACCCACTGCCAGGGAAATACCTGCAATTGCTTCACACTATATAAACCTGGTGACCTCTTAACAACCGAGACAATTAGAAAGAAGTCGACAACACGGCCCTCAGGCATTGCTACCGTTCTCCTCACCCTTCACTGACTCCTAAGACTTTTACTTCCACACCCAAGCCTTGTTTATTTCTTACTCCCCGAGGCCGCCATGATCCCCTGGGATCGTTTTCCCCAACCTCTGAAAATATCCAGCGCGAATAGCAAAACTGAATTTTTACTATCATCATCATCATCATCCTCGCTCGGGTTCAGGAGAGCCTCAACGTGGATGTGATACAGGATTAGCATTTTCCGAAAATAAAAAGTGTGCAAAGAAGTTCAAGCGGAAAGGAAACCCGTAACATCAGATCAAAAAATCGGTGAAAAGAGGGAGCGAATAAGACAGTGGGAGCATCATATACGTACATGAAGTATGAACCCAAATAGTTTCAAGATGAAATAATAATAAAAGATATGTTAAGGCAGATAAATGACTTCAGTTAGTCACGGTTTTAAAACAGCACGGATCTGAAAGGTGCTTGTTAACCCACTGATTTGGTGAAGGAACTTCATTCTTGCGCTGGTACTCCGAACCGCCTCTCGTCTCTACGTCAACCTCAAATCCCTAAAAGTTGCGACGTTATGAAATGCATTTTTAAGCCGATAACTTTCTTATACTTTTCAATAAACACGGAACAAACAGGACATATTTAGCATTTCAGCCTTCATTGTCTCATGTAAATATTTCCTTATGAACCGCGACAGGCGTATAATCGTACGAGGACCATCCAGGTCGGACTGCAACACCTGATAGCAACATCTCTCAAGGAATCGCGGCTGCAGGTCTCGTTTAGTTGTGGGAAAGGACGGGTGAGGCTCATCGATTCTTTTGAAATACTGGGTGTGCAAATCTTCAGATTAAGTGCAAGACTGCGGTTTATGCACTCGTGAAGAATCGCAGGATTTCGACACGCGATCAAAATATCAGCAAATCGTGTGGGGACGAGGTTGAAAAGACACAGCGAACGTCTGCGATCTCCAGTCCCTTAAGCGCCGCTGCATTAAAAACTCAGCGCGATTCTCTCGGGGCCTCTGCAACACAGACGGAGAAACGTCTGGAAAAACATGGAGAGTAAACACAAGAGCGCCGCTGGATCCGCGAGTTAGGAGTCAAGATTCATACAAAGTGCAGGTCGGGTATCAACGGCGGACACAAATGTGTTTGTGGAGGTTCTCAGTCATTCGGAGGTGTCAAACGTACGGCCCGCGGGCCAGTACCGGCCCGCCAGGGGGTCCAATCCGGCCCGTGGAATCAATCTTCAATTTGAAAAATACATCAAAATCATCCACTACTGTTGTGAAATAAAGATTCCTATATTGTCTGCGAGGGCTGCACTGTTTTAGTCGGCGTTAGTCTGCAACTTACCACAACACGATGTGACTCACAACTGACAGCAGATGGCGACAATGCGGCCCTCCGGGTTTGTAAATTGCATTTTGTCTTCTTGTTAGAAATATACGTGCTTTTCCGTCGGACCCGACACCCTCATCAGCAAGATGTCGTTGTCAAAAAAGGGAAAAATTGACAATTGACCACTTCTTATTTGCTTGCTGAGGTTAATAAGAAACCTGCATGCTTGGTGTGGATGCAGCAAGTTTTGGCGCAACTATGAGACTCGCCATGGCGAAAAGTACGACAAAATGAGGTAGAGTGTTGTTGAAATTGCGCTTACTTTTCTTACAGAATCTCAGGTTGTTCCTCATGTAATTTTTTAAAGAAACAGCTCATTACATATAAAGCTTTTTATAATTTACCTGTTCTCCTTTCCACTAAAACAAAGGGAAAATTTGAACCAAGTGTTACTTCTAGTCCAGGGGTCGGAAACCTGCGGCTCTTCCATCTTTACGCCGCGGCTCCAAGCGGCTTGGGAAAATAAATTAGAAATGCTTAATTGAAGTGTATTTCATTTGTGTTAATTCCTTTTTATAACTTTTAGTTCTAAGTTGGAAGATTATTGCGATCTTGAAATATTAAATAAAATTATATTTATTACTTTTCGCCGCTCAAAATAACGTCGCACTGGCGGAAGCCGGTATACCCGCCAGCCGGTAAAGTCCCGATTTGCAGATGCCGTGCGCAGAAGTTCAGGAGCACAAGTCCCATAAACCAGGTAAAATAAATATTTATGAAGATATTTTGCAAATATTTATTATTTACTGACACGGTAATTTTTTCCCAATTTATTTTTAAAATTCAGGTCAAGGCTCCGCTACACGCTCTGAAAGCCCAAAGCTCAAAATGAGTTCATTACATAAATAAAATGTAATTTTCTCTGTAATACTTTAGGAATTTAAGAAGCAACACACTTGTTTATACAAAGTGTAAAGGTAATAAAAAGCAATATATACAGTGGTACCTTTATTTTAGACGTCAAAAAGTAATTGCGGCTCCCAGTGTTTTCTTTTCCGAGGAAACCGGGTCCAAATGGCTCTTTGGGTGTTACGGGTTGCCGACCCCTGGTTTAGATAATTACGCTATGATTTTACTGGTCCGGCCCCGTTGACATCAAATGAGGCCTTTTGTGGCCCCCGGACCTAAATGAGTTTGACACCCCTGACTTCGACCAACGTCCGATGGACACAAACGCTGCTGAAGTCTCTGAGCCTGAGCTCATCTAGGACGTATTGATGTGAAAAAACATTTCAAATGTTTCTTAGAAATCATGGAAGTCATGCCTGCAGGTCAGAAAATGGGGGTAAAAAAGGGGCCATCCAGGGTGGCATCAGGAGGCAGTTAGCGCTCCTGGCCGAGGCAGCACCGTTAATGCGAAAAGGTACATTCGGGTTTCGCAACAACCCACATTGCAGTTCAGACGCTCTCTTTTCAGGGACTTGCCCTCTTGTTTCAGCATGACAAAGCCAAGCGCCGTCCGCAAACGTTACGCCATCACGGCTTCGGCTTCGGCTCGACGGAAACGGCGTGGAACCGGAATCGGAAAGCAAGATTAAGTATAAGCACCTTTCTCCAGAAGCTCTGAGCAAGAAGGATGATATCAAACCGTACTAAAACAGCTCCCTCGCTACTTTTTTTAACATGTCGTCGTCATCAAATCAAGACGACCGTATGTTATTTTAGTATTTTAGCGTGAAACGATAAGGCTCTTCGGCGCTAACAATGAATCTGGGCGGTCTGGAGCGGTTTAAGCTGAGTACGCAGCAGGTTCAAAGGGATCAGCTAACCAAACGTTAGCTTCTACACGGACTCTAAAACTGTTTTTGACATGACATCGACCCCCAAAGACGGTGAAAAATGTGCAGTTTCTCATCATTTTCTAGTATCCCTTCTTATGAGTTTTTCTTATTGTATAATTCTGATGAAAACCGATCGTCATCATCAGAGTTGAAGGTAATTCGGTGTCTGAGTTATTATCCATTTAACTTGAGTGTGTTCCCTGTCACCTCTGTGTCATGCTTGTCCCTTTCTTCATCAGGAGCTGGGATTTTAAAAACGTTTTTGAACCTTTTGCCTTTGCAGAGGAGCAAAGCGTCTGCAGTCGCGTCAGCCATGAAGTTCAAATGCACCGACAAAGCCGAAGCATTTCTTTGTTTATTCATGACTGACACAGCGCATCCCCATAAGCCACTGTTGCGTTACAGAAGAAACTCAAATTGGATCAATAAATACTTTTTTTTTTTTCCAGGTTAAACGATAATGCGCAGCGCGTTACGCGCAAGTAAAACCTGGCGACTAAATCAACACGTCAGCTTTTGTGCGAGACCACCGTCTGCATCCTAAGATTTCAAAGGCTGGCTGAGGTCATGCAAGATGTATGAGTGTGTGTTGCTGGTGTGTGGGTATTTGTGCGTGTCCTCCTTATGCCATCAAAGGGTTGTGGCAGCCATCATTAACACACAGAGGCAGGAACTGGCTTCCCCTCCAATTATGACTTCCCCACCTCAAAGAGGGTCAGGTGGTCCTTTTTAAATCAAGACGGAAAGAGGAGGAGGAAAGTGGCAGGATGGAAAAGGGAAATAGAGAGTGAGGGCATCGCTGCCATTTGTGGAAATAAAAGGGAATTTCTAAGATAGTGGCGGCCATGAATATTGAGCAGGCCTCGACTTGGAGGCAGCTGTTGGTCTGGCTCACCAGTAAGTGTGGAGGAAATGCTTTCCAGGAGACGGAAAGGATGTCAATGTGCATGCAAAATAAGCTAGATGGATCTACCGGTGACTTTCCACCTTTTTCCCCAAGGTGTGCATGCTGGAAAATTACTTATATTGGTAAATATCCCTAAAATAGAGTGGCATTTGGAAACTGGCTGTTACAATGCATTATGTAATGCTGTCATTATATCAGGACTTATGAGAAACCTCGGGTAACAAGCGCACATCGGGGGGGGGGATGCAGGAAAGGAAAACGTGAAATGGTGAAACGACTGAAACCGGGGACGATGTCAAATCCATCCATCCCGTAGCACCGTTGCTACCTTAGCACAGAGCACCGATGCTACATCGCACAGGGCACCGATGCTACGTTGCACAGGGCACCGATGCTACGTTGCACAGGGCACCGATGCTACCGAGCACAGGGACCCAATGCTACGTTGCGCAGAGCACCGATGCTACCTTAGCACAGAGGACCGATGCTACGTTGCACAGAGCACCGATGCTACCTTAGCACATGGCACCGATGCTACATCGGACAGGGCACCAATGCTACGTTGCACAGGGCGCCGATGCTACGTTGCACTGGGCACCAATGCTACCGAGCACAGGGACCCGATGCTATGTTGAGCAGAGCACCGATGCTACGTAGCACAGAGCACCGATACTACCTTAGGACAGAGGACCGATGCTACCTTAGCACATGGCACTGATGCTACGTAGCACAGAACACTGATGCTACCAAGCACAGGGACCCGATGCTATGTTGCGCAGAGCACCGATGCTACCTTAGCACAGAGGACCGATGCTACCTTAGCACATGGCACCGATGCTATGTAGCACAGGGCCCCGATGCTACGTTGCACAGGGCACCGATACTACATTGCACAGGGCACCGATGCTACGTTGCACAGGGCACCGATGCTACCAAGCACAGGGACCCGATGCTACGTTGCGTAGAGCACCGATGCTATGTAGCACAGAGCAATGATGCTACATCGCACAGGGCATCGATGCTTCGTCGCACAGGGCACTGATGCTACTTCGCACAGGGCACCGATGCTACGTTGCACAGGGCACCGATGCTACGTTGCACATGGCACCGATGCTATGTTGCACAGGGCACCGATGCTACGTAGCATAGGGCTCAAAGCAATAGTTCGCGACCTTTTTTGTGCTGCAGAGCGGTTTCATTTGGGACAATACAAAACACAAAGCCACCTTCCATGGGTGGAATCTAAGCACAGCGGGATAAAAATGATACGACTGGAACCAAAACACATGGAAAATGCAAAAAAAAAAAAAAAATTCAACTCACCACAACGCTGCACCAGCTGAAGCTCGGAGCTATCATTATTACTGCCATTTGTAATGTGAAATATCTTTCACACGAATACCAAAATGATTTATCATATGTCTGCAGCCCGGTACTGGATGACACGCGGACCGGTACTGGTCCGCGACCCGGACATAGCGGACAAGCGGCTTTCCAACCAGCAACTATATAATTTCCTCTGTCACTCTGCATCCCGCTTACTGCCCTCTGAAGCAGAGCCTCCTCTGAGCTGGCTTGAAGCAAACTAGTGACAGCTAATCTGCTGAGAAACTGCCAAGTCCTGCTAAAGACGCTTCATTTTATTTCATTATTGAAGACACGCAATTAGGATTCACATTAAACACATGAGAAGACATTTCCCCGTCGTTAAGCTAATTTCCCCGTTCACCTCGGTAAACTCTTCCACCTGCCACCTGGACGCCGGTCCCACCAGGTATTTTGGACGGTAAGCTCATCAATTCTTTCCATTTTCGACGGTTCACATTCTACATGGATATTTTCAAATGAGCCGTAAACACGCAACGGTCCAAACGTCATGAAAAACCCAATAGCTGGCATCTAGTTTCCTTATTATTCATTTCAAACCTTTATTTTGTATCCGAAGTAGACGCCTCCAAGCAGAGGATGTCAAATCCCAAGCCAATGATCCATCTGGTTGGCTCCAAAAAATAAAAATAAAATAAAAACAACGATTTTGAATAAAGGAATCTCGCAGGTGTGCAATTGAGTCCGACTGCACGAAGAGGGGATGGAAGTGAACCTTCAGGCTCTCCGAAGATCTAAAGCAGAGCGAAAACCATCCCAACATTGAGCATCCGCTGCAATTTAAGAACCGCAGACTATCTTCGGGATCATCCTTTTCGTAGCTGTTCTGAAAACAGGAAGGGACATTTATAAGGGAAACTCTCGAGCCTATAGCCAAAAAACAAATAGAGCTGTTTTTCATTGCTTTTCATTTCTATTAACCAGTGAAAATTCATCACGGAGGGAAATGAATGAATTCAAATAATGCTGACATTTCGTACAAACTCCCTTTGACTGAAACATTGTTTTTGACCTCGAGTGCTGTCTTGAGTGCCTTCTTTGACGGCCCATTCAGTTGCTGCGGGGAAAGAAGCTTTCCAGTCGTGATCTTAAATAAGACGAGAGCTACTTTTCAACTCTTACCAAGAGTTCCTTGCTTATTGTCCTGAGGCAGATTTAAGGTAAAACATCCCATCGAGTGCAGAGGAGAGAAATACTGCCAGATATACTATTTCTTTGTGCGACTCCCCTCTTTTGGCCTTTCGGTTGTGTTGAGAATTCAAAGTTGTTAATAAAAGTCTTGAAGTCTCAAAGTAACTCAGTTGAATCCTGAAATTCAACGAATAAATCGGTGAATTTAGGCCACCAAAAAAAAAAACAACACACACATTTTATGAAAGCAGGATAACAGCGTGAATGTGAACTATTTTGGACTTTATTGAGATGGCAGCGACAGTAAAACCATAGCCTTTGGCAACATTTCAAAATAAAAAAATAGATACTGTTTCATTCAACGCACTTCTGAGAGAAAATATCAGAAGTCTATTTCTTCAACAGAAACTGGGAGCCATTACTTTTTCAGAACTTCTCAGGTGTTTCTTTTTTTGGCTGTACAACAGGTAAGAAACAGACTTGACAGTATACTTATACAGTATATTTGGTAAAGGTCTAAACATAGTTCTCATAAATTAAGACATATTAATCAAACCATGAATGTACTTGAAGGTAAAGTAAATAAATGAAGAAATCAGATTTGTTTTTTACTGCGTTTCCCACATGTACGATAATATCTGGGCTGTTTAATTTCAGCCCTGTTTAAGGATCTTGCGATCAGCCTCCAAAACAGTCCGTTGTGTTTGTCACCACATTGTGAGCATCATACGGCACTAATTTAGGTCCTATACGCTTCATCTACAACTCCACTGCACAATGTTCCCGAGAAGCGTCATAACACATGCTAATAAAATGTTGAAAAAAATATCTCTAATACATGTCACAGCTATACTAGGAGTAACGGTATGGAAACTGTTTCTTTATATATGCTGGATTCTGTGGCCAAAGAATGAACAAGACCAAGAATAATCTTCTGTCTCCTCTAATTGTATAGATATCATACATTGCATGAACCCACATGAAGGCCAAAGTGGTATTCTTTGAATTGCCTTCACATATCTACATTCTCAGATGGTAAAGGGTGTTTATATTACCTGATAAATAGGTGAACGATTATTTTTGCAAAGTGGAGCACGTCCGCGTGACTCGCACAGATACAAAATGATCTGTGATGTGTTAATGCTGCTGGAAGTGATCCTTTTTTTTTTTCTCTTAAAAAACAAAACAAAACAGTGAATCCATCCGTTTCATTTCATTTCATTTCATTTAAATCAGAATTTGTGTTTTTTTGCAAGAATGGCACCTGTGAAAGCATATCAAAAGAAGGGATCATTGCAATCAATGTATACATGCGTCGAAACTTGTTCTGTTTATTTTGGTTCTATAATGGCCAAAGCCTTCACAAAAAAAGAATAAAATTGTATATTAGACTGCAGGTCATTTTTGCTTGAATCATAATCACAGTCCTGAGGTGAAAGTCTTCACCTGCACGGCCCGATGCACATTTTATACGTTTCGGTCCCACTCGGAGTGAAATGCATGTGCTGTAGCGCGGTAGCCCGTTAGCCACCTCGCGCTAGTGAGCGTCCGCCACCACAGAGGGGTCGCGACGCCGAAGACCATGAAGGCATGAAACGTCACAGTTTGTCTTCCAGGTACCAGACGGGCGAACCGACCAAAGCGATAAGCTCGTCAATCGCCACTTTGCACTTTGTATTGCCGTATCGCGTAGAACGCGGTATCGTCCGGCCGAAAAAACAACCAAATTCCTCGTACGTGCGAACACACTACGGCGATAAGTCTGATTCTGATGAGTGATATCAATGGATGAACCGGACTTGCTGGTTCATCAGGGCTGGTAGGAGCAGTGATCCCAGATCTCGGTGCATTTAAGCAGCCTAACGATATGATTACGTAGCGGGCTAAAGGGACGAGTCGCAATCATACGTATCGGAAGTATCACCCGACAAATTATTCAAAACAAATAAAGCTGGTATTGTTAATTTTGAAACGCTGTTACATTTTAGACGTACCATCTCAATGGATAATATGGCACGTGTATTTTTTTATTCGCGTGAAAATACATTTCTATTTGACTTGAATTGTATTATTATAGATTGAGGCAGTAACAACAGATAATCTATGCAAGAAAGACAGAGCCATAGTGTGTTAAGTATCCCACAGTTTAATTGGCAACGCTATGTTTCGCTATCCCTAATATACATAAAAACCCGTTGAATTCAACATCGACTCATTTACCGATTCCCCCTCTCGTTCGCTCCACGGTCGGTGACTGGAAGCCAAAACGTCAGGCTCGGCGGTTCGTACCAATAGTCCGCAAATCGGCGAATGCCACGGCGGCGTCTCGGTCCGCTTCTTTTGCCGCCGATATGGACCGCGCATAAACTTTTCCCCATCTCTATTTCAAGTTACGGCTACCTGCCTAACGTGAAAGTGAAGCGGAGGAGCCCAGAAGACACGTCCAAGTCCACGTTTTCAACAACAAATGTTGTACTTACATTCATTAGGCAGCCAAATATAATGAATAACTGCAGACAGGTTTGTTTCATGGATCACAGGATGGAACAACAGTTACAATATCGAAGGACTGGATCCTGTTTGGTATCTAGCACAGACAAACACGGTAAATACTAGGGCTGAACAAGTTTACCATCACTACTACATTAGCAGAGAGGGAAATCACCACACGGAATTGGCTGTATTACGTGGCTGTTTTCATGTTACGGTGAATGCACAAGGTCGTTCCATTGGCGTATCTATAGTTCTGTGCTGCAGAATGCGATGGGAATTATTATCCAAAAAGCAGTCATCTATTTTATATTTAAAACATATACACATCGTCTGCATATTATTTATCAAAAGCCCCGAAGCGGGGAACAGTCATTAGGTTTAACAAGTCCTAAGTTACCTGTAAACAACCAACAGAGTTTGTTTTTTTTTTTTTTTGTTTTTTTTTTGTTCAGCATTACACTTCTAATACTCAGGCTTCCAACAAACGTCCAAGAGAGGTCATGTCGGGACGCCATTATTAGGATTTGTGATTTCCCTTCCTAATAAAGTAATCTGTTGTCACAAACACCACACGCACTGTACTGAAGAGTCTGTAAGAGCATCTAACGTGTACTCGGTGAATTTTCAAGTTTATCAGCGACTTCACTGGTCATGCTGAACCAAGGTAGACTAAAAATAATGCACTTTTTCCAACCGTTTCTTGGAGAAGCCATAACAAAATAACCTCGAAACCTCATATGTTCACATATTGAGTCCAGGAATACAAAGTCTCTTCACCGAAAATCAAATTGACTCTTACGTCGAACAAAGAAACAACTTTTATCCCCGGCTGCATTTTCAATCCTACGTGACCGATAAAACAAAATCGCTCGCCTCAGAGTAACGCGGAAAAACGCGTGTTTTGAAAGCGCCGTTTAACAGATGAACACAAAAGCGAATGACATCCTTGAGCCGACACATTTTTAATATGTTAAAAAACGTCACCGATCAAAGTCTCTGTATCTATTATCAGAATTGCCTGTATTTGGCCACTCGGATGGTTTGCTTACGTTTGCAAGGCCAGAGAACGAGGGATAGGTTGCTTAGAAAAGGCGATCATGAGCACTCATGCATCGAGTGTTAGGAGACGCTCAGAACGCCAATAATGGGAATTGTAACACTGACGGGTTTTCTTATTAGTAGAAGGCGGAAAACAATGTCGGAACACCATCTGTCTCACACTAAGCAAACCCCGCTGATTATTAGAGGCACCGATCAAATGGTGAGCGGTCAGAATCATTTCATTTTTAAAGTGGTGTTCAAAGAAAAAAAAAAAAAAAAAAAAATGAAATCACAAATTCAATAATAAAAGCAGCGTGTCGACTGTAGAAATTCCGACGTCCACACAGATACTGTCTTGAACGGGTCAAAATTGGTCCGCTAGAATTAAGAAGAAATCACATTTTGAGCACTCGGGTCCGTTCAAAGTCCGACTGAAATTCCACACACTCGGGTATCGGTGCAAATACCGCCGTTTTCTTTGGAAGCGGAAGAAAAGATTCATAATGCCACTATTAGTCTCACGTTGGATAGGTGCGTTTCAGTCTTTTGTGATCGCCGGCAGCCGCCAGACCGCCGATAACATCGCCGGTCGGGAGAAATGAATAAATATCCAGCTGTCGGGAAAAGTGACGGGCAAACAGAGAGTTACCAGTCCGATTCTGAAAAGCGAGGAGGTATCGAATTAGCATACCGTCTTCCGTGCTGCAGAGCTTAAATGGAATTTTATCTCGGAAGGACTTTGAATTCCGTCCCTATAAATGAGATAGTTTTGTCTCATTTATCCACAGACAACAATTCACACAGTGCGTCTTTCACGTGTCGAATGAACGGCGGCGTAAACTGATCCCTTTGCCGACTAGAACGCTCGCGGCGACACGCCACAGTTACTCCGTGCAGCGCGACGGCCGTCGTTATCGTCCCCGTGTGTTTGAAAAGTTAAAAAAAAAAAAAAAGGTCCATTAACAATTTCACAACTTCCAAACAGGTTTTCCGAACAGGAGTGTGTGTAGAATATCTTTTCTTGACCAATGACAGATGTAGAAATGATGCAAACAGCCGGTTAAATGCTGCTCCGACCCCACGGGCATTCCGGCGCGGTCGTACGCGAACTGTCCGAATCTCTTCCTTCCTACCGGCTCTAAAGTGGCGAAGAACGTACGGTGAGATGTTGAGTTCAAGTCGGCCGGTTCTGACTGATACCGTACGCTGAAAGCATTCTGCGTAACCATCCTCCATTCAAACGCTCGCAGACGGAACAACCTCCTCCGCGAATCCAAGAGGTGACGTCGGTGGCGTCGGCGGAAAGCCCATCATGGCGGTTTGTCATGAGGAACAGTGAGGGTATTCAAATGTAGCTGACTGAACCCAAAACTAACTGGGAAGTAAAAACAAAAGCAAAAAAATTCCCGTTCTCGACATGGCCATCGGTTCAGATCGAGCACGAGTTCGCCCTTTTCCTGGGTTTCGGCTCCCCGAAGTCCCTGTCGTCGGCGGCGCAGTGGCTAAAGGAGCAAATTGTCTGCGAAAGCCGACGCATGCCTAAGCGGAACACGCTGTTGGACAGGCTGTAGATCACACAGTTGCAAAAGCTGTTGCTGATGGCCAGCCAGGTAGTGATGAAGGAGAGGGCGGGGCTGTCCAGCACATGAGAGCTCTCCAACAGGAAATAGATGATGTACGGCAGCCACAACATATAGAAAACACTGGTGATGCGGAAGAGCACCATGGCGTAGCGCCGATCTGGTCCGTGACCTCCGTGATGCCCCCCGCCGCCGCCGCTGCCGCCGCCGCCGCCGCCTTCGCCGGCCTCCATCTCCTGGCTGGGAAACCGCGCCCGACGTTCACTGATTTCCCGATTGTGCTGCTGGCAAATCCGAAAAATATGGTAGTAAGTGAAACAGACGACCAGCGCCGCGGGGGCGTACAGCAGGCATACCACGAAGCCCGTGAAGAGCGCGGAGGTGGGCCAATAGTGAGCGCACCACTCAAAAATGTCCCCGTGATAGCCTGGCTTACCCCATCCAAAGAAGGACGGCAGGAAGACCAGGCTGGAGTAGACCCAGATGAGGGTGATGCAACCTCGGAGCCGGCACGGCGTCACCAGTTGGTTATAAGATAGCGGTTTGGTGATGGCGAGGTAGCGGTCCACGCTGATGCAGGCCAAACAGGCCATCGAAACGCTTTTGAGAACGGAGATGACGTAGCTGAAGACCTGGCAGGTGATGGGCTCCTGGACGCCCGCGGGGTAGTGGAGCAAAGACAGAGTGGGCACCAGGCAGCTGAGACCTACCAGCAGGTCGGCATACGCCATGGTCTGGATGAAGTAACTGGTGGTGTAATGGTGTAGCAAAGGCGCGCAGTGGAACACGAAAATCACCGTCAAGTTCCCGGCGATGATGAGGGCGGTCAGAAGTACGATGACGGCGGTCTCCAGGACGCAGGCCTCCAAGCCTTCGTTCAGCCTCCAGCCCAAGGGGCAGGAGTGGTTCGAGGTCCTGCCGGGAAAGACTTCTCCTCGGCTGCTGTTGGCGGTTGGCATCGGGTTTGTCGTCAGTTCCGACAGATTCATCGTTATGGGAGCTGCTCGGGCGGGTCGGGTTTATGTTGTTCCACCCGTAAGGCGGCCACGTGAAACCGGAGAGCCGCCTCCCGCTCTCGTCCGGGTATCTGCCGCCTCCCTCAGCCCTCCGTCGACGGAGCTCGATATTCCCCCTCACGCACGCTCCGTCACTCTGTCACCTCGCTCTCACATCGCCGGATCTCAATCAAACCAACGCCGACCGGAGTAAAAATCAATAAAGCCCACGGGGGGGACGGGACGACCCGTTCGCTTCTCCTTTTACAATCACTCATGGTTAGCGAAAGTAGACGAAGCGGCTGTGTCGGCGGTGGCGAGGAGGCCGGAGAAAGAAGGAAAAGAAAAGAAAAACAACCCCAAACTGTAATCCTTCATTAAATCCAAAGCGGGGTCGTGTCGATGCGGCGGCGAGCGTCGATCCCCGAGGCAAGTTCGCCTGCCGGCCTGCGCGTCCGCTGGTCCTAATGAGGGCTGCCGCCGGGACGCTGAGGGCGCGAGCTGTTTTCGCATGGGCAGAAAGCAGAGGCGCGACCGAGACGAGCGATTAAAAGCGCCGAGCCGAGCCGAGTTCCGCGCCGTCTTGACAGATGCCGTTCCCCGCCCGGAGTCGGATGCGGCGACGCGCCGGCTGGCGAGAACTCTCAGAAGATATATATATTTTCAGCAACTATTCCCCAGGGGAAGAAGGTACTTCTCGGGAGTCTCTCTTCATAAATCCCAAACTCCGGTGAAGAAAGCCGTCCCCTCCACGTACTCCGAAATGTCACCGTAACGTCGGCGATACTGTGTTTACCGTCTAACAGTAGGCTTCCCTTATTTTGGTGGTCCTCTGGTCGGTGTCTGGAGCCCTTGTATGCCCAGCTATTGTCTGAATCAAAACACAGACACAGACTAGAAAAACATGGGGATCTCCGCAGGAGATAATGTCACAGCTCTCTCAGCACACATGGTGCTGGGGGGGGAATGTGTTTACAAGGCATCCCCGGGCGAAAAAAAAAGAGGACGCGGAGGGAAAAAAAAAAAAAACACAAGCGTGTCAAAAGTCTGGATGAGCTCCGCTTTACAGATGTTTGGAAGTTTCGATCCGAACGCGCAAAGTCGCCCGGCGGCGGCAAACGTCGCCGTCTAGGGGCTGGCGAGCCCGCCGGCTTTCAGACTCCCCTGAAGCCAGGTGAGTGGACTCTCCGACATCCGAGGAAGGCCGGCCGAATGACCGGCTCGGCTCGGCAGTCCCATGGCGGACGCTCGCAGAAGGGACAAGCCGGCGATCCGATTTTCTATCCCGTAAATCGGGATACTCGCTTCCGTCGTGGAATTGTGCCGCTCGGCGCCTTCACTCGGTGTGCTTAACGCAAACTGCCGATCTTCTCCTTTACCTTTTGTCCTTTCAAGTGTGCGTCCTGCCTAGTTCGAGAGGGACGGCGTCCCAGACAGCCTCGCCTTTAACTCCCCTCTCAGTGTGTCAGTCAAAACACTAGCGGCACAGCAAAAGGGAAATCCACTCTGGCAGCATAACGGAAAGAGCGAGTCCCGGTCGGAGTCCCCGTCGTAAGCGCCGTCCTCTGCAAACATCCCGCTGGAATTCCGTCGAGCAGGACGACCCGGGTTCCTGATACGTAAATCCACGGATCCCGGCGTCCGGAGGAAATCCGCGCAAATGTGCGGACGGCGTCGGAAGCGGCGGGTAAAAAGCAATTTGGAGAAAAGGCCGACCGTGTTGATGGAAACGTGTTAAATCTGCGTCGAGCGTAACGATGGGACGAAGAGTCCCTCAGCCCTGGTGCAGTGAGAAGGATAGATGCTGTGACTGGCTTACACTTCCCTCCCTCCCTCCCTCCCTCGCCACACACTCTCTCTCGCTTGCACATTCAGTCTCTCCCTCTCTTTACACACACACACACACACACGTGCACACACAGACACCAACCCACGCACACAAAGACCCCACCATCACCACACACACACACACACACACACACACACACACATAGAAAAACCCCTCCCTCTTCCTTCCTTGCTTTCCCTCAGCTTCTTTCTTATCGCCTCCCTCCCCTCCGAGCTGCACCTGAGGCTCCCTGACACATTATTCCGTCTGTCACACCCGTTTTGTCCCGGAGGTAAATTTGGATACATTTCCTATTTACATATCACTTATCACTCGCAGTCGATTTTCTATTAACCCGCTCTCCTCCATCCTCCCCCCAACCCTCCGCCCGCTTTCTTGTTTCTTTTTCCGCTTCTTACACTCCCATCTCGCTTCCCTTCGCCACAGCGCATCGCACTTGCCCACGTTTTCTGCAAAAACAAATGCGAGGGTGGTCATCGACCCCGGAGTGACTGCTGTATAATTATTACATCATGTTTGCGTACAGTTCGAGGATACGAGGTGACACTCCGTAATCCCACAGAGCGTCCTCCTTTACCCGGTCCGCAGGTTCATCGGAATACAAAATTCAGTCTTTATTTAAGCATCAGCTTAGTACAGTTTTGTAGGTCTACAAGACAGTGGTGAGACCAGAGATGATGTTTGGACTAGAAACTGTTCCAATGACCAAAAGACAGCAGGCAGAACTAGAGGTTGCAGAGATGAAGATGTTGAGGTTCTCTTTGGGAGTGACCAGGATGGAGAGGATCAGGAGTGAGTCTATCAGAGGAACAGCACATGTTAGATGTTTTGGAGAGAAGGTCCGAGAAGCCAGACTGAGATGGTCGGGTCATGGACAGAGGAGGGATAGAGAATATATTGGTAGACGGATGCTGGAATTGGAGCTGCCAGGCAAGAGGTCTGGAGGAAGACCAAAGAGAAGATTTATGGACGTCGTGAGAGAAGATATGAAGGTAGTTGGTGTGAGAGAGGAGGATCCAGAGAATAGGGTTAGATGGAGAAAGTGGACTCGCTGTGGCGACACCTGAAGGGAAAAACCGAAAGAAGAAGAAGAATCTGTCACAGGGGTGCAGGACATGTATGACCGAGACAAAGTGATGATCGAGATGTGTTGGACATGAATAAAGGAGTGTTCATGTCCAAACCATGGTGAAGATCTGGGTAGAAGGTTGCTGAAGGTGAAGCTTCCAGGCATGAGGTCTGGAGGAAGACCAAAGAGAAGATTCATGGACGTCGTGAGAGAGGATATGAAGGTAGTTGGTGTGAGAGAGGAGGATACAGAGAATAGGGTTAGATGGAGAAAGTTGACTCGCTGTGGCGACACCTGACGGGAAAAGCCGAAAGAAGAAGAAGAAGATTAGTACAGTTTTGTATCTCTCTTAGTAACGGTTGCCAAGCGTTCTAGCCTATCGGAATCATCGTGCGGTTAGCGGATGATAAAGAAGTGACGGTGGAGCACCAAATAAGTGAACCTAAGTTTGACCGTCGGTAAATCAACGAGGAGGAGCCGGTCGAGACGGAAAGCAACACGGCGAGCGGACGAGAAATAGAAAATGTATCGGATTATTTGGAAACGTGTTGGTGAAGAAAAAAACAAATTTTAACCGCCGAAGAAAAAAAAAAAAGAAAAGAGAGAGAAGGATTATGGCAGCGCAAGTATGTAAACGATCGTCACGTCGTACAAGAAGATTCAAAAGGCAAGTCATTTCGACGAGTAGGGTGATGCTACCGCTAATCAGGTAAACACTGAAAAGATGCTGCGGGGAAATTTGTAGCGAGTCAAATTAGTCATGCTGAAAAATGATGTCTGAAAGGACAAAGACCACAACGATAAGACATAGAATCCTATCTTTCAAACACACACTTCATTACCTGGATGATTAGACGGCGGTCACTTAGATACAGCTCCTACGCCGTTCATGCTCGTTACTAAGTCGCCATCTTCTCTCCTTTGTAAACATCTGGATGTGTCATTCTCCAGATGTTTTGCCACTAAGTTCTTGTTTCGGTCAATATTATTCTGCTGTGACGGCATCAGTTACTCGTCCCATCGACGATTTCAGTCTTCGCGTGAGCAACATTTCCAAAATTGGTTTAAGTTGGACCACTACAGTTGTTGCCGGCTCCACAGGGCAGCCATGTTGGTTTATTGATTGTTACACGATTTTAAATGTAATTACCATGCCTTAATGAATATGATTCACATCTTAGTCGATGGTGCAAGAAGAGGTAGTGTTGCCTTGTCCCTGCACTCACAATTTGTAAAATAAGAGTTATTCCCCTGAAGCTGCAGCCATCGCTCACCGTTTGTAGCTCAGGGCCCGATAAAAAAATGCCAAGCTAACTTAAACATTTTTAGCTTCGGTTTCCTTTTCGACACTTGCTTATTAACTCTTACGGAAACTGGATTTTGATGGCGACTCAAAATGCTAGAGTTCTTTTCTCTAGGTGAGTTTCATATGACATGTTTGCTTCCTGGGGCAGCTATATTGGATTATTGATTTTTTTTTTCTTTCTTTTTTTTTTTTAATCCTTAATATCTCTGAAACGCCTTGATGGATTTTGCTCTTTTACATTTCATTATTCCACCAGCGAGCAGGAGGTGCGGTTGAATAATTGGAGGGAGGATGGTCATATTTCATCCGGCAGGTACTAATAGCCATTGACGACTTCTAATTATCATTATTAGCATTAGCATTAATACTACTGTTTAATAGTGAGAATGCTGAGGCGATGCCATTGTCATTGCCGCCGGCAGAACTCTCATGAGTCCTTTACAATCACTGCGAGAACATTGAAAACGGTGGCTCTCGCTCTCATAAGAATCTACAAAACCATTTACTGACCTCCCCTGTTCAGCAATCAATGGTTTGACAGTCATAATGGACGGGACCACTGTCTTCGGGGTAGAAATGTTTTATCGTGGGATGAAGGTGATGTGTAAGTTAGTGCAACATTGCAATGAAAAAAAAAAAAAATCCTCTAAACTATGCCGGCTAAAGGCTTTTGCAGCATAACAGATTCGGCGGATGCCCACAGTAAAGGGGTCAAGCATTTAGGCCAGTAATATTCTCCAGGGAGACGATATCGACACCCTTTTGTTGTTTAATGAAAATATAGCCTCCGGCGCTAACAATCTGTCACCTGTGGGGAAGAGCTATTCATCTGCTGCTCTTCTGTTTTTTTTCTCCTCCACATCACACGAAAGCACCAATGTCATATTTATCTTGGCCCTGTAGAATACAATTTTCACTTTTATTTACGAATGTCTTACTGAAAGATGTAAACTCACACGCCATTCTAGTCTGTGTTCCCACGGCAACACCGGTTAGCTCTCTATCCTTTTGTAGGGAAACTTTGGGCATCAGAGCCCTGACAACCCTTGCAAGGTCATTTACACCAGACTTTTTCCTTCAGATTCACAAAACGCGCCTCCTTGGAATGTTTCTACGCGGCAAAAAAATCATTATATATGTATATACTCAACCTATGTTTGACCAATCACGGAGTCGCATCCTTTCTTCAAACACAGCGATCGGAATTAATATTTTTAATTTTCAACGCAGATGACCGAATGAGGAGATTCCATTGATTTGGGTTTTGTTTTTTCACGCTTGACAGTATTTAATCATGGTTGGCGGCGCTCGTCTTGTGAGTGTTGCTGCATCCGTGGGAATAGACCTGTTGTGTCACTCGTGGAAAAAGGCAATTATCTTCACCGCCGTCTGTTCTTTGAGTTACCGCTGTCGATGCTAACGATTGCAACGCTAGTCTGCCGCCGTCCTCCTTTATATTTATCCACCGTGAGGAATTCGGGGACTTGTCGTCGTTCGCGCGGGTCAGGGGTCGGCAACCCGCCACTGCGGCTCCGAGCGGCTTGGGAAAACAAATTATAAATATTTAATTGTATTTCATTTGTGTTAATTCCTATTTTTAACTTTAGTTCTAAGTTGGAAGATTATTGTGATCTTGAAATATAAAATAAAATTATATTAATTATTTTTCCCCGCTCAAAATAACGTCACACTGGCGGAAGCCGGTATACCCGCCAGCCGGTAAAGTCCCGATGTGCAGATGCTGAGCGCAGAAGTTCAGGAGCAGAAGTCCCATAAACCAGGTAAAATAAATATTTATGAAGATATTTTGCAAATATTTATTTTTTATTGTTTACTGACACAGTGATTTTTTCCCCGATTTATTTTTAAAATTCAGGTCAAGGCTCCGCTAAACGCTCTGAAAGCCCAAAGCTCAAAATGAGTTCATTACATAAATAAAATTTAATTTTCTCCGTAATACTTTGTGAATTTCAGAAGCAACACACGACACACTTGTTTATACAAAGTGTAAAGGTAATAAAAAGCAATCTATACAGCGGTACCTTCATTTTAGACGTCAAAAAGTAATTGCGGCTCCCGGTGCGTTCTTTTCCGAGGAAACCGGGTCCAAATGGCTCTTTGGGTGTTACGGGTTGCCGACCCCTGGTTTAGGCCAAGAAAGTTGCGCCTCTTTTGTCCGATAACTTAATCCGTTTAGCTTTGCGTATTTTTTTCATTGAGCACGTCACAGGTGAGCCAGACATTTCACTTTGACAGCACGTAAGTTAAACACCGACAACAGTCTGCGAGTAAAAACAGAGTGCAGGAAAAAAAAAAAAAAAACGAGACGCAGCGAAAACAAAACGCCTGCAGTTTTGTCGCCGCTGTGGAAGAAACCCGTCAGGGGAGATCTCGGAGCAAAGTGTACCGTTGGCGGCGGACGATGATGAAAAACACCACCAGAAGGCCACCGTTAATAATTCATTCTGCTCCCAAACAAAGTCAGCAGGGTCACATGGAAACAAAGGTGCACGTTGATTCCCAGCATCCCACCCTCTTCCAACCCTCGGCTCCTGCCGATCCCGGTCTCCGTGACGACGTGTTAGTGCAAGCGGGGGTTCCTATCCGTTTTATAGGCGTTTCCGTCGCGGATAAGGATGTAGCGGATTCGCAGAAGCGTCGACGGGCTAATGTGACGAGGCAGTTGAGCGTGCAGCCGCTGGCTTTCTTTCAGGGGCAATAATCACAAAGCATTTTAATCATAAATTTATATAACTGACATAAAAAAAACGTCACGGTTCTAGACCGCATTGAAATGTTTTTCAAACGCTACTTAAATCAGTCCACGCGGCCCACATAATATCTCTCAGGTAATTCCAGAGGATGGTCGTAATATAAAAATTTCTGCCTCGGCCTCTCGATGTTCACCGTGGGAGATCTTGGCCGGCGTGCGTTCTCAATTTATTATTTTATAATATCCCCGGAGACATTCGGTCGCCGCGCTATTGCTGACGAGAGAGAGGACCCGGGGCCCTCTGCCCCCTGAAAATAGGTGAAATACTACATAAACAAACAGCTTCGCCTACATGGAACGCTCATAAAAATGACACGGTTTCCACCTTTATAATGCTGTTCATGTAAAAGCACACGGATACCAGAACACAAACGTGCATGACGAACGCAACTTGTTTTCCAAACACGTGAGGCACGGAGGATGCCGTGTACAGCGAAGCGTTTCGTACGAAACTACAGCAGAGGAACGCAAAGGAGGCAGGATCAGGCCTAATTCCGATGGAAACGCCTCGTCGGGTGGGTTAAAGGTCGTTGATGGCTTTCCGATTTCAAAGCGCAATAAAATGCCGACGGCCGCAGGAGACTGTATCTCCGTCATTCTATCCGGTATTCGGAAGCATTGCACCATCATTAAAGAATTCCATAGATAGACGCCGCTTTCCCAAAAAGCACCGGTTCGCATTCTGCGGAAATTTCTTTGGCATTTTTTGTGATTGTCCATGTCGCGCCTGTTCTGCAAATTGAAATCGGGGCATTTTTGACAGGGGAGGAGCGGAACTGGAATATGCATGCAATATATTTAGCAATGAATCATTTTGGGCATTTTAAACGTCCCCAGACAAAACATTACATCGCAGTGCAAAAACGGTACACGTGAAAAATGTGGCTGCTTGAGTCGTCGCCGCCGCTCTGACACTTGTTATTCTCCTCTGATTTAAGAAGTGGCTCCCAATGACTTTAGAATAAAATTAGAAATAACAGTCATTTGAAATCATGTTTTCCACATCATGATTACCTCCAATGAACAGATTCGAACCGTTTAGTTAATTGTTTTCAGATAGTGGGAATCCCCTTAACCCTGTCTGTGTGATGGTTAGTAGCACATATTAGCGCTGCCTCGCTGCCTGGATATACATTCTCAGCAAGTGCAATTAGCAGTCAGACAATGAGCTGTTTTTCTTATTAAGCACAATTTATCAAGCCAGAGTTACTGTTTTTCTTTTTCTTGTTTTGTTTTGTTTTAAACTAGTGTTGCTATTTTTGTTGCAGTTGAGCAGACCTGGGCATTTAACGGCCCGCTTTGCTTTTTTTTATCCGGCTCCCCAAACTATTTTCTTTGAATATTTTAACATTTAATATTTTAAGTATTTTCAATCAATATTGAATTTAGAATTTTCCCCTTTCATTAAATTTTGTCTGGATGGTGACTTACAAAAAATGGTCGGTCATGATTATTTAAAATTATTTAAAATGGGAAAAAAAAAATGAAATAAATATCTAAATTGCAATTTTCAATTTGTTTAATGTACATGATACTTTGTTTTACTGATATATTCTAAAAAAGAAGATACGTATTTGTGGATTGTAGATGGAGGAGGAAGAGGGCAAACATTGATTTGAGCATTTAAGCACGTGTGGAATAACGATATATCACATAGCGATGGGTCAGGGAACGCTCTTTGAGGCTCCCACTGGCTTTTGAAAATAATGAACAAGTATCTAATTAATATGTATTTTATTTTAGTTTGTTCATTCTTAAAATTGCATTTTAAATTTGAAGAAAATGGCACTGTTGTGCCATCTAAATAAAATAAAAGGCTGACAGCACACGGAAAGAGGACGGCATTTTTGGTTTGCTGCCGGTGGATCCTTTAAGTTTGCCTTTTTTTTTTTTTTTTTTTCATAAATGGAAAGAGAACTCAAATAGACCTTGAGTATTTTGCTTAAAAGTAACCTTCAACCAAACTTCAAACTGTTTTGTTGCATGCGGAAATGTCATTTCATTTTCTCTGCAGTTGTTCATTGATTAAAAAAAAAATGCAACATATATTTTTCTACATAGCATAAATGCCAAAAAAAAAAAAAAAAAAAACATTATATGTCTTGTTAATACGTTTCTGAATTTCAAAATGGTCGTGTGGCTGCCGATGTCGTCTTTACTGAGGGGAAAGAACGGCTCCGAGCGGCTCTTTGAGCGGTAAAGGCTTCCGACCCCTGGGTTATGGGATGTCCTCAAGACAACAACCAAAATTTGAGGTGCAAAGTTACCACTCACGTTACTCAGAAACCTGGTTTTGCGAAGACTTCGGTCGGAGGTTATTGCTGAAATGATGATGGTATGAAATGCTGCTACCGGACCGAATGGAACAGCAGAAAAATGGCCGCAATGCAAGTACGAAAGCGGGTCTGCTTTCAGACCGGCGGGAAAGAGACACCGGAAAGAAAAAGAGAAGCTCACTTGAGGCTGAGATGCCTTTATCGACGCCGGGTGATCAAGTCGCCTTCTCACCTGCTTACCGAGAGCACTGGAGTTCAATGGCAAAGACGAGCTTCGGGTCAAAGAGGGGAAGTCGACCGACATCACTATCAATCACCTTGGTTTAACTCTGCACCCGCTGGGGGTGAAGACCTGACCGGCCACTCAGGATGATATAGTTGGATTCATTTTTCTCACGCTCCAATTACCCTTGCGGTAAACAAGCGATGACGCATCAGTGACGAACTGCAAACCTGAATTATCCAGGCTTTACCAAGACGGCGGGAAACGCAAGAACGAGTCAAGACGAACGGCAAACGGTCTTTTACCAACCAGCTCCGCAACGCAAACGTCGGCGTTGTTATCCGCTGAAGCCGAGTGTGACGCGGCGAAGCTTTCTGTGGTGGATCAAACCCCGGCGCAACGCGAACCTCCAATGCTGACGGGTCAATTAGACAAGAGATGGCAATGAATCACAACAAAGATAGTGAAAACATTTCCCCGGAAGGGTAACAAGACTGAGAAACATCCGTTAAAAGGGGAAGAAAGAGACTCCGATGAGATCGACGCAGTCTAGTATTCTGGTAAATCCCCAAAACGGAAATTGCAGTCCGTTTCAGAGTCGGATTCTTCCGAGTTGTATAGATTTAACATGCGTAAGTGAATAAAGTCATATGTAACGGCAGGACGGTTTGTTATTGTGGATGTCTTTAGCTAGCTTTTAATTGTCTCTTTTATTTTTATCCATACTCATATTTATTGCTATTGTCATTATTGCGCTGCTGTGACAAAACAATTTCCCCTATAGGGACGAATAAATCTTTTCTTGAATGTTTTTTTTTTTTTTTTTTTTTTTGAGGACGGAGAAAGACGAAAAGGTCACGGATTCATTTAGTCCAACGCCGACTCGCAGATTTCACACGTCGACATGATGAAATGGTATAATCACGCCGGCCGATGTCAGATTTTACATTTGTCGTTTGACAACCGGCAACACGAAGCCATTAGCTCTCCCCCGGGAACGTAAGCCTTTTCCTATCCACCTGTCAGTACGTCTGTCCGTCTGTCCGCGGCCCTTTAATATTTGCCACAGCAGGCATTATAATGGTCTTAGTTAAGTGGATTTTTATTTCTCCCTCCCACGCTCAGAATATGATAGTTCTCCTCTGGCATAAACTGGAAATAAATTCAGATTCGGCCACATTTATTGAATCAGGAGGGGCGAGTCGGTCGCACTCTGATTGGGAGAGGAGGGCGAAAGCGAGAGCCGAGACGGGGAGAAAAGTATAGCGACCGGAGGAGACGCTGGAGGCTGGATCTCCTTAATCCCAGCTGTCACATCAGTGTCGGCCATGGTGATGAGGCTACGCTAACCCGCCAACAATAACAAAAAAAAAAACAACAAATACACACGGCGCAGTGCGGTGAGACTGCAGACGTGACACAAAAATGTTTCACCTCTACGATGGGATGTTAGATTACAGATAAGATAAGATAAGATAAGGTAAGATAAGATAAGATAAGATAAGAACAACTTCTTCTTTCTTCTTCTTCTTTCGGCTTTTCCCTTCAGGTGTCGCCACAGCGAGTCAACTTTCTCCATCTAACCCTATTCAGTCCGTTGCTCTGGACTGTTGACCCCAAGTACCTGAAATCCTCCAGCTTCTTGATCTCCACTCCCTGTAGCCTCACCGTTCCACCCGAATTCCTCTCATTCACACACATATATATTCTGTCTTGCTGCGACTAACTTTCATTCCTCTCCTTTCCAGAGCATACCTCCACCTCTCTAGATTTTCCTCTACCTGTTGTCTGCTCTCACTACAGATCACAACGTCATCCGCAAACATCATGGTCCATGGGGATTCCTGTCTAACCTCATCTGTCAGCCTATCCATCACCATTGTGAACAAGAAGGGGCTCAGAGCTGATCCCTGATGGAGTCCCACCTCCACCTTGAACTTCTCTGTTACCCCTACAGCACACCGTACCACTGTCTCACAGCGAGCATACATGTCCTGCACCAGTCTAACATACTTCTCTGCCATTCCAGACCTCCTCATACAATACCAGAGCTCCTCTCTTGGCATCCTGTCATATGATTTTTCTAGGTCTACAAAAACGCAATGCAACTCCCTCTGACCTTCTCTGTACTTTTCTAATATCCCGAAGGAAATTGTTGTGCCAGAGTTTCAAGCAAAAACACAACAATAATAGATAATAGTAGGAAGGAGGGAGAATAAGAAATACAATAAAATATAAATTATCAAGGTTAAGGCTATCAAGAAAAACATGTTTGTGTCATTTCATGTGAGAAGAGTCTGAAAAAAACCTGCACACTAAAAGATGATTTATTTTTACATGTAAACACAGTGTGATCTCTATTTCCGTTAAGACGAACCTCGACGCTTTCAGAAGTCATCTCACGGATAAATATTACCGGACTTTTGAAAATACACAAAATTTTCCTACGGATGTGTCCTTTTGTGGCGCCTGCTGGGCTCCCGCTTTTGATATGTGAATATTAGCTGGAGGGCTGCGCGACGGAGAGCCGTGCACCGCCAGGAGGGGAGGGGATGCTGCGAACAGACCCATGTTGTAAGAAGAGAGAGCGGCAGTGGTGTTGCGACCACGGAGTGCAGCTGGTCCCTCCAGATACTATGGCGGAGGATGGGAAAGCGGCGAGCATGAAGTGTGCGTCTTTGTGTAAGAAGCTGTGAATGACATGATTTTAGCCTCGGGGGGAAACCGCGGGGGGAAAACGGGAGGCGTTCGACTAATTGCGCCGTCGGTGGAATTCTATTTCTCAATCCGCGCGTCTCCGGTTTTCTTTAAAATCGGGGACGAATTCATCGCGTGAGGATAGAAATAGCGAGGACGAAAAAAAAAAACAAACAGCTAAGAATAAACTATAAATTATCTCACGTATGCAAGGCCCCAAGCAACACGATTTACAAACGTGATGTTTCAAGGTTTGTCCTTGAATACTGATACACATATTGCGGTATAAATAGACGCCACACAAACGCCGTTATCCGTCCAATACCGCTTATCCTGCTGACGGGATCACCCGGGGGAGCGAAGCCAATCCTCGCTGACATTAGGAGCTGGGCGGGGGACGCCATGAACCCGTCGTCGGCCGGAGACGAGGCTGAACCGTAGGTTGGTTCCACCTCTCGCATTCGCACCGGACCGTGTCCGTCTTCTATTGACCCCGTGCAACGTTTTGGTCGGCGGTAGAAGGCCAGAGAAGCAGAGACAAATGTAAGGGAGGGGAAAACAAGCTGCTCTGACCACGGTGTCGTAAGCTTCCAGGTTCAAACCCACACGGTGACATACTGGTCTTCCTCTTCTACGCTGGGCTTTTCCCTTCAGGGTCGAATCCACCTTCTCCATCTCACCCTGTTCTCCAGATCCTCCTCTCTCACTCCGACTAGCTTCATATCCTCTCTCACGACGTCCATCTGTCTTCTCTTTGGTCTTCCTCTGGACGACCAACTCCAGCATCCATCTACCAATATATTGACTTTACATGATCCAATCATCTCAGCCTGTCATGATCTCCAAAACATGTGCCGTCCCTCTGATGGACTCCTTCCTGATCCTCTCCATCCTGGTCACTCCCAAAGAGAACCTCAGCATCTTCATCCCTGCAACCTCCAGCTCTGCCTGCTGTCTTTTGGTCAATGTAACAGTTTCTAGTCCAAACATCATCTCTGGTCTCACCACTGTCTTGTCCACCTTGCAGAGCCTCATCTACTGAATTTAATCTCCTTCCTCTTCACCTTCAGGGTCTCCACAGCAGATCCACCTTCTCCATCTCGGCCTATTCTCTGGATCCTCCTCTCTCACACCAACTACCTCCATATCCTCTCTCACGAGATCCATCCATCTTCTCTTTGGTCTTCCTCTAGACCTCCAGTTCCAGCATATTCACTGTCCATGACCCGACCATCTCATTCTCAAAACATCTAACTGATGGACTCCTTCCTGATCCTCTCCATCCTGGTGACTCCCAAAGAGAACCTCAGCATCTTCATCTCTGCCACCTCCAGCGCTGCCTACCGTCTTCTGGTCATTGTCAGTGTTTGTAGATCATCTCACCAGCATCTCCTCCACCTTTCCTTTCCTTCTGGCTGATGTTCTTCTATCTCTTGGTACCCCTGACACTTTCCTCCACCCATTCCAACCTGCTCGAACCCGTCTCTTCAGCTCTTCTCCACACTCTCCTACGCTCTGGACTGTTGACCCTCAATACCTGAAATCCTCCAACTTCTTGATCTCCACTCCCTGTTTCTTCACCGTTCCAACCGGGTTCCTCTCATTCACACACATATATTCTGTCTTGCTGCGACAAACCTTCACTCCTCTCCTTTCCAGAGCAGACCTTCACCTCTCTAGACTTTCCTCCACCTGTTCTCTGCTCTTACTGCAGATCACCATGTCATCTGCAAACAGACAGACATGCTGGTATTTCCAATTCATTCTATTTCCACACTTTCGCTGGACGAAATTTTCGGGGCGAGCGGCTTCCCAAGAAACGGGACAGGCCCCGTTTCTACATCCCTTATATTGAGAATTTGACTTCCTTCATTTGTATTCGCTCTTCACTTTCATTTGACTTCCAAGGCGCCATATCGACTTTTGTGAAAACAGAACCGTTGACACGTGTGGGTCCGTTAAGACCGGCGAACGACAACACGTGAGCAGAACCTGCTGTTTGTCTCCAAGCCGGGCCCTTTACAGAACTACACTTGTAATCATCGTATGCCCTGTCGCGGCATGTGCAAACATCTGTCTAATTCTGCCGTAAAAGGCGAATTAGCGTTTCGAAACAGAAACGACAGCCGGTTCTAGCGCTTAAACGGCATCTTACCGAGTAACAGCTTTGTTATGTGGCCTTCAAAATTCACACGGAGCTTTAAACGGTTTGCAAAACAGCGACAGTAATAGCGGTCCCACGGCTGCAAAGGTAAAAGGGGAATCGTTTAGACCGTCTATTAATAACCAGAGCCCAAGCCTGGCATCTACCCAGGTACCAATTATCCAAATATCAAGCGCCTAATGAACGAAGGTGGAAAGTTAAACAACGAGAGCAAAAGGAGACAGAATTGTCATGGAGACAACTTCAAGCGCAGAGAAGTCCACAGACCCCGGCAGTTACCATGGTAGCCTATCTTATGTACATTGTACTCTATGAATCTGTACGGGGGTTATCAGGCGTGGGTGTAATAACATTCCGGCTTTGCTGCATGATGGATACTACCGGCAAGGTGCGCTGACATTAAATCTCATTGCAACCCAGACCTGACCTAAATAAGATTCACCGGTGAAATGCAAAGCAAATCCCAGTCGCTGCAACTTGGACCGACTATTATTTCAACGTATCGGTGTCCGCGTGCAACATTAGAAACGGCCAGTTACGCCGATTTCATTTGAGCGAAATCGGCGCGCTACCGACTACGATACAATTAAAAACGACTCCCCCGTGTTAAAAACGACATCGCAATTTAATCATTCCGGCTATTGCCGGGGGAGAAAAAGTGGACTATTTTTGCAAACGGTGCCCTTGGGGGACTTTGGGTTTCACACAGATTAAAACTCCTTTTTAGCCCGCCGTTGTGAAACCGCTGTTCCGGGCTTCCGATTACGACTCTCGTACCTGCGGGGAGATCCTGACCTCTGTTAATAGATCGGCCGCGCGCTGAGTGACATCAGGCTTTGGAGAGACGGGCCCGGAAATAGCTTGCCGAGCTTTTTTTAAGCGGCGGGTTCAAGCGTGGCGGCGCACCTTGGGCTTGTTCGGCTCTAGGGATACAAAAAGGTTGTTGAAATGTCACGAGCAAAGCCCCGACCCCGACCCGAGCGAGCGGGGCGCCGCGCCGGCCGAGAAAAGGAGTATTTTATGAATGCCTCCGACGCCCCGAGGCCGCGGAGTGTGTGGCACATTTTGCATTTGTGAGTCCGTGTGTGTGTGAGGACTGTAAATGAGAGCCGTACATTACCGGACATGACACTCGCGATTTACGATATCAAGCGATCTGGCCGCTCGCCGCTAAATGCTCGGTTAGTCTAGATTCTCACCTTCAGAACGGAGCCCGCAAAAGGCACTTGGATGATCTGGAGATTTCAAACGTGATCTATAGGTCCCTGAAATTGAATTATATACTAAATTACTTCATTTAGCGCCAGTCTTCAATGTGCCACTTAAAACGTCTGCTACGCCGGTAATGTAAATAAGTCATTTCAAGCTCTCAGTCTCATGAAATTAGATTTATTGCTCCATGAAATGATCATGTGGGCTCATATTTGGACTGTAGGCAGTCCATGTCAGAGCCTCACACAACTGGAAGGGCGAATACATTTGAAAAAAAACATCATGTTGCTATTATACCATGTACCATTGTGGTATTACTGACTGGATGTTTGCACTAAACCACCTCTGCTGCTACTCTCTGCATTCAAATTACACGTATTTATAGCCTTCATACCGTGAAATGTATGTCATCTTTTCACCTTACCAGCAGTTTGTATCTGCATGCACTTTATACCTTATAATCTCATGTTTACCGTTTACTGTAATCGTGCACTTTACTGTTTCAATTGCACTCTATTATTATTATTATTATTATTTTGCTAATTTCATGTCCCGCTGTGGGATTTTCAGAGATGCGATTCATCTGTATGTCCAGAACATGCGGAGAAATTGACAATAAAGGTGACTTTGACTTTTGAGAAGAGGTTTGGTTTTTAAATGTTAGTATCTTTGAAATATCTTTTTTTTATTTTTTTTTATTCTCTTTTTTATTTTTATCTGAAAACAAACAAACAGCCCGGCAGTAACATAGGTGACTGTTTGCAGCTCCGCCGAAACCACAAGGTTGACACACAGCCGCCTTAAAACCAGACATTTCCTTTTCATAATTGTAAATGTTATGTTATATATTTTAAAATGAGTCCATGTTGCACTTCCACAGATGTTTTTTTTTTTGTTTGTTTTTTGTTTTCCCAAAGGCACGGCCGCACAGCCATAATTCACGATAAAGCGGCACGCTGTAGAGCCCTATCAAATCTGTTTTATTGCTTTTTACAATCCTCAATTCCACGGCTCCGTTTACGACCCCTGGCTCACCCGCTGCCATCGGTCTGTTGGCGTGTTTCCGGTCCGCGTCAAAAGACACTTGCCGCTGTGCCTAAGCAGATTTTTTTTTGGAGGGGGCGGGACACTGAGATCTTTATAAAAACAAGAATTTATCTATTTCAGGCTAACTTCACATATGTAGACATATTAATTAAGGAATATTTTCTGTTGCTGTTCAACGGTTTCTCGAGGGTGTTATTGTCAAATAAGCAGAATTTGAATTTCTCAAATAAAAAGTTAGTGCCCTTTGACTTTTTGCACCCTTATTACGGTGTTTCGGAGATGCATTCGGTAATTATTACAGACAGCCTCGGGTGATGGACACGAAACGGCCAAAAGTATCGGCTCACCCATCCAAATAACCAGAATCAGGTGTTCCAGTCACTTCCACGGCCACCACAGGAGAAAACCAAGCACCTCGGCATGCAGACTGTGTTTACAAACATTTGAAAGAACGGGTGGCTCTCAGGAGCTCGGTGGATTCCAGCCTGGAACTGTGATAGGATGTGGGACAAATCCAGTCGCTCCAAATATCCCACGGTCGACTGTCGGCTGGATTGGAAGAAAATGGAAGCGTTTGGGAACGCCAGCAACTCAGCCTGCAAGTGGTAGGACACGTAAACTCGGGGGACGCTGAGGCGCACAGTGCCGACTTTCTGCAGAGTCAATGTCTACAGACCTCCAAACTTCACGTGGCCTTCAGATGAGCTGAAGAAGAGTGCGCAGAGAGCTTCGTAGAACGGGTTTCCACGGCCGAGCGGCCGTGACCGAGCCACACATCACCGAGTGCAACGCAAAGCGTGGGATGCGGCGTGTAAAGCACGCCGACACCGGACTCTAGAGCGGTGGAGACGCCTTCTCTGGAGGGAAGAATCGCACTTCTCCATCTGGCGATCTGATAGACCAGTCTGGGTTCGGCGGTCGGCAGGAGAACGCTACTTGTCTGAATGCAGTGTGCCAAGTGGGAAGCTCGGTGGAGGGGGATTATGGTGACCGGGTGTTTTTCAGGTTCCAGTGAGTTGGAAGGAACTCTAAAAGCTTCAGCAGACTGAGACATTTTAGACCATTCCATGCTCCCAAGGTTGTGGCAACAGTTTGGAGCTGGACCTTTCCTTTTCCAACACGACCGTGCACCAGTGCACAAAGCAAGCTCTATGAAGACATGGAGGACAGAGTCTGCTGTGGATGAACCTGACTGAGTCCTGAACTCAACTCCACAGAACACCTTTGGGATGAATGAGAGCAGAGATTGAGATCCAGGCCTTCTGGTCCAACATCAGCATGTGACCTCTGGTCCAAAATTGCCATCAACACACTCCTGAACCTCGTGGACAGCCTTCCCAGAAGAGCTGAAGCTGTTCCAGCCGCAAAGGGTGGACTCACGTCATATTGAACTGGATTAGGAATGGGATGTCGCTTAAGTTCACGCGAGTCAAGGCAGCTGAGCCGATACTTTATGCCGTATCGTGTATGTTAAAACCATAGAGGCTACGCATGGTTTTACTGTTCACTATCAACACCACGTATGTCCAGAAGCTCCGCTGATACGTTCCACTGACTTTCTGCATCCATAACAGCAACTGTCCAATCACTTAGAATTCACTCAGCATTAATGTTGTCACTGAGCCCAGACAATAGATATTAATAAGCTCCACATCACCCTCATCATTGCTGTCGTTTGCCCGTCTTCCCTCCCACCTCCATTTTCCCTCGGTTCCATTCATTTGCCGGAGCTATTAATAGCCCCGCCACCCGGCTATCAATACCATCACTACTCCAGCAAGACAGAGGATGTGGGTGTGCACCAGTCTATGAAATTAGACCAAAAAAAAAAAAAACTTTGCTGACTTATAGGAGCTCGGTCTTATGTAAGGAAAGAGGAACGGCGGCGTAATAAAGATGGCTCCTGCAGGAGAGATAAAGACACATATAGCAGTTGCACATGGAATGAGGGGGGAAATGATAACGTGGGGCGGAGGAAGGAATAAAGAGGCACAGAGCATCAAGGGAAGTAGTCCAGCCATTTAAAAAATGGGAAGTGCTAAAAGGAACCCGCCAAATGTACAAATGTTCACGGTGGGAGACGGGGGAGCGTATTGACAGAAATCCGCCGATTCGCGGGCGGTTCAGACGTGTTACTTTTCTCTCGTTTTTCTTGGTTCTTATCACGTCATGTTTACGGGTCCGCAGTTTTCTTGTCAGATCCCGTTCCCGCTCCTGTCTCTACCGGGCTTCGGATAGAAGCAGGTAGATTCATTTTTTAAACGCAAACCTACAGGAGAGCAGAGAAGATGCGCAAGTACGAATTATACGTGAGACCTGATCGCTTTATTTCCTTTATCTAATTGTACCTGAGCTACTGTGCATATTGTTACTTAAGACACTTTACACTTTATAGTTTATTTGTATTTCTAATTCTCCCTTTTTCTCTTATTTTTTAGTGTTTACACAATTTTTCTACTATTATTCATTATCGTTATATTTTTCTTGTAACTCTGGCGCGACAATTTTCCTTCGGGATAATTAAAGTTGTTCTTATTCTTATTCCTGTATGCAACATGTGTGTTGTTTCTCCACTCCAGCCTTTTGAGAGTGCCTTGGACTTTTGCTTTGGACACGCGTTATTTGGTGTTTTATCGCGTACTTGCTTTTGATGAGGAAGATAGCGACCTACATGGCACCTATTGGCCTCAACTTCATGAGCGCCATGACGGAGGAACGGCGTCATGTTTATCGTTTTTCAAGGAAAGGTTTATCACCGTGTGAGTTCTTGGTCATCCCCGTGGATTTAAAATGTCAAACGTAAAGCTCCCGGGCAACCTTACAGGTGAATGCTTAAACCTTACGGGTTTTAAATATCGGACGGTGTTATTTTTCTCTCCTCATTGCAGTGTTTGCGAAATATCAGCGTCCTCTGAAAATGACGGCGGCGTTCTTCTTCTCGCTCTTGTTATCAAACCAACGCGTTCGACTTTTACTGAACTGCACAAAATAGGTCACGGGGGACAGGAAGCATTCAAGTCATTTCTGGAGCTCACCGGGAAGCCAAAGGAACAGGAGGAGCCGTAATATCCCTGAGACAACATTGTGCACATTTAAATGTCAGCACTTAATAAGAGAGCTCACAGCAAATGCTGTAATGAGGACAACAGCGTGAGCTATGCCGCTACCCGGAGACTTAATGTGTAATTCTATTGTTATCTCCACGATGGCGGCCTCGTATCAGACGTATCGGTGCGACACCTTGTCGCTTTCGTCAAAATAGCGAGTCGTCCTCGTAGTCTGGCTCCACAAACCAGCGACGGAAAGCAGCTTTCGGCGATAACGTTTCGCTCCTCGGTCCACGCGGGCGTTCGCTTACCTTGGTGATGAGGATACGGTAGTGTTCAAGCAGATCGTGGTTGTCGTGGCAACCGGCCAGCAGTTGCCAGACCTCTGCCCTGAGCGGTTCGGGGATACCGGCGCGGACCAACGACGGCAAACCCTTTGGACGACTGGACAGGTTTCCATGCCTAATTTGTCGTTTAAGATAAAAAAAGAAAGAAAACAAAGCTCGTTGAGTAACTGGTTAGTAAGAGCGCGTGCGCTAACTATATGCTAATCTGTATGCTAACCCAGAACTGTGCGTTTCCTGCTTGCGTCATAAACATTTGCCTGCTTACCATCTGTTGAGGATTCCTCCCCACGACTCCAGGATCTTCTCAGGACAGTCTTTTGAGACGTCCCCGGTCCCACTGGATATTTCACTGTCGCTTTCTACACACACACACACACAAGTACATTAAGTGGAATCAATCCTGGACGTCTGCGGCTCAAACACATGTTGTAAAAAAAAAAAAGTCCTTTCAAATTGTGCCAAAAAGAAATCGTTCTGGCCTTTCTAGTTTACATCCAGCATACAATGGTTGACCTTCAAGGCGTTTAGGTCACCGGTCTCAACCAAGTGCATTGCCGACAAATGATGGGGTAGTTAGGTCACAGACAAAAATACACTGTCCTTTTTTCTTTCTATTTAATGTGCAGTAAACATTCTGAGAATGAGATCCAGTGGAGAAGGAGAGCCTATAGAGTGTGCCCACACTTTCCATTATTCTTATCACCTTCTGTCTGGTGGCTCAGAGAGCAGACACAAGGTAATCAGCACCGCAAACACTTAGGTGCCTGGATGCAAAAGCATTAATTGACTGGCCTCTGGTCTGCTGGGGAAGAAATTAATCGATTCCCACACAGAAGTGGCCCACTGGATCAGGCGTGCGCACACACACACACACACACACACACACACACACACACACAGAGCCTTGACAGAAACTTAGGATACTGGATCGTAAAAAGCCGTATTATAACATAAATGCGTAAAAACCATTTCAAAATCTTTCTCTATGTCAACAAAAATGTTGCTCTGTCTCATGAAAATGCATTTTTGGTCGATAAACAAATGAAAGATGAGCCTATATTCAACCACATGCATGATATTGAGACAATAAAATAAAATGTCAGCGACTGAGCAGACACCCTGCAAGAATGTGCAGCGTGTCTCCGGGGTGTGTATCCAAGGCAATCATGTGTGCCGTGTGTGCATGTGTGTGCATGTGTGTGTGTGTCTTAGACTGTATGTATAAGTTTTGTTTGCACTGGCTTGTAAGAAAAGGCAACCGCCAAAACACACAAAGACACACACTTACACACTCTCACACATAATAAGCAACATTTCAAACCAGGCTGTGGAAGGAAAAGCATAAATAAATAAATGAATAAATAAATAAGTAAGTAAATAAATAAATAAATAAATAAATAAAACGGAAAATGTCGGCTTCGGGGCCACTATCTACATTGAAGTCTCTGAAGAAAAAAAAAAACCAACATTAATTGAATGTGTGTGTGCCTCCAGCGGTAGCCTTTACACTGGGAGTGTATTCATTTCCGTACACAATGCAGCTGACCTCCGGCTCCACGGCCCTGAGTGTCTCCATTTTTCAGCTCTGGGGAAAAGGAAGAGGGGGTCTTATAGAAAAGGACCCCTGAATGGCTCCCACAGTGCCGGTTGAAAGCCGACAGCTCCATCCTCGCCGGCTGACTTGTGACTTTAGGCGTGTCTGAGGCTCAACATAGGAGAAGCAATTTTGCCTCACGCTCCGTTAACACGTTTTAGGCGATCCGGGTGGAAAAAAGGAAGTCTTAAATGGACGTCCGCTGTCGGATGGCTTTTGTTTCACTCGCGCACTTTGGGATTTTCCAATAAGAGTATTCCCTTTAATTTGTGTCTAAAGAGGACGGTACATTTCAAAGCATCATTATTATCTTTAGATACCGTATTTGTCGGACTAAAAGACGCACCTTTTTTCATGGTTTGTTTACTCCTGCTACATGCAACGTATATATTTTTATATATATGGTAATTTCACATGTTATTTCACGTTATTTTCACACCGACAGCCGCAGGAGTGCACTCCAGGCCTGCGTTCCAGTGTCTGCTACACCTATTACTCCTTTACCACGGAAAATTTAAACATCGACTTATAAAGACAACTGAGACAGACTGACCGCAAATGTCCCTTAAAGGAAAATCATCAGACGACAAGCCGCAAGTAGTGAAATGTGCGGTTGAAAAGGGTAATCGAGCAGCAGAAAGAAAGTTTGGCGAAAGCAGAGGATACTTTAATTGCAATGAAGACAACAAACAAAGCTAATCGTGGGCTAAAAGCGAGACAACCTTAACTAGAGGAACGAGTTTACAACGTGCCGCCGGGAGAGGCCGGTCAACGGCGCGGTTACGTCTTCACGCCCGGGTCGTTGCCAAGGCGATGAATATTAACGACTTTACGGGAGGACCTTCTCGGCGTTACCGCTAGTGATTTAGCATCCTCGCTAGCAGAGCACAGACATGCATGTCCCAAACACACCGTCTACCTCCAGAGTTGGCTGAGCTGCTCATGAAGAATTCAATGGATTTAGTGATTTGGAGTGAGATGGGGAGTTTGGTAAACATGTTATGCTATGTTGTTTATATTCTAGTGATCTGAATAGCTGTTAATATGTTACGCTAACATAGCAGACACCTGTTCAGCCTGTTGTTATTACTCTTGTAGTCACCCTGCGGTGCTGTTTGGAGGAATGTTCAGAGTTGTGGGATTTCCTACTGGCTGTGAAGGTGCTTTGGGAGGAGAGAGATTAAGCTGAGCCGCTGTTGCTTGTTCTAATTGTTCTAATAAAGATAAGGTTTAACCAGCAAATGGTCAAGGTTGGCCACGTCCGCTCGGACATTACTCTGTTACTTGCCTTTCAAGGTGAAATGTCTGTTCTTGGTCCCTTGATTTATTCAAATAAATTTGCATTTTATGGCTGGCGCGACTTATACCCTGGAGCGTCTTATAGTACGGAAAATTTGGTCATTCAAAATAAGTCAATGTGAGATGATTTTGTTATTGCTCAAATAAATTTTTTTAAAAAATCACAGTAGAGCAAAGGAGTTCTCACAGAGCATCAACATATGTAAAAGCAAAAAGGACATCAGGCAGAGAGAAGTGATAAGCAGTGGAGGCGGAAGGCCTGATCCATGACATGCAGACAACTCTGCAAGTGATCAGGTAGGAGAGACACTGCTGTTTATATTAACAGGCTGAAAGTGGGTCATGTTTGGAAACCGTTAGTCTGCTGCGCTCTGCTCTCGCTGCAAAACATTGTTAGTGATTTTATTTGGGAGGGAGTTCTTTGTTTCAGTGAATTTGACATGGACGACTGCCATAAATCGGATTCGGTTGTAGCTTCACACACCGTGTCCTTTATTTACCGCCCCTATTTTTTGCTTAATGGGACTCTGGAAAAAATGAAAAATAAAATAAACAAATAAATAAACTGGACATAGTTCAGTTTATTTATCTCTCTCCAAAAAAAAAAAAAAAAAAGTTCAATTTGGCATTCAAGTCATTTCTAACAGCTGAAGAAAATGCCGATATAATCAAGATTTTGTTTTTTGGAACGCATAGTTAAAATGCCTTTTTTTTCCAATTTATTTCCAAAAAGCTGTTCATTCTGACAAGGAGTGAGGTGGGAATGTGTGTGTGTGTGCTTGAAACAGCAATGCTATGTAGATACCAAATCGCTCACATAAGGAAATCTGCTAGCTTGCAAACCCCCTTATATAGACATATATAAATCCACCAGAACAACACTGTTGTGTCTACCTCATAATGTCTACCTCAGAAATTGCAATACACCACAGAACATGTGAACCTATGGCACATATGTGCTAAAAACACACACTCTTTTTCTGCTCTTGTCACATATAAAAATCCAGTTATACACCCGCAGCCATCCTTACCGGTATTTATGTGCCTAAACTAAATTAAACTTCACTCTTGATTCATGTCGGCCAATGAATACCGAGCATGTGTTCATGTGGCAAGACGTTAGGCCAAAAAAACATATATACATAAATATATATGTCGGTAAGGCTGTATTTCAGACTGAGCATCTGGACATACCATCTTATATAAATGATATGTTCATTCCGAGAAAGACGGCCGTTGGTTTCATGGACCGAGTTCATCTACACAACCTCGTGCTTTTCTGAAGATCCTGCATGTTGCATTGGACAAACATCGCGACGTAATGAGAGTTAATATGTTTCCAAACGAGCGAGACTTTGAGGAGGAATCATGCCGTTGTGTGTTTGTTTGAAATGAAAGCACTCCGATGACAGTCATTGAGATAAACAGAGGTCCAGACTGGGGCTTGTTCTCAGATATGATGACAACTTAGTGTCAATTGTTGGCCTAAATAAAGGAACTGAATCTAAACATTTGTGCGAGAGCGAGAATGTCCGGTCCTTACCTTCCTCGGCCTCCTCCTCCTCTGTGGGCGAGGCCAGGCGTTCTCTCTCCTCATTGGTTCGCTCTGCCTCGCGCTTCAGACTCACCACCTCGTACACAGCATCACTCTGGCCCATCCTATCTGGGGCTTGCTGCACGCACACACACACACACACACACACACACACACACACACACACACACACACACACACACACACACACACACACACACACACACACACACACACACGCGCGCGCGCACACACACACAGTGTTTGGTTTACGTTGCTTTAGAGCAGGGGTTGGCAATTATTTGTCATTTGTTATTTAATTTTTATGCACAAGCCAACTAGGTATCATGTGAACTGAACAAAATGCAAATAGCAATTTGAATATTTATATTTCTTTAGCATTTATTTCAACTTTAAAATCATTAATGATCATATAACTGTACTGACATTATTTTGGATGTCATCATCATTTTTTTACTGTTTATACAATTTCCTATTTCCTATTATCTATTATTGTTATGTTTTACTTGAAACACTGGCACAACAGTTTCCTTCGGGATAAATAAAGTTGCTCTTATTCTTATTCTTATCCATACAAAATTGAACAAAGGGAAAAAAAAAAACTAAATTCAAAATGGATAGAAAATACTTGTTAAAATATTCAAAGAAAATAGTTTGGCGGCTGGATAAAAAAGCAAAATGGGCCCAGGTCTGCTTTAGAGGATATTAAATTGACTGCCACCAGTTCCCCAACCTATGACTTTTACACAAAACCAAGGCTTCTGAAAATGTTATGTGGTCCTGAAAAAGCAAAACAAATTCCTGCAAAGTGACAGAGAATACAGGTCCATCTCTCCCCCGGCGGTCAAAATAATGTCTTAAAACTGAGAATAGGAGAAGAGAGACCCTTTTTGGAATTGAAAAGACTTCTTAACTGGGAACACCAACTTCTGTTGACATACAAACACACTTCCAATTGAGCGTTAACTACGGCTATACAATTATTACACACTAACTAGCAACTGAAAACACAATTAAAAGGATGGGGCTTAACATGATACTATTTGGAGCTGGTTGCTTTAGTCAAATAGAAATATTTATCGTTAAAATTGCATTGCTCGATGTATTGCGGCAGAGCACGTCCTCGGTTCACACTGGAGTTTGTGGTGTTGAGAGTCTTCTTTTTTTTTTTTTTTTTGTTCTTTTCAAACATAATTGGAGAGGTTGAAAATCAAGACACCGCCTGATTCGAGTTATACTCATCAAAGCAAAAAGTCAAAGATTTAAATAGACCCAAGAAATGCTCAAGAGGACGAACACAACCGCGGCTCTGACCTTGGCTGTCGAAAGCTAGCGATGTTTATTTCTGGTCCGTTCAATTACCGTGGCGCTGTAGCTTCTCTCCTCCACATGGTGGAATTGATCGATGAGCTTTGATGCAGAATTGATCTGCCCACACGCACACCATCTAATGACTATCTCAAGTCCGCCATGACTTCGAAGAATATCAATTCTGGCCATTTTTAGAGAAATTAAGAGCCGGCTTTGCTTTGCTTGTGCTGTTTTTCTTAGATATGTCGGCAACACTGACCAAATTGTGACAAAGTCGTTCGCCAAAGAGGCGTCGGGATGCTTACAGAGGTTACACAACTGCGGACGTTAAGTAAGAAATGGCGTTACCGATTGCGGTTTACTGGCTTTAAAATAACTTGAAGGATATCTGTTATTACAAATAATCACTTCTGCGTTTTTTCGGTTTTGTTGATTCCGGTGTCACATCGTGGTTTGGAGACGGACTTGTTGTCAAGCTCCCGATCAATCCTGTGTGCCGCTTACACCTTAACACCTCGAAAAGATTTTGAACGGACTCTTGTAGAACTGTCATCTCGCACCAGCTCACATCTAAAGACGAGTTTATAGAGTTTTAAGTCTCAGTCTAGTCTGGAACAAACGATCTGGCATCTAAAGACCATGCAAAGGGTTTGAAAAGACACTCAGAGCTCATCTATTGGTTGTAGATTCAGTCTTTACGTTGACGGAACGCAAAGACTTGGGATAACAGCAAACATGTTTGATACTGTCCTAAGCACCAAGACTAGGAAAAGACTGCGCTAAGACTGTAAGACTACCAGCTGACTCTTGACGAACGGGATGACTCCAGTAAGACCCCGCTACGACTGTTCAGCTTTCCCTCCAGTTTTAAATCCGCGACTGGAAAACGGTAAGATGTAAGTGAGTGAACGAGGCCACACCTAAAGAGCGAAGAAGCCAAATGCAAATGTGGTGATGTAACACATGGGAGAACAGCTGACGGTGAGGAGCTCAGGATGCTCGACGCGCCGCAGAATATCATCGGGACCCGGCGGCAAAGTTTGGAAGCATTCCAGTCGTCATCATGCCTGCGGCGAGCGCGCAACATCATCAAAAATCCATCCCATCCTGCTCCCCGAGTCGCCAACTGTTCATCTTCCTGCCACTCGCAAAAAAAGACGGCGGACTACAGCTGTCGGGCCCTGCAGGAAGGGAAAAGGCTTTTTGCTTTCCAGGGCCGTAGCTCGGAAAGAAGCCGTTCACCTACATACTCATGTTTTGGTCAAATTGGTGAGAGGACCTCGGACAGCGATATCAAATCAACTCATAGCAAGAGGCGCGTTGTGTTTTTTTTTTTTTTTTTAAGCGGTTGAGGCAACTTTTGAGCCGCCCGTTTGCTCTAACAGGTATTGTACATATTTCAAGCTGCAGAGAAAATTGTAATTGAGTTAGACTTCTGCGTGGCTTATCTATTCACTCTTACAGCAAAGTTTTGTTTGTTTTTTTTTTTTCAAAAAAAAGATGACTTCCTGGTACTTGATCTAACTAATGACTGCTTCAGGCAAAAGAACACAATAAGACATCATATTTTACAAGTGCATCTGCCACCAAAAAAAAAAACCCCACAATATTATCTCATAATTAGCTCTTAACCACAGTACCAGTCCAACACTCTGGCATTTACTGAGTAGATAAGTGCAGAGGCAATCAGGCGGACGAGTAAGGCCGGACTTGTTAATTACCCACACGCCAATAATGAGACAGAGCCTCTTATTACCTCTCTACAATCCGAAGCGTCCCTGCAACCCGCCAGCTGATTAAAGCAGATCCTGTTTCTGACGGGCGGCGAGGAAGACCGCAGCTTGACTAGGTTTTGTTTTTTGGGCTTGTTTGTTTGTTTTACCCTTAAACACCTGCAAGCATGCTCGGTGTCGGAGTGTCATTCGGAGGTAAGAAGATGTGCCGCCTTCACCTTCTCCAGCACATCAAATCAGATGCACTGCGAGGGGGAAACATGTCGGCGGCGTGACGTTTGCCAGCACGCATTAAGGGTAGCGTTCGTTTGGTCTGATCAGCGAAATAAATATCGCCCTGACTGACTGAGCACTGAAATGTTGAACAGTTCATCTGTTGACAGTTTGTATTTTCACTTCATGTTACTGGAAAGACCAGCGAAGACGAGGTCAGCGCCGATATGAACGCCGCGATAAACCCCGAAATTTGACATTTGTACCGTTGCATTAATCTATCAAAAGAAGTGGTATTTGAGAGGATAATGTGCTGAGCGTCAAAAGCCCGAGCAAATACGGGAGCGCCTCAGAGGGCGACGGATAAATCAGTGTCAATCCATGACACGTCCGACTTTCAGGTTTGGAGCTCCTGCAAAGACCGGCTGTCCCGAGAAGGCCATTTGACCGGCCGCTGACACACCGACTCGCCATCAAGCGTTCTGCTCTGACCTCATCCTCCACTCGGCGCCTCTACCGTTCGGCCCGGCCACTTCCCCCCCCTCTGCTGGCCTTTGGGTAGTGTTTTGGAGGACAAGTGCAAAATCAATTGAAATTTAGCTGAAGTCCTTTATCAACAAGTGCAGGAGGGTGTCGGTTGACTTTCTGTGCAAGCGGTATCTCCTGTTTCACATCGGTACCAAGAATTAGCATCGCTGGGCTAATGTTTAGTGAAACGTTACACTCCATTAAAACCATTTCACATCTTGTCTTTGGCATGCAAAAGGAACACATTATTAGCCGGCAAGCTGTCACCGGACTATCTTATACAGCGCGTATAAATCATGCACCACAACACTTTGTTCAGTTCACAGTAAATCCCAGCCAGACTCCTATTTCGCCAAATATCTAAATCACTAGCCTAAGCAAATGGCATGTAAAGGATTGTCACAGCAAGCCCACCTGTCTGAGTTTGAGGTAGAAGGTCTCGCTGAAGGTCTTCCGGCTGAAGTACCAGAAACGTTCATTTGATGGATAAACCCTGACCAAAGTTTCCAGCAGGAAGCGAACCGGCTCCAGCACTTCCGTCACGACCAAATCCACCGCGACCGTCATGTAGACCTGCTTATCTGCAACCAGGAGGGGAGACAAAGGAAAAAACAGCAACGTGTTAGATGAGATACCAACTGATTCTAGCCAGACTGTCGTATAACGATTCAACGCCGTCATTTCGGGGTTTGCTGACTTTAACTGCACTTTGATACGTCGTATTATTCCCCACGCTTTCCTCCAACAGTGAAATGAAAAATCCATTGATTAGTGGTAAAATTCAAATTGTGATTGACACGAGTGGGAATTCAGGTTTGTTTTTTTTTTCCTTTGCACAGCCACCACAGCTCCATGCAGATGAGACTCAGGGCAAAGAAAATTGTTGAATTATTACTGTTATTACTAAATATATATATACATACATACATACACATATATACATACACTGCAAAAAATACAGAAAAATACAGGCTAATTCAATATGTACACCTTCTGCAATATTCAACTTCTAGACAGAACTCAGTATATGAAAGCTATTCTACAAGATTTAAATGTTTAATTTTTTTCACACTGCAGTGAGGGACTTTGCTGAAAGTTCAAACACAGAAGCAACTCAAGTTGCTCGGGACAAGAGGAGTTATTCTGCAAGATTAATGTTTGTTTTTCATCATTTTCTTTTATTTCTGTGGTCCTGTGAAGGGGTTTTAGACCATAATCAGAGGGGAAAAAAAGTCACGCAGGATATTTTTGGGCACGCGCTGTGTATACGAGTGAATGACCAAACCATTTTCTCTCTAAACAAATGTGTTGGAGTGCGTGTGCGTCACAGATTGGGTTGCAGATGGATGGCAGACACTGCACAAAAAAATGAGGCCACAATATCCAGTAAATGGACACAGTCGAGCATTCGGCTCCGGCCGAAATCACATCGCGATAGTAAATATATAGTTACAGATAATTATGCACAATTGAAATCTCTAGGTTCCTTGGTTGACAGTTCCTGTTAGTGTTTGTTAGTCCTTGTCTGGTGGAGAGAACTAGTCCTGTACTAGTATAATTTTCACCAAAAGGAATCCCGAAAGATAGTTAGGAAACACTTGGCGTGAGGTCTAGCTAAGGTTAATATTGTCAAATACTGTTTCGGCAATGCAATACACTCATGGAAAATAGAAACACAGTGAGTGCACACGTGAGCCAGTGAGTGTGTGTGTGTGTGTGTGTGTGTGTGTGTTGAAGTTTGCTGGCCATTCCATTACCTGCCATCTCATGAGGTGGACTGCTTTGACAGACCTGCCATCTGCGCTCAACTCAACATCTCCACTCCATCGAGTCAGCAAGTTGCCCCGTCCTCTAACTTGTTTGGTGTAATGGATTCAGTGAGGCAAGATCTCGACCTCCATACTTCATGTGCTGCCGTTACAACTCAGCAAAGCAAAGCCTCTCTTTCTCCAAACAGAATAATTACCTTTATACTGTTACAATCTTTGTGAGAACAGTCCAATCATTTATTTTTTTAAAAGCACATTATACAAACCCCTTATTTCAGGGGTGACAAACGTACGGCCAGAACCGGCCCGCCAGGTAGTCCACTCCAGCACATGAAATAAATCTATTATTTGAAAAAAAATACAAAAAAATCATGACTACTTTTTTATGTAAAAATGCGGTTCCTATATGGTCTGCTATTTGTCTTATTGTTAGAAATGAACCTGCTTTTCCGTTGGTCTCGACAGCCTCATCAGCAAGATGTCGTTGTAAAAAAAAAAAATAAAGGGTTTTGCAAAAAAAAAAAAAAAAAAAAAGCAATGGACCACTTTGTATTTGTTTGTTGAGGTTTTTAAGAAACCCGTATGCTGCAAGTTTCTGTGTCACTATGAGACTCGCCATGGCGAAAAATACAACAAAATGCACGGAGAACTGAGAAGTCAGAACTGAGGAATTGTGTTGTTGCACTTACTTTTCTTAAAGAATCTCAGGTTATTCGTCATATATTTTTTAAATGAACAGTTAGTAGTATGAGATTAGTAGTATAGTTTACCTGTTCTCCTTTGCACTAAAACAAGGGAAAAATGTCAAGATTCAAAGTGTTTATTGTCACATGCACGGTGTAGAAACCAGTTTCACTGTACAACGAAATTCCTACTTTGCTATCCGCAGTGCATTGGGATATGTGCTGGTAGAAGAGTGTAAACATTGTTATAAATACGATTATAGATATGAATGTGGACATTGCTATAGAACGGTGAAAATTTGGACTTAGTGTTGCTTCTGGGTAAATACGCTATGATTTTAGTGGTCCGGCCCACTTGACATCAAGCGAGGCCGTATGTGGCCCTGCATCCATATGAGTTTGACACCACTGTGCTATTAGCGCAACATGGCCAACGGACGATTACTGTTGAAAATTGTGAATATAGGGGAAATCGTTTTGAATGAGACCAAGAATAAATAATATCGATACACAATTTATTAACCTCAAAGTTGAGAGTTTGTGAGCTGAAAATAGTAATTTCAGTTTGAAGGTAGCCGATTATGATGGTGATGTGGACTGTTACTGGACGGTTTTACCTGCTGTCAAATGCAAAGGGTTAAATAACTTGTTCCTTCCAAGGTTTGAAAAACCCTTCTGACATTACTCTAGAACAACGTACCAATTTTTGGACTTTGATAAAACAGGTTTCAGTCCAGATTCATGTTGCACCTTGCTGTGGTCCGTTGGTTAGTGAGTATGTTTTTGCCTGCTGTCTTTTGGTCACTGTAACAGTTTCTAGTCCAAACATCATCGCTGGTCTCACCACTGTCTTGTACACCTTTCCTTTTATTCTGGCCGATAGTCTTCTATCTCTTGGTACCCCTGACACTTTCCTCCACCCATTCCAACCTGCTTGGACCGTCTCTTCACCTCTTTTCCACACTCTCCTACGCTCTGGACTGTTGACCCAAAGTACCTGAAATCCTCCAGCTTCTTGATCTCCACTCCCTGTAGCCTCACCGTTCCACCCGAGTTCCTCTCATTCACACACATATATATTCTGTCTTGCTGCAACTAACTTTCATTCCTCTCCTTTCCAGAGCATACCTCCACCTCTCTAGATGTTCCTCTACCTGTTTTCTGCTCTCACTACAGATCACAATGTCATTCGCAAACATCATGGTCCATGGAGATTCCTGTCTCACCTCATCTGTCAGCCTGTCCATCACCATTGCGAACAAGAAGGGGCTCAGAGCTGATCCCTGATGGAGTCCAACCTCCACCTTGGACTTCTCTGTCACCCCTACACCACACCGTACCAGTGTCTCACAGCGAGCATACATGTCCTGCACCCGTCTAACATACTTCTCTGCCACTCCAGACTTCCTCATACAATACCAGAGCTCCTCTCTTGGCACCCTGTCATATGCTTTATGTTATGTCATGTGATAAGACATTTGGCATATTTACCCCCCCCCCTCCAAAAAAGCAAAATTAAATATTAAGATGTAGGGTGTAATAAAAAAAGAATTTGTGCTTGCGAAATTGCTGTCTGAAACCCAAACAAGGGTAATGAAGTGTGTCAGGTCTAAGGCCTCGAGTTCAAAAATGCCTTCAGTCTCACCTTTGGGTGTGTCTTCGTTCAGAAGTTGGAAAGCTGCAATGTTTGGGTTCCAAGTTCCAGTGATCACATAGGCCTTCCCATCAGAGCTCTTCCCCATTGACTCCTGTTCAGGTATTAATCCGCTCATTATTTTGTTCTTTTGCAATAAATGCATATTCTTACATGACTCAAAACCTCATCTAAGTCTTAAATCCGTGAAGCCAGCTATTCAAAAAAAAAAATTAACCACAAAAAGAAACACGTACACCATCCAACATTCTGCTCACCATGTCTAGTAGATGCATGTCACTGTTGCACACCTTCTGTCCTGGACTCAGCAGCATCCCGAAACACCTAGGAGCAGGTAAACACACATCTGTGTTGTGGAGCTCTGGCTTTGACAGTCGCAAACAAGATTTAGTCCGTTTAAGTGACGGGAAAAAGAAAAAGATCTGTGAAAACCCGTCATAAGTCAGAAGAACGGTCATTATTCTTGACACTGAATGCATTCTGCTCTTCAAGGCGTGAAGAGGTCACGGGACCCAGATCAACACAAGAAGAACCAAAATGGAGGGACTGACTGGAAAATGCTACGTCAGTGCTGAGTCACCCTCAGAGCAATTTTTTTTTAGATAAAAATACACCGATTTTTGCATCCGTTTATCATATGAATAAATAAATTGGAGTGAAAAAGATCTAGAAAGGTGCAGAGTCATATTTTCCAGTGTCGAGCGCGTGTCTCGTGACTGTTTGCAGAACAGTATCAAGGTATTCGAGAAACGGTCCACTATCGATTCAATCTGAGTGAACGCTCATATTGTCGCCACCAGTGATGGCGCGGTAGCACGTTCATGCTAAACGTGGTTCACCTGAGAAAGTTGGACTTTTTTTTTTCAAGTACATCTAAACAAGCTATAAAAAAAACACGAGTTCCAAGCACTACAAGTGCCGGGGTGCAGGATAAAGTACGGCGATACACAGTGTATGCCTCAGGGCGCTCAGGCTACCCTTCCCATCAACAGGAAGTGCATGAAGCCCACCTTGGAATCTCAATCAGGCTTGTTCCTGAGTTGGTGCTAAAGATCTCGTACCTCTTCGGGGCACAGTCGACTTCCCCAGCGTTAATCTACAGCGCCGTCATGTGGCCCCTGTGAGTACTGCACCCCTTACATAATCAAAATAATGGAGTGTTCATGAGTCCATTAGGACTGTCTTGGTTAGACAAATTTCATTGACAGCGATCTTCATTCGTCTTCATCTATTTTAACGCTTCGGGATTGATCTCTTCTGCGTTTTTTTTTTTAACAAGTGCTTTCGTCGCAACTCAATTCCTCCTCCAGATGATTCTTTTTTTAACCATGACTAACTCACAAAGGATCACTTCAGAACCCACTAAGGGTCTTCCATCTGACGCTAGGAAGAACAAATGAGGTCAACAAACTTTGGTCCACATCTGACGGCGGTCAGAGGTGGTGCTGTGAGAGACCAGGGAAGAAACGCTGAGGAGGAGCGGCTTCTCCAGAGCTGGAGCACGTAAACATTTAAAGAAGGTGAGCCGGCAGCCAGTTGGACACGAATAAACCAAAAACGTCTGCACAATATTGAGATTGGGATCCGTTTGAGTGACTTGGGTGGTTCTATTTTCCACGATGTGAAATAAAGGAAGTAAAATCCCTTGTTACAGTACAATAAAATACCCCGGTGTAAACTTTTTTTTTTTTAAAAGACACTTTTTCAGACTTTTAAATCTGAACTGCCGCATCAGCGAAAGGCACATCCGCAACACGGATCTCGAACCTCTGTACGTCGCACATACACCGCTTTATTTTTTGTCCCGACTTCCTTGGGATGTTATTCCTGAGATTAAGGAGCAGGGCAGGGACTGCAAATTCAACATCGAAACGTTAATCTCACTAAGCAAACAAGGTTTTTGGGTAGCGGAGGGATTTCATTCAGCCGTTGGCCGATCCCTTCGCCTCACCTTTCAATGCCCAGCTCACTGTTGCACGTCTGCTGCACTGAAACCACAACTTTCTTCTGGATGCTCTGCCGCAACTTGAAGTAGAACTTGTCTCTGTCCTTTGGGACTGGACTGTAAAAAGGAAAGACAGAACGTGTACGAGCGTGCATGTGATGGTGCGTGGAAATAGCGCTCCGATGGGGTTCGGATGGCATGTGTAATAAAATCAACAGGAAAAAAAATATTACAAAGTGTCACAATCTGGGACAGATCCTCCACTGCGGTGGACTCTCTGCAGTGTAATAATAAATAAATAAAATAGAATAAATATAAATAAATAAAATAAATAAATAAAAAAATGAAAGTGAATAAAATCAAAAATAGAAGGCCAAAAAAAATAAATGTGGCTTTCTGAGGGCTATTTGGTGGAGTGGTGACTTCTGAATAACAACTACTGGCACTTTGGATCTTCTGTTATAGAATTGCAATTTTTGGGAGTCGCTTTGGATAAAAGCATCTGCTGAATAACTGTAATGTAATGTGATGTAAATATCACAGAGGCAAGAGATCATACAAATAACTGCGGGATATTAAACAAAAATGTAGATTAAAATTCAATTCAATTTCACACCATGCGTCTTTTTGTGATATTTCATTATGCAGCAAGAACCATCATTGGTGCACATTGTGAAATTATTACTTTTCCCATTGAATTTAATGAACGCGCAGCAGTATTTGCGTGACGGCTACCTGTAGTTGCCTTTGCCATCATCCTCCTTGATCTCCAGCGAGACGTTGAAAGTGTAGAGGTCGCTGTCCGGGGGACCCGACAGCGACGTGTCCCTGATGTCCGCTGGGCGGGAAGAACGCCGAAAGGCTGTGGAGAAACTATACAAAATGCGACTGACCTGGAAGGGAAGGAGAGGAGAGACGGCAGAGAAGACAGAGAAATTAGGAAATAATGCAGTTTTATCTCAGAAATGTGAAAGTTGAACAACGGCAGTCAAGCGAGCGACGGGATCCAACGGCGACAGAACGTATCGGAAGGCAACACTGTCCTCAGCTGGTGCATCGGTGGAATTACTTCTCGGGCAGCAGGAAGCCTCTCACTATTCTGTGTACAAACACACAGAAATGTTTCAAGCTGCTTTTTCAAGCGCTCTGGCAAGAGCCTGTGCAGAGTGGAGTCCCAGAATCCCACGGTTGTGCCGCACGTCCAACGAGGCAGGAAGCAGCTAAAAGCACTTGCTAATGAACTCGGGCCTGTCTTGGCTGGCCGGGTGTTTACAAACTGCAGGGAGAACGTCGAGCTCCTGAAGCCGCAAACCGTTGTGATCTGTAACCGTCTACGCCGCGTCTGGTTTGCGTTATTGGGCGAGCAGCACCGGAAAATGAGTCTCTCGCGTTAAACGCGACTATTAATGAGCAGCACAGTAGCTTTGAATGGAATATATGTGGACAGTAACCCCTTGTTTTTCGCGGGGGTTACGTTCCAAAAAGAACCCATGATAGGCAAAATCCGTCAAGGAGAAACCTTTATTATTTTTTACAATTATTATACAATTCTTCTTCTTCTTCTTCTTCTTCTTTCGGTTTTTCCCTTCAGGTGTCGCCACAGCGAGTCCACTTTCTCCATCTAACCCTGTTCTCTGGATCCTCCTCTCTCACACCAACAACCTTCATATCTTCTCTCACTACGTCCATAAATCTTCTCTTTGGTCTTCCTCCAGACCTCATGCCTGGCAGCTTCACCTTCAGCAACCTTCTACCCAGATCTTCACCAGGGTTTGGACATGAACACTCCTTTGTTCATGTCCAAAACATCTCAATCATCACTTTGTCTCGGTCATACATGTCCTGCACCCCTGTGACAGATTCTTCTTCTTCTTTCGGCTTTTCCCTTCAGGTGTCACCACAGCGAGTCAACTTTCTCCATCCAACCCTATTCTCTGGATCCTCCTCTCTCACACCAACTACCTTCATATCTTCTCTCACTACATCCATAAATCTTCTCTTTGGTCTTCCTCCAGACCTCTTGCCTGGCAGCTCCAATTCCAGCATCCGTCTACCAATATATTCTCTATCCCTCCTCTGTCCATGACCCAACCATCTCAGTCTGGCTTCTCTGACCTTCTCTCCAAAACATCTAACATGTGCCGTTCCTCTGATAGACTCATTCCTGATCCTCTCCATCCTGGTCACTCCCAAAGAGAACCTCAGCATCTTCATCTCTGCAACCTCTAGTTCTGCCTGCTGTCTTTTGGTCATTGGAACAGTTTCTAGTCCAAACATCATCGCTGGTCTCCCCACAGTCTTGTACACCTTTCCTTTTATTCTGGCCGATAGTCTTCTATCTCTTGGTACCCCTGACACTTTTCTCCATCCATTCACAATTAAATACTCTATTATACATCGCTGCTGTCGTCCTTATGTTTTTTTCTTCCTTCTTTATGGAACGAAGGGAAGATTCATTCATTCCGTAATGCCGACCTACAGCCGCATAGCTTTTAGCTTCCCTTAGCATGTCCAGGAGTTTAACTTTATCTGCCATAGATAGCATCTTCCGCTGCCTTTTGGGCCCTTTTGTGGCTCCAGAGCATTTTGTCAACATTATGGGTTTTAGAGAAACTCGAAATCGCAAGAGAATTTGCACGTACGTCATGTAAATTTGTCAAGCTGTTTTACGTTCGTGTACATATTAAACTGCGACGTTATTGACGCACAGGTAGAGAAGAAGCGGAGTGACTTTTTAGCCAATCAGAATGCAGAACACAATGTACCATGCAAATCCGTGAAGTAGCGAAACCGTGAAAAGTAAACCGCGTTCTAGCGAGGGATCGCTGTATTTTCATGAACACAAAAGTAAAAAACACACATTAAAAAAAAAAATAAATAAATCCGCTTCTAATTCCATTAAAAACATCTTCACGTTGATCATCGCACGCAGGATGAACGGAGTTGGCTCACGCCCTGTGATAACTCACCGCTTCCTTGATGTGGCAGGAGAAGACGTGAATATGGAAGTCCTCCGAGCTCCGGTAACTCTCGGTGAAACAGAAGCAGTCGCTATCGGCAGAACCTTCCCGTCCACGAGCGCAGAACAGAACCTTGTAAATGGGGAAGGAGGCGATCTCCGTGCCGGTGGCCTGGTCCACGATCCTGGAGAGGGTTAGAGGATTTCACATGGGGGGGATTATGCTCTGTGATGAGATTACCATCAATCAAAGGGGGAACAATTAAAAGCCCACTTCGTTTTTATCCCTTAACATCAGTTTGCCTGACCGGATCAGCCAATGTTAGAAAATGCATCATTTCAAGGGGAAATAATGCAAATAATGCAACGTTTAGACTTGCGGCCTTTTGCACTTTTTCCCTTCGATGCAATCTAACAGTTTCCTGATGAGCTAACACAAGTCCATCACACCGCTAATATCAGTACGTCACAACTACCAGACAGAAAGTATGTGTGTGTGTGTGTGTGTGTGTGAATGAGAGGAACCCAAGAGGAACCCTGAGGCTACAGGGAGGAGATCGAGAAGTTGGAGGATTTCAGGTATTTAGGGTCAACAGTCCAGAGCGTAGGAGAGTGTGGAGAAGAGCTGAAGAGACGGGTTCGAGCAGGTTGGAATGGGTGGAGGAAAGTGTCAGGGGTACCAAGAGATAGAAGAACATCAGCCAGAAGGAAAGGAAAGGTGGAGGAGATGCTGGTGAGATGATCTACAAACACTGACAATGACCAGAAGACGGGAGGCAGAGCTGGAGGTGGCAGAGATGAAGATGCTGAGGTTCTCTTTGGGAGTCACCAGGATGGAGAGGATCAGGAAGGAGTCCATCCGTTAGATGTTTTGAGAATGAGATGGTCGGGTCATGGACAGTGAATATGCTGGAACTGGAGGTCTAGAGGAAGACCAAAGAGAAGATGGATGGATCTCGTGAGAGAGGATATGGAGGTAGTTGGTGTGAGAGAGGAGGATCCAGAGAATAGGCCGAGATGGAGAAGGTGGATCTGCTGTGGAGACCCTGAAGGTGAAGAGGAAGGAGATTAAATTCAGTAGATGAGGCTCTGCAAGGTGGACAAGACAGTGGTGAGACCAGAGATGATGTTTGGACTAGAAACTGTTCCAATGACCAAAAGACAGCAGGCAGAGCTGGAGGTTGCAGGGATGAAGATGCTGAGGTTCTCTTTGGGAGTGACCAGGATGGAGAGGATCAGGAATGAGTCCATCAGAGGAACAGCACATGTTTTGGAGAGAAGGTCAGAGATGGTTGGGTCATGGACAGAGGAGGGATGGTGAATATATTGGTAGACGGACGCTGGAATCGGATGTCTAGAGGAAGACCAGAGAGAAGATGGATGGACGTTGTGAGAGAAGATATGAAGGTAGTTGGTGTGAGAGAGGAGGATCTGGAGAACAGGGTGAGATGGAGAAGGTGGATTCACTGTGGAGACCCTGAAAGGAAAAGAAGAAGACCTACATATTCGCCACCAAAAGATTTTGCAAAACGGTTTCCATTTTTTTGCTTTTTGTTTTTTCTTAACGTCGACTTCCCAAACGTCCCAAATGCAACCTTAGTCATGGGCGTCTCTGACCTGACAGAGCCGTCGGGTTCGCAGGGGACGTGAAGTGTGATGGGGATCTGAGCGAGGCTGGCGGTTCGCAGCGTGGTCATCGCCGTCTGAGCTTCGCTTTCGTTGCGCGGCGCTTTGACCGACGTGCATCCCAGGTAGGACAGCTTGTTGAACTGGACGCTGCCCTCCTCCAGGCCGGCGGGCGCCGGACAAACCGATGCTTCTGCAGACACACAAATAAGAGGAAGGTGCGTTTCTTTAAACGTCATTTCCGGACTGTAACCCACGACTGTTTTTCCACACTGTGAACGCTGCGGCTTGAACGACAGCGAAGAAGACGACTTTAACCGTTTTAGTGCGCAGGAGGAAGGCCGAGATAGCGATTAGCGAGAGTAGGACAAAGAAAATAGATGGATGGATGGACTTTTCTTTGTCTTATTTATCATTCATCTCTTTCATCAGACATGTAACAGGCACTGCTTGGAAAAAAATAAATATATTTCCAGTATGTACTTGCGGATATTACTGGTATGCATTTAATTACAAGTAAAAATAAAAGTTGTGTGACAACGTGGACACATATATGTTCCATGTAGACATATAGAAGTAAATCTCTGTTCACATAGATTTATTTGTTTCTTTTTAGCCGGTGCGGCTTATATTCAGGTGCGCTCAATAGTCCGCAAGTTACGGTATGTTTCATTCAAATCAAGCACCGCCCTGACTCAAAAACAAATGAAAAATAATTTTCCGATTTGAACAAAAAAGTAATCCCGCCGTGACCCCGCGGGTCTGGTGCTCAGCTAAAGGCCTTGCGTCAGCAAAATGCGCACGTTTGTCAAAAAATGAGATGAAAAATGGAAGGAAGAACGGGGGGAAAGGGGCAGGAAAACCTGGTAAAACATAAAACGACAGAAAGGCGCAGGAAGAGAGGAGCTTTTCTTGAGAAGAACCTGGTTGGTTCACGCTTGGCAAACAGGAAGAGGGACAATGAGGGCTGAACTTCCACTGCAGGCGGGCTTTCATTCTGACGTTTCCTCTTCGCCAACGCAGCGGTTCTCACTCTCCTTATGGAAATCTATTAAATACCAACTGGTTTTGCATTAACCCCCCGCCAATGAAAACAAAAGTGTAATTTGAACATTTGAAAGGGGAGATATCTAATGCATCAGCATCCACCCATTAGTCCTATTCTAGTAAATGCAACCAGCATCAATTATGTATGGAGATGTTCAGTGAGGAGAGCAATAGGAGCAAAGAATATTTGCAAATTCATGTCCATAAAAGAAGTAATAAAATGAATCAAAGTGACTCGTACGGGTTTAAAGCCACCTAAGGTTTATTAGATATTGGGTCGTCGCTTATGTCGGGGGATTTGTTGCGGTTGTGACTTTGGTTGAACTGCCTCGGCCTCTGATAGAGCACGAAATCCAGGTCCGGCGAGGAGGCGCAAGTAAAAAAAAATGTACATATTTATATATAAAAACATGTACTTTTATACACGTAGAATCACGTGGTTAATAATTCCATCTCGGCGTGTCTTGAGGTGAATGAGTAATAACCTGCCTAGAAGGTTATTTGACGCGATCGAATGTTCTGTATACCTGGAGGAGGAGGCTTTGGGATCAGATCGGCCGGGACGCCGTGCTTCTCCATATTTTCCACGCTGCTCTTCTCCACCTTAACTTCGTCGTCATCGTCGTCATCCAGCAGCTCCTCCATGGCTTTCTCCAGCTGCTCGCTGCCGTTCCAAGACATCTGCAGGTCAGAGGACGTACGAGGGAGGGGATTGAGTAGCGATGGCAAATACGACACGGTCGGAGAAACCGCTCACAACAACCCGCAAAAAGAGAAAGGGAATTCTAGGACAGACTAAATGCTTTGCTGAGATGAATAAAACAGAGAGAACGCTTAAGCCGTCTTGGTTTACTCGCTGGCAACATCCTCCCATAATAAGTCAAGCTTATTAAAGCGGCACGGTCACATGAAACTGATTTATTCAACACGCAGTCCTGGTTTAAGGCAGGCACACACACACACACACACACATATATATATATATATATATATATATATATATATACACTGCTCAAAAAAATAAAGGGAACACTTAAAAAACACATCCTAGATCTAAATGAATGAAATATTCTTATGAAATACTTTGCTCTTTACACAGTTGAATGTGCTGACAACAAAATCGCACAAAAATGATCAATGGAAATCAATTGTATCAACCCATGGAGGTCTGGATTAGGAATCACACTCCAAATTAAAGTGTAAAAACAAACTCCAGGCTGATCCAACTTTGATGTAATGTCCTTAAAACAAGTCCAAATGAATCTGTGTTGCTTCCTGAGTGGACACTATGATTTCACACAAGTGTGATTGACTTGGAGTTACACTGTGTTGTTCAAGTGTTCCCTTTATTTTTTTGAGCAGTATATATATATATATATATATATATACATATATATGTATCGCCTCAAAAGAATATCTACAACCAGACGAAAAACCTCAAATTTACACCTGCCAGTGCAAAAACTACAGTCGTTGTCCAGCTGGCGAGTGAAAAGATGATTGCAATTCTCTGTGTTCTGAACGGATGGGATGAAAATCTCCGCCGCTGCTGACCTTAAGTCTGGGTTTGCCCTCGGAGCCTTGCGGCGAGCCGGCGGCACTGGGCTGGACCAGAACAAACTCCTCGCTGGTGATGGTGGCCACGGACTCTGTAGAGCTACTGACTTTGCGCAGCGAGGAGCCGTCGTCCATGGTCGGCTTTTTATTTCCCCCCGAAGGCTAGCGGGGGAGACCGGGGTTTAAGCTCTGCCCCCCTCCCTCTGCGGTCCAAGCAGAGCTGCCTGCGTGCACAAAGAAAAGGCTTTCACCAAATTGTAAATACTGGATAATTCAAGCCACAGCTACCATAACAGATGATCCGGTCTGGAAATACATAAAAAGTAATTCATCACTTTCCAGAATGACTAAATTATTGAGGTTAACCGGTGCTTCTTCGTCAAAGTCCCTTGCCGGTTTAATAGGAACGGCTTGATTAAAATAAAAACTGCGATACGATACAGCGGCCCTGTGAAATAATCCTCCCTTTGTGAGGATTATGACATTGGGTTTCATGCCATCTCTCTGGCGCAAGAGGCACAAAACTATTTGTTCAGGACACGGTGAGTGTTAATTATGTTATGTATCGTCATGAAATGATCTGATCTCGACACATTTGCGCTACAGTGCGTGATTTGTCACTGTAACCTAAAAAAAGTCAACTATAATTCTGCCAATCCCACTGGACGGGAATTTAGTCCTTAATTCTATCTTCTTTTATTTATTTTTTTTAAACTAGATGTCATCACAGATGGAAGGATTATTTGTAACAACAAATGATTACTCAGGAGACCACCGTGATATCTATGCCAAGGATGCAATCTTTCTGTACGGTCAGATAAAGTAAGTTGAAAATATGCAAAAAAAAAAATTAATTAAAGTCTTGACATTAACATTTGAGAAATAAGAATAATAAGAATAAGAACAACTTTATTTATCCCAAAGGAAATTGTTGTGCCAGAGTTTAAAGTAAAACATAACAATAATAGATAATAGTAGGAAGGAGGGAGAATAAGAAATACAAATAAAATATAAAGTGTCAAAGTAAAGGCTATAACACTCAATCAGAATCACTGGCTTAGAGCGGAGCAGCGTAGAGTGTGCCTTTTTTGAAATGAAGCTTTATGAAAAATAAATTCAGAAAAGCGTCTTGCTGTGACGGGGACGATGACTTGTGATCGGCTGCTCCGCAACGGCGGTCCTGACAAATTGTAATCCTGCACGAGCACAAAGAGACACGGGGAAACAACAGGATCATGTGCTCCAATCACACTTATTTAATTAAAGCCAGTCGGGGGGGAAACGGACAAGGGAACGCTTATTCATTTGGAGAAGAAGCGGCCAGCGGAAGGAGCTCGGATCTGAAACACCAAATGTGACAAGGAAGGCCAGTTTACAGGAGAAATCTTCCCCAAAACACTGGAGCCATACTGACAATTGGTTGTTTTTCCGCTTTAGTTTTTTAATTTTTCTATAATTCATTCATCCATCCATTCGTTCACTGCTCAAGCAGTTGGACAATAAATGAATGCAATCAAACTAATCAATTGTTAGACTACATGTGAGCCAAAGTTTGTCCCAGTGACTTGCAAACATGCGTTTGCAAAAGGACACATTTTGAAAATCTTAATAAACAAGGTCATTTACTGAAGAGGCACAACACCATACGGTTACAATAATAATAATATCTAGTTTTGGTAGCATCACATATATTGTGATATGGAGTACAGAGGTACAGGACATCAACCATGAGACATTTCCAGAAACAGACGCTTGGAAGCACAAATATTTGGCAGGTCAGCAGAACAAACACTTACAGTAATAATGGACGCGTGGCTTCTTATCAATAAGCCATTTTTTTTTTTTTGCATTCCCCGCAAAGGAACGGTGGATATTAAATTACCCGACGTCAAACCGAGCACGCGAGACGACTCGACGCGCGTTTTCACGTGGGCTCGAAAGGCTCTTGATCGGCGACGGCCGGCCGATGAATGCTGCAAGCGGAGGGGAAGCTGCCGACGCTCAGATCGGCATACGAGACGCCGAAATCTCAGCAAGAGTCGGATTCTTATTTTCTGAAGTCCTCAGCCAGTTTCACTGGATCTTGCAATCGGTAAACAATGACTTCCATTCCATTTCAATGGAACCACCACACCTCAGATGGTCACGTGAGCTACTGAATGATCGGCTACGCCAGCTTTACGTCGCCTTCTGCCTCGTCTACGACACCGATGAGGAAATGTGTTTTTGTGATTTTCTCATGTTTTCACTCTTCCTTTTTCACATCATCAAGTCACGCAAGTTAGTTTTTTTTTTTGCACCTGCTCGGACTCAAGTTCCCTTTTCAACAACGGATCGCCGTCCTTCCTTTCAGTCTCGGTAAAGCCGAGTCCGAGCGGAGCGGTTATCTCGACCCGACCGGTGTGGCCATTAATGTTGGACGTTACCTAACAGGACAATAAACACAAATGCGCTGGCATAAAAACTTGATGATCTGAAACCGTGTGAACTCCAAACAAGCAATGAATGCACTTCTCTTGTTATCAGCGTGATATAATGATAATAAAAATCCAGAGGCCCCCTGGAACAACTGGATTAGTCATTTATCGACGCCAATCCACAATATAAATACTCGTTCCAGGTGGCGCAGGTTCCTTTTGTTTCCCTTTCTGGCTGCAGAGGAAAGTGAAAACATGAGGTCAAAATGCACTCCGTCATTTCCAGCTCGCCGTTCCCATCGGCGGCCCTCAGCGCCCGACCGCCACTTTTATGGAAACAGAACACGGTCGGCGGCGAAGCACAAACAACCCACGCGTGAATTTGCGTGTTATATTTTACGCGACATTTGTAACAGACACACACCAATGCTGTAAATGCCTTCGTGCAACAGCCATCAGTTCAGGTTGGTGTTTGTATGTTAAAGACGCAGGAGAGGCTGAACGGGCGGTGGCTTTCTAGCGCCCTGACATTTAACAAGATATGTGATGGATCTTTAACACGATAATTACCGATGTCACTGCAGTGTTGGAAACCAGTTCAGTTAGTTTTCAGGTTACCGTCCAGTCACGTCGGGTTATCTGTCGCCTCTTGTGCTTTTGTCCCTTCTCAGATTCTGTCCATAAGGACCGCCTTATGTTCCTTCGTCTCTTGAGTTGTCAAGCGGGTTAATAATGGGCCGCACATCGTTGTCCGTGACGGGCTGTAAAATGTGAGGTCATCGTTTCCAAAGACGACGACAAGTTTCCCAAAACCAAAACAGGCTCGCTCGAGATGAAGTCACACCTACGCTTCTGCCGGTAACCAAAAGAAGTCTTATCACTGACCTGTTAAAACACTGTTTCGATTTAGAGATGTGAAAACGCAGAGATGCTTGCGCATTAAAAGGAGAATTCAAACTGGCCCACTTGCTTTATCATATGCAAACTTTACCTTGTACAAATCCTCGAAGCATCAAGTGCAATCACTAAAGTAATAACAATCTCAAGGACGCCGATCCAAAGTTTGATGAGCTGGCACTGAAAGATGCTCCGAAAACACTTTCGACAGTTGTCAGAGTGAAGAAAAGGAGGTGTCATCATTATTTGATGCGTTGTGTCATTGCTTTGGAGAAATTTCTCTGCAGGCCTGAATCACATCTTATTGCACAGAGCAGCTCCAGCCAGAAGCCTCCCCTCACCACCACCACCACCCTTTTATTGTTATTTCTAATTTGCAACGCGTCCTTTTAAACAGTTGTTAGTATGAATCGTTTGTGTGAAATGTCATTAACGCCTTTTTTCCCGGAGATGCAGCTGGGCAGGGCAGACTCCTGTCAGAGCGGCTAACGCTAGGAGAGTGCAGACAAAACACAGGCACACAAGCTAATCTCAAGCTAACTTGTCCGCGTCGGGAGCAGCTTTTGCTTCGTCGTGGTCAATATAAACACTTTAAGAGCACCTGACCCGCAAAATAGCCGCTCGCAGTGTGTAAAGCCTGCAAAAGAAGTCAATGAGAGGCTGGACCTGAGAGCTAGCATTCGAGCTAAGTTTAGCTAACACCAAGCAGCTCCAACTCCAAAACACTCGGCGCACTCTTTAAAAGGAGCGACATCTCACGGCGGCCGCCTCCGAAGAAATGCGGTGCTTAAAACACACTTTTCATCAACGCTTTTCGATATAAATGCCTTGGATTGTGCGCAAGTGTTGAGAAACAAGCTGTCAACTTACTTGTTGGAACCGTTGAGGAGTTGCTCGCTAGCTGTCAGAAGAGTTGCTGCAAAGATCGTATGTGGAGAGAAGAGGCATCACTCTGTCACCGAATAGCGACACGCTTTCCGCTGTCAAATGTTTACGTGTTGAAAATTATTATTTGCATGCTGATTTTATTTTCTTCTTTCTTTTCTCTTATTTCCTTGCCTATTCATCCGTGTGTGCAAATACGTTCTTCATAATCTTGTAATGTCAAATGTTGTTGTGAAGGGGAGTTTATTCCTGTTTTGCAGCATTGGAAATGTCATGTTTTGTTCCTCCGGTATTGAACGAAAATGTGTGAGTTTATGTTAAGTTATGAATAAAACGCTATGAAATCAGATATGTTTTGTTAGAACTGGTCCTTGTAATGTCAAGCCGAAATGATAACACAGCTGTAGGTCAGATTAGACTTCCCAGGTCAAGAGCCCACTGAGTTTGGATTTATATTTTTTATTTTTACAAAGGATACGTGTGTGTGTGTGTGTGTGTGTGTGTGTGTGTGTGTGTGTGTGTGCAGCCGTGGGAATAATCACACAAAGCACGTCCAAGCACTTACAAATCTTTAATTTTCAAAAGTTAGCACTGTCAAATGTTACTGTTTCATATTCATTGTGTAGTTTTTTTTTTTTTCTTTTGGTTTCCATAACATCTCTAAAAACCTTTTAATTTGAATTTCGAAGACAAAAGTATTAAAAATAGATAGTCGGTACGATGGCTAAACGATAATAACACCGATTCCCTGTCACAGTGAGATGAAGAAACATTGGATCTGCTCCACTGAATCCTCTTCCGTCTTCATTCAACCGCTTCAGACGTCGAACACGGAAATGATGGAAAAGACATTTAAATGAAGAGCTGAACAGAAAACCCCGCAGAATGAGTCCTGCCGCACACAAATAAATACAGGACAAATATCACAGGAAATACTGTCATCTATCGCAAGCAATGCTGGCTGAGTATTATATAGAAAATGAGCACTGCAGTTCTCCATCACATAAATGTGGACTCTTTTCCTTCACGATATAAAAAAAATAAACAACATGGTTATTTGCATTTTAAGAGATTCAACATTAGAATAGTACAGGAGTAAAGTGGGGTGGGGGAACCAGACGGCACGACCAGGAACTCCTGGAATCATCGCACATCATGTCGTCGAAGCATCTCAGTACGTCAAAAACACACAGGGGGAACCCGGAGACGTGCCTGTTCATTGCTTTTTCTCGTACATATTTACATTTCAAACTTTTTGCATTACCGTCGCCTCGTCCTTTTTGCAAATGTACACACTAAGAGGCAAGAGGCTTCGCGCGATCGGGTGAAACTACGTATGCGGAATCCTAACACCGCCGGTTGTGCACCGCGCTCGCGATATTCCAACCCTAAAGTTACACGACGGGTCGGTCGATGTCCGTAAAAGGACAAATCTGCAGCGCTTCGCCAGACGTCGTGCATGGAGACGGCTCCGGTGCTTCGACCTCTTCCCCGTCACCCACCAGCGTCCAGCTCCGCTTTCGGAAGTCACGGATTGCGGGAGTGAAAAAGGATGAATTGTCCAAGATAGCCCTCAGTCGGTAAAGACACAGTTAACAGTCAGCATAGCGCGTAACCCCACTTTTTTCCGAGTGATAAATATACTGCTTATAACCATGAATAACAGAACGGTGAATAGAAAACATCAGTACGGATGTAGACGCTGTACATAATACACTGGGTTAAAAAATAATACACACTTTGGTGTGAATGAACCGACGGGGCGTCGCGTTGGTTAGCGCTTTCGGCCTCGCGGCGCCGAGGACCCCGGTTCGATTCTCCCTGCGGGTTTCCAAAAACATGCAGCAGGTAAAGTGGAAGAAAATTGGCCAAAAAAATCACCCCGAATGAGTGTGTGAAGGGTTGTTTGTCTGTGAATGTTTCCCCGCGGTTGACAGTCGAGCAGTCCAGGGTGTATCCCGCCTCTTGCGCGGCTCCAGCATCCCCCGAGTGCAGGATAAGCGTCAGACGATGGATGGATGGATGGAAAACCAACATTTATTCCACCAAATAAACGGTATAGTGTTACGTCTAAAACACGCGGGCTTGTGTTCAGCAGACACCCACACGCCGGCGCATCGTGCGTGAGAAGGACTCTCAGAGGTGACCTCGGGGTCACACCTCCGTGCTAATGGCTCGGGTGTTGGTGTAGAAGTCGGGCGGGCGGCTGTGCTGGACGTCCCTCAGCAGGGAGCCTCGGACTGCGGGGAGCGGCATCGCCAGGGCCGGGTTTTCATAGTGCGTGGGCATGTAGGTGATGCGCTCGCCCCCGTTGCGCATCTCATCGGTGGTGCGGATGTAAAACGGGGAGTCGTAGGGGGAGCAGGTGGGGCAGTAGCTGCGACGCCCCGCCACGACTTTCCTGGGGTCGGCGGATCGGACGGGCTCCGGCGGCGACAGGGACACCGGGGTGACCGTCGTCCCGTCCAGGCCCGAGACGCCGCAGGCGTTGCAGGCGAAGTGTTGCTGAGAGATGGAGCCGCTGTCGGACCCATTCTTCTTGCAGCAGTAGTACTGTTGATGACACCAAACGTCAGGGAAAATATCGGCGGCGCAAACGCGGAGATCTTCTCCACGTCCGCCAATCGGATTTCCCGCAAACACAGTCGTACCTGGAGTCTACAGTAACAGAGCACGGCGATGATACACAGAAGTATCACTGTGGCCAGTATTCCTCCGGTTATGACAACAGTTCCAGCTGTCATCCGACCAGCTCTCCATCAAACTCTGGCGGGACGACGGGAGACGACAGATTAGCGTCTCTAGAATGAGGTGGACTGCAGGTGTTTAGTCACATTTATTTATCTTTCAGAATTAAATAATTTGGCAATGTATCTGGATGCATAAATATATATATATATATATATATATACTGCTCAAAAAAATAAAAGGAACACTTGAACAACACAATGTAACTCCGAGTCAATCCCACTTGTGTGAAATCATAGTGTCCACTCAGGAAGCAACGCAGATTCATTTGGACTTGTTTTAAGGACATTACATCAAAGTTGGATCAGCCTGGAGTTTGTTTTTACACTTTCATTTGGAGTGTGATTCCTAATCCAGACCTCCATGGGTTGATACAATTGATTTCCATGGATCATTTTTGTGGGATTTTGTTGTCAGCACATTCAACTGTGTAAAGAGCAAAGTATTTCATAAGAATATTTCATTCATTTAGATCTAGGATGTGTTTTTTAAGTGTTCCCTTTATTTTTTGAGCAGTGTATGTATATATGTGTGTATGTTTATATGTATATATGTATATATATGGACATGTATGCATGTGTATATTTGCCTTTAATAAAATGCATCTCCAAAAGGGAAATTGCTCTCTGCTCGCAAACAAAAGTGGATTTTATATAAAAATAAAGAATAAAATAGCGACTAATAGAAATAAAATAAAAAAAATGGTAAAAATCAAAATAAATGAAAAAATTAAAGGTACATAATAATATATGTAATATGTATACATGTGTATTTACATGTGTGGATTACATGTAGTATTTATGCGTAAAAATGAAGACCATGGAGCTATTATTGAATTATTGCACAATTATTGCATTATATGCCTACTAATATATGCATAGAGATATACATATTTCAGCCATGTTACAAAGACATTTGAAAAGACAACAGAATTTTTTTTTCATCAGTTTCGATCCAAACACCAGAGAGAAACAGTGAAACAATGCATTTTTAATCCCTCAAAAACTATTCATTACAGCTGCAAAGACTAATAAAAATGTATTATAGACTCAAATCAAAACTTTCCAGACTCACAATTCAAACCCAGATGTTATTTTTATAGTTTACTCACGTTCAGCAAAGTTGCTTAACACCTGAAAAAAGAAAAAAAACAGACATTAAGGATAGATAGATAGATAGATAGATAGATAGATAGATAGATAGATAGATAGATAGATAGATAGATAGATAGATAGATAGATAGACTTACATCAGAAGAGTGTTTAAAGTTGTATTGGCTGAGTGAAGGTCAGAGGTCAGAGGTCAAAGGTTGAACGAGACAATGCATAGATAGATAGATAGATAGATAGATAGATAGACTTACATCAGAAGAGTGTTTAAAGTTGTAAAGGCTGAGTGAAGGTCAGAGGTCAGAGGTCAAAGGTGGGACGAGACAATGCATAAACATCTGAGGGGAAAAGAAGGGAGGGGAAAACCGGAGCAGAAGATGAGAATGTGGATTGAATGATGCAGAGATCTGTTTCTCCACTCGGTGGCAGTAAGAGAGAGTAGATCGTCTTTGAAAGGCAAGACAAACAAACAAGGTAATGTGCTGTTGAAATTCAATATTTGTATGTGGTTCCTCCCGTGTGTCCGGCATCGAGGGGGTTCAAGGGCAGCAGGACGCGGCCGGGAGGAGAAAACGGGACAAAAAAAAAACAAAACAAAAAAAAAAAGAAGAGTTATGTGAGTAATAAAAACGCAAAATACATGTAACAGCAGGATTAATATGTTGCGCAGGCACGTGTGTTCCTCTTCTGTCCCCGCAGTGCACGATGATCAATCATATTTAATTTAAATCAGACGTGCACGCCGGCAATTTGCCCAAATTTGCCCAAACAAATATGAAGGCTTCCATTAGATTCAGAGGATGGGAAGCCAGGAGAGGGAAAGGAGGTTGTCACCAGAGGGCAGTGAAAAGAAAGAAAAAAAAAAAACTCCCTCTGTCATCGGATTTTATTTCATTTATATATTCTATTCTATTTATTTGATTTCTTTTCTTTTGCCTTCTGCATAGGCTGATTCCCTCCCAGCTAGCGTCTGCCCTCGGCAGCATGTCTGCCCGGCTGCCGCCGTGTGCTTCGGACACAACGGGTGAAGCTTCTGACCTGGTCATGGAGCTTCTGTGCTCCATCATGATGAGCCGCTGATCAATAAGGAGGGTCTACAGCACCTTGAGCCGACCCGGTGCTCATTCGGCTGCTGTATTCAATGAAACCCCCGGTGGAGATACGACTATGCGCATCAAATCGTGCATCGGGGATCCGCTACGGGCCCCTTCTTGTTTTCTTTGACGACACATGAGGTCAGACGGGAATCCCCATGGATTCCGATTGTTTGCAGATGACATTGTAATGTGCGGTGAGAGCAGGAAGCGGTTGGAGAAACATCAAGAGAGGTGGAGGTATGACCTGGAAGAGAGAGGGATGAAGGTTAGCCGCAGAAAAACAGAATACATGCGTTTGAATGAGAGAAACCCGAGTGGAACGGTGAGGCTACAGGGAGCGCTGAGAGAAAAGGATGGAGGAGTTCAAGTGTGGAGGGTCAACAGTACGAACCATGAAGAGCGTGGAGGTGAAGAAACATGCAAGAAGGTAGAGAAAGTATCAGCCACGATGACAGGAGAGCTGTAAAAGACGGAAGTTCAGCCATGTTTTCTGGTTTAGAGACAGGCAGGTCTGGAGACAGCTCTTCAGCACCCGTTCAATTCTGGAAAATGACTACAGTAACTTGTAAGAGTACTACAGATGCAGTATTCGCTTTAAGAATGCTGGTAGAGAAGTACAGAGAAGGTCAGAGAGAGCCGCATTGTACCTTCGGAGACCTAGAAAAAGCTTACGACTGGGTGCAGAGAAAGGAACTGTGACTGCACAAGTGGCAGAAAAGTATTTTACACTGGTGCAGGACATGTATGCCAGCAGTGAGACAGTGGTGAGGTGTGCTGTCGGTGCGACAGAGAAGTGATACATCCAGCAAAATGTTCCAACACAGGAGAAATATTCATTTTGCTTCACAGGAGGTTGTGGGGCAGTTGGGTTTCTCTTGGGGAGTCGCGGCACAAAATGGCAAACGTGCATCGTTTATGCCAAGAGAGAAGGAATCGCAGTGGAGCCGAAGGGACTCCTTTCAAACCGTCTTTCACTCTGCGAGGTGACGGCGCCTGTTTTACCAAGTGAACATTCTGTCACTTAAACGCCCCGTCTTGTGATTACTTAGCTATTTCTTATTAATGCTCCTAAAGTGGGATTGCTCCAGATCTTCGGCAGAGGGAAGAGTTTTTAAAAGAGAGTGATTTATGCCCTCCGATGTCGCACTTGCATTGCTGAGGGTTTGCTTTGTGGAAGCAATAAATAATTCATCCACCCAGAGATGCCAATCTAATCCAATCTTCTTTTTGGCTTAAAATCCATCTCAGCGACAAGGGTCCGTCGGTCGCTCCAGAATATTCCCTCGATAAAAACAGATTTCTTTGAAAATTTCAACTCTTAAAGCGGTGAAAATGTAATGGGCTTTTTCTGCATCGCAGCTGAAACTCAAGGCATTTTCGTGAGTATAGGTCGACCACATCTCCGACGTTAGCGACAACTTCCATCCGCGTCATCTCAGATTTCACGGCCGTATGTATAGCATTTGATCGGTGCATCCGTGGATCCAGATGAGCCGGCGTCGGTCCCGCCGGCTTCGATCTGCACGGCTCCCGCGCTGATTCATCAACCGCCGCTCCTGTCAGAAAGTCAGGTCTATGCGAACACCGAACGGGGGCGCGGCTACCGGCCTCCTCTTCGGATCATCCATCATGACCTTCTGCAGGAGGTGCAGATCTCAGGACTAGCCCGCCAAACTATTTTTCACAATTAATGCCCGTTTGAGGCTCAGGAAGCAGAAACCCGAGTCGAAGACAACGCCGAGTTCACTTCAACTGAACCACTGCGGTGAAAAGTAAGATATCAGCGTCACCCGTCTAACCAATCAAATCCATCGAGGACGCTACTGCCGCCGTCGGAATCCAAGCGCTAACCACCGCGCCGCCGTGCCGCTTTGTTTATTTTCCAAATCATTCGAGTTCAAGTCGGACTTTCGACTCCAACTCTGACTCGGACGTGACTTTTAAATCGAGGCTTTCGCGTTTAAACCCGGATTCCCGTCGGACTCGGTCGGCTAAGATGAATCCCACCCCGCCCGGGCGGCGAAGTGTGCCACATCTCGGCACGTATTCCTCTGGAAAAAACAAAGGTACGACAGCGGCTGTCGTACCGAGAGAGAAAACAACCGGCGCATCCAAACAGGATTCAGAGTCACAGTTGAAATGTAATTTGTCTAATCCTGTTATCTGTGGTTCCAAAGGCTTTTCTCTATCTGCTTTCCCTCCCCGTCATTTCTGCAGTGGGTGTGGGCATCCGTGTTTGCACAGAGCGCTGCTTTTGTCCAAGATCAAAAACGGTGTGGGAACAAAACGGCAAAAAACGTGAGTTAGCAATTAAAAACCCGACGGTGACGCGTGACGGTGACGGCGAAGAAGACCGAGGTCACGGCAGCACTTTCGACCCCCGCCGATACATATTTGATGATCCGGAGCTCCGAATCGTGAGCCGAGGAGGTCCCGACGTTAAGCGGACGTGCACGTGGAGAGGAGATGGAGGAGATGGAGCCTTGGAGATGCCGAGGTCTCGCCGTTGATGAATAAGTGATACGCGCTCGTCCCTTGAAACGGCCCAATAAAAACAACGTTCTTGTTTGCTACACGGCTGGCGTCAGTAAGCTCGCTACTTCTTGATCCATCAATTAGCTTCATGCTACTTTACGCTATTTTGCAAAATCAGAGTATTTTAATCGCAAGTAGGACACCCTTGGATTATGATCGACTCTCTCGATTGTTATTATTTGCATCTGAATATTTCTTTCCACGGTGCTATTACGGTGGTTTTTGCAGTGCCATTTTACCCCCAACCATCTCCTCCTGAACCTGAACCAGTTTATTGAACTGAATCAACCGGCAAGAAGACGGGTGTCCAACTCATCAAGGAACACTAAGTCCAAATTTTTCCTTTGTTTTGGTGCAACGGAGAGCAGGTCAATGATAGAAATCTTTATAGGTGATCAACTGTTCCTTCAAGAAATACATGATGAACAACCAGAGATTCATGAAGAAAAGTAAGTCCAATTTCAGCGACACTGCTTCACTTGTGTCTTCTCAGTTTTTCGCGCATTTTGTTGCATTTTTCGCCACGGCCAGTCTCATAATGGCACTAAAACTTGCTGCATACAGGCTTCTCTTTAACCTCAACCAACAAATAAGAAGAGGTCCATTTTTTGGATCCAAACCCTTCACTCCATGGCTACTTTTCTCTTCTTTGACAACGACATCTTGCTGCTGCGGGTGTCGGAGCCGACAGAAAAACAGGTACATTACTAACAATAAGACAAAATGCTATTTGCAGACCCGGAAGCCGCATTGCTGCCTCTGCTGTAAGTTGTGAGTCACATGGTGTTACGCCATGTTGCGAACACTGAGCAAAACAGTGCAGACAACATAGGAACTGCATTTTTATTCAAAAAAAAGGTAATTCATGATTTTTATGTATTTTTTTTAAATGTGTTCCACGGGCCGGACATGTAAATGATAGGGTGAATGATGGTATGTCTCTATGTGACCCGGAAATGTGAGTAAATACCGCAAATTCCAGACTTTAGAGCACACCTTTCTATAGCCCGCATCTACTTATATAATAATTCAATTTAAAAGCAAAAAGAAATTGTACATAAATAAGCCACACTTGTCTATAAGCCGCAGGTGTCCCCGCTGAAACGAGAGATATTAACGCAGCAAGATGTTACAGGAGGGACTTTGTTGAAAACTTTTAATTAAATAAATGACGGTAACAGCTACAACTACAGATGCCCAGCTTTTGTGCGGCAGCTCTATTTCCTTCTTCGACAGCCAGAACGATCGCTTTCAACGTGAAAGTCCCATCAAATGTATGTCTGTCTTCTTCACGAAGGGGTTGTGTGCAAAAAGCGCAATATGGCTGATCTGAAGAATTATCGTAAATGCGAGCGAGTTTGCCAAGACACTTTCATTTGGAAGGAAGCTAGCGTAATTACCCTATAAAAATCCATAAATTAGCCGCATCGTTGTGAAAGCCGCAGTTTTCAAAAGCGTGAGAAAAAAAAAAAAGCTTACGAATTAACGGTAGTCGTATGTCTCGATATAATGTCTGAACCAGAGGGTGAACGGTTGAACGTGTCTTCACGTGGCTCTACAGCGACCCTGAGTGCACAGCAGGAGGTTTAGATAACAAATGACAAAATGTAGGGAGGAATAATCTGAAAAGCAGCTGCGCCGCCTTAAATAAAACCCGTGGTGGTTCAGCCAGAGATGTTTCCTTCCACATCACGGTAAGAAGCAAACAAACAATAAGGGGTCGGAAGTCACTCCATCCTGTAACATACAGAATATCATAAGACGAAAAAAACACGACGAAAATTCTATGTACAGGACTGTCTCGGAAAATTAGAATACTGCGATAAAGTTCTTTATCTTCTGTAATGCAATTACAAAAGAAAAAATGTCATACATTCGGGCTTCATTACAAATCAGCTGAAATATTGCAAGCCTTTTATTATTTTGATATTGCTGATTATGGCTTACATCTTAAGAAAACTCAAAAATCCGACCTCAAAATGTTAGAATATCATTAAAAAGTAATTTTTTTTTTTTTTTTTAATTGCATTGTTCTGTAATGCAATTACAAAAGCAAAAATGTCATTAATTTCAAATCAACTGAAATATTGCAAGCCTTTTATTATTTCAATATTGCTGGTTATGGCTTACATCTTAAGAATGTCAAAAATCCTATCTCAAAATATTAGAATATCATGAAAAAGTTATCTTTATTTTTTTAATTGCATTATTCTGTAATGCAATTACAAAAACAAAAATGTCATACATTCTGGATTCATTACAAATCAACTGAAATATTGCAAGCCTTTTATTATATTAATATTGCCGATTATGGCTTACATCTTAAGAATGTCAAAAATCCTTTCTCAAAATATTAGAATATCATGAAAAAGTAATTTTGGTTTTTTAAATTGCATTACAGACGATCCATTTTCTGAGACGGTCCTATCTATATGGTTGTATGTATGCTTCCTTCTATTTTCCACAAAACTACAGATTCTAGTGTAAATAACAAAAGATTAGGTGCTTTGATTCCAGTCGACCTTGAAACGCCGGCGAAGGCTCTTCCGGAGCGGGACGGGCCCGTGTTCGGTCCGTCCTCTATCGCCGTGGTTACCGTCAGTAATCGCCGACACCGAACACTCGGCTCCGGTTACTTGATTCTGTTTGAAGTGTTTTGCAGGAAGCGGCGCAGCGCGGTCCGAAGCCGACTCCCCGCAAGGACCCTCCGGGGGCCCATCAAGGTCTCCGATCAATACGGCCGGTAAAACCGCTCCGTCCCCCGACGACGAAGACGGATAGAACGACGCGTCGAGCGTCCGAAAGCGCTTCCCGACGCTCGGATCTACGGATTGCGTGCACGCTGTTGTCACGCGGTACTTCTGGCTACTGTGCTCCTCTGCGAGATGTTACCGGGAAGTACTTTAACTCACAGGACGACGCGAGATTAATTACTTATCGTCCATCTGTGCTTTTTTTTTATTCTCACTGTCAATTTTGCGATCTTCTCTCTCCGAAAGCGCCCGACACCAGCTGTTCTGGCCGGTTTGATGGTTTAAGACGTCCCAGCGGAGATCAGTCCTTCCCTTCGCATTATTCAGACGCACTCTTTATGGCCGCCAGGACCGCCGTCGCCGTGACAGCAACTCTCTCGCTTACCGATACTCAATGACTCCTCATCCATTATTCACGGGAAAACGTACACATTCTGGAGCTCTCACAATGAATAGATGCGCTGAGACACACACACACACACACACACACAACTATGTTGGTGCAATGCTAACAACTGTTTTTGTGATATAAAATTCAAATCATTATTTCTACACACACACACACACACACATATTCATTTTGATCAAACAAATATTCACATAAAATGTCTTGTATTTGTAATATTACTTGTGAAACGCTCTTTTACAAACACACACACACACACACACAACTATGTTAATGCAATGCTCACAACTGTTTCTACACACACACACACACATATTTATATTGATCAAACAAATATTCACATAAAATGTCTTGTATTTGTAATATTACTTGTGAAACGCTCTTTTACAAACACACACACACACACACACACACACAAATACACACACAACTATGTTGATGAAATGCTCACATCAACTGTTTTTGTAATATAAAATTCAAATCATTATTTCTACACACACACACATATTCATATTGATCAAACATTCACATAAAATGTCTTGTATTTGTAATATTACTTGTGAAACACTCTTTACAAACACACACACACAACATACAACACACACATACACACACACTCACAACTATGTTGATGCAATGCTCACAACAACTGTTTTTGTAATATAAAATTCAAATCATTATTTCTACACACCCACATATCCATACTGACCAAACAAACATTCACATAAATAAAACATCTTGTGAGACACTCCCTCTTTACAAACACAAACACACACACACACACACACACACACTTTTAAAGAACTCTCATTTACAACTTCTTGTTTTTACATTTGAGCCATTACATCTGTATTCAGTCAGACACACACGGTTTTGTCTTAAGAATTGAAGTAGCTCTAGTGAACAGTTCTGTCAGCGCCGGTCCGTCTCTGACAGAACCTCCTGCTCAGGATGTCAGAAGCACAACGGCTACGGAGAGCTGAGGAAGAAGTCGTGAAGACGGGATTTCCTTATAGATGGTCCATCTAACAGCACGATGAGCCGTCCTGATTCGGCCACCGGCGGGAACGCAACTCAGAGAGGAGCAGGAAGGGCTGAAAAGTCGTGTTAAGACGTGTTCGGCAGCCAGACTCTTTAACGCACGTTTCCCTGCAGCGACGGGTACGGCGTGTCTCCGCTCAGTGACTGACGGTGTGAAAATGTTGCTGATCCGGAGTGACATTGAACATTTGTTCTGCACACCCTGCGCTCCCGTCCTGCCGAGCAGGTCAGAATACATCCGCATCGCCGCTGACCTGAACCCGGAGGCCCGAGGACCGACCGCACAAACACACAACGTGAGAAGGACGCGGCGTGACAACGCCGCTTTTGGACGTCCGTAAAACTCTCAGACTCAGGAAAACGGTTGAAATGTATGTATTAATACAGCGATCCCTCGCTAGAACGCGGTTTACTTTTCACGGTTTCGCTACTTCACGGATTTGCATTGTGTTCTGCATTCTGATTGGCTAAAAAGTCACTCCGCTTCTTCTCTACCTGTGCGTCAATAACGTTGCAGTTTAATATGCACACGTATGTAAAACAGCTTGACAAATTTACATGACGTACGTGCAAATTCTCTTGCAATTTCCAGTTTCTCTAAAACCCATCATGTTGACAAAACGCTCTGGAGCGACAAAAGGGCCCAAAAGGCAGCGGAAGATGCTATCTATGGCAGATAAAGTTAAACTTCTGGACATGCTAAGGGAAGCTAAAAGCTATGCGGCTGTAGGTCGGCATGACGGAATGAATGAATCTTCCGTTCGTTCCATAAAGAAGGAAGAAAAAAACATAAGGACGACAGCAGCGATAAGTTTCACAGCAGCAATAAGTTTGGGAGGTGGGCGGTACTAATCTCCGCAATTTGAAGCCTTCTGTTCGATTGATGATTAAAATTATTATTTGACAGTACAGTACAGAAGTTATTTGTTGAAAAAAACCTTTCTAAAGTACAGTACTTTTATTTGTGAAACAAATGATTGAGCCTGTAAAATGGTTTGTTCTTTCTTTTCAATGTATAATAGAGTATTTAATTGTATAATAATTGTAAAAAAAAAAAATAAAGGTTTCTACTTCACGGATTTTGCCTATCACGGGTTCTTTTTGGAACGTAACCCCCGCGAAAAACAAGGCTTTCCTGTACTGTCATCCTTGTTATAAGCAGTACCGTATTTTGCAGAGCATAAGGTACACCATAATACAAGGCGCAATATTGATAAACGGATCTATTTTCATACATAAGGCGCATTGTTTTATAAATGATAAAACATACGGTATGTAAAGTGAAACAAAACGGTCCATTTAGTGGAACTTTATTCAACTCGTTCACTGATTCAATGTTGTCTTCTAACAAACTCTGTTCCCATACCAGAGGTCAGCGAAACCGCAGTACCTTCTGGTCTCTGATTGGTTTATTGTCCCCAGCGATGGCGGACGCCTGAAATTAGTGTGAGGTTGGAACGACATTGTATTCCAGCACCACATAATTAGATACCAAAGTCCACTAAATCATCTTGACAGATTTTGGAGAGCAGTGTGCCACAAAGAGCTGGTTGGAGGTCGGTAAGCACAACAAGAATTCATATATAAGGCGCACTGGATTATAAGGCGCATGGCTGATTTTTGAGAAAATGTAAGGATTTTAAGTGCACATTATAGTGCAACAAATACGGTCGTAGTATTCAAAATACTGTTTCCGTGTGTCCTCATTCAATAGGTATTGAATGTTGGGATGATCGGAAACTATAAAAGAAACCAAAAAGTGATTCGCCGTCCCGGATTCAATCCGGTTTAGTGTTCTGGTCTCATTTTGACGCGCTGAGCTCGGTGCGAAGCTCCGTCTTGGCGTGTCGGGGCGTCGCACGGAGACATTCAACACATTTTAAGAGATAATCTGAAGGGCGGCGGCGGCCCGGTTTGGGTCCGGCTCAGGGGGATTCAGCAAAGGATTCCACTTTAACCGAGGATATACAGCCTCGCTTCACCAGGCCGGAGGGGGTTCATTACCGCTCCTCGGCTCCCCTGCGACGCACCGGCTCCTCTTTCGCACTTGGCAGCGGCGAGTCCAACGCACACCCAGAAGAAGGGCTGGCGAGGGGGGGGGGCAGTTACTGTACCTCCGTTCTGCTGGTCAGCATGCTGCTCTCATAAAAAGGAAATGAAACGCTGCAGCCTCTATCTTTGAAGGAGTAATGAACCACAAATATTACATTAGCATGCAAAGCCATGAACCTTCTGTCTGTCACAGTTCGTATAAAAATCATTCGTGTAGAGATCGGGCTCGAGTCTCCGCGGGGCTTCCGGATGTCGGGATAAAATAAGCCGAGTAAGAAATCGGGCTGACGACACGCCGGCCCTGCGTGAGCTGTTGACGGGAGGGGAAATTATTTGCGAAATGAAGGCGCTGCGACCTTCTCCCTCGGAGGTGAGCGCCGCCGGAGGCGCCGTGACACACACCGGTATCATTTTCAACGCCGCTTGCAGCTTCACGTGTGGAATAATGACGCCGGGACGAAATCCTCATTGGGGGCGGCAGGGAATGCGCGAGGTTTACTGGAAAATAAAGATCTTAATACACTCTCAGACAAACAGTCCCTCTGAAGCTGTTTATATAGAAATGCACACATGTAAATATATTGTGTACATAACAGACTGTTAGGGCGCAGCAGAGGAAATGCTCGGTTTGTCGTAGCAAAATGTAAACACTGGATCCAGAGGAAAATTGAACTAGCGTGCGTTCATGCTAAGGTTCGGCTCCCGCTGTTTGATTTTGAAGACGCTTTCGCCGCAAAGCTTTGTTTACTTCTGTCTTTTTGCGATCCGGCCTCGACGCCGCCGGCGCCCGGCCTCCGCGTCCTCCCGCCCCTGACCTGGAAATCGATCCCAGCCGTTAAATGCATCATCAGCTCCTAAAAATGCAGCGGGGCAGGAGAGGACGGACGGGAGGTTGAGCCAGTTTGCCGGCGGACGTCCCGACGAGGATGGCGGCCGACGTCGAAACGACGACCGCAACGACGAGGCTGCTTCTCACGCTTCTGTTGTCTGACATCTGAAATGGACAGATTTTCGGGGTCTGATAACCGAGCGTGTCCTGTGGGTTTCAGGCCATTGAGGCGTCACCCTTCTCCTGTTACGTCCCTCGGGGTCGTTGTTGTGTGTTTTGGGGTGTTTTCTTACGTTGCACTGTTTTCCCGCACTATGAGTTGCAGGTAGTTCTGAGCAGCCGAGAGCGTTTTTGGTCGTTGGTCCCTTTAATACTGGCAGCGATGGCGTTCCCAGAATCGCCAGAGATCTGGGGAGAGATCCATGCTAGGAGCCAAGGATTTTACACTTTTGCACTTAATAAATACATGCTACGTTTCCGTAACTCGTGTCTTCATACTTTGGTTCCCAACCTTTTGTTTGGTCTCACAGCCCTGGACCAGGACCTGACAACGTGCCCGGGCTTCGCGCTGTCACCCCAAACCTGACCTTACTTGTATGCTTCTTCAACTTCTTTTCCTTTGGATTGTTCCCACAGCCGATCCCCTCCTTCCATCTTCCCTTCTCCTGTGCATCCTCTTCTCTCATCCTCTTCTCCAAACCACCTCAGCTGGACTTTATCTCCAGCTTTGTCCCTATGATGGACCCATTCCTGATTCTCCTCGCTCCCAAAGAGGAATCCTCACATCTTCATCTCCGCCTCCGGTCTTTTCTTCAACGTCTCCAAACCAGACAACATGGCTGCTCTCGCCTCCGTCTTCTCCACCTTTCCTTTCCGGTTGATATTCTTTTATCACACCTTGCTTGAGCACATTCCTCCAGCTCTTCTCCACTCTTTCTTCATCGGTCTTTGTTAAAAATCCTCCACCTTCTTTATCTCCACTCCCCGCAGCCTCACCATCATTCCCTGCCTGCCTTTCCACGTCATACCTCCACCTCTCAAGATGTTCCTCCAGTTGCTCCCTGCCTTCACGACACATCACGCTGTCATCTGCAAACATAAAACCCCAAAATAAGGAAAATGCCATCACCACCGGGGGTGTTGTGACGCATTTTGTAATAACAGTGCATTTTGTAATAAACGTCCAAAATGTAATTACTTTTTCATTTCATTTTGTAATAAAGCCGCATTTTGTAATAAACCGCCCCAACGCATTTTGGAATAAATTTTGCCGCATTATGTAATAAGTTATTACATATTGAGAAGATTATCACAAAATGCACTTGCAACTTTTTTATTTTCTAGGAAATGTAATAACATGGTGCATTATGTAATAACAATTCTAAAGCATAAGTTTGTTAATTGTATTTTATTTTACTTAAAAGTATTTGTAAAAGCTAGGCCTATCATTAGTATCACTGTACTAGCCTAGTAGCAGTACTTAGCAATTACTATCAGTACACTATTCAAAGGTTGCATTAACAGAGAATATTCTATCAATTCCATGTTATTACATTTCCTGGAGAATAAAAAAAGTTGCAAGTGCATTTTGTAATAATCTTCTCAAAATGTAATAACTTACTACATAATGCGGCAAAATGTATTACAAAATGCGTTGGGGCAGTTTATTACAAAATGCGGCTTTATTACAAAATGAAATGAAAAAGTGATTACATTTTGGACGTTTATTACAAAATGCACCGTTATTACAAATGCGGCTCAACAGGGGTCTTTCTGCGCTCGCACTTTGTGACAAGGAGTCTCCGGTTGTGCATCTCCGAATGGATGATGGCGTGTGGTTTTTTTTCGGTGAGTCACCACAGACGCAGCGGCCGGCAGCGGCGGAGTTACGCCGGCAGATAAGAGCATCGCTGCTCCGAAGGCCTCCAGCTCTGCCGACAAGCCTTCCGCCGACTGGCCTCGTCCGGGCAACAAACCCACCGCCACCACCATCTCCGACACCCGCCGTCTCTCCAAATCAACCAAAAGTTGCGCTTCCGGTCCAACAAGAGAAGCGAGGCAAACTACGTGACCAAGCTCTTATGTCGGATCTCAGAAAACCCGCATCCGCCTTCCGGAGGATCCCGTTAGTCGCGACAAGATGAGCCGACGCGTCCGCAGGAAAAGGCTCCGAGGACGCCGATTGGCCAATACTAGGCTGTTAAAAACACGGGTTCCAGGTTTTACGGCGAGAGATCCAACCATCTGAGTATCAAACCCCCCGAGTTGTTTCCGCTGAGAGGGCCGGTAGCTGTTTTAATACAGACCCGACTTTCAGAGTCTAGAATCTTCTATAATTGGTTCAGATAGTGACTCACTGTTGACAAAGGGGGTGGAAATGAACGGCGCCAATAGGATTAGCGCGTCTCCCAGGATCTCGGTATTTCATTTATTTTTGCACGACTGAAATCACCGGTTCATTTGTCGTCGTCGACAACGCGTAACACCGAGCTGCCGCACGTACCATTCTGCAGTTGTTTCTAAAACAACTGCACTATAAATCTCTTTTATCTTTATCTTTTTTTTTCTGAAGCCTTATTCCAATATCACCGTCAGCATTTCAGTGTCAGTTCTCAGGAGCCGTTGGTGATCCAGCGGTACAACAAATCTATATGTGTGTGTGACTGTCATAGCATTCAGTCCTGACGTGACTGGATGAATGAAAATGTATTTGTGGGTTTTGAAAAGCCAAATTTGTGATTTGAAAGTTTATTTAAATGTTTTGCAAACTGAATAATGGAACAGGATGACCTCACAATGTAAACTGATGTGGGGTTCCTCTTCGGACGGACGAGGGGCCTGAAAATCTGAGGTTTTCTCACTCGAGACGACGGACAAGTTCATTTTCTCAATGTCGCAAACATAATTTATCATTCCGTTCATCCCTTCACCATCTATATACCGCTTGTCCTGCACTCAGGGTTGTCAGGAGTCGCCACGCATGTGCCGTCAACCGAGCAACGCCAAGCGGGTTAGCCTTTCAAAATCCTTCCTCCAAAGAAAAGGTAAAACAAGAGTGCAGGAGCTGAATCGAGTAAGAAAACAAAAAAACGGGGGGGGAAGACTTTTTTTCCCCAATGTCACATTCAGAATCCATTTCCTCCACCTGTCAATCCACCGTGGCTCTTCCAGAGAGGCCAAACGTGGAGCGGCACTTTGAGACTGTTCATAAAAGCGACGACATGAACTTCCCTCTAAAAAGGAGGAGCTGGAGAAAAGGTGAAGGAAGAAAAATCCCAGGGCTTTGCCTCTCTGGCTGACTCCAGAGGGTCGTTTGAAAAGGGTGTCCGACCCTGATAAAGAGACATACGTTCACCCGTCTGGACAATTCGGGGTCTCCGATGAACCTCCGGCTGCAGGAGGAACCCGGAGGAACCCACCAGACACGGGGAAGCAGGAAGGCGCGCCTTATACATTTTCATCGTATGAATAATAACGATTGTTTTGCGTATCATTATCAGATCTTTTTAACGGGCCGCAGTCGGAACCGCGGGCGAGAAACTCATAAAACCGTCCAAATCTGTCCGAGCCTTTTCCGTTTCGCTCGGATCCTGAAGACCGCTCGCGGCGGACATTTAAAACCCAACGTCACATCTGCGGACGTTTAATTTCAAGGCTTGGTTATTACAGCGTTATAATCCAATAACGCGGTCAATTAACCGGGTTCTCCAACGGACGACGCTAATTATCCATCAGCGTGCGAATCGGCACGTGCTCGCGGGCGGGAAACACCGGACTTTCATCGGTGTTTGTGAGGAGCGAGGAAATTCGATTGAAACTAACGGATCCCTCGCGGTTTGATGGGCGCGAGGTCTAAAGCCGCCTCCTCGCCAGGCCGCCATCTTCGCCCTCCGGGGGTCGAACCTTCGGACGGACACTTCCTGCCCGCGGCTCGTCTCACCTCTGACGCGTGAAAACGGGACGGTCGACCCGGAAGGCGAGAAATAAACGACCCGACGGCCGAGAGAACCTTGAGGGGTTTTCAATAATTCACTCCTGGAGCACTTTCCACGGCTCGCCACGGCGGGCGCCACCCGAAGATACAGGAAGACTCCGGGATCAAGCGCGGGAGTCCAACGTCAGATCTACAGAACGGCATCAAAATAAGAGCGAGCCAAACCTCCAGCAAATCAAAAATGTGGGTTACGCAATTTGTCTGCGACGCCTTCCCCGCTGCCCGAGCCTTGACAGCTCTGACTGCAGACACCTCTGGGAAATCAGCCCACTTCCTGTCGTGTCACAGCCGGGAGGAGGCGGAGGAGTTCAAATGCGGCGGGCGGAGACGGGATCCGGAGGAAGGAGGGGAGGTGGGGAGCTCCACGCCGCTTAGTCAAGCTGCGTTTTCCATCCTCCGCCTCGGCGAGAAGTGGGTCAGAGCGGCGGAGCGACCCGCTGCCGGTTGCGGACGCCGAGCATCCGATGTGCTCTGCGTAAACATGCGGCGCCGTGAGCGGCGGGGAGGAATCCGCTGATTCTGCAGCGACGCTTAGGGCAATGTTTTCACAACCAGAACAGACCTAAATCACAAGACGCGTCCATGGGATGTCACCAGCGGCGTGCACGCAGGACGCCGGACGCCTTCTCCAGTGAAGATGTGGATCATAGAGTAATGGAACACGATAGTAATAGATAATCCCTCTAAAACCTGGATCTTTCGATCCCGAATCGTCTTCAAATCCTGCGGCCGAACCCCCAGAACCCCCAAATAACAAACAGTGCAGGTGAACAGGAGCCGCAGCAGCAGCTCAAGCTTCACTCCTCACCATCACTCACACCAAAAGGTCACAGCAGGGAGGAGATAAAATTAAATTAAACCAAAGAAAAAAAAAATTGAATTCAATGCAATAAAAAGCCAAACCCTGAAGAGACCCTCCTCACACACACACACACACACACACACCCCAACAGCGAGAACATCCACAGCGGCTCCAGCACCGTCACTCCGACCAAACTGCACCCAAAGATCACAACCAAATAAAATGATGCTACAATAAAATAATACTCTAAAATGAAATAGAATAAAGTAAAATGAAATTCAATTAAGCAAAATAAAATAGTGCAAAACCAAATAAAATAACATGAAATAAAATGGAATAGAATATGATAATTGTATTACGTTTATTAGATTTAATTATGCATAATTCAATACATATGATAGAATAAAATTAAATCAAAAAAATAAAACGAAATATACTCCAAAGGCGAACCCCGACATGACCCACCCCGCCGCCCGGAGGCCTTCGGTCTCGGCCCACGTACCTTGTGTTTACACGCTCCGTGGAAAGCCAGAGGCATCCATCCATCCCCCCCACGTCCCCCGGGGGGCTGCGGCGGGACCTCCCCTCCCTCCCCTCCGCTCCTCGGCGGGGCTACAGGTCGGACAGGCGGACGCGGGGACGGGACATGGCGCGGGGGCTGCGGGCCGTGCGGAGGACGCGGGCGGATCCGGGGAGGAGGTTCTAACCGGCACGCCCGGCGGCGGCGGCGGCGGCGGCGGCGGCAGCGGCGGCGGCGGCGGCGGCGGGCATCTCCCTGCTGCAGGACGCGGGCTGCTGGTGGTGGTTGGGGGTTGGTTGGGGTTCACGGAGGTCCGAGACGTTACCGGGGACTCATCCAACAAGTGACCGGACGAGGAGGCGCAAGAGCCGGCGCCGGATGGGAGGAGGAGGAGGAGGAGAGACGGACCAATGGGCGCCGCTGCTCGGGTCCGTCAGAGGAACCGTGCAAAATGCAAGGATTACACGCGCACGCGCACGCGCACACTGGGCGGATATTTTTCCACGCAGAACACGGGATAGCGAGTGTTTGGAATCACACGTTTGACCGACAAACCGATCACATGGACATGAATTGTGTCCATGTGAGCGGTTTCTTAGACACTTTGCTTAACGTCCATTCAGTCATCCATGCATTCAGTCATTCATGCTTGCACTCATTCATTCATTCATTCGTTCATTCATTCATTCATTCATTCATGCTTGCATTCAGTCACGCATGCTTGCACTCGTTCATTCTTTCATTCGTTTATTCATTCATTCGTTCATTCATTCATGCTTGCATTCAGTCATTCAATCATGCATTCGTTTATTCAGTCGTTCTTTCATTCATTCATTCGTTCATTCATTCATGCTTGCATTCAGTCATGCATGCTTGCACTCGTTCATTCATTCATTCGTTCATTCATTCATTCATTCATTCATGCTTGCATTCGTTCATGCATTCGTTCATTCAGTCATGCATGCTTGCATTTGTTCATTCATTCATTCATGCATTCATTCATACATTCATTTGTTATTCAGTCATGCATGCTTGCATTCATTCATACATTCGTTTGTTCATTCATTCACGCTTGCATTCAGTCATTCAATCATGCATTCGTTTATTCAGTCGTTCTTTCATTCATTCATGCTTGCATTCAGTCACGCATGCTTGCACTCGTTCATTCTTTCATTCGTTTATCCATTCATTCGTTCATTCATTCATGCTTGCATTCAGTCATTCAATCATGCATTCGTTCATTCATTCGTTCTTTCATTCATTCATTCATGCTTGCATTCAGTCATGCAGGCTTGCACTCGTTCATTTATTCATTCGTTCATTCATTCATGCTTGCACTCAGTCATGCATTCATGCATTTGTTCATTCATTCGTTCTTTCATTCATTCATTCATGCATTCGTTCATTCAGTCATTTGTTCTTTCATTCATGCATTCATTCATGCATGCTTGCATTTGTTCATTCATTCATTCATTCATTTGTTATTCAGTCATGCATGCTTGCATTCATTCATGCATTCATTCATTCATGCATGCATTCATGGATTCATGCATTCATTCATGCATGCTTGCATTTGGTCATTCATTTATTCGTTCATTCATTCATTCATGCATCCATTCAGTCATGCATTCATGCATCCGTTTATTCATTCATTCGTTGTATCATTCATTCATTCATACATTAAGTCATGCATGCATGCTTTCGTTCATTCACTCATTTGTTCATTCATTCATTCATGCATACATTTATTGATTCATGCATTCAGTCATGCATGCATTCATTTGTTCATTCATCCATTAGCTATAGCGATTATTCTCCAGTCAGAGTCGTTCAGATGGAAATGATACATGTCCATTGCCACTGTGCTACACATTCATTCACTCATCCATGCATCATATCAAGCCATTATTCAACTGTCAGGGTCGATCACATGGAGATGATGCATGTCCATTACAAACTTTGCTTCACATGCGTTCATCCATTCATCTTCCATAGTGGTTATTCTACAGTCGGGGTCTCGGTGGCTCTCAGGCTCGTTCATGTCATACAGACGAGCAACCGTTCACCCTCACGTCGCATAGAGACATTCAAAAGTTCACACGGCAAAGAGAAACATACCTACAACTACTCACTCGTGTTCACACTTTTATAGAGACAAAAAAACATGCACACGTCATATAGAGATATGCAAATATTCACCCTGTCATTACCATTTACTCATTAAAAGGTCATGAAAATACAAACAACCTTTCATATCATATCAAGACATGAAATATTCATCCTCTCATTCCCGCTTAACAGAAATATAACCATTCACCCTCTTATTCCTCATTCACGTCATGAAGATACAAACAACAGCAGGAGGAAAATAACATGAGGAAATCAAATTAAACAAAAATAAAAACAAAGAATTAAACAAAATTTAAAAAAGCAAAATAAAATGAACATTCACGCATCATATCGGGACATGCAAATATTCATCCTCTCATTCCCGCCAGTCAACATTCATTCTCTCATTCACATCATGAAGATTCATGCAACAATAACAGGGGGAAAATAAATTAAATTAAACTAAGAAAATATAGAATAATAATGAAATAAAATCAAACAAAATAAAATTAAACAAAATAAAATGAAGCGACATAAGATTAACATTCTCATACCATACCGGGACATGCAAATATTCATCCTCTCATTTCTGCTTCACATAAAAATATAACCAAAAGAGTGTCGAAAGAAAATTTGACTACGTCCTATTTATTTACGAAGACGCACGGGAAACCTTTGTGCTCGGCGTGTTTGCAACAAATTTCGGTATTTAAGGAATATAATATTCGGCGCCACGACGAGACTCATCACAGCGAAAAAAATGACAGCTTGCAAAGAAACTGAGAAGAGATAAGATCAACCAATCGCTGAGGAAACAGCGTCCACTTTCACCCATAGCTGAGAAATCAGTGACTCAGCGGTAAAAGCCAGCTAGTTAATTGCTAGCGAAAATGTGCAATTTAACGTTAGTCAGCAGCTTCACTACAAATGAGTATGGTGGAATTCTTCTGTTCATGCAACTCCATGCGTTTTCAGTATGTATTGTATGTGTTTGCATGTTTCATGGATGAAGTTTACACATTTACCGGACAGGTAAATACTTTCTTCCTTACACACTTAATAGCACTCTTTTTTGTTTGGCGGGTGAAGGCAGGGATTCAATTTAGATTTTATATGCACATGTGGAAATGGTTTAAAAATCCCTTTCTTTATAAGTCTCATTTAATCTTAAAGTGCATTACTATATTTTTCAATGCAAATTACTTGTTAAAGTTTTGTGCCTTTGCAAGATCAGTGGGATCTCATGATCACATGATTGCAATGCAAACATGTGAATGATAAAAGTAAATTGCACTTTTGTCTAAGGAAATATGAGGTGTTTCATGAAATGTTTTGTTAAAGGATTGTTCATTAAATTCCAACATTTTCCTCATGTCCTTGTACTTCTTTACACCAAAACAGAGGAAAGACATGATATTTTGTTTATTTATTGCTGAGTATGCTATTATTTTAACGGTCCGGCCCACTTGACATCGACCTAGGCCGTATGTGGCCGCCATGAGAAATGATTTTGGCACCCCTGCGCTACACGGTAAACACAAAACAAAGAGTGTTGACGATTCGCACAATCGAACCACAATCTCTCATCACGACCTTGCTTTCACCTTAAGGAGCGGAAACCAACAACGATTGCGCGCCGGACCGCCACCCTTTGGCGATGTCGGCATCGATCGCCGAGTTCCTACGTTGCACGTCGTGGTGATGTTACAGCTGTTCACGGCGGAGAAGGAGGCAACGTGTTTGAGTTTGCCCCGCAACAGGGAATAAACGTTGCGGCGAACGCCCAAATGTAGACCGCTGAGCTACAGTAATTGATTTGCCCTCAATCACTGGTCCCTTAATCTACTTAACTGTTGCAACCAAGTCAACACAAATATCGACATCGCGGGCCTGGCGGAGCAAACAGGACTCCACGGTTACTGTTCTTCGGCACGTCACAACCGGCTAGGAGGTCGAGGGACTTTTTTTAACTTTTAGTTCTAAGTTGGAAGATTATTGTGATCTTGAAATATTAAATAAAATAATTATTAATGATGAATATATTTGCATATTATTTTTCGACGCTCAAAATAACGTCACACTGGCAGAAGCCGGTAAAGTCCCGATTTGCAGATGCTGCGCGCAGAAGTTCAGGAGCAGAAGTCCCATAAACCAGGTAAAATAAATATTTATGAAGCTATTTTGCAAATATTTATTTTTTATTGTTTATTGATTATTTTTAAAATTCAGGTCAAGGTACCGCTACACGCTCTGAAAGCCCAAAGCTCAAAATGAGTTCATTACGTAAATAAAATGTAATTTTCTCCATAATACTTTGTGAATTTCAGAAGCAACACACGACACACTTGTTTATACAAAGTGTAAAGGTAATAAAAAGCAATATATACAGTGGTACCTTTATTTCAGACGTCAAAAAGCCAACGACAGCTGGAAAGATAAAGATGAATAAATGTCAATAATAAAGTATGCCTATGACAGGGCGAGGATGAAGGCCGACATCAACGGTTTCAAATAGCATTTCTGCGCAGAATTACGGTGGCGTTCGTTCTGGGGCCGCTAAAAGCAGCCGGTGTCTTTCGAGACTGTGCCGCCATTAGTTTCGTGCTGATAGCATCGCCTATCTGGTGCTTAGAAAACCCCCCCAGACACATAATTGAGGAATTAATTACGCAAAGTATTTCCTGTTTGTTTCTTTTATAGAAGGGAGGGGGGAAAAAAAGAGTCTTATATTGCAGGGTAAGTGATTGTTGGCAGGGAGTTTGTGGCTGTGGGCAGTGAAATGTTAAAAATGAAGGAGCGCATTTTCCCTGACGCAGCAGCTTCCGCTCACGATAGTTCACGGAGACGGAGCTGCTCGGACAGCTCACTACTTTGTGTTCACTCATCTTGAAAACTGCATCCGCGGCTGCAGAACCCGATATCAGCCCCAGATTCCCAAAACCAAGACTCCCTCCATCAGGGAATAAGTCCCTCCCGGACCCCTTTATTTTGTTCTTAATCTTGACCATTAGTCACTTCTACAAAAACAGCTGATAAGGCAGAGACAGATATGTGATGTTACGCTCTTCTTCCCTTCCTTGACACAAATCAGTGCGTGCACAGCAAAGCGCTCAGCCGCCTCGCTCATCGCTGGAATCCGATTGTCCTTGCCAGTTCCCAGATATGAGCTGGATCAGTGTCTACAGAGAGGCTGCCGATTTTTCTGCTAATAAAAAAAAAAAAAAAAAAAAAAAAATTGGGTCAAGCAACCACAAGTCATAGTTTGTGGGAGTGCGTTTTTTTTATAATAAACCACAATTTGATATTTTAGTTTAAACCCGGCAATGAAGTGGCACGCTTGCACCCAGCTCGCGTTCACAGGGGAGACAAGATTTGGTCTGTAAGGCTGATTGAAATGAAAACAGTAACCGGGCTCCTGTGTGTGTGTGTGTGTGTGTGTGTGTGTGTGTGTGTGTGTGTGTGTGTGTGTGTGTGTGTGTGTGTGTGTGTGGGCTGCAGACTGCTGGGTCAGTCAGTTCACCACCGGTGACACTGTTCTGAATTCGTGAGGCAAATCTGGAACCGGCTGATTCTCCACTCACGCTATCAGAAATGCTAACGTCACAGCTGAGAAACAACACAAGGAGATGATACTTCATATCCTCGTCCACCGAGAGCTGCAAATAACTCAACTGTGTCAGGTTTGAACAGCAAAAGCATGTTTCGCAATGAGCGTTTACGGACGGTTGCAGTCGCTGCGTCTTTTCCGCTGGACGGCGGCCGCTCGTGACCGGGGAGGAGGTCGAGACGCAGCTCAAGACTCTCAAAGTCAAGTTCAATCTAGAGATAAGTGAAAAGAAACCAGAGACGCGAAACCGCCGGGGACGGTGTGACATCCTCTGCTGGCCGGAGAAAGAAACGGCGGCGTGATAAGGACCGTGGCTGGAGGAGGAAAAAGAAAAAAATACCACAATAAGTGTAAAATCCAAAACCACACCCATGATCTTTGGATGCAGGAGACTCGGGGGTGAAAGTAGGGGGCGTCAGAAACCAAAGGTGGAGACTTTTAGCCAACAAACACCCAGATAATCCCCCTCCGTCCGTCTGCGCTCCAGCTTTGCGTTCATTTTTCTCGGTTTCATGGTTCTCCGACCTGCACCCTCCCCTCGGCCGGCCCTCCCCGCCCCCAGAGGATCGTATTTAGAAACGGCGGCGGGTTTTCATTTCATAACTGTCAAAAGGAATTCTGCTGAGCAAGGCCGCTAGCTAAATGGATCCAGTTTCCGGATTTCATTGGCTGGGCAGAGAATGAGTCATCCGCGCGATCGCCGCCAATGGGACGCTGCCATTTTAAGACCCGCTTACAAATGACGGTTGGCTGTTTTGGGTCTCCTGCACCAAGAGCAGCCGTCGCTACGTCTGGAAATGTAACGACGGAGTCGACTCACGATTACATGGCGTAACACAACAGAAGCCTACATGCTACGTAGCGACATCGTCCGGATTGGGACTGAAATGATCAGTCTTTGGGTTTTGCACCGTTTTTGTTTGGTTGCTGCTAGAAATGGTTTTCCAACACAGAGCGGCGGGTTTCGCCGTCCAAACCTCTGCCGTTAATCAGGAAGGTGGATTTCAAGAGCTCGACACTTGAGCGTCCAATCAGAGATTTTGCATTTTCGTCCTTCCAGATCAGTGACGTCAATGAGCGCGCGCACGATGTCAACAAAATATCTGCACGCGTTGTTATAAACAGATCCACTCATCATGTGGTCAGCTGGTCATTTGGGAGGGGGAAGTATCTCTATGACAACCTGGGGCTCTACATTGAGCAAGAGGTCACTCTGTGTGTGTGTGTGTGTGTGTGCGACGACGAAGCTAATGCTATTTCCTGTGCTGGGAGGCAGCATTGAACAGATGCCTATCTGGATGAGCCCAACCCTAGATTTTGTGTAATGACTCCTGCTTTTGCAACCACGGCTGCATTTTATAAATAAAAAGATCAGTTTGTATGTCGGCGTTTAATTCCTTTTTAATTTGCATTTTTCAGATCGTTTTTCTAAAAACCTCACATCCGCACCAAAGATCCGACAATCCAGACACGCTTGACGCTTCGCTCGACGTCTGTCAAACAGCCGTCTGGTGCTAAAGCGGGGTTTATTTTTCACCGAATGTCAAGTGCGATGCTTAATAATAAAAAAAAGACGTCTCGGGTATCGATCGCCGCACATCGGGTTGAATCGACTGCGGCCGATCATCTGATAGATTTAGACTTGATCGGAAAATATACATATAACACATTAAACCGGGTACTTCTGAGATACTTCGGATCTGATGAAAGATACTAACGTGATGTTCAGTGCAGATATTATCAAAATAATCGCTTCCGATCGTCCCGTTTCCTTCCCCGCCTGGAGAAGATGAAATTGAGAGCTGATGAGGGACGAGGAGAGCGTTACGTTCCTGCCTGGAGGTGAAACCACCGTCCTGCGGGTGGAAACCGGCTGTCCACTCATCTCCACAATAAGAGCAGAAATCACAGTTGCAACATCGATCCGCGCTCGATGGAGACTATTAAATCTGAATATACTTTAAGGGAGTCAATTATCATCATATCCCCCCGCTAGCTTTGCACAGCCTTCCCACGCAACATCCCAACCGCTCCCCTGGAGGAGACGCCGGACAATTAGCTTCGCTCTGACGGCGGAGACGTCTCCTTGGATCTTCGCTAAAGCAAAGGATCACACGTGTTTCCCCGAGCGTTACATCTTACAGAGGCCGCGGACGGCGAGACACCGGCGGGTTATCTTTAATTATCCTGCCGACGAGGCGGGGAATATAACCATAACCGTGTCAGACGGTGGCGAGGTCTCCGCTGTTCCACTCCAGTGTATCTACAATCGACCCAAACTCCGCCGACTCATGATTAGAACCGTGTTGACTTGCAGGACTTGGACAATTTGTTCCCAAGCAATGAACACTTTTGCTTCCGTTTTTATGAATCTCTGTCACCGACATTTTGACCGTTAGCAGTGAGGCGGCAAGAAAGACACTGCGCACTTAGGAAGTACTCACAATATGTATTGTTGTACATTTGCATGAAAGTAACCCAAAGCTGCTGCCATGTGCAGTTTGCAAGAAGAGAAAGTCCTTCATGGGTGAAATGAAATGAAGAGCTTTAGTGGGAAGAAATAGCAAGCTATCATTTTCATTGCCGTGGCAACGCAAGTGGTGGAATTTTGACTCTCATTCCCGCATTTAAGGCTGCGTCTCTGCCCCGCTTCAGTTCTTCTTCAAGCAGCCCAGCTTTGGGCGACCGCGCAGCAAAAACTAACCTCCGATGGCCAACATGCTGTGCCGAAGCAGAGCGGGACGCGTCCACAGGCGGGGAGGCGGCGAGCCTCAGCTTTGACCTTCTCAGACGGACTCCTAACAACATAAATCAAAACAAGACTTTGCCGAATGGTTTTAAAACACGTTTTCAAGCCGCCGCCGCCGCCGCCGAGCGATGCATATTTAACCTTCTTTGAAATAAGCAGTACACAATAGTGAAATTATTGTGATCTTGCGCTCCCACCGATAAGCCCTGCCGGCGCCGCGCCCGATCCAACGGGGACGGCCGCCCTGACCAAAACCGTCGACTGCACCTTTGTATCATACAATGTTTGAATTAAAGGGAAGCCGGAGCTCCATGACCGGCTGAGCAACACTGGCCTTTTAAATGACATTTTCTATATGAAGGGCTTGGAGCCTGTTCATCCCTGATATGTCATCTGGCCGACTTGTCTTTTGTTGTACAGTGTACCAAAGGGCCAGATTGTGGAACGAGTGTGTGTGTGTGTGTGTGTGTGTGTGTGTGTGTGTGTATTCGCATTTTTTTCTAGGGGTGGGAATAATTTCTTCAGGCAGCATTCGACACATATAGAGCATTTGTTGTCTGCCTCTCGGAGTGTAATTTAAAAAGAATGAAAGATTTATGGTATATTCTGAACAAAGCAAAGCAGCAAATAAGACGGAAGGAAAGCGACGGTGCTTATTGTCTCTATTGTCGCTGAGCGCGGCGCGGCGCCGGGATGCATTGCCCTGCTGGACCAAAGAGCATTCTGCCAATGCAGACAGCTCCGGCATATCTGCATATCGATTATTTGTGGCCGCCATAAATACGGTTTAATGGAACTGTCAGTGTATGGCATGGCATATTAACTAAGCGCGGGGCTGAAGATGCCGCTGGGATCCTGCATTGGCCACATCTGCATCCAGAGCCGGACTAGAAGAAAGAGATCAAATCAGATTTTAGTGACTCGAACAAGGACGGCGGGGCTACAAACAACGCCGCGGCTTTCTATTCTATTCTAATTTCCTTTTTAATATTTCGATTTTAACAACACGTTTGCGAAAACGGAAATGAAACTGGTGTGCGTGAGCGGACGGTGAAATGAACATTGAAGAGCCAAACGGCATATTGAGAAGCTGGTGCGATAAAAAAAACAAACAAAAAGTTTTGTCGGTGAATCTAAGTTCACTGACAGATGAAACTAAAGCAGTAAAGGTTCTCTCCTCTTCACGGCGGCCAAGGTCTCGGCAAAGACGTTTGTTTCATAGGGCCGTAAATTGTGTCCGTGAGGACGGGTCAGGCAGCGGCAGCGGGAGTCTGAGGGGAGCCACAGCAATGCAGGTTGCAAAGAAAAAAAAAAATGAAGCCGTTTATCACCCCGAAAGTGTTTTGCCAAGTCAAGTTATAATGATAGATAAATGATTTTGTTGTATTAATACAACATTGAACTAAGTTGAGCAGACTAATTAACAAAGATGTTATTACTGGGACCAACAAAATGATCCGGTGAAGAAGAGTCGTTCACCTGCCGCGACTTTAAAAACACAAATAGGTTTTCTCAAAGATCTCCTCTTCTCACATGTTTTCATTTTAACAATACATTTATATCGTTCGGTCTTGCGGGGTTTTTTATATTTTCCAATTTGAGCAGCCTTTCGGCGCTTGTTATAAGACATCATTAGGATATTTGTCCAGTTTCTCCAGTCCAATGACTTGGATTTGTAAATAAAACCACCATCTCTGGGCCCTGCATCTACTGGCATTTAGAGTTTCGACTTTATGACTTCACCGTACAAAATAGTAATAGGAGAATAAGGTCGTGAAGTCATTTTCAATTTTTTTTCAGCCCCTCGGGGTTCTTTGTTAATAATAATTGATCTTCTGGCATCTCAGCACTGGACCGCAATCAGGGTTAGGACTTTGAATCGATTGTGCCAAGGACTGAGTACGTCCTACTTTGCGAATCTGATACTTAAGTAACAAGACGCTCCACGTCGGTGTTCTGTGACCTTGATGCGGCTGCTGGGCTGCAGGGCCCGTTATGGGAAAAAAATATATTTATATATATTTGTTGGGGGGCGTGAAAAGTTTCCCAGGAGGTCTTCATTGCTGCTTTGATATTCAAAATGTCAAAACACGGACCCTGTCATGTGACATCACACAGGGCGGCGCCATCCTTTCTAAAACGAGGACCGACGTCTCTCAACGGTGCGGAAAAACTTAACTTTCCCCTCAATAGACGGACGTTTGAAAGAAAACCAAAGAAAAGCACAACTCGGAGAGAACCGTAGCGATGAGGGAACCCCTGAGCAACCAAAGCATAAACATGGAAGTGTAAAAAGCTTCATTATAACTGTTGGTTATGCGTGTGTGTGTGTTTTTAGAAGAACAAAACATGCGCGGGATTAGGCCACTAAAGCTCCTTTTCTTCTGTGTCCTCAACTTCGTTCGGCCGATAGCAAATTTGACAGCGGGATAAAAATAAAGGCGGCTTTTTTTCAGCGGATAAATGTGAAGAAACACACACAAACCTTCACACTCCGCTGTGACATAAAGCAGCATGCAGAGGAAGACAAAATGAACAGAAAAATCACTGAATCCTGCACCAGTGTGAAGAAATCATCAAACTGAAGACTTAAAAGTCCTCAATACTCATTAGCAGCAAGCAGATCCTGCAGACGTGGACACCTTGAATATGAACACCTCACATCAACGCTGAGAATCTTCCCGTCACAAAAACACAAGTGAAAGTCCTCAATTCATGGAGTGGTTGTAAAACTTTGTTGGCGCTTGTATTTACAAAATCAACCCTGACTGTTTTTGCAGCAGAAATTGAAAAATCCCCGGACAAAGAGCACATGGTTCCGATACGTACGACGAGCGGCTTCTCACACACACACTCTACAAACTAAATCCTGGAAATAATCAACTGCTCAGCAAACTAAAGCCCATTTAAAAAAAAAAACAACAGCAATTCTCTTTAGTCAGAGCGTTTCAGGGTCTTAACAGTAAATCACAGCTGCTGCATCTTCATGCTTCATTGGCCACGCAGACTCTCTGCTGCTGTTGGCTGCTAATTCAGATCCAACTACATTATTCTCCTCCTTAATAAGGTTTGCTGTGTGTGTCTGCCTTACCGAGCCTCACCCTCCTCCACCCGCTCCTGCACTGATAGCGACTGTATCAAGCCTTGGCTTGCAGTCTGTGTGTGTGTGTGTGTGTGTGTGTGAATCTTGTGTATTGGTGCGGAAAAATGTGTGTGTTGGGGATTATGTGCATGCTTGTTAAGTGTCTGGCGTCGTATATCTGCTTGATAATCGGGACAAGCTGAGAGCATGAGGGGTGATGCCGTTCTTTTTTTTTTTTAACTCATGCTAAAATACACGCGTGTGCATTTGACAGAAATGTGCTCACACTTACAAAGAAAAAGGAAAAATGCAAAGTGGTTTTGTGTTTGAAAGAAGGGTAGTGCATGCAGACTCCTGGTCCAGGACAGCCCATCCTGTTTAACCCTCATTCAGACACATTTCAGGGACTGACTAGTAGAAATTCAGGCAAGATCAGGCAAAAACAGTTTACACACAGGGGAAGCACACACCAGTAACTGAAGGTATAAACTCACACACTCCTACGGGCTGCACATTGAGGAACCGATGATTGCTACGTGCTTTCTTCGGTACTGGAAAAACAGAAAACCAACTGCTGAGAAAGAGCGCCACTGGCTAAAAAACAAAATATAAACGTGCAAAACAAGCCTGATCAATGTCATTTATTCTAACTGTGCTGAGAGGCTTTCTAGACTGTCTTGAGCTCAGTTTGCAGAAGAAAACTGACAAGCGCTGTTTTGGAATGCTACCGTTGGAAATATGTCATTTTACTACTTTTGACATTGAGGTCTCCACCTCCAGCTCTGTATGTACAAAGAAGCACTTCGACTTATGTGATTTTAATTTTACTTCTTTTGCTATTTGCACTCTGTATTTGTTGGAAGTGGTTTAGGACTTTTGGCAGCGGCTTGAATCCATACTGGATGTTATTGTAGTCTCTGTAAGTAACCTAAGCTCATTGAATCTCCCCTCTCTTCCGGCTCTGCTCGGCGGAGCGTCTTCACCCTCAACAATGAGCATCACCGAATTTACAAATTGTCCCCCGCTGTTGTTTTATTCAATTTCTTTCCCTGCGCGTCGCTCCTGTCTGTTTAGTCATTCATATTCCCTCCACAATGAGCTTTTAAGGCATCGGGGTTTGCGGGCTGACAGTTTTGACGGAGGAGAATCATGCAAGTCAAATGCGGGGAAAAAAATTGGTATGAATATTAGACATTTGCAGCAATTTGCAGAACAATACAAAGAATAGATTACTTGAAGGTTGAATGAGAGCGGAGTAACATGAGCAGCAGGTGTGGTCACCTGATACCACACCTCCGAGCGAAGGCTCGCAAAACCCAAAACTTCAACATCATGGCGAAGCTGGGAAGAGTCATAAAATCAACAATATCAGGTCAACTCTTTCTGACACAGTAGATGAGATGTGAAACTGGTCCATACATTGAAAACAGCATTAAAAGAACATGCAGGCAGGTTTAGTGCAATGTTAAATATATCAGCTTAGTGCAATCCTGAAACATTTGTTGGGTTTTGAGTGACTCTCTCCATCCCTTTAACCGCCTCCGTGCAGTTGTTGTCCCAAGAGCACCTCGCAAACCATTTGATCAATTCCTTTATTTTATCAACATGGTTCTTGTCAGAGGCCTTACAATTACTGTCCACTTTTGTATCAAAGCATTATTAAAACTTTACTATATGCTACTTGAGCGAGCAGTCAAACTGAGACGTGTTCCTGATTGTCTTGCCACACATCAGAAAACTAGATGTAACCCCTTTTTATGAGTTCAAATTTAAATTCAATTACAGCAACTATTGACAATAAAAAAAAAATAGAGTTCTCTTGTTTTCCAAGATCAAATGATGCACGGTTGGAAAGTGATATTAAACCAAAGCCAACCGAGGGGTAGGGTTGTGTTTAAGCAAAATACATCGCAATGAAAATCAACATCGACACTAGCTTGAGTTTTTTGTCGTGGAGTCCGAATGGCTTTTTCAGTTTTCAAACTCATTCACATGGTTAAAGCTGAATTAGGGTGGATGGCATCCGGCCGGCGTCCAAAGATGGGAAATAACCTGCTGAAGTTTCCTAAGTTGCGAGGAGGAGGCCCTTCGCCTGGACGCCAGCAGTCAGACACAGTCCCTCATTCGATAATGGACTTTATTTCGCAGCTCCTTAAAGGGAAGTAAACTAAATGGCTTAAAATCACATTAAACGCATGGCAAACGTCGCCTTACTTTGTTGAAACCGGGCTGTGAGCCCCGTCTGTGCCAGGCACGTATAAACACTGCCGTTCACTAAACGCAATTTTCAAGATAAATCTAGCGAGAGCTTTTTTCATGAACAGTGTGCTAGCGAACACCGTGGGGCAGCTGTGTATTGATGTCAGGATAACTGCAGTGAAAGCAGCCTGTTGGGTCAAATAGCTCTGGTAACAGGTCTAATTGAATCTGTGTCAGGTTCTTAGTGCTGGTACATCCACCGCTGCAGCCGGCAGGACGGAAATCAATATGTCCTCTTTGCATCCGTGGACACTGTAATTTCATTGAGGGTTTTTCCGTCTGTGGTGGTTTGCGTTCACGTGCATGCTAATGACGGGCACTGAGTAACCGCTTACACTGAATTACCGTGAGGAAACCTGAACGCGACCGCTCATACGATTGTTCCCGGCCGATGAGAATAAGGACCCTTTAAAAATGACCTCACGACAAAGAAAAGCGGAATACACTTTTAATGCCGCATGAGACGCTGTGCATTTCTGTTCCCCATGCGGCACAGAAATGATGAAAAAACAAAACAAAAAACGTTTGCATTCAATAATGTTTTTCTGAGTGTGCCATGAGCTGCAAGCACCAGGGAGCTGATTGTTGTTGATCCAGGCGGTTTTCACATAACATGATCCCGGCCAAATTAAGTCCACTGGTGGGAATTACAGATGCTGCAACAGCTTCACAATAAATTCCACTTTACAAAGAAAGTCAACGCATTAAATGTGAAATGATGCGCCTTTACCCACAAGCCCAGAGCTCATAACTATTTGCATGTTGTTGAGGTGAATGAAATCCGTGTGTTGGTGTACCAAAGGAGTTGTCCTGATTTTGCCTGGTGGTCTCAGTGCTGAAGGCGGTTGCAGTCAGGAGGCTTCTCTTTTAGGGTTCTTGAACCTTGGCTTCACCGTCCTCCACCTTGGCTGATGGGTTGCAAGGATGCTTCTGCATGTAGGAAGGATCAAGCCTTGTGACGGGAAAAAAGGCAGGATTTTTAAGGGCTCTGTCAATTGAATTTCCTTTATAAATCTCAAGTTAGAACACATGCGGCATGTTATGTCACCCTTCATATTTTAAAATATTTGTTTTATGATCCCCATATCATGTGTGTCAAACTCTAAATGGGTTTCCATACCTGGGTGTGGGAGCCGACCCAGTTGTTCTCAATATACTCCAGGTCAGGCAGCTCCTCCTCTTCCATCTGAAAACACCCAAGAACACCCTGTTGCCTTCAGACCGGCCCACAGATGGGGTTTTTAATTGTTGATGTTTTCATAGGAGTATGTGCAAAGCATCCTTTAACTAATCAATTTTTCAACATTTAAATTGAATATTTAAGAAGTGACTACAATTGAAAGCATCACTTTCAGAAAAGGAAGAGAACGCAGGACTTCATACTAAAGCTTTAGGAAAAAATACAGGATAATAACATTTGTGGAATATTTTCTGGACAACAAAAGAATACACTTTAATCTTCAAGTGAATCAGATCAAATTTTCCCATTGATTGGAAATGATAAATAAATGTGTGAGCAGAGAAAGAAAAAAAGCCTCATTCATAGATGGACATAATACTGATTTAAAAGTTACATGTGCTAATTCAAGTGTATGTTTACCTTCTCCTGCAGGTGGACAGGTAGGCAAACTCCGGTACATCCAGGTTGTTAAAAGTGTAAAATGAGACAATGGATTTGTGTCCTGTAATAAAGATTAATGGGGGACCGTCCAGAATATATCAAGAACTAGAGTGCCGACAAAAACTCCTGGCCTGATCAGTGTCACCTCTTAACCAAAGAATAAATAACAAATGAACGTCTTTCCCGATGACCATCTTTCTGACCCACAGATATGAAGCCATGTGAATTAGCAACACTACCCGCTTCTCGTCTAAAAGCCCCTCTACTGCAAAAGAGAATTGTTTACACTTTTGATGGTAACTTTGTGGTGCAATTAGACTTCAAAACTGTGATGCCCATTTAAGTTCTATGAGGCTAAGTTCAACAGTTCTTCACGTAACGCATTTTGTCATCCAATATCCATTTTACAGCCCGCTGGTTTTATTCATGGCCGCACCACAAGCTGTGACCTTCCAACAAGATGATGTGTTTCCTCTGAGGGTTGACAATGACAGAGGCAGGATATGAGCATGGCTGTGAGTTGAGTGTTTGATGCGGCAGGAAGCAAAGTAGGGATGTCCTTTAATATTGGATATCTGCCGATACAGTCCAATCAGATACGTTTACACAGCAGAAGCATAAGATATGCCATTTTGATTTAATAAATTTAAAACGGCGGCAGTGACCTTCAAGCTTGGCACACAGCGCCTAAAAGTTGCAATTTGTAAGATTGAAAACAAGGTATTGTCAGTTCCTCCAGCCTTGTATCATCGCTTTTCCCCTCGATCAACACAAGCAACCCAGTCACTATTTACACATTTGGTTATCTCATTCACTTATTAGTATGCAAAGTTCATGGTTTCGAAATGGAACTTGGACGGTATTTTAAGAGCTTTAAGAATTTCATGCCGTTTCTGGTAAAATACTGCCCCCTGTTGATTTTGACTGTGCAATTTCGCGTTTCATTTCTAAAAATGTCTTGACGTAATGAAGGTACCACTGATGTAAAGTGAATATGCAGAGCCTATTGATTTCTAGACCTTGACAGAAACATGAGAATCAGCATGAAAGAAGTCTAGATATGTGTACTTAACAATCTGATCCTTCCACGAAGCTAAATACCGGCTGAGGTATTACTGTCCTCTCTCCGGAGGGGCAGCTAATCACGTGGCTGAAGGAGGATCACAAATGTAGCTTTTTCTCAATTCAATTAATCGCATTGTTCAAATAGAACATCACTGCAATGTTGGTATATGTAGATGTGCATAAGTGTGTGCAAAAACTACCTTTAGCTTTGCCAACCCTGAATGTTGAGAAGCTGTCTTAGCTAGTACTTCTGGCAGGTTTACCATCCCCTCCCCCAGGTACATAGTAACTGGACTGACCTGTGCACGTAATCAAGCAAGTCACAAGTAATGCGGTTTCATTCAAAAGCACAATCTATGATGATTTTTAACAGGGGTTGGCAACCTTCAACGCTCCAAGGGCCACTTGGATCTGTTTCCCACAGAATAGAAAACACAGGGAGCCACAAACCCGCTAGCATCTAAAATGACAATGACACTACATATCATTTTTGGCCTTCATGCTATGGATAAAAAAACTAGTATTGCAGTTTTGAAATCAATGAACTGCTACAGTTGCAATGAAATTGTTTATACGCATGCAACAAACATTTTGAACTCCGAAAGAAAAAGGCTCTAAGTTGAAGGTCACATTTAAATAGAATATCCAATGCCCGTTTGAGTCTTCCACATACGTATAAGATAAAAGGCCGAACTTAAATTATTCCCCTGCAGGAAACCAAAAATACTGTCCGTGCTCATGTGCAGTCATTATTTTACCACGTGTGCTGAGGTGTGCGGTCAAATAAAAAAGGACTACTTCACTGAACACTGCAAAACATATTTTTGCTAAATTAAATAGCCAATGAAAATATTTGTTTTACCTGCTTAATGTTTGCCCCTGAACCTCGGCACACAGCGTCTGCGTAGCAGGGCTGTAAAAGCTCAATAAATGGCGTTGCATGCAGGTGTCACATATTGGCGGTTCTGGCGCATATTTTGAGCAACAAGAAATTAAACATGTTTCATTTTAATGTTACAAAAGCAACATAATCATCATATTTAGAATTGCAATAAAAAAATAAAGAACGAAAATGAAAATTAAAATGAAATACTCATCATTTATTTTTCAAAGCCCACAGTGAGCTATTGGTATTAAATGTGACTAAAACACTAAAATCACTTGATAGCCTTAACATTGACAATTTATATTTTATTGTATTTCTTATTCTCCCTCCTTCCTACTATTATCTATTATTGTTATGTTTTTGCTTGAAACTCTGGCACAACAATTTCCTTCGGGATAAATAAAGTTGTTCTTATCTTATCTTATCTTAACACTTTCAAGGCTTCTTGTGCAAATGTTATCAGTAAGTTGACTTGTTAGTCTGCCTGGAACAAAACTTCTAATATTTTGTCAAATATTGGTACATAAGCTCACAAGTCAAGTGTGGCAAATGGGCACGCTGAATGACCTGAACTTTTTTTCACCCCTCATTTGACGTTTCGAGCCACAGCTAGTTGTTAAATGAGTTTGAATGTTGGCTTTTCAAGAGTACGACAAACACCACCGATAACTGGCCACTGCCGGTCTTTATCAGCTTGATTGGGCAAACATGTGTGAGAGACTCACTGCTGCTCTGGCTGAGAGCCTGCAGGGCACCCCGTGACCCTGGCTTAGCAAAACACTGTGGATGTAGATGTCGTTTTCTGCTCGTGTGTCACATAGGTAGAGCTGAAGGGTATCTCCCGTGTAACAGTCCAGAGCGCCCACTAGGGTGTGATCAGAGCACAGCTTTTGAAAAGAAGCCGTGGCCTCGGCTGTCCAGCAACCCTGCAAAACATTGGAGCCTCTACTTCAGCTCTCGAAGGGGACACGTTTCTTTGCACATTTTAAAATGCTTATAAATGGGCTTTTTCAACAAGGTCAATGAGATACACGATACAGTAAAAAGCATCTGTATTCCTGGAATAGCTGAGGTACATGAAACCCCTGCAAACCTTGTATGTAAAAGATAGTCTGATAGCATTACGTGTTCTGCACCGATGCTGCATTCATCTCTTTTTTTGAATTTTATTTGTTTTACCCTTTTTCATTTCAGCTCCGATCCAAACCGGGTAGCCGCTGCCTATCGGCAGTAGGTCTCACTTGTCTTATTTTTTAATTTTAGCACTGGCCAGAACGCGGATGAAAGGCATTCATCTATATACGCTGCTCAAAAAAATAAAGGGAACACTAAAAAATATTATTGAATACTTTCTTCTTTACATCGTTGAATGTGCTGACAACTAAATCACACAAAAATGATGAAGGGATTTGAAATTGGAAAAACATTGGCTGATCCAATGTAGATGTACGGTATGTCCTTAAAACAAGTCAAAATGAATCAGTGTTTGATTTCACACAAGTGTGATTGACTTGGGAGTTACACTGTGTTGTTTAAGTGTTCCCTTTATTTTGTTTTACTATTTTTATTTTGATATGTCAAATGGGCTCACAGTTGGAGGTTTAATTCCGGCAAGCGATGAAGGAACGGCCTGCGCCGGAAGGATCGAGTAGCACGACCTACAGGGAGGAGAGCAGAGACGGGCATCAACTGAGAAGGAGAGGTAATATTTGTGTTAATCGTCAAATATTTTGGATGCCCTTACTTTAGAAACTTTAGGCTGGAAGTGTGAACAATGCTCATATTGCCAAAATCAACATAGTACACCTCAACCTGTGTGGGGCTGATGAGCTGGTGAATCTGCACCCTGTAGAACCACATTCCGCTGGGAGACACGCAACAAACTTGACCCTGTTTGACAAACTCCTGAGGAAGCTTGTAGTGTTCTGAGACTTCAGGCGAGCTGTAACATCGTCTGGAGCAAACAGAGACCGGCGATTGATGAGGAAGGGGCTTTAAGTTTTGAGCCGAAGATTTCAAAATAAAGATACAACTCCTAACTGTTACAAAAATGCGCATAACATTATGGTCGCCTGCTCAATATTGTGTAAAATGACCATCTGTTTTGAAAACAGGGCATGGACTCCATCAGACCTCTGAAAATGTGAATTTGATGTCAAGCAGTAGCAGACCTATTAAGTCCTGCATCAACAGATTTCCAGAAGAACATGTTCACAAGCATCCTACAGTCATCTTCTCATTTTGCAAACCCGTTGTCACACTTCCCCAGGTGTGTGATGCACACACACCCAGGGATCTAAAAGTAACCGTCACATTGCTGCGCGGTCCGGCTTTGCAGCTCACATTGATTGCATGAGCTTTTGAACGTGTACAGGGGTCAGCATGTATTTGTGACTGAACAAACTATTAGACCTATTAAATTTGTGCATTCTTCAAGTCTTTATCATTGGTCACCTGCGTTCTTTAATTATATGTTTCTGTCTTTTACAAGATCATTTATAACCACAGTAATTCCTTAACACGAGTATGAGATGAAGCTCCGTTTAACAGCTTCAGCACCCATATTATAATTCAAAGCATTAAATTTGAACATGTCAGTCATTTGCTTGCAAATTTAAAGATTGCTGCTGGTTACATTCTTGAATGATTTTTCTTTTCAAGCATGAAATGGACTTTCCACTGAATTCATCCAGGACTCAAAACGGTAAGTCAGAAATTAGCAGTCATTCATGAGGCTCAAAGGGTTATTGATCAGTCTTATCAATTAGGCCTCTTTTGCTGAGACCAAATGTATAACAGTCTAACAATCGAGGTCAAACAGGCAACGTCCTTGGTTTCTTAAATGTATTTGAGATCAATCTTCTCTCCCTTGATTGAAATAAATGTTGTAGTAGCTCAGTTTAATTTTGCATTTAAGTATTTTTTGAAGACAAATAATTCTTACTCCCTATGTTTGCTGTTTTATATATCCAGTTCTACAAGTGAATACTATCACATACCATACAAATACCCACAAATATCAATCACACTCCATTTCAGTTCTTGTATTAAGTACCTTGAAAATTTTTCTCCTCAGTCAAGGATGAATTTGTTGTGATTTTTGCAAACAAACCTATGTCAAATGTGCTAATAACATGAGCACACCTCATCTCAAATATCATGTCCTCCATAGCTTTGGCCTCCTCGGTCTCACAGAAGCGAATGAAGAAATGCCCCGGTGATTCAACGTACTCCACCAGGACTTCAATCAACTCCCGAGCGGCGTGGCGCGTCGGCTGTTTCAGACGTTCCCTCTGCAGGGCATCTAACGGCACCGCAGAGATGCAAAGCACCTGGATGGAAGGGTACTGCTCAGCCACCTACAGACACACACAAAGGGCGTCCTTTGAGACATGAAAAGTGCCCGGCTTAAATACACCTCTTTGGAAGCAGTTTCAAAACAAAGCATTTTATATTTTGAGAGATACCGCCTAACCTGCGGTTCGGACTTGGAGCCATCACCGGTTGCCTTATTCTGTCCAACTAAGACGGTATTATCTTCTTCATCCACTTGGCTTTCTCCGCGCGACCGTCCAGAGCTTAAGTAGAAACTCCTACAGGGTTGCTTCAAGCCACCGCCCCCCTCAACACATTCAGTCTTGCCTAAATTGACAAATTTTACAATCTGTTATGAATGCAAGTTTAAAATAAGGCTGTTTTTTTAAATCTATGCAACTATTTTTTTGCTGTGATATTTTTGTCAAATACAGTGATCTTCGTTGGACAGATTTGTAACATTGGAATCACACTTAGCTCCACAAGAGTTCTCTCACTTTCCAGCAAATTGTCTGATGCTGCCGATGTTGTTGTGGAAGAAAACCTGAAAGTCTACATGTAATTACATTTATCATGCAGGCATCTTACAATAAACACAGGTATGTATGAATTTACAATACAATTGTGAAAAAAAAATCATTAGAATGATCCATGACTGAAGCTATTCAACATGTGGTCAATGCTTGCTGAACCTCTCATGCACAAAACATCTCAATAAGAGATTTTCTCAACAAGATATTAAGATCATTTAAATGAAAAGTACCATAATTTCCAGATAATTGAGCGCACCTGAATATAAGCCACACCGGCTAAAAATGACTAAATAAGTCTATGTGTCCATATAAAGGCTGCACTTGTCTATAAGCCGCAAGTGTCCCGGTTGTAACATGAGATATTTACACAGAAACATTTTTTTAACTTTTCATTAAATACATACCGGTAACATCCACAAACACGTACTAGAACTGTAACACGGCTGATGAAAAAGACAAATAATGAATAAGACAAAGTCCATCCATCCATCCATCCATTTTCTTTCCCTGCTTTGTCCTACTCCAGCTGATCACTATTTTGGTCTACCTACTGTGACGGAATGGAACGGCCTCAGAATTTCACGCTCATTTGATGAAGCATGAAGTTCGTTAGCCCAAAAAAGTGTCCAAAGTGTGTGAGGAAGTAGCGTCTTGTAGTCTGGACATTACAAAATTTTGACAGCAAGAGCCAGGCTGGTGCTGACAAAGAAAATTCGGTGTAAGACATCATTAATAAAGTCATATCTAAAATAAACTCTGGGGTATAAGTCAGGATTCACCAGAAATTCAGATGAAACACAGCCGCCATCGGCGAATATATTTGCCAGTTACTGTTTCAAACAAATGTTTTATCACATTCTTCTTTTCCGGGAAACCTAAAATAAATAAATCAATGCCCGTATGGCGGCAGTGTGTCACTGTCAACCTGTTCAGGGTCATCGGAAAGGTCCCAAGGTCACGCCATTCACAAGTAATTCACTTAGCGTTAATATTATCAAACCAAATGACATAATCATGTTAAAACTGACTGGTATATAAATGTGTGTACATGAATGGACAAACCTGAGGGGACATCGCCATCGTCCTGGGTGTTTGTTATTATCCAGTCGTGTATATTATCACTCTCTGGGTTTAGAAGATGGAAGCGGTCGCTCATTGCACCACCAACTTCAGTAGCACTCCGCTGCAGTGGCAGCTCCGCGCCAAAATGATTCTAAGAGATAAAGAACATCAGCACAGTTCCATCCAGCAGAAAACACTTGGCTTTAAAACAAATTGAAATATTTGTCACAGCACATAGAAATATTATACAGAGAGTATGGAGGAGGGTTACTTTCATCTCATACATGAATGGATCTTGCTTGCAGAGTGCACAAGTAGCACCTACTGTTGATGTTCAAGGACGTCAGCTATATTGCAATTCATTTTAGTGTACGGTTTTATTTATGTGTAACTTGGAAAATGATTAAGTCGATATAGTGTAATAACAAACATCTCTTTTTTTTCATTGCAAAAGGCCTATTACATTTTGAAAATGCCAGAATAACATATGTGCAAGTTGCAAAAATACTGTATTTTAAATATTTTGTATTTGCTGATCATGTAGACATTTGCTTAATCAGAAAATGCAGACCTTTTGCAGCTTCTCCTTCAGTTCCTGACTTTTAGCTCCAGCAACTCCATTCTCAGGGATTTTCAGGCGAAACTCTTCCTCCTGCCAATGTGCATTAAAGGGGAAAAGCAAAAGTAATTTTATCTAAAACACAGGTCAAATAATCAGCTCTGTACGCAAAACAAGATATTTAAGATGTGCAACTGTAGGATACAAGTGAAGATCAAGGTCTCTTGATTTCACTCTTCTAGCGTATTTGGTCAATTCGGCTTGCAAGCGTCAGAAAACTGAGCTTCGTGTCCACCAGCTTTAATTTTATTGTAGCAGCTGGACTTCTTTGCCTCTGAAGAACTCCTTCAGTTCTACTCCACCTTTGCACAGCTTAAATGACAAACGCTTGTTGTAAAGTACCAGACTCTCAGTGTGTAGCCGCCAAAAGAGGCATGATGACATGAGCTGGTAAACTGACTCCATACCATCCCTGCATTCTTATACGCAATATCTAATGCAGTGTTTCCCAACCTATTTAGAGCCACGGCACATATTTTACGTTGGAAAAATCACACGGCACACCACCAAATAAATATGTCAAAAACTGTTTTTAACGAATTAGAATGAAACCCTAGTCTCAATTTACTTAGTGTGAAATCTAATATATCTAATATCTGTAGATTCGTCAAGTTGCAATGCAAATTTCCCACTGATGTGCAACTTTTCCAGAACCCTTATTTCAATATCTGAAGACATGTCATCAATATGTCTGAAATGGCATTATTTGAGAGAACTCTATTTCTTTATCAACGCCAGAGCCGAGCTTTTCTTCTACAACGATTTTTCCGGCAGGTAGTATTACTGTTTCGCTACGGTGTGTGGCTGTTTGGATTTAGAGACGAGTTCAGCAACTTTATAGCAGCTCTCACCGCTTTCTCACTCGTCTTGGTCGTTTTCAACAACGCTGCCTGTTTGTTTACGCAGATACAAGTACTTTTTATTTTAAAAATGTATCACGCAAAGCGTCACTAATCACTCTGATACACCGATGCACAGGTTCATTCACCACCCGTTGCCATGGAATGGACACGCTGCCCACATAGACATAGGAAGACACATTATTTGCGTTGGATAAATCATTTTCGGACCAATCGGGTGAAAGTGGGCATTTTTCCACGGCACACCTGATGATCTCTCACGGCACAGCGGTTGGGAAACACTGATCTAATGGACCGAGAGGAACGCATTAGATAACCCCACGGGGAAAACAGTTTCATTCTCTATTAAATCCTACCACTGACAAATTTGTTGTCTTTTTTTTTTCCTACTGACAACTAGAGCGTAAAATATGTAACACCCTTTCTTTGGAGCAGAGCGAAACTGCTAAAACATCTAGCTAAAAGTCAGAAACTGCTCGATAAGAAATTGCTTTGATAAGAAGGCAACCGTCAACGCTGCTTTTGGTTCTATGAGCTACGTGCACGCATTAGCGAGTATTACAGAACATATGAATCTAAAAGTAAAGACTTCAGAGTGGTTCTAGCATCTTTACCTAATTGTAAGATGTATTTAAAGTACAAATACTCATTGTTTATATTTGAACACACCATAATGCCACGCTGCTGACAGAGTTGACGGTTCTGGTAGAGCTCTGGCTGTGATTCCTGGTAATTCTCAATCATGTCTGGCTTACAAATGACAGGTGGTGACTGGTTCTGGGCTGGATCCAGAGTAGTCTTCAGAGCAGGCTGTTTAACTGGGGTTTTATCTGGAGTGAAAAAATTGAAATTGACAATTTTGAAATTGTCAGACTGTGAAGGAAATACCTTGATCTCTTCATAAGAAAAACCACTGAAACCATTTTAAATGAAGCCTTTGAACCGTGTGTTGGTTTCTGAGATCTTCTTCTTCCCCTTTGGGCTTTTCCCTTCAGGAGTCTCCACAGCAAATCCACCTTCTCCATCTAACCCTATTCTCTGGATCCTCCTCTCTCACACCAACTACTTTCTTATGGTCTTGGTCTTCTTCTAGATCTCCGATTCCAGCATCCGTCTACTACTATATTCACCATCCCTCCTCTGTCCATGACCCGACCAGCTCAGTCAACCATCTCAGTCTGGCCTTCTCTCCAAAACATCTAACTGATGGACTCCTCCCTGATCCTCTCCATCCTAGTCACTCCCAAAGAGAACCTCAGCATCTTCATCTCTGCCACCTCCAGCTCTGCCTCCTGTCGTTTGGTCATAATCGCTGTTTGTAGATCATCTCCTCCACCTTTCCTTTCCTTCTGGCTGATGTTCTTCTATCTCTTCGTACCCCTGACACTTTCCTCCACCCATTCCAACCTGCTTGAATCTGTTTCTCCTGCTCTTCTCCACACTCCTACGCTCTGGACTGTTGACCCGAAGTACTCGAAATCCTCCAACTTCTCGATCTCCACCCCCTGTAGCCTCACCGTTCCACCCGGGTTCCTCTCATTCACACACATTATACTCTGTTGTGCTGCGACTAACCTTCATTCCTCTCCTTTCCAGGACATACCTCCACCTCTCTAGATGTTCCTCAGCCTACTCCCTGCTCTCACTGCAGATCAGTCATCTGCAAACATCATGGTCCATGGAGATTCCTGTCTAACCTTATCTGTGAGCCTGTCCATCACCACTGCAAACAAGGCCTCAGAGCTGATCCCTCATGAAGTCCCACCTCCACCTTGAACTTGTCTGTTACCCCTACGGCACACCTCACCACTGTCTCACGTCGAGCATACATGTCCTGCACCAGTCTAACATACTTCTCTGCCACTCCAGGCTTCCTCATACAAGACCAGAGTTTCTCTCTTGGCACCCTGTCATACACTTTTTCTAGTTCTACAAAAGCGCAATGCAGCTCCCTCTGACCTTCTTAGGTAAAGCTCTTAAAAAGACATGGGCATTAACGGAAGTATCTACCATAGCAAACCTGGTAATTTTGCTGGGGTTTTATCTGTGACGTCATGCCCTTTTGGAGTTGACTTGTCAGTACTGGGTGGATTTTCCTTCTTCTCTGCCTTACAGAGCGGTCTGAGCATCTGCCTGGGCACCACCTGCTCCCTCAGGGTCACAACTGAGCCAAGTCTGCTAGGCTGGATTGAGATGAAATCTGATGCTGCCTGAAGTATTTCATCCGTGGAGCAGAAGCCAAAATTGTCAGCACGCAGTGGGTAACCAAAGTATCGCAGGAAGCTGGTCTCCAAGTCAGATAACCTGAGGGGGCCCGCCTAGAACATCAAAAACACCATCTCAATTTAAACCCACCCAAAACTGTATGAAACACAATACAACCATTACAACAACTCAACTGTAAATATAACATGTAAAAAATAAACAAATTGCATGGATACCACGGAAGAATGAATACATCGTCAACATTTAAAGAAGGGGGTTAATAAGTAACAAGATGGTTAAGCGGTCACTGTTTGGTCTTAAAGCTATGCAACAATCCATGATGTGAGCCCCTGCCAAACCAGTATGAAGTCACACACGTGGTCTTCCAGCGGCTACCACCAAATGTGGATTTGTGAAAGCGGCAGAACCGCAAGTGCGAACACTCAAATTAATGTCTATTCCATTATATAAATTAGCCCAGCAAGTGTAACAGCACCACCAGAGGCAAGTGATATTTTGGCCCGAAAGCCTAAATGCAGCCAACTGATCCAAGGAAGAGGTGCTGCCAAACCCCATCTCAGGAAACAAGTGCTAAAGACAATTTGAGATTGAAAACACTAACAGAATGATCATTTTACAATTCTATCTACTATTTGGCAAGGCAAGTGCTGGTAAATTAGATGAATACATAAAGTCCATGTGAAACTATCCTTAGAGCACATTCTGGATTTACCTGGGAGAGGAGGCATTGCAGTTGTGCCTTAAGTTGAGCAGGTAGTGGCGATGGACCACGATATTGACTGGGAAGGGCAACTGCGGGCGGCTGCCGAAAATTACGGTGGGAAAACAGACTGACATGTCTGCTTTTCAACTTCTCAGACTTAGATGTTCTTTGCTTGGAAACCAGCTCCTCGATGTTTCGAGTGGACTCATCACTCACAGCTAGTGACAGGACACAATATGGTAATTAGTTAGAAAGACAGAAGGTAGGAAAAAGGATTTAGCAAAATTGATTTCAGCTTTGCAGTTTCTAAATGTTCCATGTTTGCAGATGACATTGTGATCTGTAGTGAGAGCAGAAAACAGGTTGAAGAAAACCTAGAGAGGTGGAGGTACAGCTTTATCTAAAAAGTACAGAGAAGGTCGGCGGGAGCTGCAGTGCGCTTTTGTAGACCTAAAAAAAACACATGACAGGGTGCCAAGAGAGGAACTCTGGACTTGTATGAGGAAGTCTGAAGTGGCAGAAAAGTATGATAGTCTGGTGCAGGACATGTATGCTCGCTGTGAGACAGTGGTGAGGTGTGCTGTAGGCATAACAGAGAAGTTCAAGGTGGAGGTGGGACTTCATCGGGAATCAGCTCTGAGCCCCTTCTTGTTTGCAGAGGTGATGGACAAACTGACAGATGAGGTTAAACAGGAATCTCTATGGACCATGATGTTTGCAGATGACTGATCTGTAGTGAGAGCAGGGAGCAGGCTGAGGAACATCTAGAGAGGTGGAGGTATGCTCGGAAAAGGAGAGTCCAACGGAGAAGACGTTTCTAAATGTTCCACAAAGTTCTACTTAGAAAAGGTTTACCTTTTAAAAGAATGCTTCCATTTGGCTTGGAGTTGACAGACACCACATCTGGCATCTTCTTTGCCATGTCCAAAATATCTGCAAAGCCCAGGACTTTCAGGGGCATTGGTTGCCCTATTGTGGCTATGTAATCCTGTCTCAGTTGCTCGGGACTCAAACCCAATTTAGCTGAGATGAGGATGGAGCGCACATTTTTCTTGAAGTTTGTCAAAACCTCGTTCTGGTTCATTTCGTTTGCTGAGAAGGACGTGGAGAAAATAAAAACGTCAAATGTGACGAGCGGTTCGTCCTGTTCCGAACCCCCGTGTCGGTTCCGGGTAAACGAATGGCGATACTTTACGACGGAGTTAACGAGCTACTTGTAACCAAAGATGACAATAAATAAACCCAGCGGCTTTAAATCTTCCGAGAATATTAATTTACAATATTTGCGACGAAATTTAAGAGCGCCAACTTTTTTGGAATTTCATACCGACCGCATTTACCGAGGTGGCAATTAATGGTTCCGAAGTTAGCCGAGTTAGCATACGTCTGTTTTTAGACTATGAACCCTCAGACAACTTTATATTTCTTGTCCGAGGCTATTTTCCGAAACCCAAAAGACCATCTACGTTTATCAGCAATGTTACTTAGGAATATGTTTACAAAAGACACTTAAAAAAAGCACATCGGCATACCGTTGATGAAGCTAGGCTGGGTTGCGAATAATGTGTGAGTCGCGAACGAACCGTTCAAAATGTAACCGACTCACTGAGTCACGATTCCTCTTCTTTGTTAACTCGTCCAGCGAGTGTACTACAATCGATTTCCAGCCTAATCGAAGTGTTCGATTATTATCGCCCCTATTGATCGGACACGGTGAGAAATGTGGCTCCCATAATGACATGCACCAATTATGAGTTTAACCCATCAGTGTTTACTTCCCAGTGTTTATGTTTGCATTCTCAGCTGTCAAGGCAAAGATGACCTCCGACCCCCAAATTTTTAAAATAAATAATGATCATAATTAGAATACAAAATGGCTTAGGATTTCCAGGGAGAAAATTAATCAGCCATAGAATTCCTTGTCAGCTTAATTTGGACTGCATTGGGGAGGATAATGTGTGTGCTCTGCTCCGAAAACATAGAAAAACTGCATCAGCGCTTTGGAGAGGAGGTGCAGGTCATGCCTACACTGCATCTTCTCACATGAAAACACACTCCCTTTTCCAACCCGATGCAGTTCGGACGGAGCACGCCGAACTACACGACAACAGTCTTTAATCAAAAGAAATAGGAAATAAAATGGAGCGCTGAACTGTGGGTTTGGATTGAAAAAACAACAAATCATCTTGCTACATTGATGTCTTTCAATGTCATATAAAAATCAGCACTTTCTTTTAAAGTGAATGTTACACCAGTACAAGACGCAGAACGGATGGAAAGCCGAATTCACATCCCGCCTCAGCAGAAGCCAGCCCGTTAACAAAAGGCACAGCAGCAAAGGACACTCCACCCCCTGTGCTTCTCCCAAAAACAAAACCATCCTGCAACTCATCAGCTGAATATCCCCAAAGGAGTCACTCGTATGCTTTTGACTGCAGAGCTTCCGGTCATGGCGGATAAATGTTCAAACGTCCACCGCAGTCGTCCTCCGCAAGCCAGAAAGACACCGGGGATGGACCGAGAGAAAAGTGCCTCGCCGGTTTCCAGAGGTCAGCGTCAAAGAGCATCCAAGACGGGCCGAGTACCTCAGGCGTCGACTCTGAAGAAACAGAAGCCAGAGATAAATGAGGTGAAAGTGGAAAAACAGACAGAAGTGAGGTTGAAATCCACCGTCGTGGATATAGACAGTGTCAGAGAGGAGGCGAACGAGGAGCACCTGGGGCTTTTAGAGGCAACAGAACAAGAGGACAGTAAGTCAAAAGAAGCGCTACGTGGACAGCCATTAATTCTGCATTCGTTTTCAAGAGTTCTTCCAAAAACACAAATGAAAACTTGCAACTTCTTTCTCCGTGTATAGGATTTTTTATGACTTGCAATTCAAACCATTTAGTTCATGGAATATTTAAGACACCATCAAGTGCGTGGAGCTGAGTCCCGTGCTGCGTTTTTGAGGAGAAACTTTGGGGATGTACAGTTATTATGAAACAGTAACTTCTCTGAAGAAAAAACTATCAGTGGCAGAATTGAAGGACAATTTTTTTGGGCAGATGTTTCTTTTGATTTTAATCTTTCAGGGATTAATCAGTATAACTGTGTTGGAAAAACCTGCTTCCAAGAAGCTGCCCCATTGTGATATTGTTTCAAGACACGGTCATGTGATGCTCTCGCTTCGCAACTCAAAATCCAAGCACCTTTTTGAGATGTGTATGATTATTTTAACTGTGAAACTAGGCACCTTTATCCTGCAGTCTATGCAATTATGTGGATTTCTGCAGTTGTCAAGCACAAGAGCCTGGGAGTATGTGAGTGGCTGCTGCTGATCCTCGTCTTGACTCTGGTTCTCCTCTTCCTCCCTCTGTCCATCTGGTTCTGCTTCAAAGTAGGAACTATTCCAAGAACGGCAATTATCCCAGTTCCTGACAATGAGTTTGACAAGATGTGAAAGATCAGGCCGCGGTGAAATAACTATTTGTAAAACATGCTGTTAGTGATAGAGCTTTGGGGTTAAAGATGAGAGGTTACCTTGCTTGATCTCATGACAGCCTCTCTTCTAGAAATAAGCTTGAACACTGATCAACATTTGAATGGTTCAAACAACGTTTTCATCTCGCACACCAATGGGGATTCTGCGTGTAATTAGTTTTCGCTGAAATGTTTTGCGGGTGATCCCTTCAGCAACCTGGCAAAGAAGTCGGGAAAAAAAAAAAAAAAGTCTGAACCTGACATTAAAGAAAATAAAGAAATAAATTGCATGCCACGACAGAAAAAAAGAAACAATGCGATGAAACAAAAGTTACCGCGCTGCAAAGACAAAGCTCTCGTTTCTGTTGGCAGGTAGTGAGGGAGCACGAGAGAGCCGTGATCTTCAGGCTGGGACACCTTCTGCAGAACAGACCCCGAGGACCGGGTGGGCAGTTAACTCTCGGGCTTTTATCGGTCCGATCTGAAAATCCTCCTTCGCTTTTTTTGTTCGGTTGTTCGGGGTGAAGTTACAGCGCGATGTCCTTTGTGTGAAATCTGAGATGGCTAAATATTCTATTATGCCAAGTCACGTTACATCCGCTGGTTGAGTGTGAATCTTGTTTTGACATCGCATTATCTCCGCAGGCCTTCTTTTTTACCTTCCGCTGCTCGATGTGTGTCACAAGGTTGACATCCGCCTGAAAATGTTGACTGTCCCCTCTCACACGGTAAGGAACAAAAACCAAACACACTTCTGAGCTCGGCTAAATGTAGTCGAGTGTTGATAAATATTGTTGTTGTTGAGCACAAAATGTTCATTTTTCAATCTCACTTTTCAGTGACGCACCAGATGATTACATTGCAAATGGTGGTGTTTTCTGTGTCTCATTGTCTGTGCTCAGGCGGTGACTAAGGACTTGGTGAGGCTTGAGCTGAGCGCAGTGTGTTATTACCAGATAGAAAACATGGCTCTGTGCTGCTCAGCTTTATCCAGTCTGAATGCAATTCTGCAGCATCGTGTGCAGGCGGCGGTGAAGGACATTCTCTCCAAGCACACATTCAGCCACATCCTACATCACAGGAGATGGATTGGTCAGCAAATACAAGCAGCGGTTGACTCTGACGCTTGCCGCTGGGGCGTCAGGGTGGAGAGAACGGACATGTAAGGAGATACACCATCGTCTGCTCGTCTCGCCTATCTCGCCGCTTTAGTTTATGATCGACTGCTCCTCATACAACGGAAAGCGTCACACCATCCACCGATCTGCAGATACAGGCCTTCGAGCACGGGTGCCGACGTAATGAATATTTTGGACACAAAATCCAAACCAAAATACGTGAGACTCAAGAATATTGTGAAAATGGCACGTCCAGGGCAACACTTAAAAACGGGACGTATAAAGCACAAGGCATCTCGTGTTTAGAAATTAAACTTATTAAATGGCGTTATAAGGTAGTATTTATAAAAATATACGTCCAATAGATAATCCTTGTACCGCTGTAGTCTAGTGCTTTTGACTGAATGCCAGCGAAAAATAACAACAATCGAAAACAAAAATCCTAAAAATGTACATTAGTCGGTTTATCTATAAGCAGTCGTGTGTATATATGAATGGTATTCACGTGCTTTTTGCTGTCCCTGCTTGTGTTTGGTTTTCTCACAGCGACGATCTCAGTTTTCCAGCAGAGTTACACCAGAGTACGGCGGATGAGGCTGAAGCGACAAAACAGCAGCAGGTCAGTCTGAACAACCGTAGAAGTAAAACTGACGTTCTGAAAATAAAGACCATGATGGCAGAGTTTTACTGGTGACTTTTCAGGTAAATTTGCCGTCATCTCGCTCTCGCATGCCTCGCCAAGTTGCATTTTCACCGACAGTGTCGGTGAAGGTTAATCACATCTGACACCTGCTTTTCACAATCTTCAGGCAAAGGCAGCCGCCGGAGACGGAGCTGCTTTGGAGACGTTCCGGTCTTGCCTCCGTCTGCTCCATCCTGCCCTGCTTCTTCCATTTCCAGCAGATCTTCGCAGTCTTCCCTACGACCTCTCTTCCCTTCCACCGCCTCCTCCCTCTGCTGTCGGTGAAGAGGGAACAATAACAGAAGGGGAGCCGGAGACTGACTCACACATGATGTAACAGATTTTATTGAGACGTAAATGTTGAAAGACTATGTGACATGAAAATTATATAGGGCCCAAATAGAGAGTTTTTGAGCAAAAACAAATATTTCTACCAGTTGAGTGATTTTAATAAGTTAGTATAGACTCTAGGGAGGGAAAAAAAAAGTAACTTATTTGTTCACGGTGTGCAAACACATCACACGGTCTCGGGATAGAAAAAACATGATGACATATACGGTAGTTGTCCAGCAAGTGAATATCAACACGATTTAAATATCACATATTTTGGTGTTGATCCTTTGCTTGTTTGTTTTTTTGTGTGTGGTTCAATAAGTTAAGATTGTGCACTGGCAAAAAGATTGACTGTATTGATTCATTGTGATTATGTGCAGGAAAGGGGTTTCTCTGAGGTCGTCAGAGACATGAACAATACCTTATTGATATTCTAGAGGGATTACATGGATAACTGTGTGCGTTCCTGATCATTTGTTGGTTTCAGATTCACGTTTTTTGGTCTTTTTGGAGCTGCTAACAGCTTTTGTTTCAGATGTTTTCTTTGGAGAAACTGGGTCTGATTTGGATGGTGGTGGGGAAGGTGGTGGTTTCTCTTTTTCTGCAACACAAAGAGACAGATGCAAGATATGACACCTCTGTGCATCATAGACACAGCCATTTCCTCTCTTTGTCATTTAAATAAATATTCAATCAAGGGTTTAAACAATACCATCACTCATTCTGGGCTCCGGAGCCGGCCGATCCCGCAGTTGTCTTTCCAGATCGTTGATCCTCTCCAGCGCCGCCTGCAAGGCCACTTCAGCCTCCAGAGCTCGTTGCTCAGCACTCAGGAGCCGCCTCTCTGAATCACTGACGCACACATTCAGATACTAAACGTACAGATTTGTGGATAAATTGTATTTCCATTAGGCTCCGTTCCTGTTAGTTCACGATATAGACCATCACTTTGTACGATTTATTTGTCTAATAATGATGTTCAACCCAAAAGTATGAATGAGATGGGGCAGGTTTATTCGTGGAAGAGCAGCTAGTGTTTGGGTAAAGACAACATATACATATTGGATTGTAAATCAAAACCGCCACTGTTTTACTGTACGGAATCACTCAGTCAAATACGTAATAATAAAACAATAATATACAATAAATTACCCCAGTGTTTTCAAGACAAATGTTCCACTCAGCATTAAGACTCTTACTGCAGTTCCTGTTGCAGCAGCCCCACTGTGCTCAGATTGCTAAAAGCTTTCTGGGCTTCATCTGTTCCTGGAAAATCAACCAGCTCTTCAGTCTGACAGGGACAGAGAGACAGAATGACAGACAAATGGTCAGAAACAAACAGGCAAGCATTTTCAGTTCTATAAAAAAAAAACGGAAAGGCGTGGCATTCGGCTTGATAACGATCAGGCTGGTTTAAAGGGGTCCCTCGAGAGAAAGAAAAGCCAATTAAAATGATGAATGAATAAATGAAGAGTGTCCAAAGGGATGACATCAAAAACATTATCAACAATATGAAAACACATTTAAATTCATATAAAACTTGAATGCAGGACTGGAATAAAAATAGAATGCGTCCAAAAAGAATGTTGTAGTAAGTTTATGATTGCTTATGTACATCAGTCAGTTAGGATTGTGGTTACATTTGCAGTTAGATATAATACATCATCAGTCTGCTCTTACTCCACTCAGCCTCACGCTGCTCCTCCCCAGCTGTTTTTGCATGATGTTTCCATCAAACCCTAACAGGTTCACCACCGGGTTCTCACAAACCGTCAGCTCCCCCTGCAGGAGGGAAAACCACACTGCTCATTTTAGCAAACTGATGAATTGTACTTCATGCAGCTGTTTGTACACAGCATAAATACTCAGACTTCGACATGTTCAGGCCTGATCATTGAAGGGTGCTACAGATTTATACCTGATTAATCCTGTTCTCCTCTTGTAGATAACGTCCTTTTGAAACCACCTGTAAAGAAACCATTATCATCAATGTGGTCATCTGTGTCATGTTAAAGCTATATCTTATTAAAGCCGTGATGTGTAGCTGAAGACATTAGAAATTATAGTTAGTAACTAGTAAGTAGCATTAAGTGGAGTGTAAAACATTATTGTCAGGAGACAAAGGCTCTCAGTAAACATCATTAGGAAAACAAGCTGTCGGTTTGTTTTTAGGATTTTACTTAATTAAGGTGAACTCAAAAACAAATGTAGAAAAGGTTTTATTTTCTAATGAAAGGTAAAAGTGGTTACAAGGTGTCAACAAGGTGCTGTTTGGCTGCTGGTGTGACTCACCCCTCCAGGTTCTGCTTCTGGCTGATGTCGGGCCTCAGAGTCCAATATTGACTCCGCTGACACCTCTTCATTTGCCTGATATACACACAAAATAAAAACAAAGCACCAACGCTAAATTCTGACGTCTTATATTCTCGCTCGTTTTTCATCCGGTCCTACAATACCTTTAAACCGAGCCTCATTTGACTTTAAATCTATAAGTCCATACTTTGTGTGACATTCACCACTCAATAAATATTTTTTGCAAGGCTGAACTAGAAGATCCTCCTAAATCAACTCAGCTAACTGAGCTCAAACATGGCAGGCTTATCCCAAACAATAACTTCCTCAACTTTTTGTACTTGAAAAACACATCTTCAGGAAAACGACCAAACGATGGTATAGTCCAAACATCCAGTTGAGCTAATCACATGAAGATTGTGTTTTTCAGCTGCATTATTCAGCTATTGTTCGATCACGATTCCGTGAGTCCGGTGTGTAAATAGAGTCCTGACCGGAGGTTCTGCAGCAGAAAGCAGGTCATCGTTGCCGAAGCCACGGTCGTCCTGGCTGTCGGTCTCCTCCACAGAGCCGCCTCCCATTGCAGACAGCAGGATTGCGCAGGTTTCCGTCCAATCGCTGCACTCCTTCTGAAATGGACAAGCACTCTCTCTTGCAATGCTTTCACACACCAGGCTGAAAGGATCCTAAACTCAGATGGGTTGATTGAGCTTTGTGATCAAACTGCACATAAAACTCTGAAATCAGGTGATAACTTCCATTGATTAACAGATATATTTTGAAGTTAACAACACCCATCTTTCATACCCTCTGACAGAAGGCTGTAAAGTGGGTATTTTCTTTCATTAATGAAAATACCCGCTTTACGGCCTTCTGTCTGAGGGGATCTGGATTGAATGGCGGGTCGATGCCCTTCAAGACTTTTCTTTTGTTATTTCATCAAACAATAAGGGTTGATTGAGAAACTGAAACAAAGGCAATGCAACATAATGTAAATAAAGATTTTACAGAACTGGAGTGGCACAAATATATAATTAGCAACAAGCAAGCTTTTTCTGTCAAAATAATGTACTTTTGAATCAACTCAGTTTACCTGTAGCTTCCCGCACTCTTTCATTTCATTTTCGGCCTCAACTCGAGAGGGATCCTGGAGAACCTGTTCATCCACGATCAGCTGGCAAGAGCTGAAAGGGGAGAGAAGCATCTTTGTCACCACTTTGATGACATCTTAGCCTATTGATTCCCACATTATGAACATTAGCGATGGGATCAGTGATAAGTTACTTGGACTCACACCAAAGTCTGAGTATCTACCATCATACCTGGAGATGTATCTGGACAAATATTCCAGTTTCTCAGCTATCGCCTTGCCATTTTCATCCAATGTTTGTGATGAGATGTTTTTAACATGCATGTGTTCCTCTTGTTTGACCTGAATCTCGCCGTGGTCAGGTACCATGAGGAGCAACAGATCCAGCATCCATTTGGTCTGTGCCGAGTGAATAGAGCCGATCTTGCCGCAAAAAAAATGCACGCTTTTGAAATACTTAAACAATTAAAGGGATATTTTGCACGACATCCCTATCGTTTCCTTCAAAGTAAATTTCAGTTGAGATCTTGCAGCTCCAATTTTCTCTTCAGTAGATTTTTACAGAAAACTCTAGGTAGCAAAAAACTGGCGGTGCAAGGGGTGGCTGAAAACATTTTGCCAGTGAAAATATCTGGAAAAACTTGGAAGATCCAGAGACAGACAAGGCTTAGAGCCTTTATTTTTCAGAGCAACTAAAGAAATGCAGACACAAGTTTAAAGAACAGATGAGAAACAGATGCAATGGAAGATGGAGAAAATAAATTAGGGACTGAATATACATTTTAAATACCAATGAAACGTAATCATCGAACAAAGAATTGTGATTATTTGCATGAACAATATACCAGTAAGATACCAGGAGGTGCAAAGAACAGACGAAAAGTTATTGCTGCAATTGAGAAAAGAAACATCTCTGAACTATTTGATGAAAAACTTAAATAAAAGAATCTTGCTCATGCTCACCTCTTCTATGAGTCTCTGACGCTCACAGTCAATGAAGCTGGACAGGTTTCTTGTGAACTCCTGCACTTTATCTAAAACATTGCCTGTCTCTGCACTACTGCAACACACACACACACACATAAAAAGTGTTTTTTGTTGTAGCTGTTCATACAGTATACTGTCTATCTATACTATCTAAGACACATATCACGTATTTAAACATATTTTTAGGAATACATCAAATCAAATATTGCACGGCAGTCATATTTATGCTAGAATAAATACCACGTTCCCCTAAAGAACACTTTTAAATATTGTTTTGCATACAAAAACCTGTTTTAAAAAAAACTTCCAACTATTATGTATTTAATATATAGAGATGATATATTTTCAATGAAGAAAAATATTGATAAGATAGATAAGATAAAATAATACTTTAATGTGCTATTGTGTTGGTTTTCCATCTGCACGGTGGAAATCGTCTGCAGGAGCTGTTCAGCCAAACTCAGCAAAATGCTCAATTCATTTTCCAGCTTCAGCCAGTCCGATCCAGACACGGTTTCTGTCCGGCCGATAGCTGGAGCGAGCTTGCTGACCCAAGACTCCAACAAACCGAGCAGCGAAATGATCTTTTTTAGCATCCCTGCAACAGAACCGCATCTTAGAAAAGTACTTTTTGAAATCCCAAAGTCAAAAGTTCCAAGTCAACTCCTACCACCCTCTCCAAGGACTTGCACTTGTAGCTGATTGTGGTGCTCAGACAAGAGTCTGTCCAGCTCTTCTGGGACCTCTTGTCCTCTGAGGAGTTCACCCTGAGGATCTGGGTGACGCCTGAACAGTTGCGAGCTCATATCCAACCACCTTTCCTGGATCTGAGCGAGCTCACCAAGTGTCTGCTGGCGGTAGAGCTGCTCCTCACCTTGATAATGCTCACACTGCTGGGTCAGCATCTGCAGAAAAACAAAACACAGAGGAAAACAGTTAAGCACAATACTAATAGCTTTTTTTACATTATGATAATAAGAGAAAATGATTTCGGTTTATTTGAACTATAAGAAAAGGAAATACTCCTACTCACGTCTGACCACTGATTGAAATCAGCAAGGATGCTTTCCAGGGATGCGTTCTCAGGTTTCAAGTCGGGGCGTCTTGAAAAAAGATAATTTTTCAAGAGAATAATTTAGTTTTACAACTGCTAAAGAAATAATCACAGACACTTGTTCAACATAGTGATTAGGCTCAGACTTCATGGTAAGAACAAGATCAGGTCCCCAGCTGCCAACGCTTACGTTCAAACACTAATATAAAGTTTTTATTGACAATTTAAGGACGTCCTTCTTCTAAGTCTAGTGATGCATCCTGACAAAAGGTAATCGGGTTTATTCTAGATGTTGACTTTTTTTACTTCTACTTTATATACTCATATTAAAGATTGCTTTGTAAATCTTCCCACGCTTACTTGTTATGTGAGCTGCAGAATGTCAGCCATTTGCTGATGCCTTGTTGCAGGGCGGTGAACTGCTCGCGCTGGGCCTCCTCCGTCTTCTTCTGACGAGACACGAAGGCAGTCAGCTGCTCTCTCCAGGAGTCTGTCAGAGCCACGATGGCGTTCAGGTCCTTTGTATCCTACAGCAGAATGCGCATTAGCTTAGGATTGGTTCTAAGAGTCAGGGAAAATGTTAAGAAAAACTGCATTATTACCTCAACATTAATGTAAACGCTGCAGTGCTCTGCTGTTTTCAACCAACTCTGCTCAGTGACGTGCAGCCGGTTCACCAGCTCCAGCTTCTTTACACTGATAACCTAGCAAATGTGGAAAGACATGATGACAATGTTTTGGAGCAAATGTCATTTCTACGCTATATTTATTTGTTAGACCTGTTTTTCAACTCTCATTATCTGGAAGTTAAAGTCCCATTACGCTTTTAATGTTGTCTGATATTGCCTTAAGTTGTGCACTACTAGTTTCCAAATTTGAGAAAAAAAAAGATCACACCAACCATATCTATCACACAAGGGACACAAAAAATCCAGTGGATAAAAGTGTACGACCACAAGGACCAAAATCTTTGTGGCTCCACCACCTTCAGGGCGATGCAGAGGGTGAGCTGGCTCCAGCTGTCTCTCTCCTCAGTCATCTGGATCAACTGGGCCTCAAGGCGAGTCCTCTGCAGTTCATAAAGCTCATGGTAACCTTGAACCACACTGAGAAGAACAAACACACACACACACACACACACAGATGGAACTTCTAGGCAGTTTATCTATCTGTACGACCTGTTCATTGAACTACTGTTCTATCTCTCTCTCTCTCTCTCTTTCTCTCTTAGAATCACAGGTATTAAATCCTGCATTCACAACTCTGACATTTATAGAAAAAAAAACATATTGCAAAACATCTTGGAGTTCAATAAGTATTTTGCTTCTGTATATCAATAACATATATGAAACATTATATTACATCTGTTGCACTCACCAAGGTCCAGTTTGGTATGTCGGTCATATTATTATATTTTTTTGTTCAAGCTATCACGGAAAGAACACAGTATTTGCAGCATCAATTCTCCCGGTATGAAATAGCTATTTCATTGGAAAGCATCAGATTGAGAAAAGAGAAAAGAGGCTTTTCCTTTACAGTTAAAAAGCCTCGGTGAGAGCGACTTAATGGAAAAGTGTCACCGTCCTTCAGTGCTTCCCTTGACATTGAAATATTCGATATGTAAATAAACCCGTCACTGCGTGCAGGTGAGTATTGTCCAAGGCTATCAAGCACTGGAATACACAACTGAGATGAAACTGTGAGGCAGACAGAAAGCTGCCCTGTTCAGTTCTTTACTAAAGTCGAACACTGACTCTGAGCTGGACTGAGTGTGATTAAGTGCCTGGGCCAACTGCTGCCGAGCACGTTCCACTTCTTGGGAAACGAAGGCATCATGGTCACTAATCCTGGATAATTCCCTGTGGGCAAGACACAAAAAAGCAGCTCACACAGATGTGGACACAGATGGGATTATTTTAACCCTCTCAGGCTCAAATTAAGTTGTAGTTGCAGGAAAAATCTGATATTTGGCTGTCGCAAATCTGCAACATCTGCCTGGAGAAGGTTAAATGTATTTATTCTTCCTTTTTACTTAGAATAACTCCACCAACAAGTGCTGACTAAGGAGCACTCTGGGCAGGTAAGAGCCAAGGGGCTCAGCCCTGACTTTTGTAAACTCATCCTGTCCCTGGTTCAATTCCAACAGGTGGTTTTTCAGTGTGGATCCATGTTCTCCCTGTGTCTGCACAGCTTTCCTCCCACAGACCAAAAACATGGAGTCAGTTGATTGGAGACCCTGAATTCCCCGGGTGCGTGGATGAGCGAGCCAATGTTTTCTTTGTCTCTATGACATGTGAGCGAGAGTGAATGTCTTCATGTCTCTATGCGTTGTGTCGATGAGTGAATGGTTGCATGCACATGTGGACAGCTGGGATAGGCGCCGGCCTCACCACTACCCTGACTTTAGGATAAGGGGTATTGATAATGAATGAATGAATGATTATTATGCATTTATTTACCAAGTGGAGTAAATTGTATATATTAATCATTTCAGTGTTGCTTCCTGCAGCACCACATTCTAGGGACTGCATGCATGCATGCGACTTACGCGCTGAGATGATGGATGTTTGTCTTGATGCGATGGATTTCCTCGGTTAGCTGGCGATCCAGAGCCCTCTGTGCCACTACCTCAGTATGCAGAGCCTTCAGACGATGGGGAATTTGCTCAAGCAAGGACTGGTAACGCTGTCTAGACAGACACGCACCGATATCCTTCATTTCACGACTGCGCTTCATTTGAATTTGTGCCATTGTTTCTCCAAACAAGGCTTATATGATGAGGTTAGTGCTGTTTCGACGCGGTCAATGCTAACCTGAGTTTGGCAAGCAGCTGTCCCCTTTCAGCACATCCGACACTGACCTGTCTAATCAGTTCATGGAAAACAATGTTGTAGATGTTCTGCTCGGCCTGCACCATCTGCAGCAGCCCCTCCATCTGTAACACATCCCTCCAGACTGTTCATCATTTCAACAGGCAGTTGGTATTCTCAGAGAATTCCACCATACTGTCAAAATGCACTATTTTTTTTCCTCAAAATAAAATCCAACAAGAATCAACCGTCAACAATTATGACCGTTTCAAGCAAAATGACAATCACAAGTTACATAGTAATCAACATACTGTATTTACAGACAATGCATTTTACTAAAAAGACATTGTAGATAACGAAAATGAAAACGTATTCCTGAGTATCAGGAGAGTCCAGTTTCTTCTTTTTCCAGTGCTGCCCATGCAGACGTACAGCTTGAGTATTGGTTGTCTCCCGTATTTACCTGGGAGAGTTCAGTAAGCTCCTCACTCTGCTGATCAACCCCAGCCTTCTCCAGCATGTCATCCATCATCCTCATCAGCTGGATCACCTCCAGTCTGCCACTGGGCCTCCTGATCAACCATAACATATACAAAATGTGTCTTTTCTCGCGCATTATCGATCTACAGGGATGCACTTCTATTACCATGATTCCCTCCACTGAGCTTAACTACCACCAGCAATATTACCAGGCTACGAGATTTCTGCGTAAACAAATTAAATCCACATTTTATAACTCACAGTGAAGGAAAGACCCTCAGCCTTTGCTGCTCATCTTGCAGCTGCACCGTGAATGCACTGAGAGGGAAAGAACAGGAGAAACAAAAAACCTTGCCCTGTTTCAATTCAACCACAGCACAATACAATATAGTACATAACATTAAAAAAAACAAAAGGACTCACTCTTCATAAAGCTCCAGGCAACGCAAACCTCTGTTTTTCACAATGTGATACTCTTCTGGGATCAGGCTTTCTGAGACACTTGTGCTCTGTAAAACAAAAAGGTTTGTGGTTACAGCGACACAATGTATACTTGCGTGAAAAAAGTAACCAGTGATAACAACAACAGGTCAATAACGGTCAGTAGAAGTAGACAACCTGTGTGTTGCCGACCACATTCCTGCCAGTGAGTGGTGGGAGTTGTGTTGTCTTCTTTTGGGTCACCATGGTGTCACACAGAAATGAGATATCCCTATACGGAGGCCAGGATAAAACACCTCATTTATAACACTATGATGAAACGGAGCACATAAAATAAAACAAATCCCTAAAACAGTAAGGTCTTTGCAACATTCTTTGATTTGTCATATTGGTTGACCAGACCTCCCTGCTCCAGTCAGTGAAGTTGGTTGCTCCAAAAAGTATTTATATTTTCTACGTCCAAGTGGGTGATGCCAGACTGCGTCCGGCCGCCTGATACCAAACACCTGCGGAAAAGTCGGTTTCAGAACGCTCACGTAATACTGTTAAAACGTCACACAACACCCCCTCTTCAAACTTTTCAAAGGTCAATTCAAGGCACCTTGCATTGGCGGTGGTGTGCAGAGTGTCCCAGTGTTTTCCCACTGCAGACAGTGGAGGTGAGGCCGGCCAGCAGCTCATCTGGGATGAAATGGTCATCAGAATGCTTCGTGTTTCTGGTTCCTGCTGGGAGAGGGAAACGCCATTTTTCTGACAAGTCTTTCAATTTGTGAATGTTTGAGGAAGACACAGATATCACACTTGGGGTTCTTTTCTTGCTGAATTTTTCTTTGCTCATTACCTGAAAATGCTTTTTGCAACTGCTGGGGGAAAAAGATTTGGCACAGTTTTACAGTGGATTCTGGCAAATTTTTCAAGTGTCACAAGTGAGACTTGTTTGTGACTTTCTTTTGAGGTGTTACATTCTTACCAAAAAAAAAAACATCCCGGCACGAGTAAACACTGACATTTTGAAAATACTTGAATTGCACTTGAGCATATTAAAAAAAAAAAAAAATTCTTTGGTTGATTAAGTTTTCATTTAAAAATGACAACTTCTACCGAGATTTGTAATCCTTGAGATGTAGATGTAATGAAATCTAAATGCATTTTAGTGGAATAACGAAAGAGAATTTTAACAAATGTCAGATTTTATAGATATATATCAGTGGTGGGAAAACCACTGCAAGGCCTTCTCTGCTGGCCTAAAAAATATCTGAATCACAGATGTTAATAATATTTTGTCCATGAATACTTATTAAATAATTCCAAATAGTCTGTTCACTTCCTTTCATAGCTTTTCCCCTGACTGTGCCGCTTCCAGACATATATTTTCATATTAAAGCATTTGACCAATCATCTGCTCTAATCACCTGACCAATCAGGAAATACATAATATGTTCTGTTTTTTTATATATATTAAAACAGAACACATTATATATTTTCTGATATTCACTGACAATCACAGAATACTGAACATTCATGTTTCTCTACAGTATGACTCATTTTCTGCATTTTAAACCTCTCGTAACCTATGATTAAAAGAAAATTGAGAAAGCAAAATATTTTTACTAGTCACTCTAACAAGGTTAGTGTCCATTGACCAGCTAGTTCATCAGGTTACCATGTTGAATAACAGTCACAATGCAAATCAAGCAGGCGGGACATGCATATTATCTTGGCTCCTGATTGGTCAATATTCTGAATGGTTCTTATTAGCGGTTGCCCAGATGCTAATTTCGACTTTTACAGGTATTACTAATAAATACTTACAGCCTCACAAGGTAATTTATCAGTCGAACAGAGAGTTTGGATGGGACGTGAAACATGCGACTCACAGTTTGAATTATATGAATTAAAGTGAGGCCAACCCGTTATATAAAATGAATGCTAGCCGGGTATAGCATCATATAGCTCTCCGTGTCCCCTCGGTGTCACTCTCACCTCCGGTGTCCGGCGCTTCCCTCGACGAACTTGGCGCTGAACTTGCTCTGAACAACGCAGACATCACGCAGTCACAATCTTCTTTTAAGACTAAATAAATAAATCAAATATATCAATTCAAAAAGCCCACTTTTACAAGACGCTATGGGAGCGTCTGACGCGCTCATATAGGGGAATCCAACTTCCTGGTCGCGTTGTCATGGAGACGGCGCGAGCTTCTCAACTTCCGGTGGCCCACGGCTTCCTCGCTGTCTTGAAATAATTAAAAACAAAAACAAACACAAAAACACAAACACGTCGACGCGTGGAAAAGCCCACCTTTTAGGAGTCTGAGTCGATTCCTCTTGTGATGGGAGGAGAGAGTAGTGGGCGGCTCCGGAGGTGACAGCGTGGAAGAAGCAGCGTGGGGGCGCAGATGCGGTGGTTCCGGGCCGCCGGCAGGATGCTTCCACGCCGCCGCCATGGAGACACGCAGGTTCGGGAGTCTGGAGCTTCTCGGCATCACCGTCCTCATCCTGTCTCCTCTCGCTGTGAAGGGTAAGTGCGGATTTTCACAGGAGACTTCTTCTTCTTCTTCTTTTCCCTTCAGCGAGTCAACTTTCTCCATCTAACCCTATTCTCTGCATCCTCCTCTCTCACACCAACCACCTTCATATCTTCTCTCACTACGTTCATAAATCTTCTCTTTGGTCTTCCTCCAGACCTCTTGCCTGGCAGCTCCAATTCCAGCATCCGTCTACCAATATATTCACTATCCCTCCTCTGTCCATGACCCAACCATCTCAGTCTGGCTTCTCTGACCTTCTCTCCAAAACATCTAACATGTGCTGGTCCTCTGATAGACTCATTCCTGATCCTCTCCATCCTGGTCACTCCCAAAGAGAACCTCAACATCTTCATCTCTGCAACCTCTAGTTCTGCCTCCTGTGTTTTTATCATCGTAACAGTTTCTAGTCCAAACATCATCGCTGGTCTCACCACTGTCTTGTACACCTTTCCTTTTCTTCTGGATGATGTTCATCTATCTCTTCGTACCCCTGACACTTTTCTCCACCCATTCCAACCTGCTTGGACCCGTCTCTTCACCTCTTTTCCACACTCTCCTACGCTCTGGACTGTTGACCCCAAGTACCTGAGATCCTCCAGCTTCTTGATCTTCACAGTAGACTTTGACTATTGTTTATAAAATGGGCCTTAAGAATGCTGGGGGGAAAAAAAACAACACTTATTATCACTTAACAATGTGACACTGCAGTTAAAATTCCTTTAATAATCCCACTTTGACACAGCAGAAAGTGGATAAAAGAGTAGAGGTCATTAATAATAATGTGCCGCAGTAAGATATATAGAATCTAAACATATACAATTAAATAAAAAAGATAAATAAACGATATTTAATCATTATAAACATGTTCAAAAAGTGGCAATGAGCAGCGTGCAACAATGCTTACAGCAGCAAAACCTACAGGTGAACGGATTATACAGTTTAGTGACTGAATGAATGAATCGGTGAATGAAAGGATGAACAAAAAGATGGCTGGGTAAACAGATCCAGCAGGGACCGGCCAAATCTGTCCTTCGCACATTTGCGGTGAAGGAGTCTGTCCTTAAGATAAGAAAAGATACACTTCATTGATCCCCCAGTGGGGAAATTCAATGGTCACAGAAGCCTTACACGGTAGAAAAGGTGTGCCGATAGTTATAATATGCTGCTCCAAAAAATAAAGGGAACACTTAAATAACACAATGTAATTCCAAGTCAATCACACTTGTGTGAAACTCACTTGGGAAGCAGAACGGATTGATTTGGACTTGTTTTAAGGACAAGGCATCAACGTTGGATCAGCCTGGAGTGTGTTTTTACACTTTCATTTGGAGTCCACACCTCCATGGGTTCATACATTTCATTTCCATTCATCATTTTGGTGTGATTTTGTTGTCAGCATATTCAACTATGTAAAGAAAAAAGTATTTCATAAGAATATTTCATTCATTCACATCTCGGATGTGTTATTTTATTGTTCCCTCTATTTTTTTTCAGCAGCGTATATTTAATTATTTACTTTTTCAAACTTGTGTATTTTTTTATTTTTGCCGCTTTCTTTGACATTTTATGTATTCAGTGTTGAGTAAGGCACCTAAAATAAAAAATATCATCATCATCATCATTATTATTATTTCTTTTAATAGAAAGGATATGCAGATAAAAGATAGATACAAATAATCATACATACAGTAGAACACAAAACTATGAAAATAAATAAGATGAAGGATTGTGCAGGGAATGGTGATAGAAACAACAGGTGTACAGTCGGAGATGCGGGCAGTAGAAATGAAATGATAATCAGTAAGATGTCCGGGAGAATATATAATTATGATATAAATGAGAGTGGATGAGATGTGGGAATAATGATAAATTCTCGTGTTGATGTCCACATGTTCGGATCAAAATCAGCACTGTTTCACAAATGAACAAATAAGTCATTTTGAAGCCCGTCCCCCTTTTGCATTTGAAATTATCAACCTAATTCCCAACTCAGGAATAAGAATGCATTATTTGGCTCACTCATCCATGTGTCCTGCTCTGAGTCCAAGTGAAATAATTTTTTCTTAGGAGATAACTTATTCGTTCCAACGTCGTATTTTTCATTTCGCCGACAAGGTTGGGTATATTTTGACTTGAAAAAAAAAATCATTCCTCGAGTTGATGAAATGATGCTAGAAAGAATCCTGCCCTTACTCTAACTGGTCCATGCTTTGAATTTCAATTACAAGACTGTAAGCTGACATCATTCCACATGGTGACCGCCGCTGTGTTTTCTGAAGGCAGCGCTGTTCAAGATGTAAAAAGAGCCCGAACAATGAGCGAGCGGCGTGCTGACCCATGAGGGGAAGGAGAGGCCGGGGGAGGGTCGGGGTCTGCGGACAAGTGATGGGACAGAAGGGGACTATACGTCTCGAAGGGACTACAAAACCCGCGATGACAGGTCACGTTATCGCCGCTGAAACAAACAAGACGGGCGTACATGCATCAGGCCGAGGGCGTCAGGTGTCCCGCATGTGCAGCTCGAGGGGCCTCCAGATAGGAAGGAACAAAGAGCGTGAAGGACATTTGCATTTGAAAACACTACATGCTGTTGGAGGGGATGTGTGGATGACTGGAGCGCTGTCTAAAGCAGGCGGGGGATCAGGCTCCGAAAGCCCAGTGCGTTTGTGTGTGTGTGTGTGTGTGTGTGAGGGGGCGCTGAGACGTTTCCATTTTTTACTCCATTTAGTCAATATTTGTGAGTGTATCAGGAAAGTGGGCCCTCCTCCAGGAGTGTGGGAATTACCTTTCAAGCAGGCAAATGGAGTGATGTGGTGTAGAAAAATGGAAATAAATCCATAGTAATGTTACATTCATGATTTACTGCTTATCCTACTTTGAACCATTCACTCGCTCAATCACGCAGGCCATTTTTTCCTTTTTTTTTTCCCTATTAACTTCCTGCGTGTTTCTGGAGGAAACCCAGTGCAGAGACCACGCATAAAGACCCCGCCTGGAGGAATTGAACAGCCTCGCGCTGTGGGGCGTAATCACGATTAACCGCTCGACGTCCGTACGCCGCGACTGAAAACACACGTTAATGGCCTGATATATTGAGCTCCAGTTATGAGCTGGTATGTATTTGAGTTATTTACATACCAAGCCCTGCTGACTGGTGCTTGTGAAGAGCGCTAACAGGGCTATTGTCAGATCATCACCGCTGATACCTCCATCACACCCACAGGTCCCCTCTCTACATATCCAGTCTAGACACCCGTAGCTGCTCATGGAGCTCCTCGGCCAGGAGTCTGTGAGACTCATTGACCTCGGTGGTGACGGAGGCACATCAGATGGTGCACTTCAAAGTCTTTAGCGTCTGCTCTCAGCCTGATTGGGCTCTTGGGTTTGTGATTACGGTGTGTGTGTGTGTGTGTGTGATGAATATTATTTCTGTCCGTATCTGTTCTGCACCACTTGCGGCTCCAAGTGTAACACATTTTATATCCGTCCATCTGTTTACATTTTGCTTGCGATGGGCTTTGCCTGGATGGCAGAGACTGAAGGATGCCTCGCTGGCGGCTGTTTGCAGACCCGGTTGATACTCCAAACTTTAAAAGGAGACGAGATCATTTTTTTCAGCCAGAAAATAGTTTTCTCCCCGCTTTCTAAATGATTATTTCATTCATTCACTGTCTGGACCGGTCGCCGGTCAAACGCTTCATTACATTTAAAGCACACAAAGACGTGCAAGCGTTCGCAGGTCGGCGCAATTTCGGTTGTCATTAAAACAATAACATTAGCAAAACTTTACATTACATCCCAAACATCCCCACTCTTACAAAGGTAACCAACCAAAATCTGTAAATTCTCAATTTCCCAGCATATTGAGCATCACTATTTTTCCTGTTTGGGCTTTTAGAAGCCTTAGCTGAAGACTGATGCAAAGATTGGGGTTAAGCAGACATTAAACATCACGCTAAATCTCATTTATCACTCAGTTTTCTCCTCTTTGGTTCCTCCCCGGGGTTCGCAGGTCAGAGGTCAAAGCCCCTGTGGTTTCGGTAAACAAACACAACAGGTGGTTCACTTGTCATTTCTTAAGCTTCTTCAGTTCTCATGCATAAATGATTCAAATTTTGAATCCAGAGTTTGTTGCCGGCGAAGCTGAAAGGTAAACGGTTACTTGATAAGGTTTTGGGAAAACTCACCAGCGTCAGCTCCTATGAGGCCAGGCGTGCATTTATTATCGAAAGAGCCTTAAAATGCCTGAAAGATGATTGCTATTCATTGCTGTGTCGCAGGAGGATTAAGTGCTAATCCTCTAATTTGTATGTTCGGCAAGCTTTGTTATAAATCAAGAGACCCGACCCTGAGCTGGGCGAGTGTGCCATTTACTACCAGGCCCATTAAGAAAGAGGATATATCAAAGACAAAATTACTTTAAACACTTCGATATTGTACTGACTGAGTTACGGGCGGTCCCTCTAGTGACAGATTGAATGTTGAAGTGACACGGTGCAATTGGTTGCCATGGAAACCATCCACGACGCCTTGAGAGGCCCTCGTACTGACAGCTGCTGGAGCGCCGGTCTTTTCTGAAGGGGTTGCAAAGATTAGGGCCCGACACGATCCAGCTGAAATGGCGTTTCAGAGCGTCTCCGCTGAACTGTCTACACCGTGAGGACCGTCTGCCGCGGGATTAGCCTGCTCGCTAAGTCGGGGCGTCTATAACCGTCAATGGTTTTACAAGTAAAGATTTAAAAAGCGAAATCCGTCAATATTCGTTCCTGATTTTTAGATTTTAGCAAACCACTTCATTACAGTGTGGTGACAATGCGACAAGACCCTCAACTTTAGTGTAAGAATTGACTTTTTCTAACCGCACACAGCTGACTTTCACTTGATCCCAGTAAATATGACACAGCATCACTGATGGGATCCCCACCAATACAAGTCAATAGTCACATTAACAAAGAAGCTTTTCTTCTTCTTCTTCTTCTTCTCCAGGCTTTTCCCTTCAGGGTCTCCACAGTGAATCCACCTCCTCCATCTCACCCTGTTCTCTGGATCCTCCTCTCTCACACCAACTACCTTCATATCCTCTCTCTCGTCCATAAACCTTCTCTTTGGTCTTCGTCCAGACCTCCAGTTCCAGCATCCGTCTACCAATATATTCACTGTCCATGACCCAACCATCTCAGACCTTCTCCCCTAAACATGGAACTGATGGACTCATTCCTGATCCCATCCATCCTGGACGGCACACAAGTCTGACGGGCCTGAGAGCACCTGCGCCGCTTCCATAACATCACCAACTCTGCTGTCACTTATCCTTGTTTGTCCCAGCCAGCACACATCCTGCCTATTTTCATTTATTCTATTCACTGCTATTGTCACTATTTAAACTGTCGTTTAGTTCTGGTTGTGTATTTTTCACCCTCACTGTTCCTTGATGTTGTCCATTGTTATCCCTGTTGTTGTTGTTGTTGTCTGCCGCCTATTTATCTGCTGTCTATTTATTCTTGGATGTCTTGCTATCTTCTGTCTTTCTATTTAGATTTAATTTACTTTTTTATGACATTATAACTGTTACTCTGCTGTGACAAAGGAGTTTCCCCTATGGGGATCAATAGCGTTTATTTTAAGTTCTTGATCGTCACTCCCTGTATGCGTGCAATACAAATTTGGGATCTTTTTCAGTTTTTCAAATCCAGTTCTTTAGAAAAGCGTTAACTGTAATGTTGCTCCTACTCCAACTCTTTAAAATGATAATAATTTATCCTTTATTAATCCCCGTGGGGAAATTCATTCTCAGCGATTAATTGCATCCAAACAAAAATACATTTGGTATGAAGTTAAAAGTTGGTTAAAATAAAATGATCTGAGGTAGGCGTGTGTTTTCAGCACGAAGACAGAAACTTAAGACGTGTGATAAAAAACATAGAAGCCCAGGTGAAGAATAGAATGATGAAAGAAAACGACAAAATAAAAGCCGTACATCCGTGTGAAATGATTAAAATGAGCCATGCGACGTTAGCTTTTCACCGTCATCCGTTAATACAACCTGTACAGGTGCATCTTCTGACCGGCCGGCGGACCTCTGCTCCCCGAACCCCTGCCAGAACCGAGCGCTGTGCAGAAGTAGCGGAGACGGCGTCTCGTGCTTCTGCGTGCCGGGATTCCAGGGAGCTCGCTGCCAGATCGACGTGGACGAGTGCGCCTCTCAGCCCTGCGCCAACGGAGCCACCTGCCTGGACAGAGTGGGCACGTTTTCCTGCCTGTGCGCAGCCGGGTTCACCGGTGAGTGGAAGCTTCCGGAGGGTTTGGCGCCTCCTCGTCGGCGCTTCGATCACAAGATAACCTCGGGATCCAATGCACGTTCTTGGGGCTTTCTTCAACTCACTGTTGCTCCCTGTAAGATAAAGCTCTGCTTCTTTGGACAGAAATATTCTGTCTCAACAGGAAGCATGTTGAATGCCATATATCATTTTATTCAGGGATCTGTGACAAAATGCAGTCATTGTAGAAAATATATTTCCCAGGTTTCTTCATTTTTTTCTAAAATGACAAAATGTCTTCATAAGCACTGAACCATTTACACGCTAACATCGAATGATAAAAAAGCCGTTTTAACTATGGACAGGGTTTGTCGCTTCCAGGAGACTTTTTTCCTATTTTTCCCGAGTATTGCATGTAGGATTAAACCGTTTCTCCAATGGAAGCAGTGTTTCTAAACTCGCTTGAGAGGTTTGAATAGTAATGGTGGAAACACAACAGCTGGCGATTTACAGTTTAAGAGAACAAAGAAGTCAAAAGACGGTGATCCTGAGTTGATGATTACTATTATAACCACGTCCCACTCCGATCGAGGCCTTTGAATAACCTTTTCATATCCTTTCTACTTTTAAATTACCTTCTCTCTGTCTTTCTTTCAGAATAATGTTTGGTACTTCACAAAAAGTATTAACAGAGAATGAAGGGTGCCCTGCGATTAATCACTCCCTTTAAACAAGGCTAATTGGACTATTTTAAATTTGATTACGCCGTTGATTTAGCTTTTACTCATTTTTCCTTCATGTGTTCTGACTTTTTCATGAGCATACTCTTAATTTTTTTGTCTCCAAAACTGCATTAAGGACTTTTTGAAGGATTTCCATGGCCTCCTTTTTCATGGAAAACAACAGGAGCTTTGTTGCCTCTCCCATGAAGATCAGTGGGTCCGGCTAAAAGCTTTTTTTTTCCCGGCCTCCCCTCTGACAGCCGCTCTCTTTGATGCTCGCAGGGGTCGCCTGCCAGGTCCGGATTGACGAGTGTCAATCATATCCGTGTCACGGCGGCGGCAGTTGCCATGACTACCCTGGCGGCTTCACTTGCACCTGCCTGCCCGGTTTCCAAGGACACCGATGTGAAATCAACACCGACGAGTGCCAAGAGCAGCCGTGCCAGAACGGGGCCGTGTGTGTGGACGGAGTGAACCAGTAGGTTCCCCATCGTGCAGCCACGGAAGAGATAGAGTGAAAAAAAAAAAAAAAAAAACACTTACTATTTTACATTTTGCCCCTCAAAAGCGTACACGTGTGAAAGTACGTTGTGTGATTTACCACCTGTCTCAGATACGCCTGCGACTGCTCTCTCACCGCCTTCGCTGGCAGACACTGCGAGAGGCCCAGACCTCAGTGCTACTCTGAACCCTGCTTCAACAGCGCCATCTGTCAGGACAAACAGGGTAACTACACCTGCGACTGCTGGCCAGGTAAACCCTAACGCTGCATCTGGGATTCAAAGATTTTGAGGGGAAACGTCGGCCGGGATTACTTCTTACTGAAATGCCACCTCCATCTGAATTTCAGGGTTCGAGGGGCGTCAGTGCGAGACTGATATCGGCGAGTGCGACAGCGGCCCGTGCCTGAACGGAGGCCGCTGCATCGAGAGGTCGTGGCAGGCTCTGTACGGAAGCGAGCCTCTGCTGCCCGAACGCTACGATCCTCGACATGCTGGAGGTTTCATCTGCAGCTGTCCTCACGGAGCAACTGGTAATATTCTCTATACTCTTAGACATATTCTCACAGGAGCAACAATGTTTTGGAGAAAAGGCTCAAGGACAGGAGCTGTTGATAAACGAGTTTGAAAAAAAAAAAGGTTGCAACGCAGGTAGGAACATTTCATGTAACTGGATTTGCAGTTTCAGTCTCATTCAAACTGAAAAAAAAAAAAAAAAAAAAAATCATGGCCATGCATGTAAATTAAAGTTTTCATATGAGTTACAAAAACATCCAGTTTCCCCGCTTACACAAGCCGTGAGCGAGCAATGAAGGTAAGACCGTTAGCCCCCGTGGCTGGAGTTGTGTTCTAAAATTGACTCTCTGCCAGTCACAGTGGCCAATGACTCAGTAAGGTGGCCAAATAGCATTAGTTTAATCCCCAGTTATCTGGCTTTGCCGGTCTCCTGACTGGTGCTTTTCAGCCCTACATGGCTGCGGGGAAGTAGACAAGGTGCAGACCTTCGCTCTGATGGCCTGTACGCTCCCAGACTACTATGATGCACTCGGACAAGTTTGGGTTTGTTTTGGGTGAAAGAGTGGCGGCATGATGTGGATCCGCACGCCGTGGATGTGGGGGATTCTGTTGCTTGGAACAGGTAATGCCGTCACACTGGTTTCCATAACGGTAATAATGAGTGAAAACCTGAGAAACACACGGCGGTAGCTATTGATAACGTGTGTTTTTGTGTAACGCTGCTTTTGTAAGACAAAAATGCTAAAACGTGGTATTATTTGACATCTAGAGTCCACTTACCTGCGCGTCGGCAGACCGGTTTAGTTCTCGCATGGTATTCAGTTTAGTGTTTTTTTTTTTTTCCGGGTGGAAAATGGTGACGGAATCTGTATTCAGAGAAGAATATAGCGATCCATATTAGATCGACATAAATTAACAAGGAGCCGAGGCACTTTGTTTCGGCACTTGCCGTACTTGTCGCGCGGCCTCGGATATTAGTCAAATAAAAGTCGGTGCGGATCATTCTTCCTGAATACACATATTTTGTGCCGGCGGTAATAAAAGCTGCTGTAACTTAATCACACTCTCTCCCTCTCATTCTGCAAGGTTCCCTTTGCGAGGAGGTGATAAATCAGTGTGACTCCGACCCCTGCCAGAATGGGGGAAAGTGCGAGAGCTCGGTCGGAGGGTACACTTGCCGCTGCCTCCGTCGGAACGGCGACGGTCCTCTCTACGGAGGAGCGAACTGCGACGTGAGGCTGACGGGCTGCGGCGGCCACGAGTGTCAGAACGGGGGCTCCTGTTCTCCGTTCTTGCTGGACGGGACTCACGGCTACACTTGCTCCTGCTCGCCCGGATTCACCGGCCCCCTCTGCGAGACCTCCACCGCGTTCTCCTTCGAGCGCAGCGGCTACCTGCTGCTTCACAGTCCCCTCGTGGATGCCGAGGTCTCCTGCAACATCACCCTGAGCTTCAAGACGGTGCTGCCCGCGGCAGTGCTGTTCCGGAGGAGCGTCGGAGGACTTCTGCTGATCCTGGAGCTCGAGGACGGGCGGCTTCGTCTGTCGCTGTGGGAGGCACAAAGCCCGATCCGTGTCTTGAGGCTTTCACCGGGCGTCACGGATGGAGAGTGGCATTCTGTAGAGACCGTGTTCAGGAACTGGATTCTCAGCTTGAAACTTTTGGATGCCGCCGGCGGTTGCGGGAGTCCGTCCTGTCACCAAGTGGCTGAGATCCAAAACCCTCCGGCGGGGCTGGTATCGCATCCTCAAAGCACTTCCATCGGAGGCGTGCTTGAGGAATTAAAAAGCCCCACGACAGACACCTCACTTCCGGCGTTCTTTGGCTGCATGCGGGACGTGTTTGTGGACTGGCAACTCGTCGTCCCGGAGGAATGGCGGAGCGACTCCGCCGTGAACGTGTCCCCCGGCTGCAGCCACAGGGATCGCTGCTTGGACGAGCCTTGCCAAAACGGAGGGGAGTGCGTCAACCTGTGGCAGAGCTACCGGTGCCGCTGTCCAAGGCCTTACGAGGGGCGCGACTGCGAAGAGGGTGTGTTTACAGTTGTGCGACACACAAGCCGGGGAAGTTAAGAGGTGGTAAATTCATGTGAAACATGGGATAGGCATTTAAGGATTATTTGCAGGGTAACTAATAGTTTTTCCCCGTTGAGTGGTACCTACTACATTACTCTCGCCTATCGCTTTCGGGGCTAATCAAACAGCGTAATTCTTCGCCGGTGCGTAGGAGAAGTGAAGCGAGAAGGGATTAGGACCATCAAATGCCACGGTTAAGGACAGAGGAAGAGATCCTCTTATCTGACACACAAGGTTAAGGAATGTCCAAGGAAATTGCCACAGACACGCAAGAAACTGGAAAGCGACTCGGCATTCTGTAGGCACTCGTGAACTGAGCGTCGGTCTGCTGATGGCGTTTCTTAATTTTTACTAACACGTTCAGCTATCTGTCCCCGGATATCTAAAGCCTCTTGAGTCTATCGAAGCAGATTATAGAACACGCCGCCTGACGGGTCATTTGGACGCACATTAGCTAAACCAGGTGAATGAACTCACCTCGGCGTTTGAAATGTCCTCCTATGTGTGGACACCCGCACACACACACACACACACACTGGCCATGAGGTGTCCTTCCTGCACTGTCCGTCCTGTTTTTCTAGCTGCCTGCCTTCGGGGGAGATCAACCCACAGTGGAAAGCGCTGACTGTGGACACAGAACTCACATGAGGGCTGATGGTTGCTAGGTTTCCTCTTTCTGTGGCTGTTCTTCGAGGAAACAGATTAAGAATGGCTTATTTTATCATTTTGGTTTTGCAAGCCACGCTTTTGTCCCAAGAAAAAGCCAAGCAGCGGGGAAACGTCTGCATTTGTGTTGGTTGCATTTTTATCCCATTTATTGTCTCGGTGGGTTAAAAAATGGTCAAATCCATTTTTCTCTCCCACAGCGGTGAGCCGAGTAAATATTATTAATGACAAACTGCATGGATGCGGCCAATCGCTGTTTTCCATCGCCTCGAATAACCGCATAACCGCGAATGATTAATGTTCTCGAACTTACGTGGAGCGCATTGGCCCGCGCGACGCGTGATGTATTTATTGTGACAACAGCCAACGTTTGTCATCGCCTCGCTTAAAAAGTGTTTTCTCATAAATGTGGCTTTTCCCTCGGTTTCCAGAGCACGTGACCGCCCGCTTTGGAAACGAAGACTCCCACAGCTACGCCGCCTTCACCGTCACCGGCGACCTGGGCCGTGACCTCTTCATCTCGCTCTTCTTGCGCACGCGGAGGCACAACGGACTCCTGCTGGCGCTCGCCAACACTGGAAGCCGGTACCTGTATATGTTCCTGGAAGACGGCAAGGTCGCGCTTCAGCTGGGTAACTTTGAGAGCCTGAAGTCAGAGAGGGCGGTCGATGACGGCGAAGTCCACTTTGTGAGCGTGGAGGTGGAGGAGGGCCACATGGCGCTGCATGTAGCCGCACAGAAGCAAGGAGATATGGAAGCAGGGTCGGTCCACGTTCAGACGGGAGACGCCGTCTATGTCGGAGGTCTGTTGGAGGAAAAGACAACCGCGGAGTTTGGCGGATATTTCAAAGGCTGCATCCAGGATCTGAGGATCAACGATAGGAGGCTGCAGTTCTTTGGCTTGGACACCTCAGTGAGAACATTCCCACTGGCGCTCATAAAAAGTGTGACTGCTGGCTGCTCCGGCGACCACGCCTGCAGTGTGAGTCAACCGTTTGCTTGCGTAAACCGCCGTTGTCCGGCTATTAAATCGCATTACCGGCCTTTAGCGTAAAAAAAGAGCATTTGCAAAGCTCTGATTGAAATCCGCAATAAACCCCGATGTCTTTTTCAGGTTTGTCATACGCATTTTATAGTTGAAGCATTTTATTGTGCTCAAAGCTAACCTGAACTGAAAGTGAAGTAGAGATATCTGCCAACAAGAAATGTGAAAATTGATTAACAGTGGCGTTAGGGGCCATTTTGTAACACTTTACCGCACTTAACTGCAATTTATAAAACAAAATCCAGAATTCTTGTCATCCCATTTTGGGACACGTGATGTCTTTGTGTTGAGTTTTGCAACTATGATCAATACCAGTGATTAATAATATTCATGATGCTGAATTCAGTAATCATATAAACTCATCAATTAAAAAAAAAGGAAAAATGTGTAATCCTCATCAAGGGGAAAAAAGGAAAAACGAGTCATAAAAACCACCAGTAGCAGGAATGCATTGGCTAATATGACAGGAGGCACGTGGATGCGAGAAATAAAATCAACACTCCGTTTGTCATCCGCAGAGGAACCCCTGTCTGAACGGGGGAATGTGTTACTCCATTTGGGATGATTTCACCTGCACCTGCCCGCCCAGCACGGCGGGCCGGCGCTGTGAGGAGGTCTGGTGGTGCGAGCTTTCACCTTGTCCCTTGGATGCAGAGTGCAAGATGCTTAACCAAGGATACGAATGTAAGACAACATTTCTGTCGAGCGCAAAGTCCTCCGGTTTAAGATCAATGTCGGGCCGCGAAAACCTTGAGGGTCCGCGTGAGATTGTTAATCTTTGCAAGAAGTTTGAACTTTGTCCTACAATAAATAGAGCTGGAAAGGCAGTTGAATATCAATTTGGCTTACTTTTCATCGTTTTAGAACATTCATAAAAATTGGCTCGAGCTGTTTGTGTCTGGCCATCACGGCGTTAATCGTCCATGTAACGCAGTGACACAACACGCTTAGTTGTGTAGCAGCCTAAATCCTCCCACGCACAATCTATGCTCCGGAAAGCAACGTTGACCCGAGGCCAGCTTATCCTTCTCTTGACGGGGCTATTTATGATTTTCCGTGTTGGCATACATGTTGAGTAATATCTAAGAGAAGATACTTTATGATCCCCACAGGGGGAAACTGACAGAGAAATATCATTGTATTGTTATCACGATCTACTGATATGCCGATGTTTAAAGTAGATCAGCGTGTTTAATTGTCACGCCTTCTTAGCCAAACGTAAAGGTCAAAATCCCCTCAAACGCTTTGCTATATTATTGAATTTGAAACTGAAAGTACCTCGCCGACTCTGTTCTCCTTACTTTGCAGGTTACACCAACGCAACTTTCCTGGATGACAGCACGGTGCTGGTCTATCAGGGAAACGGCAATATATCCCGCAACCTGACAAACCTCTCTCTAAATCTGCGCACGCGTAAACGCAACGCCGCCATCCTGCATGCAGAGAGGGCTTCGGCCTTTGTCACCGTCTCCGTCCAGGATGGCTTTCTCTTCATGGAGCTTCAGAGCGACGCTGGGGAAGATGGCGGCGAGGAAGGCGAGCGCGGCGTCTCCACGGTCAGTCTGAGCAGCAGGAGGACGGTCAGTGACGGCGAGTGGCACAGCGTCCACCTGTTCATGGCCACTCCTTGGACATACACGTCCCGCTGGACTCTGGTTCTGGATGATGAAATCGATGAAGCCAGCGCCTCGAGAAGTCGAGGGGGGAACCTGGACTTCCTCCGGCAGGGGGTCGACATCTTTTTGGGGGGCCTGGCTCCCGACGCGGGCTGGTCGCTGGTCGGGTGCCTCGGCACGGTGGAGCTGGGCGGCATCGCCTTGCCTTACTTCAGCCCCTCTGATGTCAACCTCCCGCGTTTGCAGATCGAGCAGTTCGCTCAGGCGTCAGAAAAGCCTCCCCTCCTGGGCTGCGGCGGAGCCCCCGTCTGCCGGCCCAATCCCTGCCTGAACGGAGGGGAGTGCCAGGACTTCTTCAATTCCTACAACTGCAGCTGTGCAGAGGGCTGGGCCGGCAGGCACTGCGACTTCTTCACGGACACTTGCGCCTCGGGTCCCTGCCTTCACGGGAACTGCAGCGTGACGGGGCTGAGCTACCTCTGCACCTGCGAGTTTGGCTTCGCGGGCGTGGACTGCGGGGAGGAGGTGGACATGTGTGAAAACCACCTGTGTGCCAACGGAGGCACCTGTCTGCACGGGCCCGACCGCTATGCTTGCCTCTGTGCTGAAAATTACACGGGGCCCCTTTGCAAGTAAGTCCGAGGATTACCAACATTATGGTGTAAGTTGCAAAGTATGTCTGCCATCGGTAATGACGCTGTTTTGAAAACGATCGACGCCGCCGTCGAGAACACGGATTGCAAATCCATTCGTCTGGGGATTAAAAGCGAGTGATGCAATCTCACCATGAAACAAACCTTATGGTCGGGACTGTCAACAATAGCCCCTCTTCCCAAAAACACAACAACAGGAAAAGCTGCGACTTCATACGAATAATGACATTTATGGATTGTTATCAATAAATATCAATTACAATAGGGCATCTGTCAATACTTTGAGACAACAAACCTCTTCTGTGACTGCAAAGTATACGGCCGGTATCAAAGTTAGTCTCACAGAACCAAACATTTTTGCAGAAGGCTCGGAAAACATGTCAACTGAAAGTACTCGAGTCTGTAAAAAACAACTTCTTCCGAGAGATTAGCCGATACACAAAGACAGGTTTTGCTCATTGATAAATGTCAAACCGGTAGATATTATTTGACTATCGCATGACCAAAGAAATTGAACCATTCACTTCGTTCGATCACTCGAACAGGGATGGTGTGGTACAAATGTCCCTGAAAGTATTCACTACCAATAGGACAGAGACAGGCAATCAAAAGCTGCTCGGCACCATTTTATTCATACTTGATATTGGGAAAGAAAAAAAATGGATGGACGGATGACTGGAAAATATGTCAAAGCATGATTTGATTAATGTAATACACACACAGGCAATAGGTTGCCAGTATAATTGGGATGTAGTTGTCTTCTATCGGTCGTGATACACAATTACAATTTGTAGAATAATTACTCTGAATAAGAAATAATGAATAACAAGTAATTACACAGATTATTAATGAAGGTTTTGATCAAATGTTACCTCTAAATGTTCCAAAATTGCTCAAGCGAGGGACCGCTGCACAAACAAAATCCCCCGTTTCCCCTTCTTTTTCTGCCGACAGTCATCATTTCAACCTCGCCTGCAGCGAGCGCCTCTGAAGATGTATTTCTATTCTAGTGAAAGCCAGAAAAGGCCTCAGTCTGCTGCGGTGTCTCACTACACACGGCTCTCTGGTTCAGCGCCAGTTTCTTTCCCCTGTCATCTACTGTTTGCCAGCAGGGGAACGCCTCCAACCATTTATCCTGTAAACACACAGCCCCTCGCATTTTGCCTCCTTTGCACATGGCAAAGCCTTGCAAGTGTCTTGCTAAGCAAGCCAGCAGACAAGTTGCACCTCTCCCTTTACTAGAAGCATTCACGCAGTAAAGGTTTCATCAAAATGACTTTGTTTTGCTTGTGTCTCTTGTTTTTGCCTCTTTCTACCTCATCGCCCCATCTTTCTCTCTGCTCCTCTCCAGTGAACGCGTTGAAGAGATTCCTTGGTACATTGTTGTCAAAAATATGTAAGTATATTTTCCCCTCGCTCTCTGGGGTTCCCCATTTGTTTCCTCTTAGACATTTGTTTTTGCATTTTCCCACATTTGGCATCTGTCATTTTTTTTTTTTTCCAACTGCATGCAACAAAGATTAGACAAAGACAACGCGCCACCGATTGTCTTAATACGAAAAAGCCATTGCTTCAAATGAGTGACAACTGTAGTTCAAACTGTAACTTGAGGGCAACTGTGGCTGTTCAAGAGCACTGCTTGGTATTTTTTTTCCTTCCTGCACTTGTAATGTGATGTCCAGCTGGCAAATAGTAAGTAATTAATCTCATTATCTGGGTCGCCCCCTAAGCCTCTTTGTCCCTTCTGCGCGGGGAACAAAGGGGGAAAATACAGTGGCAGCAGACGTATACACCCATGACCTCCTGATCCGCAGAGTATGTCCACCGCAGCTTCAAGTTTTACCGGAATAAAACATGTATTTCTTATCTTTATATGCGGCCGCCCTCCGCCAGACGGCCCAGGCTCCCTGTTTCAGTGTGTGGAGACGACATCAGAAATTACACCTGCTTCAATGGAGGCAACTGCACCAACCGAGAGCTCTCCTGCGACTGTCCCCCGGGCTTCGTTGGACACCGGTACGAACATTTGGTTTACTTGAGCGTGAAACCTTTTTTTTTTTTTTTTTCCTGACTATATCTGGGATCTACTGGGAAAAAATTAAGACAACAAGGCTGGTCTCTGAGCTCAAGAAATTTAAATACGTGGTCCTCACAGGGCGACTGCAAACCAGCGTGACCAACAAGCTGAGGAAATCTGACGTTTTTATAGTTTCGAACGTCACACAAAGTGATTAACCCGACCGCAACATTTCATGAGTAAAGGCCTGCACGTTGATCTGTCATATCATCCAAAAATACCCTATGTGCACAGCATAATCATTTTTTTTTCCTAAATAGAAAAAAAGTGAGATATTGAATTCTGCACATTTGTCTTGAATACCATTATGCAGCTGAAGCTGAAGCTTATCACACCAGATGGCTTTAGTGAAGAGAATTCCTAAATGAAGACAATATACACACACACACACACACACACATACATACATTTATATATCCTGATAGGTAATCCCTGATGTTGTTGTTGTTGCTGTCTATTTATTGAGATGAGATGAGAACAACTTTATTTATCCCAAAGGAAACTGTTGTGCCAGAGTTTCAAGCAAAAACATAACAGTAATAGATAATAGTAGGAAGGAGGGAGAATAAAAAATACAATAAAATATAAATAGGCAAGGTTAAGGCTATCAAGTGTTTTAAGGTCTTAAGTACAAAGATTTGTGGATGTCTTGCTTGATCTTCTGTCTCTCTATATATTCATATTTATTTTCCTTTTTTTTTGACATTATAACATTATGCTGTTATGCTGCTGTGACAAAGGAATTTCTCCTATGGGGATCAATAAAGAATATCTTCATTTCATACATATATACATATAAGTAATCTAAAATTATGATTTTCATTTTTTAATCCCAAATAACGGAATATTCTCCGATTGAACCGCTGAAACGCTTAAATTGACTCTGCATAAACTCCCTATCAGTGAGCACACACACACAATCTGACAGGTATTAAAACGATCGGTTGTTGTAGGCTGTGGTAATACCTGTCTCCGGTTTGACAGGGACGAAAAGGAAAGTCCGCTTCATCCCACGGCGTGGAGTCTGTTATTTCTGGCCCACGGGTGTCCGTGTAATCACGGGAACTTGCCGGTGACTTTGCAGGATCCGTGGAAACCGCGGGCTAACGTCGTTAGCTGGATTAGCTAAGCAGTCGCTTTGCTAATGAACGCCTACTCACAAACGGTTAGCTAATAAGGCATCATATGTCCGTTCGGCCGACTTCCGACGTGAAAATGATTCCTTTTTTCGAAGCATACTGAACGGGGATGTCATTCGAAAAGTTTGGGGTAAGCAAATGATAAGAAAGACTTTAAAGGATATCTTTTTACGACGTTTGCTAAGACCTGCTAGCTGTCTTTACCCGCCCACTCGAGCTGATGCGGCCAATCAACGAGCAGAAACGCAACTTCCGGTTGTCATCATGACTCTTTCGAAACATATACATATATTTTTTTTCAACATAAATCAAAATAGAATTATCTTATTTTCGCTATTTTTAAAATTCAGATTCACCTTTTATTTTTTATGAAATAATTTTGAACCATGATGTTCCTTTGAAAGAAATCTGAAATGCATGCATTTTTTTTCACCTTGTAATAAAAACATTTTTTCATGACAGTGTTTGCATTTATTTTTTTTGACACTTTAAGCATATTTTTAAGTGCCTTGAGACTTTAAGCATTTTTTTTTTTTTACAACTGAAAATATGTAGATGCATTTTCCTGCTCTTGGGTATGCAGGAAAATAATAAAAGGGCCGGTAAAACCAGAGAATTGGAAAAGCTGTGATCGCTCTCTGTCTCTGCAGGTGTGAGCAGGAGGTGGACGAGTGCAAGTCGAACCCCTGTCTGAACGGAGGCTACTGCCGCAATCTGATCAACAAATTCATCTGTGTGTGTGACATGAGCTACGCCGGAGACGTCTGCCAGACGGACGTAAGCGACATTTACTTTTATGTGGCCGTGCTGCTCTGGCAAAACCTCTTCCAGCTGCTCTCCTACCTCATCCTACGGCTGGACGACGAGCCAGAGGTGGAGTGGGGCGACAACGAATGAGTGTGTGTGTGTGTGTGTGTGTGTGTGTGTGTGTGTGTGCGCGCGCGCATGAACAAGTGATTGCAGATTTGAGTGTTTGCCAGTAATTATGGTTTAGTAGGTGACAGTTTGAGGCGTAACAATTCACCCCCATACCATATTGCAAATCCAAAATACTACAAAATACATTATCCGGCTGGAAAAAGGGATGGCGATATTTTCTCACTTGCCTGATTTAAAGAGCGAAAACAAATCTCCCGTCGCAATGGCAATCACGACTCATGAGTCGGTCTCACAATCAGGACCGGTTATTTAGCGCGACGCAGACTCGTCGACACGTGACGTTTACGTGCCTTAAAATTGAAGCACCTTCATAAATGTGGTTCATGACTGCGAAGAAAGCACTTGTTGATTATTTTTCAAGACTTCTCTCAACGACTCTTGATTGTTTTAGTCCAGAAAATGAACAAATGCCCTTCACAAGTTGCCAGGAGAATGATTTAATAACGCCAGTTAAATTTAACTTTAAAAGAAAGTAATAAAAGATTATTTGGCCAGTGAAAAGATCCATTGCATCAATTTCCTTTGAATAATCTCATATTTAGTACAATATCTGCTGCGCAGCCCGGCTCCTGAGTTCTCGGTGGAGACATTCACAAAATGCATTTCTGGGCGAAGTGAAGAACCTTATATAACGATAGTAGAATTTCTTTTTTTTATTTTTTGTGAGACGGTGTGTTGTTCTCGTTTGAGCTGGATTTCAGGAGCTCCACCCAGGTGCGCTCGTGAACTATTAAAGACGAACCCGGAGGGCCGCGGAGACGACGGCATGTCTCGCTTTGTTGTTGACGTGCATTCAGATCATGCAAGCAACTGACTTACTGACTGACTGACTGACTGACTTACTGCTGTGCGTTGTTTTGCACCAAAGAAGAAGTTTCTCGCTCTAAACCTTCCTGTCTGAGGCAAAGATATTTTAAGCCAGAATTCTCTGCGGCTCTGTTCGGATGGAACCCGTTAACGTGCGCCGTGTTATGGCGGTCCACCTTTCATACCCTTCATAACATCACTGTCACTAGCCTGTCATTCATGTTAGACCTCCATGTACGTTTTGCTTTCCTTCTTCCTATTCAGTCCTTGTGTCTGCGTTTCAATCTGTTTTGTCTGTCTTTGTTGCCTGCTAATAATGATAAGAATAATAAAAAAAAAATCTTTCCAGTTTCATTTTGTCTCTCCTCTTCTGATTTTTTCATTTTCCCCCGTCATCCCGTCTGTGTTTCACTTTCGGCCTCTACCCCGTTTCCGAAGCTCCTCTGTCGCCGTGCGTTCGGCCGCGGTCGGCCGGCTGCCATGACAACAAACATAGACGCTTAATCCTCTCTAACAAGATATAGCGTAAGTGTGTCCCCAAAATAACCCCTGTTTATGGCCGCAGAGGGTTCACGCTGGAAGAGCAAAGGTGTTCCTTCAAGGGGATTTAAAGGAAACAATTCAAAGTCATTTTTTTCTTTTGGATTTTTGAATCCTCTCCTCAATACACCAATGTTAAACACTGTTAAGTTATGATATCCTGCTTTTAAGACTGGAAATAAGATATCGCCATGTACACTCAGCGGTTAGCGCTCCCGCCACACAGCGAGAAGGTCCCACGCTCCTCGTTTCTGCGCGGGGTTCCTCGGAGGTCTCCGGGTTCCTCCCGCAGTCTGAAAACAGGTCACCCTGAATTTCCCGGAAGTCTCTCTATGCAGGATAAGCTCAAGATTGACTCATTATCTCTGCAAGGACTTTTCTTGCAAAGGCATGTGGAGTAAATTTGTCATGCATGCGGATCATTAAAAGAAAAGGATTAAAAGCACATGAATGTGTAATTTCAAAATGATTTTAGAATCACCAGACCAGATTCGACTATCAGAGCAGTTTCGCATTTGAATTGCCTGTGAAAGGACCCTCTCGCAAATGTCTAAATTAAAGTGGAATTTATTCCTCACGGCGCCGGAGAGACGCTGCAGTCGATTTATGTGCGTCGTGTTTCTGGCAGGTGATCCTCTGTGCCTTTTGCAGAAATTGGGGATGCAAATCACAGATAAAAGACACATTTCTGTTTATCCTGATCTGTTTTAATCATGTAAGGAGATGTTATGTGTAGCAGCCGGTATCATTACATATGCGTGAGCGCGGAAAATCACACACCGGCGAATCCACCCAGCGTGGAGTGGGAAAAGTGTCTCGCGGCTCGGACAGACTTACGGCAGATTTCAATTTATCTGTCTCAAATACATCCTAAAAGCAGAGTCAAAGCTGGGCGGCGTGACAAATATTAACAGAAGTGTCCTGATTCCTGTCACTTTTCAAGGTACTGTGTGTGTGTGTGTGTGTGTGTGTGTGTGTCAGCATATAGAACTCAGGAATCTATTTTTCAGCACCTGCACTGATGTGGCCATCCTTTGAACGCAACACAAATGTGCTTTGCCTGCAAAAAAACGCTGCATCTGCCACTGAAGTGCAGCTTCAGCAGAGAGAAGGTGGCATTCGCAGAAGCCTGGGCCTGCTTCACAGAAACATATGAGGGCAGCTTATCTCACAGGCACACACACACACACACACACACACACACACAGTGCATCCTGATAGTGCTGACAGCAGGGGAGCGGTGTTGCTGTCTCTTTGTGTGCAGAGCTGAGGGTGGCCTTGCTGTGCACCTCAGAGACTGGTTAGTTAGACTTCTCCCAGCTTGTGCGGTGTGTGTGTGTGTGTGTGTGTGTGTGTGTGTGTGTGTGTGTGCAGTCGGTGACTGATGGAGGGTCCTGGCTGCAGGCTGCTTCGGCTCGCTTGTGCCACAATGACAGCCAACTGCGCTGCAATGACAGGTAAGCACTTTCCAGGTGTCAAAAAGGAGAACCTGTAGAGAGCGAAGGGAAGGGATTTCTGCAGACGGCGTGAAGCTATTTTTTCACCACGGGATTCGGACGCTTGTGTTTCCATGTTGATTGCTCAGCGTTAAGTTTGCAGGTTTCTCAGATAGTTTTTCATGCTGACAAGCTCTGTAATGAAGGGGCCACACTTAAAGCTGTTGTAAACCGCTAGCAGCCGCTCCGAGCGTCACGACTGTCGCGCCGAGCACGACGACACTCCACGTAAGTGCGTCCGCTCCTCTGACGACCGTCACTCTCCGATTCGCGTGATTCGGGCCGGAGAGCTGTGTGGCTTTGCATGCTCGGTGACGGTGGCGGCGTGTGTGTGTGTGTGTGTGTCGCCTGACTTGAGAAGGGGATGTTTCTGGCTAAAATCAGGGGCCTTCATGTGAAGCGGCTTCTCTCTGACAGGAGGAGCCGTCGCTGTTTCCTGAGTGTTTCTGCAGAGCACGTGCTGCCGGGATCATCAGGCAGCATCTTGCCAGTTTGTGTGTATACGTGTGTGTGATCCTCCACAGATGGACCGCGCTCCCTTCAGCTCGCGGGTGGTTGCCGCCGTGTTGGCGCCGTGTCTGGTTGGCTTGGCCATAGTGGTGACGCTGGCTCTGGCTCTGGCCGTGGCAAAACTGCGAGAGAGGCGGCAGACGGAGGGAGGATTCAATCTGAGGCGACTTGAGGATTCCGCCGGTCGCCGGCCCCCCGCCGAGCTGGGAAACACATCCATCGGCACGCTGGCGGCGCGCGTGGAGCGCCTGGTGTAGCCTAGCGCGGCGAGGGGGAGAGAGTGTGTGAGATGACGTGAGTGGGAGAAACTGAATGACGGCGCTGTCGATTCACGTGTCCCATGCCGGTCGGCAGCAGAGGAGAACGATCTACGAGGCCGTTATACATGGAGACAAATCCGCAAGGCCTTTCTCTTTCTGATGTGTTTTTGCTTTTTCCTCTGCAGCTTCAGTTTCACACTTGTATGACAAATGAAGTGGTTACATTTTCAAATATCATCTTACCGCAGCGCTTAAACTACTCGTGTTTGCACGGATTATCAGAAAAAGGGGCGTCTGAATGTCGTAATTGCGGCGATGTGCAGGCGTCTCTGACGGTCTCCTCCTCCCCTCCAGTTGATGTCCGAGGGTTTGAACTCCAACCTTTTACTGGCCATTAGCCTGGTGTCCGTCGTGCTGCTGCTGCTGCTCATCCTGACCTCCGTCGGCCTGGCGGTCGCGCTGACCCGCCGCGCCACCCGCGGCACCTACAGTCCCAGTCGGCAGGAGAAGGAGGGCTCTCGGGTGGAGATGTGGAGCATCGCCCAGCCGCCGCCCATGGAGAGGCTCATATAAATAAAAAAAAGAAGGGGACCTGCCGTCTTTCCCTGAAAAAAAAAAAACAATTCCCCGGCTCAAAACTGGACTCCGTGCATCGTGAGCGAGGGGACGGTCGGGCTTTCCGTCCGCAAACACAGCGAAGAGCGGCCTTCTGAGATGTTCCTCAGCCGGTGTGGAGCACAACCATCTCTGGAATGACTTTAGCTCAGTACGTAATGAAGCTACTTCATCTTTCTGCCATTTTATTAGACTAGACGCACCGGCGGGTCTCGCTGGGGGATAAATGTGGTCGGATTTTAGAAAGAAAATTTGTCGACGACCGCGATGATCTTTATTTATTGTTAGTCCTGTGTGTGAAGCTGTATTTCTGTATGTGAGAGCTTCTTGTGCCGTGTACTGTGAGGATCACTTTTTTTCTTTAATTTATGCCATTTCGGTTATCAGTTACTGTGTATAGACACTGTGCGAATCAATAAAGTGAATATATTGGTGTTCACGTCCTCACCGGACGTCCGATCAGACGCAAAGACGGAGATGTGAGGATAAAAACGAGGGCACAGGCGGGTGAAAGAGAACCATTTATTTTCAGTTCACAGTGCGTACATTGTGTGCAGTCGTACCAGCCGAAATCGACCCGGGTTTTTCCTCGGACGACGAGAACGTGCGAGCGCGAAGAGAAGCGGGAGTTCCCTTTAACTCCCGTCACCTTCACGAAAGTTAATTCTCGCGTTGCTATTTTTTTTTTTTTTTATATATATATTTTGGTTGAGGGAAACATGTCTTTTACCTTTCTGAAAAAAATTAAATAAAAATAAAACAAAAAACGCCTCTGTAAAATGTTTTTTTTTTTTTTTTTGGTCGTTTACCCGTCAAAGAACTTGGAAATGTAGGACCACCGCACTTTAAATCAGTCCACCATCACCGGCGACGCTCATTTCACAACATTCATGTAAACAGGAAGATTATCTTCTTCTTTTTTTTGTTTCTAGTCGTATCACCTTGAACAGCAGCTCGAGTATTTTCTCTCCGTGCACGTTTAACACAAATACTTTACGTCTGCATCAAGACGACGCCGAACAACCATCATTCATATTTTCATGTGCTGAAATACTGAAATGACAGATAATCATAATGATGAGAAAGCCATGTTGTAGCACGTGCGGAGACTGAACATGCATGCAGATACAACAGCGAGCACGGCCTCTCCAGAAGCGCCGACGTGCACGTTTTGTTAATATTCTCTCCATTATAGCCTCTTTTCCAAAAATAAAAATCTAACACATTCAAATATTAGGTGTCATCTTTACAACGTACAACACCAATCATATATTATTCATGTCAAAATATACTCAAAGCCAGCAAAAATACACTTCTATTCAGCTGAAAATATTTAGTTATTATTATTATTGTTATTATTTTTTTTAATTATTATTTGTTTAGAAATCAACTACAGAAAGTCCTCTGAGAATTCTTTTTTTTTTTTTTTTTTTTTTTAAATGCCGTCATCTCGGAATTAATGTCACAGAAGTTGTTTTGTAGGAAAACAAAACCACCAAAAAAAAAAAAAAACTGCAAAAAAAAAAAAAAAACAAGATCTAAACAAGCAGTCGGCTAAAGTCTGGGAAAGGAGAGGGAGAGAGAAATTAATTAAAATGTTAAACGCAGATTCGGTTTTTACTCTCCAGTTGTGACTTCCTCCACCTTTCCTCAAGAGCCTCCTCTGCTCCAGCTTCACTGGGTGACGCTCTTATTGAATAGAAAGGCACACACACACACACACACACACACACACACACACACACACACACACACACACACACTTTGATATCTCAGCCATTTTCACACGTGGCTCATGATTCCTATTCTAATATCAATTTGATTCAGGTCCCTATTCAAGTAGAATCGTGCACTATAATATCATTATACATCAGATTTTTTTTTTTTTTTTTTTAAAAAAAGATCTTTTTGAATTTGTAATTGCATAGCGATAAATATTTAAAGTGTTTGTGATTAATAGCTTCCTCTGGAGTTCCTTTATTTCTCATGGGGAACAACTGCCATCACTTCCCGGGTTATTCGAAGAAGCGGCCGAAAGACTTTCGAGCGATCGCGGAGAAGAACCCGAGGCGTCGGGAAATGGCTTGTGTCAAACTGATTGCGCCGCATAAATGCATAAATCGAGCACGAGCCCGTGGAAATCCTCCGCAGAATAACGGGTCCGGACGCGAGTCGAAGAGGCCGCGGATCCATACGACCACGATAAAGAACAGAAAAACGGCAATAAGCCATCCTTCCGATAGGTCATTGCAGAAAAATAAAATAACGATTGCTCGAGAACGTTTGGCCCGAAACTACAATGTCCAGTTAATGCAAATGTTTTTTGCTGTGAGCTTCAACCCAACCTGACATTTCGACCTGCTTTTTAAAAGATTTTTTTTTTTTTGGTGTTCAGGCTCGGGGGCAAGATAGAGGCTCGGGTCTGAGCTCGACGGCCAACGCTTGCACGCCGTTGGTTCGTCTCCGCGGGATACGAGGAGGATTAAAAGAAAAGAAAAAAAAAAAAGACATAACAGTAAAAAGTAAAAAAAAAAAAAAAAGAAATGAAGCATAGTGGCTTTTTTTTTCCCTTAAAAGTTCACTCTGAATGGATGGAGCGCTGAAAGATGTGCTCCGATTTTAAGGGGAGGAAAAAGGAAAGAAGTTTCCCCGGCGCGGCTGGAAGGAGTAAATACCAATTATGAGTGGCATCTTGAGAAAGAGCGGAGAACAATGGAGAGCCGACGTCTTCTGACGGCTTCCGCTTCTCCTCGGAGCGACAGGACTTTTCTGCGCGCTCATTATTTGGAATGCAAATAAAAGAAGCCGCCCGAAATGGGGGAAATATAAATTAAGTCACATTAAGCGCCATTCAATTCAGGTTTGCATTGGAAATCTGACGCGGGATGAAAATACCCGTCGCCGTCTCCATGGAGACGACACACCCGGGTGTGTCTTCTCGTACAAGAAGGAAAAAAAAAAAAAGAAAGCCAATCACGTGTCCGTTTAAGGCTCGGCGATAGAAAATACCTCGCGCAGCGAATGGAAGTACTTTGAAAGGCTCTCGCTTTGTTTCGCTGAGACGGGTCGCGGCGGTTGTTCTTGATTTACAAAGAGACGAGGAGACGCCGTCCCTTCTTAAGCCCGACCGACGACCCGGCCTTTTGCAAATGTTAGCTTCCTGCATTCTTTTTTTTTTTTGTGGAACCCAACCTGTGGCTTTCCTCCTCTGGAATTTAGAATTGTAAAATATGAACCACTCTGAGGGGCGCGGTTGCAGTTCAATTGGAATCAGGCTGAAACATTCACTTGTTGTTCACCCGTTCTCCTCGCTTCCTTCGCCGGCGGACGCCGCCGTACGGGCGACGGCGGAGATCGCGGCGTCCGCGGCGGCGGGAGACTTACAGTGATTTCCATTTCAGTTTACAGTGTCTCTGACATCCCTTGCGTCTTGAAGTGGACCTTGTGTGTGTGTGTGTGAGGGTGTGTGTGAAGGCCAGGCGTCAGTTGAGTCCCCCCGACCGCGCACCCAGGCTTTCCGTATCCGCGGACGCCTCCTTCTCCCAGGGGATGTGCATAGCTGACTGGCGGCAGACGACGGGGCTCCCCTGCTCCTCCGGTTGGCCTCCCTGCCTCTGGAGAGACTTCTCCTTGTACTGCCGCACCGTCTCCTTGGAGAGCACCTTCCTCCTCAGGATGCCGGTGGAGGCGGTTTGGCTCGTCGCCGGCAGGGGCTCGGCGCCGCTCTGAGGGTCGGAGATGGTCCGAGGCCGGCCCGCCGGGCGAGGGGAGCAGCCGGGCTGAGCGGCGTCCCCCGCGGCGCCGCAGGTGCGGGAGAGAGCCGAAGACGGCTGCGTGGACGCGTGAGACGGCGTGGGCGAGTAGGAGAAGCGGTTCGCGGGCGTTCTCCTCGTGGGAGGCCCGTGGGAGTTGAAGTGCTGGAGATTTCCACGCTGCGGCCGGTCCTCGCGGTCCCGGAGCCGAGCCGCCGCCGGGAGCGGCTCGGGAGGATCTTGCGCCGCCTTTGCCGACGCCTTCAGGCAGCTCTTGCCCGGCTGCCTGCGCGGGGACGGCGGCAGGTGTTTCCCGTGGACGGCGCTGTCGTCCTGGCCCGTGTTCCAGCCGCCCTGCTCCGACGCTCCGACGCCGCCCTCGTCCGCAGGGTCAAGATCCCCGCAGGGTTTGGGTTTGCACTGCGGTTAGAAACAACCAGGGGTGACTTTTAAGGCCCGACTCTATTCCCTTCGCAAAGTCGTCTTTCTCAATCGGCGACGCGCGAACGGAAGGACGTCAGCGCGGATCGGAGGGAAACCGAAGGGAAACGTTCAGAGGAAAACAAAAGAAACATCGTCAAGCTCTGACAAAGATGCTAAAGGCAGAGCCGGAGCGTTCAGCAGACACACTCTTTGTTTACTTAAAACACACCTTTTACAGAAAGCTTGTGGTTAGCGCTAGGCTAGCCCCTACTTATATAGCCTAAAGCGTATTAATAATAATAATAATGAAAATAATTATAATAATTATCATTATTAATATAATAAACCCCTTCTTACATGGCTTTAGGAATACTGATAATAATTACTATCATCATTATTATTTTCATTATTAAACCTTGCAGTTAGTGCTAGCCTAGCCTCTAGCTATATGGCCTTGGGTGTATTTTTGGTAATAATAATAATAATAATAATAATAATAATTGTTGTTATTATTAAAGCTTGCGTATTCTGCTGAGGGACATCCCATGCCGCACCTCTCAGTCCTCCCGCTGCTCCTGTCCTGTCTGCACTCTTGTCCCTTCATCAACGCTTGACAGCAGAGCAACTCCAGTGTTATTTCTCTTATGAATATTACAGCATTTTGGTATCATGTCAGCTATTAGCACTGTTAGCGCTGCGATGGAAAGCGTCATCGGACGACCTATCTGTTCAAAGCTTAATTTGCGATGCCACTTCAAAATGCTCCCTACCGGGGTCTGGTAGTCCAACTCTTCCATGGATCTGAAGAAGTCCAGGCTCTTGGCGGTGCTCAGCCGGCCCTGCTCCAGCGTGGTGGCGCTCAGCGAGTCCAGGATCTCCTCCAGCAGGTTCATCTGGCCCGAGCAGGAGGAGTTGATGTCCAGGTCCAGGGAGTTGGAGTCGTCGCTGTCCTCGGTGTAGGACGGGGCGTCTCCGCTGTCCTCCGATGAAATCCTGCGTTCGGACGTGTTCACGATGAGGTTTTAATCTCTGACTGACAAACGGACGCGGCAACATTTTCGCCGCCTGCTGACAAGGTCTTCTGAACCGCTGCTCTGCAGCCTTGGGTCCGGCCGACCCTCCGCTACGCCGCTGCCACTTGGCAGGCGGTCCGGGATGAGTCGACCCGGACGCTCACTTCTACGCGTGCAAATAAAAGGATTTTAACGAACCCTCTGGATCGAATTGGTCGTCTATTCTCGGCCTCGGTTTATGAAGATGAATCTTACAGCATCAACGTTATGGGATTCGTCCGTTCGTTGAGGCGGGAAGACATTCAATCGCGGTGGGACCTTGACTCACGAGCGCATCCGCGTGCAAATTTCCCCGAGATACGAGCCGTCGCTTGGTCGATTTTTTGCTTTTTGACGCGAGCCGAGACCCGAGCTGCGCCGGGAAGCCCGGAAAAATCGCGGGGAAACATGAGCGAGGCGTGCGTGCTTTTCGACTCGTCCGTGACGAGTCTTCCAGAACCAGTCGGGGATGATTTTATCATCCTGAAAAAGGGGACCGGCATTCACGCCGTTGCTCACTTAAATTTATCCATAAAGTGTCGCAAAGTGTGCAAGTTCCATTTAGCAATATATCATAGCATGACGCGTGTAGCAACTAAATGACGAAAGAGGAGCAAAAGCAAAACTTCCACAACCTCTTGAACCACCGCTGGTATCATTTTGGTGAATACACTTGATAAAACTTAAATTTCCTTTAATCATCTATTATTATTTTATGATAAAAATAATGCTATTTTTTGGAAGGCGCCCGACAGACAACATATGTTATTCATAAAGCACATTTTTTTAAATTTAAAAACCCTGGAACGGATTCATGTTAATTCATTTAAATCATTTTAATGGGGAAATTACACGAGAAAATTGAGCTCGGACGCGGAACGGCTTAAACTCGCAAGTCAAGGTACGACTGCGAGCGCGTGGCTGCGGGATGACTCCACTGGAGGGCAGTATTACCGCAAGGAAAAATAAAATGGAATCCGCTCGGAGAAGCATTTCTGATTATTAAACCGCTCTAAAAAAAATTTAAAAAAAAATCAAACCTCGGGTCAAATGACGTACAGACAGTCAGAAGACGGCCGGTGCGAAGCGGCTCCTCATTAGCCGAGGAGAACTTACTTGCTCGCGTTGTCCAGCTCGTCATCGTCCAGCCCGTAGCCGAGGTCCCGGGGGCCCGAACTCAAGGGGGCCTTGCTGAAGTTCTAGAGGGGGGTCGATGAAAACGGTCAGGAGACGACAATGAAAACAACACGCGTGTGGAGAGATGTGTGTGTTTGTGTGTGTGTCCATTAAACAGACACACTACGGTGCTTTTAATGGACCCCGAAGGGCGGAGACTCAATTAGTGGAGGTGAGCGGAGGGACGAGGATCTCCCGGGTCCCTGGGGGCTTTTCGTCAAACTCCAGGGTAACCCGAGGGGGTCTGGAGCAGAGGGAGGGGGTTCGGGGACGATAATCTGCATCTGGACGTTGAGTGCACGTCGGCGCGATGCGTTCGACGGCCACTGTGCGCCGCCGCGGTCGGGCCTGGCGGGTTTAACGGGCCACCTGTGTCCCGCGGTTTAACGGGCGGGTTCAAGAACCCGAGCGTCCCGGGGACCCGGGTCCCCCGGCCCCTCTGGCCCCTCTGGCCCCTCCCCAGAAGCCCCGGGCCACTTATTAACATGCCTCTCGCGCCGCCGCGCACACATGTGCCACGCTCGCCGCGTCCGCCGCCATTTGCGCCGCCTCTCGCTTTCTAATTGACTTTCTTTTCATTTGGGAGTCAATTTAAGAAAAAAGAAAAAGGATAAATGTCTGGTGGCTCCTCTGAGGCCCAGCAAAGACCCAGAACCTCCCCGCCGCTTGTTTTCAACAACAATCTGCTTTTCATTATTGACTTGCAGATGTTTTTTCGGGGGGGGGGGGGGGGGGGGAGGAAAGACATTGTTTTCAAAATTGCATGTAATTTCCTTTTAATATGTAAAGCTGATAGCCGGTTGATGTTCCAGTTCATTTTAACTACTTTCTTTCTGGGTTTTATTCAAATTCTTTCTCAAATATTAGGGAAGCGTTTTGAATTCGGGCCAAAAACAAGCGTTTTCCAATCACCGTTTCCGAAGGTTATCTTGAAATCGGGTTTTTCCCCACTCCGGCAATCCGGTCTTTAAAATCCCCACCGCTATCGGGCCGCTTCTTCAAAACGGGTGAAACCCAAAACTCGTCGGCAGGAGGTGAGGAACGTCTAACAATAAAAAAAAAAAAAGGTTGCAAAGAATAACTGGGGGCTGATGAAAGGATGGAAAGAAAAAAGGAAAAGGTGAGGATTCCTCAAAAGGCACAAAGAATGATAGGGATGGAGGGATGGAGGTGGAGGAGGCAGTTCTGGACTCGTGTCCCAATCCGGTCTTCATTAGCGGACGCAGTGCCAGCCAGACAGGCGGAATGTAACGTGTGGCTGGCATGGCCTCATTTAGGGTCTGTGCTCGGCCAGGAAAACACACACACACACACACACACACACACACACACACACACACACACACACACACACGCATAGCATTTTAAAAACACAAAGAGTTAAAGTGCCATTTCGTCCATAAAAGTCAGCGGAGGAGATGTGTGCAGTAGTCACTTAAGCCCCTCAGCCATTGGACTAAACAGGAACACATGTGGCGGCGCCTGTGATTGGCCGAGCCGCCGCCCCCTCCGCGGTGGCTCCGAGCTCTAATGAAAGAGATTTCCGAGGGGCTCCGGCCCGGGATCCCTAAACAGCATTTAATGGATTCCTGTGTCAGGGCAGTAAATCTGGAGGCCGGTCTGACACGGCAGCCGGCCACAGCGGGCCGTCGGAGCGGAGATGCACCTGTGAGGATGGCCTTTGAACGGAGGCACGCGCACACACACACACACACACACACACACACACACGTAAGCATGCACGCACGCACGACGGCGCTTCCACTTATCGAGGCATGTTCATTTGCGTAACAGCTCTATGATTTGAGAAACGGGGGCCCCCTCTCTCTACATTTAGGTGTTTATTAAAGCAAGGTGAACCCAAACGCGGGGCCCCGGGGCCCTCGGCCCTCTGATCTCCTTTACGGCTCCGGTGCGGCGGAGATGAAGTTCCACGGGGAGCAGTAAACGGACGACACCTCGCTTTGCGGCTTTATCAATTTGTCTTTCGCTCTCATCACCAGTGACCCTTCAAGACGGCGGCGGCGGCGGCGGCGGAGGAGGAGGAGGAGGAGGAGGAGGAGTTTGTTTACTGCACAACTGTGAGGTTTACGACACATTCGCCGGACGCTCCTTTTTTTTTTGTTTTTTTATGAAACAGAATTCGGATGGGAGAGTTCCCCCGTCCCCCGCTAGCAGACGGCGGACGGGCCCAGATTACCAGATTAGCTGTCAGCTAACAGCTGAAGCGCTGAAGTGAAAATGAAAAGGCGGTTCTCCCTCCGTCACGCCGCCGTCCGTGACGGGTTCACCTTTTTTTTTTTTTTTTTCCTTCTCCCCGTCGCAAAGAGCCGGTAGATCCGTGCGTCCATCCATTATCTACCGCTTATCCTGCACGAAGGGCGACGCTCTCTCGTTCATGCATTTGTGCAATTTTCCCGATAAACCCTGCATTTTTCCAGGCCCGCGCCGACACGTGCAAACGTCACGGCTCCGGTGGGAATCGAACCTTTGGTGGAAGCGCTGCGCCTCCAGAGTCGCGTCCTGAAAAGTAATAAATCAAGCCGTGTAATTTCAGCAGAAACGAGCCCGGATCGGTATTTTGGAGAAGGAAAAGTTGATTCTTAAACCGAGAATGCATTTTTTTTCAAGATCTGAGCGTCTCGCGGATTTGTTTTTTCTCTCCTCTGACCATTTCTTTATTATCATTTTGATGCAGTTTTGTACTTTTCGCCGCTTTGATCTGACTTTCACAGCGTTTGGCCGAAGAAGTAAAAGAATCCCCGCTCGCCTTCCGTCGAAGCTTCAGACGCGGAGGGGAAAAAAAACAAAATAACAAAACGACACGTTTCAGTCTTCAGAGCGGATTACAAGCGAGGGCCGTGTGTAAACACCACCAGATTCCCAGCTTAAACGCCGCGATACCCCGAGCCTCCTCGCGCAATTAGCAAAAGTATAAAACGTGACCGACGGCCCGGAAAGGAAAAAAATTCTCCGGATCCGATGGGAGAAATTGCGTTTCGGTCGTCCGATGGCTTCGAGAAACAAACTTTCCCTTCCTTTCCGCCTCCCTTCCCTGCATTAGCGGCCGATCCGGACTTCCGTCACGTGGCCAAACACGGGCGGACGGCCTCGCGCTATACATTTCATATGGTCTTCCTGGGTTCGGCACTGATCTCGCAGCTTGGCGGTGTTTGTGAAGAGACGTCGGCGAAATGCAAACAAACCTTCGGGGAGAGGCAGAGCCTTCTGCAGAAGTACGGCCAAGTCTGACTGTTTAAGAGCTGCCTCCCCACCACCACCACCAGGAAAAAAAAAAAAAAGAGGTGGGGAAAAAAAAAAAAACGTTGCGTTTGAGGCAAGAGCCACTGCTCATCTGTCCAACTGGCTGTTGCTGAAAGCCCACTTCCTTTCTGTTTAGAACCGGAGCCATGCGGAAGGAGAAAAATATGCATTATGCTCATTCCGTTTGACTCGACTCATCAAGTGAATAAAAAAAAGGAAAGAAGAAATCACCAGGTGTCTCTGCGCTGCAGTGCAGCCGCGAGGACAGCAGATGGCACTTTGGTTTCAGAGCCCGGGCGGGTCTGAAGTCAAGAGGAACCTCGGCTGAATCCACACGCCAAACGTGCACGGCCACAGCGCGGGGAGCGACGGTGCACGGAGGGTAAATTAAAAAAAAAACCAAGACAAATAGCATCTATTTATCGAATGATTAATTTCGTACCCGCCAGGTTGGAGGTATTTCAAATGTAGGATTTGCACGTACAATATGTACGGACAAATTTACATTTCCCTCTCCGCTGTGTTTGGAGCCAGGAGTTAAACAGATGCACCGTGTAAAGTCCACAATTTGCACTTGGACACAAAATCCGATTCTATCAGGCGGTAGAGTTGCCGTGCAAACAGCCGCTGACTTAAAACACCTCAGTTTGCTTTTCCGGATGAAACCCGTGCAGATGTGCGTTTTATCATTCTGCAGTTTTTGGGCTGGATGGATTGTCCGAGTAGCGACTGCGCGCGTCTCGGCAGGCGGACACGCAAACAAACGTAGTCCCATAAATATCCCTGTGACTCCATCCCTGTATTGTACATCTGTGTCAGCCGCCCTCCGCCCCTCGGCCCGGCGGAGCAGCCTGGCACATCTCCCGCTTCACCTGAGGAGGCCGGAGCCCGAGGCTGAGCCCGGCCGCAAGCCTGCTGGCTGTCATTGTCTATTACGCCGTCCCGACCGCCGCCGCCGCCGCCGCCGCCCTTCCCTGCTCTCTTTGCAGCTGTCATTCCGCAGCTCCAACCTGAGGCGAGCTGCTAAATGCAGCCACGGGTGGAGACGTGTTCGGCGCGCTGGCGGAGACCCCGTGTATCCAAAGTTACCGCGGCATCCACACGGACGCCGGCTAAATATAGGAGATTCAGACACACGTGGCGCTCGCACGTAGAAGCCACGGCGGCAGCTTCGGACAAGAAGTCCGGCTCGGCCTCGCGTTCTGACCAACCCGAGGATGCCTCCGACATGCCTTATCGACGCGCTCGTCAAACACTACTGGTCGCACGCAGGGGGGAAATATGAAATACGTGCGTCTCGGACGGCGGCGCTCGCGACCCCTGCGCTCGCGGGACGATCCAACGGATTCTGCATTTGATTAATGCCATTATTTCCCCGAGACGAATGGAAAAAGGAGCTCCGCCTGGACGGCGCGGCCGGACAGAGGGGTCATCCGAGGGCGATGACGGATAAAAACGCATCCGGCTGTTTTTCTTTCAACGTCGATAACGGGGAGCGCGGTTTCGGAGACGGCAAACAAAAAAAAAAAAGGGTGGTCGCTTCCCCCAGCAGGTGGAGGCCAGGCCTCCTGGACGTGACGATCCAAACGACCAGTTTGCCTTCACCTCTTGCTTTATTTTCTTTTTTTAAACCCATTGTTCTCTCCCGTAGATTCACCTTGGAAGAATAGGAAGATCCACTTCTCATTACAGCTATATGGGATAATATCTACACGCCTGCCGGGCTGATTAGCGGATTTGGGACTGGGATGTTTTCCAAAGAAGTGAAGAAGGAGCGGCGGGCCGGCCAAGGCCGCGCCAGCCCGCGTGTGGGCAGGTACGCGGCTGAAAGGTATGTTTCCGTGTTTTTTCATTATACTTAACCTTTACTTAACCGGGTTAGTCCCGTCGGGATCAATTTCTCCGTCCGTGAACACCTGGTCCGAGGCGGTTGCGGAGGGGAGGGGCGCGAGAACAATGGTATCGAGATTTCATCCGCAGAAATCTCATCTCCAGGAAAAGAAAGCAGATACTGTGTGTGTGTGTGTGTGTGTGTGTGTGTGTGTGGGGAGTGGGGGTTAGAGATAGCACGGTTCAGGAAGCCTGGCCTTTTCTCCTCTGAACATGAATCTGGTTGTGATTTCACATCATGCAGAACTGAAACCAGTGGAAAACATTAAACACAACAAGAAATAAAGTGGTAACATTTAAGAGGGTCAAAATAAAAACATGGGATGAGCCTTTGGAGAAAAAACAAAAAACAAAAAACAAAGCGCCGGATCGCTGTTCGAACGGTCCGAGGACACACACGTGTGTGTGACGACAACCAGAGGACCGAGCGCAAACAAAAAACAACATCAGCGCCGGCGCGTCCCTCCTCCGCTGGTCTCCGGGGACCCGTTACCGCGGGAACGAGAGGGCCTGAGCCGCGTGGACAGGGGTGTGAGAGCACGTACAACCTGAATATGAAGCGCCCGCGCACACACACACACACACACACAGACTGCTGTCAGCTGTCTGCGTGTGTGTTGGTCTGTCTATTTGCGTGAGTTAGCCGGTGGCCGAGGAGGCCTTTCAAAAAGTCCTAATTGCCGTTCCTCTCCCTCAGCCGTCACACCTTCCCCTGCACATCCCAGCTTCATCGCACAAACACACACACACACACACACACACAGGAAACACAACGCTAATTAGAGACGGCGCAACCTCCCCTGATCACACTCACATGACGGCGACCAAAATGTCAGTGTGTGCGTGCAGACGTGTTTAATTCATTTATATATCTTTTTTCCTGCGTGTTGATTTTGTGCCAAACACATGTGTGTCTGCCACGTTGTTGCAGAAAAAGACTTATTGGGTGAAAACAAGGCTGCACGTACGCTTTTACCGGACGCACGTCCGCCGTCTGAATTTCTAGAATCCGAAAGGTAAGAAATTAAGAAATGCGAGAAGATTTTACGTTTAAGGCTTCGTCTCTCCGCCGCTGACGGACCCCCTTGATGAATGCGTTTTTTTTTTTTTCCCGAGCGTGCACGAAGCGGCCTCCGCGCACAACAAAGCCGAAGACCCGGCGCACAAGCAGATTTTTCAGAGGAAATGCTGACCGGCAGACGAGGCGCTCCGACCGTCCGTGCCGTCTCAGAGAGAAAGCACTGAACGTACAACGCCAGCGCCTTGAAAGAAAAAGAAAAATGCTTATCGTTACATTCGGCGGCCTGACAAAGTGATGCACTTCCAAGCGCTGGGACGAGAGAGAGAGAGAGAGAGAGAGAGACTGAGGAGGAGAGGAAGAAGAAGAGGAGGAGGAGGAGGAGGAGGAGGAGGAGGGGAGATTAGAGAGGAAGAGGGAGAGAGAGATGGTGGAAAATGGAGGAGAGAAAAAGAAAGTGGACAAAAAGAGTGGAGTCGCTGCATCCACGCTGCTCAGTGCAGCTGGAGGCATTTGTTCTGCGCGTATGTGTGTGTGTGTGTGTGTGTGTGTGTGTGTGTGTGTGTGTCATACCCGTCTCATCTTCTGCAGTCTCCTTGGAGAGAGGCTCTTGGTGCTGGTGGGAGACCCGGCGCAGACCGGCATCCCCTCCTCTTCCTCGTCCTGAGTGGGAGGAAGCGGCAGCAGAAAACCGGGACGTTCAGTGTTTCACATCCAACTCCCAGCGACGCCACCACGAGCGTTCGGAAAAGCGGTCGGTGATTCCGAGCCGCGATGACGAACGAAATTAACGAACCGTTAATTTTTCGACCCCCCGCGCCCTGATTTTATGGGCCGGATGGCGCATCGATTGGTTAGCATTTAAAAACGTAAACAGCCGCGGGCCGAGAAACACGAGGTTTTCGTGAGTCGGTTTTCTTTCCTCCAAAACGTTTGGATTTTTCCAATCGATTCTGTTCCAAACCATCGATGAATACATAAGAAATAACTAAAACACTCAAAATGGTCCGACACTCCCCTCCGACCATGCGGACCGATCCACTGGTCAGGAAACGCTAAAGGACGGAAGTATGACAACGAATGGTCGACCGATAAGAGAGTTAAGATCCGGTTAAAGATCCGCGCCCTCATCAGGGAGGATTTCAAGTAATCTTGACGATTAGACAAAAACAAATAAAGCGGGCCTGTGATTGATGCAGATGATGTCCTGGATTGACCGGCTCGTTGCTCTCGCCCGCTGTTTCCTAAACCTTTTTTCAGGCCATAATATTAAATCTTCCAGTCAGAAAAAACAGAAATTCAGATTTGACTTGCAGAAATCTCGTTTGAATCATAATCATTTTATAACTTAAGGGTTAATCCCGTAATCAAGATGTTTTCTTTCCCGGTCGGCCCCGAAAAAGGTTTGTTTAAATCCGCTCTGTGAAGTCGGTGAGCCGATAAAGTTTTCATCCTCCCGTCTTTGTCCTAATAATCGAGTCGGCAACCTGCCGCGGGTTTCAGACGTCAGCAGCCGCAAACAGCGTTCGTTGCGAGCGCCTCCCGGAACAAACTTTTCATTTATTCGTGTCTCTAAAAGCAAAGAGGCGCGTTCTGAGGGGGGAAAAAAAAAAAAAAAAAAAAAAAAAAAGTTGATTGAAACGGATTTTAGCGCCTCCGTTCGTGACTCCGGCGTGTTTGCATGTCGGAACACGGCACACCCGGCTCGTTCTTCTTCTTCGCCGCCGCCGCCGCTCGCTCTCTCTCTCCTCGCTCAATTTCCCACTGACAGATCAAACTGCTATTGCCTTATCAAATCCATCAGGCTTATGGAAACATACACCTCGTTACATTAGCTTTGAGGAAATCACAGACTCACTGATGAAATATGCAGACAATAAAAGGGAGAGAGGGGCTCGGATGACATGACAGGCCGTAGCCAGAGGGGCGTTGGTTAAAAATGTACAGCCCTGAACAAAGCGCTAAGCAGGCTTCAACAGTCATTAAAGGCCTCTGTGTCAGAATCACACACTCCATGTAAAGCAGTCTTCTTGTCTGTTTCTATGAGGTGTGTGTGTGTGTGTGTGTGTGTGAGCAGGTGAGTCGGGTTGGCGTGGGGTGAAGGTTGGCGTCGCTCACCCGAGCTTTAAGCCGGCCCTTAATGTCCCGGATGCCCCTCTTGGCGTGACTCTTGGCCTGGGGAGGGGGGGGAGAAAAAAAAAAAAAGAAATGAAAAAAAAATGATTAGTGGAAAACGCGGCGAGTTAACATTCTGCACGGGTTCCCGTGTAACGCCAAGAACCGCTTTGATCCCCGTGGCGGAAAAAAAACACAGACAAAAGGCGGGATGAGAGAGGCCTGCATGCTAAGAGGAGGCAACGGCATGAAAGAGCGCGCCGACCGCCCAGCGCACGTCTCCTCAAATATCACGCACCGTTCCCCCGCTTCCTCCGCGTCTCATTAGCTCTTGCTAATTCGAATTTATAAAAACAGGCGCCGGCGAGTCGCTTTGGACCTTTGTCGTACCTTTGTCACCGCCGTGTTGATGAGCGCGCCGCCTCGCTGTGACGACACAGAAACACAAAGTTAGTCGTGAAAGCGAACGGGTTACAAAAGCGGGTTCGACCGGGAAAATGATGGGAGATCCCCGGTCGGGACGCCGGCGATGGGGCAGCGGCGCCGGATCGATTTCTCCTCGGAGGTCCGACGACGTCTCTTCCCCGCTCGGTCTTTAGCGTGAGCGCGAAGCTCCGGCTAAACAGAGTCGTCGGAGAAGTCGACGGAGGGAGAGGAAGAGGATGAAGAGGAGGAGGAGGAGGAAGAGGAGAGGGCCGAGGTGAAGGCCCCTCTTATAGATCCCTGTCAGTCAGGAAATGTGAACTTTAACAAACCTTTGAAGAGCACTCTAGAGAACTAATTCAGCCTTAGCTGACGGCGGGGGGGAGAGCAGGAGGGCGAGCGAGAGGGTCGGAGAAAGGGGGGGTCGTGACAGAGATGAAAAGAGTGAGAGATGGAGGGAGGGAAGGGGTAAAGAGAGGCGGGCGGGAGGGAGGGAGGGAGGATGTATGTTCCCGGGTCGGTTTAACGGCGTTACGCCCGTGTTTGCTGCCAGATCAACATGTCATGTCGGAGGACGTCCTGTCACGTCCGATCGCTCCGCGTCCTGCCGCCCGTCCACAAACCTCCTCCTCACACATTTCATCAAATACAATGAATTACGGGAAACGTTAAAAAACAAAACGGTGAGAATACCTTGACCGTGTGCATCCATTGCTGGTAAGACCTTGAGTTACCTGAGAGGATGGACGGAGACAGGAAGCATGAATTAGGCATTTTGGAGTCAATAGCATGAAAAAGAAAAAGAAAGCAGAGGACATCTATGACCAGACGCTGACACGAGGAAGGAGAAGTCCTGTCGTGAAAAGTCTAAGACCATTAAGAAGGTAATACAGCGATCCCTCGCTAGAACGCCGTTTACTTTTCACGGTTTCGCTACTTCACGGATTTGCACGGTGCATTGTGTTCTGCATTCTGATTGGCTAAAAAGTCACTCCGCTTCTTCTCTACCTGCGCGTCAATAACGTCGCAGTTTAATATGTACACGTACGTAAAACAGCTTGACAAATTTACATGACGTACGTGCAAATTCTCTCGCCATTTCCAGTTTCTCTAAAAGCCATCATGTTGACAAAACACTCTGAAGCCACAAAAGGGCCCAAAAGGCAGCGGAAGATGCTATCTATGGCAGATAAAGTTAAACTTCTGGACATGCTAAGGGGCGCTAAAAGCTATGCGGCTGTAGGTCGGCGTTACGGAATAACGAAATACACCTGAGTCACTATTTGTCCGACTGTACTTTGAATTTTAGTCATAATCATTTTTAATTTTCTCCCGTTTAATCCCGTTACTCCGGTCACGGTGGGCGGAGCTAATCTCCGCCATTTGAAGCCTTCTGTTCACATTGATGATTAAAATTATTATTTGACAGCACAGTACAGAAGTTATTTGTTGAAAAAAACGTTTCTAAAGTACAGTACTTTTATTTGTGAAACAAATGATTGAGCCTGTAAAATGGTTTGTTCTTTCTTTTCAATGTATAATAGAGTATCTAATTGTATAATAATTGTAAAAAAATAAAATAAAGGTTTCTACTTCACGGATTTGCCTATCACGGGTTCTTTTTGGAACGTAACCCCTGCTAAAAACAAGGGTTTACTGTCATTCAAAAGCAAAGCACAATTTCATTGCAGGAGTTTTCCATCCCTTGCGATTCTATTTGCTTTCCCTTTAATTTCGCATTATTATGGTAATTGGTTGTGTGACAAATCGACTTTTTTAAAATCTCTTTTTTTGGTCGAAGCAAAGTGAAACGTAAAGGCGGCGTCCCGGTGAAGAAAGCCGGAGGAGCGGCCGCAGAGTGCCAACACACTCCTCCTGGACGTTTTTCATTTTTTCGTCACAACTACAAGACAAACGCGAGGCGTCGGGGTCAAAACTCCGCGTGGCGCCACGTTGGTTTTTCTCCGACGTCCGACCCGATCGGGACGATGAACCTCTCGGTCACGTCGGCATCGATCCTGCGCGACAGCAATTTGCGCCTATCGGTTATGCTAAACCTCCAGGTTCGCTCGGAAAAGGCGACGGTCACGTCCGACCCCGGGCGTGACCTCGGAGCAAACACGAAGCAGAGGAGCGGGAACGTCGTAATGCAAAGAACGGAACACAGCAAAAGAAAATACAACGCTCCATTAATCGTCCAAATGTTGGGATCATTTCAATTTCAACCAGAGCGGAACGTGGACGGCCGGGTCGTCAAATGATTGGAAAATGTAGAGCGCGTTCATGTACGCGGATCGATATTTTGGATTTGAAATCTTCCGTCGTGACCATTTTAGCTGTTATCCGACCGATCGGAGGCTCCGAACGGCGTCTATTTTTAAACCCGTAGGCTCCGATCGGCGTCTCGGACGATGGCTTCTGCCCGCCGCGCGAAACGCCAGAGGAAAATCCAATGTGACTGACTTGACGGACGGGTCTGGCACTACTCACTTCCACAGAAGCCCCCCTCTGTGATCTCTTCTTCAAACACGTCGGTGAAGCCGCGGCCTGCGTTCAATTTGGCCAGCCGTCCGTCGATGAACTGCAAACATAAATCACAACTTATTAAGGCGGGGGTGGCCGGGGTTGGGCTCACACTGACGCGGATTCAAACAGTCAACGGCGGGGTGTTATTAATCCCGACTGACGGGAACTACATCCCCAGATTAGGCCGCTTGCAGGTAATAGGGATTTGGTAATGTGGAGCAGCTGAGGGATCGGGGCACGTCGTCTGAGACCCGAGGAAGTTTCATTTCCTCCCTTTGTAGCACATAAAAACTTGGTCTCATAAATATGGAGCCGCCGACAGCCACGCAAAAACCCATGCAAATCTGTTGTGCAGGTAAACACACACACACACACACACACACACTGACTCATGCATTCTTTGGCATTTGCAATAACCTCAATAAAAATAACAGCATTCTTCGAACATTGAAACACGACGTGCTACAACCAGCGCGGAAGGACGGCCGAGATAAAAAGAAGAAAGGGGGGGAAAAAAAAAAAACCAAATTATGTCATTAACACCGCAGTCGCAGAACACATCAAAAGGTTTTTTTATTTCCTTGTTTTCCATTACAAGAATTTTAAATCTCAGCCTCGCTGAGCCGTCAGACTGCTCTGGGATGGTACACACTATCCAAATATTCAACCTCAAATAGAAAAATGTAAATTGCATATGTTGCAATACCCAAGCCAGGTTTGTCTCCTCTCTCATCACACATAACAAGAGAAAATATCTACACGGCAATAAAAAAACATAAAAACATTCACGGGAATGCGGGAATACGATATTGTTCATTTTTACGGCGACCGAAACCCCCGCCGTAGGATTTAAAAAGAAAAAAAAGAGAAAGCTCTTCGGGGTCTATTCCTGTAAAGGGCAGGGGGGGAAGAAAATGTCAAATAAAACTGAAAAGCATATGGGTTAGAAGGCGGTACTAAACATCAACACTTTCTGTTTGTACTCTTAAGAGCAACAGCGGATCGTACATAATCCTTTGGAGTAAAAATACTTGACGGCAACGTGATGTTTTCTAGCCGCGACAGTCATTCTCTCACCTCTCTCCGGCGAAACAACAGCCGGGCTTGTCTTAAAAAGCGTCCGTCCCCGAGGGGACGCCCCGCTAACTAGCCGGCGGCGCGGCCGCCCGCTCCTCCGGTCAGGGGGGGCGGCGGACTCGTCATTAGATCATTTTAATGAGAGGTGAGTCTGCAGGTTCCAGCCGCGGCGCTCAGACTCGGCCGGCCCAATTAGTGCACACAATCAACCCAAATCATCACTTAGCCAAAGTTGTCTACTTCACCCCCACCTCCTCCCCGAACAAAGCAACACACACACACACACACACACACACAGGACCTTAATTAGACATTTTGCAACACTGACAGGCGGTGATCACCCCACTTGCACAAGCAAGGTTTGTTTTTGCAGAGGCAATGAGTACACACACACACACACACACACACACACACACAAACTGTTATAAAAGAGATCATATCTAGGACACATTCAGGTTAACCATATGTTTGTGAGTCATGGGACTGGGGAAGGGAGGAGCCCCCAAATGTTTTAGTCCATGCAGAAGAGATTAAGGCGCGCCGAGTTCCTCGGTTGTCGTTTAGTTTCCCGTCGTCGGCCGAAGCTGCAGACAGTCGACCGGGGGGGCGGAGGGGTAGAAGCCCATCCCGTTTGGCTACCAGCACGCCGACTCGCTCGCTAAGTCATTCTCTCGCAGCTCGGTCGCGACGTCTGGAGATTTATTACCTCTTCCGAGGAGGTGAAGGGATGACGCAAAACCTACCGGGCCCGTTTTCACAACACTTGGTGGAGCCGTTTAGCCGAGATCAAGGAAGGCGTTGGGCTCAGGCCGTGTGACCAAGCCAAAAAGAGAGTAAGAAAGAAAGAAACACCTTTCTTTATATGCTGAGCTGAGCTCAGCTTAGGTGAGCTCTGCAGAGTGCATTTCTGGGCTTAATTTACACATATATGATGCGTAACGATTTTATTTGCAGAATTTGGCCCCGGAGTCCCACCTTTGCAAGATGTAGTGGAAAGTTAGAAGAGCTGGGGATGTTTGAACGCTTAATTTGGGTTCGGAGCTCCAGCCAGCAACTTTCTCCCCGCGAGCAGAGCGACGGGACACGGCGGTCAATCAAACGTTTACAAAAAAAAAAAAAAAAAGAAGTAAACATCGAGAAAAAAGTACCCCGGTAAAGCAATTAGGCCAAAAATAATATTAGAATACCATTAATTCAAGCTAAAAATCAAATATTTCCTTCGTTTCTGGCCTTCCTGACAGGAAGTGTGCACACGACGCATCTGAAAACACCTCACGATGAGCGTCGCTACTCTCTAGATATGAAGGTGAAGATGACGGTGGATTGACGGGGTTCATATTGTCAACAGAAGCTCCTGCGACGAATGACCCCTCTGGAGCCTCCACGGTAACGCCTGTGTGTGTGTGTGCGTGTGTGTGTGTGTTTATGCATGTGCTACTTCACACCAAAAGAGTGTGAGAGTGCGAAAAACTCAGGAGTGTATAAAGCGATCGAAACTGGAAAGATATACCGTGCACATCGACGGGAAGTGAGTTAGACGCGCTCATCCTGAATGCAACTGGTGCTTGTTTACGTCGCGCAGGCTTACTTATCAAAACAGCTCGTAAAAACTAAATTGTGGCAATGAAAACTTTAATAAAAGGCTCTGACGTTTATAAGCGGGTCGGTTTCACGCGGCACGACAATGCACCCAATGTACGCTCTGTAATTTGGCTTCCCTAGTATTATTAATCTCTCGCAGGATGTGCATCATCAACTCCGTGCTGTTTCCTGTCAGAGCTGGAATTACTTTTCATCCACCGCGTGGCGAGAGAGCGGCTTTCCAGGGAAAGACGACACGATCGCGACAAAAAGTGCCCGCAGAAAAGCAATTTCCTGCCGAGGTGGTAACACCTCAAATACAGGTAACGCCTTAATATTATGCATATGTGCTGCGCGTTGCGGTCTCGCCGTTCCAATATGGTTTGAATTTGGCTCCTATTCTGCCGAGCGGTGCCAACGCCGGGCTCGCTGGGAAAAAATTCCACACCTTGGCCGTCGCTCGCAACGGAATTAATGATACACATCAATGACATATTGTTCGGGGCCGCTTTCGGACGCCTGATGAAATGAGCGGTTCGAACTGTTTGTCGAAAATAACAGGCGGATTAAATCGTCCGGTGCTTTGTGCTTAAAGCTTCTCGAGTCGGTGCGAACGTGCACGAGTAAAATAGACAAGCAGACGCAAATCAACCGTTTTCTTTTTATATCGTCCCCCACCTTTACCACCCAAAGAGCCATTTGAACCAAAGTAAAGAAAACACCAGGAGCCGCACAACCCTTTTCAAATTTAAAATGAACACGGCATATAAAATTATTTTGCCTTCATGCTATCTAGAAACAAAATATATGTTGCATTTTTTTTTTTAAATCAATGAATAACTACAGAGAAAATGAAATGCAACAAAACATTTTGAACTGTGAAAAAAGGCGTTGGGTTGAAGGTCACTTTTAAGCAAAATACTCAACGTCTATTGGATTCCTTCTTGTATTTATGAAAAAAAAAAAAAAAAGCCAAACTTAAATGAGCCAAAAATGCCGTCGTGTGTGTGTGTGTGTGTGTGTGTGTGTGTGTGTATATGTGCTCATGCAGAGTATATGCTCATGCAGAGCAACAAAAATATCTCAACAGGTTTTATTTAGATGTTACAAGATGGCCATGATCTTCAAATTTAGAGATCCATTTTAAAAATGCACCAACCAAAATAAGGCTTGCCGACCCGTGTCCTTTTGCAATGAACAACAAAAAACATTTGTACAAATCAATCTATTAAAGGAAGCACTCATTCATTCATTCTTTCACCATCTCCACTGCTAACCCTGCATCGGGCTGCAGAAGGCGACCCGGCAGTCACTAGAGTTGCGGTTCACCCTGGACTCGTCCATCACAGGGTCACCTTCTCACCTCCATGTCATATAAACATGCATCCTCTCATTCAGAAATCTGTCATATCTAGGGGCTCCTTCATGTTTTTGCACGGCGGGAAGAAACACGGAAATCTTTCCCACCTTTCCCGCCATAAGCCTGTACAATAACTCACTCTAATCCAAGTGCGGGCAACTATTCTGGCCTTTCTTATTTAATTTTTATGCGCGGGCCAACAAAGCACCATGTGAATTGAACAAAATGAAAATTGCAATTGAAATATTTACATTTTTTTGGCATTTTATTTCAACTTTAAAAATGATTAATGATCACATAAATGTACGAAAATTATTTTGGATGTCATCATCCATACAAAATTTAAACCGAATGAAAAAATGAGTAGTTTCTAAATTCAATGTGGATTGAAAATATTTAAAACATTCAAAGAAAATGATTTGGTGGGACGGATAAAAAAGCAAAACAGGCTGGATGTAAAATGCTCTTATTAGTTACTTGTACACTGAATACTGTATAGTGTACAAAAACTCACTCTAATCCAAGTGCGGGCAACTATTTTGGCCTTTCCTATTTAATTTTTATGCGCGGGCCAACAAAGCACCATGTAAATTGAACAAAATGAAAATTGCAATTGAAATATTTACATTTTTTGGGCATTTTATTTCAACTTTGAAATGATTATTAATAATCACATAAATGTACAAAAATTATTTTGATTGTCATCATCCATACAAAATTTAAACCGAATGAAAAAATAAGTCGTTTCTGAATTCAATATGGATTGAAAATATTTTAAACATTCAAAGAAAATGGTTTGGCGGGCCGGATAAAAAAGCAAAACAGGCTGGATGTAAAATGCCCGGGTCTGCTCTTATTAGTTAGTGGTAAATTTTTTTGAAAATTATACATTATTCTCCAGAGTTGATTTATTTTATCATTTATTTCATTTCTTTTTAACGCGTGCTTTTCAAGTGGTCTCGTCCTCGTTTGTCTTGCTGCTGCCGCCAAGGAAACCCTTTCCCAAGCAGGGGATGATTGAACTACATCTCATCAAATGTTGGGAAATGACACTATCCATGCGAGCTTATCCCGGCTGTCATCGGGCGAGACGCCACGCCATGGAAGACACGCCGACGTTCACCCGCTCATTCATACGTCTCCTGCGTGTTTTGGGACTGCAGGAAACCAGAGAACCCGCAGGAGAACATGAAGACTCCGACCGGGAACCTTCTTGCTGTGAGGCGCAGGCGCTAACCGCTAGCTGCCTCGCCTGCCGCCAAGAAATTACAGTATGTTAAAGAAAAAAAAAAGGAAGAAAAAAATCAATAACTAAACCATGAGGCCTTCAAAACCATCCAAACCTCCTCAGCTCACGCTTTGGAAAATCTATGCACGTGTGCGGGCTGAAAAGCTGAGAGTGTACGTTTTTGCTTTGTTTTTTTTTTTTCCAGCGGTTATGGTTCATGGACAGAGCAGCTCCCTTTTGCTCTCTCGTGCACGCAAACCCCTGGCATCTCGCTTTAGTGGAGAGAGGAGTGGAGGAGATAAGCTCATCCCATCCCCCGTGCAGGAGAGGAGATAAGGGCTCGCTTTCCCAACTGGACGGCGGCAGTTGGGAAAGCGGGAGGACGCTTTGAACCGCGGACGGCTATCTGCTCCGCCTGGGAAAATTATGGACGGAGCGGCGCGTCCGGAGAAACAAAAGTCTGATTGAGGGCCGGAGAGCTCGACTCCAGGGGGGTAAATCACAGCGCTATCACGGGTCAGAGATCACAAAGTAAAGTCCAAGGTGGGGGAACGGAAATTTCTGAGGTGTCTCTGCGCTCGGCTCCGGCTTAGATGTGTTTAGAATGGCTGAAGGGTCTTTTTAGGGGGAAAAACACATTAAGTATACATGAGTGATTGGAGGGGGAAACTCCTGTAGCCACACATGAATAAAGGATACCTGCTCACACACACACACACACACAGTACACGTGTGAAAATACTCGTATAACCACAGCGGAGTCAACAATACCTACTAGCGGTGAATTTCAAATGCCCGGGTTTGAAATGCTCGTCACATCTTTGTCTTTTAACGGGCTCGCTCTTGCATGTTAAGGGCAGGAACGCGATCTCCATCAAACCTGTCAGGTTTTCGGTTTGTTTCGTTTGCTTGACCCTGACCCCACCAAACAAGGCCAAAACACAGATATTGAGGCGTGTGTGTGTGTCTGAGGAGTGTGCTAAACATTCGCCAGTGGTCAATATAACCATCTGGCTCCTCTCACTTCAAACAACTGACAAGCTACTAAGAACCAGCTTTTCCTTTTGAATTAAGACGAGCCTAGCTGAGCGCGAGAACTGCTAAGGGACAACTTTCATCTGTAAAAAAAAAATAAATAAAAGACTTCCATCCTTCTGAATAAAAAATCAGAGCGCGATATAAACGACTGACAAATAATCTGACGCGAAAGAATATGGACAGCGAGCGGGATGGAGGCGTGCAGCTGTCAGCGCAGCCACGCGTGACAGGTGAGGTGTTTAGCTCGCCGAAATGACCATCCTGGGAGGAAAACCAAAGGTTACGCGGGGTTTTAACCTTTTTTCTGGTTACGCTACACCCTACCTGACTCTACACACACACACACACACACACACACACACACACTCTCTTTCTGTTGGCGGTCCATCGTGTCCGATGATAACAACGCTGCCGCTGCTACTTGTGTATGTCTGTAGAGTCCAATCCTTGATCCACAGTGTCTTCTGCAGTCAGAGCAGGCTGGGGTTGGACATCTGGCGCCGGCTTCATGTCGCCATCATCGGTTCGTTCCTCCTCAGGTGGCTCGCATCTTGGTGGCGGAGGTGGAGCGCTGGGCGGCCGCCTCTTCGGGCGGCACCTCTTCATCAGTCGGTCTTCCGATCGCCTTTTCCGGCGGCGGCCGATCTTCGGACGCAGATGGTCTTGCGGAGTATCTCCGTGTGGGGGACGCCGTCCATCCGGGAAACACCCAGGATGCCTTGTAGGCATCTGATGTGGAAGCGGTGTTGTTAGGACCACTGCCTGAGAAACAGATGCTTTAGCGCGGCGCTCGAGGCGTTCGTTCCGAAAGAGCCGACGCCTTCGTCCCCCGAAAGAAGATGACGCTTGATGGATCCGGTTTTGAATCTCCCTTTCGCTTTCCCTGCCGCCGAGGCATTTAAAAGATTCTCTAATTGCAAGGGTCCGGTCTGAGAAGGTGAAGGTTGCTAGGTGAGGCTGGGAGAAGATGCCCGCTGCCCCAGTCTGCTGGAGGTGCTTGCAGCAGCTGCGAGTCCAGCTTGAAGTGCTTCTGGTGAGCAGGACACAACTGCAAAGGTCCTCCATAGTCCCACTGTCCTCCATGATTTTTTCACGTAGCGACAGTTTCACAGGCGGATATAAGAAAAACACACACACACACACACACACACACAGGGTTGTACCTGTTTGAAGAGCTGCAGGTTGACCGCCATGGACAGAAAGCTCCTCATGGTGCTGGAGCGATGGTTCACAAAGCTCTCCTCGCAGAACGTTATCGGCTCCCCCTGAGGAGAAAGAGGACACGTAAATGGCAAAAAAAAAATAATCAAAATACACGATTAATATGAATTCCCTTTGGCCCACATTAATGTTCATTACATTACATTACTTTACATTACATTTGGCAGACGCTTTTATCCAAAGCAACTTACAATAGAGGACATGAGCACTGAAAATAACACTTGCAAATACAAGATGCACAGGAAATATACAGAACAGTAAGCTGGGGTTAGTTTTTTTATTTTTATCTTTATGTTCAACCTCATGTGTTTTTTAGCCGTCGTTAGCAAATAAGCCTGAAGCTCTGAGTGTTGTTTCTAATAAGCAAAAAGAGCAGCGGCAGGTCCTTCACGTTGTATCCAATATTCTCACGTACTTAAGAACGCGTCACTAATAAGTAACTATTTCATTACGTTTCTTCATTAGCGAGCCGGGAAACGGCAAAGTCTAAAAAGGGGAACGCGACCGGGAGAGGAGGAGGAGGTGGTGGTGGAGGGGGACCGGGGACGGGGGGGGCAAGAAGAAATAGTCGCCTTTCAAAGAGCGACTCCCCCAGACCGAGGGACCCGGTCCCAGTAAACTCCACAGTGCGCCGCATGAACACATTATTACCACTTCTTACATCATGTCTGTTGGCCTGCGAGATGTAGACACAGAGGATGACAACAAAACCACTGCAGGCCAATCACATGGAGCCCCGCGGTCATTTCCAATTCATGCTTTCTCGTAATTAACATAAATTTCCCATATTCCGATGATGCTCTAAATTCCCCGGCTCTGAAACAATGCGCTTTTGTCTGTTTCTGGCTGTGAGCCACAGCGTGGCACATAAAAACAACTCGGCAAACACTGGAGACTAACCCCGTTTTTCAGAGATGGGCGGATGATAGCGGTGGCCCAAATTACATCACGGGAATCGTTGCACCGCTTACATCACGAAAAACTTTTTTAAGGCGTAGTCTCTCATAAAGCGCGAGTCGGAAAAGCGGCTTCGGCCGTAGTTTAATAATCTTTCCAGCCTCGGCGGGCGAAGCGGCCTCGGACCCGACGGCGGCGACAACGACGGAGCACGCCAGGGGGAAGCGAAAAACCGCACCGCGTTCCGACACAGCGGGACCATTAAACGTGAACACCAACATCCGGCGGTCTTTTCGAGAAGTGAGGTTAAAGTCGATGCAGTCGCGGAAGCCGAATGTAAACTAGCGAAGCCAAACGACAGGGTCGGGACATACGGGGGGGGGGGAAAAAAAAAAAAGCCCTCACATTTTCCTGTCGGAGGTTTTATATACGCCGTCAAATCCCGACGCTGACGACACTTTCCGTGTGCGGCTGGTCTGGACCGCACTCTTTAAACGGATTTACACAAACCCGACATTCCCCCGAGGAAACCCTGCCTTTCAGCGGCCACAAACCTCCCACGGATCCCGGCTCAGCCTGGCCGGCCTTCTGCCTCGACCGGAGGGCAAAACAAAGAGAGAGGGTATGATCTCGCTAAGCTAATGATCTTATGCTAATATTAATAGCGCTAACAGTCACATAGTTCTCGCTGGCACGACACAAGTAGATGAAAACGGTGGATGAAACGGCGGCCGTCTGGCCGGACCTGACGGTGTAATCGTACGGCCACATCGATGGATTGAGGCTTCGGTCACGAGCAGCCGACGGTTGCGACGGTAGCACGCTACGGCGGGCTAAAGGCGTGATTCCTCCGTCACCGAAACCTTGAGAAAGCGGCGCTGGTTAAATGAAACACAGAGCGATCGCTCGGTTCCACCGCATCCAGAGACCGGATTGGTTTTCCTGACTTTACAGGTGCTAATATGGTCCAGCTTTTCTTTGTCGACCTAAAAACACTAAACACGGCTCGTACCAACGCCGACGTGATTTTGGTTCCATGTTCGAAAAACAAATTTGACATTTCACCTTCTTTTTTTCACCTGTTTTTTTGAGTGAAAAAAACAACAGTTTTACCGCTTCATTTAAGATATCGTGAAGAAAATCCATATGGATGAACTTTTTAACTTTTAACAATGTGCGTCGTGTGAGGTTTGGAGTCTTTGTTTTAAAGCGGTGACGCGGCGGCGGCGGCGGCGGCGGCGGCGGCCTCCCACACCCAGAGCCGAGCACCGTGAGCACACACCCACCCGACACTCGCGGCTTCATCAATGGTGTTGGAAACTAATTACCAATACTTTCTTAGACAAACACCTGGAGACGAGCACGAGGGGGGGGGGCTTCGACACCAGCTGAAAACGATGACCTAAGAAATGCTATTCTAGTCAGCTGATTGCTTTTCAACTCATTATCATTATCCGGTATTGTTTCATTTACAACTCAGCAAGACTCGCGGCGAGCGTCCACGCCCCTCCTTCTGTCGAGGCATATGGGGCCCGTGAGTCACGGCGCCGCCGGGAAAGATCCTTGACTTGGAGACAATGAAAGAGAGGATATCCGAACGCAGGTATCTCACGGACCTCCGCGGAGGCAGATGTTTATTTTTTGCTCGACGCGGCTCCAGATTTCTTCTATTCAGATCTTCTTGAAAGGAAACCCGGCGAGGGCGCCGGTGAACCGGGGCGGGGGCGAAGGCAAACGTGCACGCGCGGAGTTTCGGCGCTCGTGTCGGAGGGGAGGCGGTTAGCTCATATACCGTCTGAATACCCGGCAAAGAGAGACAGCATCAATAATGTAGCGTCTTGACTGCAGGAGTCCACAAAGTCCAATTAATCTCAAAGCCGAAGGAACAAAGGCTCCGCTATTTGACAAACAGGACATGGTGTAGTTTGTGCTGCTCTGACTCAGACGCCATGAGCAGAGAGGAATCCAGAGAAGAAATGTGGGGTGGAGTGGGGTGGGGGCTTACTAGAGCAGAGTAAAACACCAAAGGTGGCTAAAGGGATCTTCAAAAGGAACGTCCCGAGTCTTTGGGCTCCTCTGACATCTCAGCGCCTCAGACGGGCCTCCAGCCTCGGGCCGCTCCTCGCCGATGCCTCGCTAGAACGCCGTTTATTTTTCACGGTTTCGCTACTTCACGGATTTGCACGGTGCATTGTGTTCTGCATTCTGATTGGCTAAAAAGTCACTCCGCTTCTTCTCTACCTGTGCGTCAATAACGTCGCAGTTTAATATGTACACGTACGTAAAACAGCTTGACAAATTTACATGACGTACGTGCAAATTCTCTCGCGATTTCGAGTTTCTCTAAAACCCATCATGTTGACAAAACGCTCTGGAGCGACAAAAGGGCCCAAAAGGCAGCGGAAGATGCTATCTATGGCAGATAAAGTTAAACTTCTGGACATGCTAAGGGAAGCTAAAAGCTATGCGGCTGTAGGTCGGCGTTACGGAATAACGAAATACACCTGAGTCACTATTTGTCCGACTGTACTTTGAATTTTAGTCATAATCATTTTTAATTTTCTCCCGTTTAATCCCGTTACTCCGGTCACGGTGGGCGGAGCTAATCTCCGCCATTTGAAGCCTTCTGTTCACATTGATGATTAAAATTATTATTTGACAGCACAGTACAGAAGTTATTTGTTGAAAAAAACATTTCTAAAGTACAGTACTTTTATTTGTGAAACAAATGATTGAGCCTGTAAAATGGTTTGTCCTTTCTTTTCAATGTATAATTGAGTATTTAATTGTATAATAATTGTAAAAAAATAAAATAAAGGTTTCTACTTGACGGATTTTGCCTATCACGGGTTCTTTTTGGAACGTAACAAGGGTTTACTGTCATTCAAAAGCAAAGCACAATTACACAGCGGGATTTTTCCATCCCTTGCAATTCTATTTACTTTCCCTTTGTTTTTGCATTATGATGGTAATTGGTTGTGTGACAAATCGTCTTTTGCCTATCTCGGGTTCTTTTTGGAAGGTAACCCCCGTGAAAAACAAGGGTTTACTGTATCCTGCTATTACCGCGCGATCGACACAACCCAAATTCATGTAGGAATCAGGATTTCTCGTTTCCTCTTTTATCCCTCTACCTCGGCAGAAATGTTGTGATTTTACGAGCGAGCGTTAAAGCGACACCCAAATATTTTCTTTTACTCCTGCCGCTTTCTCCTTCTTATTAGAAACACCTTTCAATGCAACGACTCCGTCCCATTATGACCTGGCTAAAGCGGGACGGCTCTTAAGAACCGGTGTTTCTGCGCAACGTGAAATGAGACGGTGTATTTAGCGGCGGTTCCTGAAACCCCGGTCCCTTACGGGTTTGTATCTGAGGGCGTCTCTGTAGGATCCAAACAGAGCGGCCTGCGCTCTCAGGAAGGCCCTGGCCACGCCGCTCCCCGTCGCCGTCGACTGCTTCTTCAGCTTGCCTTTCAGAGAGGAAACCTGGCGGGGCGGAGACACAGACAGAATGAAAAGGAGCGGGCGGCGGGGTAATACTTAAATTATCACCTCCGAAATCGACGGAGGAAACGGCGAGCCCCGTTCGGGGGTGTGAAGTATCACATTTGCGGGCCGTCTCGGAAAAAAAGGAAAAAAAAAAAGCGAGAGAGGGAAGAAAGGGAGAAGCCTCAGCCTTTCCTTTCCTTTCCTGGGCGCTTGTTGTGCTGCTGGAGCACCTGCTGCTTTGCTAATTGAGCGGAGGATGAGGAGCAGCGAGGGAGAAAGAGAGAAAAAGCCGGGGCAGAAGAGAGGAGACGGAAATCTGCAAACCTCTTCCCGCCACCTCCCACTTTCCTCCCTGTCACCTTTACCTTTTCCCTCCGTCTCATATTCGCCTACTTGTTCCTGCCACCCACCCCGGCCCTCCCCTTCCCTTCTGGCTCTCCTGGACTCCCTCTAGAAAGAGACTCTTGACATAAAATGTCCTTAATTATTTTCTCCCTCTGCTGGCTGTGGCTCCAGGACTCCAGGCGAGAGTGGAGGAGCGGCGGCGGCGGCGGCGGCGGCAGCAGGCCCGGGCTTGGTTAAGGATGACAAAAGATTCAACCCGGCCGCGGGCCCCGGGGAGTCTGGGGGAAGGAAGTTGTCAAGAGGCTCTCCTCACCTGCTCAGCAGTCGTCTTGACTGCGCGGCGGCAGAGCGAGGAGGAGGAGGAAGCGGAGATGGCGAGGGACTGCCGCTCGCTGTGTGGGCTGCGCCGGCTTAGCATAAAAGCGCGTTTGATTGGGTCGCGCAGTCGGTTCTCCGTGGCAGGTCGGTGTGGGCTGTCGGGAAGACGCGCCCGCTGGAGCCGTGATTCCGGGGAGGGGCGAAGAGTTGAACATTTACGGCGAATTATCGAAATCCGCAATTTAAATTAGACCCGGATGTATTTTGGGGGGGGAAGGCGGAGGAAGGGGGGCGTCGCAACCGGAGCTTCGCGCAGGCCGTGCGATTCCAAAACGTGACAATTAAGCCGCGACTCCTTGAACGGGAGAGCGTCGGGGTCCCCGGTTTCGCCCGACGATCGTCCAGATTGTTTTGCGTGACGTCGGAAGATCTCTCCGAGAAAACCAAAACCCAAAACGGATGCTAACGTTACGGCCCCCGACGCTATGAGCCTCTGCGTTTTTGTTTTTACCCCAATGAAATTCAACGGCACCTGTCGCACCCTCACATCAAGTCCGCCGTGAAGGACGGAAAAAGAAGAACAAAAATAACCACGCTAACTTTATTTCTTTTATTCTCATCTGTTGTTTACGTTTACTTTGTTTTGATGGTCTACTTTCACCTCAGTGTTGTTCTCCCTGCTGTCTATTTAGTCGTGGGTGTCTTTTAGTTTTTCTAATTGTCTCTAGTTATATTGATACTCCGATTTATTTGACACTTATAATCTGTTACGCTGCTGTGACAGGATAATAAAGTTTATCTGATCTTATAATTGTGACTGATGTAAAAAGCCACCCGCTGCAATCAAAGGACCGGATTATTTGACACATTATGGATCAATAACCGGCCACGACGGCGACCCCCAAGTTCCGATCGGGGATTTTGTCTGCGCGGAGTCCGCGAGCGTCTGGCGACGTGGGAGAATACGTGCACGCTGAGAGGGAAAGAAAGCAACAGAGAGGAAGAGATGGAGAGAGTGGCAGCCTTAAACTGGGACAAAGACAAAATGAACAGCGTCGATTCCCCTCCCCTGGGTTCGCTCGCTCTCCGCCACGTCCCCGCGCCGCCATCGCAAACGCTCCCAGGCATCAAACGGAAAGTTTATCACGGTTAAATTAACAAGTGTCATCTCCATATTCGCTCATTGTGCTAAATGCTTTTATGTTGATGTAAAAAGCCCTTTCTAGAATTAATATTTCATGTTTGTGTGCATTCTCCCTTTTTTTTTTTTTTTTTTTCCCCAGCCCATCCTTGCAAATCATTAAAACGGGTTTTTTTTTTTTTTCAGGGGTGGAGGAGGGAATCAAAGCGAACACAATGTCAGTCTGAGCGTGGAAGGGGGGGGGGGGGGGGGGGGGGCGGGAGTCGTACCCCGAAGACGACGGGATAGCCGGCTTTACCCGAGACTTCTGGAAAGCGGCTTTGAACGGGCGCGAGCTCGGCACCGCCAAACACTTTTTAATGAGGGGGGCGACGGGGACGGGACGTAAAACCATAATTCCAAAGCTTCCCTTTTATTCACGTGTAAAATGAGAGGAGTCTTTTCCTTGAGCCGCACGCCGATTGATGCAATTGTCGCTTAAAACAAGCGCGTCGACGGCGGGCCGAGAGTTCGGTGGCGTTTATCGCACCCGAGACGCGGCTTAATCCCGCGGATTTGGAGTTTTCTTCTTTGGAACGCGGCACCTACGCCGCAATCATCAGGTACGTCTCCACGGTAATGGCTCTGTCAGACTAATTAACTTCTCCGGTTTGAGCGAAGCTAACGAGACGCGCGCGCATCAGAGGAAGGCCGGGCTCTACAGGTGATAACCCTATTTGGCGGTGACATTTTTTAGTGTAAAGTCACAGCGGCGGTGACGAGATCAAAGGGAGAGAGTCCCCCGTTGGGTCCAATTAGAACTATAGCATTGTACGGGGAGAGGATGGCGGCGGCGGCGGCGGCGGCGGAGGAGGAGGAGGAGGAGGAGGAGGAGGGTGGGGGAGAAAACTGTTGAGTTATGATATTCATAATCTATGCGGAGAGGCCTTTTCCAGTACAGGTCTTCTCCCCATAGCTGTGATCTTTTCAATTTACATCAAGGGAAGACGGTCGGGGGATGAAAGCGGGGCATCGGAGGCGCTCGGCCCGCAGAGGGCAGACACGGGGCCTCATTAAGGCCCGGCCCGGCCGGCCCCCCCCTCCGACGGGGTTTGAAGTGCGTCACATAAAGAGCACGGGGTCAGAGGTCAGACGCCGAACAGATCTCCATTTAACTCTCCAGCTGGAGATGGTAATTAGCAGGTGCGACGAGGATCCCGCCTGACTGTAAGGGATGGGACGGCGCCGGGCGACGCCGCGGCGTCCGCGCGCCAGCGGGAGTGAGTGATGCGACGTTCTATAAAACCGGGGGAGGGAGAGGAAAAAACACACACACACACACACCTATTCTAGTCAGCGCTGACTTTCAGGGTGACATTAAAAACGCCTTGGGAGGCAGTTTCTTGAGACGTTAATCTTCACTTGATGAAATAAATGCCATAAGCACGCGCCGACGATTAATCCCTTTTTGATGAAGCACCGATGCGCAACACATACGTGGACGCTCAGAAGCGGGTGCTGCATCATATATATCACTTTGTGATAGTATTGGACCAGCAAAAAGCCCGAACGGCTTTCCCTGCGTTTGAGATGAACGGAGCCACGGATGCACATTTGCACCAAAACATCATTACATCCGCCGGTTCAAATGTCTGCATCTGCGCGACCTTGAATATCAAACGCGGCGAAATAAAAACACCCGCCGACGACGACGAACGCGGAATATCCTGAACTCACACGCTGTCATTCCCTTTCACGCGCACGCTGTAATCAATTGTGTTTGGCAATTATTAGATACGGAGGCGGGAGGGAGGGAAAGGTGGCGCACACACACCTGCAAACACCCAAAACAATATATTTGGGAATTCTCACCGGAGCGTCGGGAAGCGCTCGCATACCGCGGAACGTCCCTGACATTTATCTGCTGATAAGAAATGAGTAAAAAAAATAAAAAAAATGAAATAAAAAAATACAAAGTTGGGTTCTCTTCTCACACACACACACACACACACAAACACACACACACAAAAAATGAATGTTTTGTTTAAGATTCTGTCCAGGGAAAGAAAGCCATGGGGATGCAATTAAAGAACTACAAAGAAAAAAAATAGTTATGAAAATCTCCCACTTTCTTTTGATGTGCCGCAGTTTGAACTGTACAGACACATGTGCGTGCACGAGCGCGCGCACACACACTCACACACAAGCAAACAGGAACAAAGGCTGGCAGAGAGCTGACACGAGCCCTCGCACAAACACACACACACACACAACACAACACAACACAATGCAACTCGCAATCTTTAAAATTCATTAATTCACCCGAATTTAGAATAAATACGGGGCGTTTTACGATATTTTAGGATAATATCTACTTTCAGACTTAACTACACCCAATTATATGGATTATTGCTTGGATTAACAGGGCGGAGCCAGCGATGGTCTTCTGCTCTGTGTTTAATCACGCAAAATACCGTCCGTCGGTGAGGCGGCGGGCGGGCAGAGGAGAGGGAGGAAAAAAAAATAAAAAAAACCTTTCGGCTGAAAATCAAATCGGAAAAGCCGGCAGACAAAAGGACGACGGAGTGAGACGAGAGGAGTTTAGCAATTACGGCGGCGAGACATCTGACGCCGAGCCGCTCGGTGTCACGCCGCACGCCGATGCGCCGTTAAGCGCAGGCAATGGGACGCATTAGTCAGGTGAAATGAAAGAGTGAGAAACCAATAGGGGGAGGGGGCTGTCCCTCTCTCACTCTGTGAGTGTGTGTGTGTGTGTGTGTGTGTGTGTGTGTGTGTGTGTGTGTGTGTGTGTGTGCGGTTTAATACGGCTCTCAATGCTGTGAGATCCTCCTCGGCGTGGGGTTACTTTGTCAAGCTGACCTCTCGGCTGAACGGTTGAGTTTTGCATACATAATTAAAGCGCAGCTAAATGTCACCTCTCACTTCATCTCACCGCCGCCCGCCGCCGCGCCGGTGAGACGAAACTCCCCCGGTTTTCCGAGTCAAAATAACCGCTTGGAAGTGACGTGCGGCTTTTTCCGTTTTTATTTATTTTATTTTAATTCAAATCCCAGATTTCGAGGGCCGTGACTGCTGCAGAGACGGCGTGTCATCTCAAACCATCACATCCGATGAAACGCAGCGCGACTCATTTATTCCTCCATTTATCAAGAGATTTTTTGATGAAAAAAGTTGCTCCGGGCCCCGACGTGGTCACACCAGGCATACGTTATGCAACAGAGGTGGAGCAACCGCCGGCCCTGCGTCGAGCCGCCATATAGTTAGCGGCGCACATGTGTGGTTCCACTGAAGGCGGCGCGGCGACGCCGGGACGCCACGAGTCCGGCGGACAAATCTGATAAACCGTGAGTAGCAAAAGTTTGCTCCTGAACTAGATCTGAATGTCACCGTCGTCTTGGCGCTCGCACGTGTGTGAGTGAGTGAGTGTGTGTGTGTGTGTGTGTGTGTGTGTGTGTGCGCCTGCTGTCGGCTGCGCGCCGCTCCAGACGATGATGATGTAGATGTTGTTTTTCCCGGGGAGCGTCGGAGAGACTGAGCACCAAATTAAAGCCGCGATGTTTGATTAAGTGTGCCAGGTGATCTCAGGAGAGGCGTGCAGACACAACCTCAACCCCCTCATTCATTTGTAAACCTCCCAATACGGGCTTGAAATACAGGAAGTAGGTGTGTACGCTGTAAATTCCCCCCTTGATTGGGAATACAAATGATCAAATGTGCGAGGGCTAGGAATGTATTGGTACACCGTGTCAGCAAAGTAGCGGGAGGCAGAGAGGAGGAGAAGAGAAGGAATTAGGCTGTGATGTGAGAGGGAGCATCTGAAAATAAAGATGTAAAGCTGCATTGTAGCATCTCACCTTGAATATGTGGCACAAAAAGAATAAAACATGAAAAAAAAAAAAAAAAAAAAAAAGTCCCAGTCATTGGTTTGAGATCAACTGCCGGGATCAAATAGAAATGCGATCCAGTCACAGAGTGTTTGTTTTCGGAATTAACTCTCCTAATTTGCTATTCTCGGATACTTTTAATGACTAGCGCGGTAAACAGCTCACCCAAACCAAAAGCCAATTATAACTTTATCAGCGCAACGTCTGCGCGGGGAGAGGAACCGAGCATCTCAGAAGATGAAACCAAAATACCTTGATCTTCCAGGAAAAAAAAAAAAAAAAAAAAAACAAAAACAAACAAAAAAACAATATCTACTGTGTTTTTGTTTTGTTTTGGTTTTTTTTTTTGCGCGTTTCTTTTCAGCCTGCTTGTCAACACATTGATTTTTACAGACACATGCACAGTCTCCCTAAAATTAATTTATGACTGTGTCTCGCCTACTGAAAGTTCATTTTTGTCTCACACTCTCCGTCTCCCCCGCCCCTTAGACGAGCGCAAAAAAAAAAAAACAAACTAATAGGAAACTACAATAAAAAGCAAAACAAAAATAAAGTTACACTCTGCATTGAATCAGCTGAAATATGCTGGGAAATATGGAAATCTTCAATAAATAAAAACGCTTATGTGACATAAAAAAATGGGAAGGGGGGGGGGGGTTCCTCCTACATAATTTAATTAGGAGGAAAACTAACAAATTACGGCTTGTTTTTAACGTCCCCAAATGTCAGAAATGATTGCGAGATGTCTTTGGCTCCTGCCCCCGTGACCAATTACTCTCTGATTTGGTTCTTTCCCCCCCATTTTTTTTATTTTCGGGACCAAACGGAATCGCTACTGGCGTGGTAGTATTTGTAATAGTCAATAAATCTGAAATATTATGTGTGAAATTGCGGGGGGAAAAGGAGCGTTAAGGGGGCGGGCGGCGCTGGAGCCGGTGTCGGGGTCCCGTCTGAGAGAGGACGGCTAATTCGGGACAACTGTGAACTCTGAACCCGCTAAAAGCGCGGCCGCCGGTCGGGACGAGCCGAGTAACACGACCCACATGTGCTCGCGGCCCGCGCTGCCGTAATTAGAGGGATCTCTCGAGGTTCGCCTAAATCAATATCAGAGTCCTTTGTTTTCCCTCTTAGATGTGAAATACGCATTCAATTTTTCGCCCGTGGCCTTTACCTTTTATTCCATTTCATGTTTGCCGCAGTCGTGAAAAAGGGACGGCGTCAATTCCGCGCCGATCGGATGAAGAAGCCGGCGTAACGGAGAGGACGGAGATTTCGGCGAGATTTTTAGCCCCCCGGTTTGGACGGCAAGATGCGTCCCGCCTCCTCCGGTGTGTCGGCGCCAACAACAAATGCCACGTGGCGCGTCCTCATCGCTAACAAGCTAACTAACAAGAGACCCTGGAATTCCACTTAATTAGTACCTGCTAGCTTCCCTTATTAATCTCGCGGCCCCGGTGAAAAGATGAGAGGAGACAGGAAGGAAGAAAAAAAAAAAAAAAAAAACACAAAACAGGAATGGGAATGTGGGAAAAAACAACAACAATTTGTTAGGATAAATATATTAATGCCAGTTCCCATTTCAGGTGGGGTAATTTGACATGATATGCGGACTATGTTCTGTCATTAGTCGGGAAAAATGGCGAGTGGGGGATCAAAGCGGAAAGACTCGGATCCTGCCACTTAATTTATCCCACCGCAAAGACAAAGCCTCTCTTTCCCGCTCCCTCTCTCTCTTTACGCTTCTGTCGCTTTTCAAAAACCCCCGGCTTCTTTTTATGACAATCTCGTTTTGCCGTTTTTTTTTTTTTTTGTGTGTGTGTTTTTTTTTCATTTTAGGGCCCCGGGTCCCCCCGGCGCTAGGAAACCGAGCAGGCAGGAAGCGAGGAGGAGGAGGAGGAGGAGGAGCGTCCGGGTCGAGCGAGGAAGCAGACAGGTGTCAGGCCGAAGACACGATACAGCCATTAAACATATAAAACCTGGGGGGAATAATATTGTGTGGAATAAGGCGGTATTTATGCGCTGCGGCGGCGGCGGCGGCGGCTTGAGCAGGAAAGCCACAACACTGCGGGACTGTAAGCAGGTCTGCAGACTGCCGGGCGGTGGATTTAATTATACGGCCCCGGCCGGGTTCAGGTAGCGGAATCCGAGTGTGCGCTGCGAGCGGCGCGGTATAATAGCGCGTCCGCAGCCTCGCCGGGGCCTCGGCGCCTCACAGGGAGAGCTTTAATATAAAAAAAAAAAAAAAAAAAAAAAAAAAAACAGCTAAACAAACAGATCCGCGCTTTGACAAAGACAGGCGTGTGTATTGTTCTCCCCGTCTAGATGTGTGTGTGAATGCGTGAGTGACCCCGATGCCGGTCAGTGCTACAGGAAGCACCGCCACAGAATCGGCGCTCCATTAATTAAAGAGACGATGTGCTGGCAGGTGGCTTCGCTGCCCACACTGGTAATTGGCCCCCTTCTTCCCACTCTCTCTCTCTCTCTCGCCGGAAAATAACCCGACTCTGCCTGGTTCCCTCCTCCTATCGCTCGCTCGCTCTCAGAAACGTGCCAGTGGGCAGACGGAAAATGCAAGACTTTGTGAAATAATGATAAGAATGGATGGAGATGAAGGGAAGGGAGTTGCGCATTTTCCCACAAGCGTCTGATGGTCAGGGAACGATGTCCGCCTTCCAGCGTCACACAACGCAACAGGAGCTTTTCTTTAGACAGCCGCAATCTGAGGAGCCTGTACTGCAGTCATTAATGATGTGGGGAGGGGACAGAGCATTTGTGTGTGTGTGTGTGTTTGTGTGTGTGTGTTCGGCACAAGTGCACAAGAAGAAGTGTGTTTATTTATCAAATCAGGCTCGGTGCAAAAGAGGAAAAAAATAAACCTGTGTGTGCCACATGATGATAGACTGAAAGAGCATTGTGTGTGTGTGTGTGTGTGTGTGTTTGTGTGTGTGTGTGTGTTCGGCACAAGTGCGCAAGAGAAGAAGTGTGTTTATTTATCAAATCAGGCTCGGTGCAAAAGAGGAAAAAAAAACCTGTGTGTGCCACATGATGATAGACTGAAAGAGCATTGTGTGTGTGTGTGTGTGTGTGTGTGTGTGTGTGTGTGTCTCACCACATCGCCGGGCAGGTTGTGCAGATCATCAAAGGGACACTCCAGGGTGTTGTTGTCCACATTGAGAATGACCACATCTTCCAGTGACCGACTGCGTACCCTCTGGAAAAGGACATTTACGGCATCATTGGCGCGCCGGCGACGGTTTCACGGCATTTTTCTAACGATCCTTTCGCAATAAAACTGGATTTCAATAAAATCGCCACCTCTGGTCCCGGCAAAGAGGAGCGGAATTTAAATCTTCCCTTTTTCTTTGCGACGTCACAGCGTAAGGCGATGGGCACTTAGACGTAGCCTACTGAGATCACTATACAGATACTTAACATTTGTTTACAGATGTGGCGTATTTGTTCTGAGTTGTTATTTGTCTAAAATACACATCCCTGGTGAACCCGCTCTCGTATTTAATGATGGTGAGCGCTGGTGTTTTCCACCCTCCTGACCTTTTCATTTCCGTCTCCCTATTCGACGGCAGAGTTCTGTCGATCGCACCGCCGGCCTCCGGGAACCCCGGAATGAATTTTCAACATTTTAGGATCATTTCAGAATATTCGTCTTTTTTTTTTTCCCTTTCTTTAATTTCTTGAAAAAAAACATTTTGGTTAATTTGTACACATTTCTGGGCACACCATGGCCAAGACTGCAATATAAGTCTGGTCATTTTATTATTATTTTTTTTAAATCTATACATCATGTTGATGTGTTCCTACCCATGCTCTTGTGTGTGTGTGTGTGTGTGTGTGTGTCTTGGCAACTGGACTTGAATTTCTTTGCCTGAAGACGTTTAACCATCATCCCAGAGGCTTCCTCTGGCCTTCATATTGATACATTATATACATTTGGTTATTGTTGTTTTGTTTTGTTTGTTTGATCAAGGTAAATTCAACTGACTGATTCAAACACTTAAGAATGCAACGGGTAACTATTTTCGTCGTGGGTGAAATCAATTTAAATTGAGAGAAATAACAAATGAATCAACGCAAAATATGAAGTTACTGCATTTGTGTGTTAAATGACCTCAACCAAGCAAGTCATGTGATACATTGATATCATTGAACCCCCTATTTAAATCATAAACACAACTCTGGCTTCAGTTCTAGTGTGTTTTTAGCAAACACACACACACACACACACACACACACACACACACACACACACACATCGTCGGAGCAGTCCTGGAGGCAGGGGGTTGAGCGGGGGGGGGGGGGGGCGTCAGCGGTCACGTTTCAAACCACACTGTCATCGCGCTCCTCTCTGATTATCAATGAAGAGCCGCATGTCGGGGGAAACATTCTTACAGCGTTTTTACTGTAAAACACACACCGATTCACACAGGGAGGAAAAACACTTGGGTTTGTTCCGTTTTTTCCCCTGAATCTCATGCAGCAACAACAACAACAACAACAATGTTGCTGTGCGCATCACAATGGCGACAAATTCAACAATTATTTCAGTGTGCTGCAGGATGCAGGCAGGTGTGTGTGTGTGTGTGTGTGTGTGTGTGGTGGTTGGAGGGGGGGGGGGCATTGTGTGTGAATTTCTAGTTTGTCACTTTTGTGACAGCCTGTGCAGTGGAGGCTCACATGCTGATCTGGACTAATTATGTAGTGGCGGAAAGAGGGTCTGTCACGGATGCAGAGTGTGATAAATACTGCCAGTGTTGCAACTGTCAGACAAATATCACACACACACACACACACACACACTAACATATGCATTTGCACGTATACACAGGCATGCAGACAAACACTTACATACTAACACTCACACACATGCCTGCGACAGGCATTCACACACAGTGGCGGCGGCGGCGGCGGCGGCGGCAGCTCGCCCCCCAAAAACAACACAGGGTTTTCGCACTGAAGTCGAGATATTCCTTTGTTTGCTGATGCTTATTCTGCCACTCCCCTCCTCCTCTTTTCTATACTTTCTTCTTCTCCGGCCGTCTTATGGAGACGCACATAAGCAAGAGGAAGGAAGAAGCTTTGGGTCGATTTTTTAATTTTCCACGTCAGCAAAAACATGCAAGTTAATGAATGGGTTTCGCGGCAAAATCCTAATTTGATAAACCGCGGTCCCCGGATCCAACGCGGATAATACGCCTCTTTACCCGAAGGAATATATACGCACGCACATTAGCCGCATGAGTAACATACCTCCAGCAGGCTAAGATGAACTCCCACAAAGTACGGCATGGGGGCGCTGGGAAGGAGAGCGAAAACAATCTGTGAGCAATCAGCATCAGACGGTGGCACAGTAGATACCTTTATTGGCTTCCACACTTTTCCACATCTCACACACATCTGGAAAACGGCAAAGAAAATGGACAAAAAAAAATGTATCGTATCGCTCTCGGTGTACTTTTAATGATACAATTAGCTTTCAAACTATTTATCCAATGGTGTTAAAGGTGTGTTGGATGGGATTGTTTTCTGGAAAAGTGAGTTAGCATCCTAGCGCTACTCGAGAGCCGCGATCTGAACTGGAATAATGAGCTTTACATCTGTTGTTGTAAAATAATCCCAATCACAGGCCTGCGATGAGGTTGAGCGTCAGATGTATGGAAAATATCAACTCATAAATATGTAGCGTCGCCCGTGGACGGCGTGCACCACAAAGGGGCTCTCCTCCAACCTAATTAAACAGGAAGCGAGCTTCGCTGACGACGCGATGCCGTTTCTCCCGACGCGGGAAAGCCGGGAATAACCGGCGTCGGACGTTTTACTCCCTTTAAAGAGTTTAAGAGTCACCCGAAATCAAAGATTCTCGTCCCCGTTGGTATTTAAGTCAAAGTCGGACGCGTTTTGTCAAATTCGAGACGAACCTGTCGGGACGGAAAAGACCGGACCAACGTACCTGCCCGCGACAGGAACGACCATCACTTTATTTAACATTTTGACGAGTTTATCCCCGTTTTCTTTTTCCCTTTAAAACCGTAAGACGCGCTTCATCTCGGGAGGACCGCCAGCCCGTCGACTGTAGCGAATTTAAATCCCCAATCCAATAAGGGAAAGTGTGTGTGCGGCGAGGCTCCTCGGGGGCAGCTCCGGGTCAGCGCCGTCCAGACCAGAGACACGCGCTTGTAATCCACTTAAAAATGTAGAAGAACAATCGGCGGCCGCGTAACGGCTGCTTCGAAACTCGGACGCAAACTCGGACGTAATGCGCACGGACACGCAATCTAATAAAAGTTAGTTATCGAATCAATGCGCAAAAGACACCCCTGTGATTAAATAAGATAATGATGAGTCTTTGCAGTGTTTCCGGAATCGCATTTCGCTGTCAGTGATGAATAGCGTCCCGCCCAACCAAACGCCGCTCGCTCGCTCACTCGCTATCAGCTGATCCGACGAGAAGCGATTTCCACGCTCGTTTCCCTCTCTTTAGTATCTAAAGTTGACCGGAAACACGCGCGGATTTGAATACGAGCCGTTAGATCGGCGCCGCGTTCTTGTCCAAGTCGAGCGTTCAAACGGGGGGCCGAACGGGTGGTAATGAACCCCTGAGAGGGCCGGGATGAGTTCACCGCCATGAAATATGGAGCGAGGTGATCCACCGCCGTTCATTATGTTGAGCGGCCACACAGGAGAGGGAACACCGTGAGAGGAATGGTGAGGAGGACACGGTTAAAAAAAGGGAAAAAAAAAAAAAAAAAAAAAAAAAAAACGTGTGAACATGCGCGTCTGCACTTTTTTTTAGCGGCGTGGCGAGCACACATGGCGCGCTTGCTTTTTTTTTTTTTTTTTTTCCCTTTCCGTGCACGTGGGGCGCGGGCGCGTCAGAGAGAGTGGCTGCAGAATTAAGAGAAAGCGCCAGGAAGAAAACGAGGGGGAGTAAATATTTACTAGGATGGCGCCGAAGGCATTTCTATAGCCTGTGTGTATGTATGTATGTAAATAAGCACGCGCCGTGTGTGTGTGTGTGTGTGTTTCAGAGGTGGTAGGCCTTACCAGCAGTAGTCCAGAAGATGCGGGGGCAGCACGGGGATGAAGATATGCTGCCAGTACATCGGAAAGAGCAAAGCGGCTGCGCCGTGGACACACGCCGTTAACTACAGAGAGGGAGAGATGAGACGACAAAACTCAGCACAACTTACGCAGCACAACAAACAATGAGAAAAGTTTCCGAGGGACGAGCGTCGCCGCTATGCAACATTTCCGCTCTTAATCTCCTCATCCCGCCCCGCCGCTTCCTCCCTCCCCTTCCATGCAAACGAAATAAATATCCTTCGTCGGGGAGAAACTTCGGAATCCGATCAAGGTTACCGACGCGTCGACGTACTCGCTGTCTGATTCCGTTGGCCCGCGGGCCGCCGCTGGACGCCGAAGCCGGGGATCAGACGGTCGACGGCGTCCCGTCTTTAACCTCGGAACCGCGGCGTGGAGAAGGAGGCGGGAAAGAAAAGAGGTGAAATGTCACGGAAACAATTTTATCACACACACAGATCCCGTGTTCCCTTTTTTAACCGATTTTGGCAGCGGCGGGTCGGAACCGTGCGTCCACGGAGGCTTTTACAGAACGACAACCACGCATCAATGAAACGCCTAGCGACACACACACTTTTTAGGCTCACACATGGACACCGGTGTTTATTACTAAGCGATTTTTGACCGGAAACGCCATGAAACTCCGACGGGTAAACCGCCTAATTATTCATTTTTTTCCTCCGATACAAATGACGAGAAGCGATGAAATGACGAGGAGGCTCCTTTTCTCTCCGACTGTCAAACTAACACCGCGCGTGAAATTGAAGTCTTTGTCTCCTGTTGTCTTAAAGCCAGGGCACCCCCTCTTGACATCCCGTCTCGTGAAAACCCAGCGATCGTAATGACCTGAAACGCACACACACACACACACCCCAGACACACAGCGGGGGAAAGAGGCGTTAGCTCATCCCCCAGATTAAAATAACATGATTAAATATGGAAAGAGAACAGAGGTCTGAGGGGCTCCTGCGGGACTTCATTAGGGCAAATTGCCAAAGAATGAAACATGAGTTAGCCAAGAGAGACTGCGGGCCGGGCCAATACCGCCGGGACCTCGGAGCAGCAGCCGCTGTTATACCGCCGCAGCCTCGCAGTCGATGTGTGAAGCGGACACACTGTCTCACACACACACACCGACGTGCTCAACTACCAGGAGACCCCCTGCTCGCTGACACACAAAGTGTCACAATTGACCGGCCAAAAGCGAGTGGGAGCTTGGCGGCTGGAAACCGCCGCCGCCGCCGGAGGAAGAAAACGAGCCCCCGCCATCTCCTCCTCCTCCTCCTCCTCCTCCTCCTCCTCCTCCTCCTCCTCCGACCCCGCCGCCATCTAACCTCACATCAAGCCTGGACATCTGAGAGGCTTAAAGCAGATAGTGTGTTTCTCCTTGTGTGTGTGTGTGTGTGTGTGAAGGAGCGCCTCCCTCCCCTGCGTGTTTGTTTTAACTGCATTCATTTTTCATATCGGCCGGATAAAAAGCGTTTTTTTTTTCTCCCCCCCCCCCAAAAAATTATTATTTTTTTATTGTCTCCATACAATCTCTCACAAACCCCGCAATAGTTAGGACTTAATCAACATTTAATTGGTGTCTTGCTCTGTGGATCTGAATATGCATATTTCTCAATGCCTGCTGTCTTCAAATAAAACACAACAATGCCACGGTCCTGTCAGCATTAATTCCCTCACAAACACTTTGTTTTTGTCGTTAATTCCGAGAGTAAATCAATGCTATGAATATTAATACGTAGAAAGCGGAGCACTTGGTGGAAGAGCTACTATCGGGATCCGTCGCCGCCCTCTTCTGTTTTCCAAAACGGTGACGGGAAGGAGCCATTAAATTGTGATGAAGCGGGGTCAGCGATTTGGATGTGCACACACACACACACTCGTGCGTGCATATGACGTACACGCGCGCACTAAGTGGAGAGCCAACAGGCGAGTGTATTCCTCCTCTGGGAGTGCGAGACAAGCCCCAGCCATTCCCTGGTACCAGGAGGTAATGGCACAGAACACCTCGCTAACCAACTCCAATTATCTCCAGCAGGCCTCAAGGTGAGGCCCCCCGACTGGCGTGATTTACTCTCAGGTTGAAAGGGAAAAACACAAGTCTCTCGCTGCTTCTCCTCTCAAGTCGACCGGCCGGCTTCGGGGAGTCGCCCGAGATCGGGGGGGGGGGGGGTTGCTGCAACTTGAGATAATGATTTATAAAGCCAATCTAAATGTTTGCTTTATTTTAATTTGCTGTCTCCAAAGCAGTGGGAAGTGGCGGTGCGCCTGAGATAAAGGGAACACGGTGAGAACTCCTGGACGGAGGGGGGGGTTCACTTATTTATTCCGGGGGAGGGGCTCTTCCATTCAACAAATGCGACCGGTTCGGGTCCCGGCGTCCTGGAGGCAGAGAGGAGGAGGAAGAGGAAGATAAACGGGGGGAACGAGGAGAAATTTCAAGCCTTTTTTTTTTTTTTTTTTTTTCTCTTCGTTTAGCGGGGCGGAGTGTGTGTTTGTGTGTGTACGGGGCGGACGGGAGGGTGGCTTCACATGAGAGCGGGCCATAAGAGGCTAAGGCTGATAAAATATTTGCCAGGCTGATAAATAATAGATGAGTGGAGCCAAATGGCTTACACGCTCCACAAAAGACCTGGGTGCTTAATATTCCATTCAATGGAGAATCACAGATACAGTCCCCAAGAACAAATACAGGATTAGGTGCTGGGTCCAGTCCTCAGGGACCAGGGCTCTGCCCGGTAATGAGGGACTGCCTGCCTCTCACACACTGTGCCCATGTGTGTGTGTGTGTGTGTGTTCTTCTTTCTCCATGAGAAGCCAACAGATTATACAGCGACAGCCTGCTTCAAAAAGCAGTCAAGGTCTTTGGTTCTGCCCTGAGAGCTTTCTTAGCGCTCCGTGGCCGAGACAGAAACCGTCCACGCTCCCTCTCTCTCTCTCTCTCTCTCTTTCAGTTCCATTCAGTTGGACTGAAGAATGGAGAGACAAAAAAAGAAGAAGGGATGGAAAGACAACGGCGAGAAAGAGGAGTGGATGAAAAAGAATGAAGAAATGAGATTCGGTTGTTCCGTCTCTGAAACCCCGGTCGGGGGTCGCACGTCAAAGTTGTCGGTTTTAAAAGTTCTCCGCCGCTTAAGTTCAACATTTCCGCATTTTCTATTTTCATTCTTTCCTAGCGTTTGTTTTGCTATTTGTAAATGTAGCTGCGCCGCGCAGTTTTTTGAAAGCCTCGGTCCTGCCGTCCTCAAAGCGCTCCTCGTCAAGGACGACCGCGCTTCACTTCAGGTTCCGGAGGTCCTGCTCCTTTGGACGGGAACCCGAGGGAGAAACGGAGATCCGACCCGAGGTTCCACCGCCGGCCTCCACTGCTTTCTGTTTCATGGACAAATATCTCCTGCTTCTTTCTCACATTAGCTTCAGCGACGTGGACATCAGATCATAATCTTCTTCTTCTTCTCCTCTGGGCTTTTCCCTTCAGGGTCTCCACAGCCGATCCACCTTCTCCGTCTCACCCTGTTCTCCGGATCCTCCTCTCTCACACCGGCTACCTTCATACCTTCTCACGGCGTCCATCCATCTTCTCTTTGCTCTTCCTCTAGACCTCCAATTCCACCATCCCTCCTCTGTCCATGACCCAACCATCTCAGTCCGCCTTCTCCGACCTTCTCTCCAAAACATCCAACATGTGCGGATAGCGAATGGTAATGTTTAAGTTTCCCGACCACGTTGACAGTCCGCTCGTGTGAAGTGGGAATTTGAATTTAGGCCGTGAAGAAGGCGGGATGATCGTGAACTTTCCGACATCTATCAGGTGACTCGGTGTGTTTCCACTCATCCATTCATGCTCTGTGGGTCCTCAGGGCGGCGCTGAGGTTTGGACCGGCCGCCAGCAGGCCGCCATCTGGCTCTCCAGTGAACCTCCTGCAGGAGAACTCAAGCAGCTACATGGAGGCTCCGCACAGGAAGTTAAGGAGAGATGACTGGGGGGTAAAACGCTCCAGACCGAGGCTCGGACCCGTGAGGCGAAAGCGCTGAGGCCTCATCTCCGGTCATCTTGTGAAAAAATAGCTTGCGAGCGTCCGCTTGAGTAGCAGCACCTCCCGGACATTGATGTAAAGAGCCCCATCCACCAGAAGCCCTTCATCCCGGTGACCCCGAGCTTCTCCGATCGATGAGCGTTTCTTTCACCCGGAGCTCGGCCGACTTTCAATCGTCGAGCGCCGAGTCCAAGCGCGTCGGGCTGCGGGAAAGAGCTCGAAACTCACTTTCCGGGGGCAAGTGAGGAGAAACGGCCTTTTGATTCGACTTTGTCGCTACAAACTCCTTTTTCAATTGTTGTTCTGTTTTCTCTTTTTCTTCCCTCCACCTGTCCTCCTGTCCTTTGCCGCTTCTTCCTCCGCAGACGGGTTTATTACGGCGTTAGCCTCGGCTTCTCCGACGCGTCTCCAATTACCCGCGTCGCTTTTTCCCTCTGATGACAAACACGGGTGTCAAGCGCGGCGTGACGCAAGCGCGCCGCGAACAAGGAGGTGGCGCGGCGAAGAGAAAGAGAGGGCACGGGCTACGTCGCGGCGAACAGCTAACGCCAGACCTCCCACACATGCACAGTCACCGACTCTCTGGCGCAGAGACATCAGGCATAAGGTGCAAACACCTGTGAGCGCCGGTGACACACGGAAACAGATGCATGCAAAAAAAAAAAAAAAAAAAAAAAAAAAAGGACACAAACACCCGCGACGTGCACATATGCATATTGTTGTCACAGCAGCACAACAGGCGCGATAATTCAGCCACATGGCTGCAGGCTGAGACAGGTCTATTGAGGGAAACGCATTAAGACACCCGGCGAGAGGGTGGGCCGGGGGGGGGGGGGGGGGGGGGGGCAAAGCCGGGGGAGAAAGGGAGGTGTAACCAGAGCGCGTGAGAGACAGATGGACAAAAAAAATAATATGTCAGGCAGGACCGAGGTGGAGAGGAAGTAGAGAGACACGGCAAAGTCGGGGTAAGAGAGGGAAGGAACAACAGAGGGAAAAGGCAGGAAACAGAGAGACAGCTGGCACTCCAGGGCACGCTGGATGGATAGCTCCTTGTTAGCATAGGCCTGACAGGCTGATGAGAGGGCTGCTGTCAGACGATGCTAAGGCCGGGCTGTTTGAGTTCGGGGCGATAGACGGGGCAGAGGCTACGCGGGCTGGAGTGCTGGGGGGCCTCGGCAGATGAAAGAGGCGGCGGAGGGCGGTGATGGGAGTCCTCCCAACTGACTAGTTAGAGGAAGGGCTGATGCGGCCCTATTATACGGCCCTATGACAAGGCGGCACGCTCGGCTGGCTCCCGCCCCCGCGCCACCGCCGAACGCTCTTTCTTACAACGCCGGTACCGTTCACCTCTGGTCACGAAACAGCGACGGGTTCAACCGACGCGTTGTTGTACGATCATGATTTATTCTTTTGCTGTTGGCTGCTTGCGAGGCGCGGCGGCCGTGTACCGACAGACTGACACGCCGGGTTCACCGGAGGCTTTAACATAGGCAGCGCCTTGAGCCGGCTGAATAAATGCAGTGTTTTAGCGGACGTGTGCGCGAGTGTGTGTGTGTGTGTGTGTGTGTGTGAGAGAACGTGCCTGTCTCTTTTCGGTTTTTATTCCCTGTTTCTCGGCGTGGTTGAGAGGCCGGACAGGCAGGAGTGGTGAGAAGCAGCTGCACGGTGCTAACGGTGTTACTAACAATACCTCCTCTCATAATCCATCCTGTATCTGGGCCATGCATACTATGGAAACATTACCTGTCCATCCAGTGACTGCTAACATTCACTTCAACAAACATTCTGACAAAGTCTGACATTAATTATATATATTTTCACGCCTTGAGATATTTGATCACCAGACAATGGTGTGGATAATGAGCCGGGCGCCGGCGCGTTTAAGCACGGAGAATTATAGCAGTCGTTTCAACCTGAACCGGTAGGTCAATCCTTCCGGCGGCGGAAAAAAAAAGGAATAAAAAAAAAAAAAAAAGGCATCACAGAGGCAGTGGTAGCGGCGGGCCCGCGAGTAATCCCAGCGGAGACGTGAAAATACCTTTGTACTACGGTGCCTGACATATAGTGCTACCAAAACCAAAACACATCTCCCCGAGGAAGACGGATGGATAGACGGATGAGCGGAGGAAGGACGCCACGGGATAAAAGGATTACAGAGGTAAAGGTCTGACGTGGAGGCTCTTAAAATATCCCGGCGGCGTTTATTTGGAACAAAATTTATTTTGCGGGGAACATAAATCGGACTTAAAAAGCCTTCCCACCCTTGAGTCTGCTAATTTAGCAGGAACGGCGGGTGTCACGGCGGGCCCGAGACGCCGAGCAAAACTCCCCGCCGGGGTCGGCCGGGTCGGTTCTTTCGTTTTGTGTTTTTTTTCCCGGCTTCTCCCGATTACGTCTCGTACGGGAGGCCTCGGGTACCGTTCCCTCCCTCCGGCACCCGCCGGCCCCGCAGAGGCCGCAGATACCGATAGGACGCGGGTGACATCACTTCCCTCTCCCGTCTCATCCGTCATAAACATTCGGCTCCGGCTCATCGGCCGAGAAGATAAGCGAAGACGGGCGGGACGGGGAGCCGTGGGGAGGCGGAGGGTTTCCTCCCTCCGACGGCCAAGAGTGGCTCTAAATTAAATGAGAGTTAAGATATGTAATAATGGATAATTTAAGGCATTTTGTGGCATTAATATTTCGCAGGCGACGAGACAGTCAAATGCAATCCAGCTTTAGTCTGACATTCACAGCTTGTCTCGCCGCTCGCCTGCGAGGCGCCCAGGCAGGCGAGGAGGGAGGGATGGAGGGATGGAGGGATGGAGGGATGGAGGAAGGGATGCGGGGGCGGATGCATCGGTTCAACCCTCCACAGAAGTGGCAAAGCCGTGTCAGATAAATATCCTCGGCGCACTGTTTGGGGTTTGATTCCCTGCTGGAATATTGATGAGGGGCCTCGTGCTCGATCAGGGGAAGAGTCCCCACTTTTAAGCTAAAATGTATCCGATGATGCCGACGGAAGCCGGAGACGGCGACACTGACTCTCTACGACTGCAAATTAGCGAGCGTTTTCCCCTATTATAATATCGCATCCGGGGCGAAACCCAGACGAGTCGGGACGCCGTCGAGACATCAGACGCCGGGAAATATCCTCGGCTTAAACGCTTCATCTCGCCGCGAAAATTAACCCGGATATCAACGCGTCTGGGGGGGGGAAATGAATTAAAAAAAAAAAAAAAAAAAAACACTTCCTCCCGCGCCTGTCAGGGCAGAGCCGGCGACGGAGGACGGACTCACAGTGCTGAGCTTGCTTGAGGTAATGATGACGCGTCGTTCGTGCAGCATACTGGCGTAGAGCTGGAGCATGTTGTTGACATCCACAGCCACAAAGTACTCTGTCAGGTTCCTCTGGAGGGAGACAGTAATAGAAGGATGTGCAGGTACATAACAAACTGTCCTCGCGCAACTCGCTCACAGACGTGTCGTCGTCGCTAACGGTGAGCGCGACGAGGAGCCGACACGCGGCGCCAACTCAAACTTCAGACTAAAAGCACTTACGTTGCAGAAAAAAAGAAAAATTGGTTGATAATATTCAATAGACGGAATAGAGAGTCAAAGCTCCTGAACTTTGACACGAGAAACCGGTGAAACAAGAGGACGGCGCCATCCTTTCAAAAGGCGTCTCTGATTAAAGATGCTCTCCTATCACTTCATCTCCTCTTTCTATTTTTTTTTTTTTTTTGTTTTGTCCGCAAAAATACTCACGCTCTCAGGAATCGTCGGCAGTCCGTTGATATCCGGAGCGATGAAGTAGGAGTGCTGCGGAAAAAATACAAACATACGGGAGAAAAACGAGCCGAGGTCACAATGTGAGGCACACCGCTTCGCGCAGGAGAAAATGAGCGGTGGTGGGGGGGGGAAGGGTGGAGAGGGGGGGGTTCACTTTGTTGTATGATTTATGGCTCATCTTCAGCTCTGTCTATATGAATTGCAGAGCCGGTGTCTGAACCGTGGCGATGCTTTTATCGGGCCAGCAGAACAGAGAGCGCTCGGCAGAAGCTCAGCTCCCCATAGACACAGACCGGGGTGATGTCTCTGGTGGAAAAAAACACTCTTTATTTAAGCATTAAAAAGGCCCGCGGAGCACCGGTGCGCACACACAAGTGGATGTGCGATTGGGCGGCACGTGTGCGTCTGCAACCGGCCAACACACACACACACACACACACGCAAACACACACACGCGTTGTTTAGAGGATCACAGGGCTGCCTGTCTCACTTTGGAAGAGCAGGGCAGGTTCAGTGTTCGGATCAAAGAGGCCAGAGAAAGGTGGTGTTTAGAGAAGGGTCGACAAACTGCCAACCCAAACACACACACATGCACGCGCGCACACACACACACACACACACACACACACGTGCGCACAGGATCCTGAAAGCACCTGTGGTTTCTCGAGGGCTTTTGCTTGACCATCTGTTGCAGGTCGTCCCTGAAATCCGCTCTGCAGAACCGGTTTTCTCAGAGCGAAACGCTGATTTTTTTTTTTTTTTTTTTTTTTTTGTAAAATCAGTGTCTGATTTCTTCCCGTCCTGTTTGCACATCATCTACTTCCTGTTCCGAGTCTCCGTCTCCCAGCTAATGAGAGCGTCCTTTGAAAGAGGCGTGCCGCGGCTTACAGATGGGTGCATCTGAAGCGCTCGCAGCCTTGGTTCCTCACTCTAAATTTGTCTTCTTTCTTTTGTCTCACTTTCTGCGCGTCAGCAACCCCTCCCGAAAAAAAAAAAAAAGATGTCGTCTTTCCGCTGAGGCACATTTGGAGATTTCCCTTCGTTTACAAAACACACACACCGACAGGTGTGTCCGTCCCTCTGAAGGAGACTCGGAGAAATGCGGACGGTTTTCAAAGTTACTGTGAAGCAAAACAAACAGTAAAAACAGTTCAATGGAGTTTGAGAAGAGACATTTCAGAAAAATCAATGGCAAATGAAAACACTTGAGGAAGAGATACATTATTGGAGAAAGTCCATAAATCAGGGGGTGCAAAAGTGAGGTCGGGGCGTCCCAATCAGAAGCCGGCGCCCGTCGCGGTCAGTCGGGGAAGATCCCGGAAAGTGAAAAAACCCAACACCAAAAGCCAACGTGCAAAGAATCTGACCTCTGACCTCCTCAGGCGAGCGATGGCAGAGTTGGGGCTGGAGGTGCACATTTCTGACAACTTTTCCCAGAGGTAAATCTGAACTAAAACAATTTATTTTTATTTTATTGTCTGGTTTAAAATTCCGTTCGATTGTCTCCGAACACACGAACACGCTAACGTTTTGGAGAAAAGCCACAGCGGTTCGCAAGAAGGACGTTTTTGCCGCAGATTTGCTTCGTCAGTTCATAAGTTCAGTTCACAAAGGACTGCCATGATGAAATATTTTATTTATAACACAACATTTAAGGTATGTCAATATCTGACTTTTTTTTTTTCTTGTTTTTTACCATTTTGTCGCTTTTACTGTTTCTCTCTGTAGGGTATCTGGAGTGAGGCGTCTGAAATAAAATGTATTATTATAGTTCTGATTTCCATTCACGTTTGACGTCATGAATGTTCCAGCTCATACGGGTGTATTTGTACACGCAGAGTATTAACCAGCAGTGCCTAAAATACCACGAGACGCTCCGGATCGTCGACGGAAAGTCTTTTTAGGCATTAATGGCTCCCTTCGGATGTCGTTTCCAAGGATGAAAACGCGAGAACGAGATACGAGTCCGGCTCCATTTGACCAATTTCACTGACGTCGCCTCCCGTTTCTAAATACCAGATCTTTTTTTTTTTTTCTGCTTCTTTTTTAAAAGAACCGACAAACTCAAATAACTCCGGCGCACGCAACGATTTCCCGTCTGGACTAGGTTTCCTAAATAACCTCTCCGTTGGCGGACGACTAATGCTGCCAACACGAATCCTCTTTAGAGGAATCTCTTCAGGAAGGGAAGTGAGATGTAATTATGGAGGGAGCAGAGATGAGGACGATGGGAAGAGACCTTCTCCGGGCCTCCAACGCTTGTCATGAATGGAAGCGCGGCGCTCTCTCGCAGTTTCCTGTGTGCTATTTAATGTTTTCCCGTTGGTCTTCTAATCCACGGCGTTGTGATAACAACGCGGCGCGCTCCTCGCCTCAACCCGGGCTTTCATTGGCTGCTCGCTCGCTTGTCTGCCTTTTTTGTTTTGTTTTTTTTTTGTTTTGGTTTTTCTTGTTCTTTCGAAGACATGTTTATATAAAAAAACATTGAAAGTGGGTTAACTGGAGAGGCATCAAGGAGATTTTTTGAGCACAATTGCCTTTGCTTTAGACATAAAGAGCAAGAAGAAGAAAAAAAAACACGCACACACTTTTGATATTCATAGTGAGAATATGGCAATGTGGAATGGCATTAATCATTTAAAAAGTTTGATTGTTTTCCAGAGGAGAAGAAACATACACCAAGGCCCAGGATAGTTTGTTTTTGTTATGTTTAAAAAGATAGCGCGGCTTATTTGGCCAAATTGGAAAGCTGTGGCTCCCATGCGATTAGTACAGCGGCGGTTTCATATTTCACAGCAGCCTCCTCCTCCTTTTCCTCCTCCTTTTCCTCCTCTTCCTCCCCCCATCTCTGCCATTCACTCACTCCCCTCCAACTCACCGGCTCCTTGCTTCGCCCAGCTCTCGGTACTTGCCCGGTGGCAATATACAACTGCTCATTCTTGCACAATGAGAGAGAGAGAAGAGAGAGAGAGAGAGAGAGAGAGAAGAGAGAGAGAGAGAGCAAAACAGGGTTCACACATGAAAGGGGACGACCGACAACCGTTACTTCTTTTCTTTTGGCTGCCGTGATTAAAAAAAAACAACTTTTTGGGAATAACTCTGCTTCATTAATTAAATATCAAACCAGTGGCTCCTCTGGAAAAAAAAAAAAAAAAAAAAGAGAGAGAAAGTCATCACCTCTGTTCTCTCGGGTTGCAGTCGCTCACGTATAGAAGCGTTTTAAAAAAAAAAAAAAAAAAAAAAATTCCATCCGATGTTACTTTGCTGACCTTTTTTTAGGAGATTCATTGATTATGTCATTCTTACTCTTGTTACGGTGTAAAGTCATCTTTGTAATTAGGGGTGCGTCGGTGTGATCCCCGCTGCACAAACCGCCCGGGAGCGGCTCCTTTAATTGGCCCGAAGAAGGAGTAGCGCTCCTCAAGGACGGAGGCCGACCCTGAAACCCTTTTCATCTCCTACCAGGGTGGTGTCTGAGCAATTGAAAAATAGAGATATGAGTGAAAGGAATATTTCTTCTTCAGAAGCGCTGCGCGGCGAGGGGGTTTCTGCGAGCGTGACGCGGGGAAAAAACACGGGGCCGGCGTCCCCGCCAGGCCTCCTCGGGACTTGATAACCCGCAGACGCGACGACTTGTGAAAGTTCTCCCTCCGGAGCTTGAAGGTTCAAGCGGTCGAGGGGGGAAAAGCCTCGTCGCCCCGACCCGTCAACCTCCACACTCCCGCTTGACCTATTTTCTCCCACTCTGTTCTCGCGCCGTCTTTGTCGCGTCTCATTCTGTACTGCAGATGGTTCAGAATGCTGCTGCACGGTTGGTATTCACTCAACCCAAAAGGGCTCATGTTACACCTCTGTTCGTCCAGTTGCACCGGCTACCAGTAGCTGCCAGGATCAAGCACGAGGTCCTGACCCTGGCCTTCAAAACCACCTCAGGAACAGGTCCAGTATATCTGAACCAAATGATAAGACCTTATGTTCCCGGCAGAGAGCTGCGTTCCTCTAATACAAACCTACTAGCGGTACCTTCTGCTCGCTCGAAGCGATCTCAGGCAAAACTGTTCTCAGTTCTACTTCCTCAGTGGTGGAACAAACTTCCGGAAGCAACAAGACTAGCATCATCTCTCTCAACCTTCAAGAAACAGGTAAAAACTGTTCTCTTTCAGGACTTTTTACTGCGCTGATGCCCCAGATCAGGTTAGGAACCAAGTCAGGCTATGCAGTGTGTGTGTGTGTGTACGTTTGTGTATGTCTTTGTCAAAGAACAAACAAAAAAAAAAAAAACTTGCTAACCCCAGCTTACTGTTCTGTATATTCCCTGTGCATCTTGTATTTGCAAGTGTTATTTGCAGTCCTTATGTCCTCTATTGTAAGTCGCTTTGGATAAAAGCGTCTGCCAAATGCAATGTAATGTAATGTAATGTAATGTGTCCATTTCATTCAAGATCTTATTATTCCCTGGTCTCCACCTCCGCTGCTACGTCTGTCCCCTTCCCTTTTGGAAATATTTCCCCTCGTAAGGGGGAGGCGGGGAGGAGGGGGTGCGAGATCTTTACCTACCACACTCAAGTTGACTGGCGTGAAGGGCTTTGGCACGGGCAGATCGTACAGCGAATTCAGCATGTCGTTCAAGTTGTTTTCCTGCGGGGAGAGAAACGGACGACAAACCCTGAGGATTCCGCCGGTCAGTCGTGGAGAGTCTGACGGCGGCGCCGACAAAAGCCCGGAGGACGGAGTCGGGTTTACTAAGTTAAGAGACGGCTGAGCGTGAGGCTGCAGACGCTTATTATCCGGGCGGCATTGATTTACGGGCGCGAGCGGGCTGCTGGTAATTAAGCGGGGGTCCCTGCTCCAAAGACACGGGCTTTAAGGAGCCTTCCGAGAGCTGGCTTGACCACAGAACAGGCTCCGAGCTTATTCTTCCAGCATTTATGAGCTCTACGACAAGGCCGCTATTTACACCGCCGGGTCGGACAGCCGGGAGGAGGGGGGGGGGGGGGGGGGGGGGTCGGCAGCTCGCGCTTAAAACAAAGTTACCGCCTTTTCCGTTTTCTTCTTCTTGTCTTCCTCCCTGCAAACTTCGTTTCGGCTTCTGCTTGTATGCTTCTGTGTGTGTGTGTGTGCAAGCGAGAGAGACATTTCAGAAGGGCAATATAGAGTCGGGGCGGAGGAAGGGGTGCGAGGGTGTGTTCAATCGAACAGCCTCCTGTCATGAGAGGCTCAATGCTCACACGCATGGTCAGCAACACGGCCTGGGGAAACAGTTCATTTACCCCTCGCCTTAAACCCTCATCGCTCTTCTGTCTTCCCTTGTCTGTCAACATCTCCCTCTCGCCCGGAACGGACAGCAGGGTAAATACAAAAACCGAATCATGCACACTAACATTTCTGGTCTTCCAGGATTTCCGGCCATCCCTCCCTCGCAGAGGAACCGCTCCCCGGCTAAGCTAAGCTCGCACCGCTCGTCTGCCTCCCTTTAAGACGAGGCCGCGGCCTTCTCGATCACAGATGCGCCGCTTTAAATGTTTATGTGAAGTGTTTGTGATTGTCTTCCCCCCTCGTCGCTCCTCTGCGGGAGAAGCGGCGAGGACGTGACGACCGAAAGCGGTCCCAAAGCTCCAAACAGCTCTTCCTGCCTCTTCTCTCCGTCGAGTCTAAATGCAGGAACATCAGCCTCCAATCCACGCCGAGCATCTCCCTCCTTTGTCGCATATTTTACTCTTCCCCTCCCTTTGCGAGCGAATAGTCGGGGGGGGGGGGGGGGGGGGGGGAATACTTTTGTGCCGCGTATCTTTTCATTGTGTTTCTTAACAATTTGTTTTCCGGTAAATCATCAGGCGCAAACTCGCGGTGTCAGATCAGCGTTTGGTCTGCGAAATGTCAACACCGGCGCCGCCGCTAACGACAGGAGGCGAGTGGCGCCCGAGACGAGGAGCAAAACTTGAGCGCCAAAGTCAACATGCAGTATGGAGACGGGGAGCGGCGGTGGAAACAAACACTTACCTCCCTATGCTTGTTTTACACTCAGATTACACGATAATGTGATATTTTCTTATCGCATACAAACTCCATGCACACACACACACACACACACACATATATATATATATATGTGTGTAGAAAGAGTTTGCAAAAGAGAAGATTACCTGTTTTTTTGTTAGGTAGTCTGCAAGGGTGTTTAGCAGCTTGTAGTAGATTTCAAACCAGGGCAGATAACTGCAAGAGTCAGAGGGAAAGAGTTAGAAAAAGAGCGTTATTGACGCCAACGGTAAATATAAAGGTCGCGTTTAATCAAAGCAGCCGCGATAATTATTCCCGGATCACTCGAGAAACACCTGATCGACGGATTTTATGCGTTAAAAGGCGTCTTATATTTCACCGATAACTGATCTTTTTTGTGAAAAGATCAAGAATACTCAAAAATGAAAATGACTTGTTGTTGACTTTAGCATCTCCGCGCTCGGCTTTGGGGCGCTGCGAAAAAAAAGAAAAGACAGAAAAAAACCCTTGCTAATCCTTATTATGACATTCTTGGTGGCCCCTCCACGTGCTAGGGATTCCTGTCATGTCTGCTCAGAGCTCGACTGAAGCACAATGGATTGTTAGATTATTAAGACACACACACACACACACACACACACACAGACTGAAGTTTTCATGTAATACAAAGGGATGCTATGGTTTACAAGCATGCTGCTCCCAGATGCACAGGCTTGGAAGAATGCAGCCCAGGATGCCAACTGCATTCCCCCCCCCGCCGCCGCCGCCGCCGCCGCCGCCCCGCTGCAGCCGCCAGCCGCCCCGCTCTTCTTTTCATGCCCTTCACACATTAAAAAAACAAACAAACCGAAAACCAGTACCGCCCTAATGTAATTAATGTAAAATAAATAAATTCATTAGCAGGCAGGAAATAATTCATACCGCGGTGTTTGTGTTCGAGGCTTATCACTAAGTACACCCACCATAAGCTAAAAGCATCTGCGGCATGGCTTTCTTTCCAAAGTTGACATATTCTTGGCCAAGTGGACTCGCTTTCCGGGGTGGAAGATGGCCAACATTTCGGCTTTGGCATAAAAGCCGCGAGGCTGTCAGTTAATTTAATGTTATGCAATCAATTTGTAAAAAAAATATGGTGCGCCATCAAGGTATTGAATTTTTATTTAGTTTTTGGTTTTTTAAACATGCACTTTTGAACGCCGCGTGAATAGCGATGCAAGATGAGCAGCTCTTAGCATCGAGATGAAATAAACAAACTCCCATTAATGCTCGGCGGGCTCGTCTGGATGCGCGGGGTTAAGAAATTAATTCGCGGCCGACCGACGCCATTGATTAAAGTCCTGTTTGTGCATCGCGTCGGGTCGGCGAGAGAACACAGGTTTAAATGCATCGCATAAAAACAATCATTCAAATTAAAAAAAAAAAAAAAAAAAAACAGGTGCAGAGGTAAGATCTGCAGCAGTGTGTGTGTGTGTGTGTGTGTGTGTGTGTGTGTGAGCTATGGAGTCCTGCTCTGGCAGTTGGCTGGGGACAGAGGACTTTGCAGGCCATGGGTCACTGGCTGCTCTGCAGACTGGAATTAACAGACAACAAGAAAACAATAAAGTGAACCTAATGCAAATTTTCGTAGCGCTAAAGCGGCGCGCGGCCCAATGACAGGCCGGGTTCCTGGAGGAGTGCAGCCAAGCGCACCAATCAGAGGGGCCGAGTGACCATTAGTCTGAAACAATCAGCTGCTTAACGTGCCTTTATTTTGACGTCTGCATGTAGATTTACTGCAATCAGGTCACACTTGCAGGGGTGACTAAATCACACACGCTTAGGTTAATTCACACGCTGACCGGATATCAACCTGGAGACCTATTTCTGCCACCTCAAGCGACACACGACGCTAATATTTGCGCGTGGGATCGGTTTACATTTTAGAAATACACAAAACCTCGAGCCTGATATAATAGCTGTGGGGGAGGTGGATGGGGTGGGGGGTGGGGGGGGGGGGGGGCAGAGCCGGTGCATTATCCGTCTGCTTTACCACTCTTGTTTAAAAAGATCCAGGCTTCTGGACATTAATCCTTCATTTTTCACTGCCGATGGGGATGTAAATAGGGCCGCGCTTGTCAGAGCAGCCGTCAGGCCTCACAAATCTCACAGTCATTACACTCCCACTCTCCTTTGTTTTAGAGGGAAACACATGATCGGCGGGTAAAGCCAGACGGACGGCCTCGAATGATCAATAGTCCTCGGAACGTCTCGGCAAAGCGGGAAAGAAGACGTCGCCGCTTTGATAAAATACGTTATGAACGCGGCTTAAAGATCATCTGCATGTCCGGCTTATCCGTCCCTGCCCCGTCTGTTATTGTAAAGTCAAAGTTGGGAAAGCTTGCAGGGAGATACTCCTTCTTGTCACAGTTCATTGCTCAGATGTGTTTGTGCAGCGCAAATCCTCCGATAGACAGCGAGGCATCCATCAGCGGAGGGCTCGCCGCGCCGCGCCGGCCCGGCAATCTCTCCTGCCATTTTAAACACGTCTTCTCAAAAGCGCCTGGCGCTCCGAGAACCGAGCGGCTAATCGGCCCGAGCCGCCCGAGCCGCCTCTCCCCTGGCCTCGGACCACCTTCCGCCGGCTAACATTCCCACGCCCGCCTTTGGAGCAGGAAATGTACAATCCGCATTTGAAAAAGCAAATGGTGATAATCATATGGGAGCGCTCCGGCTCCAGGCCCAACAAAAGTACCTGTTGGGTATCCGGCGCGACACTTTTTCCTGTTTTCCCCTGATGAGGCCTAAATCTTTTTTTTTTTTTGAAATGGACAGCTGGGAGCAGGACTTCATTACGCCCTGAACTCTTCCAGGTCAGGGGTTAAACGCAGGCGAGGAAACACATCCCGCCCCTCCTTCTGCCTAAGTGACCACTGAAACCTATTCCTGCAAATCCAACCGCCATTCTCCTTTAATTCCCCCGAGCTCGTCCGATTACCGGGAATTGAAAAACATAGAGAGGTTTATTGTTATTTTTCCTTTTATTTTTCTGTAGATTCACCCCGAAGGAAGCGGACCTTCTCCGCCGCGGCCTCCCCTCCACCCGAAAGGCCGGCCCACATAAAACTGTCCGACTCATTAAGACACTTCCTCACGTGAGCGGAGGCGACAATTTTACAGTCCCGGCACCTCGGCTATCACACACACGCAGACCGCTTTAATCACTTGGCGTTTTTCATCTGGAGAAGTTGAAATCCGAGGGCCTTGACCTTCACGCTTTGAATTTTAACACGACACGATTTTAACTAATGGTCCTTTAAGACAAACAAGATAAATGATCTGAATTTCCCATGATCTCCAGTAATGTGCTTTTAATGGCGGGTGGAGAAGAGGGGGCTCCTTTTATATTAAATCTCGCATAAGTAATTTTTCGGTAGAACTGAAAACAGACGAAGGAACGATAAACAACGAAATAAACTTTTGACCGAAAAGACTCGTTTTGGACGCGGCAACTTTTTCTTCGATTAGACGCGCAAAACGTTTCTTGTCTCCTTCCCCGACGCAACCGGGGCCATTTCAGATAAGCACAAAGAAAGATGGGGGGGGGGGGGGGGGGGGGGGACAAAAAAACAACAAAAAAAACACAACAACAGACCACATAAACCATAAACCAATTCAACTTGACAAAAAGAAGAAAAAAATTCTATACGCAATTTTTATTGTAAACGAAGCCGCCCATAGAAACTACTCAGAATGCATAATGAATTTTATACATCATATGTCAAATGAATTAGCATGTCTAACTCGGCGAGAGGGACAGGGGAGCCTCTGCTAATTGGCAGAAAAGCTTCATGCATAATTATGGGCCGAGCGTCTTTGCTGTCGCGCTGTGGCAGTAGCCAAATAACGAGGGGAGAAAGAGAGTGAGGGAGGACGACAGCGAGCGAGGGAGAGAGGAGGAAAAACAAAGGCCACGGAAGCAGGTCGGGAAGGGTGGGTGGTTTGTGTGTGTGTGTGTGTGTGTGTGTGTGTGTGTGTGTGAGGGAAAAGAGAGAGAGAATGTGGGGCCACTGTTCTTCACAGTAGTTCATCAGGGCAGCGACAAACCATGGCTGTCCATCAACAGATTCACACACGTTTACACAAAACACACACACACAGTGAGGTGAGCGAGGAAAAGAAGGATTTCTGTTCTTTTTTTGCAGTTTGACTGTTTGACGATACGTTCATTAAAAAGCAGAATCGTCGAGCACGTTTTCCACGGCCGGCTCCGAGGTGCGTATGTTCGTCCGCCGAGATTAGCGGCGGCGTGCGCTCTCTTTGTAATGATAAGGTAATTACATCTGGAACATTGTGTCAACACACAATTACATGGGAATTAAATGATAATAGCCTTTGTTGGAGAGTAATTACGCGAGGAAAATGCAATTTTCCCGGGTTGATGTTCTCACTCGCGCATGCTGTGATCGGATAAACCCACCTATGAAATATCAAAAAACGCTTCACTTTTGGATAATTGTAGGCAAATGGCAACATATTTGTGTGTGGGCAGATAAGAATATAAACTGGTTATTCTGGCATAGTGCAGCTCAGGCAATGAATGGAAAGCTGTGTCTGTGTTCCCTTCTCAGATCTGGTAAATTGATTTTTTTTCATCACATTTTAAAAAATAAATGGAGCCGTTTCTTTGAGCAATCCATAGATAATAGGAAGAAAGGAGTATGAGATTAAAAAATATATATATATATTATTTGAACTAGATCTTCCTTCAATCCTTGATATTCCTAATTAGGGTTCGAGACTGCAAAAAATGCACGAACATCTTGAAATTCAAAACACACCATTTTGGGTAAAAGTAACAAAAGTGTGTACATCCACCCCTCTGTCTGTGTGTGTGTGTGTGTGTGTGTGTGCGCGTTACCTCAGCAGGCATATGCAGACTCGGCAGCCTTGGGTGAGTCGACAGAAACCGAACCTCTGCTTGCTGTCGATGTCCGTCAGCACAAAGGTGAAATTCTGTCCCACCTGACTCTGCGAGACCCTGCGGGAGAAAAGATGCAAAGAATTAAAGAATTCAATGAATGAATCGGCATGGAAAAGCTACTTTTTCCAAATGAAAATCTCATTAAATGCATGATCACGAGAGGACTTTATGTCACGTCATCTCTGCTGCGTGTGTGTGTGTGTGTGTGTGTGTGTGTGTGTGTGCCGGAGCCCCGGCTGGCCCGGCTGGAACCCATATCTCCACTAGATGGCAGCAGCTCAGTTTCAGTGAGGAAAAACAGCAACCTCCCTTCCTTCCACCCCAAGAAGACTCCCCGCTGCTCTCCCTCGTCTTTACAGAGGGAATCTCGTGATGTTATTCTATATGTCAAAATTAAAGCTCGCCGGCCCGATCGGACGTCGTGACTTTGGCGCGGCGGGCCGAGCGAGCGGCGCTCCTGCTGGCGTCGCATGAGGTGATCCAATCATGATCGGGATCATCGTCGTTCGCCGATCTCCCCGTCCTTGTTGTTATTATCAATGTGTCTCTTAAACCGGGGCGGGGCTAGGTTGTGAAAACATCGACGTGCACAAAATGAAACGATATCCATGTCGAACCGGAGGCTACACCTGCACGGTGGTGAAAAAAAACGTTTATTTATTCATTCATTCATTCATTACAACCGTTGCCACAATCAGGGCCTGTTGCGGTTGCGATGGCGTTAAAGCTGCACGTCACATTTCTGGCCTTTAATGTGTTTATCCCGGTGGGTGGGAGGGGGAAATGTGTGTGTGTGTGTGTGTGCTTGCTCACACTCGTTCATGCTTTCTGAAGAAGGTGAAAGTGAGCTTGGGTGTTTAAAAAAAAAAAAAAAAAAAAAAAAACAAGGAAGCAGCGAGTGAGAGGAATCGTACCTTTCCATGTCAAAGGGAAAGCAGAACTTTGGTATCGTCTGAAGGACCTCCTGAGAAAAGAGAACAGAGAGACGGGAACCTTTAAGAGAAACACACACCGCATAAAAACAAATAATCACCACAGATCTATTTAAGGATCTCTGGGGCTTCCGCTAAATGGGCATGATCAAGTGGCGGCACAAAATGAGGATTAATGTTCAACGCCGCCGATCGCAATCAGACAAAATCCTCACATCCCTCACGTTGCAGCCTAAAAGCACTTAATCCAAATGAATGGGCAATAGAAACCACTTCATTTGGTTTATCTGCAGAACACAGGGGGAAGATTCCCTGCTTTTTTTAATTTATTTTTTTTTGTTTTTTTTTTTTCTCCCCGACGCGGATAGGGAGGGATCCCTCTTCCGCAGCTTGAATAATTAGCAGCTAATAAGTTCATCGATTATGGGGTGGCGGCGAGAGATGAAAAGATGAACACAGAGGAAAAAGAGAGAGAGAGAAAGAGGCAGAACATTAAGGCTGCGGTGGCAGATTGTAGTGACAATGGGCTAAGCAGCTTCGAGGGGTTAAGAGGTACGGCGGGGTGGAGGGGGTTACAAACCTTCAGGGCTTTACCTCCCAACACATCCCTGGTGGATTGGAGGGAGCTGGGGGTGGGAGGGGGGTGTCGGGAAGCTCTCTTCATGCGAGGTGGGAGGGGAAGGGATGGAGGGATGGAGGGAGAAGGAGGGAGAAGGAGGGAGAAGGAGGGAGACGGAGGGAGAGGGGCACCTTTCCACCGGCAGCATATGGATTTAGACAGGGAGCAGGAGCGGCGCTCAGCACCATATGGGTGAACGGCGGCAGACCAGCCACAAACTAGCACTGTGGCCTCGTCCTCTCTCTCTGGTTTCGGTGTCCCCTGTTTTTATTTTTTTTTGCCGAGGGACGGGTCCGGGTGTGTTCCCGCGCGAAGGCCTCGCGGCGGAGGAGGCGGTCGACGGCCTCCCCCGCCGCTTCTTATCAAACCGTAAAGCTGCCACCCTCCACCCCTGCACAACACAACTGTTGTCACAGACAAACAAGCGACGGCAACAATGAGCTATGACAGAAGGGGGGATGAGGGTGCGCGTTTGTGTGTTTGTGCATTTTAGTGTATGATGTATGTGAGTGTCTGCTTGCTTCAAGGACTTTTCCTTCAATGTGAGAGGCTGGTTAAGCATGTACATTTGTCTCGGTGTGTGTTTGGGTGTGTGGGTGGCTGAGTTTCACTTGACTATATGTGTGTGTGTGTGTGTGTGTGTGTGTGCAACGAACGGGAGGGACAGGGAGGTGAGGTGGGGCGGGTGGGTGGGAAGTGGCTGTTTTTACTCATCAGAATCTGTGAAAGAATCTAAAACTCAACAAAGACAGAGAGGGCTCAGCGGCAGAGGAGGTCTCTGTGTCAGCTGTGTGTGTGTGTGTGTTTATGTGTGTGTGTGTGTGTGAGAGATAGATAGAGAAAGAGAGAGAGAGAGAGAGAGAGAGACTATGTCTTGAAGTGTGTGGCTGTAAAACTGTCACACATCAGAGCTGCCATCGCTGTATGTGTTTGCTACTATTATTAACCACCATGTACACACACCAATATGTTCCAGAGAGCCTCCCTGGCACACTGCATATGGCTCACACACACACGCGCGCACACACGCACGCACGCACGCACGCACGCACGCACGCACGCACGCACGCACGCACGCACGCACGCACTTGCGTGCTTGCTTTTCCTGCAAATAAAAACATTTGACTTGCCAGTTTTGAGTTGTCACAGCCCCGCCCACATCAGGTATCTGCCTGAGTGACAGTCGAGGGACTGCAGAGACTCTGATCTCACACAGGACCAGTGGGAACACGCGTGTTTGTACGTGTGTGTATAATGTGACATAGAAACTGCAGACGTTTTTTTTTATATATATATATCTATATATATAGATATATATAGATATATATAAGAAACCGACCACGGACACCTAAGATTCCTTCGCTCGGTTTGTACTGATGTCATGTTTTGCAAACATTTGTGATCGTTCTTCAGACGAACCAGACAAGTCCTTCAGAGAAATCACAAAACCGCAATAGCGAGAGGTCCTGAGGAAAAGCAATATGTTCGCAAAGCACGGGAATTGTGTTTCCGTGCGGGGCAATGTGAACCCCGAGCTGCCATTTTCAAACCGCCGGGTGTCTTACGTGCATTTTGAATTTTCACGGAAAATTATTTGACCTTAATGGATGAGATAGTTAACCTGGAAGGACACTGATATCACTCTGAAGCTGCACGCCACTCTTATATATGAGCCCGTTTTGTCCGGCATGTCAAAATATACTTCCGCGGATGAATTCCGTTAAGATGGTTCAAATAGCTCAAACTGTTCCTGTCACGTGACGTGATCTGAAACGTTCAACGAACTGGCGTGTTTTTATCATATGGCATCACTTCTTGCATTTCATCGCAATCCTTTATTGGGGACGTTGTCTTAACCATAGGGCGGATACCGTGACAACTCGCCATTGTGCGTCTCTCGACACAAACACGCTGACATGAATAAGCATGGAAGGACGCCTGACAGCAGCGCCGCTGTTGTGGCGATGCAAACATTTCATTAAGCAAAATCATTACGACGGTATTTTAACGAGATAAGGGGAATAGGAATTTCATGAATCGGTGACCGGCGATGCTTTTCTCATTTGTTTCAAATCAGTTTAATATGAAATACCTGCGTTCTGACTACCGCGTATCTCTTTCTGTGTATCTCCCTGCGCTATGAGGATATCTTCACAGGAATGGCACAGAGGGAGGTATTCTTCCCCAGTTTCTTAGCACATTTAGTTCCCCATCACCTCCACCATAACAACACACACACACACACACATATATATATATACACCCCTCCCGCGCCCGCCTGCCCGCCCACCCGCCCCCGACGCCCCCGCTTGCCAGTTTCCCAAGACGAAAGAGGCAGCTAATATATTTACAGCTTTGCAGGAAGTGTGGAGGGGGCAGTGAGGGAGGAATCTGCTGCTCGCTCGGCAGACACCGGTGTGCACGTGTGCTGTTTATCGTGAGCGGAGACAGGGGTATCACTCAGCGAGACAGAAAGCTCTGGGTTCCCCCTGTGGACCGTGCTGCTATCACTGCACCACAACACTACAACAGCAGCAGCAGCAGAAGTAGCGGCGGCGGCGGCGGCGGCCCCGTGCAGCTTTGCAGCGTGCAGCTTTGCACCGTGCCCCTGCACATCAGGGAAGAGCAACAAAGTTTGCTGCGCGGGGCAACAATCTGCGTCTTCTACTCTTAAAAATAGGCCTAAGCTCCACTTTTGTTCTCTCTACCTTGATGTGTTTAGAAGCAACCAGGGTTGGTTAGACTTTAAGATAAGCAAGAAGTACCACAAGGATGGGTCAACGCACGTACACAAGCGCCGCTCCGTATGAATAGAGGGAAATCAGCTGGTAGGAAAGTGTCATTTATTGGCAGATTTAAGACGTAACTCCGCATCAGCGTTGGTGTTTCATTTTGGGTGTGAACTTCATGAGCAATATTCACTTTCCCATATGCTTTCATATGCGGGGGAGTATTGTGCGGACGTGGGGGGGGGGGGTTGCAAAGAGGGAGGCCTTTTCAAAAAAAAAAAAAAAAAAGTTAAAGGAGGAGACAAAGGAGATTAATCTAAATAAATCTAAAAAAAAAAAAGGAGGAGGACCGTCAGCAGATTCGAGGTGATGAAAAGCCATTGGATGGGCGGGTCCGACAGCGGCAGCACGGAGAACCAACTCAGTTCATGCCCCTCTCCCCATGCAGCAAGGACTCCTCCCTGGGGGGAGACTTTAAGCCCCTGCCCTGCTTTATATTCCCCAGGCTACTGCAGCCAGATCAATCTAGTCGGCAACCCGATGTAACTCAACCTAGTTGGGCTCTGCCCGGCCCCCAGAGCCCCCGCGCTGGGCTTAGTTTGAGCAGCAACGGAGGCTGGTGGCAGATACATTTTGTGAGTGCACCGCTGACTGGGCTGCCCATATTAGAAGCAGGCTTTTAAAAAAAAAAAAAGTCCATCGCCACAAAAAAAACCTCACATGGCAGATGCTCTCCAACCAATCCAGAATCAGAATCTAGAATCAAAATACGTTAATGATCCCCCAGGAGGAAAATGCTTTTCGTTGAAAGCAAGAGTCAAGTGGAGAAAAATAAAAACAGAACTTTTCTATTATTTTATAGATTCCATCGGCTTTTCTGCCAATAGAATCTAAAAATAAAGAATAGCAAATAATGAAAATAAAGAAAGAAAAATCAAGTTGAAGGTATGGAAAAAGATATGTCATGATTACATGTACAAATTATGTGTATCAGTATCAGTTGCAGTGCAGAAAACAATGGAACTATTGCACGTACGGAAAATAGTTATTGAATAATAATCACCTCTGAATGTTTTCTAATTGTTTCCATGAGCTGATTTATTGTTTCTTGGTCTGCGCTGCGTTCTTGAAAATAAAATAAAAACAAGACAAAACTCAAAACGAATGCTCCGTGTTCACCTCTGACTTTGCGTTCAGATTTATTTTTAAGTGAAATTCTCCCCGCCGTAACCCCCGGGGTAAAAAGTGAACCCGGTCCTGGACCAGGGGAGCCCCGGTGGTCTGACGGCGTGGGACAGCGGTGCACCGGCGGCGTCCGGCGGAGCAGACTTGCTCACACCAATCTCTGCTAATTCTCACGGGGCCTCGTTATCTCTGGTGATGATGCTCTCCTGCGTGATCCGGAGAGTTTGGCTGGATCCAGAACCTGCCTGGTCCAGACTTGGGGGGGGGGGGGGGGGGGGGGTCCAGAGCCAAAGGAGGAACCGGTCCTCCGGGAGCTCAAAAATGATAAAGGCTGCTTTAAAAAAAAAAAAAAAAGCGTGCGTTGTGCCAAAGAGCATAATTGTGAAATTCAAATTTGTAATCCACTGAGAGAAAAAACATTTTCAGCCAATGGATTGAAATTGCCTTAAACCTTAAGGTTGTTCCTGGTCGGCCACAATGACAAGATCCACGTAAGGACTCCGAATGCCTCTTATTCCACTTCCACTGAGGCAGAGCTATTCCTGCCGTATGGACGGATCTTGTCAGATGACTCATCAAGGCCGGATGAATTATTCAATGAATGCATTTAAATGATTTCAATGCAAAGGAGTGGTAGATTACGATTTAGATTTTATCAATGAGCCGATGGGAGAACCGTTCCAGAAGGTAAGGCGGTAAAGAAAACGAAGGCTTTTCTTTTATCGGTCCTGCTTATTTGGACACTCGGTCTACTTCCGCCTCGCTGATGCTAAAGATTCACCACCGCTTCCCTATAACGGATCGTTCTCCCGGAAACCCCCGACTCTGCAAATACATCAGGTGTTTTGGCGTTTTGACCGTGCCTCCTAAACGTCCACCATCACCAAACATTACAGGTGGAGAAGCCAGCTACTTCCCGTCTGGTGCGATAATTGCACGGATGGGAATTTATTCAAAGCGAATGCGGCTATCGGCGTCAAACGGTGCGACGGGAGTTTCGGGGCGGCACGGTAGACTTGTTATCCTGCCGGTAACTCGACAATAAAACCACACCGTCGGCAGGGCCGCGAACACGGGTGTCTCCGCTCACCCTTCCTTCACCTCTTCCTCCAGCAGGCCCTCTTCATCAGCGCCTCTTTTCCTTCCTCTACTCCCCCCCTTCCCCCACGCTGTCCTCTCCCGCCCCCCCCTCCCGTTCCCCCCTGTCGTCTTCTTAGATCCCCCCCCATCCTACATTCCCCACCTTTTCCTCACCCTTACCGACACCCCTCGCCCCCCTCGCGCCCCCCTTTTCCCAATTAGTGTGTCTGTGTGCAGCTACCCAGCCGATCTCTGCCCATCCTGCCGGTGCTGGTTCGCTCACCCAGCCCCTCTGGCGAACATGACAAAGAGAGATCCTCAGTATTCAAAAAGACACACTGCTTTCAAATGCCGAATGGTAGGGTCGACCTGGGTGCAGCTTTAAGCAAAATATTCAAATTCTCAGCCTTCCTTTTTTTAAGAATTTGCATGGATGTGCATTCATTTGCAATGTGTAAAAGGCACAAGGACAGCTGAGCCTTGGTTTCATAAAGACGGGAAAAAATAAATAATGCAGAATAAAAACGCATGACGGTATGAAACCTAGATGAGAAGACGAGATGATTAATAACTCATTTGGAATCAGAAAAAAAACCCAAATTCATGATTCATACACATTTAATATATAATCTGGGGCTTTAGTTCCATAAGTAACTCTGCGCCTAAATAAACTCTAAATAATACACCTGACGTTTCCGCAGACGCTTTAGATCTGCACGGAACTATAAAAACACGACCGAATGTGAACGTTCGATTCGAGGCAAACAGAGAACGGAGGTCCAAAAACTGCACGAAATAAAGACTGAGTTAAGGACCAAAAGAGTTGAGGACAAAAACGAAGAAGGGCGAGCGATCGTTGATCCCTCATAAAAACACAGCGTTTATTATGAAACCGGCCGCAAGAGCGGTTTCTGATTCCCCGAGGCGACCGAGGAAATAAGAGTCGGTCGTGGTTCTCCAACTTCTGCGCTGTGCCTCTCCATAACGCCTCCACCTGCACTGTCACATTAACATTCATAATAAACATATTAATTCACTTAAACAAGCTTAATCCGATCCAATTCTTCTGCGGCATCCAGACTCACAACCTTCATTCCCGTATCTTTGTGACGCAGGTGAGGCGTGTCCAACGGCTCGGCGCACATGGTACGCCAGCGATGACGAAGGAGCGGCGTTCACGGTCCTAAACTATTTTCGCTTAAAGCAAAAAGCGTCTTTCGCCGACCCCCGAAAACAGGGTATCAAGAGGGCGACGGCCGGCGATTAATCCCCAGAGTCCCTACGTTTCTGACCGAGACTATTCATAGAAGCGCGGTTCGGTACACGACCACGACCTCTGACCTCCGGGCGCCGGAAATTCCACGTCAGCGATCCTGTTTATTTTCCGAGCGGGCCGACGTTTCACGCGCGGGTACGGGAATCATCGCGGAGGATCTAACATCACGCTTGCGTCGGCGAAGAAAGGAAACTTCAGCCTTATGAGACGGCGTCCACCGGAGAAATAATGGCCGACCGCATGTCTGCATAGCGATAATATCCATTTCACGGGTAACGCCAGCGTGGCTGACGCACACACAGGTGGAGGCATACACGGAGATGAAAGGTGGAAAAAAAAAAAACAAGGCGAAATGACCGAGAGACACAAAGCGGGTAACGGAGGCGCTCCGAGACGGCGGCGGAAGGAGGATTCAGAGACAGAAGGAAACCCAAAAGAACGGCGAGGAGAGGAGCAGAAGAACAATAGGCAGAGGCACAGCATCCTCTGGCCGCTGCAGACCACGGACCCTGCAGAGATTCCTTTCATTAGTCTTTAATAGTATGCTGCCGGCTTGCCATTCTGACCCGCACTCTGTGCCGGTAATAAGAACGGCCTTCAGAGCCGGACCAAAGCAACAGAGCTGCTTGAGAGGGGGAAGGTAGAGTGTGTGTGTGTGTGTGTGTGTGTGTGTGGGGGGGGGGGGGGGGGGGGGGTGAGGAGAGACGGAGGGGCCGAAGATGAGCATGAGCCGATGAGGTGCATTTTCAAATTGACACAGGGGTGTTACATTTTCACATTTTTGCTGGCTCTACCCCGCCCGATAGGGGAGGGAGACGGGGGAGGAAGATGTTTTGTCCTTATGATTTTTTTTTTTTTTTCCCCCCCCTCATAAGTTTGCGGTGCCGGTGACCCCTCTGGTGCTCGGAGTCGGCGGTGAGGGAGGTTATTTTGGTTAACAATAGTCCCGTGTTACCACAGACCATCTGTGGGAGGATTTGAAGGTGGCAGATTGATCTCCTGGCCTCCTCTAACTCCTGCCAACACCTGACTGATGTGTGCATTTATATTAATACGTGTGCATTTCACCTCCACGACGGTGTTTGCTCAAAATTGTTGTCATTTTCAAATATGTAACTCCAGACCTCTCGAGGGTTTTATTTCGACGGGGTCGAGGGGTTCCGGCTTCCTGTAAATCAATCAGGACCCGTTTCCGCGAATCCTAACAATAGCATTTTTCACAACAGTGAAAACATTTCAATTGTGGAGAAAAAAAAAAAAAAAACAAGGGAAATATGCAAAATGTATCCCATAATTCATGTTAACAAGAGGGGTAACAGCCACCGGTCCCCCGCCCACACCGTCCGGCCCCAAAGCCGCTCTCCGTCTATCAGCTGTTAATGAGTCGCCTCCGATATTGCCACATTCCAGCGGGGTTGTGTACATGCCGTCCACGGAATTGCTCTCATTTATTTTCTGATCTTTCCGCAACGGGTGTATTTATGTTGTGTGCGAAGGGGGCATATTGCTGGGAGAATAAGTATGTGGCATCAACAATAACAGTGTGCATTATTCCAGTGCTAATACCCCGTCCTGCTGATGTCCTTTCTACATATCACAGATGGGCTCAGACAGGGGAGAGCGGCAGTATTATGCCTCTGCCGAGATCTTCCACTGAATATATTACCATGTGATAGGGGGAGATGTCTCACTCCCTAACACACTCGCGTGCACACACATTCACTCACACTTGTAGTGTTGGCCAAGAGAGCTGCATATGCCCCAAACATACAAGCATGGGCTTCATTAATGAAGTGCCAGGAGGAGAGGGATAGAGCGTGTGCATGTGTGTGTGCGTGAGTGTGTGTGTGTGTGTGTGTCTGTGAGTGTGTGTGTGTCTGTGGGTGTGTGTGTGTGTGTGTGTGTACCAAGCAGCCGGGGGGGATTTCCTTCTTTAAGCTTTCAGCTCCCACTGGGCTTAGCTCGACTGTATGAACCCTGATGTGGGCCTGCCTCTAACACATGGCGTCACACACACACACACACACACACACACACACACACATATATACACACGCACAAACATAAAGAATGTATACACCGAAGCTCAGCAGGGGAGCAGCAGAGCAACACTGGCTCCTAAACATTTGGCTGCAGACGTCTCATTGACAGATGTACATGGAAACTAGCAGAGGAGGTCAGGTCATCATCGCAACCTCCTCTTCTTCTTCTTACCTTCACTCCCTCCGTCTTTCTCTTCCTCTTCCCAGCGCCCCATTTGTTCAGCCGTCGCTTCCAACTGTTTTCTTTGGCCGGTGTCTGATTGCGTCGGTGCAAATACCCCGTGCACGGCACAATCCGAACCGCGCTTTGGTGCCGCTTGTGCCATTTATGGGGAAATTAGAATAATAAAATTGCGATCCATCTACGCCAAATCATTATGTTTGACAGTACAACTGAGGCGTGGGTAACCACACATGAGTGCTTGTTAACAGGGACAAACCTGTGTTCCAGAGTGGATTTTGGATTGTTGATTTATAAGCTGATTTACCGGTGAGCATGGCAGGTAAGAAAAAAAAAAAAAAAGATTAAAAAAATAAATAAAAATCAGCATATATCACGGTGACAGTGAGTTCCGTTGTTCCACGACTGACCGCGTCACAACTTGGCTTGTTTTACTTGGACCCTTTTAATGAGGAAACCGGTAAAAAGCTAGCTAGCTATTGGGCAATAGATTAATAAATCCTAAGGTCCCGTATGTTCGCCTGTTTTGTTTCCTCCCTTCTCGGTTCGTCGGACGGTTTCGTCACAGCACACCTCAGCATCCCTCTCTGTTAGCATGACCAAGAAGCTCCTCAAGAAGCTTGCCGTCTTAGTCGTCGCGCTGCGACAGCCTCATCTTCATCTCGTAATCGATTATTTTCGTCTCTGCCTCTGAGGGGGAATGCTGGCTGTATCCCGTATGTGGGCGAGTGGCTTCGAGAAGACGCGCGGACAAAAACACAAGTGCGGATCCTGTGCGGTCACCGTGCACTGTCAGGCAAGAAGAGCCCCGATACCACGCAACATCTTGCCCGCCGTGTTGTCATAGAATGTATTATTAGTATTGTCTAGCTAACAGTCGCTAGCAGGTTTTGGCTCGGAGCTTCGCAAATGGCTGATTTTTTTTTCTTTTTTACCGGTCGACTTGACGAATCCTGAAAATGAAACCCGAGTGGAACAGTGTCGTGGCCACAGACCAAATCTCCCTGTTCCTTTTCTAAGGTCTCTCTTCCCTCACTGTGACTATCGGCTTCAAAAGGACCGCTAAAGGTGCACGTTGTTAATGCTCAAGTCAAGAAGTGCATTTAATGAATTTGAACATGTCGCGTTTACCGGGTTTACCGGGACCGGGTCGCGATTTCCGACCATATCTAGCCCGGATATGAAGTTACCCAAATGACTTCATCTGTCACTGGACAGAGAGGCAGGAATTCACCCGCCTCCGCGGTAGTTCCTGAAAAACCCACGCAGCAGAACAAAGTGTCCTGTTCGTATCACCCCGCTTGCTACTTCTGCAGCCGAATTCACCGACGCTCGCGCGTTCCGGAGAAGGACGAGCAACAAACAGCTTTTAACTGGGATGCCAAACCACGCGGCCACTTTCCCGGACTGCGCCGGTGATGTGAGCAGCAGGGCGTAAAAATACTCTGCTTGCTCGCCTCTTCCTTTTCCACCATGGTCTGTCTCCCAGGAAGCCAGTCCAGAGGTCAGCGCAATCAGGACCCATGAGCAACAACGGGCCCTAGTTAGGCATCCAGCTCAGTGCCCGAGCCAAAGGCCAGCTTAGAGGGTTGAGACTGTCCATTAGTCAGGACCCTGGAACACCCAGGGGATGTGGGGTGAAAAGGTTTAGAAAGGAGTATAAAAACACCATCAACCCGACACATTCACCCACACAGTCTCAAATGCATACACAGATCATATGAGGCCTTGTTTGACACTGCTGTCAGGGTGCAGTGAAGGGGAAATACAAAACCCTGTCACATGCTGATATCACACACACACACACACACACACACACACACACACACACACGCGCGCACACACACACACACACGTACATGCACATTTGTGCCTCATCCCCTCCATAAACAAATATGGAAAGGGTGTGAATTCTTTTCATCTTAAATCTACACACCCTGTGCGTCTGCAGCTTCAGAGTAATAAAAACCATTAGTCATATCTAGATTATAAACATGACTTTACATTATCAAACATCTACATTAAATCCTACGCGCTACTGCCATTGTATGTTTGTGCCTCCATGAACAAATACACTCATCCTATCCACTCTGTTTTGGGACTCTTGCATCCAAGCTGATGCTGGAATGGCTAACCATGTACCCAACCATACTTTCTACGCCACATGTGTCAAACTCAAGGTCCGCGGGCCAAATGTGGCCCGCCATGTCATTTTGCTTGGCCCGCGAGAACGTCTTAAAAGGTCTGACGTCTCAAACGCGTGCGTTGACATAAACTACATTTCCCACAACTCATGCCGATCGTGCAACCAGCAAAGTGACGGCATCCGGCCATTAGTGTAGTAGTGCAGTGTATCCACATCTATGCCATTTCCAACAAGTGGAACTGAGAGATACAAATGATCCCTAAACGTCCAGGAAGAGATACAGATGGAAGGCATGGGGATGCATATGGAACATTTTGGATGGGTCATAAATTCAGAGTTATTTAACATAAAGGAGTAGTTGCATTTAATTTACATTTGACACCTCTGCTCTACAGCCATTCATATATATGACTGGAAATTAAAAAAAGCATACAACTTCAGCCCTTGCCTGGGACTCTGGTATATCAGGGACTTTCCTGCTACAATGAGAGGCCTTCTGGTCCTTCTCGATTGGGACGAGTGACGAGAAATGACGGTATAGCCTGAGACTGACACCGGATTCAACCATATTCTGAACAAGCGCTCCTCTCCCTTAACCTGGTTTGTCGTGTTCTCCTGCATTCGTCATTAAAATAGCAACTAGGCAAAGCACATCACAATTCCATGCTGATTTGTCTGTAAACGTGTCCGTCCGTGTCATTATCAAGGCCGCTTCCAGAGTTTTCTAGGTTCAAGCGTGCGCAGGCACTGGGTGTCAAGCAGGCTGTCATGCCATTGACAAAGTCTTTGTTTACCAAAGGAGCTTGCCAAGCGCCTGGCAATAGTACAGTACACTGCAGAAATGTGTTTTCTGTTGCAGAGTATAAAATGTCTTGCCCTTTAAGCAGGAACACTGCCAAGTGTCTTATAAGTTCCCTGCTAATTGTGGCGAAGGGAACACGGACGGAGAGGTAGTGGACGTTTTACGCTGCCGCGACCAATTTCTCGTGATTTTACTTGACAGTCAGCGGCTGCACAAACTAATCTTTACAATCAATCCCTGATGTTGTTTTTAATGTTTGGCTAACGGCTGCGTTGCTGTTTCCGGCCGCTTCGAGCTGCCGACGGCGACCGCTGTAATCGATATTTAAGTTGATTGCCGGCGTCACTGCTGTCGGTGACTGAGCTACCACGCCGTTTCCATATCCAATATCACCAAATGTTACATTCTGTGTGGTTTCATGGTTAAACTTGATTTCTGCTCATGCATTTTCCATTGTGCTTTTCATCCTTAATCACACGGAGGTGTAAGAAACACCTATGGCGCCGCAAATGGCTGCGGTAAAGCCCAACACACCCGCAGTTCCTACTTCCTCCCACTCATGACACCCAGAAATGACCTCCGCTGTGTGCTGATTATCAATTATAAACAGATATTTTATTTTTTAACAACAATGAATCTAATACAGGGGTCTTCACCATCTTTCAGGCCTAAGACCGCCTGGAAACTGTATAAAATGTGATCGATATTACAGCGAGCCTTGTGCCATGTTTAAACATACCTTGTTATTGCGCATCAGTATTCGGCTATTCAAATAACAATACAAAGGTTCATAAATTCATGGGGAAAAATTCCTGGAAAAAAATATCAAACAATACGAACCCGCTGTTAAAGACCTCTGGTCTGGTATTAATTATCAATAAATGTCAAATTGTTGCGGAGCAGTGCAGAATTTTTACATTTTCCCTTCCAGGGAATGCAGTCATTCCACACCCTTTTGCTGATCATTACATGGACTTTAAGGTTCCTTGTTCCTGGTTGACCCTCCCATTGCAGATGTTGACACTAGACACCATTTTCTCATTCAATCATAGGCTAAAAAAAAAGAGAGGGGAGACATTTCATGTCAAACTATCACACATGTGAAAATAAAGTTCACTGGAATCATGTTTAGACTTGCAGCCGTTTGGAGTACGGCTAAAGTACGCGTTGCTAAAAGGACCACAAAAGATACCATCCAGCAGGTCGGTGGTGTTTTTGCTGTTTTGTTTGTCTTCACAGGTCTATTCATCTAGATCCCCCATAAAAAGAAAAGAAAATTGCAAGTATCCATCAGTATAAAACAGAATAGCTAAACAACTAGCAGCGAGAGAGGCTTGTCGGTGCTCCACGCCAAAGATGGACAGTTCTTATCTTGCGTTACGTTCAAGCCGGCCGCTGATGTTAGCCACTGACATTAGCCGCAGACGTTAGCCGCAGACGTTAGCCGCTGACGTTAGCCGCTGACGTTAGCCGCTGACGTTAGCCGCAGACGTTAGCCGCAGACGTTAGCCGCAGACGTTAGCCGCTGACGTTAGCCGCTGACGCCGAGGGGCATTTGTCTTTCAGCGCACACCGCAGGCCGGATGGTTTTGTGCCATTCCAGACACTGCAGAGAGCATTTTCTGGAAAACTACTACGCTAATTCTTCACCTCTTGTGCAAAGCGTGTCTGCCTGGTTTACCTTCTCCCGCAGCGCCCTTCTTCGGCTGCTGGGATTTACACTGATTGAGAGCCACGTACCTATTTTTTTTCTGTCGGGGCTGCCAAACGTTCAAACGCCCGCCTTGACTCGGCCTACTCAACTCTCATCCTTTCCTCCACAGCATCAACCGCCCGGCTCCCTCGAGGCTAGCGCGCTAATCATGTCTGCTATCTAACCCTCCTTCGCCCGAATCCTCGCTCAGCCCAACCTCTCTTCCAAAAAGCCGCCGGCCTCCCCCTCCTTCCACCCGGGGCTCGTCTGGAGTCGTGGCGACCAATCACAACATGTCAGGCTGCGTGCCCTGATGGAGCGCAGAGTCGGAGCCTCAGGAGACTCTTTGGCTCACTCCTTCGATCTCTCTTTGTCCAGCCCTATCTCCTTCCCTCTCTGGATGATGACAGAGTGAGCTTTGGAGGAAAGATGGATCTTCTTCTTCTTGTCTTCCTTTCGGCCGCTCCCCTCGGCGCCCGCGACAGCCAATCACCGGCTTCCTTGCTAACTTGACGTCCTCTTTCCCTCCATCTGTAAACCTCCTCTGTTTTTCCTGGCAGCTCCGACGTCATCATCCGTCTACCGAGATCTTCGCCATTCCTCCCCTGTAGATGTCCGCACCATCTCAGTCTGTCCTCTCGGAGTTTATTTCCAAGGAGGACACACACGGCCATCAGCAGCGAACTAATCAAGTTTAATCCGATGTCGTGGCAACATCTTTAATTGTATTTTGTAACGTCTCGTGTTTTTAAAATCCCCTCGTCGAGCGTCTGTTGGTTCCCGTCCTTGAGACTAAAATGTCAAAAATGTTTTAACAGCGAACAAAATTGATCTCCGGGGTGGATCTCAGATTAAGACAAGATACACTTTACTGATCCCCATAGAAATTGTTTTGTCACGAAACAGCGCAACAATGACGGTATCAATAAATCTGAGTGTAAATATAAACAGAGACAATTAAAAGACAGCAAAAGACGTAAACAAATAAATAGAAAGCCGAGTGAACAACAACTAGGGTAAGAATAGGCGACAGAATGAAAAAAAGGGAAATTAAAAAGGGACGCCTGACATTCTGGACAAAGCTAAAGACTTAAATGCAAAGCGGAATCAAGGGAAGGATGTTTCCTTTGGTAAAACGTGAGAAACACCTGCTATGAAAAATAGCGACTGCACTATTTACAACCTACAACGTCCAAATGCAACACACTGACATGAAAATGAATACTGCTAAGTTTTTTTTTTGTTTTTTTTTTCTCTGAAGTAAATGCTATTTATTACATTTTACTACATAAATCCCGCAATGCATTAAATATTACAAATTGATTACACAAAGAAATATATGAGTCTGTATCAGAGCATAAATATTTCCGTTTAGGATCGCATCCAACCAACTATGACCTTGGCATAAATGAAAAATAGCATGTTATACGGTCGACCCGGCGCGGTTTACAGCTGCAAGATCAAAGAGTCCCTATTAAAATCTGCGCAATGGCCATAGAGAGTTAACATCATCTTTAGTTCATAGTTGAGAGAAGACCTTGCAGAAAAGTATATTTATAATTCAATATTTCCTCTTTTTTTCACCCCGAGATCCTTTGCAACCAAGCTGTCAGATATAAGCGCGTATTTTTGTGTGATGGGCAATTTACTGTATCAAGAGTCTTGTGTGGGGAAGGAATTAGGTGAGGATTATGCAAACAAAAAGGTTGATAAAAGAGCAGGCATGCAGAGGGAAGAGCATTGATTGGTTATAATGTTATAATGGGGGCGTGGGGGGGGGGCAGAGATGTTGATGGGAGGAAGGAGTACGAAAAGTCAAGACTTCAAACAGAAAGTTCCAGAAAAAAACGTTTCAGAAATGAACAGAAATCGTCAGTCACCTGAATGGCACATTAAGATAATATGCAAACAGACACTGCTTGTCACACAGAAAGCAAGTAATCCAGAGGAGGAGATCTTATTACGTGTCGGCAACAACTAGCAGAATAGAGCCGATGTAGAACATCCCTCATTATACAAGCTCAAAGTGGACTTATCGCTTTATTTTTCGTGATACTAATCACACGGCGCGTTCTAATTCCCATTTTACTACAAATATAATCTTGTTTTTTTTTTCAGGTTTGAAAAGCACGAACGACACGCCCACGTGCACCGCGGCCGGCCGCGGCTCAGTCGGTAAAGCAGAAGTCCCTCCGTTCAGGAGGTTACCGGGTCAATTCCCGTCTCCCCTGAATGTAATCCAGCGTAAAGCTCTTTGAAACCACGGGGTGAGAAAGCGCTGCATAAGCGGAGGCCATTTGCCGTCGCCGGGTTAGCGCCCGCCGCTGCTCTGATGATTAAGACGATATCCTCGCCTGCTTCGTTCCACGCAGCTGATTTTATTACCTTTACCACGATATATCTTGCGTAGATTTACCTCTTTTTTTTTTGGCAAGATGGCACGCGGGAGGACGCTGGCGCGTTTGGCTGCCGCTTCCCGCTCTCCAACCAATCAACCAAACCAAAGACAAAGGCTCACCTGGACAATCTCCAGCAAGCTACCAAACTAGCTTGCCGACCTGAGCAGGCTGGCTGGCTAACTAGCCTCTCGAAACTCCGGATCTCGACGGTGACCTGAGCTGGCTGGCTAGCTGGCTAGCTAGCCGGCTAGCCTCTCGAAACTCCGGATCCCGATGGCGCCGAGCAAGACGGCATTTCCATCGGCCGAAATCTTCTTGCTCCTCCTGCTCCACCATCTCTCCCTCCACCAAGAATCCATCTCCGACATCCAGCTCCAGCACTTGCCTCCTCACAGCAGCGCGACACTCAGCTGCTCACCGGCGAAGCTCCTCCAGCTTGTCCCTGGACTGGCGCTCATCGCCACACTCTGCAATCATGGACTTCTTCCCAATAATTCTGTGTATTTTCTGTTTCTTCTGTTTTTTACTTGTGAAGCGTCTTTGAGTGTCATGAAAGCGCTATAAAAATCCCATGTATTATTATTTATTATTATTATTATTATTCTGCAGAGCCGGCTAAGGCGTGAATTCACGGGCTGGAGCGTCACTGTGCGATCTCTCAGATCCCCTCCGATGACGCTAGCTGTTTGCTCTTGGCCAATTACGGTGTGAAATCGCCTCCAATCGTCCAAAATGCCATTTTCTACGATTGAAATGACCGGGCACCGCTTGACGTCAAGTCCGTACCTGGACGCTACCGCTCACGGAGTCCGTGTGCGAAAGTGCATTAGGAAAGGAAATGGCCGTGCTGAAGGTGTGGGAAGAACGACTAAAAAATAGCGCTTTCGGTTTTTGCGCAATCCTGCACCCATGACATAACCTCTTTGTTGGAGTTAAGAAACTATTGTTATGTTAATCTATGTCCGGGTTGACAGTTTTCAATCTGGTAAAGTTTCTCAAAGTTTTAAAATTCTTTTTATCATATTATCCTCTGTTCTATAGAGATAAGTGGGCGTTCTATACGCCGCACTGTGTTGAGCTATAATTAACTGGCAGAGCCATTTATTTTGTGTGCTTGTGCAACTGTTTGTGTGTTCATGTCTGCTGCATTTTTTCCACAACTTTGGGATGAGATCTGAGAGGAAACGGACAGATTTCCATCTGTCTGCTTCATATGCAAAAAAAAAAAAAAAAAAAAAAAAATCCCTCAGAAAAACAAAAAAAAAAAAAAAAAAAGGCAAGCCCCTCTTGCGATTCAAATATATGCTTTCGCCACCTCTCCTATCCCCTCCCTCTTTTTTCCTCTTCCGTCTCCCCCATCTCTCCCTCGATCTGAGTGGCATCTGCGGATGACCAGGGCATCAAGAGATTCAAGGGCTCAGGAAGTAATACGGGGAAGCGAGGGGGGGCCGGGGGCTGGGGGGGGGGGGGGGGGGGGGGGGGGGGGCTGGAGACGGAGAGAAAGAAGAAGCGAGCGCCTCTCACTTCATATTTCCCCAGCACCACCCTGGCGTGCCAGCCTGCCTGCAGTCTGTTCTCCTTTGAGCTTTCTATTCTACGACAGAACAGGAGAAAAAAAAAAAATCAATTCATATTTCCATAATCCACACTCCTGTCTGTCTGCATGTCTTTGCCTCTCCCTCTCTTTCCTTCTCCCCTGGGGTAGACTAACCCCTCCACCCCGATCCTACGGCCTACAAATGTCATTACGCTGAGCAACAATAACGGCCTAAACAAAAGGAGGCCTTGCTCTGAGCTCCGAGCCCCCTCTGCGGAGGCTGTTGGCTGCTGCTGCCATATGCTGGCCAGCACGGGCCACAGAAAGAGGCAGAGTCTGTGGCTACAGAGGACTCCAGCCTTCAGACCCACAAAGGAGGAAAGTAGCCCTAATCCTGGTAATGAGGCCCGTGAATACAGCCTTTATGTATATGGGGGAAAGGGCCAATCCCTCTGTACACAGCACACTAACTAGCCATCTTAAGGGCCATCTTATCCACACAAACGATCTGGTCGCCAACAGAATGAAAGCGGAGGAAGCCCGTGGGGTGGAGGGTAAATAAAGGACGCACCATGAAGAGGGGGATGAGGTGCGCTCACGTCAAAATATAAACTATGTATTTCCCGCGGCTCCTTCTCACTCCCTTTTCTTCCGCTAACGTCCGGTCGGCGTGCCGTTCGAAAGCGGTTCCGAGGGTGAGGAGGCCTCGCCGAACCCCGGTGGCGTCTCGTCGTTCGTCGGCTTGTTAGCGCTCGTCCCTTTCGTCCCGCCGTCTGCTAATTCACGGTGTCTCGCGGGCCGTTGTTGTTTCCGCTGTCAAACCTCCTGTCTCGTGCCGTAACGTGAGCGTCACGCGTCGGCCGGATCGCACCGGAGTCACGCCATCGTCACGCCATCGTCACGCCATCGTCACGCCATGAGGACGACTCAACCCCTTCGGTTATCGTCACACCTTACGTGATCATCTCGATCGGCTCGCGACTAAACTGTTGCTCTTTCAAGACGAAGCTGCGAGGAAACGGCACGACGCGTCGCATGTTATTCTGAGGGGAAGTGAGCTTTGTGATGTAAATAAAGCACGACAAAACTACGATGCGTATATTACTGGTTAATCTATATACGATTCTAAAACGCAGGACATCCTAATCACGATTTAGCATCCAGGATTTAACCCAAGACAGGAATTGTTTTCAGCCCTGCTGAAGTGCATGGAGGGGTGTAAAGGGAACAAAACAGCAGAAAAATGTATTTCAAAGCAGCTGGAGATATTTTAAAAACCCAAAATGAAGCGGGCAATACCATATTTGGGGAGAGAGAGAGAGAAAGGAAAGGAAGAAGACCCAGTAGGACAATGTAAGAGGGAGAGAAAGGGGGGGGGAAACGGAGGTGTGCATTCCTGTCACGGCTGCATGATAATTACTGATTCGTTGGTTATTGAAGACCCGCTCACTGCTTTTCATTACCAGCAACAGACACGCAGTGAGACAGAGAGCGGAGCGAGGAAGCAGAGAAGAAGAAGAAGAAGAAGAAGAAGCAGCGATGGTGATGAGGAGAGCGGCGGCGATGGTGTGTGTGTGTGTGTGTGTGTGTGTGTGTGTGTGAGGGAGTTACCACAGGATGGCAGGGTGAGTGAGGGCATAAGGAAAGGAAGGGTGATGGGGGAAGAGGAGTGTAGAGGTTGTCTGTTACAGTGAACAAGTGTGAGAGAGAGAGAGAGAGAGAGTGACAGAGAGGAGGTAGAGAGTGAGAAAAGAATGAAAAAGCAGTGTATGTTCCAACCTGGTCTGTGTGGTCCTGGGGGAAGCTCCACAGCACGGTTGGATCTAGAGGTAATTGACAGACAGCATTAATCAGCGGGTGAGAAACACACCGTCTTCGCTAGCTGCCTCAGAACACATACATATTAATGAGAGGGGTGGGGGCAAGGGTGGCTGCTGCAAGTCTGTGCACGCACACACACCTATATGCTCCCTTACACACACACACACACATGCTCGCGCACACACACACACACACACAGATGCACATAGTAAAAGGAGAGAAAGTGACGAGGCTGTATGTGTTGTAAATATGCAAATCTATAATCTCAGCGTGGATATGATGGCTTATATTATACACCATCATCCGCGTTTAACAAAGTCAGATCAACACACACACACACACACACGTACATAGACACTCCTTACCCGCTGTTTTGTTTTGGGTTTTCGTTTAATTACTCCCGACATCGACGCAGGCCTAAATATTTGCTCACGAGATGTAAAATCTAAGCTGGAAGTTTAGCAATATAATCACAACCGGTGTCCCCGTCTAATACATCGCAATTGCAAGAAGTGATCACAGCATATAAACAACGTTGATATTATTATACCGAGCGGGGAAAACTTAAGAAATGCAGATACCGGCGTATTAAAGTGCATAAGTATGTTTCTGTGTCACTGGAAAACAGACTTGCATGTGAATTTCTCCTGAACTTCCCCCAAATGTCACACTCGGCCCGGCCTCTCCACGGCCTCGTGGCTGAAAGGAGGCAATAATCTCTGAACACGGGGGTCCTGGTAAACATGCTTTCCACGGCTCCAAGGTCACGGCGCGACCTCGGCGGTAACAGCGAGAGTTTGGAGAGACGAGCCAACACATGTCAGTGAAACCGCAAAGCCCCCGTCGGTTACGGAGGCCGTATCTAAAACAAAGCTGTGGACTCAGAAACGTGCAGCGCCAGAAAGTGAATGATAGTTTATCCCGAATTCAACAGGTGGAACCGCACGGTTTATGATCACCCTCATCTGGAACATCAAGGGGAATATTATCTAGAGCTCTATTTAGCTTAAATCACACTTCTGCGTTCAGCGATTACAGGGAAGCAGACATACAGCAACACCCAACATGGCGACCGCAGCAGGCGGTGAGAGGCAGAGAGTGAAAAACGAATACAATGAACGACTGGGTGACAGGACACAGCAGAATCCATAATGCCTTACATAATCCTATTGGATAATTTCATGGGCCCCCTCTTGAAAACAGAGGCTCAGAAAAAAAAAAAAAAAAAAAAAAAAAAAAAAAACACCCGCAAAGCTCAAAACCCTCCAACTCTGATCCCCCTTCCCCCCCCGCCGCCGCCGCCACCACCGCCGCCATCCACCACCACCACCAAGCCTTTTCTCTCCAACCCCACCGCCGTACCCAGTGATCTGCCACAGTCAGGGCTATTTTATGCTGATTTACTGGGTGAGAGGATGGGAACTGCTGTTTATGCATGGGACGGGGGGGGGGGGGGAAGCGGTACAAGAGGTACAGAAGGAAGAGGAAGTGAGCCGAGGGGGGTCGGAGAGGGGCACCCGGGGGGAATTTCACAACAAAAAAAAGTTTTCTTCATTCGGTGAAATAAAACATAATGGTGACACTCTTAAAATAAAGAAATATCAATTATGTGAAGACATCCCAGTCAGTGATTGTGTTTTTAAGGCGACAGTCGGTGACACAAAGTGGACCGAGGTAAGAAAACACACTCCTTGCGGCTGTTCTTCATTACCAAAAACGAGCGAGTGGGCTTCAAACTCCGCAGCTACCGTGTTCCGCAAACGAGAATTCATCTCCTCGCGCTAAACGGGCCCGTTTTCGGCGCGGCCATCCAAATGACTTCACATGTGGCATCGGGCGGAGCGGCGACACCTCCAAAAGTGTCAAGAGTCGAGTTGAAGGCGAGCGCGGAGCGACAGTCGCGCGTGTTTTGCGACGAAGCCTCGAGCTCTTGGAGCAGAAACAATCCCCGTGGAAGGCTGCTGCATACGTTTTTATCGCCTTGGTTTTATATGTATGCAACTTTTAAGAGGAAAAACAAAACAGGGACTGGGGATAAACAATACAGAGGGTGCTTTGCATAAAGGCCAGGTTCAAGTTCATGCAAATGATGAGTGTATAACACAGCGTTTATACAAAACAGCCTTGCCAGACGACCGCAAAGTGTTTCGGGAAGGTTTGCAAAGACACACGCTGTTGTTTATGTTTATTATTTTTATATTATTATTATTATTATTAGTTGGCACCGACTACTTGGCACTTCAGACACAGACCTTGGGATCGGAGAGATTTGAGGTCATACAGGAGAAATGAGGTGCCGAGGGTGGGAGCTGCAGCTTTCCATGGGAAAAAGTAAATAAATACCTGTTTATACCGTACATTTGAGTGTGTGTGTGCAGAGAGAGAGTGTGTGTGTGCAGAGAGAGATCAGGATTTTCTTTTGCAAGAGTAGATCACCTAGATTTTATATCTGTTCATTTTAGGTCCAGCTAATGACATAGAAAAAAAAAAAACAATAACAAGAAGAATATAAACGCATTGACATGATTAACAATTACTAGACCATCAACGAGTTGATTAGTCTGACCGTCATTTTATTTTCAAGTCATTTATAAAATTTGTGTCTAAAATATGGAAAAGTAGCTCTGCTTTAAAAATCAGGGAAAAAAAACAGGGCTGGAAAATCTAATAGTTGTGAATAAAGCAGCCGGCCAGCGTTTCCAAAAATGGTTTCCATTATTACTCCAAAAACCAACAGCAGCCATCAAACAGTTGCGTGATCTCAGCCCTGTTGTTTCATCCCTGCTGTCATGTCAACTTACTGAATTAAATCGTGTTAATTGAACTGATGAACTTTAAACAAATAAGAAAAAAAACTTTTTTTTTTTTTTGGAGCGTGGGCTTGAGTCGGTGCTAGTGTGTGTGTGTGTGTGTGTGTGTGTGAAGACTGACAGATGTGGAAATAGCAGGAGAGGCAAAGAAAAATAAAACAAAACTCTGAGAAACAGTGCAGTGTTTTGTGCAGAAGGAAGGGTAGAAACTCAAGAGAACGACCCCGTCCTTTATTTTACCCATTTTTCTTTTCACTCTCCATCTCAGTGCAGTATCCTCTCAGTCTGAGACTCTTATTCTTTCTCACTCAGCCATTCTGACACAAAACTCCCTTTTTCCAGAGAGTTCTCTTACACCAACCTTTATTTCTGGTCTGGTTTCCCGTACCTGCCATCTCCCACTCCCACTCCCACTCCCACTCCCACTCCCACCCCTTTGCCATTTTTCTCACTCCCCTCCGTTCACACACTCCTCCCCTCCCCTCGGACGTGCAGGGCCGGGGTGAGGCTGAAAGTTGAAGGTTACGGGGGGTGAAGAGGAACCCCGCTGCTCCGCCAGGGGACACAAATGTCACCATGACTGTGTGCACGCACACACACACACACACACACACACACACACACACACACACACACACACACACACACACACACACACACACACACACACACACGCGGGTTACATGATAGTAAGAAAAAAATGACACCCCCCTCCTTTTGTTTCGGACCCCCAATTCTTGCTCTTTGCTCCATGATTCATTCAGTTTTTGACTGAATGAGTGCAAAGGGAGACTCAATATTTAGGGTCACACTCCAGTGGTTGTGGCCACTAAAAATCAATAGGAAGCATCGCTGACAGTCAAGATGGATGGTCTCGTTCAAGGTCACCGATGAAACTGCGCGTGAGACTAAAGATTTTAAAGTGCGCGACTCTTGATCAAGAGAAATGTATTCGGCGCTAATTAGCATTTTGGCAAAATGGGATTTACTATCTGCGTGGATACCTTTCTACGCTGAACCTAACATTCCGCAGACCGGGTTCAGGGAACGTTACAGCCGCGGAAAAGCAGCGTGCCGACGAAAGCTAACATTTCAATAAATCAGGCTTTCAAGAACAGAACGATTCCCTTATTGACGAGGTTAAACTTGATCGTGAACTTAGCTGATAAATACCGGTTTAACAGGTTTGCTTGAAATATCTGGGAAAATGTGGCCGCATTCTTAGGGAAACAGTGCAATTGGCCCAAACAGGAAGTGCAAACTCTTGAACGCAGCTCATTACAGATATAACGACTTGCTTTTAGAGCAGGTCAGAGGCTGGTTTGAAGCACAGGGTCTGTGAAGCACAAGTACACTTGAAGTGTGCAACACACACACACACACACACACACACACACACACACACACGGACTGAGGCATTTCGACAATCCAAAAACAGCTTTCATTTGGGGAAAGACGGAGATTTTAAAATCTCCTTTTACGCCGTTTATTTTTCACTATTTTACAATCAAAAATCAATTTCCAAACAATCCCAGCTGCTTTCCTGACTTTTTTACATTTTTTTAAAAGCACTCTGGCATAACTGGGTGAACACAAGTATCTCTGAAAAGTGCTGAAATGTGTTGAATAGATCTTTTTTTTTTTTAATAATAATTATTATTATTATTATTGTTATTGGAGGGGCTTAAAACATCCTCTTTGAGTAATCGCTGATCATATATTTTCTTCAAAATATCAAAGGTGGTTTTGTCCACGACCTTCAGTTCATGAAAAAGCATTTAGCGTGGACACCCCTCTTAAGGACAGTCGAGCTGGGAATTTAGGAATGAAGACTGCAGCGGGGAAAACACATCATTATCCAAAACAGCAATTGGAAAAAGGCCTTTAGAAATTTCACGGGCCGCAGACCGAGTTATTCTGCGCTCTGCGTGACTCGACTAGTTAGTGCCGTCGTATCCGCTCGTCACTTAGCGTTGCGTGTGAAAATAAATCATCCGAAAGGCAGTCACGGTTAATCGGGAACGCAGAAAATGGGGAATAAATGAGCGTATGAGATTTGACTCTTTTACTATCGTTTGTTAATCACTTCCAATAGACGGCGGTACGGAGCTCGGTAGTAAATGTCAGATTTCTGGACTAAACAAAAAAGACACGCGGCGTTAAGTATTCGAACAAGCAAAACTAATAAAAATGCAACCCCTAAATACTGCGGCCCCTAAAAGGAGCGACACGCAGCTTTGTTTTAATGGCACTTACAAACACCGGCATTTGACGACGTCTCGAAACCGTTGTGTTTTGTTTTTTCAAATGTCAGGGAGACCGGCGGGTAACGGCGACGGTATGCCGCGCCGTCATCGACCAACAGTCCGAGTCTTCGTTAAGTTTTAACGACCGGACAAATCAGCCGCTCCCCGGAATGGTCGCGGCATCTGGCCGCAGCGCCTCGGAGCTTGTTATCTGCGCATCTGTCTCGTAAACCGTCTTCTGTTGGATCCGCCCGCGCAACACGTTCATTTCTCAGACCGCCTCGTCAAAGTCCGGAATGGTAAAATCCGCTTTCCGCTTTATTGAATTTCGTCGGTTTTGAGAAACCTGTAAAAAGCGGTCGCGAAACAATCGATTTCGGCGCAGAACCGGCAACGACTGGCGCGACGAGGGGGAAAATAGTCCTGGCGTACTTGGCCCCGTTGGTGCATAAACAGATCGGCGGGGTGAGAATTGAATTGAAATCACCTATCCCGAGCAGCGCTCTTCGCTTCGCGCCCCGCCGGGGGGGCGGCGGGAGAACGCGGTGACCGGCTCGAGAGTGGCCGCTCGTTCCCACGGCGTGCAAATGCGCCGGCGTGTTTACAGGCGTCTCGCAAGTCGGGGAAGGAATATTTACGGTACGGTAGCATGTCCGCCGATCCCCGGGGGCTTCAAGCGCGGCTGACCTCCGACAATCACGATCGGGGCAACATGCGAGCGGCCCCTGAGCCGTGACACGGATGGCGGGGAGCGGCGGTCGAGATGGTCAAAAATCAATGTTTTGGCTATTCCTGAGATGCCTGTCTTTACGAGTCAGAGGAGGCGAGCGAGCGAGGAGAAAGGAGGGTTAATAGGTGAGCAGTGTTGGGAACTGAGAGCAGGGCAACAGGGAAAGAGTGGGAGGAGGGAGAATGAGGTGAGGGAAGAAATGGAGATTGCTTCAGAGTGGGAGGTGGACCTCCGCCACTCTCCGCTGACACCACTTCCGTACTACCGACTCAGGTGGATCATTAAAAGGGATGGGATTAAACAGAATAAATTAGCAAGAAATGTGCGCGCCGGTACATGAGAGAAACAAGAAGTTTCTCCCCTTCATCCCTTATTTCTTCAATTCTTTGCATAAATCCATGTCTATTAGCACTTCCAAGGAGGCTAAAAATGAAAAATGTTGGCATCTTCATCTTGGCATAAATCAACGCTACTTGGGATTTCCAAGTAGGCTAAAGAGAACCTATTGGCAGAGGACGCCGCTCCGAACGCTGCTGGCTGGGAGAGGAGGTTGGCACGCCGGGCCGGTCCGCGTGTCAGAAACCTCATACTGCCATTTTTAAGCCGTTCTGTCGCGAAACGGAAAACCCAAACTGCCCGCTCCAAATGATATAGCGCTCTATGAGAATAGCCTTTACGACCGGCCGGAAAGAGGCGTACGACACGTACGAAACACAGCCGCGGCGCTCGCCGGGCTCGCCGACGTCTCATCGGCCCGATAGCAGCGGCGCGGCGTGCACGGACGGCTCTGCCTGGAAAATGGAGACCGGAGATTTCAGCGCAACACAAAAAGCCCTAACCCTAAATCCAGAGTGAATACACACCCAGATGAAAGCCCGCGTATTTTATAATTCACTATACCATGCGAATCAAAAACAGACTCGGAGCCCTCATGGCCATCTCACGTTCTAAAGGCCCAAAAAAAAAAAAAAAAAAAAAGGACTTTTTTCACCTTATTCCACAAACGACTGAATGTGTGTTGCGAGTGAATAGGGGGCCTGTTTGTTAAAAGAGGCCAAATCCCATATGGCGAACAGCAGCTCCTCTGGTGAGAAGAGAGGCTGTGAAAGCCATCGGCAGCCCCTCGCCTCAATCCGTCCTCCACAGATGAAGGGATGTAGTGCCTGCCTCTCCTTGTTTCTCCTTTCTCTCGCTCCCTTTGCCTCTTCTCCTCTCTCTTTCTTGGCCAGGGGTTAAACTGCTGCACTCTAACCTCCTTGGCAATGATTTCATTCACTTGGTTTTTCTCGCTTACTCTCTCATCTCGGAGAGAGATTTATTTCACAGTATGTAGTGGATTAGGCCCCCTTCACATGCCCCCGGACAAAAGCATTGTTTTAGCGCTAGCCCGTTCGCCGTGACGGGAGGAAGCTACCGCTCGTACGCGTCCACAATGGCGGCATTGTGGACGCGGGGCCGGACGGACCCCGCCACAGAGGCCGTCTAGACTTTGAGCCGGGGCCGATCGCGGAGACAGAGGGAGAAAATCCCATCAGGCAGTGGAGTGAAAGTTAACTAAGGTAACCTGCTGTGAACCTGATGAAGATGTCAAGCCAACATATGGCAAAAAACGTCCATTGTCAGAACAAGGAGCTTTCCTCCCTTAGAGGGAGGGTACGGCGAAGGAGGAGGAGGCGACAGAAGACGGGCCGAAAGGAAGGAATAACTGCGGTGGTCATCGTTTTACTTCTGGATCAGTAGCCGTATTCTGGCGGGGAGGAGGCCCGGCCCCTCCGCTCGCACTTAAAGGGCTAAGCAGATTAACTGGCATCTTTCAAAGGCCGGTAAAAAGAAAAACACACTAACTGACGTTTAGAACATTTCTCCCCTTTGCCGATCAAGTTTCGGGCTGCGCTCCGCAAATGGCATTACATTTCATGCCGATTTAGCCGGCGGACGTTCGGAGAAAAGAGAAACTTCTCCGACGATGATACGGTCCTTAAATTTACTCTTACCGATTGGTCACGCCGCGTTTTTGCAAATGAAGACCCCAAGAACGGGAGGTTAATAACAAAACGCCTGATCGGATTAACGCCGCGTTTGGGTCGTTTCAACCGCGTGGACCGTAAGTTTTAACGGCGTCTCGTCACAGATAAGATGACTTGTTAATTCCAAAACCGCCGATCAATTTAGGGGGAGGCCGTCATTCGCGAGTCTCACAAAATCCCAATACTGGAACGTTCGAATCGACAAAAAGAAAAGGAAAGGCCTGCTTTGGAAAGGCCGGAGGGATTCTCCGAGCGCTCTCTGCATATACATCTGAAGAGGATCGACGGCGGCTTCGTCCTGCCCGCAAAAAGAAAAAAAAAGGGAAACGACGCGGCCCTAATAACGCCACATTAGTCCTTTCATTTTCCCGGCTATGTGAGAAAAATGCTTCCCGAGCCGGGAAAGAGCGAGAGAGGAAGAGGAGGAGGAGGAGGAGGAGGGGTGGTGGAGCGATCCAGGACGGAGAGATAGAAAGAGAAATGTGAAAGCGATACTGTCTCCAGGCTAGTCGGGATGCAACCCAATTTCACAGCTTCACGAATGACTGGCACAGCATATGGATGCAACCTTTGTGACAGCCTCTGTGTATCACCACATATCAGCGCTGATATTCCCAGTCAGATTCCCTACTGGTCCAACATTATGTCAAACAGCGGCTTCGCATGACTGCATCTTCAACACAACACACACGGCGTGTTTGCTGGGGGTGGCTGTTAGCTTCCAAAGCGGAGTAAAGAGAACACACCGGCTTCTACCGGCACTAACTTTCCCCCTAAAGGTAGCGATCCAGGTTTAAACCGCCAATAATCCAGAGTTTAGCCGCACGTCTGCCTCCGACGGTCGGGTTTTCCCTCATACAAAATGTATCTTCTTTACAAAAACATTTGCCAACGCGCTGTCTGAGGTGTTCAGAACATGGACTGCAGATCTGGACCAGGTGGCGCAGGAGGTCGAGCGATCGTCTTTGGGATCCAACATTCCTGGTTGGATTCCCGGCTCCTCCTAGTTCAGGGGTCGGCAACCCGCGGCTCCTCTTCCATCTATACACTGCGGCTCCGAGCGGCTTGGGAAAATAAATTATAGATATTTAATTGAAGTGTATTTCATTTGTGTTAATTCCTTTTTTCAACTTTTAGTTCTAAGATTATTGTGATCTTGAAATATTAATTTTTCGCCGCTCAAAATAACGTCGCACTGGCGGAAGCCGGTATACCGGCCAGCCGGTAAAGTCCCGATTTGCAGGTGCTGTGCGCGGAAGTTCAGCAGCAGAAGTACCATAAACCTGGTAAAATAAATATTTATGAAGATATTTTACAAATATTTATTTTTTTATTGTTTATTGACACAGTGATTTTTTCCCGATTTATTTTTAAAATTCAGGTCAAGGCTCCGCTACACGCTCTGAAAGCCCAAAGCTCAAAATGAGTTCATTACATAAATAAAATTTAATTTTCTCTGTAACACTTTGTGAATTTCAGAAGCAACACACGACACACTTGTTTATACAAAGCGTAAAGGTAATAAAAAGCAATATATACAGTGGTACCTTTATTTTAGACGTCAAAAAGTAATTGCGGCTCGTCTTTTCCGAGGAAACCGGGTCCAACTGGCTCTTTGGGTGTTACGGGTTGCCGACCCCTGGTCTAGTGTGTTGAGCCCGTCGCTGCTCCCCTGGCAGGCTGATGCTCACGCTTCATCCACGACGGCTTCCTTGCAGAGAACCAACTTCCCCACGAGGATACATTCAATAGCGGCGCACAATGCAAAAACGTCTTTGCGTTTTCACGTTAAGTGATTTCGGTTGCGGCGTTTCCTGCATCCCGCTCGGCCCCCTCGTGTGCTAATGATCAGAATTCGCGTTTCTTTTTAGCCGGTCTTCAGACCAAAGATCGGTAAAAAACACATCCATGTGAAGAGACGCGCCGCCGCCCTCACTGCTAGCGGCTAGCAAGGCTACTGACCAGGCTTAGCGGGTAGAACAAAAGCTATGCGGTGTTGGAAGCGGGCGTTCTTTGTCTTTTCTCTCTCCACAGAGCGACCCAGAGCGGTCGAGCGCGGCCACAACAAAAACGTGACGTCGACGATCTTTCTGAAAATGGTCAAAAGCAGCGTTTGAATTAGAGAAGTCAATAAATCAATCCGGAGTCTGGTGGCCCACACTGGGAAAGCCTGATCGTCCAGTGCCACCAGCTGGGCTCTGACAGCAGCCGCGACGCCATTACGGCTCGATAATAGACCGCCGGCGCACGTAAAGGCCCGACGGATCTTTAATGTAATTAGGTGCCTGGCTGAGTCCTGCCTTTACAGTCCGTTGTCGAATCGGAGTCTGAAATAAATGAATAAAAACCGCGCCTGTGCAGTAATGCCAGAATAGGTAGAGGCACAGAATATTCTGTGCACGGAGCGCGCGACCACCGCAGCGGCGGCAGCTTTTTGAACCAATTGACGGCCGTGGAGCGAGGTCTTCCCGTTCATTATGTACTGGCTGCTGACAAAAAAACGCATTTTAGGCCAACGTGGTAAAACAATGAGGTGCTGGAGATAGTAAACAAAGCACATAAACAGAGCGGGAGTTATTTCAGGTGAATTTCAGGTGAGCCACGGTGAACCGCTGAGGCTTGACTGCCTAACGCGGCACCAAAGTCTGGCCGGTGAAGTGTGAAAACTAAAAATTGCACACACATAGTCCTCGTTTACCTGAAAACTAAGAAAAAAAAACCCAAAGAGCGCTTGAGTTTGGAATCCCTACTTGACACCCGGCTGAAAAACAATAGCGTGGTAATGAGGGCGGATCTGCCTGGTAGATAATACAGTGAGCAGCTTCCTCCACACAAGGCAAACTATTGGGTGTCCCTGTATAAACTATCCTTCTGAGAGAATTATCAGCACTGGAAGAAACACGACAGAGAATAAGAATACCGCGATAAAGTAAAATACCGTCCCCGTGTCCATCCGAAAGCTGTTTTCAATGATTCGACTTTATATTTTACTGTGGAAATGGCAGACTTTGCTGATGGCATTGCAATTTGATGTGCACACTCAGTTTAATTAACCGCAAAGTACATTATTTTTTACTGCTAACTTAGAAAAACAGAGCCTGATGTCTTTAAACAAGCAAAAGAGGGGGGGAATTCTATTGGCCGGCGGGCCACATTTTTTATTTACCGTAATTTTTGGACTATAGGGCGCACCTCAATATAAGCCGCACCGGCTAGCCGATCGCTATCTCGGGCTTCCTCCTGCGCACTAAAACCGTCAAAGTCGTCTTCTTCGCTGTCGGAGTTGAACGGATTCAGAATTTCCCGGTCATTTCATCGGTCCGATGTGACGAGGATAAACGTTTTAGCGGCGTGAAGCTCGTTAGCGTCCCCCACCCAAAAAAGTCCATATATTAGCCGCATCGTTGTTTACGTGACAAAAGTCGCGGCTTATCGTCCGGAAATTACGGTAATTTTAATGCGCGGGCCAACGAGGTATCATGTACGTTGAACAAAATGAAAATTGCAATTTAAATATTTACATTTTTTTTTATTTTATTTCAACTTTAAAATCATTCATGATCATATAAATGTACCAAAGTTATTTTGCATGCAATCAGCCATTCAAGATTAAACAAAAGGAAAAAATAAGGAGTTTCTGACTTCAATATTGATTGAAAATTAAGGTATTCAAAGAAAAAAGTTTGGCGGGCCGGATAAAAACTGGCAAAACGGGCCGTAAAATGCCCAGGTCTGAGCCGTAGGGATTAATATGCGCGGAACTACATTTTCTCTGGAGGTTGCTTCTATGGACAGTCGAGACTTACGGTAAAGACGACACAAATTCCCAAACCGTAAACAAGCGCTGCCGAAAAAGGTTTCTATTTTAGGCGTCTGGTGCGACAGATGTGCCACCTTGCTTTCAGGACTCCGAGGGCTGAGCAATCTTACGAAGTTTTAAGAGAGCCGGAGTTCGGGTCATCGTCAGCTACGACAGATGTTTCAGGGGAGAGTTCCTCTTCGAGTCTTTGAGCCGGCGGGTAGCGGCATCACAGAACACGGCGGCTCCTTGAGGTGTGAAGAGGATCGATCTCGGTTAATGGCATATGGCACGGCACCCAGAGGCAGCCGCGTGGTGCTGATGACAGTGAAAAGTCTTGCCGTCGGCGGCTACATGCTCGCTGCTGCTGAGCTGTGATTTGAAGTTCACATGCAAGGGCTGACAGACAGACAGTTCTCAGTCAGCGAGAAAGACAGTCAGTCAGCCAATTCATCCAGAGGGATGACAATACATCTGTGTCTGTTAAAAGCCTACTATGGTACCTAATACAAAACACATGCGCGGCGCTCGACGGGACTGATGTATCAGACGCGGGAAAATAAAAAGAACCCCGGCAGTCTAAAAATTCCATGGCATAGTTCATCTTCCCTCCCCGAGTGATTCTCCAAATCTCTCTTAAAACGACGGGAGGGTTGCCGCTCGTCTCACAGACCGTATGGGAAAAAAAACACGACAATATTCATTTTTACGAATGCGGAAAGATATGGCGGTAAATCACAAGTCATGCTACAGCCGTGCGTTTGTGGACGCGTGGCTCAGACGGTCCAGAAGTCACCGCCGTTTCCACCAAGTCCGACTGATTATCTTTTAACAAATTACTCCTCGCGTTGCCGCGTTGGTGCGAAGCGACAAAGTGTAACTCAGAAGTTCGGTTCTTCAGAAAGATCAGCTAAGTCAAACTCTAACGCTGGAATATGAGAAGATCGCCACAGCGCACTTCCTTTTACAACTGGGATACTTGGGTCACCGTTCTGTGAACTCAAACATGCAAACGAAATCATTCAAAAAAGATGAGCGATACTCCAAAAAAAAACAACATTCGCCTGTATCGTCTGCACTTCTACATCCATGTGAGGCAAAATGAAAACACTTAACTGCGTGTGACACGTTTGTCACACGCAGGAAATAATTGTCCACAGTGAGGACGGGAGTCGTGTTGGAACAGGTGTGAACGGCATAGTTTTACGTTTCATAAGTGCAGACACTGATAAAAAGTGGGCTCTGGTGGAGTCGATGACAACATATGGCTTCAGAAGTGGAAATAAGCGTTATATTTGACATTGAGGATAAGTGACCCGACGCTTTGGGGTCAACCAGTGACCTACAATTAAGGGCAGAGCAGCATAATAATAATTATGCAATAATATAAACCTCTGCTCACCGCGCAGACAGTACCGCGTACGGACACAGGCCTGTGCAAGGTGAAAACTTTGGGTTGATATTGAAGGAAATGTTCATCTGGATACGTTTTCAAACGTGGAGTGAGATTTTGCGCGGTGCGTTTTCTTGAAAACAATGTGAGGAAATATAAGAGGTGTGTAAACATTGGATTCAAAATGTATTTTGATGTGTTTCACCGTCAACAAAGGCAGTTCTGATGGAGAATCCGGTTTGTTCGTCCTCGGTAAGTGAACATCCATCTGTGGATGTGGTTGCGTGTGTGTGTGTGTGTGTGTGTGTGTGTGTGTTAGTCACAAAACAGTGCGGGTGGGGATTTCTTTTAGGTTGAAGGATAAAGACTGAGATATGTCTCCTTTGAACTCGTGTGTGTGTGTGTGTGTGTGTGTGTGTGCGCGCGCACGTGCACATGTGTGTTTTTGTGTGAGTCTGTCTGTCAACAAAGACCTTGTGGATAAATTATGTGATTTCCAACGATGAGTGGTCCGAGACATTCACAAAAGCATCGAGACTGACCTACATTTTCTGTCCGGAAAAATAGGCCACAACCCAAATTAAGGGCCAGTAGGGCCATAACATGCATGTAAACGCCGTCATCTTCACAGTAATTGCGGGGTGTTAGGCAACATCGGAGTAGCCACGGATGGAGAGACATACCCTGAGGCCATAGTTGTTGACATGTAAATAGCAAGGACAGAAGCTGAAATGACAGCACAGACATGAGGCTTGTACCGCCAGTTCTGCTTGACTCGGGTTTGGCCTTCGTCACTAAATTAAGGTTTTAGGGACAACGGTCTGGATGTCAGCGTACCAGTACACATATCACGTCAATAAAGACACTGATTTTCTTAATTGCCATTGGAAAATACATTTCTGTCTTTCACATTATTCAGATTTTTGATGTTTTTACATCCGTCTGCATGGCAGCGTCTCAGAAACCCAGGCTTCAGTTTCTGTAACAATCCAGTCCAAGAGTGGATTTCGCTGAACGCCAGAGACACTTGAGACGTTCCCGTGAAAGAGAAAAAAAAAAAACAACAAAAAAAATCTGCAATTCACGAGGGTCATCGTGTGCAAAAATAAATAAAACAATTTTAAGACAGCTTTTGTATTTATTTTGGTATCAAATCTCTTGCCTCTTTATCTCTGTCTCAGAGGTGGTGCCATTTGTTAGTCAACATGTTTGCAGAATTAAATGAGAGAGAGAGAGAGATTCCATTAAAATTTCAGGCGGATCAAAGATTTCTTCCCTTTCTTTAACACCAGAACAATGTCTGTTTCATGTTCTCTCGTGGTCACAAACTGATCTCCTCGTTGTTTGGACAGAACGCCGTACAAAGGGATCGAACGCTGCTCCACAAAGTGACACAAATAACCTCAAACCCGAGCTTTCAGACGATGATTTGAATTTTCAAAAGGCAAACTAAAAATCACTCGGTTCCCCGAAATTTCTGACACCAAACGCAGATCATTTATCAAATCGCCGTATCCGTCGCTCTTCCGGCTCTCGCGGCAGAAACATTTACGCGATAGCCGGAATCTCAGAGGAGTCCTTTCAGCTCAGTCTTGACTCGCTAGCAACTAAGCGGTTATGGTCGCCATGGCAACCTGAAGCTGCAGTTCAACCCTCTGCCTCTCAGGTTCATCTCAATGGAACCAGTCTGCCCTGTGTGTGAAGATGCCACAGCTGGTCTGGCTCTCAACCTGGTAGGCTAAAGAAAAGAAGGGACACGGGAGTATAATTTTCCTTTTTTTTTTGTCTTCTTCTTTCTCTAATGGACATTTGAATTCATTCCTCAGGACGTATCAAGAGCATCTGCCCCAAATCCCGTCCACAGTTCAAGATTGAAAGTGTTCATTGTCACATGGACGGCGTAGAAACGACACTCCCTGTACAGCTGTTTCCTGCTTTTGCAACGTAAACACTGTTAAAATACGATTAAAGATATGAATGTGAACATTGCAATGGAACAGTGAGTAGAATACGACGTTTGAGTGCATCTTGGTGTGCAAGTGAAGCCCAAATGAAGCGGCAGTAGACTCTACATGTGCAGGAAGGAGAATGAGTGTCTGACGGCGGTCGGAGAGAACGAGTTATTTAACCGTGTCGTTCGACATCTCACACTCCTGCACCTCCGTCCGGAGGTAGGGGTGTGAACAGTCCACGTTGGGGGTGGCGTCGGTCCTTGGCCTGCTGTGGTCTCTGCGGTGGTAGAAGCTCTGCAGAGAAGCCAGTGGGGTTCTGGTGAATCTCTCTGCAGGCGTCTGCGGTCCAGAGCGGCGGTGCTGCCGTACCAGTCGTTTAGGATGCTTTCAGCAACGCAGCTGTAGAAGTTGCTGAGTATCTTGGATGACGCGCCGAACCTCCTCAGCCCTTCGGACCGTCCACGTGGTGTCGAGGGTTCAAGTGAGGTCCTCGCTTATGTGGACACCCAGTTTGCTTGAAGCTGCTCGCCCTCTCAACCTCAAGACCTTGGAGGTCTCCTCTCCTTCCTCATGTCCGCTATCATCTCCCTGGTCTTGTCCGTGTTGAGGGCGAGGTTGCCGTCCTCGCACCACTTCACCAGACTGGCCTCCTCCATCCCGCAGGCCGTTTCTTCTCCAATCGTCCAATCGCTGCGATCCCATCTGCGAACTTCAGGATGACGTTGTCCTCGTGGGAGTTGACGCGGTGGTGGGGGAAGAACTGATGCGCCCAATACGTCGATCGCGATCTACCGGTCGACCGCAAAGGTAGTGTGGGTAGATCGCATAGCGTTAAAACGTCATCCTCGCGATGTCGGTCTGTCCAATCTGACCTTTTCTGACAAAGGCGTCACTGCGCACGTGCACATAACGGCGTGTTCTAGCAAGCTAGCAAGTTAGCCACTAATTTATGTCTTCTAAACTTATGGGAATAAAAATGAGCGGGGGAGCCGGACCGAGTAAAAAGACTAAAACGAATCACTTCCATATCATTTTCAAAGTGCATTGCCTCATCTGCCGGTCTGCCGTCGCTATACCGAAAAAGGGAAATGCGGAGCGGCGTTTTCAGAGCGTTCATAAAAACTACGACACCGACTTCCCCCCGAAAAGTGAGCCGAGAAGGAGAAAGGTGAAGGAACTCAAGCCCCAGCTGTCAGGACGGCAGTCATTTATCTCCCAGCTAACTTCAACTATGCTGCCGACTCCATTCAAGCCATCGGAAGAAGGTATTTACCAAAAAAGTGACGTTGCAGTGTTCCATAAGGGTCCATGCAGTTAAGCAAGATCCACACACATTTATTGTGTTCAGTAAACTCAGTAGATATATCGATAAATAAAATTCAGCATTTTTAGTGGAGGTAGATCATTTTGACATGGTCACCCCTGGAGTAGAGGATGGAGCTGAGGACACGTCCCTGAGGAGTGCCCGTGACTTCCAGTCAGGAGGTCCAGGAGCCAGGCACAGAGGGTGCAGGCCAAGGACGGACATTTTGTGCTTCCATGCCATCGAGATTACATTAGCAAAAACTATAGATATCTTCCACACGACTTCCAATTGGCCCGAGTTGGACGGACTGAAAACCCCGAGCAACATTACGATAGCGCCAGCTGAACTAACACTGTGTGTTTCTGGGTGAAAGTAGGCCAGATTGGTGTTACATGCAAAAGAACCAGCCAACCATTGCTCTTGGACTCCGAATAATTGGTTGCCTGTGTTTGTGGGTGTGCATGTGTGTTTGTTTTGTACATGCATATGCCATCTGCTGTGCTGAGCTGTGTATTCCTGGTCAGGTGAGGCCACTGTTTTGTTTTTTTAAAGGAAAATCGGGAGGTAACTTGGAACAATTTCTTACCTACCATTGAAGCCCAGCGAGAACTATTCGCTGCTTCAAATCAGCGAACAAACTGTCCTTTAGGCTGAACTCAAAGGTAGTACCTATCAGTACCTAGCAGGTCCTCGCCGCTGGCATGGAACTGTGTGATGAGCTTCAAATCTATCGCCATGTTCACAGGAAAATAACAATCAACAAGCAGTCAAAATTTTAACGATAGAATTCCACCTTCAACTCAGTGGGTTTAACAAATGAATCGCATTTATCGGTCACAGCTGTAAGACTGAAATTACTTGTAGATATGACATTTTTGAGAGAAAAATATCAAATCATAATGCGAGACTATTTGCAGATTGGTTTTGTTGGCAACGGAATCGGACTCTCCTTGCCTGGCAGGCAAATTCTTTGCAATCTTAGAGGTTCCTCAGTTTTCATTCATTAATAATCCACACTGCTTATCCCGCAGTCCGGGTCGCGAGGGCGGGGGGGCTGGAAACGTTCCCGCCGGTCACTGGACGAGTGGCGGCGTTCGCACCGGACCGCTCGCCCGTCGGTCACATGTAGAGACACACAACCATTCACACGTCTTAGCATTTTAGATTTGTCCGATGAACCACACAGAAAGGCTGTCTGTCAGAATCCAACAATGGACCTTCTTCCTGTGAGGTGGAAGCACCAACCACAGCGCCAGTTTTGTCTACAGTAGTAAAAAAAAACAAAAAACATGCTGGAGTGCAGTTGTATTTTAGTCATTAACGATGGCGTGGAGAAATATATGACAGCTGTATTGGTGCTGAGCAAGATGATGGGGTGAATCCATATTTGAAACTAATCCATGCTTTATAAAGCTGTGAGCAAAAACTGAAATGACAAACCTCTCCTGTGCTCTTCATAATCATCTCATTTTCAATTATTGATCAAGCTCCACACTTTTTTTTTTTTTTTTTCCACCATGGAAAGGGGAAGCCTATAAATAGCCAGTGAGCATCAGTGCCTAGAAGACTTTCCATGTTTCCCCAGTCTGGCAGCATTCGTGAATTCAGATGAGCCAGCTCCAACCTCTCCTCTGCAGGTTTTACACACATCAGTGCAACTCTTTAATGTGAATTCACAACTTTTTAAAGTTACACACTGTAAACTTGAGCCTCTTCTCACACACAAACAAAACAAATGACCCCCAGTTTGAGGACGCCATCACAGATAATTGAGGTTCACTCAACAACTTCGGACTTTCTCATCTGTATGTAATCTATTGTAAATATAATAATCATAATAATAATAATAATAATAATACACAGGATTTGTATAGTGCTTTTCATGCTACTCAAAGACGCTTTACAAGTGACTTATATCATATACTATACTATATCATATACCATATCCTGCCTTCCGCTTTATCACACGCACACACACACACACACGCATGCGCACATACACACACTCAAGTCAAGGTGCAGACCGCGCAAGTGCCATTTATACAAAAGAATTTCTGGTTCAAAATTCCAAGAACTAGCAATTGCACGGAATCTGGCTCGGTTTGTCTTGTGGTGACAAACAAAACAAAAATTATGGATGCTTTGGTTTACATGTTTTGAAAAGTGACCATAGAATGAGTTGAAATAAGGTATTGTTGCACACAAGGCTAGTTCTAGCTTAGCACTATGCTAACACACCATCCGCTGGATGTTGTTTGCTGTTCTTGGCTCCTGAGAGATTCCCTTCCGCTGTTCGACAAGCCACTCCATAAATATGGGATGTTTTATCTCTAAACATGCGTATCATGAGGCCACATGTAAAGGTTTCACTTAACTATTCCCACTCTTAATTCTTCTTTCACTGTACGTCCACACTGCTTCTCCAACGGTCGCCGGTCGATCTCGGGGCCACAGAGAGAGACTTACAACCGTTCACCCTCTCATTCCCACCTCGTATCCAGACATACCGGGGTCTCCGATGAACCCCTGCGGGTTTTTGGACCGTGGGAGGAAAGTGGAAAACCCCGCTGTGGAAAGCCACACAGACATGACTCCATACAGAAAGGCCTGCGGTTAGAATCCAACCCGGGACCTTCTTGCTGTGAGGAAGAGGTGCTAACTACTGCGCCAGCGCACCACCTTTGCAGGAGATCACTTGGAAAGCGTCCAGTTTTCAGAAAACAAATGAAACGGGCAGGCAAAGCATGAAAAAATTAGCCTGATTAATACAGCCGAATAAAAGCCGGACATCGCGGCATCATTTTCCTCCATGCCAAAATTATTTGCCTGCGAGCGCTTGCACTGACAGAGTTCTTTATCCAAGCAATGCTAATATACCGTTCAGGTACATCTTTTCCCGTATGTGTTGAAATAAAGCCGACCGAATGAAATGTGATGCCGATGCTTCCACGTCTTTTGGCTTGGAGAGGAGTTGGAACTGGACCCGGCAGACGGCAGGCCGCTACAGTATATGGTCGTGAATGAATGACTTTTGACTTTGGAAGGTCTTTGGCAAGCCGGGATTTCAACAAAATCCTGTCACCAAATAAGCTTTTATTTCATAGCTTCAAATCAAGAACACATATTATTGAGGAGGGAATCCCAAACCAACAACGGAACTGGCATTATCAACTGAATTAAAAATGTATCTCGTCTCGTTTATGAAAATTTGGCTATTCCACAAAAACCTGCAGAGTTTCTCATGTGGTGCCAACGAAGTAAATCCAAGTATTGGCTCACAATGACACGTCGTCCTTCTCTTTCAGAGGTGGAGCACCATTCGTACGCTTCTGCACAAGTTGCTCATCCATGTTTGAACTGAATGTGTTTTCCATTCTAACTGCCGTTCGAATGCGAACAGGCACTTGGTTATGATCGTACAGACAAAGGAGTTATTTTCAATAGTTACCTCATATCGCTAGGACTGAAGTCTAAAAGGAATCAATGCGACTCCGTCGTTGCGCTGATTTTTTACCACAAAAATAGTAACCCTTCCCACAGTGCGTCCTGGTCGGCGGGGAACAAACAGTCGAATAAAAAAGGGCTATCTGCTAGTCACCGTAAATAGTTTAAGGGGCTTACTGAGCGCTCAAACTGAGGTGATTTCCAAATCATGGAGGGGAAGTCGAATGACTTCCTCAATTGGTTTCACAGGAAACAGATAACAACAACAAAGACTTGGATGAGATCTGCTTCTCTGTAACGGAGCCAATTTAGCAGTCATATGGGGAAACAAAAGAGAAAGGCAGAGGGGTTGTGAGATCAACAACGTGCAAGACCCTGGGGTTCTTGCAGGAGTGCGAGTGGAAGAGCATGGCTTCGCTAATGACCAATCAACACCCTCCTTACTGCTGTGGCATCTGTTAATACTCCAATGGCCTCCCATCAGAGTGTGAGCCCGCCACGAACTCAACACGCCGCCAGGATCCAATCACGGTGCGGCACCGCCAAGCGCCGGTCAAGGAGCAATTCTGACATTTTGCAGAATGTCAACATTCAACCTTTTCTAAAAGTTCTACTCTTCAGGACTTCTCCTGTGCGAAGACGGAGCCCGGAAAACAGAAAGGGGTGAAAGCCTACGGTAAAAAGAAAAAGAGAAAGGAAAAAAATGGAAGATCACAGTGCTGCTCGGGGGGAAAAAAGGCGGCGAAGGAAACAGATTGATATCTAACGAGTGAACAGTAGGTGACACTGTGAGACCTCCAGGTCTCGGTGAAAATGTTCCTAGGATACAGAGGAAAAGATACTTTTCATAATTGGACAAAGTGAAGCTATAAGGCCGCGAGAATCAAAGGGAAAAATGTGTCTACGCTATACTTTTGCTTTCTGGCTTTTCTCTTTATGTAAATCTGACAAAGGAGAAGTCTGAAAAGCTAGTAAGATATGAGCAGGTGTACTGAAATTTTTAAAACTTAACTCCGGCAGCGTTTCTTTAACACAAGCGCGAAACTATTTTCAGATTCGGGAGGCGACGGCGAGCTCTTCGATTAGCTCGAGCCAAAAGGGGCCACTCCCTCAGAGGTATATACAAGCGCAATGAGCTTGAATACTTACAACAGACGGGTAGAAGTCGCAGTCAGCTCCCGAAACGACCCGACCCGCCGCAAAGCCCCAAAAACATTCAAGTCCACGATCATGAAGTCATGTAGACAATAGTTTCAAAGTTAGTCCTTTCATCCTATGGGGCATGGGTACGGCCGGGATCCTCTCAGTAAGTTTTTCCAAGGGTAAATCACCTCCCTTAATTGCAGCATGAATGTAGCTGTAAAACCGATCTGCTGATCTATTACGTTTATCGCTTTGTTACTGGGAACAATCTGGCGGGAGGGAGCGGGCGAGGACAGGTAGCATCTGTCCCCACCTACTGCCTTGGCAGCGATAGCGTCATCTGCTAGCTTTGGCAGCATCTTGGAAGCACATCAATATGGCTTTATGTAGCCAGGGCCGCTAGTAGCTAGCATGCCAGTCACGCTCTCAGGCAACGCTCGCTAACAGCCTGAGCGTACAAAGAGCACAGAGCCAACGGAGATAGGCGGAACTGAGCTCGCGCCGAACAGGGAGGCCAGGTCTCCCTGGACTTGCAAGGGGGGAAAAGGGCCGGTGTCTGTCATCTATTCACACATCTACGGTTAGAAGTATGGAGCCAAGTCGAGCTATGAACACTGCCGCCATTGTAGCGGTACGCCTTATTTTCTTTCCCCCAAAACAACAAGGCTGTTACATTGTCGACGTCCTTGAAAAATATCCCCGTCCGTTGTTTCTTCTGATCAAATACTTAAGGTTGAGGGGGGTTCGTATATTACCGGCTGCACTAATCGTATAGCCGGTGAAAGGAGCGCAAATGGAGACGCCCGGGGCGAAGAACAATCCAAATCGATCCGGACGCCTCGAAGTCCATGTCGAGAGTTGCGACAAACGGTCCCGACGGTCGATTTCAACAAAAGCGACATATTTCAGAGTGGCTGAGCAGCGTTCATGACAAAACATCATACACCTTCAGGGGTCTCGTGAGATCCGGCACGCGGCAATCTACTTTACAATCAGATCCGTGCCATGTAAACACTCCCAAACAGATTAAAAATATCAGAAAGGCAGGTTATTTCCCTGGAATCTCTTTTAAGTTGTCCGCGGTCAGGATTTGTTTTGACAAAGACGGAGGGAAAGAATGCACTGAGTTGGCAACGCTTCCCTCCAGAATAATTTTAGCATCGCTTGGTGACTTGGTGTGAAATTTTCTGTATTTAGGAACGTTACTGAAGAAAAATAATTACATTTTCATGTATATTTAATAAACAACCGGTTGTCGACAAGGGGTTGCATGGGTATATCCTGCTGACGGCATTATGTATTCTAAACACAAGTTGAAGGGATAAATAGGAATAACAAATTCGGTGTCGATTAAATCGGTCTGAATGTGGTCAAGCAACATTAAAAGGACGCGAGACGTCCGAACAACGTTGCAGATGTTCAACTAGATGTCAGTCAAAGGAAACGGGTAAGTCAGGAAAGAGCTGAACACTGAAGAAATGCACCCTTTTCTTCTCAGATGGACGAACAGCATCATAGTTGGGTTCAAAAAAGTTCCACTTCCAGAGCACAACACAACTGCATATCTCATTTTTCCTCACGCTATCTGGGGGTCGTACCTCTGTTAAATACTCTGACAGGGAAGCAAGGAGGAACACATCAAAAAATAAAAATAAAAAGGATTGGGTGCAAATAGAAATGTTGTTTGTTGCACCTGCACAGTGTAACCATGTAGAATCCCAGTCTCTCTAAAAGACCACAAACATGACACATTCATCGATGATACTATTAAACCTACTGTTGTGAATGTCTGTCAGGCTCTGTGGCAGGAAACCCTCGACGGGTCTGAACTAGCGACCTCAAACTCCATGATGTAAGCAAGGTGAGAAAGGCCACGGCTCTCTATTGTTTTGTCAAACCGTCCCCACGTCACGGGTTTCTTATCGCTTTGACCTGGTATTTACGCCAACGGTAGCCGGCTTTGGAAATGTTTTGTTCAAACAAGTCAGTGTCGTGGGCTTCGCGCGAGCTTAGCGTCGCTCCCGTGCCCCCGCGAAAACTTTAGAAAGGGTGAAAAATCTATATATCCATGCTGAAGGGAAAACAACTGAAGCCAAAAAAAAAAAAAAATGGCCCCATTGCGGGCTTGTCCGCTAACATGTGGGCGCTGCCTGCAGTAGAGGAATCAACTGCAGATGGTGTGTAGACCAGTCAGCAAGAGAGGTGAGAGGACGGATATCCTGACTACCTTCGGACGGCGGAAGCTCCACCTGACAACTGCACTTTGAAACTGCAGTTTGGATCGCACTATTATGAACACTGAGAAAACGACTTAATAAGGCGCGTCACGTGGATCTGGTTTTCGGGCCTGCAGGACCAGGATGTGGCAAAAACAGTAATGCAGCATCAGCAAAAAAGAATCGCACTCCAAGCTTTCCATTCCCTCAAAGGACACAGTCACTTTTCAGACTAACGCCATTAACCGGACCGCTATGCAAGGCGGAGACGGAATGCAACGACCGCAGCAGAGGCGGAAGCTTATCTAAAATCATTTTGGCGCAACGTGAGCTGTAAATGTAAAAATAATCAACACTGTTCGGTATGTCCGTTGTCTTTTTGACGTGGGTGGGTTAATGTGAACCGGTGCTTTCTGAAGAGCGAGAAATGGGTGGCAGTAGGAAGGTCTCGTTTGTGGTGAACGTCGTCTGGGTTTCACAGCATGACCACAGTCGGTCCGCGATGACTCACTGCTTTAACCCTTTGAGCGACTCTTTTAATGCACAAGCAGCATAGTGCAAGTGGGACAAGCAAAGCTATGAGGTTGAAATCTAAAGGTTAACGCGTGTATCCAGTGACACCGCTCACCAAAACGGGAATAGTTTTTCAACTGGCGTACGCAAATGAAATCCCGGTGTGGTGACATTTTTATATCGCAGCCACTTATTCTCACACAGATGTCACCGAGGGAAAGGGAAACCGGGGAGGATCGGGGGAGAAGTGATCCATTCCTCATTTGCTTATGTGAAACAAGTCCTTGACCAAAATTTAAAAAAAAAAAAAAAAAAAGTACCGGAGCCACGGCCACCTGCGAGGAGCTACGCGACAGTATACATCCTGACAACCTCCTGGCGGGGACATTTGGCTATCCAATCAGTATTGAGCGCAGAGCGCTGGGAGCACTCGGGTCGAACGAATGAGCAGAATGCATATGTTCCATTGACCCGAGGGGTGTGCAAACATCGCTCTGTAGCCGAGCCCCGGGGAGCAGGAGTCCGGATATGAGTCTGACCCTGAATCATACGTGTGGGAAGTCAGTTATTACTGCGCAGGCCGGTGGTTTATGAGTTTGGTTTAAAATCCAATATCAGAACTCGGTCCAAGGACAACTTTGAGTACACCGGTCAGCTCAGCAGCTGCACAAAAGAAACGTCGAGATAACACCTCCTTAACGTCAAATAGGAGTGGACGAAAATAAGACAGCTGGTGTAATGTGTAGCGAAAATCTCGCCGCCTGATACTTTATACGAGCGCGATACCAGACACCGATGTGAAATCTGGATGACTGTGTTTCCAATACTTGGAAAAAGGTAGAATACGATGTTGGCCGCAGTCATTTCCCAGGCTTACCACTTTTTGTCCCGGCCATGACCGCTGGAATGTTTGACCTTTGCAAATAGCGGAGCAGCTAATGCCGCTTGCTGACATGAGCATTATCTGTCCACCCAAACTATGCGAGTTAAATGAGAAACATGCTGTAGTTTGATAGAAAGTAGACAGGGAGAATCCATCAAATAAAAGCACATCGTGCAACACAAATATTATTTTTGTAGCGGCGAGTATCCCTGACACAGCTATTGTTAAGGCTGACCCCAGAGCCGACCTCTCCGTGGCGTCTACACAAAGTAAACCGCGGAGCGTACATAACGCCGCCGCAGACATCGTGATTGCTCTATTGTTGCAAAGCGGACACGGTCACGCAGCGCCGTTTCGCCGACACACGCTCTCTGACTTGAAACTATCTTCTGTGTGCATTTTGGTAAACAGAGCGCGGCCAACGGCAAAGGAGATCTTGGCTGAGCGGACTCACAATTACTGTAATTACACTACTACGCAGGCATCTCTGCAAAAAAACACCCTCTCCATCCGACTGAAACACAACATTTACCTCGATCTCTACTGTCACGCACAGGGTCGACACGTGCTAATAGAAATTGTAATTTCTGAGTATCGGTCTTTTGTTTGCTCGCTTAAAGGACTTTTTTGTTGAAAAACATTTAAGAATCGGGGCGGTCGGATTAATTTCGAGCCGGATGGTGAAATCCCATGTTTACGGTTTTAGCGGCTTTATTTGGAAATATTAAAAGTGAGTTATGACACCGTCGTCGAAAAACAAACAAGACGAATAAAGCTGTCCTCGGAGAATCCGAACGCAAGTCCGCTCACATCAAGCGCCGATCCCGGGGGAAACGCAAAACTAACTCGAGCATGTTGTGAAGTACTTAAAAGTGCAAAGCATATTTAAACAGTACAGGAAATGCGCATCCCTGGGAATCATTGGAAACTATCTCAAACACGCGGATTCAGACGCTGACGGACGGGAAAGTGGGCGCTTTTATCAGATGCATTTTGAAGACTGTCATGCAAGTTGCACGCTTCTTATTTTCTTTCCAAGAAAAGTCATCTGAAGATCACCTACCCTCATTTTCAGATGGTGGACATGCCACTTGCACCACCAGATCAAATGTTCTCTCTGGGTTCTGCCTGGAAAACAAGGATTTTATTGAAGTCAGTGAACACAGCAGGCGTGTGTATCTCTCTCTCACACACACACACACACACACACACACACACACACGGTCATTTGCAACAGACTCAGCATCAGCTCACATTACCAGGGGGGGCTACACTCCCCTGGCTGGTAATCTCAAAGTGGGCCCACTTGCCCTACTTTGCGGGACAAGACTGGCGGAGGCATATCTGGCTCTGACTCAGTCGGCGGTTAGATAATATCCCTCCGCGCAAGCGTGACAAGTTTTGTTATCGTCGCTGTCCGATAATGGGCGCACTTGTGGCACACGAGTTGGCCCGTCGAAAAAGCCGAAGCCCGAAGCCGCCCGGGCGGCTAGCAGGGGGAAGCGGCTAGCAGGGGGAAGCCGCTAGCAGGGGGAAGCTAGCCGGCGGTCAGGCTGAGCCCCGGTCGGGCTCTCACGCCGCTCGGATACGGAGTCGAATTGACGGCATTCCGCGCATTCCTCTCCCGGCTAGCGGCTAGCTTGACATTTCCGACAACAAAAACTCGGGAGGTCTTACTTTATCCTGCTGTCCATGGCTTAGCTACCACATCGCGACAGCCGCCGCCGCCGCCGCCTCCTCCTCCCCCGGCTTCCCCCGGCTTCCCCCCGGCTCCCCCCGGCTCCCGTGCTGTCGGCTCGGCGCGGCTCTCCGGATCCACCTCGCCTCTTCCTCCGTCGCGTCTTCGGGCTTATCTGACGCCGGCGGGGAGCCGCAGCGGACACATGCTTGGAGAGGTGAAACAGGACACGGCTCTCCCTCTCCGTGCGTGTACGTGTGTGCGCGCTTATTTCCCACAACAAACGCCAGTCCAGGAAGTGCTGTCAAAGATTTGGTGACGTCATCGCCCCCCCCACCCCCACCCGGCTGCTGCCACTGCAGAATCCCCCCCCCTTTACAAATCCCGCTTACTTCCACACACACACACACACACACACACACACACACACACACACACACACACACACTTCAGTCTAGCTTTTGCATGAGCTTTACAACCTCTCAGTCAACTCGTCCCTTCGTCCTGCATTGATAGTTGGGTTTGTTTTTGTTAGACAGCCATGTCAATGCTGCTGCGAGCAGCAGAGTGGAAAGTAGGTCACCTGAGGGAGGACAGTGGATGAGAAGCAGCCGGGGTTGATAGTCATGACAATCGGAATATTTCATTCATTTGTTCATTATCTCTTTCGCTTATCTTGCATACAGGGTTGTGGGGGGGTCTATCCCCGCTGAGCCGGGGTTGACGCCGGGCCGCTCCATCACAGGGCCACGTTTAGAGACAAACAACCATTCACTCTCATTCATGCATTATAGAGATATACAAACTTTCACAATCATTCATGCATTATAGAGATATACAAGCATTCACCCTCTCTTTCATAGTTGACAGAGATATACAACCATTTGCCCACTCATTCATGCATCATAGAGATATACAAACTTTCACAATCATTCATGCATCATAGAGATATACAAGCTTTCACACACCGTGTAAGGACATGTAATACATACAATCTGCACTTTGTGATTTTTGCACGCTCAAAGCCGTGCTCAACTTTTAAGATGTCGACATGCACTTTCTCAACTTGCACATTGTGTGAACACAACTCTTTACATTTCAATTTGCACTCTTTCTTTCAACTCGCACATCCTGCTAATCCTGTTTAAATTTCTCTGCACTGTTTCTCCTCTGGGCACCACAGTATGTTTATTATTTATTTATGTCTTGCTGCCTGCCTGGCTTCACTGTGGACGGCAAAATAAGAATTTCGTTGGACAGGGAAACGGGTTTCCAGTCTGTGCATATGACAACAGACACTGTGACGATATAGACAAACAACACTAACTACTGCGCCTACAGAAAATGCTAAGATGAGGAACGCTAAGTCGTCTCATACCGCTGCCATAAAACCATGACGATTCAAACGAAAGCAACATATCTGCTGCTGAGAGGCAATAACTCTCTTTTCCAACAAGTGGCAGTAGTCCCTGTTCCTTGCTTTAGAAAAACGAGAACCTGAAGGCCTGAAACCACAGCTCTTACCGACCCTCGACATGTCAGTCTCGCTAGTTTTCAGTCAAACAAGTGAGAATACCGGCGATAATTTCCTCTCCTTTCACCACGCTGACACAGAAAAAACATGAGACAAAGATTAGTCCGATGTTTTCTCTCGTTCCGGGCCTATATTTGTCGAAACCTGCTCCTGGGGATAGGCAACTGTTGTCACAAACTCCTGTTTGAGTGAGTCGGCTGTTTGATGCTGGGAGGGGAGTGTACAGCAGCCTCATGCAGCCTCATCCCTTATGACTGTATCATAACACCAGGCTCTTGTGAGCAAAGCAGAAACAATGAGGTTGCAGTGACAAAAACCAAAACATCTAAGCGAAAGGCATCGGGGCCGGCGGCCTCATCGCTCCTCTTCAACGCCGGATCCATCCTCCCGCGTTAAAACGACAACATCGGTCGCGGCGAAGGTCCACGCGGCATCGACTCGTGTAATTCATCGACAATATGCCGTAAATGCAACGCTTTACGTCTGAAGCCGCGGCGAGCCAAGCAGAGCATCGAGACAGAGGCTGTGCAGTTCTGCGCCCACTCGTATTCCAGTGATGTAAAAACAGGCGCAGCAACACACGAGACCAGATGACCTCAACGTCTGCCTCCGTAGTGCCGTGAGGGTGCAAGTTTGGCTGACGCACGAATATAAACCGAACGTCACTCGTAAAGGTCGGCGACGGGAGAGACTGAGAAATAAAGTAAGAAAGAAAAACAAAAGCAGAGCCATGCTAAGTGTTGCATTGGAGGTTGTTTTTTTTTTTTGCTTCCACCAACCTCTGGCAACTTTGAAAGAAGCCATTATTATCCAAAACATTATGATATCACAGTGATGTTGATCTCTGAGCCTTTTTATATGTTCTCACATCATCCCTGAAGATATTTGTGCGAAATTACATAATGCTGAGTTACATGATCGTGATCTTGACCTTTGACCACCAGCATGGAACAAGTTCACCCTTGACTTCAAGTGGACGCTCGAGCCGTAGCTGAAGAATGTCGTCTTTTGAAGGCGTCGTAGTAAAAACAGATGAACAAGTGGATGGACGAAGATAACGCCTCCGGCACTGCGAAGACCAGAGACGCCGATCAGCTCAGTCACAGAGTGTCATGTGTTCGCGGTCCTTCCAGACGTCACGTCAAACCGCAGCCAGTGTGTGAAATAAACGCCTCGGCTGCAAGCTACAGTTAAAAGCTGTTAAATCATGAAAAGTCTGTCTCATACACCAAATCCGTCTACCCGTTTAGCGCCGTGAATTTAGCGCATAATTCATGAATGGGAATTCAGCCCATACATAAAAACGTACGTGTATATTTGTCATTTGTTCGGAAGAGTGAATTCCTTGCATCATGTGCGACACTTTTAGATTCATAACCCTTTTTTAGGCCCATGAACCGAGTCTTCGATTCATCATTTGACCAACTCCCCGAAGTAACATGGTTAAAATCAATTATCACACGTCTGACACTCCGATCCTATCTCGCCGGCTATTTCCGTCTCTGCGGGGACGACGTACTCTGCGACGCATTCGGATAAAGCGCCACATAATTTGTCTTTCAGGCTTCACTTTACCTTTAAGTGTTTGCATTTCATCTCACATTTGAGCAATATTTCTCCGTGTTTAAATTCAAACCAGCGTTTCAGATGTGTTCCTCGCTCCCCTCTGGAGAGTCTGTCTGGATAAGAGCCAAGATCCCCTCAAACTGAGTTGAAGGTAATTAAGTGGCAGCAAAATGGGGCATGCTGTTTCAGGTATTTCTATGAAATAATGGCAGGGCTACTGCCGAATCATGCAGAAACCTACACACGCATGCATGATGACGCACAAGCTGCAAAGGGAAGAGGTTTCACGTTTCAAGGAACCGCGATCGGTCCATTTAAAAGAAGGTGATTCTCTAAACTGAAGGCTCAGCTTTTTGTTATCTTTTTAAGAAACAGGAAATTTATATGAGCTCGTGATTTCCGCCCTTCTGAGGCCGTGGGGTCTCACACACACACACACACACACACACACACACACACACACACATACACACACACACACACACACACACACACATACAAAAAAAAATTGAAACACCGGCCGTCTCAGGCGCACAAGCTTGTTTGTGTATTTTGAAATAGATAACTGTTTTGGAGTGGTTTACGGTGTGTTTATATACGTACATGTTTTCTGCCAGCGATTTGTTATTTGTCTGAAGATAAATCAACCCCACAATGTCAGTCAAAAGACACTTGTCAAGTTTCATTACCCAGAATTCTACAGTTGACACATCATGCGAGGTGGCTTACAGCGCTGGATAACCTTGAAAGGACTCATTAATGTCTACTCATCAACCTTGCACGTCTTAGTCCAAGTGGCCGTATCGCCTTGCTATCATGGGAAAATGTCATTGTTTGCGATGCATTGTGCTTGGACAGAGTCTAGAGACGTTCACAGCGGCCACAGAGTCTTATTTCAATGCTTTGTTTTCCCCATTGTCTATTAGGAAAAGTCTAATAAAAACACATCATTAGAGGGTTGTGGAGCCGTGAGTGAGCGATGGAGCCTGAGCTATTGAACAAAAATGAGGAAATTATCTAAAAAAAAAGACAAAAACAATCTTTTAAATGTAGAAAGCGCAAAGATATAATTGTCGTTTATATAAGTTGCGCATTGTACACCGGAAAACCTATATTGACCTGGTGTTTCAATTGTCACAGATTTTTTTTTTAATTTTAAGGAATCATAATTCTTACAAAGATCTATTAATCGACACTCTAAACATGGCTTAGCCCTTAAATAAATTTTACTACCATTTACATTTGATTTCTGAAGAGTAACAGAGAAGAGGGATAGTAAGAGCTACTTCTGCGTGTCTACAGGATCCATCTGGATATAAACTTTAACATCTTCTGATAAAAGTAGACAGGAAATGTTTCATTGATTTAATAGATTATCACCGGAACAAAGTCATTTGTTCAGGAAATAATGTCATCAAGAATACGTTGTTGTCATGAAATTACAATGTTATTTAACTAAATGTAGTTATGTATTATTTGCAAAATATATGCACTGTATCACATTACAAGTAAGAATCAAGATTTTTAATTGTCATTGTGCAGGCACAGTAAAACTTTGCAATGACGTACAGGTTTTTTATTTAAATAAAAATAATTAGACAAATTATTTACATAGTGCATAGTTCTATACATGATGCCAATGGCATGAAGGGTGATCAAAATATGGCTGAGTTTAAAGTGCTGACATTACATAAACTGTTTCCCAATTCCAAGTTGTGTTTTTGTTGTTGTTTTATTCCTAAATAAATACACTTCAGAGTATTTCAAGGTTCATCTAAAGATATGTGGAACCGCTGTCAGCTACTATTTCGAGTTGCACTCGAGCGGGCGTATAAAATGGAGATATTCCAGTATACTAATATAAGAAAAACAGTAAAGACTGGCGTTGTTTTACTTTTAGATAATCCGTGTTTATATTCCGTGCAGACTTCTCAGTGTGTGCGCGGTGACGGCAGAGGCGCTGTGCATCCTGTGGCGTCCTATTTCCGGGTCACGTGTTCTCTACGTCACCACGCAAACCCGGAAGCGCCCCGGCGCTTTAATCGTGGAGGGAAACTCACGCCTGAATCCGACCTCAGGGCGTCCTGCCGTCACTCGGAGAAAACTTTCTCGACGGATGGGATTCTTTTTCAGATTCAGAGAAAATGCCGAGGTCAAAACAAAATCGCCCGGGTTTTAGAGGCGCAGACTAGGGTCGCCGCCATGTCCCGGCTGCAGCTGCAGGGCTCGGCGCTTCTCAGCAGGCTTCTTCTCCTCCACCTTCTCGCCAGGACACGACCTGTGGCGATGTCAGTGTCGCGACGGTCCGAGGGGGACCCGGTGCCCCCCAAGGGGCCCGACACGTCCCGGGATCCGGGGACGGCGGAAATGATGGCCGTCCACAGGCTCCACCGGGACGCGTGTGAGGTATGACGGGAGAAGGTCGAAAGGTGCTATGAGAACTGAAGAAGTGTGTGTATCTGCAGAATGCAAAACAACAACGTGTCAGATCAAACGTGGGAAAAAGGAAAAAATACGCACATCCGCTGGCCAGTAAGAGGATGGTTGCTGGATCCAAAAAGTCCACCGCAGTGAGGTTTGAAAAAACACCGCACACAAAAAGTGCTCCAAAAATAAAGATAATTTATTTTACATATAGTCCAAAATACTCACATGTCTGGTAAGCATCTGAGGGAGAGCCTCTGCTTGCTCAAAATGTCAAAACATTTTTTGACTATATGTAAATGATCTTTATTTTTTGGTGCACAGATTTTTTTTCCAAACCGATATTCTGATCAAACACGTGGCCGTCTTCATGCGGATTTTAAAGAGCGTCTCAAATGAAACTTTGCAAGAAATGATAACTTTAAATGAAATGTCCTTTGACTCCCTCCCCCTCCCCTCATTTTTGATTTACCCACCTCAGTGTTTAGCGAGCCGTCGGGGTCGGCGTCGAGTCTTCAGAAACGCGTGAAATCAACCTCGACCCTTTTCTTCATCCTTCCTTCCAGGCCAGATCTGGATGGTTTGCTGACGGAGCATCGGTAACAGATTCGCCCTCAGGAGAAACCTGGACGTAAATATTTGAAGAGGTGGAGGCGGCGCTGGGATCAAACCTCTAACCTCGTGATTATTCCTCCTGAACCGCAGGCGCACTATCATTAAGTTTATCTTATTGAATGTTTGCATAATATTCATCTTATCGGGGTAGATCGAGAGTGTTTTATTTAAAATGTAGCCTTATCAATCCACGAACATACATGTTGAATACATTTTTACATCCAATTGTTTTATGAGATATTGAAAACCGTTAAAAAATCATTTCACCCCCCGGTTCAAATACCCTCCTTTTTTCCTCGGTAAATCCTTTCATGAAATTCGACGAGCAAGACGGCGAAAACTTTGAAAACAGGCAGAAATCCAAGGAATAAGCAGCCAGAGACGTCTAATACGCGGGTTAAAATAAAAAGGAAGCGTCGTGGAGCGACATCTCTTGCAGGAATGTATTTCCTTTGCGATTCGGCGTCTTCGCCCTGCAAGCCCACCTATGAGCACGCGATGGCCATTCCGTCCTTATGGAAGCGCCGACGATGACGTTATCTAACAGTCATTTCCCTAGAGCCCTACCTGCGCCACAGTAATGATCGGAATATTTCTTGTCAGTTCCATCATCTCCGCCCGCCCCTTCCCGTCACGCGGCGGCGGCGAGGCGCTGACGGCCGCGGATAGGTACATCTGCGTACAAGCCTTTAGGCTTATCTGTTGTAAATATTGCGCTTCCGAGTGGCGGATGAAGTGGAGGCAGGTCGGCCAGGACCGAAGGAGAACGTTCGGGCCTGGGTGGGAAAAGCACAATACAGAGGGCGGCCCCGCGATGCCACCTTCACTATGTGGCTCTGCAGCGCCATGTGAAATGACAGGCTGTGTCACCAAAAGGCCCGGGGCTTTTTTCCCTTCGTGGCCTGTCAAAGCTCACCAACTAGTGGGCTCTCCGTTTGAAACAGACTGAGAGATGACATTTTCTAACTTCCTAAGGGATGGCGGCGGAGTTTAGTGGTTTTCACTCACAGAAGGTGGCCGCGTGTCCGTGCACGCTCGGCCGCAAAGACGGCGAGGTCGCGCCGTAAATGAATCCGGGCGCGCGAGACTAAATGGTAGTACGGCGACCGTGCATGTGTTCACATATCAGCACAATACAATTTTGATTTTGTTTGTTTCAGGAGGCTTCCACTTCCGTCGACGTTAAATCGACGTCGCTTTAGATGATCGGCGATTCGATAATAAGCAATTGGTGTCCAAATTGTGCCGTTTCAATGTTTGAACTGACACGGTTTATTAGTGAGCATGTAAGCGATGTATCACTGCTGAGATGAGATCATAGTTACACCCTGCACAAAGAGTATCAGCCCTACGCTCGGCATTTATTCCACCGAATGATTTCACACGCCTTCATGTTGGAATGTGTCTGCGCCCGTGATGTATTCAGGGGTCGTGATGTATTCCGCGTACGTGTTTTTTTTTTTTTTTTTTTTTTTTTTTATGTTGCACTAATTATCTTGTAATGTTTCCATTACGTTCAGGCAAGAAAGCGGACGTATGTCGACCCTTCCAGCGGATACAAGGTGTTCACAGAGTATGCCCACCTCCAGAGAGGGAAATGCTGCGGCAGCGCATGCAGACATGTGAGCGCTTTGTTTTCCATAACACCATGTTTTGTGTTCTCCCACTTAACTGTCTTTTGTTCTGGGCATTGCTTTGCTCTCGTTCTGTTCTTAAGCTCCGTTCTGTTGCATCCTCTCTCTCTCTCTCTGTTCTTTTCTTTTCTGATCCAGGCCCTGTTTTGCAATAATAATTGAACTTAGATGCTAATAGCGCTCCATAGAGCATGGTTGTAAAGAGAACATTTGCATTGTCTGTCCATTGTGTTTTAAAGAATTCATTAATTTAAGCCTGACGTTCTTTCACAAAAGCAGCACAACAAAGAAGGAATCATTTATGCTCTGAATGATTTCATTTTGTAAGCCAACGCTCCTCCAAAGCCTGCTGAGCTTTGTGTAGGAAAGGACATGGACAAACACCGAGCGCAAATTAGAGCAAACTGCTGAACTATCTTTGACTTTCTTTAAGTTGACAACAACGTGCGCGAGTCCAAAATCCCCCGGAATAACACGTGAATCGTGCAAAAGCACGGACGATGGAGGCAGAAAAAGAAAATCTGAAATATAATCTACTCTCCCGTTCACACCTACCGGCGTATCGGTCTTCATCGAACCTCTTGCATGTTTCTTGACGTTGTTAGAGACCTGCACATCCCCACGCAGACACGGGGAGAACTTGCAACTTGTGTGTGTGTGTGTGTGTGTGTGTGTGTGTGTGTGTGTGTGTGTGTGTGTGTGTGTGTGTGTGTGTGTGTGTGTGTGTGTGTGTGTGTGTGTGTGTGTGTGTGTGTGTGTGTGTGTGTGTGTGTGTGTGTGTGTTCGTGATATCCGGCTTCCTCCCTCAGTCCAAAAACATGCAGTAGGTTAATTGAAAAGTTAGTAGGTGTGAACTGGTTAAGTGTCTCTATGCGGCCCTGCGACTGACAGGTGAACAGGATTTGCTCATATTTAGCGCGCGTGCAAATATATGGAGGAAAAAAATAATAATTTGACTTTCTAAATGTGAAACTCGGCACAGTGTGACATCTAGTTTCTTTTAAGATGTCGATCGTGTGAGTTTTGAGAGCCCGTCACGTATCGGATTTATTTCTTTTTCCCGCTCGCTGAGACGACATTTACTCCGGTGTCTTATCAGCCTCCAATAATAATAATGCTAAAGTCATTTATTTCGGAAATAGTCATTTGCTATTTGCGACGCGATGGCAGGGCTCTTTGAATTTGTCATTTTGCAGCCGCTCGGTAAATCCCTGATGCCTGTGACGTTGCGGTAAGCGTCAGATGATGGTGAGTAAGCGGGCCCTGCTCCTCTGCTCCGGTCTGACGAGTCCCCGTCCTCCTCTTCCTCTTCCCCCGTTCGTCTTCGCTCCGTTTCGTCCTTTTGTCCTCCGCTTCCTCCGTCGCGAGTTGTTCCTTGCACATGTTCACATCTTGTCCTCCGTGTGACTTAAGTTTTGCTCTGCGTGTAGCCGTTTAACACCGTTTAATTATTTCTCTCTCTCCTGCAGTGTCCATATGGTCAAGTCAACGTGAAGGACCCCGCAATGAAGAAACAGTTTAATTCTCTATTTTATGTGTAGGCTGAGCGTGTCAGAGGTAATTTGTAAGATGCAGTTTAAACCAGAGCCCGCCGTGCGTTGCTGTGGACTATTGTGAGACCGTGTTTTATAGCGGCGTGCCGAATGATGAAATATGGGTAATGTCTGTGCAATACCTTCCTCCTATAAATCACAACTACTCCGAGGATTATTTTCATTCTCGCAAGACAGGGAGGGCGGAGAAAGGTTTTGTTCTTCTGAAATTCATGTAAAACAGTATTTTATCGGTTTCACGTTGGTATGTATTTTCATACTTGTCCGATGAAATACAGCGAGCTTCCCTTTTTTGGTCCTTTTTAAGAGTGCTTGATATTTTGTGCTACGCCTCTCTGATGTATTAACAAGGGTTGTGGGAGTACAGCAATGAAAACTAAAAGTGCATTTTAGATGTTTGCCCTCCAGATAAAGGGCATATAAGAGAAAGTAGCGACGGCTCGACGGATAGTCTTGCGCTCTCTCGCTTTGCATCTCTTATTATTTTCGCTCCCAAATGTATGTCTCCATGAATATTAGCATCATTTACACTCCAAGAGTGCTTGACTGAAGTCTCTACCTTTGACTGAAACGCTGTGCTGTTAAAAATAGGCAAGGGCCAAGGGTCGGCCCTCGCACTCGGCCGCCCCGCTTTTCCACCGCTTGATGGAATCAGGCTGTTAACAAACATGCCATGGAAATCAAGCAGCGGCCCCGCCGGACTCGCCGTTCAGCCTCCTGGCAACACTTGGCTACCGCGTAGCTCCCCGCGACTGCTCTCCTGAGCCGCAGCCTAATGAACTCCGGGGCCGTCTTATCTCCGCGCCGCGTTAGATGGGTTCATTTTTCAGCGCGCGCATCGCCGGGCTTACTCCGTCCTAACGCTGGGTGTCTTCTAACAGGCCAATAGAATAAAGGTTACGCCAAACACCGCTCTTTGTAGCCCACAGGAATAGTACGCGGAAGGGTCAAGAGCTCGCGCCGAACCAACTACCTGCGCTTGCCGGGGATGTTGGGAGAAGATGCGCGACCGGATTTGTGAGTTCACGCGGGTGGGCAGCGCCGTGCCTCCGGGTGACGGCTCTGAACATGTCACACACGCTCGCCCGTCTCCGCCCGACCGGGCAAACGGCGTCAGGATGAGAGGATTTGTCTGCCGTGGAATTCTGTCGTAGACGCCTACTGGCGCGGCTACGGTTTTCCTCAGCGGGTCGGTCCCAGAGGCGAGTGCTTAGTGATCGGAGCGAAGCCCTGTTAGCGGCTACAAGGAGATCCGTGATCCCGACAGTGCCGGGAAGGACAGGTTCTCGGGAATGCGTCGTCGGGCCTGATGAGAAGCGAATTTATTTGGTGTTATTCTAAAGTGAGGCAGCGGAGCGTGCGGCGGCAACATTTCCGCAGCGGGACGGTGAAGGTGTCACATCCGTCAAGCGGGCTACCTGGGCCTGCTTGCCCGCCGCCACTCTGAGGGTTTTGCCCGGGGGCTTTTGTGTCACATTGAAGTAGATGCCTTGCCATTCAGGCCCTCCACGGTCCCGCAGCCTGACCATGAAATAGGCCAACTTTCATGTCTGCCTCATCTCTCCACGTCCATCCCAGTCCATTGATGGCACAGTTTGAGATGATTTTCTTTTTTTTTTTTTTTTTTTTTTACCCCATCACGATCAAGTGTAGCAGTTGACCGAGACGTAAACAACACAGGGCTCTCCTCTCCGCTACTGTAACGGTCAGTCGTCGCATTCGTGCACGTTTAAAATCCGATCCCGAATGCGTTTTTTTTCGAGTCACCGAGAAATTCTCTTTTATCTGATTGTAATTTTCCGTTGTTATAAATAAATGGACACATTTTGCCTCTAAGTTTCTAATCACAGCACGCTGGTGGAAAATAAGCCTTTTTTTTATTTCTAAACCTTTGTTTGCTTCACTATGTGAGCAGAAACACATGGCGACAGACAATTCCCTCAGTGGAGACCAGCTCCAGATTAACGGCCAACATGTTAGGTGTTTATTTTCAGGCGTTTTGTTCTGAACATCTTTGACCTTCAGCAGAAGCATATGCTGTTCTGAAGCAGCGTGGCAGCGAGCTACCGTACGCCTTTCTACGGGATGATGACATTAGCCGCAGAGAAAAAGAGAGCTGTCCAGTTTGGAACTGTGACCAGACACGCTCTAGTCACAACCAGTTGACAGGCCAAGCTGCCCCCCTCACACACACACACACACACACACACCCACACACACACACAAACAGGCACACAGCAGCCCTGCGGCCAGTGGCCCCAACCATAGTCACTTACAGTGTCTCCATCTCTGTTGGCCAGACCAGCCAGAAACTGACACAGGGTTGGCGGGGAAAAAACTTGAGTGTCAGTCTTAAGATGGCTGAAAGCATCGTCCGGGCACCGGTGTGTGTGTTGGGGTGTGTGTGCGCAGGGCCGACGCGTGTCTTGATATTCCAGCAGCATTTGAGCAGCCCCTACATCAACGTCTGGTCGTTCTACACACACAATGTCAGCTCGCCTCGGGGCAGCAGCGTCCACAGTGGTCATATGGACAACCAGATCCCTGTGGTTGAATTAGTGTTTAAAAAACACACACACACACACACACACACACACACGGTCGCTGAGTGACAGTCAGGGCACCAGATTCCTTTGGACAGACAAGGCTGCAAATAGCACAGAGGAGCGCTTTATCCCTTCGCCCGCAACTGGTGGTCAAGCTCATGCCAGGCCAAGATGTGGCGGCCAGATGAGCCCCGATAAAAGAAGAGTCGCCAGCACCTACGTGACCGACACACACCCCGGCGGGGGACCTTCCCGCCTCCCGGTGCACGAACGCGGCCTTATCATTCGTACGTTACTTTAGTTCGCTTCCGTCGCGAGCGATTGTTTCTTTTTTTCGGGAGGGGGGGGGGGGAACCGCGAAGTGTGTCGCGCTACACACCCCGCCGACCCTCTGTCCTAAATGAAGGTTTAACAGTGAAAGGGTGGACCTTGTTTGACAACATATACAAGCGTGACCTAAATCACCGTGTCTACCCAGAAAAGGCCGCTTTGTTACACGGCGATAAAGGACATCAATCTATCATGTTACCGTGTCCTTTCTAGTGTGGCCAGATACGGACTAATATGCGCGCCAATCCCCAGGTGGATACTCTGTCCCCAGAGAAGATGGAGGGGGTGTGTGGCGGCGGCGGTGGCGGCGGCATGCTCCGCAGGCAGGGAGGGGAGGCAGGCAGCAGTTGGTGTGCAGAGAGTGGAGGCTCAGGCTAGCTAGTTAAGAGCTTCTCTTTCCTATCCTCCATCTGCCAGGGACCGGGGTTGTGATTTGAGCTCCAGCAGAGCAGAGCAGGGAGGAGATGGAAGGAGGGGTGGCGGTGGGGGGCGGAGGGGAGGAGGGAGAGGCCTGGAAGAGACAGAAAAGAGAAAGTGGAAGATGCAGGGAGTTGGAGGCGGATCTTAGGGAGGGAATGAAAGACACGCACTATAATGCCTAAGAAATCAATCTAGTGGCTTGGTCTAATTTTTAATCTACATCACCTGAAACACACTTAAGGGTTCTTATTAGTATTAATGTTTTTTTTGTTTGTTTGTTTAAAGCAAGCCATCTTTTTCAAAAAATGTTCATCCCGTCGCTTCAATAAGGAGGAAGCTGTGTGTTTGTAAATATTTCCACGATGCCTTGCCTTCCTCTCACTCTCACACACACCCACCGCAGCTCATGTGACTGGAAGACGGCTTTACGGCGCTTCACTCCTCCCTCTCTTCCTCCTCCTCCTCCTCCTCTTCACTCCCCCGTCCTCTCCTCAGCTCCGTCAGTGTTTTACCCGTGGTTCCCTGAACCGCCGCGGATCCTGGGAGAGCCGTCCTGCCTCCTTCCTCCCCTTCCCGTCATCCTCCCCTCCTCTTTCCGGCCGAGGCTTTGGGAGTGACCGAGAGCTCCCTCTGCGGAGACTAACGTGTCACTCGAGGTGACCCAGAAACGATAACGCCGGCTGAACCCTGGACGTGTGGTATGATAACCGCCGTGCCCTGCAGCGGAGAGGAGCCAGCCGGGCGTCCCCGGGCCGGAGCCGTACCTGCGGCGGCGTTAAACCGGCCCCGGTATCCCGCTCAGAAGGTGCGCTCCGGATGGTGCACAGTGAAACGGATCCGCACGCCGCTGCATTATTGATGAGATACATTGTGATGTCAAAGCAGACAGAAGGAGCGAAGCAAAGTGACTGTTAACGGTGACTGTAAGCAGCAGGATCATTTGCGCAGGCAGTACAGAGGTGGAATTAATCGTCACCCACGGCCCCGGTGCGCAATATTCTATTCACTTGTTGTCAGAGGAAATCACCACGGCGCGCTGTGTAATCGGGCCTCCCGGATGACCTCTCTGTGTCACGTTAACCCTTGGGTTCAGGTGGACGCGTTTCTAATTACATTTGTTTTTGCTTTTGCTCCAGATTAGAAAAAAACAAATAAAAAGGTGCTCAATAAATTTACATGGCATTTTATAGCGAGATAGAGGAAATATCGCCTCATTAGAGGCCGGTCCGACTCAAACACGTCTTCACAACATAAGCAATATTAATATTCCGGATACTCTTAAATTGATATTATAAGCAGCGGTGAATTTTTCATCCGTTTTTTTTTTCCCTTATTCATTAGCTGTTGCAATGTGAGGTCAAATGTGTCTTGAATGGGAAATACGCCCAATGTTGCTGTGAATTCATATCGAGTGTGTGGGCCAGGTGGGACAGAGCAGGGGGCGTGCACGTCACTAAAACACATTAGTAATCTAAGACCTGAATTCCATTGATACTCATTTATTCCTGTTTTATGATATTTACATCGTGGATGGGAGAGATGGGATTTTTATGGGGTATTTAGAAATGCATGAAATGATGGGTTGCTTTTAGGAAAATCTGATCTTTGGTGGCATTAGCTTTTTGGACAACTAAAGCACATTTCAGAAATAAACATTTAACAGAATAATTTCAGAGGTTTAAATTACACGTGTGTCTCGCTTGGGAGATCCATGAACGAACGTTTTTCCTCGCACAAAAAGAAGTGGCCTGCTCTGCGTGGTGACACAATAAATATTCTATAGTCGCACCATGATAGCACACTTCACCCGAATCCCGCAGAATATGCGTGGAGCCGATAACCCCACTTCGATGAATCCATCCGAGATTACATATTATTCTTGGCTATCGAATTCAAGCCGCAAACATAAATAAAAACAAAAATTAAGGTCATGAAATCGCGCATGTGTCAAGCAGGTTATTTTTTTTCCTCTTCGTCTCCGGATCAGATGCGGCCGTCTTTAACCCCCGCATCCAAGCTGCGGGTGCCTGCGGGCCACCGGCTCCCGGCCGCCGGTTCATCCGCGCGTTCCGCACCGTGCCAGAGGAATATTTAAATGTCTTGTGTTTTTAATTGACGTTCGCACCCGAAAGCGCAGCACGGAGACGAGGAGCACCGCCACCCCCCTCTGCACCTACCCCCAACGCACACACACACACACACACACACACACACACACACACAGACACACACACACACACAGACACACGCACACACACACTTAGGTCTACCGGCAGCGTCTCCTCCCGTCTCCTCCGCTCAGTGCACAGACCGGAGCTGCTCCGCCTGCACGCCGCACCGGGCTCTCCCCCGCACAGCCGCAGGTAAGAGCCTCTCTCCGGGCTGGGGCTTTCTGATGGAGCGGGGAAAAAGGAAAAGGAAAAAGAAAAGGTCGTTGGTTAAAAATGAAAATAAGGCGGCGGAGGGGAGGGGGGGGCGGTGATAGAGCAGGGGCTGCACAGGAACGCACGGATGCAATCTGGATGCAAATCCAGATTAAAATGATAAAACGAGCAGGAACTCTCCAGGATGGAGATCTTCGTCTCCGCACCTCCGTCCGGTGATGCTTTACCGAGGAATACACTCCTTTTTTTAATTTTGATTTCACCGGTTTAAACGGCGAGGATGCTTCGTCTCCTCGATGCAGCTTTGACCTGGTCGTTATTAAACTTTAATTATCGATTGTTTTTAAAAACAGCGCCAATTCGTTTGAAAAATATAAAGAAAACTCAGCCCACCGGACGGGATTATTAATCTGAAAAAAGCAAAATACCCCCCCCCCCCCCTTTTTTTTTCCTCGTTGATCCTAATTTTATTTTGCCGTGAAAACAAAAGATGGTTGACGTGAACAATTAATTTCGGAAATGTGATATTTCGAATTCGGGCGTTGAATTTTGTTTCAGTTACAGAGCAAGAGATTATTATTATTATTACTATTAGCAGTAAAAGGAGCCGCTCGAATACCCGCGTGTGATCTGAGAGAATTAAATAAAAGGGAACGAAATAAAACATGAGGCTAAATAATAATAATAATAATGATTAATAATAATTCCTCGGTGTGCACGGATGAAATGTAACGGGTCCGAGAGACGCCTCACAGCCGCAAAGCGACGGCCTTTTATTTCTAATGCTTGCATTTTGAATAGACGTCGGAGGGGTGGGGAGGGGGGGCGTCTTTGTCCAGGTGATATCGAGTCCCCCCACTCACACACACACACACACACCCACCCGTCCTCCTTCCGAGTGTCTTTGAACGCCTCCGTGGGGCGGGGGGTGGGGTGGCTTGGCCCCGGGCAGCTGCGGGGTCCGGCCCGGTCCGGCAGGGTTACAACTCTGCTGCCATGGGACCCCCAATTAGAGACAACACAACTTCCTGGTGGGTGGGAGTGTGTGTGCGTGTGTGTGTGTGTGTGTGTGTGTGTGTGTGGACGCGGGGGTGGGTGGGGGGTTAGGGTGCATGACGATCTGGAGATGAAGCACCCACACCTGCCCCCCACCCCTACACACACACACACACACATACACAGACGCACACACACACACTTTTAGGAAATCATTTGGCCTTCTGTCACCCGATCGTTCTAGTTTTGTTTGTTTGTTGTTTACAGATCAACACTCCGGCCTGTCCGGGTTGTAGCTGGTCGCCTCGCTTCGTCACGATTGTGGGTCTAAAAATATAAAAGTATAACGCGTTTGCGTCACAGTTTGTGCGGTTGTGTTGCGTGTCTCGCATTAGATCAACCTGGAAGAACCCGAATTTTCAAAATACGTTAAATTCTGATAATGTGCAACACCGGATGGGGGGGTTCCCCGTGGACTCTCGTTTCTCTCTCTCTCTTTCCCTTTCTCTCTAACACACACACACACACCCACACACACACACACACACACGCACATTGACAAACACACACACACATGCCCCCTGTTGTGTTGTCACGGTAGACAGTGAAAGAGCCAAGAATGGACCTTAAATACGCGAGACGGCTTTAGAAGAATTATCCTATTTAATGGACGCACGTCTGCTATAATCCACCTTTAAAAAAAGGAGATTACAACGAAAACATCTCCAGGATCTAAAAAAATATAAATTGTAAATCTCCAATTGTAGCGGTTGATACTGATTTTTTTTAGGTCGGACCAAAACACAATTTATTTGCGTCGATTTTTTATTTTTTTTTACAATTTTGTCAAATAGTTTGATGCGTCCCCGCCTTCTTAGGATCACCCCCCCCAAACACACACACACACTCACGGTTTCACTACTTTTCTTACAGGTAGCTCAGTTAATTCACGACAAAAGTACAACATCAGGATTAACATAAAGTCAATCATCCCCTCGTTGCTGTGATAACATTATCCTGCCGTTTTCCCAACATTTACATGATTAACATTATTAGTTATATTTGCTTAAGACGTGTTAAATACATTATAATCCGGCCGTGTGTGTGTGTGTGTGTTTAGCTTCGTATCTGCTGAACGTGGGGAGTAAAAGTAATGAAAACGTCAGTTCCTTCAAGGCTTGGTCTTTGGCTGGGCCTGAATGGAGGAGGATTTTAAGGGGAGGCTGACACTTCTTTGTCGGAGAATAGAACTCGGTGACGATGGATGGAGAGAGAGAGAGAGAGAGAGAGAGAGGGAGAGGGAAGGAGGGAGAGAGAGAGAGAGAGGAGGAACTCCTCCTACCGAATTATTCAGACTGGGCAGGCTTTGCTCTCTTCACAAATAGGACACGGTTTCTCAAAATCCAGGCAGTCCCAACCTGACCTCCCAGCACAGAGGACCCTGAGACAGAGAAATAGAAAGAGAGAGCGAGCAAACAAACAAACAAACAAAAAAAAAAAATCAGCACAAACTTTGTCATTGTCTTCGGCCACAGCGTAGCCCCCCCCCTCTCCCTGCCTCCCACCTTCACCTCCTGGTCGGCCTGGCGCATCATCTGGACTATATGGTTTTGTTTTTGTTTTTTTCCTTCCTGGAGGAGAGACAGGCACGGAAAGAAGGAGGGGGGAAGCTGCTGCGCCACCATCACTCCTCCTGTCCCACCCATGCTGTAGCTTCTCGAGGGTGTTTTCCTCTTCTTCTTCTTCTTCTGCTTCTTCTTCCCCTTCTTCTTCCTGTCCTCCTTCTTGCAGTTGTTGTTTTGGACTGTGGCGAGGAGCTGATCTGACTCTCCGTGTCGCCGCTCCTCAGTCGGATGCGCTGACAGAAGCGGGCGCAGCGCTGCGGTACTTCACGGTATATGGAAGTTGTGGGCTGCAAGACAGAGGCAGGCAGTTGCACGTTGCGTCCGGGACCGGGAGCCATGCTTTTCCACGGGATCTCCGGGGATCACATCCAAGGGATCATGGAGGAGATGGAGAGGAGGTCGAAAACGGAGTCTCGCCTGGCGAAGGGGATGCAGCTCAACGGGAGAGAGTCGGTAAGGGTCGTCCCGTCCTGCTCGGAGAAACACAATAGAAAACAAAAACAAACAAAAAAAAAAAAAAATCAAAAACGGCCCGTTTCCAAACCGGAGACGCGACGTGAAGCCATTTCTTTTTTCCTTTCTAAAACCGGTTGTTTGACTCGAAGCCGTTTCCCAAATCTGACAACTAAACTCTAATAGATCACTCTCTGTGCATTTAGTCCACCATTTTCTATTTCCAGCCCTATTCCGTTGTGTAATAATTCAACTTCCACCGCCGCGGTCGGTAAAACACAGCTCGCCTGTCCTTAAATCAGAGCCAAAGTCATTTCCTTGTAATTATTCGTCAATTATTTCATATTCAAATTAAATGACTCGTATTGTGAACGTGAAAGATACTGCTAACGCTCTTATAATTATCACCTTTTTTCGGAGGGAAAAATATATTTCCAATAATCGAACCGTTTGTCTTAATAATGTCCGGCGGGAAAAATAAATAAAACCGTATTTAAAATATAGAACAAATGCAATGCAGTTATGTAGTTTTTTTTTTTAATTCGGGCCTGAATTGAATCCAAACTTCCAGATTGTTTTTTTTTTCCTCTCCCGGCGGTCAGGAGAAATCTCCCCAGGTGAATTTTGAAAATAACCAAAATGTAATTTAAAAATAATAATAATAAATAAGGAAAATAAAAATAATTGCTCGTCGGTGTCAATCCAAAACAATAAAATAATACTATTATTGAGGATCTCCACGGCGCCGGAGGCTGCAGCACCTCACCGCTCTCCCCGCCTGTCCTCCCCGGCCCAGACGCTGCCCTCCATGAGCCCGGAGAAGCCCGCCCTGTGCGCCGGCTGCGGGGGCAAGATCTCGGACAGATACTACCTCCTGGCCGTGGACAAGCAGTGGCATCTGCGGTGTCTTAAGTGCTGTGAATGTAAACTGGCGCTGGAGTCGGAGCTCACCTGCTTCGCCAAAGACGGGAGCATCTACTGCAAGGAGGACTACTACAGGTAAGAGCGGCCAGGTCGGTGCGCAGGCGCAGTGGGGCGCAACCGGGGAGCTACCGGGGTGCTACCGTGGCCCCGTTTACTTACCGTCGTCTGTGCGTCAAATGTGAAAAAGCGAGTGACGACGACGAGTTGTTTCTTTTTCTTTTGGCACCTGGAATTATGCAGAAAATGTTTGACCTAGTTAGTGAGAAAATATATATAAAATAAAAACAAAACCCGTCCCCTGACTTTCTGGAACATTCTCCCCCGGGCCCTGCGGGGGAAACAGGGAGGCTAGCTTGTTTTTTTTTTTTTTTAAGCTAGCGGCGACAATCCGACGATGGTATGATGGATTTATTTATTTTGTTGTAATTAATAAATAGTGGGGTGTTATATTTTAAGAACTTAAAAGGGCGGGGGAAGCGGTGGATTCGGAGGGGAGGTAGGGGGTGAAATGAACACCCACCCCGGTTGTCCTCGGTTAGCATCCAAACACCGGCTAATGACGGAGAACCCCGTTGAGTTTGCTCGAGGCCGATGCTAATAGCGGTGTAGCCGGGTGGAGGGTTAGCTAGCGGAGGGAGGTCACTCGAGGCTCCCCGGAAACGGTGGCCCGTCGCCGGGTGTCAGCTGGCAGCCGGGAGGGCGGGGGAGACGGGACGCTTCCCCCCTCCGGCCGGCCCGGTCGAGCGCGGTGTCTGACGGTGTGTCTGTTCCAGAAGGTTCTCCGTGCAGAGGTGTGCCCGTTGCCACCTCGGCATATCAGCGTCTGAGATGGTGATGCGGGCCCGGGACTCCGTCTACCACCTGAGCTGCTTCACCTGCACCACCTGCAACAAGACGCTGACCACCGGAGACCACTTCGGCATGAAGGACAGCCTGGTCTACTGCCGCCTCCACTTCGAGACCCTGGTGCAGGGGCCGGACTACCACCCGCAGCTCAACTTCGCCGAGCTGGCGGCGAAGGGCGGTGGCCTCGCCCTGCCGTACTTCAACGGCACCGGGACTGCGCAGAAGGGAAGGCCGCGCAAGAGGAAGAGCCCGGCCATGGGGATTGACATATCCAGCTACAACGCAGGTGAGGAGGCGGCGCACCCTCCGACCCCTTCGCCTCTCTGCGGATTCAATTTTTTTATTTTTATTTTTATTTTTTTGCGCGCGGATTTAGCGTCCAAAAACAGCATCCTACTTATTTTGTAATGCTCCCTCCTCATCAGGTTTGGAGAACGTTTTTTTTATCCGTCTCCAAAATGGAGCCATACTTCTAAAAAAAAATACACACACACACACACTGACAAAATATTAGAAAAAATATAAACTAGTTTTCATTCCCCCCCCCTATCCTTGCGCCTCATTAAGCTCGACTTTTGCCCCTGTGCGCCTCAACATCTACACCCTTAACCAAAAGCACGTAGCTTTTTTTTTTTAATCTGCATAGTTATTTTGCGTTTTTAATACCCTTATTTTATTTTTTAATTTGCGTATTTTTTTGTGCGTCTGGATATCGCACCGCAAAGAAAAAAAAACAAACGGCAGTGGGGACGGGGTTAAATGATGTTTTGCGCCTGAGAAAGACGCACCTTTTCGCACGTCTTTTTTGACTTTTTGCCGTCTACAGTAACCGTTCACCCGCTGTGAAAATGGACCTCCGGTGGAAAAAAAAAATCCCCGCGGCGCCCCAATTCTCTGCGCTCCCCGCGAATTAGAGCGCGCTTGACGGGCTCGTCATTGTGCGCCGGCCGGCCCTCCCCTGCGCCCGGATGAATAGGGACGAATAAGGGTAATCTGCGCGTTAATTGTTCTGCGTTAATTGAAAGCGACGTTGGAATCCCCGGCCTGCAGCGCGCCGGCCAGCGCGGTTCTCAGGGAAGCGGCCGTGCGGAGGGGCCCTGCCGCGGGGAGAGGCCGCGGCGCCGTGCGCGCTCCCGCCGGAAGCCGCTCCGGCCGTCGGCGCCACCCGAAGCGAACCCCGTTGTTCCGTCGCGCCGACGGCCGGAGCTTCTCTTCGGAAGTGCCCCAAAACTAGCTCCCTTTCGGAAACCCCTTTTTTTGGTGCAAACGGGAAAGGAAATAACGGCAGAGATGAGAGCGACTCTGCCTCTGATCCCACGATGAAGAGCTGCGGGGACACTCATCCTCCCACTGGGAATATCCTATTTGTCATCTGGGATATTTGAATAGATTACAATACCACTTTTTTTTTTCCTAAAACCAGGAATTAATTGTTTATTAAATAATTCATTTCCCGGCGATCAGATTCATATAAGCAGCTACCCTGGAATGTATGAATATATTGGCAAAAATCAAACAATTCTTCATTTACTCGGGTGGAAGCTGCAGTCACCCCAGATACCCAGATACCTTCCCCCACCCCCAGCCCTTTTTGTTTTAGATCCGTGGAATACAAAAGCCCAAGCACACCCAGGACGCCTCCCAGAGTCGGGGTTCATACGCGCCGCTCTGCGGACCGGGTGCAGGACGAGGGTTCGCTTCTGAGCTTTTGTTTGCTCTTCAGCGAGCACATCCGTGCGTGATCCAACCGGGGAAGGGAAGGGAAGGGAAGGGAGGGTGGGGGGGAAGCGAAGGTCTGCCGTGGATTCTTCGCCACTCTGTAAAGTTTGCTCTTCTTTGGCTACAGAGACCCCTAGTGGGTGATACCTAGTGAAACACAATGTGGTGAAGGGTGGAGGAGATGGAACATAGATGTCAACGATTGTCATATTAATGGCGTCTGAGGAAGAGGTCTGAAACAGCAGCCCACCCACCCGTCCTCCCTCCACCCCCTGTTCTCACCATCGCAACACCTATCAAAGCTCATCTCAGTCCGCTTTGCTCAAACTGACTTGTAAATTTCGGCGACGCAAACAATTATCCGCGGCAAAGTTGGCACTTTCCCTTGGCTCATATGTATATATTTTGTCACTTGCCGTGTCTTTGGGCCGGGTGAAAAATGACTGGTGAGCGTTCCGGCTACAGGCGGGGGGGAAAGACATCCACGCGTGCGTATTTTGGTTTCAGAAATCCTCCTTTTCAGCTTTTGTGACACGAACCCGACACCCTAAAGTGGCGTTTTGCTTTCCAACTGAAACCCTCCAGCGATACTTTAACCGATTTTATTTTCTCTACCCGCTTTTGCTTTTTTTGTAATAGCGTACAATTATGCAGCGACGGCATTTATGAAGCGAAACCGCGCGGTGTATTAAAAACCCTTCCCCTCCAATGCAGTGAGAAATGTGGATGTGTTTTGCATTTCGCCATCTCTCTTTAAAGTATTTACACAAACGAAGCCGGTGACAAATGAGACCCATTAGGCCCCGTTAGTCTTTGCAAACACCAGCAAAACTAAATTAGTCAGGTCCCAGTCCGCGGCTGAAATACATCCCACACGCTCCGTTTGAACACAGTTAATGTCAAAGCTTTTCTTTGTTTCTCCGTCCGTTCGATCTGTGTTTTTTTTTTATCGTCGTTATTTGTCCTAATTGTGTTCTAAATTCACCGAAACACGCCACGTTTCTATCGGGGACTCGCGGTGAGGGGAAATGACCCAACGGCCGTTTTTTAACTCCCATTTCATCTGCTGTAACTCTCTGTTCCCGGAGATACGCGTAACAAACCGTTAAGGGTAATGTCCACCTGTAAAGCTGTCTTTTTCTTTTCCCAATTAAAAAAAAAAACCAACCAAAAACGACCTCGATATTATGGTCGCACATCTGCGTCATTAGTCTCGGAGGCAATATATGGTCTTTTTGCCCTTTTGGACGCTCAGCCACCCCGCCGCTCTGCTCTCCCCTCCCTCAGGCTGTAACGAGAACGACGCCGACCACTTGGACCGGGACCAGCAGGCCTACCCTCCGACGCAGAAGACCAAACGCATGCGGACCTCCTTCAAGCACCATCAGCTGCGGACAATGAAATCCTACTTTGCCATCAACCACAACCCAGACGCCAAGGACTTAAAACAGCTGGCCCAAAAAACAGGCCTCACTAAGAGAGTTCTACAGGTAAGCAGAGAGCCATTCCTCTTACTGATCTGATCATCTCATTATCTGTGTGTGCACCCACTCCTCCTCCATGCCCCCCTCCATCTCACCACCGCCAGAATTACCACTGAAGCATCTTTTGTTTTTTCGTTTGATCGGTCCATGTAGTCATTAGATGTCCGACCAGGGTTTTTTTTTATTTTTTTATTATTTAATCTGAGCTCTTGCAGGTCTTTGTGTTGTTTCTTGGGAGAGAGTAGTTCCTTAGCAGAGAAAGCTAAGTTTAAAATGATTTAAAAAAGGAGAGTGCACATGTCCTTGTCGTCTGGGGAACAGAGGAAATACTCTCAAAAGGAAAAGAAAAAAAAAAAAAGAAATTGCTACTTTAATTGTTAAGTCTCACACTCTGGTGGATCAGGAGCTAATTGGTTCATTGTTCTCTGCCCCTTAAGATGAAAACAAATTGCTTGATGAATATTTACATTCATGTAGGAAAGGGCTACGGGGTGCAGTAATAGCTGTGATAAGGTGTAATGTAAAGCACTGTATTTCTTTCTTTTACACACACACAAAAAAAAAAAAAAAAAAAAAAAAAAAATTCAATCGTCTATTTAAACGCAAAATAGTAAAAGCCACACTGGGATTGGTTTGCAGGTTTGGTTCCAAAACGCAAGAGCCAAATTCAGAAGGAACGTTTTACGACAGGAGAACGGAGGTGTTGATAAGGCTGATGGCACCTCACTCCCTCCGCCCTCGTCCGACAGTGGGGCGCTGACCCCCCCCTCCAGCGCCGCCACACTAACAGACCTGACAAACCCCTCTATCACTGTAGTGACCTCCGTCACCTCTAGTTTGGACAGCCATGATTCGGGGAGTCCTTCACAAACTACCTTGACAAACCTTTTCTAACAAGCTAGAAGACTGATTTTTATTTTTTATGCTATTGTATTTTATCTGATTTTATTTCTTTCGTTTTCTTTTTTTTTGTTTGTTTTGTTTTGCTTTGTTTTGTTTTGTTTTGTTTTTTGTTTTTTTTCCTCGATTTGCATTCTTTTTAAGTGACACCTTTAAATCGACCAGAGACAGCTCCTTGGAACAGAGAGTGCTGTACTGTGTACACAAACAAGAACGACAAGAGCAAAGAACGGCCGCATTAAAAGACGAGGAGATCATTTTAATGCGCGGCTTTGGAAAAACCACGTGGCAGCCGTGTCTGTAGTTGACTCACAGCGTGCGGAGATTGATTGAATTTTGGACGGCGAATCGTTAACGAGATAGACATGGATTTCATCGGAAAAAAAAGAAAAAAAATTGATCTGAAACCTTGTAGGGGTGGGTGGGTGGGAGAAAAAAAAAAAGAACAAAACAAAACAATTTTCTTTAACTTGATTTGAATTTATTTGTACATTTGTGTCTAATTATTGGAGGAAAAAAAAGCCCTTCTTAATTTAAGGTCAATTGGTAAATTAGAAATTAATCTTGCTATTTGAAGCCCTGTATATGTATGCACTGTGTTCGCACTATCCAATCTAAATATCTTCTTGGTGTTCCGGAATAATTTGGGGAATAACTTGTAGAATGTTCTGTACGTGGGTAACTCCAGAAAACAGGCTTTAATTCTTTCCGAATGTTTTTCGGTCTCGGACTCGGACGGGATCAGACACGGGTCGTTTAAACAGCCGCCCATCCGGGCAGGTAGAAAGCGCAGCGTACAATTTGCGTCCCGATTCGAAGCGACCGTGACGGTGAAAAAAAAAAAGAAAAAAAGAAAAAGGCAAGAGGCAAACCAGAGCAGCGGGGGAGCGTTTCTCATGTGACGCGGTCACGCTCGTAGTCATTCTTTCCCAAAATGAGAAACGGGGCAAATTGGCACGGGAGAGCGCCGCCGCGATCCGCGACCGAGCACTTTTCTTTTTCGGATCCGTCGGTCTCGTAGAACGACCGCGGTCAAAATCGATCCCGTCGCACGAAAACGTTCACGACTCCACGCGTAATCCCGATTGCGCGGCGACAGCGTACCGCCCGGTGAAAAGTGCATTATCGTTCTATCATGTTGCTCAGGGTGACGATGGGATCTTTAAGAGGGAAAGTGGAGCGGGGGGTCGTGAGGCGAACATTCAAATGACCTCAGACAGGTGGAGCTGAAAGGCAGCTGGTGGGGAAACCATCGTCCGTGCGTTCTCCTTTTTTTTTTTTTTTTCGGCCATAATTGTAGTTTTCGTTAACGACGCTCGCCGCCGATCAGACCAAAAAACACGTTTCTTCTGGCTGAAGGTTAGAGATTAGAAAATGGAATCAAATAAAACGAGGAAGCGGATCTTCGACGGAGCGGATACGTTTTATCGTGAGCGTCGCGGTTTGTTCTCTCGAGGAACAAAGTGGCTCTCTAGATCTACTAAATGAAGTAGACGCCTAACTCAGTTTTACTATGTGCCTTATGCGATAACTTGGAAGAAAGTTTGTGAAATTCAGGATCTATGTGTTCTTTGTTAACTGACTCACACCCTTTTGACGCCTCACTAGTTTTGTACTGTTTTGCATCTTATTTTCGAAGATCTTTTTATGGTGTATCCTGTTAAAAAGGGGGCAGCGATGTCATAGAAAGCATTTGTGCACTCTTTCAGATATAGTTGGGTAATCCAAGAACCTTATATATTGATCTTCGTGTTAATAGTTGAGTACAGTAAGTGTTCTATCAAGATTGTCCATGTTTCCCTGTTTCTTGATAAAGATGGTGTATAGAAACTATTTCCCCTTAAATATTTATGGACCAAACGGTTGTTATATATCTTATTAAATTTGTGTGAATAAAATACTTTGCTTTAAATGGGTTTTTATTTTTCATTGCACTTGCCATTTTTTGTGTTCCCTCTTGAATACGATTTTCCGTTTCTCACATCAACAAACGAGAGAGCATTTGGTTATCGATGAGCCGTTTGAACGTCGTTCTTCATTTTTGCCTCCATTTTTTAATTTCTATTTCCTATTTTATGGTGTTTTATGGTTTTTGACGTAATGCCCCATGGATTTGCATCCAAACCCTGCAGTCAGAAATATGGAATTTGTTTTTTAATGCATGAACATGGCTTTAAAATTTAAAATAAAGGAACGCTGCAAAGCATATATTGATACCTATATATATATATATATCGTAGTATATATATTTATGTCTAACATATTGGTAAACCTAAAATGAAGTAAAAGTAATTGCAGACCCCTTAAAGCCAGGTTGCTCTGTAGTTAATATATTCTTACTCTATCATTTCTTTCAGGGAGAACAAATCTTGGGGCATTACAGCCATACATCCCGACGTTTGAAAATTCCCTAAAGTATTAACAGAAGGGGGAAACTTTGATGGGAATTCCTCACCATTGAAGACAAAGACTATATTAGGATAAGATGCTAGCGTATTGGGAAAAAAAAATAAAACAATGTTTAAAAAAAAAAAAAATCAAAACAAAGCAAAAAAAAAAAAAAAATGTTTCGAATCTCCCACAGATGACCTTTTCTAAACAAAAAAGTTTGTCCTGAATGTTTGAATCCATCAACGGAGGAGACCCCAACAATGTATAGTGATATTTATGATGCCAATGTGAAGAAAAACAATGTGTGTATTGAAATGGCACATGAAAATGTGTGGATATAAAATGTATTGTAACATAGCTAAAAAAAAACAAGAAAATGCTGAAGAAGAAGAAGAAGAAGAAGAAGAAGAAGAAGAAGAAAGCACAGGATGTAATTAAAAGACAGCAGACATCCAGTGTGAAAACAGTGTGAAACCCGAGACAGTATGGATGTCACTGGTAGGAACACACACACACACACACACACACACACACACACACACACACACACATACCAACAGACAATGCTTAACCTCTGTTCTACTGCCTTGCTCTTATATAAGTACAGTCTATACATTCCCAAGATCCTTATTCTCCACAACACACACACACACACACACACACACACACACACACCACACACACACATGCGCACGCACGCACAAACATATGCACATACGCCGCTGCCCCCCTCGCCAAAGGAATCCGCTTGCTAAATAGAAGTTTTCTTTTGTCACGAGTGTCATTTTTTTCGCAAACACATGGCCTCCTTGAAAGTCGGCAGCAGGATGCCCATCAAATGTGATGAGTGTATGAAGAGGACTGCAGAGCTGGAGCCGTGCCATCTGGCTGTACCCAGGGAGGGAAAGGAGGAAAGAAAAAACAAAAAAAAGAAGAAGCAAACAAACAAAGCAGATAAAGAAGAGATTCTCGTTTTGCATGCGACTCATCTTGTTAACATTTTCCTTGAGATGTACATTATTTCCTTTGATACGTTGTATGATTCATTGTCAGCTGCAAAATAAAGCATATGAAACTTACGTCCCCGACAGCCATATAGCGCCTAACATTGCGAGGACATGTGCAGTGACGCCTCCGGCATATTTGCTCCTGATACTCCTCTCATAGTGTTGTGGGGGTGGGGGTGAAAATAATATTTATTAGTCTCTCACTGCGGACCAACACATGAAAACGGTAGCCCAAGTACACGCCATAACAGTCATAACAATTTAGCTTTCGAACCCCCGAAAGAGTCGCACTCCTCGATTTTATTTGTGAACTATTTACGGCGTTTTTTATTTCATCTAAACCCCAAAGGTTATTTCAAGGTGCGCATTTCAAGGGAACATTTTAAAGAGCGGTTTACCGTGAAATATAGCTAACGTGTCACAAAATGGACGGACACCCGAGTCAACAGATAGAAACGGGCCGCGATTTCTGCATTACCCTGTGAAGTCGATGAACGCGGGTGTGTGTGTGTGTGTGTGTGTGTGTGTGTTGGGAGGGGTCCAGCGCTCCAGGCTTATCTCCCCTTTGCATATGAGGTTCTCGTTGCACCATATGAATGCTGTTATGTTGCGTGTTCATGTAAAGAAGGTGTGTTGCGGGAAGAGGAAGAAGCGGGAAGGCGGGGTGGGAGAGGGAGGCCGAAGCCACTCGGGGAACCAGTAAACAGGCCGGTGTTGAATTCCAACAATGTGGGAAACAGCAAACACTTCAGTCCGTCCAAGAGGAGACCTCGACGCTGCTACGGGAAACCCGGCTGCAGCGGGAACACAAACAAACACAGCTCGGTTCCGGAAGCGCTAGACGGAAGTTTCTGGACAACATCTCGGCCCCTGCGATGACAAGGATTTCATCTTTTCGGCCGTTTGTGAACGGAATGCATCTTATCTGGAGCGTGGGAGTGTGTTTACACGCGGTGCCCGACCAGCCTTCGCCGCATTAATGCAACGGCGAGTTTTTAAAGAAAAATAACAAATGAGGTAAAAATGTGTATATTTCCTTCCAACATGCGATACAAGTCATCTTTCCGAGCGGTTAATCACAGCCCTTCTGCGCGCCTCTGACAAAACCGTTCTTCCTCGTTTGCTCTCGTGATGATTCGCACGACGTTATTTGAAAATACGCGAGGCACAAAACCAAACGTGCGTGTCGTTCACGGATACTCATTTGAATAAGTTAACGGGCGAGAACCGGTCGGCTCTAACACAGAATTCCCCGCTTTGAATCATCACGTGATTTAACACAGATATACCACCGTGCTAAGTGTGTGTATATGCATTGCGTCGTCTCACTTATCAAGCCAATCCTCCGGTGGTCAGCCACAAATAAGGCCTAATGCAGGTAACCAATATCAATATTTCAAGATATAGCGCTCAAACAGCGTCTGCCCGCCGCTGCGTGATATGTGCTCTCACTCCAGATTCAAGATGTTTATTGTCACTCCAGATGCGCAATTACAGAGGGGTGATATTGACTTACAGGAGTCTGCCGTACGAGAGACAACATTAAATGTGCATAACAATGATATCAAAAATGGAGAATATATCCCAACCCCCCCAAAAAAAATTCAATTTCCTGGTGAAAGTGCTGAACTGTGTGTAGAGGTGTTGTTTATTTACAAGCCTAATGGGTATGTTACCAATATAGCTGCACTCTACTGTTAGATGCCATTTATAAGTGTGTGTGTGTGTGTGTGTGTGTGCGTGCATTATTTCTCAGGGCTTACCACAGGCAGTTGAGTGTCATCTTTTTTTTTTTTTTTTGCTACATCAAAAATGATTCACTATGCATTGTCAAAATGCTAAATCTAAAAACCAAAAAATACAGCTTTCCCCTTAAAGTCAGTTGAGAAGCACAAGTTATAGAGTAAACACATCATGAAAAATGGAAATCAGAATATCTGTTACGTAACCGAGATTGTGAAACAACATCTGCAGCTTTATAGAATTATCAAAATGGTATTTATGGCTGTTCTATTGGCAGCCTTGGACATTTCGCTCTGATAAAATGTCATTTTTGTTTGTTTTCTTTTTTACTTCTTTTCCGTTTTTTTTTTTTTTTTGTAGTTCTCGGCTTGTTTTATCCGAGCGGTTTCCAGGGAGACAACGGGAACGGTACCTTGAAAGAATGGACCGGCAAACAAGAGCCGAGCACGTGTTGGTTTTGGACGTCTCGGTGTGGCTAAATGTCACCGTGCAAATGGATAAACCAGAGCGCTACGGTCCTTTCACGGAGGATGATGAATTAGAAAAAATAAACTTGATCATTAAATAAAATAAATGACACCGAGGTCATAAAAAAAAAAAAAAAAAAAAAAGGAGAAATAAAACAATAACCATCTGTGACAAAAAATAAAAACTATCAACGAGGGAAATGTCTAATGAACCAAATCATTTGGTCAGATAATAAAGTCAAGTTGTTTATTACCACTCCGGTCGCACAAAGACCGTTTAGTTAATTTCCTCAGGCGAGGGGGCGCGTTTACCATCACGACAAGAGATAGAAAGGCTTTTCAAAAGAAAAGATACCAGATGATCATGTTTCAAGCAAAGTATTCAAATGCACATGGAATAATTATATGTCGTATATACGATAGGGAATATTTGGTTAATCGTTCGAGAAGCGCCGACCGGCAAGTGAGATTGAAACGACCCGACGGGTTTGCACTTGTAACATCTGCGTTCGAGGCGTGGCACGTTTCCATTTCCGTTTCCAGAGGCCGAGACGGAAACCTCAGCGGTGTCTTTGCTCTGTCATGACCGGCTATATTAGTCCTTTTGATTAAATGGAATATTGTTATCGGGCTCGACTGTGACTGTGATGAAACCCGAGCGGCCTCGCCATTAAATCGCTCCACATCACATCAGAGACTTTAAAAAACCAGCGCAACGGGACGAGGAGATGTGAAGAGCGCAGCGAGCGTGGAAGTCAACTTGCACAGGAACTGAAGTTGCGCTCACCGGTTTGCAACACCGGTAAGTCACATTACTTCTGATACCTGAATCCAAACCGAGTTCCCCGCCGGGCGATAAGTACTCGGGGTACATCTCTGGAACACGCGTGCACGGCGCGCGGCCGCACATACATTACTGCGCGTCACGCGCGCTCGGTGACAGGCAACAGGGTCGAGACAAAGTATGGAATGATGACTGAGGTGCAGGTCACACCTGCCGTTTACATGTGGCTCTTATAGTGTTGTTCATGTTGTCACAGCTTTGTGAGTGCACGTGTGTGATATCCTGCCAGTTCTGCTTCACTTCTCTCCTCTCATTGCTAAGCGCCTATTTAACCTCAGCTCACACACACACACACACACACACCACCTTGTGAACATGAATACACTCAGTCACAGACACACACATAGCCAGATGTCACGGGGGTGATGATGTGAATGACACACAGTTCAGCTGCTTGTGTATGTGTGTGTGTGTGTGTGTGTGTGTGTGTGTGTGTGCACTTTCTATATATGTGTGAGGGTGAGGCCTGCCCTTTGGGGTGATGCTGAGCAGGTGGAGAGATTCACTCTACTGAGCGTTTGCCAAAATATGGCACACACTCACAAATCCATTTCTGCATATGCAACAACGCACGCGGCCCAAAACAGAGACGCACACGCGTTGGCATTGAAAAGCAATATTTTTTCGAGTGATCCAGGCAGAAATAATATGCCAGTTTTGTCCTTCACATTATCACAAACCGTCTCTCCTGTGCCTCATTTGCGGAGCGTTCTCTGCACACCATAAATCCTTTATTTCTCTGTTGTGCCGTTATTCTATATTTACACTTATTTATTATCTGACGGCTCACATCTGAACAACCTTGAAAATGCTGCGATCAAGGCCAATAACAACGGGTTGCAATTGCACTTTGAAGACAAAACAACATTAATTAGAGAATAAAATGGAAATGCGGGCGTGAAATACACGCTGCCTCCAAGTTTGCCGGGGCGCGCGAGGATGTACGAGGGAGAGAGACACATTTTAACCGTATTTCCGTCTGTAATCCCGCTCTCTCTTCTTCTGATAGCTGAGCTCCACGAGATACATAAACAGGAAGCTCGTCTGCATTGATTCGGCACGTGTCAGTGTGTGACAGGTCATCTTTGTACCGCTAGAGTGTAACCTCTCAGTTCTCGCTAAACCTTCAGGATGCACGCAGTTCCTCTCCCCTCCATCTGCTGGGCTCTATGAAGTCTGCACCTGATCACAGGAGCTTTGACTGCAGCTTCTGTCTCTACCACATTGCAGTCATACCTAACCCCTGAGCCAGATCAACAACACAGAGGAAAATAAGAGAGACACGAGTGAAAACATCAACATTTTTCTATTTAAGTGTTTAAAATGTGCTTTCAGCCCCTGGGTGTGAAATATCTGCATATTTTTTGCAACGGAGAACCCGGGTAGATTCGACTGTGTGCGTCGGAAAAGACAAAAACAGAACGGCTGTGCCGCGAGAACGTCGCGGATCTCATTGGTATCGGTCGTCGCTTGCGGCCGTATGGAGGCGGTACGACCGTGAGACCGTTCCGTCCGTACTCGCGGGACGTTGGCGCCGGCCTTCTCGAGGAATTCCCCGAGACGCTCTCTCCGGACCGACGAACCAAGAGCGAGGCGCCTTTTAATCGCCGCTCCGTTCGAAATATGGTCACGGGTTCTCCGTAACACATCAAAATCGACGCGTCACTTTGCAATGAAATATCTTAAAACGTACCCATTACTCCGGCAATTCATTTCCCCTCGAGGTAGAGCCTTTTGCTTCCTGGTTACCTGCAAGCGACACCAGAAAGTTTGAAGGGGGGAGGGGGGGAGAAAATAGATGACAGCGCTCTCTTCGTGCTAAAAAAAAAAATATCCCTAAATCAAAGAGAAATCCTCTCTGTTAAATAAACAATATCAGCAAAAAGAACACAAAAAGTTTGCTATTGGTTTAAAGCGGCAGATCAGTGCGCAGAGAGAGAGAGAGACGCTTTTAAAACAATGGAAATTCAACACGATTATTAAACAGTTTTCCACCAAACAAACGTGGCGGCATGTGTGTTGAACCAGAGGATCTCTGGGTGCAGCTCCCCTCGCACACTGATGCATTACTTTTCATCCATCCATCTAATTATTCCCTCAGAAACCTGAAATTTGAAGATACAAAAGACCGTCCCTATCTGTCAGTGAGCGCCATTGATCTTATTGAAAGAAAATGTGGGTGTAGAGGAAACCCAATATAACTCGTGCCATTAAATTCCACACAGCATTATTCACATACAGAATTGACAGATTTCTGAGACGTTTCTTTTAATCTTCAACTGTTGTTGAAGAAAAAGGGGAGGAAAAAAAAATCCTACACTCCAGGCATCTCTCCCTTTTCCATATTTGCGGTGAGGTTAACAAAAAAGGCTATTGATGTAGGGAGAAAAAAAAAAAAAAACACAACCCCACCTAACTTGTTGATTATTAACAATGGGGATGGGAAGACACACGTGTGTTTCCTGTGTATCCAGACTGTTTGAATTGTCAGTCTGAAATCAGCAGCGAAGCTTTTATCAAAGCGCTGTAAGCCGATCGATTCCAGATGCTCTCAGTGTCCACGCGAGCCAATCCGCAATACCATTTTTGTCAATAACGTCTCATGATATTACCAATTATAGACAGCGTGTGTGTGTGTGTGTGTGTTTTATTGGATGTGTGAGTATTCTGCATGTAGCTGTGAAAAAAGAGCAGGCAGGATTGTGTGCTCTGCTTCTTGTTAAGGAGAATCCATTATGACTAAGATGCTGCTCTTTTTGCGCGCCTTCCACGTGCACCGCCGTACGCTCGCGCTCAAGATTCGAATCAGGGCGGGATGGAAAATTTTAAATTCGTGAACACCTCGACCCCTCGCAAGAACATGTCATACACAGTATGGAACTTAATGCATGTTTACCCGCCTTGCTTTACCAATTTATCTGAATTGATGCCACATATTGACTGAACATGTAGTATAGAAATATATATAAGTGTGTGTGTGTGGGGAGGGTGGTGGTGGTGGTGGTTGTGGTGAAGAAGAAACACACACACACACACACACACAGTGCTCAGATCTGCAGATCACACTGACTCAATATCTGATTTTGGTTGCTCACTTGCAACCGAGGTATGATCATCTAAATCCTCTCTCAAGGCTTTTCCACCCGGCTGCTCGGGAGCCGTCAATATATTCAGACACGTTAAGATTCGGTCGGCACCAGACAGTACGACAACCCGGGTGAATAAAAGAGTGTGTATCGTGAATGGTCGTCACGCTCATAAATAGGAATTGGCTCTTCCCTATCACATTTAGCAGGGCCTTGCCTGAGGATGATTGTTAAGGCTTCCAAAAAAGATAATTTTGTAGAAATACCTTGACAGATTCAAGTGAGGCTTTGCTGATTCTTTTTTATCTTTCTCATGATTTTGAAAACAATCAAAAATGATCTCTGAAGTGGGAAAAAAAAACGTCACTTATTTGTCTTGTGGAAATCACACACATCTATATATATTTGATGACAGCTGTCCAAAAAAAATCTCCTCATTGAAGAGAAATATTTTAGGCCCAAAAAACAAAAGCTAATCAACACAGGATCTCCCGTTTCACAGTGCCTCTATCGCGCTGCATTCTTTCTCATCAACTTCATTTGTGCTGAATGCAATCAGCGCAAATTCTGGCGTCTCATGGAAACATTTGACATTCCTTTCCCTTTTAAGTGCAACACTCACGATCACATCTCCTCCTCGGTCTCAACTTGTACCTCATTGCACCGCAGATTGTGGCACATCATCCCATCCGCTGCCAGAATCAGAGAAACTTTGTTTGGTAGCGAAGCAACCTAGAGCAGATCCAACATCTATATACATATAAAAACAAAAAAATATTAGATTTGATTAGATTTAACTATGTCGTCATTACACGTGTAAGGATACAGAGTAACAAAATGTGGTAAATTATATAAATAAATGTAAAATAAAAGAAAGTGTAAATAAAGTGAAAAATAGAGAGAAGTGACTGACATCGGTACAGGACTGTTATGATAAAGTTCTTTATCTTCTGTATTGCAATTAAAAATACAAAAATTACTTTTTCATGATATTTTGAGATATGATTTTTGAGTTTTCTTAAGATGTAAGCCATAATCAGCAATATTAAAACAATAAAAGGCTTGCAATCCAGAATGTATGACATTTTTGTTTTTGTAATTGCATTACAGAAGATAAAGAACTTTATCACAATATTCTAATTTTCTGAGACAGTCCTGTAGATAAAATGCACATCTGTGCAAGATTAAAAGTATTTTTTCAGTCAGCCTCAACGTGTACCTCATTGCACCGCAGCCAAACGATGGTGCAGATTGTGGCACATCATCCCGTCCACTGCTAGAAACCAGAGAAACTTAGTTTGCTAGCAGATCCATTCATCCATCTTCTGCTGCACTCAGGGTCATGGGTGATGCTGGAGCCCATCCCCCCTGCTGTCGTCAAGCGACTGGTCACCAGTCAATCCCAGGGCCACATACAAAGACAGACAACCACTCACTCACTCACTAACTCGGGGCAATTTTCCTATTTTTTTTCCAATTAACCTGCTGCATGTTTTTGGACTGTGGGAGAAAATCAAAGAACCTGGAGGAAACCCACGCAGACCCCTTGTAGGTATTGAACCAGGCCCCCTCATGCTGTGAAGCTGAAGAGCTAACCACTGCACCGGCATCTATAAATACAAAAAAAAAAAAAAATACAAAAAGCATAAAATGTAAATAAAGTGACTGTGACGTCTGTAAATAAAATACACATAAGAGAAGATATTGTATGAATGTTGGGGTTTATGTTGATGCTTGTTTTCTGTGTGATTTTGGGGTTGCTGGGAATTTTGTGAGTGTGTTTTGGGGTGCAATGAATTCCGGGGGGGTTTACCTGGAATTGAACGGGAACGGTTAGTTGTATTGCAGGCTTGTGTGGCGTGGCTGTGGCCAACGGCAGCTGTGGCTCATTGAACAGACAGTTTTCCGTCACACGGGTGTTTCCCGGCCTAAAACGCTACATTATACTTTATTGATCCCCATAGGGAAAATTGTTTTTGTCACAGCAGTGCAACAGTTACAGTGTCAATAAACATGGATATAAATATAGAGACAATTAAAGATAGCATGAGACATCCACAAATAAATAGACAGCAGATTGAACAACAACAACAACAACAACAACAACAACAACAACAACAACAACAACAACAACAAGGATCTGTGCAAGTAATATATTAATTGATTTTTTTTTTTAATATAAACTGTATCCTGAGAGATGTTTCCAATCAGTAGTTTTAGCAGAAGGAGCCTGGAGCGAGGCTGTGCAGGAGCAGGGATGGGACGTGGTTTGAGTGAGTGTGTGAAATCTCGCGGTATTTGGCGGGCTGTGCGGGAATGCTGGGTTGTTTACATTACTGGCGCGCGGGTCAGCGCGGCGGCGTGCGTGGAGTGAAGGAGGGGAGAAAACACGTCCACATCACGGCTCACTCTCTCTCTTTCTCTCTCTCTCTCTCCTCCTCCTCCAAAGTTTTTTTTCTTTTCCGCGCTCGAATAACAGTGAGGCTGCCACGCAGGAAAAAGGAGGCCACCGCCGCCGTGCCGACTTGTGAAGCGCCCTTGGGAGGAGAGGGAGAAGTAGACGTCCGCCATATCGGGGAAAATATCAACGTGAAGGAGGAATAGCTTAGCAACCGAGTACTACTTCCTGGTAAGACAGAAGCTGGCCGTGAACTTCTGAAATAACAGTGAACGGCGAACGAATTGACTTTAAAACGCTTTTCCCAGCGTCTCCGTTAAACTCTGGACAGTGACAGCCACCGAAGCCCATAATAGTCCGGGCTCGTTGCTCGGTTACGAGCCTGGTAACTCTTTGGAAAAAGTTTCGGCGAACTTAGCTCGCTAGCATAGCCCGGTCCGGCTACTAGCATGTTGCTAACTTTCACTAGTTTGAGATTAGCCCGATGTCGTTGCCACTCAAAACGCTACAAGTGATGATGACAAGTTTTTGTAAGGGTGCCATAAAGCACAGCGCTATCTTAATTTAAATCTCAGTACATGAATGATTTCGTTTTGTCGAGAATAAGCCGGATGAATCAGCTGCTTCTTGGTGCCCTGAATCACAATCAATTCATGCTAAGAGCAATATTGTGTGTCCCCTTTGGGAAGGGAGTGACAAGCCTGCACACCTCTTACAGGCGTCAGTTATTCTGCGGTTTCTTCTCTTTTCACCCCTTTTTGAACTTACGTGGTTTATGAATCAGTGCGGTAAAAGCATTAGACGTTTCCCTGGATTTAAGCTAGATCACATGGACTTTTTTTCTGTTCAATTCCGATGGAAATAGATGCTCAATAGTGAATGACTCACATGGTAGACAGTCTTACTCAATCACTTTTGTCATTGTGCAACGGCACATACTTACTTGTTGAAATCCTATCGTCGTGGCAACTGGGCTTGAATTTCTTCGCTTCTCATCCCCCCCAAGCCTCTCGGAAGAGGGGCGAATCACCTTAAAGTGAAGAAATTCAAGTCTAGTTGCCACGACGAGAATTGACCGTGACCCGGATGACTGAACCACTGCAGACATGACACATACTTCTCATAAGTGCAACGGACTGCAGAGGTTTTGAGTCAACGTGCTCCTCAAACAAGCTCCCAGCTCTGGATAACGTTGCATCTTGTCACTGTTATTTCCACACAGACTTCCTAAATGTACTCGAGCAAACCAATTGACCAGCAATCACGCAGCTTGTATTCATCGGGGCCCCTTTTTTTCCGTTTGCGTTGTGGAGAGACATGCGAAAACTCTTTCGTTAAAGATTTTCAAAAAGCCTTGACTAAAATGCAGCTCAGTGGCTTAAACAACACTGACTCGGACATGTGAAAACCTGGTTGTTATATGAGAAATATAATGAAAACTGGTTCGTCGGAAAAAAGAATTGATGGTCAATAGGCATAAAATGTCCTACCCAGTTGTGTATTAGTTTCAAGTTTGTTTTCGCCACGCAGTGCTTCATTGTGATGTGTTAGGTTCTTGAAAACACGAATGCAGCCGCCGCTCTATTTTACAATGTCGAACAGGGTCACAGAACTGACATTAGGTTAACGGTTGTTGAGGGTTTTTTACCACAAGCAATGCAGGATTTATTGACCACAAGTCATATCACAATAAATTCAAACAGCACATATTTGTACAATTCATCGATTGAAAAACCGGCGTAAAATCAAACCGTTGTTATTAGTATGCGTCAATTCAATTTAAAAATCAGATTTACCCGGCGCCTCGGCCATTCTGGTAGGGGAGTCGTCAGTTTAATTCGCATATTTATTCGCAGGTTTGATTCTCATTTTTAGTTTGGCCGTTCTTTACACAACCCTCTGCGTTTATCCCGGGCTTGGGACCAGCTAAAGGAGATCACGAGGTTGCCCACCCGTGGGGATGTACTACTACTACTCCTGCCACAACTTCTAACAATAACATCAATCATAAGAAGAAGTATTCCAGCCCAGGTAGAGACTACCTTTTTGAGGTCACAAATATGCTGAAAAAGTTGCCGCGCCGGCGTCGGAGCCCATCACAGCCAAATATTTCAGTGTTCGTATCACATTTGGCTTCACTACAGAGAGATGATTCAGATGAGAGTTAGTGGGAGCTGACATACCTTGTTGACCCAATTATTACTCACTTCTCTGTTGCCACAATCGATCAACGTCAGAGACAACAGGCTGCCAGTCTGCCAGCTTTATCAGGTGATGGAGATGAACACAGGCTGGCTCTGTGAAGTTGACTATCAAGGAATGTGTCATGGACCGGATGAACAGCAAATGACTGCCAAATGTTTGCATCAGTCTCTGTGATTAAGGATTTCTGCCAGTATATACCGCTTTGAATTTCAGCTGATGAGAGGTGGATTTTCGTTGACAGGCTTTGGCAAAATGTGATTATTTTGCCTTGTTCTGCGCAAGTTATTTATTTATTTTTTATGAATTTAATAAGAACAGCCAGACTAGAAAGTGCTGAAAGCAGTGTGTTTAGTGTTTTTTGACAACCCGTGGAAAATAAGCACCTAGAAAGAGGAACCTGTTGTCAAAATCCCTTCGCTAATTAATGTACTTTATAATTGGTGTAGGCAATGTCAAATCTGGTTGTTTCACAAGAAGCACTTTAGCAATACATTTCTCTGTTAGCCATTTTATTTGCCATTTTTATTTTTGCCTGTGTTCATGCTCTTAAATGCTCCCTCTTCCTGCTGTTTAAGTGGCATCTGGAGCGTTTACTATGAAGACATTCAGAGTGAGGCATACAATGCCATTCGTTGGCGTGGAGAAACGTGTACCCATTCAATTGCTGTAGGTCAGTGGAATTCGCTAAATCGCTGTATCCTCAGAGATTTTCCCGTTTAAGCCCCGGAGCTGGCCCCTCTCCTGGATTAAAGATCAGATGAGACATTTGTCATCTGACCACTTTAACAGTCATCTCGCCTTTGGGTTTTCTCAAAGAACACAAAAAAAAAAAAAAAATATATATATATATATATATATATATTAACTCCCATGTTTTTTTCCCTTCACAAAGCATATTTGAAGGAAGATGCTTCCTCGGGCGATTTTGAGCTACATTTAACACTGTCTTTTGCATGATGTCAAAGACTTTGGCCAAGCACTGTACAGAAATGCTGGCAAAGGTAGTAGATTGTTGCATGGCTTGTAGAGATATTTGCTATTTGCATTATCAAATAATGATAATAAAAGACAAAAAAAACAAACAGAAAGACAAAACAAGTTTGTTGCCTTCCCCAAAAGAATTTGGAATTTAGTCTATTCTTTTCAGGCTCAATTTGGTTAGAGTTTAAAGTAAGGTCTTTGGCAGTGAGAGTGGGCTATCTGAGCAGCTTCTTTCACTCCCCCTTAAATAGCAGTCCTGTCAATATTTTCATATCCACCGCCTTTCTATCTTATGAAGGGTCACTGATGTTTCAAGCATTAAAATATCCTTAGAGGATGCCTTACGGCTCCTCGTGTCACGTGAAAGTTCTCAATTTCACTGTGGCATTGATGCCTTATCTCATTGGGCTCCATAGTGCTCTGGGGGGGAAGCCGACTACAAAGACATGCAAACACAAAAATTACTGACCTCGGACCCTGTGCAAAGTTTATGAAACGCTTTCAGTGCCCCAGGGTCGGCTCGTGCCATGACCACACAATATCAATGATTTATTTCACTGTAAAGGGTGTTTGAAAGGTTTTTCTATCTGCACAATGCTTTTTCAGATGTGCTCTTTTTTTCTGCTATCAAATCCCGGTTTATAGCATCCCTCCTGCCCCCCACTACCGCTACATTTTTTTTTAGAACGTGATGAACATATCAAAAATAATGGTGGGATTTCATTTTTTAGAAAAAAAAAGTTTTTTTTTTTTTTCTTTTTTAAATTCTTCCACTCAAAGCCTTTAAATTAATTGGAAAGAAGAGATGAACAGCAGTCAAAGAATCAGGGGCGCTCTATCTCTGTTGAACATGGGAAGCTAGGGTTTGTGCTTTCAGCACAACAATACTATAAATGCACCTGCCATCTACTCTGCAGTTAGTAGAATTCATTACTAACACACTGTGTTTTTAATGTGTAAATAATTCTCTCCACGATGAATCTTGCTCTAATTGTAGGCTATGGCTGCGCAGCCTCAGTCTGCACGGCTGATCAGTGCGTCGTACGGAGGACACTCGGAAATGATTGTGAAAAGTCTTGCAACGCTACTCCGCCTCAAACAAATTTCCTTTGTCATGGAGTTAAATTTCGACAAGAAGCTGACTGTGTTGAGGTTGTCGGTATTTTTGAAGGTTTAGATTTCAGCGTGTGATTTTAGTCGGTGCACGCATTTTTTCATCCATCCCAGCAAACCCAGCACTTACAAGCAAAGCTACCGTATTATGCTGGCATATTTTGACCTGTGCTGGAAAAATTGCTCGCCAGCGATATCTTCCATATTTATTATAGATCAGTCTCCAATTGTCCCTCGTCCCTCTCGATCTCTTTTGATTACACACATGCAAAAATACCATTCCCCTGAGGATACAGATTCACTTTCACAGAATAATTACAAGATGCTGTATGCCACAGTGAACACCACATCAGTGACAGTGACAGTAGGCATTTGTCATAAGATGAGACAAAAGCAAAATGAATTTGCACTCATGAGTAGAATGAGAGAGGACGACCTTTTATATTTTGTGCCTCTTGCTTACTGCGCTATGGGCATTTGTCCCAGCCTCCCCACAGATGAGACTTAATGTTTCACACGGGATTTGCTGCAAAGCAATATGAACTTGTATGAAAGCATCTTGTTTTGAAATGCTGTTTACCATCCCCCGCATTCAGCTAGGAAACCAGGGATATTTCTGTCTGTCTTTCTCTCACTGGCTAGTCCGTATTTAACAAATATGCTGTAAACTCAAAGTACGCCATGTTTTTATGTTAGTTTGTTTTTTAATTGGCAAAAATTATTCAAAATAGATGTGTACTTGTATCAATTCACATGGAGATGCATCGTGCTGGACCACTCAGTACGGCTGCATTTGTACAAAGCTTGAAGTGAAAAAGGATTGAATACCATCGCAAAAAACCCGATGTTGTACCGCTGTTATTTCAGCTGAAATAGTAACTCTGTGTTTCATTTTTACCTCAAATAAACAAGAACAACGGATGCTAAGGATGCTAATGTTTGCTAAGTCAATGTTTCATCTGTTGGACAGTCGGATGTTCGCCTGCGGTAGGTGGGCTGTGGAGTGTGTTTTTGTTTCGTGCGTGTTTGGCATTGCTTTTTGGGGATTCTATTGAAATTGACAAAATCTTCTATTATGCTGATCAATTTAATGCCTCTAGTGATTTGTGCTATGATAAATAACGATGTAAATGTTTTCTTTCAATTCTTCTTGGGTTAGAATTCCTCATCTGTTCTTGGTTGGGCTACTGCGTCTTGCTGTGTGCAAGACTCCGGGCCTCGTGGAAAGTTCGCTGTCACACTCATACATCCTCGTTGTTTGCAGTTTGATTGAGAAAACGTTCTGTAGCTAATTGAAACCACGGACCTTACGGTACGTGGAAGACTGCCATGAAGCACGTAGCGATAGACATTTTTCCATGGATTGTTGTATTGCACAACCCTGCCGAGGAACATTGATATCTCTGTGAAAGCATATCTTTTCTGACTCACCGCAGACGTCGCCTGTATTGTTAAACTTTCACTAAGTTAAGATAAGAACAACTTTATTTATCCCGAAGGAAATTGTTGTGTCAGAGTTTCAAGCAAAAACATAACAATAATAGATAATAGTAGGAAGGAGGGAGAATAAGAAATACAATAAAATATAAATTGTCAAGGTTAAGGCTATCAAGTTATCAAGGCCTATCAAGGCTAGGAAGAGATAAGTTGTACGCATGGACAAAGAACTACTGGATTTGAATTGTTTGGTATATGGAATGTAGATAGTGAAGCAGCAAACAAACGTCCTTGATATTTTGGTCATTTCAATGAAAAATTCCCCTCATCTCTTGCCACCGACACCTTTTAATTTCTTTGCCTCTCTTATTTTCTTCACCTTTCCCACCTCCTGCTGCAGAACTTTTTTTATTTTTTTTTCTTATCAGGATCTATGTCATGCAATGTGTGTCCTACCATTATTTCCCCTGCCCTGGTCTACTGGGGGTGGTCTCCACCCAGGGTCCCTGCTCCTCCTCCTCTTTCCTGCCCAGCCTGGCCCACAGTCAATGGGAGGCAGGCAGCCCGAGTCCCTCGGAGCAGCAGGAAGCTGGAAGCAGCGGGGGTTAGGCCTGTATGGCGCTGCCGGCTGTCTCTGTCAGAAGTCCTGCCAGGCAAGGATGAGAGACCTTTGCCAGTATGGTATTGGGGCACTGAATAAAAATATTTTACAGATGTCTGAAGCGAGGCTTCGGGAACCGGCAGCAGCTTACCCGGTCGTGGAACGGAGGTGTGTTTAAGTGCAAATAATACACGTGTGTATTCATGTGCATTTGAGTAGCATTTATGATAAAGAACCTGCTAGTTGAAATCACGAGTGAGAGTCTAATGAGGAAGTGTTTGTTATTCATTTGAGGAAATCGGGCTGAAGTAGGCTGAACGGATTTGGAAGTGATATGATTGGTAGCGATGAGTTTGAAGAGTGACTGGGTGTCTGGCTGGATGCCCTACCAGTTTTTGGCGTTACAGTTTTAACAGTGAATATCTAACATTGTGCCACGCGGCGGGATCGGGCTGTAAACGGCAGTCGTACAGCAGAAAAAGCCCGTACGACGCCGGGCCTCGGTTGTGAAGCCTCTCGAAAAACAGCTCACAGGAAACACATCTTGAAGTTCTGATTTTGGGAAAAAGGCAGATGGCTTGGGCTGGTGGTGTCACACTGTAGAGGAAAAAAAAAAACCCACAAGGATCCCCTGATGAAAGCAGCTCCAGCTTACTTTGAACAGAAAGTCTGTCATGGTTGGTGTCTGCTATGTGGCTGCGGGGTCAAACTGTGATACGCAACTCCTGGAATTTGTGCTTTTTAAGTTTTTCATGTTCAAATCGACTGAGGGGAAAAAACGAAGGGGGGGGGCAGGAAGTCTCATTAATATTAATATTATAATGTGTGAAGAGGCAGGGAAGACCTATCTGTTTTAGCTGCTTTCATCCCCTGTTGTGGAGCTTTTCTCTGTCTTTAAGTCTCAGAATGAGACCAAATCTTTTTCTCCCTTTTGTATTTTTTTTTCTAGCATTTTAGTAATTGGCATTTTACTTTTTTCTGAAGGGTCAGTTCCCTCCTGTCAGCAGGCCATACCTTTATGCTTATCAAATTCTTTCAGGCAAAATTCTTGCATACTAATCCAATGCACTGGATTTCTGTTCCCTAGTCCTAGTTTAATTGGTGGCACAGAAGGAGAAATAGTACATCTATCATGGCAAACATGCTTATATAGAGCAAGTTGATTCCTTGGCTTCCAAAACACCCATGTTCATCTGCATGGAATGGACTACACGTTCCATAATTCACTTGAATGCTCTTTTCTTTAGTATATTGTGATATCCAAAGCAACGCTGACCAAATGCAATTAAAAAAAAAACAAAAATGGAAGGACTGTTAAAAGTTGAGCTCATCCAGGCTCACCAGAAAAGATAATGCTGACAACCGGCGTGCTTTAATGGATTTTAAGTCCCATCACTACCAGCGGTCCCTTTGTACATGTTGACATGGAAATGTTTTCATGCCTTCTTTGTGATCAGACCCTCGTATTTTAATGCAAATATCGCATCCTTGCCGAGAGGCTGACTGCATCTAATTTTTTTTTTTTCTAGTTTCTGTATGAGAGAAAACAAAATGAACTGAAGTCGTTTAAGAGCACGCCTGAGGATTTTAGCATCCAAACTGCCTCCCTCAAATCACAACTGAGGGCAGAGGTGTGTGTGTGTGTGTGTGTGTGTGTGTGTGTGTGTGTGTGTGTGTGTGTGTGTGTGTGTGTGTGTGTGTGTGTGTGTGTGTGTGTGTGTGTGTGTGTGCGCTCATTCTTTTCCTCTCAAGTTATCATTATTAATGTTCATCTAGAACCTAATGGTAACAAACACAACAGGATGGAATTAATGTTGTGAAGTCAAGCCGGTTGTACTTTTACACTAGTAATAGAGGCTGGTGTGTATTTCAAGTAGCAGATACTTTCATTGAACTCACTCAGTAGATTGAGTCGTCGGCACGTTTGGTGACGGTGCAAGACATGCTGACACAGTAAAGTGAGAAAGACAATATGGTTTGGGGACTTGAATCTACTTTTCATGGAACGACTGGCTTCACAGTGTTTTAGCAAAGATCGGAGCTTATTTATCTGGGAACGTAATTAAAAATGCGCCAGCAGTCCTGACAGGTCTGTCGCCTGTACCCAGGATGTTTTCTATGCAATAATATTATTTAGGGATTTTCCATTTGAAATGCCAGAAATAATCATTTGCAAAGACCTCTTTATTATTGCCTCATTAGAATTCTTAGTCCAGCAGAGATTAATATCAAATAAATAAATAGTGTTTGATGCTGAGTAGAGCTGTGTTTTCATGAAACAAGGCAGATTTGTGGAGTTTTGCAGATCCAGTCCAGGCCTCTGTATGAGGGATGGTGGAACGGGTCTGACATCTCTCCTGATCTGAAAAGGGAAATCCCTGCAGGCAGAGAGTAGAGAAGAGGGATGGGGAGGAGGGCGAGAATGGAGAGAAGTGCGACCCCTTAAGGGTAACGTTATTCTCTGATCGTCGACTCCTCACACACACTCACACACACACACACACACACACACACCGAAACGCACATCGCCTGCTCGGTCGGTGTGCTGGCTGATGCACTCATGCAAAGAAGGGTTCGTGCCTGAGGAATAAAAATAAATGTTGAGCTTCTCATGTGTGCTTTTGTTTGTCTGCGTATGCATGTATGGCGCGCACAGGTAGCGCGCTTGTTTTCTGTAATTCATTGTGTCCAAAAGCTCATTTTTCAGGAGTCAGACCCTTTTGCTTAAGTATCTCACAGCAATTTAAACACAGCACAACAGGCCTAATTTCATTTTTTGAGAGAAAGTTTTCCAGATATGTTTCTGCATATATGTTTCTGCAAAATATTCTTAATGCACAAGCAAAGAAACCTCTAGCCAGTAGAAATTCCCACTCCAAAGCTGACATTTTGTTCACAGGTTTTTTTTTTTGTATTTAAGTCCACTTTGACTCAAAGATGGTGGAATTGCATTATGGTTGTAAAGGTCACTGTGAACTCCCAAGATATTTTTTCCCTAAGTAGAAAATTATATATTTCATGCTACATGTTGTCAAATGTTGCCATAGCAACTGGACTCTTTGTAGAGTTTCTTGAAGACGTTTCACCTCTCATCCGATGGACAGGCTCCAGTCGCAACGCCAAAATCGACCCTGATGACTAAGAACCTTCACAGACGTGGGGTTACAGGGTTTTGTGGTTTTGAAATTCACATTTATGTCATTGCATTTTGTGTGCAAAGTTCCTTAACACTCCTCTGTATTTGTCTGGAAATAAAGCAGCACCTTTTTTTTTCTTGGTGCAGATTTTTCCACTGAAATTGTGAATATTTATAGCCATTCTCGTTAAAAAAAACCCCTTTATCTTACATATTTAGATATTGGTTTAAACCACAACTGGGCTTGATAAGCAATGTATTGTGGCATTTCTAGTCAATACTGTTTCAATTGCTAATTTTATTTCCTTTGTTCATCCAGAATCCAATTTCAGAGGTTGAAATATCTTGAATGAAAATCTGACCTATTTGGCATTGTCGTCCGGACACCGCCGCTAGATAACCATCACTCAAGACCATCTAGAAAGTCCGACTAGATGGTGCACTGAAAACACGCGGCTATTGGGTTTTCGTCCTTGTCGTTGTCGTACTACACTTAACCACAGAAGGGGTACTGTGTTGGATCTGGAACGGAGCTCCACGGTGAGGACTGTATATGAGGACCCGCCACAGAAGCCGCAGCAGGCAGAAACCAAACCAGAGCCAGACCGAGCTTGATTTTTGCAGAGCGGCGTTCCAATGGCCCCGCTATTGGTATGGCTCTAGGTTCACATTCATTTTTTGTGTGAGTCTGCATATTTTCTGTTGCGTCTATGGGGTTAATGTAATTCACCCACTGAATGCCAGGGTGGAGTTGAGTTTGGTTTTGGTTCAGGGTAGTGGATCTTTGCAGACCGTGGAAACGCTTCGTTTCGTCCCTTTCAGAGCATTATAAAAAGCTTAACCTTGGTAGTGCCCCAACACGAGCCTTTAGCCCTCACGTTAGCGCTCAAATATGTAACAAGACATGCCTGGGAACTGCCCCGCTCACGTTACTAATGATTTAGACATCTTGCTCTTGTCATTTCCTCTTAGACAAACTTCGGCGCTGACAAAGGCTAACTGCATCGAACTGTCCAGGGAGACGAGGGGGAAACCTGCTTGAATGGAGTTTGAGAGACTGTTGAGATTTCATTGGCCAGATGTTTTTTTTCAACGGTTGTTTAATAGTCGAGGAACTCAGATGACAGGCCTCATCATCTCTAAACAACACAGGGATGAAACAGTAACTGCTGGCTGCAGCCAGAAGTATATTGTGAGCCAAGTATATCATATAGCTCTTGTGCATGGTGAAAAGTGATAGTGCTGACTAGCTTTTGATGTCGTTCAGATCCCGTCTATACCTTTCAGCTCTTTTATTTTTGCTGAATTCTATGTATTTTCAATTTACGAGTGGTGTTTTCTTCTGTCCGCAGTCCCGTTTCAGTGCCATTCATTTCTGGATACAAGTTTCCAATTAAATGCCCAATCCGTCCGCTGCCTAGTTCATTTCCCTTCTTTAATACCGTCAGACAGCGAGGAAGCGTTTTCTATTTCAGCATGAAGTCTTGACAATGAAAAATGAAACCTTGATATGCAGAGGTATGTCAACGTAACAGGATGCTTAGAAAAGACACGGCTGTTCGGAAGACCTACGGCGTGCCAAAATTCTGTATTTAGAAACTAAAAAAATGTTTTTCATTAATTTCCTCCATTTGTCCCCGCTTTATATATTAATTTTTTTTTTTTTTTTATTGTATAAGCTGTTAGCCTCGCAGCCAAACAGAGCCCTGGCCCTGTTGCACAGAATGTCACATCTGATATCCTGGTGCCAGAGGTGATGAAGCTAATTTGGTGGTCAGTCGGTGACACAGCTAACAAACAAAGCCCCGATTGGTCCTGGAGCAGTGGAAGCTCAGCTCTGCTGTGCGATGCTCTGTTTTGCATTGTGAAAGCCTGTGCCTTGTTGCCACAGGACACCAATGTAACTTAAAGCCCTGGGATATTCGTTATGCTGCGGTGTGCAAATGTGGGTGAAAAAAAAATTTGGTATTCCAAATGAATCGAGATGAGCGCTCCCGAAAGAATTCCCAAATAGCTGCTTGAATAAGAAAATGCCAACGTAATCCGACTCAGCTATCTGTTTTCCGATGCTCTACCAAGCCAGGTGGAGTTGTGAAGTTCATTTGTTGAAGGGTTTCGGTCATAAAAAAAAAATCAAAAAACAAGTTTATCTGATGGTGGAATCCCCAATGTTCCAAGTTTATTCCTATTTTTAGGGCTGCCATAAGCTTTTTTACATCTGTTTGGTCAAATCATGGAGACTTACTTGTGTGTGTGTGTGTGTGTGTGTGTGTGTGTGTGTGTGTGTGTTTGTGTGTGTGTGTGTGTCATACCCAACAACAGCTCCATCCACCTCCAGGGCCAGTGGGCACAGGTTTATGACCGTCCAGAGCCCGAGTCAGGTGACCGTAAACACATCCGTGATGAAATTCAATAACAGCTAGAAAGCTTGTATTCATGGGGTTCTGAAGGCTCAGCTTTGGCCTCACTGGGATGATTTTCTCATCATTTGATTGTGGCCAGGTTTAATATTGTAACTTTATATATATATGTTAGAAGATTAGGAAAACTATGCTCCCTTTTTGAGTTGAATATTTTTTCATTTTTAAGGTGAACAAACCAGATCGTCAACTTCGGAGCTTTAGCACTGACACACGTTTTCTGATGTTTTTTTTTTTTGTTGTTATTGTCCAGGCTAAATTAGTTTTTTCCATTTGTGAAGAAAAGTCACGAATGTCTTGAATCATCGCGTTCGACCTAGAGCTATGAATTCGATCGTGCTAAAAACATGTGTCATTAGTCCGGGAAAGTGGCCTGTCACTCTTTCATTTCTTTGAAAATTTTAAAAAGTTGCGGCATGGCTGACAGTCAGCTAGCCTGAATCATGTGCACTTGATGTTCTTTGGAATATTATGCATTCAGTTTCTATTTTAACTGAGGTGGTGATCGTGATGTGGCATTTCGAAGAGCTGTGAATGTATCGAGGGTGTGCAAGCATAGCCCAAATCCCCAGGGTCCCCTTTCCGGAATGCCTGGGGGGGTTTCTTTCCTTCACACAGTATGCTTTTTCACACACCAAGCTGGTTTCTGAGGGATCACACAGTTGTCTTAAATGTAGCTCCGTCTCCGGATACTTTGCCCACGTGATATATTTTTTTTTTTTTTCTCCTTAACACAGCCAGCAATTTGTCAATAATCCTTGTTTATTTCGTGTGATTGACAACATGAATTGGTTTCACCTTCAAAAAAGAAGGTGGTGAGTTAAATAAAGAGGGGTATTGTGACTGCTGGTCCTTTTCCAACTGGTACCATGGCTGTCTGTCACTCCCCTTTTATCATTAAAATTGGAGTTTATCTTTTACAAGCTTGAGTGGAATGTTTTTGTTTTTCAAGTGATTATTAGCATCCTCCTTGGCTGCCATCTCCAGCTCATGAAATGAGGACATCAAACAGTAGCCTGCACTAACAAAGCTGGCTGTTTGGCTGGCGCCTGCTTTTTGCTGTAAGGCACCTGCTGAAATGACAGGCGTGCAACAAAGGGCCTCTCGCCACCAGAGAATTGACAGCGCTGCTGTGGAGTGGTCAGGACAATAGTGCAAAGAGGTGGCCCGGGCCTCCAGCCACGTGCCAGTTTGTGTTGACAACACGCAGGAGCAACCGAGCAAAAGAGCTCGGGTACAAGGAGGTGCAGCGGCGAAGGAGAAGGGGCTGACACCTGCAAGTGCTTGAGGTTTTTTTTTTTTTTTTTTTTTTTTTCTTCCACTGGACGGCATTTTTACATCGCCGTTGAGGATCTGAAAGGAAAAATGAGATTGGCTTGGATACAATCGTGCAGGTGTGCACGCGCTTGTAGCCACGGAGAAAATAAGAGTGTTACCCGGTCGCCGGAGGTCGGACGATCGGAAAGATTTGTTTTCAGAGGCGACTGTAGTTGAGCATTGTGGTGGTTCGGAAATAAATCAATTGAGCCTCACATGGAGGGCACCCTTTTTGTGCTGTGCTGTTTACTCCTTCAGCGGAATAATCATTAGCCTATAAAAATGCAAAAGTGAAAAATGAAAAGGAGGGTCTCTCTATATATATACACGGCAAGCAACAATGTGGATCACTGGCCTTGAATATCCCAGAAGACCTCAGCAGTTTTTCCTGTTTTATTTCCCTTTTTTCGTAATTTGCTGTGCTCTCTCCACTAGGGTGTGTAAACGCACACACACACACACACACACACACACTCACACATACAAGTATATATTTGCAGCAGAAAGTCAGCCGTCAAACACAAAAATTGTCTTTATCATCCAACCAAAATGTTTTCCAATCAAACTTTTCATATGTTGCCTCGTTCCTCCTCTCCAGTGATATTTTGGTGTTTAAAGTTGATTTTAGCCAACGGTCTCAGCTCAGCAACCGTTGCTTGATATTCCAAACTCCAGTTCATTAGGGAGCAGCTCGAGGGCCATCCCTGTTGTACAAAAACAAGTATATTTGCTTATCTTTTGCTTGAGCCGGGAGCGAATCTCACCAGGCACCTCTGTTTATCTGTTTTTTTTTTTTTTATTATTATTTCAATCTCAGAGAGAAGAAGTCAGATTCTTTTGATAGTGCCTGAAAGAATGTGATGTTTCCACCAAATGCTTCTTCTCCACTGCTTCAGTATGAAATAACGGTGCGGGGAAAAAAAAAAGTGACATTGAAGACTTTGAAAAGAAAAATAACCAAAAATGATATTTTTTTGAAGTTCGGTCGATTCTGTTATTGAACGTTATTCAGCTCCGTGATGGAGCTTTCGCCGGTGAAGTTTGGGGGAATAAAGTGTGGGCGGGTTTCTTATTTATTTTTGTTTCCGATTAACCGACAATAAAGTTTCCTCCGCTCATTCTGTATTCCTTTGCGTGTCGGACAGTCTCGCTGGAGGGCCTGGGAGACTGTCACCCAAGCGGAGGTGTAATTGGTCCTTTTCCATTCTCCGGGTCTCTGGCGGCGAGCGGCCCGACGTCGACGAGTGCGCGAACATTTGAACTAATGATTTTGTGTCGTGATTAAAATGAATTGGAGAGTACGCCGCCTCTGTAGTATCCGGACCCCTCCATCATTAGTGGCTCCCGTCCTTTTTTTCCTCGTGCGATATCGTCACTGTTCGTCAAGCAGGGGTTTGAGACGGGGCCTAGGGTGGGCTTTCATGAGCGCAGACTCAAAGGTTTCTCCACTTCTTGTAATCATGGACACCACTCTTCCAGCACTTTCGCTGTCGTCTTCTGGCTCCTCAAAGGTGCCTTTGATTCCTTTACATCGTACTCTTGGGCCGGATAGTGTCACATTATATTTTTCCTCTCTCGTTTTAACTCTCCAGCCCAACCCCGCTCTTCACCCCCTTTCTCGCCCTCCTTTTCTTCTCTCCTTCTCAAGCCCAAGCTCATCAGCGTGTCTTCATTTCTATTGTCCTTGGATGGAGAGCTGATGTAGCATTCGCCTCTACCATCTCTCACTTCTACTACGCCACCCCTTTAACTTTCTATCTCATCCTCCCTCCCCGCCATTTTGCCTTGATCCACCTTTCTAAAAATCGCCCCCTCTTTTTGTTTTTCCCCTCCTCGCCCGTTTTGAATGAATAATGTAGCGGGGTGGAAATGCAGATTAAAGAGGCGCTAACGCCAGTGCCGACTTCTTTGGTGCAAAGCTCCCCCCATGGTCTCTCGCAGGCCCATGAACATTTCAGGGCTAACAAGCTTTGCTCTTTCTTTTGTTCTTCCTGTGTCCTACTCCGGTCTTCCAAAACCTTTACTTCACCGTCTCACTTCACACGCTTAGTTCCGCCCCGGTCGACCCAATCGCCTTTCATATCGAGATTTGTTTACCAACAGGTTACAAAAGCGCCCAACTCCACGCGCAAGTTTAGGCGAAGCGGGTCTGGAACAGAACAGAATATATCAGATTTACACATTTCCGAGTACATGATTGATTAGGGACTAGTTGTTCTAAGGAAGGCCTCAGTTTCGCTTCTCCAAACTGTCTTTATTTCACTACCGTTTATTGAATTCCTGTGTGAAATTGTGTTTTTGTGTTCTTCTGAGTGCAACTGCTTGTAAGTGTATATGAATTGTCTGGCTTGACTAGGCTTGCTCCTGCACTGACCAAATTGGATGAATGACCAAGTCATAAGCTCCTGCCGACCATGTCACCCTGCAGACGAACCCAAAACAAACTTTTTTAATGATATTTGAAATGGAATTAAAGAGGCTGCGCTACCCAATGAGTCTGTGTGTTGGAAGAAACATAGAAATAGGAGGTTGCACAGCTAGATGTGGAGGAAATGTCGCGCAGAACATCGTAGGAAGGCCTTCGGTTTTTAGAGGGATTCATTTAGTTGTTTCTCAAATGCATATAAACCATTCAGTGGAATCTGATGTCCGTTTTCTCTTTGAAACCAACATTATAAAAGGAGTTCAGTTCACCAATTAGTTTCATAAAACATGTTACATTTTTGAGACAGGCCTATGAGGTTTTTTAGCAGGTTTTTATTGTGAAGCCAACAAATTAGTGCTTCTCAGAATAGTTGTTTGGCAAAATACGTAATAATCATCACAACACTTTCCAGCACCGTGTTTCCTCTCAATCATTTAATGAAGAAAGTACAACTGTGCTAACGGTGTGAGTGACAGGTTTGAGTCTAGCACTAATGGGAAAGCGGTGGAAAAATTTAGCGGTTGTTTATTTCCAATCATGGGGTTCTGATGGGAACGTACCCCTACTTTGCACAAAAATAAAACAAAACAATAATCAGTTTGAAAGCTATTGCTTGCTCGCTGCCTCGTTTTTTCTCAAATTTTTTCGATCTGTGTATATAAATCTGGTAAACGGAGAGGACTGCCATCTCTAGGCAGTTGTAGAATATACTTTAAGATTTCGAGCCGGGTCTGGACTTTAAGCATGACGTGGTGTTGTTGGCTAATACGGTGGGATGGATTATGTCAAGCCAGAAATTTTGAGATTTCCCAACACAGTTCTTGTGACTGTCATGAGGTAATGTCACTACCTCAACATTGAGGAGATTGAAACCGTAACAGAACAGGAGGAAAAGTTGAACGGAGCGAATAAAAGAAAACAGTCAAATACTTTGTGGCAGAGTGCGGCCATTTATACCGTGTTTGAATTGACTTGACACAACAATGGCAGTATGCTATTACGTGTAGCGTTGCTATGCTACCCCTCGACTGTCCCACCTCACTAATTTCAAAACCTTTATTATTGAAGGTCATGCTATTAAGAACAGCCACTCTAAAACCAGTAAAAACCGCATCGTGATTCCAAACCCTTTTCACGTCATGAGCTTTACAGACTCCACTGATAACAGCGTAGTGTTTGTGCCACTTTGTTTTCTTGCTTCTTGTTTTCCTGCCTTTGCAACTGTCACAGACAGGGACGCACTGTATGTGGGAATCGCAAACGGGTTTGGCTCTTAACTGCTTCCACACTCCGAGGGAAAAGTTCTCGTCGGTCGGCCATTACTTCTCTCCGACCTGTCAGAAAGGCAGGGAAACTGCTACTGTAGAGTTTCCACCGCTGCGCCATGTGATCGCGCTATTCGGGAATTACATTTCTGCTCCGGGAGACCGTCATACAGAACCGAGATGGATGGAAACAATAATTGATGTTCTTCAAAAATGTATTCAAGAACCTGATAGACCTTCACTATTGTGAGTGCACGCTACTTTAACGGTGGAAAAAGGGAGCTGCGAGAGGTCGCCTGCTTTACTCCTCATTGAGTTAACTACCGTAATTGCGCCGTTTTTTTTTTTTTTTTTTTTTCCCCGCTGTGTTAATATAACGTGACAGTCTTAATTGATCTTGTTAACATGGGTTGTGGAGCTCAAATGCCCCCTGGTTATTTTGACACGTAGACAGACAGACAAACACAATGAGAGGGGTAAGGTGCCAGCTCCAATCTAACAAAGCACAAAGCAGAAGTGCAAAGAAACACCAGGGGAGGCAGGGAGGCCAAGTGGGTGAATGACTTGTAAGTTCCCCGTGACACCAAAATCAAAATGCCAAGACACCAAGCGAGATGGCAAACAGCCACAGAGTGAGCGCTGCCTGGGAAACACACTTCTCGTCTTGGCTTAAATCGCCGCGCAGATCCAGGAGGTTTCCCATTTAAAATCACAAATTCGACTTTGCGGACGACTGTCGTATCGAAGAAAAAAATAAATCTTCTGCACTTTGAAGCACATGAAATATTCTGCTTGACTTGAAATGCTTTTAATAACAAAATTTGCCTTTTTTTTTTATGACCGTGTGAAATGTTCATCTGCTAGTGACAACAACCAAAAGAACGGATGGAAGTACAACGTAATGTTTTGTGTATATCAGGAAGCCTTTTTCTTTCTTTTGATTCAGTCCATTTAAGATATTCAGGGAGCTGAATATTTTAAGGCTTTCGGAAAATCTGTTTTATCGAAAATGCTGGCACTGGCCCACAACTTCTTTTGAAAATTTGTTGGCAGTGAAAGCGTGAACTTGCAGATCCTGGTACTACGATGATCCTGAATTATGTTCAACATATTTAACTGTTTGTCTCAAAATCTTCACAATTAGATATTCCTTCAGTTGAAGTTATCTCTACATCTATATTCTCGACCAATTCCCATGTCAGTTCAAACTGATTGTCCGCATATGTGAGCTCACTCTTGGAAATCTGCTGAATGAAAAGTATTGTTATTGATATCCGGTAGCTTTAAGTTTAACTTGTACTCACAAGTAAAAAGACGGACCAAAAATGTTTTTTAACCTCTGCCAAAGAGAATTTACTTGTTTCAGTACTACATACCCGCATTTCACAAAGTTTGCTATAATCTGAATAATGTGATTAATACATGGATTAACTTTGCATGACTTTCCCAAGTTGCAGGACTGCCCTTGAAATACTCCAAATTTCATAGCAGACACCAAAGTTCACTTGAGACGAGGATCGAACATCTAATGATGCATTTTTCTTGTTTGGTAATTTGTATCCAGTAAATGTTGGTTTAAAAATGGGCTTTTTACAGTCAGACTCATCCCAGATAGCATCGGCGCGTCTCGATGGAGGATCATAGTATTTAAAGCTCACATAAACAACATCACTTAATCTGTACAGACAGGCTTGTCTAACCCAGGTCATTAATTGGTGTTTTATTAAAAGGCAAATTCATCACGTTTCGCGCATCTTAACTTTGCTGGATGCGAGAACCGAGCTTGAAGGATTCGTGTCCATTTCGAATTCAGGTGGTCGACTTATTATTGAGCAAAGCAACCAGCGGTCGGGTCTCTGAGGACTTTGGCACGTCCCATATCGACACACTCATCAGGCCAGGCGCCTCGGAGGGGAGATATTGTTGTGTTATTTGCGGGTTTGTCCAGATTAGCACTGCTGCCTGCTTTAACCTCGTTGCGCTGCAACTTGAGAAGGTTCCAGACAAAGGGTGTCAAATCTTTGACGCCGAACCCAGATCTGCTGAAACCTGACACCTCCTGTACTGCGGCGGTGAGAAGCCTTTCCGCGGTTAGGTGCTATAACAACAGCACAGTTGTGATTCAGAGCAGAGTTTACTTTAGTCGTACTTTTGATACAATCGAACGCTGTATATCATATCTACATTGGTCTACATTGAGTAAGCTAACCGGAGGTTGTTTTGTGTTTTGGAAAGGAGCAAAGCCGTAAAACGATGGATATGGATGCCCAGCCACAAGGACAGCAAGCAGCTGTGCCGGTGTTTCAACCACAGGTAGGCTCACAATTTTTTTCCAGATATACCAAAGAGCTAAAATGTTCGAATGTCAAAGTAGCAAACTAGTCGACAGACATGCCTCGTGGCAGTAGCCAAATACTGGAAAAGTCAAACTAATGATTTAAATACATGCAAAAAACAGGCTCTAAAGTGATTTGTTTCCCCCTTCTTTATTAGTTTTCCAGGTCAGTAAAACTGTCATTTCGGTCTTGTCAAATTTGGTTTAATCATAATGTGAGTGATTTACTTTGGAGTCAAAAGGAATAAGTTGGGATGAAATAGATTGTGGGCTTACACATCCTTTCCCTTTGGGGTAATGTACCGAGGGGCCATCATTTAACAATCTATCACGGGGCCTGATAGAGACAGCAGCCTGCTTTTCATTCCTAGTGAAATGAAAAATACTTCTAGAAGATGTCTTTGTTTCACGGGAATGCTTTAATGCCAATCATTGAAACCGATAGGCAAAAAAAAAAAAAAAAAAACACGGCATATTTTCCAGATGGCTGTGAATATCGATATCGTATTCAGGGATAAAGGCGATTACTACCTGTAATACACATTCATTTATATACGCACTGTTTCCACCGTATGACGCTACTGAATTCATGAACGCAAAGCTTTGGACGGTGATGTACCTTAAGAGAATTAATGTTGGTTTTTTTTTTTCTTATTTTAATGGCAGAAAACCCCGGTAGGCAGAGGAGAAGCTCATAGCCAGGGATCAGAAATAAAATCAAATAAAAACTTGGGCTGGCACATATCGATTGTTTGTGTGCTGTCTCACATACATATGGAAATCGACTTCCGCTTTCTTACGCTTGATATTTCTGCGGATATACAAAGTTGATAAATGTAAAGAGTGAAATACATTGGAATACATTGGTGGAGGTTTTTGTTATTTTTTGACCTGAGAAGGTATCCCATTGTTCACTGCAACAGGATCACGGTGCTACTAATGAGTTATTTGATGCATTTTAAAGAAACCTATTAAATAACTGCCTCACATCACCACAAATGCAACAATCAACTCCTTTCCATATCACCGGTGTGCCCTTTTACTTACCGCTGCTCATTTATACTCTACACGCAATAAAGATCTGATGTGGGAAAAATACGCCTCCATCAATTTTGCAATAATTAAAACTATCGACAGTAGTAAATGCCGCCCCCCCATTTTTATTAAAAAAAAAAAATTTGGTCGTAAGAAGTTGGTAATATCTAATTGCCCGTTCTTTGCCTAAATCGCAGATACGTTACAGTCATTTCAGGCTGTAAATATTTGATATTGCAGTCTTTCCTGTGTGGAGTCCTTTCAGACAACAGTAGTGGTGTCTTGAGTTAGACAGCAGTGGATGAATGCTGAGTTGTTTCTATTGATCAGAGATCCGGAGGCTGCCAGAGCATGGCCTCCCCGCGTATGTCTCTTGGTTCAATACTACTCAGGTTCGTTCTGGTCACTGTTGGATTTTAATACCACCCTCCAACATTAGGCCCATTGATTTCTTTCCAGAAGGATGTTTTTGCCTCCATAACTATTGAATAGACTTTAAACAATGAGTTCATCCATATGCCCCAGAGTAAATGTGGATTTTCTTTTTCTTCCCTTTTTTTTTTTTTTTTTTTTTTTTTGAGAAAGAAACAACACTAAAAATAGGCATGTTGTTGTTTTCCTTATGTATGCAAGGGCACTGCAATATTAACACTAGAATTACCAGGGGGATTAATTTATTCTAAGATTTGTAATTGCAAAATTAAGGATAATTGGGTTGTACTCAGAAGAAACTCAGATAAAAGCTCTAATGATTAATTTGACTTTAAGCAACACCCCCACACTTGTGCACACACAAACACTGGATCATCTTTGGATCTCCCAGAAGTTTATTATATGTACTCGTTCGGGCTTAATGATTTTTTTCCCACTGTTTTCCGATCTATTTCTAGCGGTTTTCATCGGGTTTAATTCCAAGCCTCCGCTTTGTGCCGTTGTTTATGATAGAGCGACTCGTGTTTCTTCGCACCCCGAGTTCGTCTGAACTCATTTCCTATTTAGTGGGAAATAGAGAGAAAGAGGGTGTCGGTAAGTGCACGTAGATTGCTGTCTAACCAGCATCCAGATGGGCGTCTTTCAATAAGTCTCCTATCCGTTTCACACTTTCCCGAGGTTCAGTCTGCTTGGCAGCGCGAGGGGAAAAAACACCAGCCTCCCGAAGAAATCTGAATTGTATATGTGATGAAGGAAATTCCGTATTGCTTGCAATATCATTTCTCTAAGTCCCGGAGGTATGATGCATATGCATTAGGTAAACGGGACGAGCTGGTAAGACGTGCATTTTTAATGGCGCATTTGCTCTTTGAGCGAGCGGGAGGATTGTTGCAGAACCCCCTCCGATGAGATTTTGATCAGCCGTGCAGTTTGACAGACACGCATCCGTCTAGAAGCGCCAAACGTAGCCGAGGAGCCGACGGAGGGGAGACGAGAAGCCCCTTCGGCTGAGGGCTGAGACACGGCAGGAAAATTGAAAGGACATTCGGAAAACGGCTCCTATCTATTTAGGGTTGTCGTTTACCTGTAGAAATAGTCTGAGCGTATTCCTGACTAGTCACCCTGCAGAAATGAAAGGACGTTTTGCTCCAAATCCATAAAAACCGCCTGAGTCATTTGCTTTTCGACTGCTCTCTCTATTGATGATAAATAATCTTCTTGATGTTTGTTTTTTTTAAGGTTTAAGATTTCTCTTTGTCTAGTTTTTAATTGCCGACTCGCACACAGGCAAGATAAAGAAAAATGACTGCTACAAGATCTGAATGTTTGTGAGTTTGCTACTTCATTTCTAGATAGTTTTGTGATTTAAGATTCTTATGGGCTCTAACCCCATTTTAGATCAAGAAGCTGGAGGATTTCAGGTACTTAGGGTCAACAGTCCAGAGCGTAGGAGAGTGTGGAAAAAAGAGGTGAAGAGACGGTCCAAGCAGGTTGGAATGGGTGGAGAAAACAGGGGTACTATGTGATAGAAGACTATCGGCCAGAATAAAAGGAAACGTGAACAAGACAGTGGTGAGACCAGAGATGATGTTTGGACTAGAAACTGTTCCAATGACCAAAAGACAGCAGGCAGAACTAGAGGTTGCAGAGATGAAGATGCTGAGGTTCTCTTTGGGAGTGACCAGGATGGAGAGGATCAGGAATGAGTCTATCAGAGGAACAGCACATGTTAGATGTTTTGGAGAGAAGGTCAGAGAAGCCAGACTGAGATGGTTGGGTCATGGACAGAGGAGGGATGGAGAATATATTGGTAGACGGATGCTGGAATTGGAGCTGCCAGGCAGGAGGTCTGGAGGAAGACCAAAGAGAAGATTTATGGACGTGGTGAGAGAAGATATGAAGGTAGTCGGTGTGAGAGAGGAGGATCCAGAGAATAGGGTTAGATGGAGAACGTGGACTCGCTGTGGCGACACCTGAAGGGAAAAGCCGAAAGAGGAAGAAGAAGATGCGCTCTAACCCCATGTTGAAGGGGGGCGGTTTCCAATTCACTCACTGAATTTAACTCCTTTTCAATCTGGATAATTATCCCCAACGCGGTCTCGGAGTCAGCGCGTGTCCGATTAGCGGCCGTAGTTTTGGGTGACGCGGTTCCCGGCCGTCTCCCTGCCTGGGATTGGACGGATGTTGAACGGCGTCTGGCTCAGGGGCGCTGGTGGCTGGTGAGTGGGTGTGTGTCCGCCGGTCGCTGTCTCCTCCTGTGGGCCGGCTGTCTCTCTCGGAGCCGACGTGCACACTCATGCAATACGTTTTCTGCACGCCGGTGACACTCGAAAAGATTCGTACCGGCTCAGTTTTGGGTTAACTAGGTTTTCGGCCCCGCCAGAACCATCAGAATTGTGATGGAGAGCCTCCTTGTTGTCTGTTATCCCTTATTGTTCATGTTATTGAGCTGTGTGTTTTGAAAAATATCGCTCTTTAGTTATTTATTCAAAGTCAAAACTAGCTTTATTGTCGATTTCTCTGGATGTACTGGACATACAGAGGAACGCAGAAGATTTTTCTCACGATCCCACGGTGACATGAAATCGACAAAATAATAATAATTATAATAGATTGCGGATGAGCTGTAAAGTGCACTGTTACATTAAACAGTAAACATTAAAACTATGAAGTATTTGTAAAGTTTATATTTGCAGTCCCAGCCAGCCTCGCTAAAGCTCTTCTCAAATACAATTCCTGATCATCAGTCATGTATTGCTTAATTTCCATACACATTTTTGAAAATGTTTAGATCCTTTATGGCGAATCTGTAGACAACATGCTTTTGTCATGTGAAATCGCCAAGATTTAACATGTCTTTTATAGAAATTAATTCTTTTGGAATGAACAGGAGAATTCTTGATTTTTCTTTTCTTTTCTTTGCCGTGTGCTTCAGCTCCGTCCATGTACCCCAAGCTGTTATTGTTGCTGTTATTTTCCTCCTCTTCCTTTAACAGTCAGCTAATTGCCCAGATCTCAACACTGTGAAGGTTTTCTCCGATACACCAATCATTGCTCACTTTGGATGTGGGACTTGGTGTTTTTCAAACTGTGCTGTGTTGTGGCGAATGGCGTGTAAGATATTCTCGGCCACAATTTACAGTAATTGGATAAATCCATTTATTTACTAATTTATGTTTTTTTTTTTTGTAAATTACTTCTTGCACTGCTGAACCGAATGCCGGTCACTATTATTCTTGTCATGGCAACTGGACTTGGATTTCAGTTCATGCGCCGAAGAAGCCTCTCGGATGACGGGCGAAACGTCTTGGAGTGAAGAAATTCAAGTCCAGTTGCCACGACCAGAAGATTTTGACAAGAACTCACCATGACCTGGATGACCGAGAACTATTGCGTTCGCCTTTCCTGCAGCACATCTTATTGATGCCGCCCTTATTTAACTGTTCACTATATCAGAATCCGAATAACCTTATTGATCCCAGATGCTCCATCCAGAAAGACAGAGATAATGATGAAAAAGACAAAGGTTGTAACAGTTTCCTTTACCTTATTGTTTCCCATTCATCCAAAACACAGCTGAAGCGTATTTTTTTAATTGACCCGATTTCTATTTTTGAAAATGTCCGTAACACCTCCCCTGCGTGGTCAGTGGACCAAAATAGAACGTTTTCACATCCGACCGGACTAAAAATGGCCGTACGGCGGTGTTTCTCCTCCTGTTTTGGCCTCCTGCTCCGCCGCTCGATGGGAGACGCCACCTTTCCGCCGCCGTTGGCCTTTCTGTGGCAGCCGTTGGCACTGCTGAGCTGTCACATCAAACCCTCTCCCCTCTGCTGCTTGTCACCCCCTCCCTGCCTCCCTCCGTCTCCAGCTTTCCCTCCTCGACTCGCCATGTGTTTTGTCAGTTGTGTTGGGCAGCGGTGTCATTATTGGGCAGCCGGTATCACACTTCCTGCAATGAGATGTCTGTCCTCCCCTTCTCTCTCTCTCTCTCTCTTCCCCCCTTCACTTAGCGGCTGAGTCGCCCACAGCGAATGTGTGTCACCTTTGTGACGAACACTCACCGTCCCTCGCAATTGTTACCCAGGATTCCTTGCACGTTGCAACTTAAGCACTATATCTTGTCTCCATCACCGGTCAAAAAGACAGGAATGCAAATAAGCGCACGTGGCACGACACAAACTACAGCTAGAAAAGAAAAAAAAATCAATCTGCACAATTCAAATCTGGATAAGGAGGGTTTAATCATGGAGGATTTATGGTCCCCTGGCCTTCTAGGCACCATCAAGATGTTTTGTTTTTGATGGACACGTCTCTGTATCCCACAGCTAGTCGTTATTTACAAGTTACCCTATTAGCTAAAGCGAATAAATCAAGAAAAAATAGCTCAAGGAATTGTGTCGAATGTTTTCACGTTGTTTATCCAAAAAAAAAAAAAAAATGTATATATAAATTGTTTTTCAACCTATTTTGATTCAAACATATCATCAGCTGTTTTCCTCATCAGTCCACCAGGCAATTGAATTAGTTCCCACCTCGTTTTTGCAAAGTTAAACAACCGAGTTTGAGTTTTTTTGGGCCGTGCGAGCTTTTGCTGCTCGTCTCCGCCAAATCCCCCCCCCCCCGCATCATCCTGCGCCGTTCCTTGTCATGACTTCTCCTTATGCGTAAGTGTGTTTTTGTCGGGGCCTTGTGTTTCAGCTGGAAGCTCCTGATTCTGTGACACCCATGTGCAGCGGATGAGACGGCCCGTCAGTCAGCTTTGGCCCGGCTGCCCTTTGAAGGCCAGGCCAGGGGGCGACGAGGTGCCGCAAATGGCCTGTGAAGTTTACATACACTGCCCACTGCTAAACAGATTAGCTCTAATGAAGTGTCTAATGCAGAGGCCGCTCGCTGACATAATCCTGCCTGGCAGCCCAGCCCCTTGGCTGCCAAAAAAGACGCCCTCCCTCCAGCCCTCTCTTCCGCCCTCGCATGGCCTCTGCTGCCACCCAAGGCGACTCCACATGGGGAGGTGCCCACTGTTAATCATGCCGGACAGTGTGCGATCTGACATGCAAATGTAGGTCATTGCATATGTAAATGTGTGATTACGGGGCTGGCATGCCAGGACACATTAGCAAGACTGTGCTCTCAGCAGGCGGTTGTCACAGCGCTTTAGAGGCTCATGCTAACATTTGTCAAGCTACCACGCAGCGAATGAAAGCAATGCCCTCTTGTCCTCCCTCTCCCTCTCCCTCTCCCTCTCTCTCTCTCTCTCTGTATCTGTCTCCATCTCTTTCTCCGTCTCTTTGAAAAAGAAAAGGACAATCCGAAATTAACGTCATTGTAGAATTTAGATGTGATTTCCTCAGCGGAACGGTTCTAGATTATTATATTTAGCGTAATTTTACGAGGTAGGAGGTTTTTGTTGTGTTGCTCAGTACAATAAGTTCATAGATAGGTGTTTCATTCATCTCCATTTGGTCGTCTGTAGTTTAATTACTAAATTTGCTGAGATTTGGCTATAAATCGATGCATATATGGAATTAGCAGTCATTACTGATGATGTTATTACTAAATATTTATCATCGGGCTCGACAGCATAGCTAACCACAGTGCTAACATTTAAACCGTCATTTCTCATTATCTGAGCATCCCAAAAGCAGTTTTTACTCGTAGATTAGAAAAAAAACCCAATTAGATTTACATAAGGTCAACGTAAGCCCTTGGTAGAGCTCTACTGAGTCACAACCTACAAATTCATAATTGGGGCGAGGGGGGGGGGGGGTTCAACCAAAACCAAATATCCACCCACCAATGTAGATTTAACATTTCTAAATGATAGATTTTCTGATTGAAGACCTTATAACATGAAATAAATACTACATTTTCTTTCCCAAGTCACACCAGTTAATACTGGAACTCTTGTTAAACACACAGTTAAAAACAGACACAAAAAAATTCAATATTTGGCGTTGATATTTTTTATCAAGATACTGTAAGAAATTTCAGATTAATAATGAATACAGTTGCTGACAGCAACCACTCTTCCACGTCAACAACATTTTAATAATAGAAACAAACTAATTGAGAATAGACCCGGGGGGTCGTATTGCCAAAGTATTTTTTTAAGATTTGATATCACAATAAATGTAAAATGAATTCTTTCGTTCAAGTTTTGGCTGAATTTTGCTTCAGGAACATCTCATAAGTTTGAGGCAATATAAAACAATGTTTTTGACATACATTTTTTTTTCCCCAACATCAACATTTTCTAATTAATCCAGTTTCATAAGATTTGAACGGGCCTTCTTTCGGATTTTTAACTGTTACAAAGGGAGTTCCACCTTGATCACTTTCAGCCGCTGGAACGAGATGAAAACACATTTCGACTGGAAGAGATCGCTGTGAATATTAAGAAAAAAATGAACGCTGCAACATCCCAAATGCAAAAATACTCATCGTCCGAGGTGTAATCGTAATTTGAATAAACAAACCGAGGCACTGTCACAGCACAACCTCATTATTGTTCGCGCGAGAGCAGGCAGGAAAAACCTGACGTTTATATTTTGGCATATGGAGAAAAACCCAAGTGTTTAAAGTAGATTCCATGTGTATTTGCCATTTACCCATTACGTCCAAGGATTTCACGTTGTATAAGTCATACAGCCTGAACAACTGGTTGAAAAGAGCTCTGTGAAGCGCTGCTATATATTCCTGCTCGGTGGTCTGCCGCTCTCAAAGGTCACCAAACATCGGAAACTACAGTGTATTTACAATTTTATTGCCCGGTCCAAAGTGAGGCCACTCGTGGACAGTTTTCATTGGACTTTTCTGTTGAGAGCTGCAGAAAACGATCTGGGAAATAGTGTTTTTCTACTTCTGCCACTTCACCTGGCAAGCAAAGGTGTATTGAATGCACAGTCACAACTATCAAGTTGTTGTCACCTCGCGGAAATACCGACAGAAGCACAGCAAGTGACCCCGCGTGGTTTCCTCCTCGGGGCGACGGTGGCTCAGGTGGTCGAGAGGCCATCAGGTAATCATAAGGTTACCGGCCAGAGATCCGATCGCCGTGTCGTTAAATACTCCTGATGCATGTGAACGCTTAAGCAAATTGGCTCTGTGCAAATCCTCCCCCAGCAGCGTAATAATGAGAAAACGTGGATATGGTTCGAAGCATTTTGACTGGCGGTCGATGTCCTAGAAAGGCATATTTTTAATTAAGGCTTCCCAGATTTCATCTGCTCTTTCTTCATTTGAGCTCCGAGCACTTCAGTATTGATCATGGTGAGGAGAGAGCCTTCTACAATTCTGCAATTTTTACAGTTGACTACAGTTTTATCATGAAATGCATCATTTCCATTTGCAGTTTGTCAAATTGTTTATTTCCATTGCTTTTATTGTGAGTTTTAGTGCTAATTTTCTCCGATTCAAAAGTTGACGATTTCCCCCGAAGTTTTCTTGGTATCCGATAATCCTGCGTCACTTCTGGCGTGTAGGCGTGTTAACCGTGGGACTGCCGAGAGCACAGGTTTGATTCTATGGAGGAGATGGGTTTTTTGACGGTCTCCCCTGCTATCTTCTCAATGCTCCATCTGTCCTAAGTAGCTTGCCCCTTAGCTGCTCCCGTGGCCACATTAATGCAAGCGTTGGTGACACGTGGCATTCTGATATGTCACCTTCTGTTTGCTCCCGCCAACGCCTCGCACAAGTTTACCAAATGCGGGAAAGGTCACTCGGCCTGCTCTGTTTTTTCACACATCATAACCAATGGGCTCACCCTGCTATTTTTCAAGTGCGTACGCGTGTTTTTTGATTACAGAAGGTGAGGTTCTCAGCTTAGTGAGCCGATCCAGTGGAGAGAGACAGAAGGAGTCTCACAATTAAAAATATTCCCTTTTCAGGAGCAAATCCTTTTTTTTTTCAACTGTCCGTCTGCGAGTCACCGGAGTGTATTTTTCAACCGGTAATCTTTTTATGTTTTGCTACGCGTGCCATTTGCACCTCGTGAAAACAAATCTGCTCTAAATGCGGGGACTGAGTCTAGGGGGAATATCGGGCGAAGAGGGCCTTTATACGGCTGCAGATGTTGCTGTCATCTGCCTGGAAGAAGCAGCACCGCCCACTTAGCTGTTGGCTGCGATACACAAGATCATGATTTAACCACAAAGGGCAACAACCCAGTTGAAATGGGCCCTCATCACGGTTTAAGGGGTCATCGACTCAAATGCCTCCTTAATAGGACCAAAATTTTGAACGCTGACTCAGCCAGCCAGCCAGACGGCCAGCCAGCCGTACATCCAGTGCCATCTTTTATTTCAGAAAATGTCCAGACCCGGTCCTAAAACAAGCGCGGGGGGGATGAAATGCCGTGGTTTGGTGTTCGTTGTGTTCATAAAGTTCCTCCGGCTGATCAATGCCGAACAGCCGAACAAGAGCAAGGAAGATCCACGTGACTGGAGTGAAGCCGACGGGAATATTGACAATGAATATTGGACGTTTCGTGTCCGCAAGATTGAATTCCATGTCATCTTAGTGGATTTAAATACAGTCTGTCAGCAGCGGATGAAGTCTTCTTTGAGAAGTCAAATCTGCGGTGACAAGTTAGCCAGGGATATTGACTGCGGCACCTGGTCTTTTCCAAAAGTCTGTTTATGTTGGCTGTGGTTTGCGTAGCGCGGTGATGCTTTTCTTCTCCTTTCAGCTGCTCCCTTCAGGGGTCGCCGCAATAAATAAACTCCCTCCATCTAACCCCGTTCTTTGGATCCTCTTCTCCCACACCGACTAACTTCTTCACCGACTAACCGTCCACTTTCGCTACGTCCATAAATCTTCTCTTTGGTCTTCCTCGAGGCCTCCTGCTTCCAACCTCAGCATCCTTCTACCCATACATTCACCATCCCTCCTCTTCACATGTCCAAACCATCTCAGTCCATCGGAGTGCCAGAGTGCTGTCATCAGAGTGCATTTATTTAATGTTGTAGAGGATTCTAGTCCCACAGCTATCAGTAAGGAAAGGGTCTTCCAGGTCTTCATCTGGCCACACTTACATTTCCGCTCTGAAAATCAGACAACTTCTTTTAAACTCCTCTTAAACCAGAAAACATGTCCTTGAGTTCACTTCCTAGTTTGACCTGTATTTATGAACAACATCATTGGAGTTTGTACTTTGACTCTGCCTTAACATTCCACCTGGTAACATACCCTGGTATGTGATTTGTGGAGGAACGTTCGAATATTTCGTCAATATTTTATCCTATTTAAGATCTGCGCATATTCATTTTGTCCACGCTGGGAGAAAAAACAAAATATAAGTTGGCATTTATTCTTTTTCGACTACGGGTTATTTAATCTGACTGATTGAGAATGGAGAAAGACCGTGTAGTGAAAAACTAGATGGGATAAAGAGGGCCTATGAGTCACTACAGAGTTGAAAAAAATAAAGTTGTATTACATATAAGTGCCCCATGATGATTATGTTGCTGTGACGGCATTAAAGCATGGAGTATTTTTCACAGGAGTTGTCATGTATTTATTTCAGCAAGGCACCAATCACTGAGACTGAACTCAAAGTCATTTTGGGAGGAACATTCGTTTGTTTCTATGTCGGTCCGTGTCGAAAAAAAAGGTCCGGAACTGTTTTCAGCTCACTACAACGGGGCAAGGAAAGTCTCATTAAATTTGAAAGAAAATCTGTTTAATACACCGAAGCATGCATTTTGACTTTGGCATCGGTGAGGGTTTGTTTGGAGCGCTTGGCTGTCGGAACAATTTCTCAACAGCTTGATTTTCATGCAACTTGATAAAGGGACCAAAGATGATCCGATCTAGCCTTCGGCAAAATATGTTCAAATAAATCTCTCCTTTTATTTTATTATTTTTCTTATTCTTAATAGATCTTGTCCTCAGTGTTTGTGTACGCAGGTATATCTGTGACAGTCGCGCTTGTTTCTTTTTTTTCAGAAACCGCTGCAGCCAGATATGGGCCACAATTCCCTCGCTAACTTCCAGATTGAGAAGAAAATCGGTCGCGGGCAGTTCAGCGAGGTGTACCGAGCCAGGTATCTGCTAGACAACACATCCGTGGCCCTGAAGAAAGTTCAGGTAAGTTACCGAAGTTATCTACCCTTCTCTGGATAGAGAAACACTGGTTAATATCTGTTTCTGAGCCACACATTACATGACATTACATTGCATTTGGCAGACGCTTTTATCCAAAGTGACTTACAATAGAGGACATAAGGACTGCAAATAACACTTGCAAATACAAGATGCACAAGAAATATACAGAACAGTGAGCTGGGGTTAATGAGTTTGTTTTTTTTTTTTTTTTGTTTTTGACAAAGACGTACACAAACGTACACATACACACACACACTGCATAGCCTAACTTGGTGCCTGACCTGATCTGGGGCAGCTCAAGAATCAGCGCAGTAAAAAGTCCTGAGAGAGAAAAGTTTTTACCTGTTTCTTGAAGGTAGAGAGAGATGATGCTAGTCTTGTTGCTTCCGGACGTTTGTTCCACCACTGAGGTAGTAGAACTGAGAACAGTTTTGCCTGAGATCGCTAACAGAAGAACACACCAAACAGAAGAACTATATCTTTGCAACACACTTATCAATATTACAAATGAGAATCATGGAATTATGTTTTTAAAATTGAGATTACTATTGAGTAAAGTGTCCTAAGCTGTGAAATAGCATTTGTTACGGTTGGATTTCTCTGTTAATATAAACTCTGCTAAAACAATCTTTGTCATAAGTAAGGTCTGTTGCCTCGTTTTCTTCAACGCAACGAGTCGCCTGATTGGCCGAAAGCTGCGGGCGTAACGTGCGCTCAGATCCCAAGAATAACGGCTCCTTGTTCATGGGATCTCAAAAACTTTCATTCGCACATCGCAACGTTAAGAATTAGATTGGTCTGCTTTTAGATACAACAAGCTTTCATTCGCAGCATGTCGTATGAAGTTGCAGTTGCGCTCGATGAAGATGCAATACCATAGAACATCACTGTGTGCGTTGTCTTTTTAAGTACACAACTACCGGATGTCAGTTAATCTATGAGTTTGCAGTTATGCTGGTGCAAGTGCAGTTAATGCACAGATGCATCCACACACACACACACACACACACACACACACTTGCCCAACACAGTGATAGGTGCCTGTTACTGAGATGGGAAACACCTGTCGTCACTGCAATGCCACTCTTCAAATAAAAGAAACCATGTTTTCTTTTAAGTGTCTTCTCTCCGCATTTTTCCATCTTACCATTTTTTTTGAATATGTCATAACACTTCTCTCTCTCTCTCTCCTTCTCGCTCCCTCTCTCCCTTTTGATCTCTTGATAGATATTTGACTTGATGGATGCCAAAGCTCGGCAAGATTGCATCAAAGAGATAGATCTCCTAAAGGTAAAGAACCAGAGAAGAGGGAGACGGCGTCATTCGCTGCACTCTGTTCTCTTAAGGTGCCTCAGCTGAGACCTTCCACCACAGGAAAACAATTGATCTGCACCAGACTGCTCGGGTTCGCTGGTGTGTTTGTGGGCACGTTTACGTCTGTTTCTCTGTGTGTTTGTGTCCTGCATGTTTATGAATGCAGATGCTTTTTTTTTTTTAGCAATTGTGCACACAATGTGAGTGTATGTGTGTGTGAGATTGTGAGGCTTTTCAATTAATGTGTATTGCTTTTTTTCCACCCTCATGTCTCTGAGCAAGGGCGCGTGCGTGTGTTTGTGTATTGGTTTACAAGGATTTGCCTGTTATATCCCTCCAGGCTCACATTGACTCCTTTTTTATGCCAAATATTTTTTCTGGTCCTTTTTAATAGCTAGGAACTCAGCAGCAGCAGCAGTAGCAGCAGCGCATCAGCATGTAAAACGGTCAAGCCTATGCATCTGTGTATGTTGTACCCCAGCCATTTCCTCACTTTTTGCTTTTCAAATTATTTTTTTTCAGTTAATTAATTTGCGCTACCGTTAAGTAAGCCTCCGCCAATGCTGATTAAAAAATTTTGATGGACAGATGATGGACAACATCTGGATCAAGATCCTAGAAATGTGTCAGACGTGCCTACGTTTGGGGGGTGTGTGTGTGTGTGTGTGTGTGTGTGTGTGTGCGTGCGTGCGTGCGCGTTAAAGCATTCCCGGTAAGATTTCCCGTCATATATGCAGCCTTCTACCGCTTGCGCGCTGCAGGCTGTTAGTGCATGTACAAATACTCATACGTATACATTAGGGAGAACAAGAAAACAAATTCAATTAATTTGTGCCACTCAAACACTTCAGCAAAGCTCCCGAGGCCAATCAAACACAGGAATATCAGATGCAGACAAGAGCCTGTAGAGAGACGCAATCTGAGTCGCGGATCCCCGACTTGATGGCACGAGACAGCGGGGTTCACCTCGATCGGGGTCTCGGACCTCCACGATGGGTCCGGTCGGGGTTAAATGTCGTTCTACCAGGTGACCAAGCTCCTCATAACCCATTCACATCTGCCTTTCCTTTGTCTCCCGTTTCTCCCCCATCCGAGGCTTCCTCTTCCTTCCTGTTGCTTTGTGTCCTTTTCCTTCCTCTCATTTCTTCAGCTCTCCAGCCTCGTTGCAACGTCACGCCACAAATCTGTTCTCGAATGCGTTTCTTTCTATCTTCTTCCCCCTCAGAGCTATTTACCCCCCCCTTTTTTTTTATTCTGAAAACCGATTGCTCGCGAACATGGAAGTTATGCCCAGGCCTTTGCTGCCCAGCCAGCCTGATAATAAAGGGCTGAGTGTGAGAGAGAGACAGTCCTGCCGCCTTCTCCCCCCCCTACTAGACAGGCCAACAGGAGACACAGCCAAATCAGAATAATGAGAGGCACACTGGCATGGACCAACTGGAATGACACACATACTTGAACACACACACACATACACACACACACACAAATGCACATGTTCCCTCACACTCACAGCCAGCCTTTCAACAGTCCTATTTGTTTGTTTGTCTGTGTGTGTTTGCGTCTGCTTATTCATCTGCATTTTCCTGTTCTGGCATGATGATTTCAACTTGAGAGTCTCACTTCTCAGCGCCCCTCTCCCCTCCCCTCCTCCCCAAATCCACCCAGATAGAAATGTTGTTTGGAAGAAAAGCTCGGTGTCTGCCAATCTGCTCCTTCTGAAATCCTTGCGGTCCCGATGCTGTGTATTTCCTCTGCTTGTGGTTCCTATCAAGTCTGGATCATACTGTGATGACTAATGATCTTCCCTAATCAGCAGTGAAAGTCCGTAATGATGTCTTGTACTTCAAGTGTATTTCTGTGTGTGTGTGTGTGTGTGTGTGTGTGTGTGTGTGTGTGTGTGTGTGTGTGTGTGTGTGTGTGTGTGTGTGTGTACACTTGTGCGCTTGTGTCCGTGCATGTCTCGGCACTGACAGGGCAATGACAGGCTGGATTGAACTTGATACTGGTATTATAATATATATGTATGTTTCCCTATGAAGGGCATTTAGAAAATAACATTTTTCACGAAAGGACAAATAATTTTTGTTTATTCGACGACTTCAAATATTAATAGATCCTCCTCATCGGATAAGGTGTGCTGGTAAATAAAAGAAGTCGTCTTCCGCCGCTCGGCGTGCCACCGGCTGAATTCCTATGAGTTTGTCATTCAATTTAAAAATACTTTTAAACCTGATTTACTACCGTGGATAATTTTGTACCATAAGGCTGCATCACTCGGTATCTTGTTCTGCTTTGAAACACATCACCAGCTCACCGAACATATCACAGAGTTTTGCATGATTAAGTAATTACACACACTGGTGGGACTCAGCCGGCGTATGTAATTACATAATCATGCAAACTTCCAAGATATTTTCCAAAGCACGATTGTTGTGCCGCAGTACGGCTTCCCTCCGTCATTTACATAAACATCTGCATGCGAACATATCTCAGCATTTCTCCGTATCATTCGCCCGCGGTTCACGCTATGGAAGAGGAGCGAGTTGGGTGGAAGGGAAGGGAAGGGAAGGGAAGGGAAGGGAAGGGAAGGGGGGCGACTTGTCATCACTCCCTGGCTGTGCTACAGTGTGGAGTCGTGTGGAACTGCCACTCTGAGCCAAAAATACATCTGGCAAGGCAGAGGACATGGAAGGGGGAAAGGAAGATGGAGACATAGGGATGGTAAAGAGGAAGCAGGCGGGAGAGACAACAGCGGGGGGTGTTGGTGGGGGATTGAGGGATGGAGTAGAGCGTGTAGTGTAGCGTACAGGACTGCACTGGGCTCTCCCTTCGCTTCTTCTCTGCGTCATTCAGAGCATGAACATTTCTTTAATCACGGAAGAGGAAGCGAAGCCGAGTGGAGGACGCGTGTCACGGCGCTCCGTCTGCCGGCATCGCAGCCGTCCCCACCCCCAACGTCACCACGCCGCTCAGCTCCATGTCTCTACATCTTTCCCTTCCCCTTCCCCTTTTCTATATCTCAGCTCACCTTGTTATTGTTTAGCTTCCCCCCCGCCCATCCTCCGGCTGCTGCCCTATCTCCATCATGTGTCACTGTGTCATATGTTTCTTTCCTCTCAGAGCACCTACTCCATCTCTGCCTCTTTTCCAGCTCTGGATGGATACAGTTTTTTTTTTTTTTTTTTGTTAACCGCCTTATTGACCAACCAACGGGAAGGAATCTCAGCCAAAGATGAGCTGGAGATTCTTGTTTTTCTGACTGTTAGCCATGTCAGCCTGGCAGGGGTGTGTATATCTTCTGCGTGTCTCACGCTGAAATAAATGTCTCGCTGGCAGACAGAGAGGAGAGGATATTTTGACATGTCACCGTGCTTTGTCACACTCGCAGGACAAAAACCTTCTCATTAATATCGAAACCGAATCTGGATTCGGTCGGGGGTTTGCGTCGCAAAACTTGTGACGTGAACCTTCGCTAGTCATCGTTACGCAAACACAAGCGTGTTATAAATTACGTAACGGTCCTAAAACAAAAGTGTCCGTTGAGTTTTATTGTTGTCCTTCTTTTGTCTTCCACAGCAACTGAACCACCCAAATGTGATAAAGTATCATGCGTCTTTCATAGAGGACAATGAGCTGAACATAGTACTGGAGTTGGCTGATGCTGGAGACCTCTCACGTATGATCAAGGTAAAAAAGCTGCACGTCGGCCGTGCAACAGCCTCACGCTGTTTTCGCCCGTAAGACCGTTTTCACAAGTTCACCGTAACGCGAGGAAGTACTTTTGCACAATTTATTCCAAAAAGCAAGACTGTCGATACATCAGGAGATGAAAATAACCGCAGATTTCTGTTGTTTTTCTTCTGTTATTTTACTTCTTCCTGATTATTGATACAGACGTACAAGAATTGATGAAAGCTTTAACGTCCCCTTTGAGGGTCATTTACTTTCACTTCCTTCAGTCAACATGAAACTTGAACCAGCAATGCAGACCAAGCAATTGGAGATTTAATGCCTGTCGTCGGGTCTGTTTTTATTGTTAATTCTTGGGACTGAAATCGATTCTAAAGACTGGAGCGCTTTGCAATTTGGGGGTCAATGAAGGGATGAAGCACCGCTAACCTTTGTTTGCACGAGTAGCTTAATTCAATCGTCCTGCATGATTGTTGAGATTTCACCACAACATTTTCACTCTTATTGTTAGACAGGGGTGATTTTAATATGGATCTAAAAAAGGTGATCCAAACAAAAATGGTACAGAAAAACAAGTGCAAAAGAAGCTAGCTGATGTCTGCATTTTCAGTGCTAGGAATAAAGATCACATTGTATCAGTGATGCTCGTTTGCTTGCCTACAACTTTGTGTTTAAAAAAAAAAAAGAAATAGTTATAATTTTCAGTGAAAATCACCAATTTTTGCAAAATACAGTTGTCTAGAACCCAATGGTTTTCAAGTTTAATATGTGAAACTGAATATATTATTTCCAAATATTCCATTCTTAAATGAACAGACTTTCATTCCATGGAAAATTTGCACTTCTTTCAAAACCACTTCGGCTTAATGGTATAATATCTAAATATTAATTTTTGAAGAAAACATCCACTTTGGGAGATAATTAATGTTTGTTTACGAATCACAGGGTGAATTCTTATTTTGCTTTCCAACTTTCTACCAGAATTTAATCCCCTTAAAAACAAGAAACCTGCAAAGTGCTCTTGAGATGACGCGCTTTGTTTAAGATCTGATTTCTCACAACAACGGTAACACAATCAGATGGCGACTGAATGACAATGAATCTGGAATGGCAGCATTTGGATATCCGTATTCTTTACTAGCTCAGTTAATACGAAGCCACGTGTTTGCATGAATGTAAATTTCTTCTTCCAGATCCCTCCCTTGCATTGTTCTGTCTGACCATAAAACAAAACCACCCAAAATAGATTTTCGGATTCTTACTGAAGGACACATTTCTGGCCCCACGTGCTGCTCGACAGTTGTTTTTTAGCCTTCGGAGAGGGGGGGGGGGTAAAGGTCTGACGTGTCGGACCCTCCCCGCCACCTTCCAGACCGCTGATGTAGCCTTGTAGAAATGACGGAATGCAGGCAGGGGGTTTGAATGTTGTCGGTTAATATTGGATTCTGGCTACCTGAATCATCAAACCCTCACTGAAACCAAAAACCAAATCATAAAAGGATTCCTGGAACTGTCTGCAACCCCGGTGGTGTGAGGCCATCTGCCCCTGACTGGAAAAAGGATGATGTGATGAAGTGCATGGTGATTAATAAGTGTAATATTCCACATGTTGGGTAACTGCATTCACAAAGCTCACAGTACCTGATTTGAATAGTATGTTTTCATAATGTGGCACTTGTTACCTTGCTATATTATGCTAATGAATAGTAGCATAAGATATTCTCTATACTTGTGTGGAGAAAAGTTTGGAGTCGCTTCCATGAATCTACCGACACAATTGCATTATCGTTCGAGAAAAACTCCCCCGTCGCCAATCTTTGCGTTAAATGAGATGATGAGATGAGAACAACTTTATTTATCCCGAAGGAAATTGTTGTGCCAGAGTTTCAAGTAAAAACATAACAGTAATAGATAATAGTAGAAAGGAGCAAATGTATCTGGAGACCATTAGAAATTCAGGATTTGCTACAACACCATCAGTGATTCACAATAATGTAGAGGCTTACCTTATTTCTGTCACGTCCTGTCTGAAAAAATAAAATAAACAAATAATAACTAGAATCATCGGGACACTGGAGATCGGATCAAAACAGTGACAACTTTGTCGCAGGTGTATCTCGAGATGATCCGTTAGGCTTCCTTTTTTACTAAAATAAAATCAGAAAAAAATTAACTAACATACGGATCTCTTTTTTTTATACATCTTGAAACAAATCTGGGGGAAGGCCGACATTTTAGCTCGCGCACAATAGCTGGAATCTTGTAATATACAGCAATAACTCACTAGTTAACCATATCTTAGACATTGATACGGAGGCTTTACAGTGTCTTTTTTTTATTGAAACAGGGATTGAAGAAGGAACATGGTTGTTCAAAGTTGTAGCAATTACATCCCAGGCTCAGTCTGTTATTCGTCTTTGAGTCCAACCAGAGCCTCAGTTATTATAAAACCTGCCAGTATAGCAAATTAGTGGTGTGCATATAAAAAGTCTGGTCTCTCCCATGCATAAATGATGCAGCAGCGTTGTATCAGCACAGCTCGACAAGCTGTTTGCAGTCATACTCAGCAGCTCCACATCCGCACAGTTCAACACAGCAAATTAGGAGAGGCGAGGATTAGTGGTACAAGAGAGTGAACATGGCAGGCTGAACACGCACACGTGTGTGTGAACGCTCACGCACGCGCACACACACACACACACGGTTTCCCACAGAACACATTCAGTATGGCGTACTGTGTAAGCAAAGGGTTTGCAGATGCCACCGTGGAAAAATAAAAATGAATGTTCAGAGATGCACTTAGCTGAGACGGCAACCTGAACGAGGCAAGGGAACAAAAGTTTCAGGAGCGCCGCGATCTCGGCGGAGCTAGCGGGGATCCCGCTCGGATTCGGGCCGCCGTCTCCGCAGATGTTGACGGGAAACACCGTCACACATGAAGCCCACGTCACTTCTCTGAGATGTTCTGGTCGGCTTCTGAATCATTTGTTCGTCGGCAGTCCGGAGGTGGTTACAAGGACATATTTCCCCATTTCCCCCGGGGTGCAATGTGAAGTAAACCCATTGGTACATTGTGCCATTTGTAAAAGTCTACCCCCTCGCATGAACTTAACATCTTTTATTCCTTCCTATTTCTGGTCCCCCACACCGTTCTCTTCTCTCCTCCTCCATTACTTTCTCTCTGACCATCTCAGAATTCAAATGAAATCAAATGGTCCTTGATTTGCATGCACTTACAGAATATTGCATGTGCAGTGTTTGCTGTTAAAGGCATGGAGAAGAGGGTGGTGGTGGTGGTGGTGGTGGTGGTGGGCGTCTATGTGCTCCCCCATTGACATCAAACAGTCTTCTGATATGGAAATGGGAGGGCAAAGGAAGAATGGCTCCTCACTCTAGCTTTGTTTGGATGTAGGCCAAGGTCTATCTCTCCCTCTTTCCATCTACCTCGAACACTCTTTCTTCCTCTCACACTTTTCTCTGTCTCTTACCATCAACCGTTTTCTTTCTTCACCCCTCCCTCTCTCTCTCTGTATTTCACTCATTGTGCCGGTCCTGCTCGTTTCCCTCAGTTATCCCTGACCTCAGTGGAGATTGCACGGCTCTACCATCTCTCCTCCTTGTATACAAAAACAGAAGCTAAATATTGCAGCGTCATGAGAGGAGTAGCAATATTGATATCGTAACTCCGAATACAATCGTGCTTTTGCTCTAAAGATGGAGATTTAAGGACACTCGGTGCCGTTGAGGCTCACCGACTAGATGGACGTGTGTGTTTGTGACATTGTTCCGGCTCAGGGAGAGACGTCAGTTAACGTGACATTTAACAGAATTCGAGCGAGAGCATAGTAGCGATGCCTGTTATATTTAGTCGTCTCGCTGTCATTGCGGCGTGCGGTCGACTGAGAGGTCTTCGTCACACCGGGGTCTCGCAAGGTGAATCTTCAGCGATGATCTTGGAAAGAGGGACCAATTCAGACGCATACAAGGGACAGCATTGTATTTATAACGGAGCCTACAGGCGGATGTTTGCTTGTTGTCATTTGAGACCAACGACCGATCCCGCAGATCGGATCGATGGATACTTAGAGGAGACGGCCAGCGAGTCGTGGCGTCCATCAGAAGACGGAGGTCGACGGCGAGGAATGAAGCTCGGTATTCCTGCTCCAACCGCCTGGAACGATGTCAGACCTCCAACCGATATTTAAGAGCTCAGCTGCCGTGTTGAAGACTTCTCCAGAGGAATGACTTTGGTTTGTGCTCGAAGCGCTTTGGGATCGGTTTGATTTTTGCAGATTTTTTCATCTCGCTCTGATTTACAAACACTCTGAGACCGGATTACCGTCTCTCTGTGGGACATACGGGGACGGCGATCCGATCTCGGTGCGGAGCATCGCCGTCATCGCGCAATCTACGCTGAGGTTCGACCGTCCACGTTTCTTCTGGAACAGCAAACGCAAATATCCAGTGATTTTGAATAAAAAAGCAAGCTGAAACTGGTGAAGCTAAATCAACAATACCTTGATAGTTCAAATCAGTTCAAATAGTTCAAATCAGGTCAGAAAAAATATTCTGACATTTATCCATAGTCTGGATGACAGTACTTTGCGGGCAGAGTAACTTTGTCACAAAATGAATTTTTATCATTTACATTTCAGTTAATTAACATGTATGGTGGCTTAGAAAATTAGTTTCACTCTCAATCTTCCTTTCTGATTTAATGTGTGCCCAGAGCTCTCAAATTAGAGAAAAGAGAAAAGACTTCTCGAATTGCAAATAGCTAAGTGTTAATGTAGGGATTGTATAATCACTTATATTTTCGCATGATCAAATTTTGCACATAATCTTCCCTCATTATTGTTCAAATGGCAGCGGGCTGACGTTAAACGTATGCCAGGCGTGTTACACTTTACCACCGAATGAGTTAAAAGGCACTGTTTAAAGTTGCTCTTGAAACTTTCGGTCGACGTTAGCATGAGTGGAACGTGCGCTCAGTGGTTCCGCATGCAGGGAAACCAACGTGCACACCTCGCGGGTAAACAACTGCTCCATTACTATTCGCTTCAACCGATATTGAAGAGGGCCGTTATTGGAGGAGCCCATTTCTTCTCTGAAGATTTTTTTTTCTTCCCTCGCAAACCTTCACGTTAGGTTTGACACTCATGGAATTAAATTGATTAAATCCATGTAGGTATCGGGGTTAATTACTCTTTAAATGGGTTTGCCTTTTCCCCGTAACATTCAGGGAAAGTGAAAATGTTAAGCGTCTAATATTGTCTTTGCTGTTGGCATTGCCCAGAGTCATGTGCAGTCGATGAAACTTATCTTCTGCGAGTGCGGTGTTGTTTTTTTTTTTTTTTTTTTTGCGTCTAACTTTTCATTTTTAATTAAAACAATCCATCGATCAGATCATTATCGCTACAGCTCGTCCTGCACTCGGGGGTCGGAGGAGCTTGGGGAGAGAGGTGGGGTTCATCTCGGACGCCCGCCGGTCAATCACAAGGCCGCACATAGAGATGCGCAACCATTCAGCCTCTCATTCTAACGTCGTGCAGAGACCAGCAACCATCTGGACCATCCGGGGTCCCCAGTGAACCTCCGCCATGTGTTTGGATGGTGTGGGAGTGGGGAAAACTCCGCACAAGATGGCGCCGCGTCGGAATCGAACCCGGGCCTTCTTGCTGTGAGGCAGATGCTCTCAACAGCTGCGTCATCGTGCTGCCTCAAATAAAAAAAAAAAAAAGCCAAGTAAATATATATTCATTGCCTTTGTCAAAGTCTGTGTACATTAGGGAATTAATTTAGATCAAAAAGCTCAATTATCAGAAACCTCTGTTTCTGCGTTCAACCTGTAGGTTCTTTCAAAATTTACTATTGATATTTTGACGGCAGCTTTTACATCTGTTGTTTTATGTCCATCTCTTCAGTTTTATTATTTAAACTGAATGCTCTTTTCATGTCAAACAAAGGTATCATTGCCCCGAGTTGGCTCATGCTTCTGATGTCGCACATCTGGTTCGAATTCCAGCAACATCTACATGAACGGTGCTATATAAATCAATCTGCCCCTCCATGTTTGTAATTACAAGGGTGGAGGTTTGCTCAGAATTTGTGGTGACTTGCAAAGGTGCCTGGGTTTTAGCCTTTCTATAAACATTAGAGACACACATACATATAGTTAGAGGCAAGGATTTCAGCCACGCTAAGAAAAGAAGAATGAACACCGTAAAGGTGTTTCTGTTTTCTTCATCAGCGGGAGCAGACATGTAGGTTTTCTAGAATCATCCTTGTGACCCGATGAAGCCGCCGCTCCTCCTCGTCCTGTTTTTCCTCAGCGAAAGACTTCGTTTACCAATTGAAGCAAACAAAGGTTTGATTTTCCAACGGAAAAACTCCCCGCCGAGGAACTCTTGAAGGGGGTTTATGGAATAGTTTCATTTCTCGCTTGAAGAAAGGGAAGCAGGCGTTCCATTTATAGTTGAGAGAATGTTATTTCCCAAGTTTGGCTCATCATTTCTCAATTAAAAGCTAATATTTCATTAATTGAAAATAATGATTTGTGTTTTATCTTTCAAACGAGGCAGAGAATCTGCATTCCTGCCTGTGAATTGTCTGTTTGCTTACACGGAGCAATGTATCCGCCAGTTATAAATATTCATGTCACATTCGCGACGTAACATATTGTATTTAAAACGCTATTGATAATAAATCCACGCATATCTTACACAGTGACGCTCCACCATAGAACCCGAATGCACGGCGGACCTTTAGCTGCAAGAAGCCACAAGTCTTCAAAACACAGCAGGTGTAATATGATCATAGTAGAGATGAAACAAAAAAAAAAACACCTTTATCGCCTGAAAAACACACAGGTTGCTCGAGCATGTTGCTGTAAATCAAAGCCCGTCTTCGTTTTTAAAAACAGATTATGGGAGAAATTATTTAAATGAATTTGAAAAAAAAAAAGATCAAAAAGAGTCGGTGCTGCTTGTGGGCTGGGTATGTGATATACAGCAAGGAAGTTATTGCTTTTACAACCCAGCCGGTGTAATTCGGCGTCTAGAACAATTAACAAGTAACTAACAGGAAGAAACGGACTCGACACTCCCCGTGTAACGATTTGGGTTTCTTGTTATCTCCCATGATTTAACACAGGATTTGCAGCAGGCATTCAGTCCCATCTAATGAAAGTGTAAAAACTTAACACAGATTTTCTATCGGAGGCCGTGGAGGGGGGCAGACAGCGGTGTAACATTCTACCTGCTAATTAGTGCTAATGTACAAAATGACTATAGAATTTCACCTGGAAGACACCCCTGCATGGGTTTCTTTGACGATCTGTTGCACATTTCACAGCCGCTCGTCAAGCGGAGCGCGGAAAACTCTGGAATACTCCGTTGTGAGGAGCCGACTGGTGCTTCACCATCGCGGCGACATCACTCACCCGCCCTTTGAAGAAGACATACCCTTAATCACCCCCCAAATTTAATCCCCTGTGAACCAATAACCTCCGTGAGAGTCGGGACACCTCAGCACGGGCTCCTCTTAAACCAAAGAAGGTCATTTGACTACGTCCAGTTCTGTGACTCCCGCGCCTGGAAGTTCTCCGTCGGCGGCCGGGATGTGTGTGTGTCCTCAAAATAGATATTAAATCAAACGGTCGACACCGTTGTGCTTTGCAGTCGACGCCCCGTTTCACCATCTGCATAAAGGGGACGACGGCCGGACGGCGTTTCCTTCAAACGTCTCGCCTCTCCGAAGGTTCATCCAGCTGGTAGAGCTGGTTGAAAAATGATATTTTCAGCTAATTTGTCAGGAGCAAATTAGAAAAAAAAAACACCTGTGGGGGGAGGCTGTGAAATGAATCCCTCCCCACTTCGCTTCTGTTACTCCAGAAAAGTCATAATTTATGACTCTGTTTAATTACCCACTTTGTAACTTCAAAGTGACACAAAGTATACCTTGGGATAACCATATACCAAACGCATAAAGCGGGTTACTTAGGGTCTGACAAATGAGCAAACTTAGTTCCATGTAGGATATGTATTTCCAAATGACAAGTTATTTGGACGTTTTGAGACTTTAGCGGCCGAACACTCTCCGTTTTGTTCTTTTGAGCTGGAACTCCAGATTGTCACTCCTTCTATTGGTGTCGGGCCCGAGAGCGACTCCGTCCGACGGCTCCGCTCTCGCCGCTTGTTTTAGTGAAGGACCTCCAGACTCCACGGATCTGCTCGGCCCTCAAGAATAAACAAACTGGAAAAACAACTTAAAGTGTGGGCCACCGCTGTACCTAGCGAAAGAGCTGTGTGCCAGATGGAAGGGGTTTTTGGAAGGTACCACAAATTTCTTCTTTGTTCCCGAGAGTGCATGTGCTTTCCATTGTAGGCAATAGAGAAAATGAGCCGAGGCTCGGTTAGGCGAGGGACGGAATGAGAGGAGAGCGGTCTGGGTCCCATTAAAAGTGGAGCCACAGAGCGGGGGACCGAGAGTGGGGATGAATCCTTTATTGGCGCTCACAGACTAAAAAACCTTGCTACCGTCTTAAAATTGTATTGCGTGCAGTACAAAACAGCGTTTGATTCCCATAAAAATGCTTTATTCTATGCTCTGTGTGTGTGTGTGTGTGTGTGTGTGTGTGTGTGTGTGTGTGTGTGTGTGTGTGTGTGTGTGTGTGTGTGTGTGTGTGTGTGTGTGTGTGTGTGTGTGTGTGTGTGTGTTTCCTTCCCTCTTGTAGCACTTTAAGAAGCAGAGGAGACTTATCCCGGAGAGGACAGTGTGGAAGTACTTTGTCCAGCTCTGCAGCGCGCTCGAACACATGCACTCCCGGAGAGTCATGCATAGAGGTAGCATTGATACGTCCACACACACACACACACACACACACACACACACGTTTTTCATAGATTTAAGCACGACCATAAACACATGCAAATCAACAAAACCTACAGAAAAGAATGGTACATTTTTATCTTTAGGGACTGTTTTGAAAAGTGAAAAAGTAATTCAGTGCATTGTATCAATAAGAATATATGTAAATGTAATTTTAATATTAATTGAAATCCGTTCTTTGACGTAACATATATTTGTCGTAAAGCACGGCACCATTTACAATATGTGGCGTATTCCGATTTAATTAAGCCTCCTATTTGTTTGTGTATTTTTTTTTTTTTTTCTGTTTTGTTTACTCGGTGTGGTTTGCACAATTGACAGAAAAAAATTGTACCCAATAAATCCCAGTAACTGGATGAAGAAGTTTGAGTGTCGTGCACGCTGTGGGCAGCCTTTCTGAGGTGTCAAAGCAACGGCAGATGCCCGACGACACACTCGCATCAGCTCAGTAATTTCATCCGTCATAGCGAGGTCGGCTAACGGGCAAAATTATAGCTGCAATACACCCGAAAAATGATTCGTGTTTCGAGATTACACACACAAACACACACACGCAGGCTAGCCGAGAATAGCAGTTAGAACAAGACTACGTCCAGTTCAAAACAGGGGGCTTAAACGTTGGTGTCGGGCAAAACATAGACCAGAGAACACAGTGTTAATGGCCTCACATGCTTTCAATAGGTCCCAGTCAAATGAAGTCCTGGATTCATATGTGCAGCCTCTCTTTCGTTCTCTCTCTCGTACAATTCCAGCTACAGGTGATGTACTTCCGCTGGACTGTCTCTGATTAGTGAACAGGGACACTAATGAACCCTGAGCTCTGAGCTTTAACGACCTCTTAACAGAGAATGCCCGTTCAAAAAGCGGCTTGCGCTTTTACGGAAGCAGTAAATTTCAAAGGCCGACGTGGGTCACGTTGATGTTACTGTCGAGGCAGCGATAGAAATCATTTTTTCTCAACATGTAATGTGTTAATCCGTCGGTGTCATTTAAACCATTGCGAGGAGAAGGAAAATCACCGCATTGATTAATTGTTTCACAGATTTAATCATACGTATGATCATATACCTGTACCGCCGCAAAGTCTTCCTAGTCGGTAACAAACTAAACGACTTTTTTTTTTTCTTTTTCTCTCTTTTCTTTGCAGATATCAAGCCGGCCAATGTATTCATCACAGCTACAGGAGTGGTGAAACTGGGAGACCTGGGACTGGGACGCTTCTTCAGCTCCAAAACCACCGCTGCTCACTCACTCGGTACATCACAGTAGTCTTTTATATGCTCGGAAATATATAATGAAAGTCACACTCCGCTTTTGGACACGCAAATGCACGGGCAGACACACACACTGGCACGCACACACACACACACACACACACACAGGTCCCACCCCCCTCTCCAGTTATCACCTGCAGTTGGATGTGTTTCATTAGGTATGGTGAGACCGGAGCCATGTGTCACACAGCCATGCAGCCTGATCCCAGTTGTGCCCTGCACCTTCATAGGCCACTTAGCTGCTTCCTGTTGCCTTGACCTTTAACCCTTACGCAGATGAATGCCGGCCAGAGAGGTTTGACACACAGCACCGATTGTGACTGTGCGCCGTAAAACAAGCCGACAAACTTTACAATCCGGGGTTATTAATGGCAGCAGAGGGTTTGCCTGTCACTCATGCAAAATCACCGACCCGCAGCATTTTTCCTCTTTTTCTTTTTGGGCGAAGCCGTAGATTTTTATATAGGATTTGAGATTCATCAAAATACCTGGGATTGTTGTGTGAAGACTAAAACAAAAAAAAAAAAAAAAAAAGAGGGTGTTCAGAACCCAAGAAAATCTGCCAGAAATGAGCCACATATTGATTTATACTGAATCTTTACAAGTGGAGCCAATAAGCTGAGACATATGGAGACATTTATAGATAATCTATTTCCTTTGAAAAAGACTTAGATATTTGCTTCTCTTTAAAGGATAAATGGGGTTTATCATAACTGCACACCGAGACCCCTCCCACACACACACGCACACACACACACACACACACACACACACACACACACACACACACCTCTTCCTCACTTCAAAGGTGTCTCAGTGTTTAAAACAGTAGCTTACCTCTCCAACAATTTGTTAGCTGCCTGTCTGACTCACCCCCCCTTGCGTCTGTCCTTCCGCTTGTGTTTGTCAGCGTCACGGCCCGGAACGCTGTAAAGACGCTGAAGTTAAACCACGCCAAATTATCCCGTGAGGTATCTGGAGCCTCCCTTGAAATCATCAAAATCGCTGGTATCTGGAGACGCGCTGGTTCTTCTGATTGTAAATAAGTTTCAATTCAACCCCAAAAAAAAGGCAACGCGGATTTCAAAAATAGACACTTTACGCTGTAATATTTAACCAACAATATTAAGCATCCTCAAGATGCTTTTCATTGTACAGCAAAATGCCTCTTTACTCATATTACGTGTTCTTGTCTGTGATGACCACCTTTTATATCGGTAAATATTTGTAGATTGTGCAAGTGCGGACAAGTTGTGCCCGAAGTAGCAATTGAAACCAAAAATCATCGCCCACTAAAGTCAACAGTAGTATTTTTGTGTCCTAAAAAATGAATATAAAAAAAATAAACAGTTTTTACTCTTCACACTACCCCATCAAGTACAAAACTGAAGTTTGCTACTTTCAGTATTCGTCCGTTCAGTCTCAAGTCAGACTCTTTCTTTTCTCGGTGTAATTATCCGACCGTCTTTAAATTGATCTTGCGACGTCTTAGGTGGTAAAACACACTGACGGATACGATGTAAATCGCGTCCCTGAAGCCGATAGTGATTGTTTCAACTTTTCATACTGAGACTCACGGAGGAGGAGTCGCTCCGAGTCCTGCAATATACAGAAAAAGTAGTTCAATAGTCAAAAAAAAAACCTGTCATTCACACAGTGTCACTTCCCTATGCTAACTGCTATTACCACAAGCAGCCTGCTATTCTCAGCCTCTGTAAGGCAACAGCCCAGCCTTTGGAAAAGTGTGAATCACATGATCTTCCCTCCTCGAGCCGTATCTTCGGAGGCGCCTGCAGTGCCGGCGGAGCGGGTGAAAAACAGCGTCTGAATGGCTCGCCGTAACGTTGAGTCCACAGCACCCTCTTTAGGCCGACCGAGGAGAGGCAGCCTCGGCAGCCGAGGGGTCACGCCGAACGGCGGAATGGGCTCGGGTGAATCCGTCTCCGTGCTTTCCAGGGAATCGCACGGTGGAATCGGGTCGAGACCTCGTTTTTACTTGCATACCTGAAGCGTCGCGTCGATTATCTGGTAACGAAACCCGCAAATGCCTCGAGCGGCAGCAACCGGCACTCTTTGAGACGTCTCGGGTCAGTATTGTCGTTTTTTTTCCTTTTAATGTAAACAAATAAATTACCTATAAGCCCATCTCCATCACATTTTCTGGCTACAAAAAACCTGGCAGCGTTTAAAAGACTTAAATGCCGTCAATAAAACCGAGAACTTCAGCAAAGCAATTCATTACGGAGCCGTTTTATCCGTGCGTGTCGTCTCCGTTTGTTTCACATTTCCGGTCCTTCTCCACCCCCTGGTGCGTCCGGCAGGCCGGCCAGCGTTTGCGTGGAGCTTCCACCTCCTGCAGACTCAAGCGCACCTGCTGCATCCTCTCTGCTCCAGCGGCTGACGCCACATCTTCCCTCTGTTACCTCCCCACACTTTTTATCATCACATTTAATGCCACTTCCCTCCTTTTTTTTTTTAAATAAGCAAAATGTAAACCGAATGTCGCTTTTTTTTTTTTTTTTTTTTTTTCGCGAAAACAACCTACCGTGGAGTCAGACTCGACGATAAACCCTGTTCCCCCCTTGTGGCGGCTTTCAGTGACGGATTTCTCTGGTGCCCTTTTCTTCGTCACTTATCAGTTCTGCACCTTACTTGTTCCAACGTCCCAACCTTCTCCGCTGCCCTTCCACCAACCCAGGCGGGAGGGATGGGTGAGAGACCGAGAAAGAAAAAGGTGCGGGAAATCTAGAAGCAGAGAACAGAAGACGGGAGAGTGAATACAGGGTGAGACGAGGAGGCAACACGTTGGGTAAAGAAAGGAAGAACGGGTGACAAATAAACAGGAAAAAGGAGGAACGTACTCGTGGGAGAGAAAAGAATCTGACAGACTGACGGGAAAAGAGAAAGCAGTGCAAAAGAAAGTTAGAAAGAGCAGAGTAGGAAAAGGGAATATGACAATGTGACAGAGGAAGAGGTTTGAGAGCGCAAGAGTGAGAGCAGAGGATGGAAAGAAAGAATGTAAAGGAGTGTGTGTGTGTGTGTGTGTGTGTGTGTGTGAGAGTGTGTACACAATTGCGCACCAACGTGGTTCTGTAATGAGCCCAGCCACCCAGCTGAAGAGTAGAGCAGCGTGGTGGAGCTGAGATGGAGGTCCAGGCTTACAGCCTGTCAGCTCCCAGGCTTTCAACTCAGCCGCTCAGCAACCCAGTCTCTCTCTCTCTCACACACACACACACACACACACACACACACACACACACACACACACACACACACACACACACACACACACACACCGTTTTTTTTTCATCTTGCACACATTTCCACGCACATTGTGAGACAATCTCTTTGTCTCTTATACAGACGTATGTGCACGTGGAGATACGCCCGCTTGTATGTTGGCTGAAAGCATGCAAACACGGCAGGACGGAATCGTGAAGTCTTTTTTTTTTTTTTTTTTTTTTTGCAACACGCGTGAAGACGAAAAATGCCGCACACGTCGGGGGAGTACGTGTCGTCACTCACGCGCGAGCTTGGCAAATCACATCGAGTCTCCGGAAGACATCTGAAAAATAGGCGTACGGGCTTCCGGTAAATAGATAACAAAAGGCAAAAATGCAGATATAATCCTTAAAAGAACCAGCAGCTAGCCAATTGGCAGTAATATATACTATAATGTACCTGCAATTAACACCTGTAATGAGGAAGGTGTTAACGAGGAGGAAAATAGAGACGCGGGGTAACATAAATAACAACTGGAGCCAAACCGGAGCGGGAAATAATAACGGCGATTCGGACGTATGTTTATATAAATGCTCGGTTTTCAAGAAAGCGGTGAAATAGAGAGTCGTAGGTGAAAAGTGACAGTGCGTGAGAGGAATCGGCAAGGAAACCGTGGGAGCGCCAGGGCATACAAAGACGGCGAGGACTACGAGTCCATAAAAATACGTGAGATCTGAGGTTGTGTGAATTCCAGTCTGGCGCTAGAATGAGAAATTTGATCATAACAGTATAGCGGCCGGCAGAAACGCACTTCCTGTTTAAATTTATCAAAAGTAAGAGCGGAGTGGATTATAAAGATTCAATCCGTTAATGGTAGCGTTTGAACTCTCTGTGTTTAAATTGACCCCTGAAACTTTCAGGTTATGCTTAAGTTAAGCACTAATAAGGGAATCCCCGCAAGTGGGCAATCAAATTAATACATGTATTTAAGACTTTGCCAGTTTCAGTTCATTAAACATTACATTTAGTCCTTAGAAGTGTGGAGTTTGAATAATTCCTCGCGCTCGCTGGCATCTCACCTCCAATGCGATGACGCTCTGCCTACTTTGTGAAAAATACAGTGTTGTCATCGCCATTCAGAATAATGGAAATCAATCCCAACATGACTTTCAATTTATTTGCATGAATAAGTAATGTGCCCTTAATTTAGCATGCTGGAGGAGCCCGGACCCAGTGCCGCCGCCTGCTTTATGCAACTATTAGCATAAGAGAGGCTGATTCTTTTTTAATCAACTAATAATGAATGTTAGGGGAGCTTGTTCAGACCGCAACATGAGACCTCGCAGCTTTTTCTCTCTCTCACTTTCTCTGTCTGGCACACACACACACACACACACACACACGCACACACGCACACATGCACACACACGCGCGCGCACACACAAACCACATTTCCAGCCTGATGACCAATTAAAACAGCAATCCCCAGTCCCCTATTTATTCCTCAATCTTTGCGCTTGCCGCTTCTTTCCCTGTGCTGAGGCTGATTATTTTTAGAATGACAGGTAACACTTCATTATTCAAAACCGCACATTTAAGATCAAAGTGTGTTTTCTCAGCCCAATTAGATCTGCACCCAAATTAGAAGTGCTAGGTTTGATTTCAGTTCTCATTGACTTGAGATCTAATAGCCACCTCTGTAATAGTTTTATTGATTGCAATTACATTTGCTGTATATTTCCCCTGTCTTGTTAATGCGCAGAACGGCTCAGGAGAATTTGTGCGTGCGTGCGTGCATGTGTGTGTGTGTGTGTGTGCGTGCGCGCATACACACACACACACACACACACACACACGCATGCAAGTTTGTGCCGTTATGACTTTTTCATACAATTTTCATACCGCTTGAGAGCTGCTCTCACCCACCGAAGCTGACTGTACAGAACTCTCTGCAGCTACTTGTTACTCTCCAGGTCTTTCCCAGTATTCCATCTACTGCTCAGACATCTGCATGTTTGAAAAAGAAAAAAAAAGACAGAAAGAAAGGTTGCCGATATTAAAGCAATTATTCTATGCTGAGGGCTTTGGATTTCAAATGTAACGCAAGGAGTAACGACAGAAATATGCAGAGCGGGGGGATTTTTTTTGAACAAGTGGACACCTCAGAACTCCCTCGGAGTGTTTTGCTGGTAAGCTCCGTGGGAACCACCTTCGCTGTAGAGTATACTACACACCGTGGAGGGATAATATTGATGGACATTTTTAACCAGCTCAGCAGACTTGGTATAAAATGCCATCATCCTGCTTTACTAAGCCTCCGTGCACGCTTGAGAGGACGTGGAACGAGCACAGACTGCGGAGCGCCGCGCGGCCCAGGTTAGCGGGCTAGTAAACTTTCCATCCTTTAACCATATGCCATTAATGTAAAACTGCTGCTGGATGCGCTTGATGGATTTTCACAGCAAACAGAAAGCAAATGCAAAAAGCAGCCCGAATCCCGGCTAAGAAGGCAGCGCGTTATGGACGTGGAGGGCTGATTCTCTGGAGCGCTGCCAGTCTCCGCTGCAGTTTGAGATTCTTGAGTTTCAAAACCAGAACCAGAAATGAGCCGGGGCTTAAGGCTCCACTCCTGCTTCCTGACCGTATTCACTGACTACTGTTTCAGATCATTTGGCTCCACTAATCAAAACTGATTTATTTGTATTGTGTGTGCAAACGTCTGAAATATATGAGACTTGAGTGTTTTTTCCTTTGCGCTGTATGGATGTGCACCAATGACATCTTAGCCCTTTTAAATATCATCTTACTTTAGCTTACTTGGAATTACTCGAGGCAATAAATTTTTAATGTCTCCCTCCGGTTTTCTTTTCTTGAACTCCGAATGAAACGCAGAGAGTATTCCAACCTCTGAACTTGTCACCATTTGAAGATACACAATTTTACCTGGTTTCTTACACCGTGTGCCCTGTCAGTGATGTCGATAAACTGCGGGACACGCCGAGTTGCCATGCAAAGTAGTAACGCTCGCTCTCTCTCTTTTTTTTTCTTTTGTCTCTTCTCTTTCTGCCTCTTCTTCCTCATGTTGTTTCCTCTCCCTCCCTGTTCCAGTGGGTACTCCTTACTACATGTCACCAGAGAGGATACATGAAAACGGATACAACTTCAAATCTGACATCTGGTCGCTAGGATGCCTGCTCTACGAGGTAAACTACCAGAATGTGCGCACACACTGTCACCTTCTCAGCCGGCTGTAAGAGTGACGCGAGAACCCGCTTGTTCACACACTCATACATAAACAAAGGAAATCTCCCGAATCCCGCTCGCCACGGAATATCTTAAAATTACATACTGAACAACGATATACGGCGCTCCGTATGTGTCATTATTTGTGAAATAAAACGGTTTATCGCCGTTCAATGGGTCGGTCGTGCGCGTCCAGCTCGCATCCCTGCGCCTCGCGTCCGGTCTCTGGATAATTTTCAGTCGGGGACCTTTTTGAATGTGGAAAAACTAGCGAGTGAGGAGAAGTGACACGGCCATGTGTTTTAGATAAGGCCGCCCAGTGACCCTGACTAGTTTGATTAGTCGGGAGCCGAACGCGACGGGGCTCGGCCGCAGACCACACCGAGCGGCGGAGGGAACAAAGACCAAAGAGAGGAGCAGAACAGTGATAGACACGGATGATCGCCGGCGAGCTGAGGTTTTTTTCCTCGCCAACCTTTGCGCTGAAGACGCACACTATTCAGAGACACGCTGTCAGCCGAGGAGACACCCACATTTTCCTCCTTGCTTCGCTCCCCGGAGTTGCTGATCACTTGGGCTGCATTTCAACGCACCGGCGGCTACGCCTTCTCCACGCCGCCTCGGGCACGGAGGTGGAGAATGTGCGGGGAAGTAGTTTGATCGCAGCTTACGGGTCATCGTTGCTCAGAGACCGCGGCCCTTCGTGCGAATTAGCTCCCCACAATGCACCGCAGCCGTGGTTGGCTGAAATCGCCGGGTGACTCCGGTCGAATTTTGTGTCCGCGTTTTTCGGGATCGCTTTTAATCTTGAATGCTACTAGCATGGGTCGTGATAACCGCACTGCAGGGGGTTACGCCGCTCTCGGTGCATCGGTAGGTCCTTTGCAGGTTTCATTCCCGGACAACCAACCAAACACCCCAAGGTGGTTTCTGCGACACTTTTCTTACTTGGACCCGTTATTGATTTTTATCATTTCCACTCGGTTCTGACACGCACACAATCAGTACAATTACATCACAGGTTTTGATATTTTCATCGTGGGATCATGCCAGTGTTATCCAACGCAGAAAGTGTTTAAACATGTTCCGGATTCCTCGGTTGCCCCGTCGGGTCTGCGGGTCCAGTTGCCCAGGAAACCGAACCTGGTATCTCCATGAGGTCCCGCCCAGTTTACCTCCGCATGCTTACCCCGCCTTCTTAAAAATCGAGCGATCGATCAGAAGGCAGACATGTAGATGATGGTGATTACTGAGACAAAAAGTCCAAAATGTGCAGCGTCCGTCGGCTAATTCAATCATCACGGTGTTTTACTTCTTGACCATTTCTAGCCATAAAACAGAATGATTCACAGGTAGAATCGAGTCAGTTATGGAAACATCAAATGGCGTTCAAATGAAATAAAGCATTCAGCGATGAGGACGTTCTAAATGGTGCTATTTGTGCGCCTGTAACAACCGCACTCGCGCCACATGAGTCGATATTGGCTTGTAATGAGATGGAAAAGAACGGCGGGATGTAAATTGCCACAAAAGTAAAGCCTCCTCTTATCGCCGTATAAATGTGTGCAAACGCAGGAAGAAAAAAAAACAGCGCTTATGTCAATCAGTCACTCTTGCATTGAATGGATAGAGAAATACCCGCGCAGAAATCTATTTCTTATTTCGCCCCAAAGTTTTCTCACACAGGAGCGAATACATCACGACTGCTTCTTTCGCTTCTCCTCGAATGATCCTGCGAAAAAAACAAAAAACGCTATTTTCCTCAACCCTTCCATGGATGCATATGCATGAAGGTTTTAGATATGTGCGGTCCGTTTGTACGCACTTTCTACATTTTTGAGCGCACGGAGTGACAAAATAACGTCTAAAACGGGCGGTAACGTGTTAGCACATCTGCCCCTGAGACAGCGAGAGACGAGGAGGGAAACAGTGGAGGAATAAAATGGGGGGAGACTTGTTGGTCCCTGAGGAAATGAAGAGGAAGGGGATAAAGCTATAATGAGAAGAAGTTTAGGAATTCCTATAAGAACAACATAGGGAAGCTGTGCAACAGTAAGGGGATAGGCAGCGGGAGTCCTCGGAGAGAATTAAAAAAAAAAGAAAAATTGCAGCGGATGAAAGGTTAGAAGACGGAAAGAGCAAAGGAGAAGCGATCGGAGAAAACGGCAAATGACGAGAGCGGGGTTATAGATTTACCGGGGAGAAGCGAAAGATGGGAGGCGCACGGAGAGAGGCACGCAACGGTAGGTACAAGAGCAGAGACAGAACTCCAGCCATCAGGTCAAGGTGAGTCATGCACAGAGCCTGTGGAGATAAAGATTTTATAGCATTATTGTTACCAGAGCCGTGCACACCACACCATGCATATTCTCTTTGAAGAACCCACTTGCTTTCCAGCCTGCTCGGTGAGAGGACTCCACAGTGCATGCACAATGTCAGGAAACTTCCCCCCCGTCTTTCCAACTCTCCTTCTTTTCTCCTCCCCTCCGCTCAGTTCCCTCTGTAGGCCTCCCTTTTCCTCACTTAACCTTCAGGCAGAAGGAATTCACATAGAAATCCAAACCCCATCCCTGTGGCACTCATTGATTTCACTCTGGATGTTGCAGGGGCCGAGGACGCTACCGGTGAGCGATCTTGTACGCGCACGTGCTCGGGCGCGTTTTTCATTCTTGCGCCCGTGGGTCGGGTAGAGTCCAAAGGGTCCGTCTGTCAATACCCGGTCATTGTATCCGCGTCTATCTTCATCATCCATGCTGTTTGATCCTTTTCTCCCCGCGTCCGACTCCATTACGTCTCCCGACCCGGCCCTGCGCTCGCCTCCCGAACCCCGGCTCCCGGGATGACCCGCCGAGAAAGCGCCCGGGTCGGATCGCGACGGGGCTCGGGTTCTCCCCTTCCCGCTCCAAACCTGTTTTTTTATTTATTTTTTATTTATTTTTTTTTCTTGCGTCGCCGGGACATCCGGGCTCCTCGCTCGACAATCCGCCGGCTCCAACAGACGGGCTGTGGTTGTGGATTTTGTGTGAAGGTTAGCGAAGGAGGAAAGCTTTGCAGGAATGCGTCTCCTTCCTGTATGGAACTCAGCCATCCATACCTCTGACTGTGCCCATGTCTCATTCCTCTCCCTCCCCTCTGTATTGATGTTGGTTTTATGAGGCCCAAAATGCTAGGTTCTCAGCAGCTGGCGTTTGCATGTGATGATCTGCCCTCTGGCTAAGTCTCTGTGTTTTTGATAGCGGCGCGTTTGCAAAGAAAAACCTGCTTCTCCTTTAACCTCTTTTTTTTTTTTTTTTTTTTTTTTTTGGTTTCGTTATACGGTGTTGTTTATTTTTTTATTTTTTTGTCAGTGTGGAAAATCTAACAACTCACTCAGCCACTTAGGTTCAAACTTGCACACCGTATCAGAAGCCCTCGCAACTCAGCTTGTTTCCTGTTCGGGCGAAGTAGACGTAAGGTTGTTTTGAGCTCCTGGCTCCTCCTGCGTGCTGGAGATACAACACTGGTATTGCTATTATCTCATGGAAGATGTGAGTAAAAAAAAAAAATGCAAATGAGTGTATTCCCTACTGTTCCGCCGGTTGTGTAAATTCTTACTCTGGTTGAAATGGTGACAGAAGATGAGTTTTCCTAAAAAGAGTTTCCTCAATCCAGCCCGTTTAATTATTCTCTCATTTCTACTCGTCCCTCTTATTTCACCCTTTCTTTTTAGCGTGTTGAAATCAGAGCAAAGACTCCACCCGGCGGAGGTATATTTTTAACGACTGTCCTTAGACGTTGACTTTTTTACCTTCATTAATATATCATCATAAAGCCACACGGAGCGCTGATGCGCACATAAAAACACACACGCTTGTCTGTGTGTGTGTGTGTGTGTGGGTGCGTTCATTGACGGAAACGAAGAAACCGGCACAAAATACATATTTTTTCGTATATAATACTACGTAAACACTTCCAGGTTGATGTGTTCAGTGTAGCAGTAATTGCATTTATGATTCTGTATGTTTTATAATTGAGCAGGGGGAGAACTCTGTCCCGTGCTGCAAGTGCTCGCGGGACAGACGACTAAAACTCAAGTCTCACAGCTCCTATTAATTGGCACACACAGCCAAAGAGAGAGAGAGAGAGATCATTGTTAATTAAACTGGAAGACCCTTTCCAGGCCTTTCACAGGGACAGGAATATTGGCTTTACATGGCCGGGCTGGGGAGTGCACAACCTCGCCAGCTGAAGAGGAGCGCCGGAACAAAGGACTGGGTGTGTGTGTGTGTGTGTGTGTGTGTGTGTGTGTGTGTGTGTGCCACCAAAAGCTCACACCCTCAGACAGCAGGCATGCGTGTACATTGTATCTCTCTCGAATATCAATGAACCTTAAACACGCATGCACACACACACACACACACATATATAACACACTCTGGGGCCCAAGAGGTCAGAGACTGAGTCAATCATCTAAGCCATTGCAACGACAGTCTTGGGGGGGATTAAGAGTGTGTTTGTGTGTGGGCATGCATTTTTCTGCTTGTTGTGCGTGTGTGTGTGTGTGTGTGTGTGTGTGTGTGTGTGCGTGTGCAGAGCAGGGGGCCGGCAGCTGTCACAGGCTTGGAGCAGCAGGCACTAATGAAGCAGATGAATAGTGCAAAAACTCCCAAATACAAACAGGACAGTTGACATTTTTCATCTGTCAAAAGCAGAAGATGCATGAAAATACGATGGGATGTTCTTTAACCCTTTGCCTCCTCCAGTCTTTCGCTTGCTGATCTTTCTTTTTTTTTCGACCCGTGTCTCCCTGTTTTGTTTCTCTTTTTGTGAAATCTATGTTTGCTACCTTAAGCGGACGCGCCCCACCTTTCACACAGGCCAAAAGCGGTAGTAGTAAAAACATGCGCGTTTCTACTAAATGCTCTTTTCAAAATCAATAGAATTAACTTTAGAGCTTTTCGTACCCCTCTGAAACATAGCCAGCAGAGATGAGACTCCGGTCGTTGGTCTTCTGAGCTTTGCTGGCTCTGCCTTCTACTTTGGGGAATTGATTGTGGACGCTTTTTAGTTTCTGCGTCGAAGGGAAAAGTTATCATTTGACCTTGGTTCAAAATGTCTTGCACTCAGTGCAAATGGCAAATGAGATGGTAACTTAATCCCGAGAGGCTCGGCGTGACCCGTGATTAGACCGTTTAATTCAGTTTTAATTGCAAGGTAGATTTTTATGTGAAGGTCAGCGGTGGATTCACAGGACAATAAAGGGGTGGGAGTTACATGGTACTCCACAATAGTTTCCTGATACAAATGCACTTTGATAATGAATACATTGCAACACAAGTCATCCGGAGTTCATCATGACATCTTTGTGGACAAGGAAGAAAGGATACCAGAATCCGGTATTGAATTTGTTTCACTGAATCTGAGAGAAAACAATGTGTAACACAAGTCACGTCCAATCACCTCTTACACACTCCTGAATGTTTACAATCCATCAGTCATCAGTTTTGATATCAAGGGAGTCTTTTTAACACGCTATATTTAAAGTCTTATTTCTAAGAACAGACCTTTAATAACATTGCATGAAATAGTGATTATTATATGTGTGTGTGTGTGTGTGTGTGTGTTGTATTATGCCAAGCCAACAAACTGTACGTAAGCCTTAACTCCCAAGTATTTACCTTAAATGTGATCTCATTTCCAGTAATGTGTATGTGCTTTGAGTATTTAAAGTAAAATAGTTCTCGTGGTTCTACAACCAGACAGTTTTGGTTAAAGTCTGCCGATGGATCGGATAGATGCTTCATTGTCAATGTAAATTTATATAAACAGAAACAGTCCATGTGTTTCAAACCCAGTGAGTAAGCATTTGTGTGTGTCCCGGGCTACAAATAGGAAGTGTGTGTTGTTGCTGACACACACAGATCCACAGAATCCAACCCATCTCCTCACCCTTCCCACCTGCTGTGACAGCAGCAAGAGTAATTGTCAGAGCAGAAAACCCGTTGGGGTTTGTTGTACAAATGCAGCGTGAATACAATTCCAGCCCGGTCTTGGCGAGCGCAGGCCATTTGTTTTGGGTTGCTTTTGTGGATCCGACTTGTTTCTTTGAATGGATCGCGCCGATTGATCTGATCGGAGTCGACGACTTGTGTGACCGGGTCTCCTTACTGATTTGACACCGCAAAGTTTGGACTTCCGGTCCCTCCTGTTTATGTTGTAAACAGATGAAAACACGGCTGTAAACGGAGTAAACAACGGCGAGCACAAGGTGTGACGTGTTATTAGAATTCATGCATTCATACCCCTCATTCTTTCCCTGGAGAACAGCCTGTCCGTTCTCTCTCTCTCATTCCTCTCCTCACTTCTGCTTTCCTCTGTGACTTCATGTTTTCCTTCATGAAGTGAAGCAGCTCATCTGTCTTTGGGCTCCGGCGCCACCGAACATGTGACTGCTCACAGAGCAGCTGCTGCAACACCAATCTATTGAGCTGCGTGAGGGTGTGTGTCCCTGGAAGTGTGTGTGGTTATCGTCACAGAGAAATGGGTCACCCGGGGGGTGAATTTTTTAAAATAGACTGTAAAATATACTGGAATTAATGTACGCCGCTCAAAAAAAATAAAGGGAACACTAAAATAACACATCCTAGATATGAATGAATGAAATATTCTTGTGAAATACTTTGTTGTTTACATGGTTGAATGTGCTGACAACAAAATCACACCAAAATGATCAATAGAAATCAAAATGTTTGATCCCATGGAGGCCTGGACTGCGAATGAAAGTGTAAAAACACACTCCAGGCGGATCCAACGTCGATGCAATGTCCTTAAAACAAGTCCAAATCGATCCGTGTTGCTTCCTCAACGGACAGTTTGATTTCACACAACTGTGACTGACTTGTGTTGTTTAAGTGTATTTTTGAGCAGTATATTTTTGGCAGTTATGACTTTTAGAGCTTCTATATTAATCTTGCCTTTGTGTCAAAGTGTGACAACCCGGAGCTGTGGATCCTCACTGTTTGCAGATGAGTCTCTTGCTCTCACGCTAGCCATTAATCCAGTTTCCACTCCACTATGCAAACCCGTTGCTACCAGCTCTGTCTTTTTAAAGGCTGACAATGCCTTTGGCTGGAGGGACGGTCTGCAACTGCTAGAGTAACCAGATTAGGACAAGCTGTGCTCCTAATTACTAAATTCAGTGAATTATGGCGTCAACGTAAGAGGTTAAGTGAATTGTCCGATGGCCTTGAATTGATATTTATCGCATTCATTCAACAAATTGACAAAAAGCTGCAAAAGCTATCTTATTTATATCCTGGACTGACTTGATTTAACATTAGAGGAAACTAACATGGCATCTAATTAAGTGTAATCCATTATTCGAGGTGGATAACAGCAGCGGTATTGAGAGTTTGTACCCGTGTCGTGTCATGTCATATGGCAACTGCTCCTGCCTGCAAAAGATAGTTTTTAACAAAATTGAAATCAATGATATTGAAGTCAGACTGTATTTTTGATCGCATCCCTTCGGCTGTCGGAGAAAGATGCCCGGCTGTGACGGCGCTCCTGCTGTGCGACTGTCAAAGTCTCGCTTAGCCTATGATTCTGTGATAATTTGAGTATTTTAATGTGAAAGACCTCATGGAATGGAAACAGTGCATGGTGTCCAGAGCAGAGATTACCCGCTGAGATGCTGCGTCAGCGCCCATCTTGACGTCCCACCGGACGCCGTGACAGACCCTGTCAGAATCTGCCCGATAGGGACCAGAACTTTTCCGTCTCTGCGCCGTCAATGTCTGACACGTCTTTCGGTGGAGATGACGTAAAAAAACAACCCTGCGAGCCGGTGAAGTGGTCTGCTCTTCCAGGGTGACGCCGATGGGTTGCTCCTACAGCAACATGCGGTGAAAACACCATTATTTGTGTGTTTTCATCACGACGCTGTTTTAACCGTGAAAGTAATTTTACACGGCCTCGTATTTTTCGAAGATCTCCGCGGGCCGGCTCGCTGTCTTACATTTTGTTTTTATCGAATTGCATTTTTGTTTTTATCGAATTGCGTTTTTGTTAGCCGACAGCTTTGCGCGCTGTCGTTCGACCCGGTCAAAGCAACGCATTCGCATCGTCGGTACGAGAGTTTATCTGCATATCCATTTTCATGCGTTACGTTCCTTACTCATGCAAGAAGAGCTACTGACTCGTGTAATCTGGTCACGGGAGAGAGTGTGGCAAAGCATGCGCGACAAAAGTGTGAGTCATTGAGCCGGCGTGCACGGCTGGCGCCAGCAAGGTGGTGTTTGGTAGCTTTTAGCAGGCGGGTTAAAATATGGCAGTAAAGCTGCCACCGTGCATTCCACAATGCTTGATAATTAGCCGTGTCAAATGTAACTTGATTCTGTGCGATAGACAGTCTTGCATTGAAATACTGGATTGTTCATTTTGAAATAAAACGAACCGGATCCTCCGGAACATTCCCTTAACCGCAGCGACTCGGTCAGAGCCTGAATCAGGCTGTCGTACGCAACAAGTCGGGCCGCCTCCCGCAACACAATGTTGTTCAATGAGCCGATGAAGGTTGCCTGTTAATCAGAGCACAACTGATTGAACTGCATCCAGGAATTAAATTAGATTAAAATCTTTGATGTCGATGCGTCGAGGAAAATCCGCAGCTCACAGGTTTTTTCCTTTTTGTATCGAGCGGCAAAAAAAAAAAAAAAAAAAAAAAAACCTGTATGTGAAATGTTTGATTTAATTAGGTTCACTTCACGTCGCGCGTCCCGCTGTTTGACGATTGAACACGCGGACACGGATACGTTGATGCCGAGACTATTAGTCATTATCTGTTTTTGGCTTTTCCGTTTTTAACTTTGCTCTCTGATAAACCTTCCCCTCTCGCTTTCCTCTCCGGTCGTGTCCTCACGTTGAATGTTAATGTCCTCCGATTTTTCAGATGGCAGCCCTGCAGAGTCCATTCTACGGGGATAAGATGAACCTCTACTCCCTTTGTAAGAAGATAGAACAGTGTGATTACCCGCCCCTTCCGTCAGATCACTATTCAGAGGAGGTAAGTTATGCATGAGTTACAGCCATGACTGCGGCACCAAATAAACAGACCTGCTGAGTTTCTCAAAAGAGTGCGCCACTCCGGGAAAAAAAAAAAAAGAAGAAAAATCGTGATGGAATACGATCAAATTCTTTTTCGAAAGTAGCAACGTAACAAGCCGAGCCCTACATTTATGACCGTCCTAGATAATTTTGTGTTTTATATGAAATGTGAAATTCCCCCAACCGCCTCGGCGTACTATGATATTGCTCTGTAATATCATTATTCCGTGATCAAAAGACCGGCTATGGTTTTAACCTTTTCGAAAATTAAACGCGCATATCGAAAGCATCTGGCGGCGCTACAGAGCAGGGCAGGAGACGAAACGGTCCGCGGTGTCGCGTTTCCCTTACTAAATGTGAAATCATCTGCTGTAATTCTGCATAGCCTGGTTCGTGCTCCTAGATGTAATCTAGTCAGGCTGCGGTTAGCCATCGCCTTGCTGCTGATTGCCGGTGACGTGTGCATGAACGCGCACGGTTTTGCATCTGCATGGCGTCTTTGTGTGGATGGCGCACCCCCCCCCCCCCCCCCACACACACACACAAAAAAAAAAAAAAAACATTCACGTGCCCGTCGGTACACAAATAACGCACAGTTCAAGACCGACTCGACGAATCGCGTGGTGGCACAAGGGGCTTTTTTCCCCTAAATTGTGTTTCCAAATGTTTGATAGTTAGCATGCGTGAGCCTTTGTTGAATTTCTTTATCAACATCGGGTTTGCGGTTGCAGCTGAATGGGCAGGTCACGTAGGAACCAGGTGTTCCCAGGCCTGGCAGGTCAGATCTATCCTTCTGGCATGCTTTTGGTGGATCACAGGGCCTCCCGCCAGGTGGACATGCCTCGGCCGTCTCCTGCCGTGAGCGCTCAGACCGGCCGCGGACGCCCCCGCTGCCTCCGCCGGCTCTTTTCCGAAAGCAAAGCGGCTCTGCTCAGAAGATGTTTGCGCTCCTCCGCTCGTCTCTGAGGCGAAGCCCGGCCGCCCCGCCGAGGAAACTGGCTCTGGCCACGCCCAACCGCTACCTCCACCTTTCCGTCATTCGCCGAAGTTCAGGCCGTATGTGTGAGACGAAACATTGGCGGAGATGTAAACCGGTCCGGGTTTGACCGGTTTGCAGATGCAGCACTGATCCACCCCTCGCTTGTCAACCAGACCCCAAGATTCTTAAAGATCGCCCCGCCGACCGGGGGGAGCGCTGGTGTCCGGGAGCGAACCGCGGGCCAAGATGCCGAGGTGCTGACTCTTACCCCGCCAGCTTCTCGCTCGGCAGTAAAAACGACCCAGGGCCGGCCGGCCGGAGGAGTGTTTTATCAAAGGCCTTGCGCGGTTTGAATGTCATTAACTGAATTTTCAGACAAAGAGTAATATTTGGAAGATGTTGTCGGATCCAAAGATCACAGTTGTTTTCCCTAAAATGATACAAAACAGCACAATTCAACATTTGAGATCCTGGGTTTACATGTATACAGCATTGCAACAAAACCTATTTGGTCATCATTTTTGTTTGCTTAATCCAAACAAAAATATTTAAAATAGACCTGTGTATCACTTTATGCCAGGTTTTGCGCCGTGAAGTTGAGGGCTTTTCCCCAATCCTGTACTAGACAACCACTGTTTGGATAAATGCAATGCACCGAGACAATATCTATCTTTTGTTTACCATTTACTGTTTATATGAATGACGTATAATATACTGTAATTTCCGGACTATTGAGCGCACCTCAACATAAGCCACACCGGCTTGCCGATCGCTATCTCGGGCTTCCTCCTGCGCACTAAACCCGTCAAAGTCGTCTTCTTCGGTGTCGGAGTTGAACGGACTCAGAATTTCCCGGTCGTTTCATCTGTCCGTTAGCGGCGTGAAGCTCGTTAGCGTCCCCCACCCAAAAAAGTCCACATATTAGCCGCATCGTTGTTTACGTGAAAAAAGTCGCGGCGTATCGTCCAGAAATGACGGTTTTTTAAACTAAAAATCACACTTCTATACCTGCGTGGCGTGTAAGGCATTCTATTACTGCCTGCGGACCATTATTTTGTTTGAGTAGCGCATTGTTGTTTCACACGATGTGGTAAAATAACGGGTGCCTTTTGATCGGTAAGGTTAGGCTATAATCATGAGAATCGATTTAGCCAAACAAAAGTGCGGCTACGCCATAAGCGGTCGGAATACAAACGTGGACGGCGTGCACAGGGGTCCGCAGCGGGTAGATTCAAGTCGCTTCATTTATTCATGTGTCAGTGGTATGATATCACCTCCCGCGGAGAGGGCTTTCCTCACCGCTGTGTTATTTACTTCATTAGCTTGACAAAGGCTAATTGTGAGTCGTTTCAAGTCTGCAGTTGCGCGTCTCCGACGTGCAAGTGCAGATTTCTGGCAGTCGCCGGAGTTCCGCACACCCGCCGTTCGGAGCTCTCGCGTTGCCCCACATGTCACCCCCATCCAGGAGAAAGGGAGACAAAGCGATAGAGAGGGGGAACGATAGAGCGAGAGACAGGGTGATGGAGAGATGGAGATGAGGGGGGTGCCTACAGCGCCTGTCTGGATGTAAACAATGCTCCTGAAGGATCGGCGGCAAACTGTCAGCTGCTCATCTTTGTTGTGTCATTTAACCATCTCCGTCTGCGCTCCTTTTACCAGCTCCCGCTCCCCCAGCTCCCTCCACCTGACACTTTCCACCACCCCCCACTCCACTCGCCATGCAAAGAAGTGCATTAATATTTTACATATCTGCATCTTTTCTGCACCCTCCCATATCTCCGTTCGCTGGGACTAATTCTCAGACTGTCTGAATTTACATCTCTCTTTCTCACACACACACACACACACACACACACGCGCGCGCGCACGACGGCTGACGAGAACTCGCCCAAGCCGGTGCCACGCAACAGCGGCCAGGAAGTTGGCAGGCGGTTACCATAGCGACCCCGCCGAGACGTTTTTGTTTTTTTCAACTTTTCCTCTCTATTCTTTATTCCCTTCCCTTTTTTTTTTTTTTTTTTTTTTTAATGATGGCGGTGGCTGTTCCGCCTGCGAGCCTGTCTGTCTATCTGCTCCAATCAGCCGCTTCGCTCGGCTTCCAGCGTAAGCGCTGTCTCCGGATGGCAATGGAGTGGCAGCAGCGAACGTGTGCACACACGGGCATGTGGGTTAGTGTGTCTGGCGTGGACTCGGGTGCAGCAGGCCGATAAGAGATTAGCGTGCTCGGCGTCTTCGTCTCAGCCCGCTTACCTGTTGCCTTGTTTTTGCTCTTATGAAAAGAGCTCATTAAAAGCAGAGCGGCTCTCTTGTTTCCGGCGGTTTCGAAAAATTCTCCGCTGATTTCTGAAGTACCGCGCCATCGCTGAGTGTCGCTTAATTGTACTGTTTCTCTCTTTTACCTCCCTCCCCAGCTGAGGAACTTGGTAGATATGTGCATCAACCCCGACCCGGAGAAGAGGCCGGACATCACCTATGTGTACGACATCGCCAAACATATGCAAAGCCTAACGCAGGGCAGCTAAGCTCCGAGTTACACACACTTCAGCGTGTAGGACAACTCTCCACCTCCTCCACCTCTCTTTTCATGCTGGACGTGTACACTTCTATCAGCTTTTATACCATAACTTACTCCAGAGCTCCTTGCCATAAGTAGTACATGTAACACCATTTTTCCAATGTGGTGGCGCAGTCTGTTCGGTGACTGACAGCCCAAATTCTTTCTGCCCGAGGACAAAGATTACAGAGACGACTTCTTTTCAGATGCAACCCGTTCCCTAGACTTCAATAATGACACGACGCTGAAAAATCCACGTATTGTAAGTCACTGATCTGTTCGCTATCGCCTTGATACGCACATTTTCTGGATTTTCGTGTATCGAACCCAACTCATCAGACGTTGCGACGAGCAGGTGTTATTTATAAAGCACACGTACTGAAAATTTTAAGATTAGCGGCAAAAAAAAAAAAAAAAAGGACGGGAGTCGCTTCCCGTCTGAAACGGCACGCGAAAATATTCCGACTTTGCAAGTCCGGTGGGTCTCGCGAGATCTGTACGGTCAGCCGATGCTCCCGTAGAGAGAGTCGAAACGTATTTTGGGAGGACGCAGCCGTGGGAAAACAGGGAGACGCAACAGAGCGTCCGTGACAGAAGTGTTTTTACGATGCACTTTTTACCCTGGTACTGGAGGGCCGGCAGGGTGATCATGTCTAATGAATGTACGAGGAGGGATGGTCGAGAGGGTAGCGGGTGATTTGCAGGGGTCCGGGGAGAACATGAGCAGATATCTCTGCAACTCTTTGAACGCTAGTCATTCAGTTATTGTCTCTGATTGTTCCCGAACGCCGCTTTGGCAGCACCGAAGAAGTGGCGAAGAAGTCCTCTGTTTACTGTTGTCGCAGATACAAAAATATAAAACCCTCCTCAGTTCGACCTGCGCGGCGCATTTTAGTGCGAGGGTGAAACAGAACGGGTCGCTCAAACCCCCTTCGCAAAATCGGACGAAAAAATCCAGAAGTCGACGTCTGCGTGTGAGTTTGCAGTGTGTGTGTGTGTGTGTGTGTGTCTCCCGATAAGTGATGCGGACGCCTTGCTCGTGTTTCCGTCCACGCCGCTCGTCGCATTTCTAATCCTCAGTCGCGATACCAAAGAAACGAGTCACACGAAAAGAGAACCCGTTAGTTTATTCAAATATTTATAGTTAGGTGTCTTATCTGAAATATATTTTTCAAAGAAAACAAGCGCTAATGGGACTAATTTTGTTTTACTGTACATAATGAAGAAGGTCCTATAGTATTAATGCTGTCGTTTTCGTAATGGTTTGGTTTACACCGGCGAGCCGCGGTGAGCGGCGCTGCTTTACATTACAATGTACTCGCTGACCGGTAAGGCTTTATTTCACCGTCTTATCAAATGTATGTGTAACATTATCACATAGCCTGTTAACCATGGATTTGCATGCATTTGTCTTTTATTGGAAAATAACACAAAATAATCTCCACATTTGTTTCATAAAAAAACCAAAAAAACCCTAAACAACCTCTAATGAAAATGTCAAAGTGTTATGGTTAACAGAGTATCTTGATAATGCACTTGTAGTATTCTTTCCTCTGAGACGTGCAAATAATTGTGTTTGCAATTGCAAGATGCAGTTTTTTTTTGGTCCTAATTTTTGTGCATTCACATCTCTGATGACTCCCACCACCACAGTAAAAACATCTTCAACGTCACTGATAGTTTTAATTATTTATGATCTCCTTCCACAGTGCTATTTATCCTCTGTCTTGATTTGCACCCAAACCTATTGTATTTTGTTGTCGTTGCCCGGGAGTTCTTGTCCCGGAGTTCTGTTCCGACGCTCCGCAGGAGTCCCTCCAGGAATAAAACCAAAATAACCCCGAAATAGACTATTCTATGATTGTGGGTCAACTGACCGTTGAGGTTTCAAATGTTCCTCCAAGAAGAGAAGCAACGTGGAATCAGAAGACGCAGTCGTATGTATGTATCTGCTATGGTGCCGTGTTTTGAACAGCAATCTGTACGTGATGCAAAAACAACAGTTCTGTTTTCAGTTTATGCTTAGAGAACACGGTCTACGTTAACACACACACACACACACACACACACACACACACACACACACACATATACATGCAGCACTCAGGGTGGCTGTTGCTTGTTAGGGACGGTTTATCTTCATTGCAATGTATCTCCGCTCACATCTGCGCCGCTGCCGTTCTTTGACCTACACTCTACGCTTAAAATTTCCAATATTTGAAATGTGGCCCCGGTTAGCTGATAACCTTCATTGATAATTGGCTCGTTGGTCGTTTGGCTTTCTGGCTGCACGATGTCACGTTAAGGAGCCTCGTGAAGGCCTCGCAGCGGCGCTTATTGCAACAAAGCTTCCGCCGTCTCTTCTACCGCTCAAGTGTGTACGTGGCGCACTCGCCTAGACTCGGGTTTTTGCGTTCCGTCCAGCACGTCGGAGCAAATTACACCCGCAGCAAAATGTTGATTGTAAACTTGCCTCATCGGTTCGTTGCCACGCACGTGACGGGGCAGGAAAACCAAACACGCCGGCAGCGGCGGGATCATACATGATCACCGCAGTATCATCAAGTTGCAGAGGTCTTTGGAACAGCTGCCTTGGACCTCCTTTTTTTTTTTTTTTTTCTTCAAGCCGCCCCGACTTTTTGAAGTCCCGGATTCATCTGCGCCCGTTTTCCACTAAAAGCTTGAATACCATGAGAAATTGGCATTGATGATCGGAACTCCATGGAAAAACTGGCACGTGTCGGTGAGTATCTGTATGAATTTCACGTCCACATTTTCATCCGTCTGGTTCCCCATGAGAACAACGCACGTGTGGTTCAGTTATTTTTTTTTTCCCATTTTCCCTTTGTTTACTTTCCCTCACTGTATAAATCGTATCAAGTCATACACAGGTTTAATATTTACTCTCCAAGTAATCATTAATGAATCACATTTACCGCTCGACCCCCTCCTCCCTTTTTTTTTTTTTTTTGTTTTTTTTTTAAGATACGGCACCTGGAAAAAAAAGGGAAGATCCATGACACGGTGACACTGAAAAGATAGAGAGGGGAGGAGGGCGGTTTAATACGAGCGACGGCGAAAAGTGACTGGAGCAGTCGACTCCACGGAAATCCTGCCAGTTACAGTAGGTGCCGGCAGAGCGCCACCCCTTCCCAAAATATAGCTTCGCGACTGATTGGTGGCTTGCTTGGATTCGGTCGTATCCATTTCCTGCGTGTCGCCATGCAGAAGATGTTTTCCACCCGCAATATAAAATGGGACCTGCGGGAAAGCGGTCGGGACGGGCGTCGGGGGTTACCGCACCTCGTCGGTTTTATCTTATGAATAACAATTTCTCTACAGGAAACGGGAAGTGAGTTTTTAGCCGTGGCCCGGGGTCGCCTCAATCCGAGGAATAAAGTCTTGGCGGAGGGGGAAAAAAATAAAAGGGCATTTATTCTAAAAGAAGAAACTTCATTTAATTTTCGGGATGAAATCACTGTTCTGTGTGCGACTGTGTTACTACTCCCCGTCACCGGCGCTGCTTCGGGTGGAAATCCATCAGTCTATCTGCTCCATCTGCCACCTATTAAATGCAATATGGTTGAGTTTCTTCAGTTATTTCCAAAAAAAAAAAAAAAAATTCCTAAATGAGTTAAGACGTGTGTTGTTAAGTGGCGTATCCGTATGCTTGTGTTTGCTCTCTGCAGTCCAACCAGCAGCTGAAGGCATGTTTAGCAGCTTGAACACGCTAAAGTTTTACATCATGTCAGAGTCAAGGTGTTCGACTGGAAGAATCTAACAGAATCGTGTATCACTATGTTTTTATTTCTTTCTGATCTCCGACGCGGTTGGATTCATTGCACACAAAACTCATCAGTTTTAATCACCTTCCCCAACATTTAGTTTAAGAATGTTGTATTTTCTTTTAAACTAATACAAGTTTCGGTGATCCTTGAAATACATAGGGGATGTTTACATGCCTGTGTGTCGGACTGAATGGCTGCATGTCTATATATGACCTGTGATTTGTCAATATGTGAAGACGATGTGTGAAAGACGGAATTTATGTCCGTATGACCTGTGAATGAAAGAGTGAATGTTTATCTGTAAACAACTTGTAAATGACAGAGTGAATTTACATCTTCATGACGCAGGAAAGAGAGTGAACGTACATTTATATGACGTGTGAATGAGAGAGTGAATGTATGTCTCTAAATAACTTGTAAGTCTCTCTGACGGGTGAACAAGAGTGAATTTGTCTCTTGCTGCAGGAATGAGAGGGTGAACTTCCATCTCTATGACCTGTGAATGACAGAGTGAACTTATGTCTCTATTTGAGGTGCGAATGTAAGTTTCTGTAACAGGAGAATGAGGGAATTTATGTCTTTCTGCACGAAAAGAGGGTGAACTTAAGTGTGTATTTGACGTGTGAATGAAAGAGTGAATGTATGTCTCTAAATAACTTGTGAATGGTTGTAAATGTCTGACGGGTGAATGAGAGTGAATTTGTGAATTTCTATTCGGCTTCTGAGCCCCATCGACGCACCTTTAAGCCGTTTGGCCTCAATGTACCTGACCTTCGAAGGCGGGTTTCAGGATTAGGATTTCTGCCAAGTCGCTCAGTCGGGATTGAATATCTGATTTCTGAACTTGACTCTGCAAACAATTCAAGACGTCTGCGGTCGTCTCCAGGCGGACGGAGTTGCGGGCTGCTTCTGCTGCCTCCGTGTGGCTCAAAAACAAGTCCGGGTGAAAAGCTTCCTCTCAAACGCTAATAAGTCAGACGCAAAGTGAAAACCACTTGCGATTGGTTTTTTTTTAGAGTTTGAAAAAACACAGGGCTTATTCAAAAGAGCGAAAATTCCAAATTGTGAGAACATTGCTCCCTTCCCCGTGCACCAGCCTTAAGGTTGAGGCTTTGTCTTCCCACTCCTCTCCAGATGTGATGTTTGGTTACCGGGCATTCAAACTCCGGAGTTCAGTCCCAGACGAGCGGACGCGGTAAATAGGAGAGCTACAGGTCTGATCATGTGTGCACGCTCCGAGGCCTCCAGGATTAGCTCTGGGAAAAACCAGCTGCATCCTTTTCCAAAACAGCCACAAACATCAGCCCTCTCGCCGCCTGTTGTGCGAAGGGATATCTTCGCCGATATCGGGTGCCGCGTCTCGTCACGTGCTCGGAAACCCCGCGAGGCGCCACCTCGTGTTATTCCTCACGGCCGCCGGCCCAGAAGGGAGGAAGGTTTGTCTTCCGCCGCTCCGATGAAGCGCCCGCAGCCCGACCTCTGACCTCGCCGACTCGCAACACGTTAACTTAAATCATTCCACTTAATTCATAAATTTAGCACGGGGGTTAGCGCCGCCAGCTAACACCAAGAAGGTCCTTGGTTCGGTTCCGACTGGGGGAGCAGGAGGATCGCCGGAGGCCCTAAATTGTCCAGACGGCTGAAAGAGAGGGCGAACGGTTTTTAACTATATGATTTGTGATTGAGAAGGCGAACGGTTGCCTCTATACGTGGCCCTTTGATGGGGGAAACCCATGGAACTGTTGATTACGTATCTCGCTAACCATCTGATCGGATGCGATTAAGCGGTTCAGGATAAACGTGAGCCGATGTTTAAGTCCGAAATTGAATTTCTCCATTTGCGATTTCTGATGTGTTTGTCGGTGAGTTTGAGGTCATTAGCCGAGTGTTAATGGCGCCGTCCTCCTTTCCTCCCGCGAGCAACCCCCTCCTCCCCGCCGCAGCCCTCACTCCATCCTGACCCCCCGCCGCCGCCGCCGCCGCCCACCCAGCAGACTAAGCCGTCCCTCTGGGTCTTCCGAGTCCCCGTTGGCCGGGGGAGCGCTGGGGGTGGGAGAGCGCCGGCTCTCTCACTATAATGAACTCCGCAGGGACCACTGTTCAGTTTCATCACGGCAAAATTGCTCCCATGGAGCCCCGAACACAGTGAAAACAAACAAAAGTAAACATCTAGAATTAATACGCCGGTTGATCTGCGACACCGCCCTCTGCTTCCGTAGCCCCTCCCCCACACGCTCTCCTCCGATACCCTTTATATTTTATTGCAAAAAAAAAAAAAAAGAAGAAGCGGCGCTCAGGTTTGCCTTTTGTACTCCGCATCCCAAATCTGTGAACCCCTAAGTCCATCTTGTGGCGAATAATCTTCACTGCAGCTGCAGCTGCTCAGGTTCTCAATGCCAGAGCAGCGTTTGGACGCAGGTGAGACCTTTGGTGACCCGTCCGTTCAAACCGCCCGGACGGGCGTGGACGCGGGTCCACACCGCCGTTCACGGGAATCGCTTTGTCCCGTTTGCGAGGAGCCGGCCTGCCCAAGCGCCCTTTCTTTCACCATAAATGTGCATAAAACCGAAAGGTGATTTTTCCCCTAACAGGGCATTTAATGGAACCGACGGTTGCAAAAGACGTCGAGGCATTTATTGAGAAATCATCAGTACATTTTTATTAATTTTTTTGCCTTCACAGACGAATCAAAAGATTTTTTAAAATCTTGTTTTCGTCTTATTATTTTCAAAATTCAGCAAACCTGTTTTCTCCCAATCTTTTTTTTTTTTTTTTCCACAAGATTACACACAAACACGGTTCATTTGCATACGGGAGATGTGGTTAAACGGGCGATAGTTCTTGGAGGTCCAAATGTGAAAGCAAAGAGCGCCGGCGTCGGACCCCCCCCCCCCCCCCCCCCCCCCTCCGCCAGGCTACCGGAAACGGAGAAGAAGAAGAAGAAAAAATAAAAAGAGGAAGGCCCCGCGCTCGTTCTTAAAATAGGCTTGGAGTTGAAAGCTTTCACGGCTCTGCGGTTCTTTATGAGCATCGTTTGCATGTGTCTGAGCACATTTAAAGAAAGAGAGCGGAGGAAATAGCAGAACAATCTCCCGGCTCATCATTTTGTCCCAGGTGATCTGAGTGTTCTGAGGCAAAAAAAAAAAAAAAAATAGGGCCGTTCCAGAGGACATTGACTTGGATTTTTCCTTTTTTTTTTCGTTTGTTTGTTTTGTTTTTAGCAGCCTGGAATATCAATATTTTTTTTTTTTTTTTTTCGCACATTTGAAATAGCTTGTGGCGCCTGGTTGGCAATGGCAGTCTGAGCTTCAAACATATTAGTTTGCTGGGAGAGGAGAATCACCGGGGACAGTCTCCAAACACAAGCGGGAACAGCAGCGCAGTCCTGCTCATCATTTGAAAGACGCTATTGTTTGAACTTAAGTAACTTTAAACAGGTTAAACTCATATTTAGAATGAAACGCTTGTCTCGCAGGCTCGCCCGCCGGAGTGTTTGTCAGCCTGCGATCCTCCCCGGGGGAGGAAGCTCCGAGGTGCAGGTAAAGAGATTGTCCTTGCAGTCGTTTATCAGTAGCTTTCTGCACCCAGCGGGCTGCAACTGGCGTCACTCATCACAACTGCTCTGACATATGTGGAAAACTCACACACACATGCCGAACATCACACATAATAAGCATGTGTACGCACACACACACACACAAATGCTGGCGTAATGAGTGACTCTTGCTCTGCATGTCCTTAATCTGCAACCACCAGGCCGGCACAGAGGGGGCACCGTAAAGTACAAGCAGCCTGCAGTGAGCTGAGCCAAAATAAAAAGCCAAGTGGTTCACGAAAGCAGCCAGAGGCTCTTTCAAGGCACGCACCGCCTCTCCCTCGCCCCGTCCGACAGCCCTACAGGAGGTTTATAAAAAACAAAAAAAGAAAAAAATAACACTGGCCGGGAAATCTTAGCTCAGAAGGACGGCTTCAGCCGCCCGGAACGGGACGTTTTTCACACAAACCGTAAACCGGTGGAAACTGACGCCGTCTTAAACGTGTTCAAAAGCAACCTGATCCTCACACAGAGGATTTACAGGTGGCTGGGGGTGTGTCGCATGGAGAACCACCCTCCCTCACACACACACACACACACACACACACACTCACAGAGCCCCTTTTTTTTTACATCCTATGTGACTTTTTTTTTTTTTTTTTTTTTTAATGGACTCCAGCCAGTAAAAATAATTTCATGTCCGTTACACAAGTCTTGTCTTTCCGTTCTGCCCCGATAACGATTTTAATCTTTTGTGTTTTGAATTGGCTCGGATTCACCAAAACTACAGCGGAGCCTCTTTGCATCCGTCGCTTTTCCCAGGTCGCAAATAGAGTCTAAGAGCATATGCATATTCTTATCCCGCTAAAAATAATCATATTAAACCGTGGCTTTTTTTTTTTTTTTACACGCTAGCCTTAATTAGCCTTAACGGTCTCGTGTTTTCCGCCCAAACGTCTCTGATTCCCTTCCTATTCGGTGCTAAACATCAGGGCTTTTATGTCCTTTTTTAAGTCTCCTATATTTCAAGCGTATGCCAGACTTCCGAAAGGATTTCCCTCACTGTCACGCGCACATGTGCTCGGCTCTAGTAAAATAAGCACTCTGGCCATAAACTTGCCAATGAGCTGTCCCCAAATAACCACATCTGTCAGCTCAACTTAAACAGGCCCTAAAGAGCCACTCTTAAAGATGAAGGGACCCCACCAGATGCACGCCGACTCTGCCGGGGAAAATTGTTCTCCGAGCCGTGAAATAAAGAAAATTAAAACTTCACGAGACGCGCGACACCCGAGCGTTACCCGAGACGGCTAGGTGGATCCGTCCGACGCAGGTCGGAAGGGTGAAAGGAGTGGTGGGCGGCTCCTGCAGCCGAAGCTACGTCCGTCAGGTTTGCGTTTACGAATCGATCCGTTTAAGGTTGTTTGCTCGAATCTGACAAAAATGTCGGGACGCCGTCGTCGACCGACCGGATCCACAGCTTCTGCTGCAGACTCTTCCAGCCTCGCTGTCCAACGGGAAGACAGGAAATCTTTCCCGACTCATGTCGTAACCCTGGACAATAACTCACTCTAATCAGATACTTCACATTATTCCTTTATATTGGAAAATAAATATCAACATTTTATTTTTATTCATTCTTTTTTTAGATTATTCTTTTACCCTTCAGTTTATTTTATTGTATTTTTTACTTTTGATTTTTAGCTTGTCACTGTCTTGTCCTTGTATGTCTTGCTGCTAAATATGTAGTCATTTGATTTATTTTTATTTTTTAGATTATACTTTATACTTTTACACTGCACAGTTTATTTTATTTTATCTTTTTGCTTTTGCTTTTTAGCTTGTCACTGTCTCGTCCTTGTATATCTTGCTGCTAAATTCATATGGAGATTTTATTTCAGTTTATGATTATGTCTAATTTTTTTTTCTAGATGATACTTCTACACATCTGAGTTTATCTTATTTTATTTTACGTTTTACTTGTTAAAGTACATGTCATCAAATCAGTGTGATTTTAGCGCCGGGTTGGGTTTGCACCATTTTTGCACGGCGTACCGTGCTACTGGCTCATCCGTATCCTGTCTATACAAACGTGCAATCGTGAATTGAAGTGAAGCATTTGCATGCAAACGATGGTAGTGAACGGACTAGTTTGGCCTCCGGAATCACGTTCTGTGCAAAAAGCAATTTGAAAAATATGATATGAATTCAAAAAGACAGGAGGATCCTTTTGCGTGTAAAGCAGTAAAACCCACTGCGACTCCGTTTTTTTATTAAGGTCAAGTGAAACGCGGCCTTTCGCTTCGCTCCAGCTGCAACCGGAAGGCGGCGGCGGCGGCGGCGTCCGGGACATTGGAGCGATCGCCGCCCTCTAATTCAGCCGCGGCGGTTTGACTCCCGGGAGTGAATTCTTTATTTTTTGTTAAATCCCGGCTGCCGCCGGAGTGGAAACGGAGATGCGCCGAGGCCCCGTTTGAGGGCATATGCTGCGAGCGGGGGAGGGGAGGGCCGGGTTTCTACCTGGACACGCCGTGATGTCTTGTTCCCACGGTCCTTTCTCAAGTGCCGCCCGCCCTTTTGTGCACGACGCCCTCCTCCTCCTGTGCAAACCCACCGCACCTCCTCCGACATTGTGAAACAAAACGTCTGAAAGGCGAGGGTCTGGAGGCTGGAGAGGAGGCTGCGAGCAGGGATGAAGGAGCACCGAGGAGGGGGAGAAGGTTGCTGTCAGCGCGTCCCGCACAACTTTTGGATCTCCATGCCAGCGACTTCAAATGAGACTTAATGTCGGCGTCTCACCTGCCGCGGCTGAGAGACAGGCGAGGAGCCAGACACACTTTTTCATGAAAAAAAAAAAAAAAAAAAATGAAAGAAGATAAAATAAAAACTCGGATCATCTCGAAACGCCGTCTGTTCTGGATATAATCAATAGCTTGAGAAGAATCCAGTTCAGGGTTGTCTCTCATATTTCAATCCCTGCTCCTCTGTGATCAATAACAGTGAGCCGAAATCAAAGTGGGCCCTCTTTACTATTGTCTATTCGACGTTAGCAGACAAAGACTGAGGAGCCTTTGATCGCCCTGTCTGCAGGGCCCACAGCTAAACACAGACCCCCATCCTCCCACTTCCACCCACCACCTTCAGGTGAGCAGCCATGTGTGTGTGTGTGTGTGTGTGTGTGTAGACACACAAAAAACAAAGAGCACTTTTTTTTTTTTTTTTTTTTTTTTTGTCTTAGGAATCACAGGGAGCGGCGTTGAGGTTGTGCCGTCAGCTGGCAGGTCATCACTCAGGCTGCTGCCCGCCTCCTCCGTTCACGCTTCGCATTACGCCGCGTGTTTTCCGATTACGCGCATTTAACGTGCTGATATTTATTTCTTTTTTTAGATGACCGGATTCGCTGGGTTTCTCCAAAAACATGCAGGTTAATTGGAAAAAAAATGGGAAGATTGTTCCGAGTGAGGGAGTGAATGAATGGTTGTTTGTCTATATATCTATATATATATATATATATATCACTGAAAAATAAAGGTGATTTATTTTACATGTAACACTCAAAACATTTTCTCACATGATGTTTCACGAAGAAAACACATGCTCTTCTTCAGATGCTTACCAGAGATGTGTGAGGTGTGTCAGCATCTGAAGAAGAGTCAAATGTTTTTGCTCAAAACATCATGCCAGAAAATTGTGTTACATGTAAAATAAATCACCTTTATTTTTGGAGCCTCTTTGTGGATTTTGTGCGAATTTTTTCAAAATTTTTGATCTGGGTAGCGGTTATACCCGTGTTTTTCTTTTTCGAACTCATATGACACAGGCCACATATGACAGCTGGGTTCAAGAGCAGGATAAATGAATGAATGAAGGAATGAACGCATTATTTTCTTCCATCTTGTCCTGCGTCTTTTCATACTGAAGGCTTCGGACGCTCCTTCGTGCCCACGGCCATCAGGCCGTAAGCCCACCATCACGACATCTCGCATCTCTGCTGCTTCCTCACCCATTCGCACGTGTCCGGCTTTCACTCCAACGTCTATTGGATCCTTGTCGTCTCGGCCCGTTCGCTTCCTGCTTATTTTTATTTAACATCCCTGCTGTTGTCGTTTCGGTTGTCTATTTTCACCCTTACTGTCTTTTTTTTCCCCTATTCCATTCTAATCCTTGTTGTTGTTGTCGTTCTCTCTCTGGATGTCTTTTAGTCTCTTCTAATTGTTTCTCTGTTCATATTTATTGACACTATAACTGTTTTGCCAAACTTCCCCCATGGGAATCAATCAAGTTTATCTTGTCTTATACGTTCCTGCAGGACGGTTCCCCTCCTGTTTTCCCGCCCTCTTTCGTCTTCGTTTCTACGATCCCCTCTTCGGTCCACGAGTTTATCTTTTAACTCGTCCTTTTTCGTCTTCATCCTTCGGCCTGCTGTCTTTTTCCTGGTCTTTGTCCGCCTCCTCGTCGCCGGGCCTCCGTCCGCCGCCATCTTTTCCCCGTCTCTCTCTTTGACACGACTCCGAAGCGGCGGGAACCCCTCGTCTCCAAACACCTCCCTTGTTTACGAGTCCGAGCGGCGCCGCCGGTTCTGACTCGGCTTCAACAAACACAGCGTTCCCGTGACAACCCACGTGGACGCACGGCGAGACCGGCTAATTATATCGGCGCTCTTAACGCTCGCAGGTGCAGATTTAACGGATGCTCCCTCCATCTGGACATATGGGAGCGGCTGCACGGCGCAGGCATGTTGACACACACACACACACACACACACACACACTCCTTTGGTGATTCAGTGCTCGCTGATTGTAGGTAATTTGGTGTGTGTGTGTGTGTGTGTGTGTGTAGAACACAAGAAAAAATCTCTTTTTCCCAAAAAAGGGAGGGGTATAATGCTGGTGTAACTCAGAAGCCGCCTTTCTCATAAGTATGTGCAAAAATAAATGTTAAAAAGTCACGTCCGGTTAGCAAGAGGGAAGTGTTTATTCATTATTTACAGCGTGTGCCGCTTTTCCTAATAAACACAGATATGTTATTCAGACGCCTCAAAATTAATAGACGTCGTGAACTTTCTAGTGTCCCTCTGTTGCCTGTTGTCCGAGGCGGGCGGACGTTCGCCGCGGAATAAGAATCATATGCATTTATGCAAGCGGAGGAACGCGGGGGCTGGAAGCGCGTTCGCCGAATGAAAGTTTAAAGGCCAGAATTAGCATAAAGCGACAGACAGGCGGAGCCCCGACGTCCGTTCCGCCCGCGCTCGGCGCCGCTCCGTCACCTCACGCCTCCAAAATGAGGCGGGGAGGCTTTGGGGTGAAAGGTCAGGACCTCGCGGACAACTTCCTTCCTTCCGGGCGCCATCGGAGGAGCAAGAAGGAGAGAAGCGGAGAAACTTTTCCTCTCTCTCGCTCTTCCAGGTATCCTTTACGCCGTCCCGCCACCTGACGGATGATTAGTTTAGTTAGTTAGTTAGTTAGTTAGTTAGATGAGTTTACCGTATTCTCCCAAATCTGCATCATAAAGCCTCTGATGAGACTGATGACATCTAACAGTCTGCTCTTGTTTACCACGACAGCGTGTGTGTGTGTGTGTGTGTGTGTGTGTGTGTGTGTGTGTGTGTGTGACCCTGAGGCATCGAGTCACTTGATGCGTCTCGCATCTTTCTCCAACACACACGTGCAGCCTTGCACGCACACACACACACACACACTGGTAGAAATCCTGGTTCCTGGCGGATCTCAGCGGAGGCTGGGAATCCTCATCCCCTTTAGGCTAGTCCTGGGGTGCAGTTGCACACACACACACACACACACACACGAAAACAAACACAAGCCCATAAATACATTCCCACACACACACATACAAAGAGCCATGCTGTATCTTAATGAGAAGGAGATGATACCATGAAGGCGACAGGCGAATGAAACCTCCTCACCAAGGACTGACCTGAGGTTCAGGGGCGGCGGCGGCTCGGCGGGGAGCCCGTCTCCCGGCGCTGATCAGAGCGCCACCGAGGCTGCTCACTCTGACGGCGCCGGAAAAACCTACTGATTAAACAGCGCTGTCGCCTCGGCTCGGCAGCTATATGGAAAGAAAGCTTCCTCTCTTTTATATCTTCTTTTTTTTTTTCCCACTCACTGTTTGTTTGTCAGTCTCCTTTGTTTTCTTTGTCCTCTGCCGAGACGGCGGCGCCGGTGAATTGGAGCTGCAAGCGTGAGGGATTTGTGCGTAATTAGCTGAAACGCTCACGCAGGCGAGCACGAAAAGTTAAATTTCAAACTTCTTGAACTATACTCCTTTTTTTTTTTTTTTTTTAAAACGGGGATTTCACTGACACTCTTCTTCACGCCCGAGATCAAAACCTCGCTTCATGGCAGGAATATAGTTTATATGGATCTTTTGAGCGCGTGGACGGCAAAACGGCGCAGCAGACTTGCAAGTCCTATTAACAACTTGCGCAAAGTTAAAATTGTGCAAAGAGTGTGTGTGTGGAGAAGAGGCGGCGTGAGCAGACGTGCACAAAATACGAGGGAGGACGCCGAGGAAGAGCGCTTTAATGACCAGAGTCCCGTCTGATCCCTCCGACGGTGAAACCAGATGTTTTCATCCGTTCACTCGTTCACCGGGTTTATTTCTTATCTGAGGCTGAAAAATGGCCGTTTGTGACTCAATCTGGACGCATGTGGAGATGCCGGTCTCGGTCACGCGCCACATGAACGCTAATGTTAAACCCGCGAGCAGCAAAATGAGTAAAAAAAGACGTCTTTGGAAAGTTTCTTTGCAAAGCGGAAAAGGCCCGGTGAGGAGACAGAAGAAGAAACTGTGATTGTAAGAAAAAGAAAGACGCATTTAACCGACGAAAGCAGGAGACCCACTCAAAATGTGGATTCACGGCGACGGGTGATTCCGGCACGCCGAGCTCGCTCCGCTTACAATGCAGCGACCGGCTCTCCGGCGAGGCGACGAAACCTTCAAAACCGCTCGGCCGCTCGGAGACCGAGCGTTGAAAAACAAGCCTTTGTCGAAAGAAGAAAGCGGGGATATCTACATATTGATATGAATATGTCCGTCAAAATATTGTCTGACAAAACCGGTTGGTGGCGCTAAAAAAAAAGGTTGTGGACGGCGAATCTAGACCTCCTCTCCTGCAGCGGAGGGTTTCACCAGCCGCTGTCGGGCGAGAGTTCGTCCGACGAACCTCCTGCGTGTTTTTGGACTTTGTTAGGAACCCGCAACCTTCTCGCCGTTTTGTGTCACCCTTGAAATTTCTATCATCGGCCAATTTAAAGAACCAGTATTTCATTTTGAATTGTAGTGATTATCCACGGAGGAGGTCCGGAAGAGTCCGGGCGGGTGACGAAGCTCCGGGTCGGAGGTCAGAGGTCATAGGTCGGAGGTGGACCGTCCACCTCTCGGCAGCCTCCGCCTGCCCTTTTAAGGTGTGGACGTGGCGTGGAGCGTTCAGACGCTCTGGCACGGCCAGCGGGGTTAGAAGACGCTGCCCATTTTCCGTGGCCTCTGGCCCGGCTGGGCGAGTCATCCAAGGATGGGCATGGACTCCGGGCCCCGGGGCCAAACCTCGCCGGCTGCCAGCCCGCTCCTGCCACATGTGCAGCATTAGCGAGCCCCCGTTGGCCGGCCTTAATAACGCCGCGTGTGCGATTTGTGCGTTTGCGACCGCAGATTATTAAATATATACTCAAGACACTAAAAGAAAAGTTGTGAAAAGGAAGGCGTCCTCGTCTTGCGTATTTTCTCCGGGCCGCCCTGGAACCCGCCGCCTCTCGCCCTTGACTTCCCCGGTTTGGCTCCCGCAGCCGTCCGGCCGGCGTGGACGCGGACAAAAGAGGAAGCCGGCTGCCACGTCCTTGACCGACGGGCAGACAGATAGACAATGGCCGCCTCGCTCGTCCGGCTTCACTTCCAACACCCCCCCGTTTCCGTCCGCTTTTTTTTTTTCGCCCCCTAATTCAAAAAGTTGGTCGCTTTTCTTTTCAAAGTCGCCGCCCGCCCTTCGGCCCGGCCGGGACGCAGCCAGAAGGGAACGGAATCGGGCCGGCGTCCTCTCATCCCGCCCCGGAGGCGGCGCAAGGAAGGGAAGGGAGGAATAGCGGGAAGGAAGGTGGGAAGAAAAAGCGTTGAGCGGCCAGACGCGGTTTCGGAGGGTTTGGCGAGCGACGGCCGGCGGCGCAAAGGACGGCTCTCCTTCTGTTTTTCTGCTCCATTAATATCTGAGCTCCGGCCCGCATTCGTCCTCATTCATTATTCACGATCCGGCCGGGGAGGGACGCAGGCGGAGAGGCAAAGGCCGCCGACGCCTCCCGTCCGGGCGACGGAGCCCGAGGTTTTTACGGCGCCCCGTTCCGATGACACGCCGCTGTTAAAAATAAAAAGGGAAAAAAGTCCCGCCGTTAATGACCAGCAGGAAGCGCGAGAGTCGGCTCGGCTCGTAAAGCCGGCGTCCGCGGCGGGGAGCCCGGACGGGCATCTCGTATTAAAATCTTATTTCGGTGTCGTTCCGCCGACCCCCGTCTGCACCTGCGGGCTCAGAGCTCGGCATTACCGAGACCCGTTCCCCGGTTAGCCTTCGTTCGGGATCACTTTCGCACGCGTTTCCTGCACCTTCAACTCTTCGGGACTGTGAAAACACGACAACATCCAACATTTCATTCATTCTGCGCTGCAGGGGGACCGGAGTCCATCCCAGCTTCCATCGGACGAGAATCAGGATTCACATGTAAACATTCACTCGCTCATTCATAAATAACCATTCAGCTTCTCATTGGTAGATCATGTATTGACATGCAACCGTTCACCGGTGCATTCAGGCGTCATGTAGACCGGGTGTGTCAAACTCAAGGCTCGCGGGACGGATCAGGCCAACAAACAGGTAAAATACGACTAGAAAAGATAAACAATACCGGGTTTAAGGGGTGAATTGAACAACAGGTGCACTAACAGTAGTCAATATGAGACACGCAACCATCACTCTGCCGTTCAAACATCATCTCGTCCCGCGTTTTATATCCGACCCGCCAAACTATTTTCTTTTGATTATTTTAACAAGTATTTTCAATCAATATTGAATTTAGAAACTCCTTATTTTTTTCCTTTTGTTTAATTCTGCACGGATGGTGACATGTGGTTCCATTTATATGATCATTGAGGATTTTAAAGCTGAAATAAAATGCCAAAAAATGGTAATATTTAAATTGCAACTTTTATTGTGTTCAATTTGCAGGACACCCGATTGGCCCGCGTATAAAAATGAAATAAGAAATGTGGCAAAATAATTGCCCACCCTGATCTAGAGTCCCGCAAGCCTTCATCCTCTCATTGGCAGCTCCTCTGCAGACGCGCAACCCTGAGATGGGAACGTTCACCTTCTCATTCGTGCATCATGGCGACAAATCTCCATCCACCCTGTGGACTGTGGGAGGAACCCTGAGGAGACCCCACACAGAAACCCTTCCTGTGGGAATCCAGCCGGGGACCTTCTTGCATTTGCGCTTTACTCGCTGAAAATGGTTTTGCGGGCGCCAAGAAGCGGCGCCGCGATTCTTACCGTCACCTGATCATCGGGGACGTTCCTTCATCAACGGCTCCTTTCGCTTTATCGTGCGAAAAACCCTCGACGTGCGAAAGAAAACAGCGAAACTATCCGTCCCCGGGGATCCGTGTCACACAAACGCCACGCGCACGCCCGGATAATCGTCGGACGATTAGCGAACAAAAAGAAAAACAAGCCTTCGGCGAGCACCTTACGGTGCGGCGGGGGGGAAATCTCCACGCCGGATGTACGGTAAACATTTTTGCAAAAGACTCCAAAATATTTGAATCCTCTCGTGGGGCATCTGGTGAGTACGCCTTTGCTGTCTGTCTTCTGTGTGTGTGTGTGTGTGTGTGTGTGTGTGTTTTCCTGAAGTCTCAGAAATGGTAATGCCTTCACCCCAACGCAGGGGAGACTTAACGGCTGGTATTGACTTTGTGAACACTCACCGCTGAGGATTCAGACTATTCAATTCTATTTCAACTGAGGGCTGTAGACGAGGAGGGAGGTAGTCCCAGGGCTCCGTGTTGCTCGCACACAAACAGGCACACTTAAACACACACACACACACACACACACACCGGCTGCATGCTGAACGCGCTATTCTCCAGTGATATCGACTCAATCGGATTTTTAACCCCTCTCTGCCGGAGACAAACGCTCTCCACATAACAAAGGCCGTTTGGGTTTTTATTATTTTTTTTCCCGGAGTCGCTCCTCGGACGCGCCGCCCTTTGACCCGGACGCACACGGAGCACTTCCCGCGTTCGTCTTTTCTCATCCGACCCCCGGCTCGGAGAGGAATTCTCCCGGCTTTATTTGCAGAGGCCGCTCCCCCCCGGCGCTCTCAAATGCCAGCGAGGTTCTCCGGGGATTGATTTCCCGTTCCCGTCCTTCCCCGGCCTGCCGTCCCTATCAGTCATACATGTGAGCGCCAGGACTTGTCACAGCCTCTCAGCCGGGGCCTTTATCAGACCCGGCCATAGATTCTCATTAAACGGGTGAATCCGCCGCTCCCTGACACTTCGGCCGTCGCCCGTCCTCCGAGCGGACAGATAGAACGGGAAGGACGGGGTTTTTTTTGTTTTGTTTTTTTTTTTGTTTTAACATTTGATCCCATCGGCTCCCCCCCCCCCCCCACCCCCCCCCGCTGTCGTACCAACGCTCGCGTGGTGCGATTACCGAAGACAAAGAGGTGATGGATGCGCGTCCGTGTATCTGTGCTTACTGTAACTGCAACGTGAACTTGACTGGGAGACCCGCTAATCAGTTTAACCAGTGGTCAAACGCGGTCAAGAGATAGCCGGCGCTGTGTGGTCACCAGATAAGAGGCGCTGCTCCTCGGAGGCCGGGGAGCCGCCTGTTAGCGCTGGGTCAGTGAACTGCCGGCCAGATTTCTAAATGGCCACTCAGAGCTCGCAACTGGAATTGTGTCTGCGTGTGTGTGTGTGTGTGTGTGTGTGTGTGGTTGCTGCTGTCTCTCTGGACTTTCTCACCAAAGGCTGGCTGTTTACTGCATGGCACAGCGTGGCGGCCTGCAGGGGGGGAATATTAGCAGGGGTGTTTGTAGCGCTACCTGCACGCAGGGCCGGCTGCATGGGATGTACACATGTCAGCTTGTGTTTAGGAAGCCTGATTAGGAGGATCCTGACATTCTTCAAATTCCTTGACATTGAACTCCACCCGCCACACACACACACACACACACACACACACATATTTTTATGAAGTCTCACAACAGCGATGCAGTGAGGTCTGCACGGCTCTGCAGCAAGAATGACTGACAGTTTGTGTGTCCACAGAGAAACAGAGCCACTGTGTATGCGTGTGTGTGTGTGTGTGTGTGTGTGTGTGTGTATGTATGCATGTGTGTGTGTGTGTGTGTGTGTGCGTACCCACACACTCTCCAGACCCAGTCTGGCAGAAGAGAGCGGGCTCTCCAGGGAAGACCGGATGTTGGGTCAAGAAGAGAGGAAAACAAGAGCAGGGAAAGAGAAGAGGGGTAGGAGAGAGATGTACATGAAAGACACGGATGTGTGTGTGTGTGTGTGTGTGTGTGTGTGTGTGTGTGTGTGTGGACATAGAATGTGAAAAATGGATGCATCCACCTGCTGGTGAATCAGGTATTTGTTTTTTGCATGTGGGATTTTTCCCGTCTCTCACGTAGCATGTTTGTGTACCCGAGGTGAAACCAGGGCAGTCAGATTCCTGCTGCTCTCTGTCCATATTTCTGATATTACACATCAACTTTTAATAGCTGCGCATGTGTGTGTGTGTGTGTGTGTGTGTGTGTGTGTGTGTGTAGGGGGGGGGGTTGAGTGTGCACATTTTTTCACCATGGTGTGAGAGCACCAGATCTGTCACTATATAGGGGGTAGGGAGAATGTCATGGAGGAGGCATGTCTTTCTTCATGGTTTCCATCCAGCTAGTATTTTAATTGGGGTTCCTCTCACCGGACGGCGCTGGAACAGAGGTGAGAAGAGGAATGAATCACGGAGGAAACCGCCGCTCCGGGGTTTCCGTCTTTACCTCCCCAGCTATGTCTCCTCGCCATTGTGGCCCCTCACAATGGCCGCGCCGTCTTCGGCCGGCCCTTGTGCGGGACAATGGTCCGGCTGACATTCCTCGGGCTCTTCTGGAGGAACATAATCACGCCGCCGCCGCCGAAGCCCGATCGTCTCTCGGTGACCGTCGAACAATCCCAGAGCTGCCCGAGAGCCGGGGATACGTGACGGAGAATGTCTAAAGAGAAAGAGAAGGCGTGTGTGTGTGTGTGTGTGTGTGTGTGTGTGTGTGTGTGTGTGGGTGATGATGATGATGCAGGTGCTGTGTATAAATATGGGAGTGGGCATGCATACGTGTGTGTGTGTGCGTGTGTGTGCGTGCATTGTATGTTGATGGTTGATGTACAGGCCTGGAGGGCAAACGCTCTAGGCTGCTCTCGTTAAGAACCTGTCAGTCATCAGCAAAAGGAACCACAAGGAGTCCAATTCACAACATTGACTCTGTGTGTGTGTGTGTGTGTGTGTGTGTGTGTGTGTGTGTGTGTGTGTGTGTGTTTAAAATGCAATCAGATGCTTGGCGATTCCCCAAAACAAGAGAGGATGAGGTTTTTAGTGAGAAAAGGCAGGCGTGGTGGCGTGCGGTGCAGCCACACTGCCCTCCGGTGGCGGGTCTGAGGAGGCCACGCTCTCCAGCTGATCCAACCAGGAGAAACATCTGCAGAAGAAATCCATGCACTCCTGCCTTTCTATCCTTCAGCCACTAGAATTTGTTTTAATTCATAAATGAGGACAGACGTCATTGCTAGTGACGGGACGCACGGCTTCGTTCTCGCTTCAAAAACCCGTGGATGTTCCATCCTTCAGCCACAGCAAACAAGGCCATGATGCATCCATCCATCCATCCATCCATCCATCCATCCATCCATCCATCCATCCATCCATTCATTCATTCATTCATTCATTCATTCATTCATTCATTCATTTTTTCATTCATTCATTTATTAATGCATCCATTCATTCATTGTCCATAATGTCTGGTTTTTCTTTAGTTCATGAACTTTATTATCCATGTGAGATGCAATTTTTTTGGCAGCCAGCTTTCTTTTTCTTCTCCTCTGGCTTCTCTGGAAGCCAGAGGAGAAGATATGGAGATATGAAGATATGAAGATATGAAGATATGAAGGTCGCTCTCTCACACCAGCGACCTTCATATCCTCTCCTGACGTCCATAGATCTTCAGTTTGGTCCTCTGGACCTCCGGAAAATAAAACATCACTGATGCTACACACTCCTAACATTCAGCAGCAGGATTAGCTGCGTGCTACGTGTTGCGGGCGGGAGCCGACGACAAAGATCTATTTCTGAGGCCAGTAGTTTTTCTCATGGTCGCGGGGGGCGGAGCCAAGACCTGCCCATCGCAGGGTCGCGCACCCAAACATACAAGCGGTCACTCCCTCGTTCCATCAGGGGAATTTAGGGTCTCCAATGAACCTGGTGCAAGCTTTTGGACTGCGGGAGGAACCGGCAGGAACCCTGTGGAGGCCCCACGAGGAAAAGCACCCTGTGGGAATCCAACCAGAAACCTTCTGACTGCGAGACAGAAGCGCTCAGCGCCGCCGCCGCCACTGTGGTGCAGGGTTCTCAAACCCCAATCCCTGTTTCTAAAGGAAAATGTTGCACCTCTGACATGTAATCTGAGTATTTGATTTGGTCATCCTTGGATTAAGGTGGCGTTATTTGCAAATAAAATCCCAAACTCGCGTGACTCGAAGAGGACACGAATAAGGGCAACTTGTAATTTTTGGACGGAAGGCAGCAGCCCTGCAGGGATCAATGCACCCGACCAACAACACATTCTACTTTTAACCACACATTTCGCCAATAATGACAGTCCTTCTTTTATTTTGGTCACGTTGCAGCTGCGATGTCGAGTTTTTATTTTGCATTGTTTCATAGAATCTTTCACGCCTCGGGGCCGCTGACCTGGTTTTCAGAAGAGTGTGTGCGTTGCGTCCTAAATATCACACACTTTGGAGACAATCCGGTGCACGACGCCTCGACCGGATCAGTTGGTAGAAATTGGCGGTTTGATTCCTTGGCCGGGGTGTGAACCCCTCGCTCGCCTCTGCTGGCCTGGTTACAGCTCTGTGTGACCACCAGTGTGTGTGCACGGTGTGTGTGTGTGTGTGTGTGTGTGTGTGTGTGTGTGTCAAGGGTGGGCGGGGGGGTGACTGTCATCCGGTGTAAAGCCTTTTGAAAAGGACTTTTTTTTTCTTACAAATCAAACTGGTTTTTTTTTTTTTTTTTTTTACAGGCTATCACTTTACGGCCTGTCAAAAATATAATATATAAACATATGATATATTTATAATAATCTTCTGCTTGAATTGATTGACTGCTCTGTTCCATTGAAGTAAACCACTAATTATGCTGTGCATTTATGCGTGTGTGTGTGTGTGTGTGTGTGAGTGTGAGTGTGTGTATGTGTGTGTGTATCTATGTGCATATCAATTGTCAACAAACCCAGAACTGAAAATTTGCAGTTGCCAATCAACCGCAGCCTACACATGCTGTGTGTGTGTGTGTGTGTGTGTGTGTGTGTGTGTGTGTGTGTGTGTGTGTGGGTGCACTGTGCTCTGCAAAGCTCGGCAGGAGCGCTGCATGCATCTGGGTGCGCTGCTACAGACACACACACACACACACACACACACACACACACGAACACATACAAAATGCATCACTTGCTTTCCTTTTTTTTTTCTTTTTATCTCACTTCTCTGTGGTCGCAGCTGTGAAGCACCGAGGAACCGAGGCAGCGCTAGATTCTTTACCATCCTTCTTCTGCTAGAAGTTGAGTCCACGCGTCCGGGCCGGTGGAGCCCACGTTCCCTCCAACGGGAGGGTGGACGGTCGCGCCGCCCGGGTCGGCTGCCGCCGCGGGCGTGCCGGCGTTCGTGCAGATAAGGGTTGCCATCCGGTCCGATGAAGAGATGAAGCTGTTGAAGATGAAGCCGGAACACTGGAGGTCTAGAGGAGGACCAAAGAGAAGATTTATGGAAGTAGTGCAGTGAGATGATGTGAGGGAAGAGGATGCAGTGGACAGGGTCAGAGGGAGGAGGATGATTGGCTGTGGCCGAGAAGAAGAAGGTGAATCCAGCGGGAGGAGCTCTGAACCTGCGAGGAGTCACATGACGCGCTGCATCCAACCGGCTCACTGGAATTCCCGCTTATTTGTAACGACGAACCCTTCGACCCTTTTGTCCAAATATAAAGTAGGTGTTCTTTGACCGGGACCTGCCGTTCAAGCTAGCCAGCCTGCTAGCATGGATTTGGTTTGGGAGTCTGCAGCCTCGGTCAGCTACCTGCACCAACGTTCCTGCAGGTTCCTCACAAAGGACACGCTGCAGATACTCATCCAGGCTCTAGTCCTCTCTGGTCTGGACGAGTGCAACTCCCTCCTTGCCGGAGCCCCAGCGCTGACCATCAGGCGTCTGGAGCTTCTTCAGAAAGCAGCAGCCGCCTGGTGTTCCACCGTCCCAGATTCTCCCACACACTCCCCTTCTTATGTCCCTTCACTGGCTCCCTGTAGCCGCCAGCATCGAGTCCAAGACCCTGGTGCTCGTCTACCGGGCGGTGAAAGGGACGCCCCGTCTTATCTCCGGGTTATGGTCGAGCCTCACGTCCCTAACCGTCCCCTCCGATCTGGTGACCGTCCACCCCGTCACTCCGAGCCCCCGGCTGAAGATCCGACCGGTCTCGGCTCTTTGTCTCGGCTCAGTGGTGGAACCAACTCCCGAAAAAGGTCAGAACAGCAGGTTCGCTGCCCATCTTTCGCCATGAGCTGAAAACATACCTCTTCACCAAGCACTACCCTACTAATCGCACTAAGGCCCCAACACCTCCCCACCCCCCCAAAAAAAAACAAAAACAAAAAAAAGATTGTATGTATGTATGTATGTTTATGGTCCTAAAATGGCTGTTTGTTTGAATGGTCACTTCTGACTTCCAACTCCTGGTACTTTGCAACCTCAGTGACTGAATTTCACTTTTTGTAAGTTGCTTCGTATCAAAGCATCTGCCAAATATCTGGAATGTAATGTAACGTGTTTCTACTCAGGAAGAGTCACCGCTCCGTTGCCACTTCCTCGGTGATGACTTTCCTTTCCTTCCCTTTCGCCCTCGGGTGTCCACTGCAGTGTCCACTGCGTTGTCCACTTTGGTGTCCACTTTGGTGTCCACTGCACGCACTTCTTTTCCAGGCTTCCATCTAGGACTCCTCTGCCGACGTCACCGTCATCGTCCCGAACATCTCCGTCAGCCGGATGTGCCCGCGGGCCCTCGGGCTGAGGTCTCGGGCTCCCGTTTCCCCGGGCCACCCCGAGGTCTCCGGCTCCGTGGTCCCGAGGCCCCTGATGGAACCCCGAGGTTCCTCCCCTCGGCTCTCGTCAGGCCCCCGGCTCGTCCGCCAAGGGTTTCCCGCTCAACTCCTAACAAAGTTTCCGGCTTGGCCCCGCAGCGTTTTGCCCGGGGCCTCCGAAGCTGCTGCCGTCTGGCCCCTGGGCCATCTAAGCTGTTTTTTCCTTTTTTATCAGGAACCGGAAACTTTCAAGGTCAAGATTCCTGCTCTTGGACTGGGTTGCCTGTTCACTTTCTCACTGATTCATGGGATGAGTGGAAACTTTTACTGTTAAATAGTTGGTCTTTTCCCCTGAGGATCAGCGGTATCTTCTCCCAGCCATCCATTTGGTATCCCAACTGTTTCAGCGTCGAGCCAACCAACCGACCAATGGACAAACCAACTGACCAGCCAGCCAGCCAACTAAATCCTTTACAAACCTACTCGTCTACCAACCAGCCAGCCAACCCGCCCGCTGCCCACTGACCGGTTAACCAACCTGACTGACGCTCCAGGGTTGGAAACCAGCCCTCCAGCCACACAGATTTCCCTCTGGCAGACGTGGAGAAGTTTGTGGGCAGCGATCGGTCCATTTTGTCGGAAATATTGATCTTCCCGTCGGACCGGCAGATCGGTGCCACTCCGCGCCCAAACTGATGCATTGCCATCGACTCCAATGGCAGCAAAAGCACTGGACTTCCTGCCAGGGCTGTAGCTCTGCATCCACGCATGAAACCGACAAGCAGGACGTCCTCTGGAGGAAACATCTCAACCACCTCCTGATCCCTGCAGGAGACGGGCAGAAGATCAGAAGCCGACGGGCTCCATGACAAGACTCTGGAAAAGACCAAGAGAAAGAAAATATGCACTGAGATATGGATGCTGTCAGAGACGCCTTCTAAGAACATGATCTATCCATCATGGTAGATAGATAGATAGATAGATAGATAGATAGATAGATAGATAGATAGATAGATAGATAGATAGATAGATAGATAGATAGATAATAGATAGATAGATAGATAGATAGATAGATAGATAGATAGATAGATAGATAGATAGATAGATAGATAGATAAATAGATAGATAGATAGATAGATAATAGATAGATAGATAGATAGATAGATAGATAGATAGATAGATAGATAGATAGATAGATAAATAGATAGATAGATAGATAGATAGATAGATAGATAGATAGATAGATAGATAGATAGATAGATAGATAGATAGATAATAGATAGATAATAGATAGATAGATAGATAGATAGATAGATGCAAAGTCACATTACATCCATCGTACAGCGTGTGTGTGTGTGTGTGTGTGTGTGTGTGTGTGTCTATCGCACAGTGTGTGTGTGTGTGTGTGTGTGTATGTGTGTGAGACATGCATCTAAATAGAGTCCTGCTTTTTCCCAGATGTTCTTGAATCAGAAGTGAGGTGAACATCAGCCTCGGCTCAGTGTAGCTTGTTCTTCACACACACACACACACACACACACACACACACACACACACACACACACACAAAATGAGAAGGCCCAGTCCTTGTAGAGGTTTCCGAGTCAGGAGGGGTTTTGGAGACGAAGCTTCTTCACTTTTTTCTGCAGATATGACGATGAAGATGGAGGCTGTCACTGGGCGGAGTGGACGGGCGGGCGGGCGCCACGCACCACGCCACGCCACGCCACGCCACGCCACGCCACGCCACGCCACGCCACGCCACGCCACGCCACGCCACGCCATGCCACGCCACGCCACGCCACGCCACACCACGCCACGCCATGCCATGCATCACATCACATCACATCACACCAAGCGTGGCGTGATGTTGCTGCTGTGGTTTCTGAAACTATAGCATTGTTTTATCTCTACATACACATTTCTTTATGCTTTTTCTTAACTCGGACCGCAGTCAACAGTATTAGATAATATGAGGTACATCAAAACACACCAGTCAGCAGCAACCTTAGTGAAACACACACACACACACACACACACACACACACACACACACACACACACGTTCCAGAAACAGGCAGAAGAGAGATTCAACCTCAATGCTGAGGCATAAAAGCTGCTTGCTCAAGAGTCACTTCCCTTTTCTTTTTCTTTCTCCTCCCCTCCTCCTCCTCCTCCTCCTCCTCCTCCTCCTCCTCCTCCTCCTCCTCCTCCTCCTCCTCCTCCTCCTCGTCCTCCCACGTTAGATTCTCTCAAGGACTGGAATCATTTTGCTGTTTTGGAGAAAAAACATCTTTGGATTTTGATTTATTTGTGCGGAACACAAATTTGCTATTTGCTGTTTGTTCCAGTGCAACACAACAACACAAATATGACCTTTCATTAGGATCTGTAGGACGCTGTCTTTATTATATTTTTAAGATTACGTATTGATATATTTCCACCCCAGATGTTTGCATCGGCTCGGCCTCTGAGCCAGTTTCACCTTCCTGTCTGATCGCCGTGACCTGCTTTCAAAGCCGTCTATTATCTGTTTGTTTATGTTTGATAAGTTTGTTTATTTCCCGATTTTAAAGCTCCCAGCTCCTGGACCCCCCCGGCCTCCCGGCGAGGTCAAACTCTTCTCAAAACTTCGAACAAGTTTTTTTATACTTCAGTAAGAAAAGGAGCGCGCGGGTGCTAAATGACAGGCGAGAAGACTTCCTGTTCTCTCTGGCGTCGCTGAAATATCACTTCCTGTCGCTGAACGTTAAGGTAAAGGCTGGGTCTCGTAGCCGAAACATCACTCCCGCTTGCTCAACTCGAAACCGGAGGCGAGCTTTTTCAGCGTCGTGGCTCCAAGTCCAGGAAGCCGCGTCAACGGATAAGACGGAAAGAGAGAAGACGCTTCATCTGGCTCGCCGGAGCGCGACACCGACTTCTCCCCGCTCACGGTCGCAGGCACAGCCGGACGTAAAGCCCGGCGTCGGTGCGCGACAGTCAGCCCGCCGCCCCCGTCCGGGGCCGTATGGTGTGCGCCGCCGCGAGCGCCCTTTCTCGTGGACATGGCACGTCAACGCGCTCGGAAGATCGCGCCGTTCTGGGCCGCCGCCGTCGTCTGTCTGGTCATCTGTAAGTAGCCCTCCGCTTCCAGCTTGGAAAATCACATTTGACCTTTCTTAGAGCTCTATTTGACGGCGGGAGCGGGACGGGGGGGGCGGCGGCGGGGCGGCAGGGGGGGACTTTGGCCCGAGATGGAAACCCAAATCAGCACCCATGGTTTTATTGATCGCCAAACAAACATACGGGTGTTTAAAGCCAGAGCTGGGTTTTATCCGCGCCCGGGCCGCCTCGCGATTCTTCAACTTCACTAATCCAGGAAGCCAGAGACGGCAGGGTGCCGGCCCGCGGGGATGAGCCGCCCCGGAAGGCGGCGGGGCGGCGGGGCGGCAGGGCGACGGGGCAACAGGGTAACAGGGCAACAGGCCCCGTCGCTATACAAGGAGCCTGCTACCAGTTGGAAGCTTCTTTCTGCTGTTTTTGCATTTAATGCAGAGTTCTAGGAAAGTGTGTCAGTGTTGTTTCTGTTCTGCTTCTACATGGACTTTGTGTGTGTGTGTGTGTGTGTGTGTGTGTGTGTGTGTGTGTGATTGAGGTGGTGGGAGAGGGTGGTGTCAGTCTAAGAAAATTTCCAGGGCGGGATGTGTCCCTGCAAGCTCTTTACTTTCACTCTAATGTCTCTGGCTGTTTTGTATGCTACGCCAAGGCGCGCGCGCGTGTGTGTGTGTGTGCGTGTGTGTGTGTGTGTGTGTGTGTGTGTGTGTGTGTGTGTGTGTGTGTGTGTGTGTGTGTGTGTGTGAGACACACCTCACTGCCTCCAGCATCACTCACAGTTCTGCTGCTGCTCTACACATCAAACACTCCCCTGCTATTTTGGGTCCAGACTGCCCGTAAACGCCAGCAGAAGCAAAGGTTTATATTTACGGGTCCCGGCGCTCCGACCCGCGGGGTCAGTATTTGTCATTTGTGTTTGAAACACTCGACCCCTCGGCAAACCTCGGGTCGAGCTCGGCGCGAGTCACTCTAACATCCTCACAAGGTCGTTTCTTTATCCCGTTAAGCTTCTCTGCTTTGACATTTAGACACGCGTGGTGAAATGTAAATCATCCAGCGGCATCCAGGTATCAGGAGTTCCCTCCAGCGTCGGAGCAGATGGATTCTGCCTCCGCTTGATTTTTTAAACCATCAGCTGATTTATTCGCAAACGGCAAGCCGCTCGAAACAGCCGCACAAAGGCAGGAGGGAGTTAAACTGCTAAAAATCCCGGTGGAAAAAGCTTCCGTTCCAAATCCGCTCATTCATTCATCTTCCACGCCGCTCCTCCTGCAGTCCCTCCCGGGGTCACGGCGGCGCCGGAGCCCGTCCAGGCCGTCGGCGGGACCGATCATGGGAACCCATTTTGAGACCTGCCACCGTTCACCCTCTCGTTCGGGCGTCTCATGGAGACACGCAAAAATTCCCTCTGTCATTCACACGTCCGGACGCTTCAGGGTCTCCGATGAACCTCCTGCATGTGTTTGCTGCGGCAGGAACCCTGAGGAACCCTGAGGAACCCGAAGCAGAGAACATGGAGGCTCCACGCAGGAAGGCCTCCCGCCAGAATCTGACCTTCTTGCCGTGAGGAGGAAATGCTAAACGCAGACGCAGTAACAAACACTTTGTGCTCGTTCTGCAGATGTAATGAAACGCTCCCGCTGACAAATGGGATCGGTTTACCCTTCGAGCAAACTAGTCCTTCATGACTAACTCTCATTGTTAGTTGAATAATAAACGTACGGCCTGAAAACCAAAGAAAGTTGTATTTTTAAGCGGGGACCATGCGACCCCCCGGCCCAGGTGCGTCACAGGGGTGCAGATTTTCACCCACAGCGCTGCAGCTGCAGCCGCGGGGAGGCGGAGAGACGTCAGCGATCAGAACGCAGACCGCTTCCGTGTTCCATCTCAGCCGTCCTCATTTCCTGGCCGAACGCAGCGGCGGAGGGCGGGGCGGCGGGGGGGAAAAGGGGGAAGGGGGGGGAAGGGGGGGAGGGGGAGGCCCGAGACCAGGCGCCTCGCAACTTGAGATCTTGAGACGAAAGGGGAAGAGGAGTGTCTGAAATGAAGAAGTTGGATCAGAATATTTTCAAGCACGCTTCACAGATAAAGAAGTTTGCGGGCGGAGGCCGAGCGCGGCTGTCACACACACACACTCCTGGAGGGGGGAGGGAAACGGGCGACACGCAGAAAAGCTAGCTTGTGAGACAGAAGCCGTGACGCCGGCTTTCTAACCCGTCCCGTTGAACGCTCGCTGATCTTTTCTTCTGCTTCTCCTCCGCCTTCCGTCATCTCTTGCCAACCTCCCAACCCACCGATCCACGACGTCTTCAGATTCACGTCACATTCCCCCGCCCAGAAAGTGTGTGTTAGCGCGTGTGTGTGTGTGTCTGCTAGTCTTGGGCAATCTAGAAGAAACGTCCGTGTCATCGACGGTTCACAAATTCAAGATTTGTGCAGTGAAATTCCTCCCTTGCTGTCCGCAGTGCTTTTGTATCGACAGGAAAAAATGGCAGCAAGCGTTCTTATAAATATGAACAGTGTTGGTAAAGCAATAAGACGCTTGAGCGCAGCTTGGCGTGCACGCCAAAGTGCAAGGATGAGCGCGGTTGAAACGGGCAGAGCTTACATGAGCTCCAAATGAGATGCTGGTCTCTGAAAGATCTCAGGAGACCATTGAAAGGACAGAAAATAATAACAAGAGCCGTAACAAGAGTTGGCTGACATGACATTGATAATATTAGGATGTTACACCCTTAATGCTCATGTAACTTGGAAAAAGTTGCTATTTTTCTGTGCGTATGAGTGTGTGTGTGTGTGTGTGTGTCATGACGATTTGAAACAAGCAACAACAGCAAAAGTCCCGGCGTTGAAATGCGGAAATGATGTCATGGCTTTACATCACATGGTCAAATGTGGCAGGTTTCGACAGCGGCTGTTTTTAGATGGCTTTCCTTAAATTGCATCCCGTCTGACTTTGCTCCACATCTGCGGCCAGACGGGAAAACGACCAACCCGTTCCGGGGCTGTGGCTGATTTTGAATATTATTCATGCATGGGGAGTAAAAACCACAAGGTGTGGAAATAGAAAGAAAAAGTCCAGTTGTCATGACGGCGATGACGTTTGTCAAGCGGTTCAATAACACTTAACACTCCCTTGAGCGAAAAGAGCGGAGGGTTAAAACGAGCCGCCCTGAAGCTTCTGGAGTGGCAGCGGGTAGGTAACGCATCTCGGTGCAGAGCAGGAAATAGTGGTTTGTCTCTTTGCTGCAACGTTGGAAACTTTTCGTCTCCCGCCCGCCCTCGTCGCCGCGCTTTCAAGTCGAAAGTACATTGTTTTCATCCACAACACAAAGCGTCGGCATGTCTTTGGCCTAACTCTTGCGTTTCTCTTCTTTTCCAGCTCTGGGTGGAAATGGAGAAGGTGAGTGACAACACGTGGTGTGTTTGTGTCTGACATTGAACCGTATGGAAGCCCGAACAGCTCTCGCTCTCGCCGGCGCCGCCTCGGCAGCCGACATCTTGTCGAATGAGTCGAATGCGCGTTTTCGTGGGTTTCTCTTCCGGACACGTGGGCAGAGAATCATATCTCGGCCTCTTTCCCGAAATACCGAATCATCGAGTCGAGATTCGATCGGATTCGATTCATACGGCGTCCAAATCGCAACCCGGTCGTCCGATGAGGCCCCTGAATCCCTCAAGGAGACGGCATCTGGAGAGGGAACGGGTCCAAACCTCGGATGGATTCCCTCCCGGACCGCCTGGGTCAGGGAGACGATCTGGGAGATAGAACGAAGAGACGGAGAGCGTTTGGGATGGGAGTTTAGCACTGGCTGTTGAAAGGTAATAGATTACATCAGCGGCGCCCAACCTTTGTGTACCGGGACCAGTTTTGTGCAAGAAAATGTTTCCGCGTAACCGATTTGAGGCGCGGGAGTTCAAATAATAAAGACTTTTGTTAGTTCACAGCAACGATAACACTTCACATTAGCAATAACGCCATTGAGTGCAGCAGGAAAGCGAAGGCGGAAACAGTCCTTTTTCAAAATAGGACGGGGAAGATCGAATGAAAAAACTATCATTTGTACCGAAAAAGATTTTCTTTACGGACCAAAAGATCGACCGCAGACTTTCATATCCACAAAAGAAGTAACAACAGCGGACGAACGGCGAGACGCCATCTTGCATCGATGAAGGGACACGAGCGCAAGATAGGAACAGCCGGTAAGCTAGCTGCGGCGTAACTAGCAGCTAGGCTAGCGCTAACGAGTGCAACGGCGTCGTTTCAAAGATGTGATACTTCTGTGTTGTTCAATGCCGAGCCGACTGATTTGTGGATGTGTTTATTGTGGGAATGCAGTTTCCTCGTCAAGCCCCTCACCCTCACTCAGTGCCGAGCCTTCAGACAGGCCAGCATCCCCTCACACACCTGCATCCGGCCCGACGTCGCCGCCGCCGCCACCGGCCTCCAACACCACCTCCACCTCCTTACCCTCCTCCGCTCAAACACCCGGCTCCACGCCGACCGGTAACGTATCCGGCGTTTTGGAGTTTCCCGTTTAGCCGTGGCTCCGGTGAGACCGTCGCAAGCGACGCGCCTCTTTCAGGCCGTGACCTCTGACCCCTCGCTCCGTTTCTCCCACCCAAGCGATGTTGCCGGCGGGCCAAACCACCGTCCTCACGCCGGCAGGGCTGGGGACCTCCGCAGGTTCGACCGTCCACTTTCACACGCTTTTGTGTTTTTGTTTCGCTTTTTACATTTCTTTCTAATCTGTTCGCAGCTCTTCCGTCCAACACGCCGCCTGTGATCAAGCCTTGTGAGTAATCGGAATCCCGATACTTTATTGATCCCCAGGGCGGGAATTGTTTTTCGTTGAAAGCGGCTCCTGTTACAGTGTCAAGTGGGGAAGAATCAAAATAGAACTCTATATGAAAATAAGGGATAAAATCGCAGATAATAACAATAAAATAAAAAGTACAGTGAAGATCGAACCAAAGAAAGAAAGAACATTAAAGTTAAAGGTATGAGATGAGATGAGATGAGAACAACTTTATTTATCCCAAAGGAAATTGTTGTGCCGGAGTTTCAAGTAAAAACATGACAGTAATAGATAATAGTAGGAAGGAGGAAGAATAAGAAATACAATGAAATATAAATTGTCTTAATTGTTAACTGTTAACTACAAAGATTTGAAGATTCCCTGCGGCTGAGGGAAGAGGAATTAAAAAGTCTGATAGCCTCAGGTAGGAAAGACATGTAAAAATATGTAAAATGTATGTAAATGTATGTAAAAATATATAAAAATATATCAAGAATCAAGATCTTCACTTGTCATTGTGCAAGCACATTGACATTTTGGGCTGAGAGCTCCCAGCTCAGAGCAGCTTTTTAGAAAAAAAAAAACACAAAAAATAAAGATAAACCTTTTTCCTACAAACATGTATATTTACAAGTACATGCATATAATTACATGGAGTCATTTTGTGTATAAGTTGGGGTTGTTGTACAGTGAAACATATGTACTCGGTTGTGATCATAGTACTGTTTTTTTTTTTTAATGATCCTTTAAATTGTGATTATTTTTTCCAGGCGTTTTTACCGTTAATCCCGTGAAGTTTGGTTTACGGGTGGAAGTCAACCGGCAGGTCAACTTCAGTGTTTCCCTGAGGGAACAGGGAGGGCTTCTGTCACACAGAGAACGGAACCAGAGTACGTCGAGCATCCTTCACCTGAAACCCTGCACGCGATACGAGTTCAACATCACGATAATGGAGGACCCGGAGAACCGGATGAGCTGCGCCGGTCTTTCCAACACCACCGAGACCTTGGAGATACGTGGGTGGAAATACTCAACCTCCGTTTGACTATCCTGCTTTGACTTTCATCGAATGGTCCAAATGAAATCTGCGTGTTTTTCAGACGAGGACGACATTACGGTCAACCTGAGAACGGCTGAACAACTGTGTTTCAGCTCCAAGTGGGACCTGGACCTGGAGCCGGACCCGGACCAACCCCAGTGGCTCGGGACCAACAGAGAGCAGTGCGTCACACCCTCGGACGACAACTTCTGCTCGGCCACGACGGCAAAGCGGTTTAGAAATTGCCGACAGTTGGACATCAAACTCCCCGGAAATCTCAGCGTCGGTACGAACCGTGACATTGAACCATGACATCGAACCGTGACATCGAACCGCAACGGAATGGAAGGAAGATCTGCTGTCACATTATTTGTCTGAACTTCTTTTTCAGCGTATTTTCTTAAAAGAACCGACAGATTCACTCCGTCTGGCGGCTTCCCCGTGAACATTACCGTAGCGTTGCCTCCAAAGTGCAAGGACGTGAACATCGATTACACCTGTGTGGGTGAGTGGAAATAAACCGCAGGGAGTCTCGGCACCTCCGAGGTGTTAGACTTTTTCTTATCCTTCTTTTAAAAGCTAGCATTTTTTTGGAGTGGTTAGCGCTCAGAGGGTCCCCGGTTCTGGTCCGACGGGGCCCCTTTCTGTTTGGAGGAACCCGGGTGGGTTTCAGTTCAGGGAGACCCTCAATATCCAAGGTCAGGGGTCGGCAACCCGCGGCTCTTCCATCTTTACACCGCGGCTCCGAGCGGTTTGGGAAAATAAATGATAAATATTTATTTGAAGTGTATTTCATTTGTGTTAGTTCCTTTTTTTAACTTTTAGTTCTAAGTTGGAAGATTTTCGTGATCTTGAAATATTGAATAAAATTATATTTATTATTTTTCGCCGCTCAAAATAACGTCACACTGGCGGAAGCCGGTATACCCGCCGGCCGGTAAAGTCCCGATTTGCAGATGCTGTGCACAGAAGTTCAGCAGCAGAAGTCCCATAAACCAGGTTAAATAAACATTTATGAAGATATTTTCCAAATATTTTTTTTTTTATCACTTACTGACACAGTGATTTTTTTCCCGATTTATTTTTAAAATTCAGGTCAAGGCTCCGCTACACGCTCTGAAAGCCCAAAGCTCAAAATGACTTCATTACATAAATAAAATTTAATTTTCTCCGTAATAATTTGTGAATTTCAGAAGCAACACACTACACACTTATTTATACAAAGTGTAAAGGTAATAAAAAGCGATCTATACAGTGGTACCTTTATTTTAGACGTCAAAAAAGTAATTACGGCTCCCAGTGTTTTCTTTTCCGAGGAAACCGGGTCCAAATGTCTCTTTGGGTGTTCTGGGTTGCCGACCCCTGGACCAGGTTTTTGAAAGGTTGTGAGTCTCCATATGTGACCCCGAGGGCAGGAGAGGCGGGGTTGATAATGACCTGATAAACGAAGGACAGGATGGAATAGTGTCGCACAAACAGACTAGAATATGAACTCATCGGGCTTCATCCCAAATCGCGGCATAGCGTTTTGCATGATAATCCGGTATAAAAATGTCGGGGCCTTTTGTTCTCCTCAGAATCTGAGGGTGAAACTCCGAAGAATCTGAGCGAGCTGGATCCCTTCACGGACTACAACTGCACCGCCAACATCCAGCAGCACAACGTGTCCATCAAAAATCAAAGCGGGATCCGGTTAAAGATCGAATGCGGTGTGTTGGTATTCACTTCCCGAGACAGAAGCCGTCCAGTTCCTGCACGGATTCCACCATTAAAGGTGTTCGATTTACTCCCTGCAGATCTGAAACCGACAATCTCCACCACAAACGTGGCCAATACTTCTGTCATTTTGCGCTGGAGCGTGACCAGTGAAAACTGTGCTGACATCCTTCAAAATAGGACGTTGTTTGACTACATGTACGAATGCACTTCCGAGGTTTCTGGGCAAACAGGTAAGAAAACACACTGCATTCGCCATCCAACAAAGGTGGAATATCTATCTTTGTCATTGGACAGTCATACCACGATATTGAAGTGCAACGCCTCGATTGTGTTTCAGGATAAAAAGCCAAAGTGAGACGGATAAAAAGCCCGTCGGCTATAAGACGACATATTCTCACAGTCAGTGATGAGAAGTCAGGGGAGGCAAGGGGAGGCCGTGCCTCACTTGCCTCAATCTTGGAAAGAAAAAAAAAGGTCACATGACAAAAAATTACATTTATAATTTTTCAGTGATTTGCACTAGAAAGTCATTTTTCATTTAACTTCACCAGTTTTAGAAGTTGACTGTGAATATAGAAGTTAGGTTTTACTCAAAATGGATGGATTTTCACATTTACTTATAAAATACTGAGAAGAGACTCGGTGAGGCCGCCGACTGTCGAGCCTCGCCGTAGATCGCGGGACGACTACCGACGGGCGGCGTTCTCTGCACGTTCATCCACCATGGCTTCATTGCAGAGACCGAATTTCCCCACGAGGGATTCATAAATTATTATTATTAATTGTAATAATGCAGAACTGAACGCTTCAGAAAGCAGTCTGGACAACCACAACCTCACCGCCTCGCCCATCCATTCGCGTGTCCGCCCTCGCTGGCTTCTCGGCTTGTTTCATCCTTGTTGGTCTCGGCCCACTCGCTTCCCACCTATTTCAGTTTATTTATCTTATTCTCGTCATTGCTACTGTCACTCTGTCCGTGTCGTTGTTTAGTTTTGGTCGTCTATTTTCACCCTCACTGTCTCGTCCATTCTCATCCTCCATGTTGTCGTTGCTGTTCCTCCCTGCTGTCTATTTATCTGTGGGTGTCTTTTGGCTTTTCTAATCGTCTCTCTATTTATATTTATATTCACAGTTATTTGACACTTATAACTGTTACGCTGCTATGACAAAAGAATTTCCCCGATGGAGATCCATAAAGTTTCTCCTCTATTCGCGGCTCGTTCGGCACGGAAGTCACCAAAATTCTGCGGTCAGATTCGGATGAAGCTCGGTGAACGGGACTCACCGCCTGTTCCAATGTTCACATCCAGATTGGATCCAGAGACCAGCTGCGGGTGGAGAGCATCGGATCACCGGACTGGATCTGTACACTCATTACAACTGCTCGATCACCGCATTCTTCAAAGGAAATAAGCGATGGATGCAAACAACTGGCATTCATACGCTGGCTGGAAGTGAGTGGCTCTTCTCATGACGTTCAGTCATTTCCAGAGTTCTTCCCAGGATGCTGTGACTGTGTGATGCAGTATAAGTGCAATCTTTTTATATGTTACATGAAAGCAGGTCACGTGGGCTGTCATTTCCAGACTATTGAGCGCACCTGAATATAAAAATAACAAAATGAATCTGTGTGTGCATATATTGTGAATGAGCCGCAGGCGTCCACGCCGTGAAAGGAGATATTTACACAGGCAGAACTTTTAGTTAAAGCCATCGCGGTAACGGCCACAAATAGGAACTGGAAAGGCTCTGTCTTGGTCTTCCTCCCGCGCTTCAAAACCGTTAAGGTCGTCTTCTTCGCTGTCGGAATTGAACGCCTCAGAATTTCATGGCAATGTCGTCGGTCCGATCTGACGAGGCTAAACACACAAAACACACATGCAGACACACACACACAAATATTGCTTTTATTCTGTAAACACTGCACACACTTCTGATTAGATGCTAACTGCATTTCGTTACTCTGCATCGCCAAACGTCTAATAATAAAGTTGAATCAAATATAAATCCAACCTAAATGGCGGCATGAAGCCGGTTAGCCCCCAAAAATCTATAAATTAGCCGCATCGTTGTTGAAAGCGTGTGAAAAAGCAGCAGGTTATAGTCCGGGAATGACGGCGCGAGGATGGCCGTGATGACGAGCTACGAGCTACTGCTAAGAGTCACCTTGCACAGATTTGCTCGATTAAACGGTCAAATAAGCGAAGCCAAAGTGCAGTCAGCAACAGGACATCGGTCGAAGGCACCCTCCGATCGGCTCCTCTCGTCTGCATTTGGAAGTATCGCGGGTCGCCCCCCAATAATCCCAAAGGTAGACATCCTAATGGAAATACGTCGGTTTTCTTTTCAGCCCCCGATAAACCCAAGGAGCTGAGAACGAAGTTGCTGGAGCACAACGTGGTTGAAGTGACGTGTGTCTGGTCGGACAGGTTCAACGGGCCACATGGGAAGCTCCACGCAAGTCTCACCTACGGTAAAACCTCCGTGGCTCTACAGAACAAGAGCTGCCATTTTGAATTCAAAGATCTACATTATTCAACCACGTACGAGGTGAAGGTTCGTGTCCCTCCCCTTTCTTCCTTTCTTCACTCATTTTATTCTTCACACACACCCGACTAATTCCCCTTTTGGGCCTGTGCTGAATTTTCAGGTGTACGCGTCCAACTCCCAGTTCGCAGGCGAGGCGGATACCAAGACGGTCACCACCCGCTGTACGTTCTGTCCATATTAACATTAACCAGAACAAATCAATAGAGTCGGAAACTGACGCGCATTTGTGTTTTTCTGAGACTCTTCCGTCTTCAAAATTGTTTTGCAGACAATGATAAAGCCGTCATTGGCTTTCTGGTCTTCCTCATCATCCTCATCTCTGTCGCTCTGCTCCTGCTCGGCTATAAGTTCTACGTCCTGCGACGCAAAAACTCCAGGTGTGCCACGTTTCATCCCCACCGCACTTCACCGCGCTTTCGCCGCCATGTCACATTTAAGACGGAAACATCCTTTTGGTTTGATCGGTTCAGCCGTCATCACCGTGAAAGTCAACTTCTATCGTCTTCCTTGCAGGGAGATGGACGGAAACATCAATCTCATTCCCAGAGCATGTGAGTGGACGCCGTTTACAAGAACCTCCTCAAACCACTCTTGCCTCTAGTTTACAGAAACAGAATTTCTCATGACCGATCTAAAATGTAGTAGAAGAGCCTCAGCTAACCAACTCCCCTCATCGCGAACAAATCGGCCCACGATTCGATCAAATGTTAAATCGACCGGCAATGAGCTTCGTGGCGAACTCACAAACAAAAAAAACTCGCGGGTTTTCCGTGTTGTGACGTCGTAGCGTAGCGGCAGGTTAGCGTGCTACTCCGCGCCGTTTACATCGTTCGTCATTGCGTTCTCATTTTTTGAACGCTCTTTTCAGTAAGCTAGCCCTCATTCCGGCTACACAAAAAATTAAGTGAAGAATTTAAGAATTACAGTGGATCTGAGGAAGGAAATCCTAGCTAAAGACGACGCTAAGTCAACCATCTGTTCAATCCTGAGGAGCTCACGGCTGATGTGGCTAACGGGGCCACTCTGTTGAAGAAGTCTTGGTAGAAGTAAAAAAGTTATGGTTTGGATGAATGAATGACAGCTTGCTGGAGATAGCATGAGCGTTAGCGAGGGTCTCATTTGCCAGAAGGCTACAAGAAGAGACAGCAGAAACACAGCAGTAATTAAGGTCATCTCCAACTCCTTTCTGTATTTTTGCCACAAATAAACCCCAAAATGAGTTTAAAAAGAGTGCAGTTTGCTTTTCTTGGGCCGGAGATTTACCTGGATTCCAATGGGTAACATTGATTCGGTTCGCGAACGGAGGCAAAGAACCGATTCAATTCGCAGTCCGAGGTCCAGCTGACCATCATGTGACGGCAGCTTTGGATGCCAAACCGTCCCAGTGACACCCGACGCTGTGTGTTGTGAGTTTGAAGGTTGAAACGACCGCTTTCTGTTGCAGATGATGAGGACAACTTGCAAAGCGTGGAGCCCATCGATGCCGAGGACCTGTTGGAAGAGTACAGAAGGAAATATGTGGATGAGCAACGGCTTTTTTTGGATGAGTTTCAGGTGTTTTTATGTTTTTCACATGGTCAACAAAAACTTGTGATTGGAAGTTGTATAATTAACACAGAGGAGTGTGTTTTTTTTCCTGCTTGCAGAGCATCCCCAAGCTTTTCTCACGTTACAGTATGAAAGAGGCCAAAAAGGCCTTCAATACCCCCAAGAACCGCTACGTGGACATCCTGCCATGTGAGTCCATCCATTTCAAAGCTCTTAAAAGAAAAGGAACTGTCCACGTGTGTGATATCCATTGATTTTACTGCCATCCTGAGCTGAAGGCGTAGCTGGGAGTGCATCAGGGATCCGTTCCGAGCCCCTTCTTCTTCGCTCCGGCGCTGGAGAGGCTGACGCTCGGCGGGAACCTTCAGGGGCTACGATTGTTTGCGGACGACATTGCGATCTGTAGGGAGAGCAGGGAGCAGGTGGAGGAACATCTAGAGAGGTGGAGGTAGGACATGGACAGGAGAGGAGTCAAGGTCGGCAAGACGGGATTCAGATGCGGAAGGCCGTACGTTTCGTGGCAGCGGAGAAGAAGTGGAGAACGTCTTGGAACGGGTAGAGAAAAGGATCAGGGTGATAAAGGAGTCTGAGGTGAGAGCAGCCTCGTCCAGATGAGACGGAGATGTGGAGGTCCCTCTTCGGGATGTTAGATCATGTTAGATGTTCCCGGGATGGAGTCAGGTGGTTTGGACGTGGACAGAGGAGGGAGGATCTGAGTAAAGATCTGGGTAGAAGCGTGCTGAGGTTGGAGGTCTGGAGGACGACCGGGGAGGAGGATTACGGGTGGAGAAGGGGGTCAGAAGAAGGCAGGAGGCTCTCTGAAGGAAACCAAGAAGATCGCTGACATCCATACTTAAAAAAAAACAAACAAAACTTTTGTTTTCCGTCGAGCGCGCACGGCATCTGTGTCACGTGGGCGTCAAAAGCAACATTCGGTGTCTTCTGTTTCCCCCGGAAACAGATGATCACAACCGGGTCCAGCTGTCCACGGGGCGTGGAGCCTCAGGATGTGACTACATCAACGCCAGCTTCATCGATGTAGGGGGCCGAATCTAAAACACACAAAAACAGCTTTTGCTAATAACACCATTTAGTATTTTAACTCCATTGTAACAAAGATTAAGAACAACAATCTGATGATGTAAAATAAATGAACAAGAACCGCTGTTTGGGACAACAAATCTAACTGAAGATCATTTCTAACCTGCAGGGCTACAGAGAATCCAAGAAGTACATTGCAGCTCAAGGTGAAAGAAAGATTTCTTATTCGCGACATGCTTACTCCATGTAATGTTAGTGCATTCGTAGCTAAGTGTGTATGTGTGTGTGTGTGTGTGTGTTCCAGGTCCAAAGGAAGAGACTGTGACTGACTTTTGGAGGATGGTGTGGGAGCAGCAGTCCTCCATCATCGTCATGGTAACGCGCTGCGAAGAAGGAAACAAGGTAAGAAAGCGGCGGTGTCGTCAATGCGGCCAGGACGGAATCCTCGCGGGTCGTCACCGAGCGTCGTCCCGTCACAGGTCAAGTGTGCGCAGTACTGGCCCGGCGAGGACAGAGGGGCCGAGATCTTTGAAGAGTTCGTGGTGAAATTAAGCTCCGAAAACCACTTCCCCGATTACACCGTCCGCCGTCTCAGCCTGACCAACGTGAGCTTCTGCCGCCTCAGTGTTTGCTTTCTCGCCGTGCGTCGCCTCACCGTCTTCTGTGTGTGTGTGTGTTCAGAGAAAAGACAACAACTCGGAGAGGGAGGTGACCCACATCCAGTTCATGAGCTGGCCTGACCACGGCATCCCAGAGGAGCCGCACCTCCTCCTGAAGCTCAGGCGCCGCGTCAATGCCTTCAACAACTTCTTCAGCGGCCCCATCGTCGTCCACTGCAGGTAAACGGCGGCTCGTCCTCCGCGCGGTCACCGAGGAGCCGCCGTTGACGCTCATGTCGACGCCTTCGCAGCGCCGGCGTGGGTCGAACCGGCACCTACATCAGCATCGACGCCATGATGGAGAGCCTGGAGGCGGAGAACAGAGTGGACATCTACGGCTACACCGTCAGGCTCCGCAGGCAGAGGTGTTTCATGGTCCAAGTGGAGGTGCGGCCAAAGAGATGCTCCCCAAATGTTGCGTGCCGGCTTCCGTTGAGGGACGCTTTCTAAATGTAGGTGGTGACCAGACATTTACATAGAAGGGAAATAACAGCAAGAAGCAAGAAGATCCCTAGGCCTTTCTGCATGGAGTCTCCATGTTCTCCCTGTGTCTGCATGAGGTTCCTCCAGGTTCCTCCCACAGTCCATAGGCCTTCATTGGAGACCATTAATTGGCCAGACGTGGGGATGAAAGGGTGAACGGTCGTATGTATCTATATCACTAGTCCCCGACCTTCTTAGTGTCGCCGACCACTTCTTGACGACTTCTTGACGATTTCCTTCCAGCCCCTTCTGGTGTCTTTTCAAACAAGCCCTCGGCGACGTTTGTCGGCGGGCCACGTTAGCGAGGGTTAGCGTACTTGCCAAAAGGTGGGCAACCTTTTCGGCTCAAGGGACGCATTGACTTTTAAAATTTGGCAGATTGGCCGGGTCAGCACAAGATCCGATACGTGTAAAAAAAAAAAAAAAAGAAGGAATTTGTTGATGGTACGTATTGGACTCATCCGACATTTGCTTTGAAAATAGAGCCAGCTTGGTTTTGAAGCCTTCCCTTGTAGCTTCACGTCCAGCTCATTCACGTGTGTCAGTATGTCCACACTAAAGGCTAAATCACAAAGCCTATCTTTGTCATTCAGCCCAAACAATTCTCAAGTGGCTCCAAAAATGAAATAATCTCCTGTCTGAGCTCCCACATTCACTGATCCAATCATTTAATCATTCACATCAAGTATGAATTCTGTATAAATCTTTGGCGGGCCGGATTAAAAAAGACCAAGAGTCACGGGATGTGGCCCGCGGGCCGTAGTTTGCCCGCCTCTGCTTTAGACTGAATCTTAAACAAATGGTCCACAAACGGTCCACCTTCCGTTGGTTTTGGACTTCTGCTCTGCATGATGTGTGCATGGTTGTCACGTTTGATGGATCGGTGACCAGTGCAGGGCGACCCCCCCCCCCCCCCCCCCCCGCCACATGGTACGACCCGGACTGTGGGACAAGTGATACAGATAATGAATGAATGAATGAATGAATGATTGAAAAAAAAAGATAAATCCTTGGGCAAAGTCCAGGTACGTCAATCAGTACTTGGGTATCTTATGATGATTCTCCATTGGTCGCTTTGCTACGGTGCATTTTGTGTATTCTCAGTTTGCTCTCTTCATGATATTACATTCAGTATCCGTGCAAAGAATCCCACCAGTTTCACGTCTTGACCGATGAACTTGTCCTCCCGCAGACCCAGTACATCCTGATCCACCAGGCGCTGCTGGAACACAACCAGTTCGGAGAGACGGAGATCCCCCTGGCGGAGCTCCACGCCACTCTGGCCACCCTGAAGCAGAGAAGCTCCTCCGGCGAGCCCACGTTGATGGAGGAGGAGTTCAAGGTACGGCGGCACACGGTTCGGCTCCTGTGAGCGGCAGCCGGCCTGGTGAATAACCCTCTCACGACGTCGTTCCATCCAGAGGGTTCCCCCTTTTAAAAAGTGGAGGGCGCAGCAGGCGGGGATGATCGAAGAAAACCGGCAGAAGAATCGCTCCTCGGCCGCCATCCCGTGTAAATATCACTCTCGCAACACCGAGGCGACGGCGGGCCGGCGGAGGGTCGGCTCGCGGCGCCGCTAACAGTAACGGGTGTGGCCACGTCTCTCGCACGCCGTCTGCAGACGACTACAACAGGGTGCTGCTGAGGCCGGACGACCAACGCTCGCAAGACAGTGACGCCGATGAAGACGAGGAGGAGTCGTCTGATGAAGAGGACGAAGGCTCCTCTCACTACATCAACGCCTCCTACATTAATGTATGTTGTTTTACTGACATTAGAAGCTAAAGGGTGGCGAGATGGAGGTCAAACTCCACAAAATGATACCCCAATGCCTGCGATAGCACTGTACCCTGCATCGAAAGAGTCGTCTACAACCATCATCCAGTTTCTAGACTTCTAAGATCTCAAGATGATGAGATGAGATGCGCTTTTATGAGCCCATAGTTGGGAAATTGTTTAACAGCATTAGCGACAAGACGTACTAGGACAAGACAGTTGATAAGCTTAAAAAAAAAAGGAAAAAATAAATTAACTAAACAATAAAAAAGTAAAGAAGTGCAGAGGTATTTAGTATAATCTATATAATCTAAGAAAAAAAGAATAAATACACATAAAATAAAATAAAATAAAATGTCTGCATATATTTAACAGTATACAGGAATAGATAATGAGAAAGTGTCAATGTGAGGTAGCGCAGTAACTGCTTGGAGTGAGTTACTGCACAGGGTTTCGGCGTGAGGTGGGAAAGATGTCCTGTCTTCTCGTTGGACAGCAGAGCAGGAAGCTGCTGAAATCCAAAATGTTACATATTCCCATCTTTCTTGAAACAGCCTCCATATGCATCAACTTTTCTCCTCCTGGACATTTAGGGATCATTTTTATTTCTCAGTTCCGATCTAATGCCGGGATGCCGTCACTTCACGGGTCACATGGTCGCCATGAGTTGTGGATAGTTTACGGTCAATGCACGTGTTTGACTTATTTGAAGGCAATCAGCCCCGTTTAGACCCATAAAATATCATGTCGGGGTACATTTGGCCCGCGGGCCTCGATGTGGTCCACCGGGTCTTCTTTTTCCGCTTTTGTTGGCGCTCGTCTTCTGGTCGTTCATTGTGTTACATCGCCGTAAAAACCGAAAGACTTGCGATAGGATCATTTTGTGGTGAGTCGGAGACTCGGAGACGACCGAGCTACGACTGCTCTAAGACTGCTCTGAGACTGCTCTAAGACTGCTCTGAGACTGCTCTAAGACTGCTCTGAGACTGCTCTAAGACTGCTCTGAGACTGCTCTAAGACTACTCTGAGACTGCTCTAAGACGTAAGATTACCGGCCGGCACTGAACGGCCGAGATGACGGGAGCAAACGCGACTCCAGTAAGACTCTTAAGATTTCCTTGCAACTTCCGTAAGGGTTGAGCAAGACAACGTCACTTTCTGTCTGATATTTTGAAGATTGAATTCTTGTGGAAATCTTCCTGGAGTTTCCACAACAAGAAGATTTCCACAAGAATTCACCGTGACTCGGATGACCGAGAACCTCCCCAGACTTGAAGAGTGAATGTTTTCCTTGAGTCCCGGGGCTTTTCTCACATTTTTGTTTTGCCCTTGCAGGGCTACTGGTGCCCACATGCCTTCATCTCCACGCAGACGCCCCTGAAGGACACGGTCGCCGACTTCTGGTGGATGACGTACCAAAAGAAAGCCTCCGCCATCGTCATGCTCTCCGGTGGCAGTGACGAAGATAAGGTACTTGGCCGTGTTTGCTTTTTTATGCCGACTTGTACCTCACATGCAAGATAGATGCTTTGCGTATCGTCTCCTCGCCAGGATTCTGACGCTGCCTACTGGAGAAAAGAGAAGACGGCGTTCGGGGACGTGGAGGTCGAGGTGACGAGCACGGAAGCCTTCCCAGCTTTCGTCAGACGCAACATGCTAATCCGTCACACTAAGGTACCACAGGATCCAATCGTCACGTCATCTATCTCGACCGAACAAAACGTCCAAAGCAATGAATAAGTAACACGCCGCCGCCGCCGCCGCCACCCGCTCTTCTTCTTCGCTCCCACAGAGGAAAGAAGGTCGGCCGGTGAAGCATTTCCAGTTCCTGGGGTGGGGCAGAGGAGACCTGCCGGAGAAACCGCAAGATCTGACGGATATGATCAAGGAAATGAAGTGTGGCTCCGGCGGCGGGGCGCCCATCCTGGTCCACTGCAAGTAAGACAGTCCCAGACCCAAACATCGCACAGGAGGGTTTCGGACGACCACTCGTTGTCTGAACCGGATCGGACACGTCCAGGTTTAGAAATGGCACCGACTGGAAGTTCTCTGAGATGTCCAACAACTGTGTGGGAACCAAACCTAATGTTGGATCCATTCTATCATGAATAGTTGTTCAAATGTAGTTTGCTGTCAAGTAAAGTCAGACTTTATTTATATGGCGCCAAATTACAACACTGACATTTCAAGCCCCTTTACGCTCTTTAGTGATGTTTACAGTAACCTGACGTTCACCCATGAGCTGCCGTGGACAGATCGCAGCTCCCAACCCTCTCAGTCTGACCTTCTCTCCAAAACATCTAACTGATGGACTCATTCCTGATCCTCTCCATCCTGGTCGCTCCCAAAGAGAACATCTTCATCTCTGCCACCTCCGGCTCTGCCTCCTGTCTTCTGGTCATTATCACTGTTTGCAGATCATCTCACCAGTGTCTCCTCCACCTTTCCTTTCCTTCTGGCTGATGTTCTTCTATCTCTGACCTCTGACACTTTTCTCCACCCATTCCACCCTGCTTGAACCCGTCTCTTCACTTCTTCTCCACCCTCTCCTGCCCTCTGGACTCTTGACCCCAAGTACCTGAAATCCTCCACCTTCTTGATCTCCACTCCCTGTAGCCTCAGCGTTCCACCTGGGTTCCACCTGGGTTCCTCTCATTCACACACATATATTCTATCTTGCTGCGACTCTCCTTCATCCCTCTCCTTTCCAGATCACACCTCCACCTCTCTAGATCAGAGGCGTCGAACTCATCTTAGCTCCGGGGCCACAGGGAGGAAAACCTACTCTGGAGTGGGTGGGAAGGGTAAAATCTTGACATGTGAACAGTAAATGTACCCCTTGTTCAATTCACCACTGAAATCTGGTATCTTTGCGAGCCGCCTGAAACCCGTTTGTCTCCAGCCCTGCTCGAGATGTTCCTCCAGCTGTTCCCTGCTCTCATAAGGAACATATGAGAAACCAACATGTTTGCCGGCACCCTAAGAGTCCATGTGTGTGTTTGCGTTCCTTCAGCGACGGCTCTTCTCGCTCTGGGTTTTTCTGCGCCCTGATCAACCTGCTGGACAGCGCAGAGGCCGAGAAGCTGGTGGACGTTTTCCAGGTGGCCAAAACTTTACGCAAAGAGCGACAGGGAGTGATCGCCAGCTTGGTGAGAAAACCGTTATCGTATTGTTATTTTTGAAAATATGGTTCTTACTCGGAGTAACAAGTCCTCCGTAACGCTACGACCCGCGTCCCCGACCCGACAGGACCAGTACCAGTTCCTATACGAAGCCCTGGACGGGGTCTACCCGGTCCAGAACGGGGACGTGAAAGCGGCGCCGGCCTCCGATGTCGACTCCGTCCGCATTGAAAACGAAGCGGAGGCGGCGGAGCTGCCGAACGCCGACCAACAGGAGGAAGTGGAGAGCGCGCCCCTGGTGGCCGTTGAAGAGGAAGGCGACCCGAGCCGGGCCCGAGAGTCCAGGAGCCACTCGGAGCCGGAGGAAGTGTGATGAGCGCGGCGTTCTGGCCGCTGCCCTTTACTTCTGGGAGCGAGCGCTCGCGTCCGATCGTTCCCAACATGAATGTAGAGACAATTACGCTTTAACTCGGAGTGGTGGAGCTTTTGATATTGAATTTTATTCCATGTCTTCGCTTTCTGTTTGGGGATGAAATCCACGGTCTTTGTCACCGTTTGCGTCCCACGCCCGCTGAAATTTGCTCTTTGAAACCTGTAAAATAATAACTTTGGAAACGATCCTAAAATACAAACCCCAGCTGGTAGAACATCGAGGTGGTTCTGGACCTCTCTGGGCTTCCAAACATGGTCTTCTCAAAGCGTGGCTAGTGGACGTGGATCTTCCATCCGCGATGTTTACATTACATGCTGTTATTAAACTATGAGGCTTTTGATTGAGGTGAAGCATCGACGTGTTTGGTCGGATGCCACATTTACCGCATCCTGACGCGCACCCTGTTTATATTTCAAAAATTTAGCTGAAAATTCTGGATATCACGGTCTACATCTCAATATTGATATTTTGTTATAGATTTCATCATTTATTATGTAACACTGCAAAATCGAAGTAAAAAAGACATATTAAATGAGACAGCTGTCTTTCCACTCCATCCTCATCACTGACCAACACATGAAAAGGAATTTATTCATAGCAATAGAGAAAATATCGCTAAAAACAAACAGACAAACAAATAAACAAAAAAGGCAAAACATTTGCGCAACGTAAGACACATAAGATGTGAGAAGTCGACACACAGCAACGCCGTCTGAGCTCCGGTCTCCATTAAATCCCACTGATTCTTCTTGAAATCCACAAAGTATCACCGTCTACGTATGAAGACAAACATGACGGCGCCGCTCAGAAAACATTCAAGCTTTGCTGAGAAGAAAATTCAATGTCTCAGTATCGTGACTGCTAATAGGAATAAACAAAGATGTCCAAAAGCAAAGAACGGATTCTTATGGCTTCTCAAATCTACCATGAGAAAAAGTACACAGTTGTCCACGATAGATATATAAATTGCTATATAAAGACATTTAAACATTCATTTCTGACACCTCTGGAAGAGACGTTTCAACAGGAGTTGAATTAATATAAATCTCCATAAAACAGTGAAACCTCTTGCAGAGACAGGCAGTTAAAAACCCTCAAAAAATTGAATGTTTTGTAAAATAAATCTTTATAAGTTCATCTCGCACAACATGGAATTCAAGAGATAAAAAACTATTTCAGGGATTAAACGCAGGCCAGTACTTGCACATCTCGTGTTGTAATACCACTTTATACCACAGGAGGCTCGGAGGACGTCACGCTAGAGGCTTGGCTCTGAGCGCCGCCGGGTGTTTAAGCTCCTCACCAGTTCCCTCACACACACACACACACACACACACACACACACACACACACACCACACTGACAGGGATTTACATTGAACCCTCTCTCCGCTCATGCTAGTTTCTCCAGGATGCAGAGGGACTTTGAAAAGAGTAGCGTGTCCAAATACGCCAGGATTGTCATTTGCAAAGATGCTACAGTATCCACACGTGCCCACGTGTAGAAAGTACAGCTTAAATTACAGAAATGGGTTCATTTACTATCATGTTTTAATCAATTTCAGCTTGATAAGTATTCGTCCCATTCAGCAAAGAACCGAGACCGCAACGGTGGCGTCGGGTATCAAGGAATGCCGCGCGCATCGTTCGGTAAACACAAAGTCATTCGGCAAAACCAGCTCCTAATAGACTTCAGAAGTCTTATTTTTTGGTGCAGTCTCTGGTCCTCTTCTAGAAACCTCTGTGAAGTTTATAGGAAACACCCATATTAACAGATTTCAACTTGAGACGAAGCCAACCGTGGATTCAAAGAAGAGTGAAGGGTTCATCATTAACGGTGAGGGAAACAAGGATTATTCTATAAACCCCAGCAAAGCACAGGAAACATCCAACACTCCACTCCCAATTATACCCTCTGCCGTCAATACTTGGTGATACTTGAGGGAAAGAAGAACGCCGATGATCCGTCGTTTATCTATGTTTGAATTCTTATAATCATATGGGCTCGGTGTTTGCAGCCACGGTGCTACCAGACGTCATCGAAGAATCCAGAAGTCCATTATCACCCAAACATTTTACAGGTAAATAGCTACAACAACTCCCAGGATTCACGCGGCAGAGTGGGCGGCCGGCGGGAGATCTTTACTCCAGCCAAAAGAAGAAAAGCACAAGAGTCGCATCCACACCGTGTTTGCTTGGAAGACCGAGGTCCATTTCCGCAGCAATTAGCGTTTCCACCCTCGGCAAGACGGTGAGTGCGGCCGGTTTGCACGTTCTCGCGCTTTCACGCGGGTTCTCCGGTCTCCTCACGTGGTCCAAAAACATGCGTGAGGTTTCACTGGAGATGCTGACTCGCCCAGACGTGTGAATGGTTGTTTGTCACTTCCTGCCCCGTGATGGACTAGCAGCGAGTCAAGGGAAAAGGCTTGGACATTAGGGTGAACATAATGAATGGTTTTCACTTTTGGGGCCGTCCTCCAGGTGTCCGTCTCTGCTTGGGTCGATCCCGTCCTTCATGACCACACGCCACCTCAAGGCACAGCTATTCATTTCGTGCGCTACAAACAAGAAGCTTCTGGTTCCGTGTCTCCGCTTGATGGAGTTATTTTCACAACGCCGCCGAGGCTTCGGGCTTTATTATGGCTCATCATCCGGTTCAACGGATCAAACTGGCGCCGAGCCGTCCGCGGTCGCCGCGCGCCGGCTTCCATATTCACCTTTGTTTTTGGTCCCCGCCGTCCGACCGGCGTCCCGGTTAGGTTTGCGCGGCGGTTGCGGGTCGGACCTGGGCGGGGTCGCACGCGGCTTTGGTGTTGTCGTGTTGGGCCTTGGCCGTCTCGGGACGTGTTTTGGAGTCTTTCTTCGGCGCCGGAGGGGTTGCCGGCTCCCAGAGGAGGAACTCGTGCAGGAGAGTGTTGACGGCCTCGGGGCATTCCATCATGACCATGTGACTTCCGTCTTCCAGGACCTTCAGGAAGGCCATCAGGAGGATCTGGCGAAGAGCAAACGACAGCAAAATCACCGGGAAGGTCCGCGTTTGTGCCGAGGCCACATCAAAGTTGTGTACTAAAAGGTAATTGCGATTATCGCCGGCCTTTCCAGATTTAAACACCTGGGAAATTTCTCCTCACCAAGGTCTGGCTTGGAGGTCCTCCTGAGGAGGATGTTCAGGGTGTTTGGCATCTTATAAATGTAACTCCAAGTCAGTCACAGTTGTGTGAAATCAAACTGTCCACTTAGGAAGCGACACGGACTTGTTTTAAGGACGTTACGTCAACGTTGGATCAGCCTGGAGTGTGTTTTTACATTTGGAGTCCAGATCTCAATGGGTTCATACATTTGATTTCCAGTGATCATTTTGGTGGGATTTTGTTGTCGGCACATTAAAATATGTAAACGACAAAGTATTTCATAAGAATGTTTCACATCTAGGATGTGTTACGTTACTGTTCCCTTTATTTTTTCACCATTATAGTTTTTTTTACTGTCCTACTTCAGTAGTCAGCAGAAATGAGTAACATGCAAAAAACCTGAACCCTCTACATTAACATAAAGGAATTAGAACTTTAAACAGTTTAAAAATGGCACTCTTCTTTTAAATAAGTGTCTGATTGTTATTGCACTATTTTTCCTGACTGTTTTTTAAAACCTGATATTTGGTTCGTCCAGTATCTGTACTATTTATCTTGCACTCACGGTCTCTGGGGCCGAGAGTCGGGGTTCACCAGGACCGGTTGCAGGTGGATCACGGGGCCACATAAGGAGACGTACCGTTATTCACCGTCTCGTTCACACATCTGGGCAATTTGGCATCTCGGATCAACCTGCTGCCCGCTTTGGACTTTGGGAGGAAACCGGAGGAACCCAAACAGAAAGGCTGAGAACCCTCCTCCCCAAAAGCGTAAGAAAAGATGGTCTCGAACTTAGAAGCGGAGTTCAAGCACACTTCAAGTGACCATAAATAATGGGATTTTTCTGTCCTCGCAGCGGTTTCGGGCCGGATCGGTTTCCGTCGTCCGACTCATGATACGACAAACGCGAAGGTATGAGCGTTCCCCGCCTGGGCGGCCTACCTCCGCCATCCGCTGGTCCTCCTCCACGGGGACGAACTTGTCGTGCATGCCGTGAACCAGCAGGACGGGCACGGTGAGCTCGGCGTGGTAGACCTCGTCGCCCTCGGGCCAGTACTGACCGCTCATCATGGCGCGCAGCACGAACGAGGACACGTTGAAGGCGTTGTTCTCCCGCAGCAGCTGTTTCTCTTTCGCGCCCTGGCGGGCAAAACCGGCCCTGCGGGCGGCAGCGAAGAGGGAACACGTAGGCTACATTTAGACGACCCGCGATTGCCGTTATGAAGACGCGGACGCGTATGAAACATAACAAAAGATTAGCACAGAGAGTTCACAGGTTCAGGCGTTTCGTTTGTCCTACTTGAGGAAGCTCCAGGCGAGCAGCGGCGACAGGCAGCGGAGCACACAGGTGGGCAGGTTGAAGATGGAGCAGAGGCTGGGCTCCAGAGCCGTGGGACCTCCTCCGTTGATCATGACCATCTTGTGGATCTGGTCCGGATACTCGTGAGCCAGGAAAGTGCAGAACGACACGCTGCGCGAGCAGGACGAGATCCAGGTTACAAAACTTCGACCCGGTGCGTCGCCATGCTTCCCGGTCTGGACCGCGCTCTTTAAAATGATCTACAGGATCATTCCCAACAAGCAGACTCTCTCAAACAGCCGTGAAGCCGAGGAACCCGGACAGATCCGAGCTGAATGCGTGCGGCCTTCACTTCCTGCCTCGACCGATCATTTTACTGCCATTATTTGTGGTGGATTTGCATTGGGAAATGACAAAATAAGACCTAAAGTAGCGTATTTTTCGGACTATGAGGCACACTTAAAATGCTTACATTTTCTCAAAAATCGTCCGTGCGCATTATGTTTGAATTCTTGTCATTTTAGATAACTTACACACTAACTTCAGGTGTCCGCCATCGCTGGCTACCATCAACCAATCAGAGAGCGGTACGTAGTAAGCTTATCTCCGGTACGTATTGTGCTGCAACACAATATTACTGTACAGTCATGGACAAAAATTTTGAGAATGACACTTTCACAAAGTCTGTTCCTTCAGGCTTTTTAGGTGTTTGCCAGATGTTTCTATGGTTGTGTCATTTATGGGGACCCCCAAAATGGCAAAAGAGACACGAGACACACAGAATTGAAACTCAAGGCTATCAGTGACGCAGTAGGTGATGGGAATAAAGCAGCCGCCGAAGAATTCAACATGAATCGATCGATGGTGCGCAAGTGGAAGAAGCAAGCAGAGGAACTGGGTCATGTAAAGACCACAGAGTTTCCCAGGGAACAAAACAAGACGTCCACAGTTAGAGGACAACGTTGAACCGCGGGTTATTGAACCAGTGGATGAGTTGGATAAAGTTCGACGAAACCGTTTTGCTTGGCTCTATATACCTTACGTTTTATCATCATAAGGTATTTAGTACAATATTGGCATTTTTACTATTGTTGTCGTTAGACATTTGGTCCGTGCGTTGCTTAAAGTGACATTTTTTTCTAAGCTAACAGCCAAGAATTAGCTCAAGGATGTTTTGTTCCTGGGTTAAATGGTCTTTTTACAAAGAAGTTACATCTATTCACCCGTAAGAATGCCCGATGAGGATGTTCCTCCCGCGAGCGTATCTCTTGAAGATGAGTCGTACGTCCTCCGCCAGGGCGTAGAAGGTGTAAGCCGCCGCTATCTGCGGGGCGGAGCTGGCGCCGTGGCCGGCCAGGTCCGGGGCGATCACCTCGTAGCCCAGCCGAGAAAAGAAGTCCAGCTGACTCCCCCAGATATCCAGGGAGCCGCCGACGCCGTGGATGAAGAAAATGGCCACGTCGGGATGCGTCCCCCTGCAGGCGGAGATCCTCCTCTCGCAGTCGATGACCACGGTGCGTTTGGGCTTCCGCCGGCGTCTGGGCTGCGACGCTTCGGGGTTTCCGGCGGCGGCGGCGGCGGGCGTCTCTCCGCCCGCTCCCGTCTCCGCCGTTTGTTCGTCCGCGGCGGCGCCGGCGTCCATCCTGGCCTCGGGGAGGCCGAGGGGCGGCGAGGCCGAGCCGCAGTCCGCCATCTCCACCTCCACGGAGCAGTTGGCTTCCGCCTCTCCGTTGCGGCAGGGTTTCAGCTCGGCGGTGGCTCTGTCCCCCAGGTTCTCGATGAACAGCTGCCCGTTGCGATACACCGTGATCTTCCTCTTGCAGCTGACGCTGCCGCCCTGCTCCGCCGGCTCCTCCGACACCAGCCGGTCGGGGATTATATGTCGGACTCGCAGCACCCGGCCCGGCTTCACCTCGATGAATTCATAACCGTCCGAGGGTTCGGAGGTTTCCACGGGAACCACGATGTTGGCCGACTTGGAGGTGAGGCAGCAGAGCAGGCCTTCCATGAAGCCGGTCAGCATGGCTGCCAGGCTGGAGGGAGTCAATGCGGGAGAGGAGATATTCAACGGAGGAACGCCGGAATCATGAATATGACATTTACGAGCGAGATAGCTTTTCGAATGGAAGATCGTAGCGCCGCTGTTTCCGTAGACGGCAGCGCTCAAACATACATCTGCATCATCTACAAATGTAATATTTCGAACTTGATTATGTCTCCTAACATAGGTGTTCATATCGGATAAAACAGCGCAGCAATACATCGTATAAATTGAAGTACTTTGGTATTTCACACCAAGTCCATCAGCTCCGGGGATGAACCCACCTTCTGAAGTAAAGCTCATTTCTTTTTTTTTTTCTTTTTCGACACTTGAATGAATAACAATAACACAAGTGTGTGTTTTTTTTTAAACCTCTCCCGAGGTCAAGTTATGTCCTCGGGCGCCGACGCCACCCATGCAGGCAGCGTTGATGGCCAGGCGGGGAACGTCCGCACGTCTCCGCCGGTGGCTTTATCCCTCCCTCCTGTCGCTCTGCTCCCGAATCCAGGGGATTATACTTTCTAAGTCCACAACAACCCGATCTGTCTACCTCCTCCTCTCCCGGTGAAAACACCGACCCCGTACGGCGAGCGTCCGCCGCCACGCCACGTCTTTCGCTTCACTCGCAGCCCCGTCGGACGCCGCTTTCATCCGGGGATTACTGGCACAATGGAGCCGAGCCATCCTGCTACGCTGGCGATTCACATGCCCGTTCTGCTTATACGTGCACATCCGCGCAAAGAGCAGAGCGGCGCGGAGGCCGGGGGTGATACTTCCTGTTGTGTCCATCTTACTCTGCGCCGGTTAAATCTTCCACGACGACACGCCATGTCTGGCCGTGGCCCGAAAACGCCACATTCAGAAGCGCTTTTCTCACGGTGTTATATCACAATGTCGATGTCATTTTACGGACATGACATTTCAGCATCTTTTTTTTAATGTCTTCAAAAACATTTTCTGATCATTTCTTGCTTCCTAAATAGGATTATTCTTTGTTTATTTTATCTTATTTTTATTTCTTGCTGACTCTTTAAGATCGTACTTTATTGATCCCGTTGAGGAAATTCAAAGTTTTGATGTTATTTGTTTTTTTATTTTTCAGGTTTCAGCTGATTTCTCGACTATTTTCAGCCGCCTCCTTTTTGATAAGCATTTTTTTCAGCTCATTTCTTTTCCGCATCTTGACACCACACGATGAGTTTATTCTGAAGGTTATTCCTCGCTGACCTTTAGACTATTTTTACTCATGTCTATGGCGATAACTTACCTACTTATTTATGTGTTTATTAATCTTCTATTTACGTTGATAAACCGTCTATCGTTATTTAGACAGTAGAAATACATTCCGCTATTTTCAGCGAGAGGAATAATTCATGGTCTGATGCCGCAGGTAACTGACATTGAGTGAAAGCTCTTGATATTATATTTATAATATTCCTATCGTGATCTGCCTCGAAGCCAAGTGTCGATTCAACGGTAGCATAAACTAAAAAATGCCCTTGAGAAACACCTGCTCAATGGTGGTGCTGATGTTTCAAGTAACATTTTAGCAGAGAGATGATCCCACCGTGTGTTTCTATTAGTCACTTTTCTGTTTGGTCACATGAAAACCATGTTGAAAAATAAGAACGGTTAGAAATGACTCCAGCCCTCGGCTGCTGACAAATATATGAAATATTGGAAAGCGGCTGCATTCGTGGAAACTTTAGCTCCTGTCCTCAGATGCTGAATCTCAATTCCTCTTAACTTACACAAATTTCGAGCCTACTTTGCCAAGACGCATGCAGGACTACGGCGGGAATAAGAGAATCCTGCAGAGTAAACATTAAGTTCACATCCGCAGAGGCCGCTGAGGCCATGAGGCGATACCTCCGAGCTGATGGACGGCAGCAAGGAAAATACAGGCTAATATAAATATACAGCTAATGAATTGGTTGGTTCGTTAAGAGTGGAGCAAAAAAAACATGTCTTTTCTGACCCTCACTCACTCAGGACCTCCTGATTAACAATCTTTACTCTGGATGTTGTTGAAGAGCAGTGAAGACAGACGAGTCTGCAGGACATAAACACTCCACGTGTCCACTGAAGAGTTGGCTGCACTCTGGCTGGCTGATAAACCCATACACATTTTATACCTTGCTATAATACGATCATGGATTGTTACAATATTAAAAAGGGAATTTAAGATGACACCTGCCATTCGTGGTTATGTGGTGAAAATTTCAATTTATTGTTGTAGGTTTTTTTTTTCTGAACCAGTTTTGCATTAATCTGAAAATATTCTTTATTTTTTTCTTTCTGCAAATTCATCTAATCTGTAAAATCCATGAGATGCTACATAAAATTGAAAAGAAAATATTTGTAAAATCTGCAAAAAAAAAAAAAAATATATACATATACATATACATATAAAATAGTTACCAGGAAATGACCTGCAAAACACCAGACTTTTTTTTCATCAAAACACTGCAGAAAAGCTGAGATATATTTATCTTGCTTTCAATATTTGAGTAAGTCTTTAGACTGAAATTTAAATAACGTAGTCAATTTGTATGAACATAACAAGTGATCAGATATCAATATTAATTACTGAAAACAGTTTCTGATTATTGCGATATTACTCCACGTCGCTCAGCCCTTCGTGCATGTTTCATCGCTTGCACACACACACACACACACACACACACACACACACACACACACACACACACACACACACACACACACACACACACACACACGGAGTTTCCTGCAATATAGTCCCACCAAGAGGAACCCAAAGCGCACAAAGTGCACGGGGTTCTGCTGTTGTTCTGTGCGTGTTTTTCCGCACACTTCGACACTCAGACGCCACCTTCACTGAGCACTAACCCCTTTTCAGCCAGCTCTCGCTGTGCTGAACAAATAAATCCAAAAAGAAATACTGCTATGAATACTGATACTGATATACTGGCAGTAAAAAAAAGACGTACCTTTATATTTCCAACAATGAGAGTAAAATGTGATCAGGTTTTTCTCGAGGCATCGAGGAAGACGGACTCCTATAATCTGTTGTGGCCAATCCAATAATCTAATCTGTCCCCTGCCCCGTCCTCCACACGCCCACGGCGCCACAGGCTCCCGGTATCTGCATGTTTGCGTCGCGATGCCGATGACGAACCGGAGCTCGTCCGGTTGCAGGGCGCTGTGAGCGGACCGGTGGGTGACCTGCTGCCGGGGGCGGGGGACGGAGGTGCCCCCTGCTGCTTCTGCTGCAGCTCCTGCAGCTCCTGCAGCTCCTGCAGCTCCTGCAGCTCCTGCAGCTCCTGCAGCTCCTGCAGCTCCTGCAGCTCCTGCACCCTGACACCCGGGATTTTGATCGGGGGATTCACACCGAAAATATATCTGCAAAATATATCTTAAACCTGGTCTAGTTTAAAAGGTGCTGGGAGACGACATGTTATATTTGTGCAGAGGATTAAGTAATTGATGTTGAAGCTATGCAAGGAGTGGGAAATAATCTTGTCGATTTATTCATGTTTTTCTGTTATTCCAGAGCAAACGGTATCATTTATATGCACTGGCCTATTACTTGACATTATTCGGCATCTCATTTGAATCCATACTTTACAACCATATTTTTATGCACTGTCTAATGACAGCGCTTGCTTTGCATCTGTTGATTTTTTTTTAGGAACCAGACCTAAAAAGGTCAGATTTGCCTTAGTAAATACAAAAGGCATATTCATATATTCGACAATTGTCAGTGACAGGGGGACACTTATTAATGTCATTATGATTACTACTGCTATCATGACTTTTGCCTGTTATAACTATTCATGTTATTATTGTGTTGTATAAAAAAGACTCCAGGCATACTTTGCATCTTGAAACTAGCTCAACAAATGTGTTTTTTTTTTCTTTGTTATTTTCCAGCGATTTCTGTGGGAAGTGAGTGCAGAACATGCGGTGGAGAACACTTCCATACAACACGATTACTGGAACTTAAACGCGAAACACTGTTTATATGAAGATCGAGTGAACGGATGACAACGTTGACCTTTAAAATAATGCACATTGACAGAACCGGGCTACATTTATTAGTTTTGAAGGGTTTTGTTTGCTATTTCAGCATGAAACAACCAACAACATAAACAAACATTTCATATGAAGCTATTTATGTCGGTTTTCGAGTCAATGTCAAGGCAACTCCGAAACCGCCTACTGATTGGCTGCTCGGTCATATGGGTGATCAGGTGGTACAAAAAATAGACCAATCGGTGTATCCGGGGGGAGTGGCTTCGAGCGCATCGCCACAATCATGCTAGCTTGATAAGTCCGCCGGCGTTGCTAGTTTTGCTAACTCATGCAATGTCAATTGGATCCACTTGCGCGCTAACAATCTTTTCAACACCGGCCGGAATCTAGAATGGAAGCGGCTATTTAAATAAAAACATCGCTATTTTCTATGGCAAGAGCCGCTCGGTAGGCTAGTCTGTCGGCCGACAATCCCTCCCGTTAGCTAGCGTGGCTAACCGTTACAGCGTCCCCCTGCCTGCCGCCCCGAGCAGCGTAGCAGACACCGAGTCGAGCTCTCCCGTCGGCGTTGGAGGATTTCTGCCACTAACATGGACAAGGTACCGAAGCAGTAACGCGTCTCCGGCGCGGCGGCCGCGACCCCCCGCCTGTGCCGGAGCGGCGCCGAGGGGAACCTACACGGTAGCCGTTAGCATCTTCCGCCCCAGCGGCGCGGCGTTCATTCACAGAGGCCGAGCCGGCAACCCCTCCGTGCCGCTCGGCTGTCATCCGAGACGCCTCGGCTCGGCGGACCGCTCCGGTCCCGGGGGTTGAAGGGGGCAGCGGCGGTGAGGCGGTGCGGCCGCGGGCCGGTTAGCATCCACCGCTCGGGTCGAGGCGGGGGAGGGAGACGCCCAGCCCCGGCTCGGGTCGGACCGGGAGAGAGGTGGAAAACAAAGATGCTAATAGATGCATCTGCCGTTGGAAGATCACGTCTGATAAGACATGCTGTTTGCTTTAATTGCACATAGTGTGTCCTCCCTTTCGAGGGCTGTTGACACATTCATTGACGATTTTTGTGTTTTGTTATGTTTGTATTACATGTTATGCTGTGCAAAACAAACAGACGCTAGAGGACATCTATGTCGTGTCCCCGGGATTGAAGGTTTCATTTGTGGATGTTTGTTTATGATTGGATTTTAGAATTCCAACTATACAATCACTTAAATCATCTGACATGAAACGTTGTATACACACAGATACCAGTAGTGATCAAAGTAATTCAAACACTACAGTTTGAAACCCTTACGTTTGTCCTCAAGATGTTAATATTGATCTGTTTTCTGAATTGCCCTTTAACATCACAAAGTGGTCAGTACTTCCACCTGACAGCGGGAGCTCCCTGTGTTCTCCCCGTGTCTGCATTGGTTCTCCAGCCTCCCACAAGACCAAAAACATACAGAAGGTTATTGGGAACCATAAATTCCCCATATGATTGAATTAGAGAGTGAAATGGTTGTAGGTCCAGGCTCAAACATCACCACGGCTGTGGGATAAGCATCATAGAAAATGAAGGAATGAATGGTTTCCCACCTTTCCCACTAAGTATGACACTGTCAGAGACACAACAATCACAATGCATAAAGTTAAATGCATGTCTGTATCTTGAAGGCTGTATCAGATTGAGCTTGTTTCTTGTCAGAGCAGCTGTGAAATATCTGCGCGCCTGGGCTTAAAATGCATATGCTGAAGGTACCATTGATTTTACAAAGTGGTGTCAGAACAGCTGTAGCGTAGCTGGAAGGGTCGCTCTCTGAGCCGCCGCTTCAGCCTCAGACACTGGTCAGTTTGGTAAAAAGCGGAGTCACGGTTTGACGTCGGTTTGAATTCAGGACGCAGACGGTTAACTGGAGGCGGTCTGCGAGGACTGACACCATCCTTCACTCTCTCCCCAGGCTGATTTCTTGAAAGGACTTCCTGTATACAATAAGAGCAACTTCAGCAGGTTTCACGCGGACTCCGTGTGTAAAGCGTCTGTAAGTAGACTGTAATAATTCATCGCATCGGCCCTTTTTACCTGCAACTAAAGATCTGTACGCTTAGCAAGACTAACCAGCCAAGGTGGCGTAACACCTCTCACCTTCCTCTCTTACAGAACAGGAGGCCCTCTGTTTACCTCCCAACGCGGGAATATCCTTCTGAACAGAGTAAGTACCAGTAATGATGACAAGTATATTCATAAGGGATCGGAAAGTTCTGCGTTCTAAGATTTCTCCGAGGCGTTTTGTGTGTAACGTGCATTTCCCCTGCAGTTATTGTAACAGAGAAAACCAACATCCTCCTGCGTTACCTCCACCAGCAGTGGGACAAAAAGGTGAGCGTTCGCAGCTCCGCGCAACCTTTTCCCAAAACAAGTCGCGAGCCCGGCGCTCGAGTTGTCGATCTTCACCTTTGGTGCGGCGGCGCTGACGCTCTCCATGGTTTGTGTCAAACAGAATGCTGCAAAGAAAAGGGAACAGGAACAAGGGGAGGGTGACAGCCCGGCACCCCCGAGGAAGATCGCCAGGACAGACAGCCAAGAGATGAATGAGGACTCATAAGTGCATGTGTGTATGTCTGTGTGTGTGTGTGTGTATGCGCGCGCGCGTGTGTGTTGTTTTGTTTTTTTTGTCGTTTTTATTTTGTGTGTACAGGGCATAGCCAATATAAACAATGAACAGAAGGGGTAAACCCACCTGAACAAAGACTTTGAGCCGTTCTGCACCGCGGCAGGATGCTGCCCCGCCACCATCGGGGACATTTCTGTCAACAAAGCAGCGTGTTTTTTTGTTTGTTTGTTTTTTTTTCTGTTTGTTACTTTTTTGGCGTAGAGCTCGCGTACACGGGGTTGGATGTGGGCGGGTGGGTGCGGGATGAATATCGTGAAGATTAATGAACGTAAAAACGAGAGAGGAAAGTCTGACTCCCAACATTTTCTCCCTGAATGTCAGTCGCTGACCCCCGAGGAAAGTAAAGAGCCATTACTGAGGCGGTCCGGCGCTCTATTGGCTGTATCCTGTGTTTGTTTGTATGCATGCTGAGCCGTGTGTGTACCGTGTGTCGTACTGTACATGTGAGCCGAGCGACGCGTCGAAACGCCTCGGCGAAAGACTTGACCAGTCAAGTCCCGAACCATTCTCGTGTGATTTCTTTTTTTTATTTTTATTTTTTAATCTATTGTTCATGTACGGCAACGCGCTTCCTGCCAGCCACAGTGCCCTCCCCTCTCAGTGTCACTGCCCACTCTGCAACCACACGGGGGCATCGTAACGTTTCTCCACGCCGTCTGGTTCTGCTCGATCAAGAATACACTGTGAAGAACAGCACAAAGTAGAAGCAACTCTTCCAGACTCGCCCTTAGACGTGTGTGTGTGTGTGTGTGTGTGTGTGTTTGTGTAAGAATATGCGTATCTCCCCTCTGTTCGGGAACTCGCGCTCCCGTAGGATGAATCTCCCTCGGCGTTCCCGGGAAGTACTTTCACCGCCCGAACTCTCGCTGAGACTCACACTTACTGTCCTTCGGCGTGTTCCGTTCCAGCGGAATCGGTCGAGTTTTTAAAGAAGCGCTTAAACGTTTGGCTTAAATATCGACACAGTTTAGCGACGGCAAATGTAAACTAACGTTTGGGAAAAGGGAAGAAAAAAAAATAACACAAGACCGCACGTGTAAATAAAGCCAGTGCCAGAATTAGCTCATCAGATGGAGAGTTTTTTTTTTCTTTTTTTGTAAAATAACCCGTACAAAAGGACAGAATTCAAAAGCGGCCCGGCGGGGCGGCCTCGGTGCCGAGCGCAATCATCTCGCCTTGCATGTCCACATCCTCACGTCACTCTTCTGGACCAGTAATAAAACCCTAGGGGTTCGTGCTCGTGGTTGTATCGTGTGCGGCTGTCAAATCTATTAGTATTAGAGGCCTTACAACCTGTTGTCGTGGTTTGGACCTTTGGTTTTTTTTTTTTCGTTCCCAGCTCAGTTCTGGGATGGATTCTCTTCTTTTTAATTTCGTCCCGAGCTTGTCGGAAGAGCCGGAGTAGCTGAACAGGGCCGGGGGGAGGGGGTCGCAAGGGGAATAATGTATTCTGCCACTAAATGCACAAGAAGCATGCACAGAGGAGTGCAGTCGCCATCCTGCCTTGTTCCTGAGGTTCAGTTTGTATCGTAGTCCTACCGTACAACACTGGATGAAGCTTTTTGTTTCTTTTAATTTCATTTTTTTTTTTTTTAATGTTCTTATCACTGCCCAGCAGAGTCACAGCGAAGCCTCCTGTCCTTTAACTATGCTGCAGTGTGGGTTGACAGCGTGGTCAGTCATCTTCTGATCCACAGTGTAAATAACCCCGTCTGTTTTGGAAGCGCGGCGCCGCGCCACGCCACGCCACGCTTCTGCTCAGACTGTTCAGCGCCACCCGAAGCCTTTGCCCCATTCCACGTGTGTTCGGTCAGATGTGTTCCTTTGAGCTTTGCCGAAATAAAACTGGACTGAAACTCTCTGTTTTTTGTTACTTTAAGCCTGATAAATATCTATCAAAGTCAGCTTAGTGTCAGTTTTTTTTCCCCCAACTCACTCCAATTAGTTACTACGCTACCTCACTTTGCCACTTTGCTCCTGTATATATGAGATTTTTTTCAAAGATTATACTTTTCCATAGCAAAGTTTATTTCTTTTTATGTTTACATGTATTTTTCAAAACCCGAAACTTATAAATAGATGTCATGTGAATGTGGAGAGGAGCAGCAGTTTTCTGTACAGTTCAGTTCCTCCGACAGCAGCGTGACGGTCGCAGGTGAGAAACTGGAGTGAATTTAAAGGTCTGGAAAAGGATGTGGGATATAATGCATCAGCAGCACAATGGATTCTGCAAAGTGCAAAATTGTGCGGTATACATATACACTGTTACATATAGAGACAAAACATTCATTCTGTCATTCGCACATCGTGTTGACGAACAATAATTCACCCTCTCATTCATACGTCTCACAGAGACACACAGGTGCTGGAGGCGGCGTGGCGTCCAAATGTTGTTGAGCAGGATACCGAACCCCTAAATGTCTGCTCGTGGTTCATCTGTGATGCGAGTAAATGCAGAGAAAACCATTTCCTGCAAGGATTAAATCAAATTGAAAAAATTGGCCCTCTCATTCACATGTTAATCATTCCCTGTCATATTGATGCATCTGGACCATTGAGGCTCTCCAGTGCTGCATGTTTTTGGTCTGTGTGAGGAACCTGGAGGAACCCCGAGCAGACATGGCGAGGAGATGGAGGCTCCACACTGTGGAAACACAACCAGGGACCTTTTAGCTGTGAGACCAAAAAAACATGGCCTGAATTTCAAGAAAAACAGGCAAGTATAAGCAACTCAGATCGGGAACCCGATAATAAAATGAAAAAAAAAAAAAACTGATTAGATCAGGTTGAATTAATTAGATGAATTTTGTTTTGTGATTTCTTAGAAATGTAATATTTAAATCTTTATCTTCCGGTGAACGCTTAGCCCTAGAGGTTGTTTGTGGACGCGAAAAAGACAGACAGAAGAAGCAAGATGGCGACAAGTGAGCTGTTTTGAAATAGTTTTTATTAACTATTTTTTCAGGTCTTACAAAAATATGACAAAATAAATTAAAAGAAATAAATAGTCCGATTTCCAAGGAATTTTTCTTTGAAAAGATTTTTTTTTTTGTACACTGGAAGAGCATATGAAGTTCAGTAAGTGAGGCTTCCATGAAGGTCTTATCTTAAACGCTGAGGTCAGGATCAAGTTTCAGACAAAGCGGCGGTGACAATCTCACCCGCTCGCATCCTCTCTCAGAATCGTAGGAAAGAGCACGATTAGCCGACCCGTCCGCCCGTCTCCTCCCTGTCGTCCGCGCAGAAACTTTAAAAGTCCTTAAGTTACTCGGCCCCCGGACGGTTCGTTTGCAGGCGCCGCTCGCCGGATCGTAAATTTGAGACGAGTCCGGGAGGAGCTGCGATCCGGCCACAGTGAGGCGCCACGGACAACAATCTGACGCCGCCGCCGCCGCCGGCTGCTGCTGCTGCTGCAAACCAAAAAAAAAAAAAAGCCAGGATGGAAGAAGCCGGCTCATGCTTTCAAAAGGTCTGCGAAAACTCTTTTCCCTGAAGAAAGGACGGCCTAAGAACATGCACCTTCTCCGCCTCACCCACGCTGCAGCCGCAGTCAAAGACGCTTTGACCTCTCGGCCTTTGTCACTTCACACGTCGTCACCGGTGACTTCCAACCGGCGCGAAGCCTCATCGGACAAAAGCAAAAAAAAAAATCAACGTCCTACTTCCTTATTGCGTTACGGTTCCGGATTCTCGGGAGTGAAAAGCAGCGGCGAATTTCAAAGCTTCCCCTCATAGCGGTTGAAGTCGGTGATGAATGAGCTCGGGGTGGACGGCTGCCTCCACACGGTGCATAGAATCCGCCTCTGGATGGTGCTGTGTGCATGTGTGTGTGTGTGTGTGTGTGTGTGTGTGAGGAAGTCAAGATTTATCACCTGCTACAGGTGAGTCTCCAACATCCCAGAGTTATTGCCTAAATCCTTGCCAGAGATGGAGGTGTGGAAATGCATAGTTAATGTCTGGCCTCTCAGCCTGGGCTTGAATCCGCTCTAAAAGCTGCACACTAGGGTTGCAATGGCGTCACATCACCGTTCCACGCTATTTCACCGAATTCTATTTATTATCCGACGCCGTGGCCGCTGAACCAATGTAAAGGGCTGGGTTGCTTTGTTCGGAAAAGATATTCGAGTTAAAAACATTTTACCGAGCGATTATCTGCTCCGTGAAGTGACTTCCTTTAAAAAAAAAAAAAAAATCTAAAAAATACAACCGGGAAAAAAACAAACTCTTTTTCCCTCCTGAAATGATTATCAAAATAGTTGCCTGTGTGCTTGTACTGTACGTTGCCACCCGGATAACCATCACTTATCCGTCGCAGGGGTTACCATGGCAACCAGTGCAACCCTACTGCACGCCGCTGTCCCGTGCCAGCAGCCGCAATCAAAGAAATCCAACAAATGTGAGCAGACAGCTTGTGTGTGTGTGTGTGTGTGTGTGTGTGTGTGTGAGGGGTGGGACAACGCAGCTTTTGCATAATGTTATGAGGCAGGCTGGCGTCGACCCTCGCTCTTTCTTTCTTTCTCTCTCTCTGCAGAGGGGATGCACTTCTACGTCGAGGGTTTCAGTGCAAAACGTCACATCTCTGAAAGTGAAGCTGGTGATAATCCGAGCGCGTGACGGCCAGAAACAAAAATCACAGAAGTTTTCCACGATCAAAAACACCGGCGTATATTGCTTTTGCATTTTTTTTTTTTTTCCTACTTCAGCATGAAACCGAGGGGGCCAGAGAATCCTTCAAGGTTAAAAAAAAATAACAAGAGTTACCCTACGAATCACTCGTGTTGTGACGGCTAAAAGAAAAAAAACAAAAATAAACGAATCACTCCGCGGACACACAGTCAGTGATCTTTCGCTTGAAAAGGCTTAAAAACGTCAGAAATGCAGCTCATGCATTTCTTAGGTATTGCAGACAGGGAGGGATTTGTATGTGTGTGTGTGTGTGTGTGTGTGTTATGAGGGGCTTACACCTTTTGAATAAAACCTGCTCTTCACCTCTCAGCGACCAGACGAAAAAGAAGGCAAGCCGACCCGAGCGCCTCCTCCTGGCGTCGGCCTCAGTTTGTCAAGTACCTGGTGGATGCGGCGGGAGGGTCGGAGCTTCTCCCCGGCCGAGAAGGAACCAAAGAACCGCCTCCGTTTCTCCCCCGGAGCTACTAGATTCTGGGGCCGGCCGGGTCGGCGTCCCCCGAATGCCCGTTCTCGGACCCGTCCCCTCCGGGCGAGGGGATCTCGTCCGGCACGCCGTTCAGGTCGGACCTGGAGGGTTGTCTCTCGGACGGCTGCGCGGACGCCCCCTCTCCGGATCTGGGGAGCGCGGTCCCGTTGGCGCACGTCCCCGCCTCCGATTTGCCAAAATTGAACAGCTTCCCAGGGTTGAAGGCTTTGCTGGGTGACTGAGAACGCTCCTGAGAGCTGCTACCTGATGATGAAGAGGATGATGATGAGGAGGTGGAGGAGGCGGCGGCGGCGGCGGCGGCGGTAGCGGACGCGCCGGCAGCGGCGGAGGTTGCGGCGCCTTCCTTCTTGTTCTCCGGCGACTTCAGGAACTTGAAGCTGAGGAAGCCGGGCAGCTTGGGCTCGCTGCCGGTGGGCGACTGCGGGGAACGGGCGCCGCCTGAGGAGAACTTGCTCTGAAGGGGAATGATCTGCTTCAGCTTCATCACGTTGTTATTCGCCAGCAGAGAGCTCGGCCTCTTGGGCTTGTCCGAGCCGCCGCCGCCGCCGCCTCCTCCTCCGCCGCCTCCTTGCCGGGATTTACCGGCGTGACTCTTGTCGTGGTGGTGATCCCCGGAGGAGTCGCCCTTGCTGTCGTCCCGCTCCCTCTCCCGGCGAGCCATGTGCTCCACCTGCCGCTGCCGCTCCTCCTCCTCCCGCTTCCTCCTCTGCAGCTGCTGGTAGTGCTGCTGCGCCTGACGCTCGTGCTTCTGCGGGGAGAAGAGGGTTCGGGCCGGTCAGTCGCCATCGCCAGAATCGGCGGCGAGACATCCCGACACGACACCCGGCGCCTCGGCTACCTTGAAGGCCTCCCTGCGCTGATAGTCCAGTTTGGCCATCTCCTCTTTGACCCAGGTGGGAATGTCGGGAATGGCCACGTGGATGATGTACTTCAGGAGGATGGCAAAGTGCTGCAAACACACAGGCGGCGCAGGAAGGAGAGGGTTGATTTAAATAAACACATAAACCGTACGGGCGGCGAACGCATCACGAGGTTTCTTTGACACCGGTTTTATTTTCCCTCCGACGAGCTTGACTTCTTTATCAGGCCAAGACAGAGCCGCGGGCCGGTTACCTTTTTCCAAATATAGTCGGCCACCGGAGGGGAGGAGGTCTACTCCTGACTTAGCGCCGACCTTGGCGGTGCGCCGCCCCGCTCGCTCTGCAAACCGTCCCGCTATCGATGGAAAGTGGAGCCGCACCGCCGGCGCTCTCCGTCCATCCAGAAGTCTAAGGTTTCACGCTGACAGTCAACACGCCTCTGGTGTTTCGGCGCTGCGTCTGGCGGCGGCAGCAGCGCTCGCTCCACTCCTGCCAGCTGGACCAACAGATTCTCATTTTTCAGGGGGGAAACCGCACAGGAACGCCGTCCTCTCTGGTTCCCCGTCCTCCCTCTTCTTCTTCTTCTTCTTCTTCTTCTTCTTCTTCTTCTTCTTCTTCTTCTTCTTCTTCCTCTTCTTTCAGCTTTTCCCTTCAGGTGTCGCCACAGCGAGTCCACCTTCTCCATCTAACCCTATTCTCTGGATCCTCCTCTCTCACACCAACTACCTTCATATCTTCTCTCACCGCGTCCATAAATCTTCTCTTTGGTCTTCCTCCAGACCTCCTGCCTGGCAGCTCCAATTCCAGCATCCGTCTACCAATATATTCTCTATCCCTCCTCTGTCCATGACCCAACCATCTCAGTCTGGCGTCTCTGACCTTCTCACCGAAACATCTAACATGTGCTGTTCCTCTGATGGACTCATTCCTGATCCTCTCCATCCTGGTCACTCCCAAAGAGAACCTCAGCATCTTCATCTCTGCAACCTCTAGTTCTGCCTGCTGTCTTTTTGTCATTGGAACAGTTTCTAGTCCAAACATCATCTCTGGTCTCACCACTGTCTCCTCCACCTTTCCTTTTATTCTGGCTGATGTTCTTCTATCTCTTGGTACCCCTGACACTTTTCTCCACCCATTCCAACCTGCTTGAACCCGTCTCTTCACCTCTTCTCCACACTCTCCTACGCTCTGGACTGTTGACCCTAAGTACTTGAAATCCTCCAACTTCTCGATCTCCACTCCCTGTAGCCTCACCGTTCCACCCGGGTCATTGACACAAATATTCTGTCTTGCTGCAGCTAAACTCCAGCGTATACCCCCACCTTTCTCGATGTTCCTCCTCCTGTTCCCTGCTCTCACAACAGACCACAATGTCATCTGTAAACATCAAGGTCCGTGGAGTTTCCTGTCATCCGTCAGCCTGTCCATCACCACTGCAAACAAGAAGGTGCTCAGAGGTGACCCCCGTAGAGTCCCACCTCCACCTTGATCTTCTCGGTCACACCGACAGCACATTCACCGCTGTTTCACAGCGAGCATACATGTCCTGCACCAGTCTCACGTACTTCTCTGCCACTCCAGACTTCCGCATACAGTACCAGAGTTCCTCTCTCTGCCCCCAGTCGTAAGCATATAACGGGTTTCAAATGCAATCTTTGGACATGAAATGCCGTTTATGGCTGAAAGCCAGCGCTCAGTGGCGGCTCGTCATTCGGAGGCAACTTTTTCAGCGATCAAGACACATTTGTTTATTTAAATCGGTTAATATGGAAACAGGGTTTCCAGTGTGCTTTCTGCTCGGATGCCAACATCCCTCCGAAGTCTCTCTAGGACTTTAATTAGATAAGCATTTTTTTCCTGGTCATTAAGGAAATGCTGGCGTGGAGAGAAACTGTTTTGTTTCTTTTGTTTTTTCCCCGAATCACCGCTCTCAGCACTTTGGACGGCCGTGAGAGGAACCAGCTGCAGTACCTCGAGGATGACGATGGAGATGATGGCCATCTCCGGGCTGAGCCATGGGAACAGACGCTGCAGCTGACCGCACTGACCAATCAGGTAGCAGTTGACGATGATCGCGATCAGACCCATGGCTTCCATCGCGGTCTGGGCGAGAGGAAATAAAATGCAGGTTTGGATTTGACAGTTGATGAAGTGAACTCACAGGGATGCGCCTGTCAAAAGGATACGGATCCGCTGACCTGCCACTGGCCGATGCTCTTGACCCTGAGACCGAAGGGCCTCTGCAGACCCGTGCAGAGCTTGAAGGCGTCGCTCCGGATCTCGATGATGTTGTTGATGAGCGCGCACATGGCCGCCAGCGGGAAGGCGGAGGAGAATAGCACCACGTAGCCGAACTGGACAAACATCTCTTGGTAGTCCTGGAAAGTGTCCTGCCAGAGGCGACACGTACTGTTACTCCGCAGGTCCACTTCAAGACCGGACACATCAGAAACAGGTGCATCTAGGTTGGGTTAGTTTGTTAGTTAGTCAGATAGGCGGGTAGGTTGTGTTAAGTACACGGCAGTTACGGGTTAAGTATGCACTTTGCAGGGTGAAACACACCTCAGGCACGTAGACAAGACACAAATGTAAAGGCGGGAGTTGGGATCCGGGGCTCGGAGTCTATGTTTATTTCCCTTCACCCCTCGGTTCTTTGGAGCCTGATGGAGCAGCAGGATGGAGTTCAGCCGGTGGCCACTTTGCTTGTCTGGAGTGGGTCCTGCCACTCAGACTCTCACAGATTCCACTCATCCCTTCCTGGCGGATCTTCATCTCCAAAGCAAGAGCCGTTATCTGTGTTTGATTCCTGAGTCCCCGACCGGGCTTCTTCCCACGTCGGTGTATGTTAGCCGCCATAGAATTCTGTCTGACTTTCCTTGCAAGTTCCTCCTTCCAGACTTCCATGCTTTGCATTTCCTCGCAGGTTCCTAGTTCCTGAGACTCCTGTGGCGTGACCCAAGAAACACCCGGACCCAGCACAGCCCTCGATTCATCTGCCTTGTAAAATAAAACCTCTTTCGATGCCTTACACCTAAGTGTCCTAGTGTTTGGGTCGGTACACCCTCCGGAATCATGACATTGGGTTCACGTTTGTCCGCGGTTCTTTTTCATTCAATCATTCGTTCGTTCATTCGTGATCTATAGAGCTTATCCTGCCAGTTAGGCTTTACCGGTTGAAATGCCATCAGTGATTATAACCGCTGGCTTTGCAAATCTGTGTGGTCTCCGTGAAGCGTTCGGCTGCTGTACCTCGTAGGTCTGCATGCAGCACTCTATCTCTGCCTGGGTGAGCGCGGCGCTCTCCTTCTCCTCGGGGGGGTCGATCCACGATTCCCTCTTGGCTCTGGGTTGGGGTCTCTCCACGCTCCTGCCTCTTCTTCTGTGCCGCAACGCCGCGCCGCTCTCGGCCCCGGAGGGCAGGGCGGCGGCGGCGGCGGCGCTCGTCCCCTCCGCCCCGCCGGCTCCTCCCCCGCCGGCCTCCTTCACGTCGTGGATCCCGTTGTCGTCGTCGTCGTCGCACATTTCGAAAACGGAGGCGGGGTCCATTCCTTTTTCCACCATGGTCGGGCTCCCTTCCTCCAGGAAGTCCAGCGGGGGGGCGCTGCAGGCCGGCCTCCTGTCCACCTGAACGCAAACCACCGATAAAACTCCCACTGACTTCAAAAGCATCATCGGGGTTGAAAGAAACGCCTGCATTGAAACCCAAAGCCCACACAGGCTCCCCCACCTTCTCTATGAAGCTGACTTTCCTCAGTTTCAAGCCGCAGTCGATGAGACTTTCCTCCTCCGTCTCGCCTTCGCTGAACCTCCCGCTGTCGGCCTCGTCCCGCTCGCCACCCTCCTCCTCGTCCGGCACGCCGCATCCCCCGTTCAGACACTTCTTCTCCCTGGGAGGACGCCAACACACACGGGCCGATGGAAAACCGAACACCGGAGAAATTTTGTGACGAAGCATCAGAAAGGGGTTTTCCTATTTTCATTCATTTGTTGTCTATGACGCTTATCCTGCGATCAGGGTCATGGTCATAAGAGGAGGGGGAGAGGTTTCAACCTAGGGTTGGCCGTCCAGTCGCCCCCTCATTCACACCTCATGCGGACATACAACGTTCACCCGCGGGTTCACACCTCATGTGGACATACAACACTCGCCCACGGGCTCACACCTCTTGTGGACATACAACGTTTGCCCCCTCTTTCACACCTCTTGTGGACATACAACATTTGCCCCCTCATTCACACCTCTTGTGGACATACAACATTCACCCCCTCTTTCACACCTCTTGTGGACATACAACTTTCGCCCCCTCTTTCACACCTCATGTAGACATACAACATTCACCCACGGGTTCACAACTCATGTGGACATACAACATTCGCCCCCCTCTTTCACACCTCTTGTGGACATACAACATTCGCCCCCTCATTCATACACGTGCAGAATTTTGGGTCCCCAGCGAACCTCCTCCATGCTTTTGGACAGTGGGAGGAACCTGTAGGAACCCCACGCAGACATAGGGAAGAACATGGAGACTCCACAGAGAAAGGCCCTCCTGTGGGAATCCAATCAGTGACCTTCTTCCTGTGAGGCGGAAGCGCGAACTGCCTCAACGCCTATTTTCCATTCGTCCTTGCTAATATGTGTACAAAGTCACAGACATTTCAAGGTGCTAGCTATTTTTGCCCCATCTCATGATTGTCTTCATCAACCCCCCCGGAGGAACCCGTGCATCATGTATGACCTTCTTTCTGGCGGCCCCACGCCGGGCCTGGCGCCCCTCAGGCCCGGTCCCGGCACGGCCTGGTCCGTGGGGGAAGCCTGAGCTTTTCCAGCTGCTAGCCGGCCATATTTTAGCAGCACTGAGACGAGCAGGTCCCACACCGCTCGCAGGGTGAGGTCGCCCAGCTTGTGGCGCTCATACAGATAAGGCTGCAGCACCTCCTTCACATTTTGAAGGAATTGGCGTATGATGAGCAGAGTGGCCAGCATCTGAGGGGGAAAGGGACAACAGATGATGGGATGGCGGCGTTTAAACCGTAACGAGTCAACGCTCAATTCTAAGCGAATCAAAAGGTTAAGAGTTGGACAAGATGGTGTGCAAGATGCAGAAGCAGCTGGACGCGTCCTGAAATCAAGCAATCGCACATTTCACAAAAAGAAGACCGAGGCTGAGCTCTTCTTCGCGAAGGATCGCACGTGGAATTGCTCGTACGTAATCTAATCTACAAATTGCACCATCTTTTTATACTGCTTTTTATCTTCATAGAGCCTTAATTAAAACAATTTGTCAGTGCGCAAAAAGTGGACAGGAGGCAGAGCTGAGATGTCAACGTCGAGGCTTCCTTTGGGAACGAGTCCATCAGAGGGACGACTCGCTCTGGAGACGAAGTCACACCGAGACGGTTTGGACGTGGAAGGAGGAGGGGATGGTGAAGATCTGGGTGGAAGACCAGAGAGGAGGTTTATGGATGGAGGGAAAGAGAGAGGAGGAGGCAGAGGAGAGGGTTAGATGGTTAGATGGTTAGATGGTTCGATGGTGGTGGATGCTTGGCTGGAGGGACGCCGGAGGAAGAGAAGATGTTGTCGGTGCAATATCGTTCATTTAGCATTTAGCACCAAGAGAATGAAATTGGCCTCATATGATGTCAGCTTATGAAGGACGGCTAGCCAGATCTGCTCACTGCTCTTCTTCTCCCTTCAGTGGCAGCCACAGCCAATCAGCTGCCTCCATCTAACTCCCAGCCAATCAGCCTCCTCCATTTAACCCCCAGCCAATCACTTGGCTCCATCTAACCCCCAGCCAATCAGCCTCCTCCATCTAACTCCCAGCCAATCACCTGCCTTCATCTAACTCCCAGCCAATCACTTGCCTTCATCTAATTCCCAGCCAATCACCTGCCTTCATCTAATTCCCAGCCAATCACCTGCCTTCATCTAACCCCCAGCCAATCAGCCTCCTCCATCTAACTCCCAGCCAATCACCTGCCTCCATCTAACCCCCAGCCAATCACTTGGCTCCATCTAACCCCCAGCCAATCACTTGCCTCCATCTAACCCCCCAGCCAATCACCTGCCTTCATCTAACTCCCAGCCAATCACTTGCCTTCATCCAATTCCCAGCCAATCACCTGCCTCCATCTAACCCCCAGCCAATCACCTGCCTCCATCTAACCCCCAGCCAATCGCCTGCCTCCATCTAACCCCCAGCCAATCACTTGGCTCCATCTAACCCCCAGCCAATCACCTGCCTTCATCTAACTCCCAGCCAATCACTTGCCTTCATCTAATTCCCAGCCAATCACCTGCCTCCATCTAACCCCCAGCCAATCACCTGCCTCCATCTAACCCCCAGCCAATCAGCCTCCTCCATCTAACTCCCAGCCAATCACCTGCCTTCATCTAACTCCCAGCCAATCAGCCTCCTCCATCTTTCCCTCTCCCCTGCATCATCTTCTCTCACACCAGAACATCCAAACATGTGGCGTCCCTCTCATGGACTCTTTCCAGATGATCTTTTCCGACGTCTGGTCTTTTTTTATTTGTAATTTATTTTCATGAGAGAAAAATCTGAGAAAAAACAGAGCGAGGCAAACGGAGCCGATCCTTGGACTCCCTCCAGCGCCTCCGTATAAATGCAAACGAATCTTAAAAACATAGCGTCACAACTACCGCTGGGTTTTTGAGTAAGACGGTAAAAAGCTGCTCGCTGCAGAAACGTCCCGGTCAGGCGACCGATTTCTCTTCAGAGCAACGCTGAGCGCGTTCTACAACACCGGAGACAATTGTGAACGCGGCATCTCGCCGTTCGGAGCTAAATGAGCGGGCTGTTGTGGTTTTTTTGCAAAGTAACAGACAGATAGAAGATCGCGTGGCTTCAAACCAGAAGAGAGGATGTTTTTAAAAGCATTCACAGAATTACAGTGCGTTCGCAGAGCCAGACGGTAAATATCGCCTCCGGCTGCAGCGCAAACAAGGCGGCTCAAAATCGGCGAAAGATTGTTAGAACGAGGGGCTCGAATTCCTTCTTTTCCCGCCGTCGGGTTAGTGGTTGCAAACGTGGTCGCCAAGCAGGTTAATGTGTTTGTCGCAGGCGATGCAAGGGGACGACAGGGCGGTCGGAACCGGACCGGCGTCCTCACGCTCGGGGGGGTCAAAGTGCGGGAGGCCTACTTTGGGAGGGCGAAAAGCCCTGAAGAACGAGGGGAGAGTGACCGCAAACATCTTGATCTTGAGGAGGAAGAGGGGCAGCACATTGACCTGGACCTGCCTCAGGAAACTCCTCAACAGAGACAAGACCAGCAGCATCTTCTCACCAGCAGGGACGGGGATGAACGGGTCAGATGGTGCCATCGGTTATATGGAAGTGAAAAAGGGGGCGTCGCGAGCGGACGGAGGGGTTTTTCTTACCTCTTTCAGTCGCTCCATGTCTTTGAGGTAGAATCCAATGTAAAAAAGGCTGAGATATGAATTTACAAACTGAAACTGACAAAGGGGGGGGGGGGCAAAAAGGGGTTGAATTTTTTAAAATGCGAGTCAGAAAAAAATCAGCGGTGCAGGATGAATATACGACGCAGGGTCACTCACAAGAACCATTTTGATGATGAGATTTTTCTCATAGGCACTCTGGAGTCTATAGTTTTCTGCGGAAAAACACAAGCGGCAAAGATCAGGATCGGCCTCTGACCGGTGGAATCCTTCTTCTTCTCGCCCAGAAAAGGCCCTGGTACAGTGGTTCTTAACCTTGTCGGAGGTACTGAACCCCGCCTGTTTTACATGCGCATTCACCAAACCCTTCTTTATTGGATGGAGGATCGTTTCGTTGATGGGTACAAAGAACAGGCGGAGGAGCCTTTTCATGGAATCTGGCTCCCTTCACCTTGAATCCAGCAAGCGCTATGTTCTTGTAGCTCCCATCTCCATGCAGCTGAAGGAAGCCTTCCCTTAGTTTTGCCGCTGCTGGACTAGAATTGCTCATCTTGTCATTCCAAATCATGCAGTCAGGACATGGATTCCAATCACGTTCCGTCATACATGTGAATCCGTATTGTACGTGTTCTTCCGACCGCTTTCTTTTTTTGCCCGACATAATTAGTATGAAGGGATTCAAATATGAAGAAAGAAATCACATGACGTACCATCACGACAGTCACAAGTTACTACAACTGATTGCGCCAAAATCCCCGCAGCACGGATAGGCCGAGCTATGTGGCCTGATCACCTGCGGCCGGTGATGTCATCACCAATGTGTGTCTTGACCTCCGCCGAACCCCTGAGACTGACCCGCCGAACCCCTGGGGTTCCATCGAACCCAGGTTAAGAACCACTGCCCTGGTATCTTCAATATCTCTCTAGAACCGTTGGAGCCCGGTGGGGAAGTCAGAACCTGAGCTCCTCTTCTGCAGAATCATCGTCCGATTCTGCAGTCATTGCTCTTTCATTACAAGATAATGACCGCAAGTAGAAAAAAATATTACTCCTTGATGAATTTATTTTCCGTAATATTGACGTCTCTCATCCAGCTGAAATAATTGAGCGAAAACCTCCGAGTTGCCGTGGCGGCGGCGGGACTCTCACCCATGTCGTTGAGCCAGCAGGCGATTTTCCTGTACACCTCGTCACATGCGGTCACAGTGATAGCGAGCATGATTTTGGGGATGAAGCGGGCCAGCCTCGGCATCTCCTTGATCCCCATCACAAACTCCTGCCGAGACAAAACCGGTTTTTAGTTGTTATTTTCTTTAATTCCTCAGTTTCTCCGGCCGACGCTGCTCTCGAACCAAATCAATCCTAGAAAAATAGCTTTTCCCCGCGAGAATGACCATCTATTCACATTACACGGCTTCTTATTCCATCTGAGCGACACATAAACCCGTCATCGCTGCACTGCCGTCTGCGGAAAAAGCCTAAAATAAATCAAGCCCGATAAAGAATTGTGAACTTCTATTTCTGCAAAAACCTGATTGAGAGTCTGTACAGTTTCTGCTTCCCTGAAAACAGGGCTCGGCCTCCTTCACCACCCAAAGAGACATTTGGAGACGTTTCCACACAGGAAAGAAAACACGCGACCTTTTTGAAATTTAAAATCAATTAACACGGCATGTAATGTTATTCTTTTTGCTTTTATGCTATGTAAAAATATGTGTTGCATTTTTTTTTTTTTAAATCAACGAACAACCGCAGAGAAAACAAAAAGACATTTCTGGATCCAACTCTGAACAAAGAAGTTGGATTGAATGTTGCTTTTACTCCACGGCTATTGGAGTCCGTCTTGTTTTTATGAAAAATAAAAGTCAAACTTAAACAATCCAAAAATGCCGTCCTCTCCTGTGTGTGTGTGTGTGTGTGTGTGTGTGTGTGTGCTGTCGTCCTTTTACTGGCGCGTGCAGTCGCTTATTAAGAGCGACAAAAATATTTGAACACATTTTATTCAGATGTCACAAGACGGCCATAACCTTCGAATTTAAAATGACATTTTAAAAACGACCGAACTAAAAATGAAATCGTGAAATATTTTGAAAATATTCCCGGGCGGAAAAAGAAACGGGCCTTTAAACGGCGTGCAGACTTTGGAGCGACAGAAACTAGCGGCGCTCCGATCGTGAAGGCGGGCGACCTGGAACGGACGTCGGCGGCCGACTGACCTGGAGCTCGAAGCAGATGAGCATGACCAGGAAGACAAAACAGAGACAGAGAATACAGATGGGCAAGCTGACCAGCCACCTGAACACTCGTCTCCGCCAGGGAGGGTAGTAAAACTCCTCGCATCCCGTTACCGGGCTGCAGCGCTTGACGCCCTGCCGGGACGAGAGAGAGAAGCGTTGAGAGGAAGCCCCGAAGAAGAAGGGGAGGACGGAGAACCCGGGGGGGGTTCGGCGATCCTGACCCGAAACTGGGGGC